>NC_089257.1:38441776-39685622 GCF_963930625.1 Muntiacus reevesi
AGATGAGGCCAGATGACCTGCGAGGCCGCCTCTGGCCCCACTTCACCTGCTGCCCCACCTGCCAAACAGCAGACACTGCCAGGGGAGGGATGGCCTGGCCCACACACAGGGCCCGACACACAACTATGCAGTGAGCCGGGCAGCCTGGGAAGAGACACAGGACAAGAAGCTCCTCCTGACACTACTTTCCCACATCTTTATTATTCAACAAACAGATGGGTATGGAGACACAAGGATGGACAACAGCCAAGTTTCAATAAATAAGAGAAACGGGGACAGAAGGTGGGCCCGTGCCTGCACAGCCCCACATAAATAACGAGACTGCTGAGCAAGAGTGGAGACGGAGGCGGGGCAGTTGCCCGCACTGCCCAGGCGAGGGGACAGACACCAACACCGCAGGGACACAAACCAGGGCCAGAGGCCCCTCTCCAGCCCCGTCACACACACCACTTTCCCTCCGAAGCGCCTGAGACCTTGGGGGTGGCTGGGGCTCTGCACCACAGTCCTGCCCAGGTCAAGTCTGTTTCTTCAGGTCCAATAAAAATGGCAGGGGCAGGGGCAGGCACATGCATTAGGCCCCCTATGTATGCAGAGCCACATTCAGGCAGCCCCAGGGGAGACTTGAAGGCAGAGGCCCTGAAGCAGCAAGAACGGGGTCAGATAAAGCTACTAGTGGGAGGGGCGGCGTGGAGTTGAGCTCTCCAGTCCCACGACCCAGCCCAGAATCTGCAAGGCGGGAAGGCCCTGCGTGCTGAGACACTGCTACCCCCACTTCACAGTCAAAAGAACGGGGACCCAGTAATGGCCAGGGGCTTGCCCTAGATGAGAACCCAGAACTCAGCTCCCAGCCCAGGTCCTGTAAAGGACCTGTCTGAAAAAGAGGGAGCGGTCCCCCTACAGAGGCAAGGGGTGGGGCCAGGGGTGCCAGGGAGAGGGCCCCTCCCCACCACCAAGGCCCAGCCGCCCGGTGGAGCAGAGGTCAGGGCAGGGCACAGGCTCAGGGACCTGTGGGGAGGGAAATGGGTGGCAGGGACGGGAGAGGCCTCCGCCTGCTCCTGCACACAGCACCCGCCGGCCGGCCTGCCTCCTCACCGGTCTCCTCACCGGAGTGGACACTCCCACCTCCAGGCCTTGGCGGTTTTGTCTGCTGGGCCTTCCTGGATCCTCATGGGCCCAGCTGCAGCTCCGCCTCCTCCAGGAAGCCTTCGGAACCGCCCAGGGCAGGGCTGCAGGGTCCTCAGACGGGACAGCCCCTCAGATGACCAGATTGCTCTCACTTAGCCGGACCACATAGCGGTTCTCCTGGGTACAGAGGTGAGGGGTCAGAGCTGTCAGGGGGCTTCTGGCTCCAAGAAAGCAGCCCCTGCCCCATGCCCTCTGTACCCCCACCCCTGCCTGGTCAGCCAGGGGAGTGGCCCAGGTGCTGACAAGACATGTTCCCACTCAGTCCTCACCTCGGCCTTGTTCTCTGCTGGGGGCTTTGGCCACTTAGCGTGGCTTCCACCACTTCCCAGAAGTGCCCGCTGCTCACTGGGGAGGCCAGGTCGTGGGGAGTTGGGGAGCTCACCCCCTGAAGGCCCAGCCTCCGTGATGGTCTTCACTTCGGAGCTCACTGAACTCATGCGCTGCTCGGGAATTCGGGCCACGCGGAACCTGTGAGGAGCGGCGATGCTGTCTTGCCCCGTTAGAGGGGGATCCCCAGGTGTGGAGGGCGCAGCACCCGCCAGGGTGGCACAGCAAGTTCTTGGATCAGATCCTGAGTCCCCCCATGTCTTCCCACCCACTGCCAGGCTCCCAACTCTAGGCTGTGTGTGGCCAGGTTCTTAGGTGTTATGGGGGCCCTGGTGTTATCGGGGCGAGGACCCTGGCCACCCCCACTGCAAAGAGAGGCCCACTGAGGCCAGGAAGGGTGGGGCTGTTCACGGATCAACCTAGGGCCCTGCCTCCCCCACAGCCATCAGGCATCACCTGCGGTCTCTGCCTTCCTCACCTGCCCACAGACAAGATGGTGATCTCGCCCTGGCGTCCGGCCTTGGCCCCGGTCTTGGGGGTCCTGGCTGGGTTGGGCAGGAGTCTGGGAGTGGGGGTGGTGGCAGCTGCGGCCTCAGGGGACAGCAGCACCTCGGGCCACTTCTTCTGGCTACAACGCGAGCAGCTGGGGCCCGAGAGTGAGGCCAGGCCCTGCACGGTGTGGAGGTGGTGGCGATGCGGGCAGACGTGCGGCATGCTGGGTGGGCCCGGTGGCAGCCTGTGGGCGACACAGGCGGGAGGGTCACCAGGGTGGGGCAGGCCCAGGAGACCCCGGGAAGTAGTGAAGAGGAATCAGGGTGACAGGAGGGGAGACGCACCCCAGGGGCGAGTCCCTGGGAGGCAGGCTGAGGACCTGCGGTCTGGGGCCCGCCTGCCCGCTCACCTGGGCAGAGGCCGGTGGCTGGTCTGCACCAGCTGTCGGCTGTGGTACTCCTTCAGCAGCTCCTCCAGCGCTGCTGCATTCTCTGTGGGCAGCTGTTATCAGAACCTGGCTCTGGGCAGCCCGGGAGAACCCTCAACCCCACCCCGCACCGACCCCCTGCCTGGGCACAAAGCCCCTTACCCACTCACCCCTCCCCAGCCCGGGCTGTGTGCCTTTTCCTCCCCCGCTCACCAAGCAAGAAAGGGGGCAGCACCATCAGCCACAC
Organism: Muntiacus reevesi; assembly: GCF_963930625.1. Taxonomy (NCBI): domain Eukaryota; kingdom Metazoa; phylum Chordata; class Mammalia; order Artiodactyla; family Cervidae; genus Muntiacus; species Muntiacus reevesi. The sequence continues at coordinate 38,444,455 of NC_089257.1, forward strand.
TGGTCAGAGGGCCAGGCTGGCCTGAGGCGTCGCGGCGGGAGGGGCAGAGCAGCGCTCTGGGACAGGGGTGGGGTCAGACCTTCCTCCTCACCTTTCTTCTCTGTGATCAGGCGCACCAAGACCCCAATGGTGTCCTCATTGGCGTCCTCGGTCCGGTAGGCAGGGTTGATCCCTGGAGAAGAGAAAGAACCACCATGATTCTAGGGAAGAAGTGGGTGGAACACACTCCTGGCTCGCCGGCTACACCAAGGTTTGGCAGCAGGGGGCGCCGCAGGCCTGTGTGTGCACGCCTACGGCCTCAGCTCTGGCTGAACTGTTACCACCTTCATCGCTCAGCACCGCAGCTCCCCGCAACCAGCAGCCCCAGGTGCTGAGTGGTTTCAGGACCATCTGAACTCCACCATCCTGCACAGACTGTGTGGGGTGGGGGGCCAGCCTCCCCTCAGGGAGCTGTGGGCGGCCTCTCTGCCCAGAACCCCCTCAGCCCCAGCGCACTGCCATTCTGGGCCTGTCACGCCCTGCACACCGCCCTGTCTTCATAACTAACCGAGGGCCCAGACCTCAAGGGCATGAGAATGGGCCATACAATCAATCCTGGGCCAGCAGCAGAGCTCCCAGGACTTGCACCCAGGCAGCAGCCAGCAAGTTAAAGGGAGTCCAGGCTAGGAAAACAAGTGCGGTTCCAGGCTAAATGGCCTGCCCAAAGTTCCCATCCTGTCCCCCTCCTGACCCTGCGAAGTCAGGAGCTGGAAAGGGGACTGGCATGGGAGGCGCCATTCAATCTTGACTCGGCCACTATGTTCTGTGAACAGAACTGTGTCCATGTGGAGTCCCTGCCCTGCTGGCTCTCAGGGGACAGCATGGGGCGGTAAGGCAAAAAAGAAAAGGGCTCCAAGGCCCTAGGGGAGAGGCAGGAGGAACATATCTTTCCCTCTGGTTCCAGGGCTTGTAACTCAAACCACAGCCTGAAGCTGAAACCTGAGCCTCTCATGGTGCCTGTCCAGGTCAGCTGCCCTGCCAGCCCTTCAGGCCAGAGGCCAGAGGTCACCCTGAGTACCCAGGAGGCAGTCTAACCTTTGAACTACACACACAACTGCAGCCCCAAAGGGGTCCAGACTCCTCCAGCTGGGAGGGAATCCCGCTGCAGCCCCTTGACATCCTCTCTGCCTATTCTGCCCCAGTTGCCAGCTTGGACCATCTCAGCCTTCCTTCCACTTTATCAGTTTGCCCACGTGCCTCATCTCCAGGAAATTCTCCTGATCACCCTTCCAGGCCAAGTAGATTCCCTCAGGTGACCCCAAGCTGAGCTAGGCTGGGCCAATCTGGGCCCTCTGGCCTCCCCACCCAACCCCCGGCTGGGCCTCACCGCTGCCTCCGCCTCCGGGGCCAGGCCCGACCTCCTTCTGGGCCGTGCAGTGGTAGCCCTTCCGCTTGAGCAGGTTGCACACCAGGATGCCCAGCAGCCCCATGAGACAGAAGATGGGCACGATGGCGATCACTGCGTACTGGGCAGCCGTCTCCTCGGGGCTGCCCGCCCGCGTGCTGTTCCCAGGCTGCCGCGTCTCCCCTGCACCGCTGGCCCCTGCGGCCACCTCCACGCCACGTCGGGCCCGTCGCCCCCGTTCTGAGCACCACGGAGGACGGAGGCAGGACAGAGGCAGAGAGAGGCAGACACTCAGAGAGGCCCAGGGCTGAGTCACGGGGCAGGGGTAGGGTTTGTGGTACTGACATGTCCTCAGCCACCCACTGTCCACCACGTTGGGGAAGCCGAGGCCAGCTCATCCCCCTCCTTTTGAGCCACCTGACCATCAGGATGGCCAGACCCTGAGCCCCACATCTAGGCCAGAGGGGTAAACAAAAGGCAACGGTGCACACGTGCCTGCGCACAGGGACAGCAGATCCTGCCTCCCCACAAGCCTGGCCCGTGAGGTGGTTTCCTCAGAAGGGACCAAAGCAACGGGTGAGAGGAGGTGCACGTGTGAGTGCCTATGTCACACTCGTCCACGTGGGTCACTTTGAGGGGGAGAGGGAAGGACAGGAGACAGGTTGTGGTGTGAGCCCCCAGCTGTGACAGCATCTGCTGCACAGTCCCTGCCCCTCAGAGATGGAGAGAGAAGAGACAGCCAGCCGACCAAGTGACCACGTCCTGCTGGATACCCTGGGCTGGGGAGTGAGAATCCCACTGCCCCAGACGGTCACAGAGGGGCCCTCGGGCTCAAGCTTCCCACACACGTCCCCACCAGGCTCAGCCCCCGTCTGCACTCACTGTAACAGCTGCGGGCGCCCAGAGGGGTCCGGGAGCATGGTTGACAGGGAACGCCGGGGACCTCTGACGGGGAAAACCACCTGCAGGGAGGGAAGATGTTACCGAAGCCCAAAAACCATCCTTCAGAGAGGCTGGACCATCCCCATGGGCACCCTCACTGCTCCTGACCCATCCGTTTTCACAGATGCGAAGTCTGAGGCCCACTCAAGGGAGGAGTGAGGCTGAGACCCCAGGATCTCAAGTCCTGGTCATGAACCCCCTCGCTCCACCCCGTGGCTCACCCAGGCTGGCAGTCTCCACACAGTGCGTCTTGAATTGCCGTGCCCACCTGGGCCTCGAGCCTCCCTCGAGGGCTGCAGCGTGAGTGGGGCTGGCATGGGCGAGAGCCCCAGGAGGCTGAGAAGGTGCCTGGGGGGCAGGACCTGCACAATGGGCCCTGCCCTGGTTCCTGCAGGAGGCAAAGAGTGAGGACAGAGCCAGGAGCCGGGTCTGGGGCCCCTGCCCCGGCCCTCGACAGCCTTCCCAGGAGAGGCCGATGGGCAGGGCGGGCTCACCGGGTTGGGCTCCTTCCCGGGCGGGCACGGCCGAGGGGCTGCTGATGCGGCAGTGGCCAGAGGCCAGGACAGCAGCTGGAAGAACAGAGGGCAGGACACGCTCAGGGGGCGGAGAGCACTAGGGCGTGGCAGCACCGGGCCCAGCGCCCCAGGCACAAGGACCTCAGGTGACTGGGCCGCCCCGGGCCCGGGACACTCTCTAGCCGCAGTCCCTTGTGCTACAAGTCCAATCTGCCTGTCTCAGCCCTGCTGCATCGCCACTGCCCAGGCAAGGAGGGAACCACATCTGCTTCTGGAAAGTGCCGGAAAGCCCCCGACAGGGCCAGGTCAGGCTCTCGAGCCCTTGGGTCTTTGAGTCACACCCTTTAAGCTAATCTGGACAATGAGGAGGACATTCTTCCGAATTCCTCAAGTTCCGTCCCACTTCCTGCTTGCTGCCTTGGCCCCCACATCACAGCTGAAAATGTCATTAACCAGCTTCATTTCATCATCTCTGGAGCTGAGTCTACAGGTGGTGCTTCTGGGCCCTTGGCCGAGGCTCTGGGACCATATCCTCCTCCGTGACCTCCCTGCCACGCAAGGCTGGCCTGTTCACAGCCTGGCACCCACACAGATCCCAAGGAAAGGATCTTCTCAATTTGCATCCCGCCCATTCCTCTTGGAGTGCCCTCTTTTCCCATTCCAGGTGTGAACTATCTGCCCTGAATCCCCCTCCTCCAGTCCACTGATGGAGCCCCCGCTTGCAACGGGTGCAGAGTAGAGCCGGGTGCCCTGAAGGGCAGAGGGATGTCACATGGGGGTGTGAGGGACCTCCTCAGCCTCCAGACCGAGTTCCAGCACGTGCCGAGCACTGGGAGGCCAGGGGCACCAGGAGAGGCGTGGCCAGACTGTTTGCTCCTCAAAAGGGCTGCGTAACCGACCCCAGCACCCACCATGGCACAAGGCTCCTGAGGGCTCAGTCCCATCCCCACTCACCACGAGGAGACAGGACAGGGGCCAGGGCGGCGGGCTCAGCTTCATCCTCAGGCCCCGGCGGGTGGAGACAGAACAGAGGCAGCCGCTGTCCTCCCGGTGTGTGTTCCCAGACGGGGCTGGACGGGAGGGAAGGTGGGGAGATGGTGCTGCGCAGGCAGAAGGCTGGGGCAGCCTCCCAGGGCAGCACGGGCTTGGGGGGCTTCCCGGGGGAGGAGGGCTTCCAGCCTCTTCCATGAACAGCCAGCTGCCCCAGGCCAAGCAGGGAAGCGTGGGAGGAAGGGACCAACAGCTTCGGGCCGGAGTGGGAGGAACGAGGAGGCTGGCAGCACCCCCACGCCCAGCCTCTCCACTCGCATCCTCAGCTCTCAGGGCTCCCGCCTCTCAGAACTGCGGGGGCCGCGAGCATGCCCGCCTCTCCTGCTTGCCTGCCTTCACTCTGGCTGTTTTTGCTCCAAGGAAGGCTTGCTCCGTCACACATCAAAGCCCAACACCAAGGCCTCTCCTGCTGGAGGCCCCTCTAGACTTCCTTTTCGCCTAAGTGCCTGCCTGTGGCGTCCCCCAGCCCGACTCCATCACAGCACCGGTCTCCCTGTGGGCCCCACAGTCCACACTCGGCCGGCTTCTCCAGAGCGCCGGGCCTGCACCTCAGAGCCCCGGGCAGACCTGCAGGGACGGGGTGGTCGCGGCAGCCCACATGCAGGCCTTCTGTCTTCCCCCAGGCACCTACTGTGTGCTGGGGCACTGCCCGCAGCACGGGCAAGGGTACAAACAAGACAGACACTGCCCCTGTCCTCAGGCAGCTCACAGCCCAGGAAGACCTACGAGCAACAGATCAAGCGTGCCGGGTGGAGGGCAGGGCTGAGACAAGTATGGCACACGGGGCGCGGAGCATGACGGGCACTGGCCTCGCCAGGAGGAAAGTCTTCAGCCAGCAGACAAGGCTGAGGAGCAGGGAGGAGGATTTGGCTTAGACAACAAGCGGGACAGCAGCAGAGCCAGGGAGTCCTGTGACGTCCGCCCAGGAGGCTGCGCTTCAGACTCAGGAGGGAGGGAGGGAAGGAGGGTCTCGGGCAGCCGGAGACCCCCGCGGGGCAGCCTGGAGCAGCCAAGCCCAGAGCCTGGAGGGGACCCCTGGAGCCTTGGAGTCTGATGGGCTGCCTGGCAGCAGAAGCACTGCCCGCGGTAAAGCCCAGGTCACAGGAGAGCCCCTCGGCCTACGAGCACCCGGGACTTCCCACGCGAAGGAGGAGGCAGGGGAAACTGATCCAGCTGCGCCGTGGGCCTGGCCTGGCACAGACCTTATGGGACCAGAGGTTTGAGTTACACCATCCTCGGGACTCTCCAGGTCACTGGCGGTGGCTCTCAGGCCAAGGCCAGCTCAAGGGAAAACCCAGGACAGAAGGTCCGGCCGCGGAGCAGAGTGAAGGCCGCACCCTGGCCGTCAGCGCCTGAAAGGGGCATCCTCTGATCCCCCCTCACCGGTGCCTCCTCCAGCGTGGTGACACGTGTCCCTGTCCCCTACCCAGGCCCCGCTCCCCTGCAAGCCCATCTCTCCATGGCTCCCTCCTTTGTTCGTCACGGAGCTCACCCACGGCCGACCCCGAGTCCCAAGGCCTCGAGGCCAGCCCCGCAGCCTCGTGTAGCCCCAGCGCCCCTCCGTGACCCCAGGGTGGGCCCAGAGCGCTGGGGCAGGCGTGGACAGTAAGAGGCTGGTTGGCCACAGAGGAGCGCGCCCCCCACCCCCGGCCCGAGTCCCACCCTGTCACTGGCACCTGCTGGGTGACCTGAGCCCGCGGGCAGGAGCTGTGCAGCTGCTGACCTCCAGACGGACGGGGAGCTCTGACCTCGAGACTTCCAAGAGGAAAGTGGGGTCCAAGGGCCCAGACTCAAAGCCAGCAAGGGCCCACTCTGGCACATTCACAGACACTCGCTGCCTCGCGCCTGACGCCTTCTAATTATGTGCCTTCTAATTACGCCAAACCAGCACTTACTCCAGTCTGACGGCCCGAGTCTCTGCTTACTAGCAGCTCCCCAGGCCCCCACACTCAGCCTGAGCCCCCAGCGGACCTGTCCAGTCAAGCTGCTGGCCGCCACCCAGAACCCCGCTGCACACGTGGACACCTGCTGCCCCGACTCCCCTCTGAGCTTTCTCCCCACCAGGCCTCCAGCACCTACGCTGGGAGCCCTGGAACCCTGATTGAAAAGCAAGTTCCAATCAAGCCCTTGGCTGGGTGGGCCGGGGTGGGGTGGTGGGTGAAGCCTCTACCCCCGACCCTACCTTCCCGTAGGCTGGGCAATCAGGAACCTTCCAAAGCCCAGCACCTCGGGGCACCTCCCGAGGGCTTCCTGGGGGATGGGGGGCTGTCAGAGACGGGCGGACGGAGGCCCTGAGGAGGGTAGCAGGTGTGGTGGTCCTCTCTGGCCCCAGGGCTCCTGGCAGAGGAGAACCATGCTCAGGGCCCCGGGGGCACAAAAGGAAGTTAGCTTAGAGGCCACCCCTCCCAGAAAGCCAGCCTGGCACCTGTTCCCACAGTCACCAGCTCCCTGTGGGACCTGAACCCCTGGGTGAAGCTTCACCTCGCTGGGCCTCAGTTTCCTCATCTGCAAGTGGGAGCTGTTTGTCCCCCAGAGCAAGGCTGTCACGAGGTTTAAGTGAGGTAACCTGATGTGGGTCCTGTGACTTCCTCCCATCACCCATCTTTCCCTCTGCACCTCCCACCAGGGTTTGTAATTATTTGTTTGCTTGCTTGTTTATTGTTTGCCCCCCCACCAGACAGCAGCGAGGGCAGGAATGTCTGTCTCGTTCACCACAACACCCTCTCCCAGCCAGCGTCTAGAGCAGGAGGCCTCCATGAAACACGGGGATATTGGCGGGTGAGGGGGAGAGGGTTCCTCACACACGGCCCGTCCCCACCCTCCTAAAAAGGCCCAAACAATTAGGACCAGAAATTCCCTGGAAGAAAGCCAAGGAGGAAAGCTGCAACCAGGGCCCCTCACAGGAGGGGCCGGAGCTCCAGGGCAGCGTAGCTCTGGAGGCCTCAGAGAAAGAGGAAGCTGTGTCCCCACCCTGCCTCCTCAGGCCTCAGCAGCTTCCCCTTTCCCAGAATTGAAGCTCATGGGGGTCACCGGGCTCCGGGCGGGCGCCCCGCCTCCGTCATTCACTCGCCGGCCTCCCCCCCGCCTCCACGAGGCTCCTCTGACAGCTCCCCCCACCTCCGCCTTGGCCCCCCAGTGGCCTCCAGCACAGCCCTACCTGCAGCTCAGGTGTCTCAACACCCAGGTCTGGGCCCTGTCCCTCCCCACAGCTCCCGCCACTCTGAGCTACCTTCTGGCCCCACACCTGCCTCTCTCACTGGCGCTGGGACCTGCTGCTTCCTCTGCCCGGAAACCTCTCCCATCACCTGACGCCCACCCTTCAGAGCTTAGCTGGAAGCTGCTTCCCCCTGCAAGCCCCCAACCACCACCTCCTGTGCGTCTGCCGCCCTGGGTGTGACCGTCCTGCTAACCCCGCCCTTCCCCACTGCCGGGCTGCCCCCCACCCCCACGCCCAGCACCCAGCACCTGAAGGGGTATGTGCCAAACCAGGGGCTCAGAAGAGGTGCTCAGGAGCGGGGCCAGCTTCTCCCAGGGTCAAGAGGGCCAGAGCGCAGGCCAACGGCTAAGGGGCCCAGCGGGTGGGACTGGGGTGGGGGCACTGAACCCAGATTTGAACCTCCTGCCTAACTTGGGGAGAACCAGACTTCTTGTTCCACTCTTCACTGACACTGTGGCTGTGGACCCCACCCCCGCTCCTCATCTCTCAGAGGGCTGTTGTGAGAACAAGAGGAGAAAATTCACATTAAACAGTCAGCACTGGGCTTCCCAGGGGGCGCCAGTAGTTAAGATGCCCGCGGACGGACTCTTGCAGGGGACCCGGGTTCGATCCTGGTCTGGGAAGATTCCGCGTGCCGTGAAGCCACCAAGCCCGTGCGCCGCAGCCCCTGAGCTGAGGCTCGGGAGCCAGCAGTCCGCACCCAGCACCACGGCCACCGAAGCCCGTGCGCCTAGAGCCTGTGCTCCACACGGGGACAGGCCACCACAACCAGAACCCGCGCCCCACAGCAAAGAGTGGCCCCCGCTCGCCACAACGTACAGCAACGAAGACCCAGCACAGCCAAACACTAATAAATAAACAAATCCTCTTTAAAAAGTACTCAGCACAGAGTGACGTGGAACAAGCTCTCAGTAAGCATTCACCACGCCTGTTTCCGGCGTACACTGAGGAGGGGTCACAGCACACCGCGCCCAGGCTGCGAGCTGAGAAGCCTGCGTTGCCCCCAACCCGGGGCCTACGGGAGCCTTGAAGGGTGAGCAGGGGAGCGAGGCATGGAACAACTCACAGCTCAGAGGGCGTGCGGCGTGCTGGGCTGCCGGCCAAGTGAGGCAGGGCTGGGGACGGAGGTGGGAGGCAGGTTTTCACCTGGAGCAGGGGGTGGGAGGCAGGCATTTGTTTCCCGGCCAGGGGCTTCATGGCCTGTGGACCTCTTGCAGCCTCCAGAGGCTAGGGCTGCCTGGAAACACAGCTGGACACAGGCCTCTCTCAGCAATGGCTGCACCCAAGCAGGAAGACAAAGGCCTCCCACCGACAGAGAAATCCAGGTTAGCAAGGAACCCAGTGGTTCCCTGGCAACTGGGGCTGAAGTAGGGCAGTGCCCACAGCTAGACGCTGTCTCCTTTCCATCCTCCGCCCTCACAGGGAAGGTGAGAGACCCTCATTCCCTCGGGCCAGGCCCTCATCCCGGGGTTGCCTCCACTCCTCAAAGGAGAGGAAAGCATGCCTCTTTCATCCCTGAGGAAACTGAGGCTGCAGGAGGTCACCTGTATGGGTCACCCCACCCAGCCAGGGAGTGGTAAGGCAGAGATGCACGCCAGGTGCCTACATCTCTCTGGCCCCTCCTCCCCGGGAGCCTGGCCCAGGGCCCAGAATAAGGCAGATGTTCTGGGGCTTTGCCAACCTAGTGGCAGAGGCTAGGGAGCTGGCAGCACACAGGAGGCGGTTCAACTGAAAGCCTATCATGAAGCACCCAGGAGGGCCCCTGGCAAGGAGGCACTGCCCCAGGGGGGGCCTCTCAGCTTTCCTGCACAGACTCGCCTACTGCCCTGTCTACACCAGCTCCAGGGGGAAAAGCCACTGGGACCTGTGGGAAGCAGGAAGCCCAGGAAAGCCTGGGGGTTCCCAGGGCGAGGAAGAGCCCAGGGAGGAGGCCAGCTCCTCAGGACTGATGAAGGGGCCACTCAGTGAGAAGGGCGCCCCCATCTCCACCCCCACCCCAGCCTCAGGCAGCCAAGCTCTCCCAGGTCACAACCCTGGGGTGAGGACGTCAGGCAATGCAGATCCCCCAATCCTGCCCCAGCGCCCACCAGGCAGCAGCTGCACCCCAGCCCGCCCCCAGGCCCGCCCTTGGGAGGCTCAGGGGCCGGGGGTGGGGGTGTTAATTGGCTCTTGAGGATAAGAAAAGGGCTGAGACAGCCAGACAGGGCCCACCTGCCCCTCCCAGTCTGAGTGCAGAAGCAATCCCTGCCCCTCCCTGGGCTGAGCCTGGGGCCCAAACGAGACAGTCATCTCTGAAGCAGAGCTGGGGCTCCCCTGCGCCCTACTAAGAACCTATTACATGCCCATTCCCGTACCAGGAAGACCCTGATGCTGGGAAAGATTGAAGACAGGAGAAGGGGACGACAGAGGATGAGATGGTTGGATGGCATCACCGACTCAACAGACATGAGTTTAGAAAACTCAGGGAGTTGGTGATGGACAGGGAGGCCTGGCTTGCTGCAGTCCATGGGGTCGCAAAGAGTCGGACACGACTGAACGACTGAACTGACTGACTGACAGGCCCGTTCCTTTACCAGGCCTCCAAGACAGGGTTCCAGCTTCACAAATGAGGAAACCGCAGGGCAGACAGGCTGAGTAGTACCCCGTCACCACCTGGTCTCCAAGGAAACAGGTCTCCCTGCGAGGAGTGGAGACAGGGGGCGGGCAGCCCCTGCTCTTGCCGCCCCAGTCCTGGCATTCCCCTGCTCCCAAGCGCCCTGCTCCAGCCCAGCCCCCGAGCATTCCTGCAGGGACGACGCACCTGTTCCCAAGAGAGGATGGCAAAGCGCGAGGAGGACAGCCCTCCGCCCACCAGCTCTCGCCACTGCCGCCCTCTCCTCTGAGAGGCCACCCCTGCCTCCCACCCAGGTCGCATGTCTGTACCAATCACTACTGTCCCAGGATGGCCTGCAGTTCTCAGCACAGGCCCTGCCCTGTCACCCTGACCAGGCTGACTCAGGCGAGGCTTCAAGAACCGAGGGGAAACCAGGCCCAACCGGCCCTGTCCTCCAGCTTCTCCAGACTCAAGGGGCTGGAAGAAAGAGACTCCCTGCCCCCAGCAATCCCAAGTCAGGCCTGAACAAAGCCTGAGGATGGCGGTCACAGGAGGCTGGGCCCAGAGCAGTCACACCTGGGTTCAAGCTCTAGCTCATCGCTTAGGAGCTCTGTGACCTTGGGCAATTACTCTTCCTGAGTTCCACGGTCTTCCCCTGCAAACAGGGGTTCTGGTCCCTGTCTCCAGGGATGCTGAGGAGATAACGGGAGCCACTGTGGGTAGTACTGGCCAGGGCCTGGGCTGACCAGGCCTCTCCTGAGTACCAGTTCTCAACAGCCCACACAAGCCGGAGGAGGAGCCAAGCTCAGGACAGAGCGGTGTCCAACCGAGGTCACCCAGTGACTCGGGAGCAGGAGAGCTTGGGGAGCCTGACATCAGTCCCAATAGCATGGGTGACGAGTCTCGGACTCCCCAGGTGGACTCTGGGTGCCCATTTTCCAGCTGTTACACAGGCCTGTGTCCACCTGTTCCCACACCAAGTGAAGTCACAGTAAAGAAGGAGAGGAGTGCTGAGTAGTCACGACCCAGCCCTACATCCCCGAGTCTGTTTCCTCTGTAATTTGGGACAACTGTGCCTGTCCAGCTGACCTCTTGGCATGGCTGGAGGATCCACGGTTCATCAGGGAACAGTGGCTCTTCTTACCATCAGGCCTCAGCCCCGGTGCCACCTCCTGCAGGAAGCCTTCCCAGCCTCCCCATCCCTCTCCTGGCCCCCTCAGCCATCATTGGTTGTGTCTCCACCAGGGAGGAAGGCAGCAGGTGATCCAGGAGGTGGGGCAGGGCTCCATCCCTGTGCTCATCGCTCCTTCTCACCGTGAGGGTGTGAGGTCCAAGTCAGGCCTCTCCTTCTGGAAGCCCTCCTTCCTTCTCTCTTACCCACACACTCAGACCCTGCCTCTATCAGCTACAGAAAACCCCTCCATCCCTCTCTTGTGCCAAGCAAGCAGGGCACACGTTCATGGCTACACGGGCAGCTTATATACAGAGCCCTCATCTTTCCCAGGGAGGCCCGAGAAAGAGCTCTGGTCTTCCAGCAAGCAGACCTGGGTTAGAATCCCAGTGACACTGGAGTCCCGCACATCCCTTCCCTGGTCTGGACCTTTTTTTCCAGGTCGGTACCTGGAGGGTCCTGCCCAGGGCTGAACATATATACACAGCTGGGACGCAGCACGGACTCCACCATCTTCCCTGCCACCCCATCCCCAGCTGGGTGCTAAGCTCTGCCAGAGATCACATTCCAGCACCCCCAATCCTGAGTGGGGGGCCCTGCTGGCTGTTCTCCAGCAAAACTCCTCTCCCTCTGGTCCACCCTCACTGCCTACCTGGCGGAAGGGCTGCCCCACGGGAGGGAGTGGGCCCTGCCCAGCCAGGCCAGGGGCTGGGCAGCAGCACCACCACTCCCTGCTCCCCTTACAGGTAGCCAGCCTGGTCCTTCTTTGAAAACCTACACCAGAGTTGTCAGACAACCCTCAGCTCTGTCTGGCAGAGATGGGGCTGGGGGTTGGGCAGGAACGGGAGTGCCAGACTCCAGCACTAGCTGCTGTGTGACTCAAACTCGGAATGGACCCCCTCTGCCCTCAGAGTCTGGGCTCCCCAGAGCAGCTTGGGGAGCAAGGGAACATGTTGTCAGTGCCGCTGTCAGGACCCAGGGCCTGACACACAGCAGGGCCTCAGCGGGGAGCTTCCTCTGCTGGCCCAGGATGAGACCCTTGCCTGAGAAGCCCACAGCAAGCACCAGACTCGCTCCTACACACAGGGGTGGCCTTGAGGATTCACCCCTAACCCCCAGCACACACCTGGGAGCACTGAAAACCGTGGGGACAAACCTCCCTGTGTATCCTGGCACACAGTAGGCCCTCAGCCTACAGTGGCTACCATTCCTTCCTGCCTGGCCAACACAGATATAACCACGGGAGAAGAGAGGATAAGGGCCAGGCTGGCCCCACCCAGCTGGGCATGCAGTGCCAATGAGGATCCACCCCTGGACCTATTCCTAGAAGCGAGAAGGGGGGCAGGTAGCACGTGGACCACACAATGAAGAAGGACTAACATTGGGCTGGGAGGGTTCCTGGGAGAGGGGGTGGGGGTGGGGCTGTACCCTGAATGATCAGGAGGGTTCTAGAAAGGGGAGCCAGCAGAAGGAAAGGCAGAGCACAACCACAGCATCTGGTGGAGAGAGATAAGGCTGAAGATGTAAAGTTCAAAAAGGTCCTGGAAAGAAAACCTCAATGACAGGGTGATGAGTCTGGACTGTAAATTGTTGGCCAAAAGTACAGGTTGCCTTAGGGAGGCCACTCTGGCGGTGGGCAGGGATGGGGACTGGAAATGGAGGCAGAGAGGCCAGTACAAGAGTCCGGGCAAGGGCAGCAAGGCCAGAGCTGGAACATAAGAGGCGCCCTGGTTTTGCGAAGGCATGTCTTGGGCCTGCTCCCAGTCCTGGGCCACGTCCAGCCTGCTGGGGAACATGTGGCAGGATAGAAGGTAGGTCCCCTGCCTGAAGGGTGAGAGACAGAGCACCAGGGTGGTGGGGGCCTTGGGTAAATTCCAGCAGTTCTCAGAACCTCAGTCTCTCCCGCTTGTAAAATGAGGCTGACCCTGTGAGCAGTGGCTGCGGGCTGAAAGCTTCCCCTCCTTGGCCAGAAACAGGCACCTCCCTCCAGCAACTGTTGCACCAATCCCAACTGGGGCCCCACTGGAAACCCAGCCTGGCCCCACCATCCCTGTCATTCATGGCGCCCAAGTTCCCAGAAAAGTCTGGCTTGGGCAGGGCACAGGGTAGGGCCGGGACCAGAAGAGGAGGTTAACTCTTGCTTAACCCTTCCCCTCGCCCTCCCCTTCCTAGGCCCTGAGCTATTTCCACCTCTTTGCTGGGGATGGAAATAACCCAGGCTCAGTCTCAAGAGACCAAGACAGCTATTCTGATCAGCCCCAAGAAGCACAACTCCAGTCATTCCAGAGAGGACAGAGGGATACCCTGATCCCCAGCTCTAGCTTTCAGCCACACAGCAGCAGGGGTCTCTGGGAAGAATGTGGACGCTGAGGCCTGGAAAGTGTAGGCACAAGCTCAAGGTCACTCCCGGCCTGTCCCCCAACTCCTGCAGCATGTGGGTGATTTTGGAACAACTCTGGATAGGGACATAGGTCCTCACAGGTATGGTGAAGGTCAAGTGGGACTCCAATTCTCCTGCCACTCTTGGAGCCTGGGCTATGCTGTTGACGCCCAACACTCCTCAAAGCTATACAAACACTCCTCAAGAGCTATACAGACTCTTCCCAAACCAGTTACAGGCTCTAGAAGGCAGGAGACGGGCCTTTTTGGTGACCTCTGGCTAGGGGCTGAGAGCTAGTGGAAGGGAAGACGGGGAGGAACAGAAAGGCCACATAATCTACACACCCATAATATTTTAGACATGTATGCAAATATACACCATACTCAGAACTCGCAATGGCATATACCCTGCCAAGGCCACATTGCCAGCCCAGGTTGAGAGAAGGAAGCCCAGATGAGCCATGAGCAGCTTATTATGAAGGGAAGTGGCCCTCACCAAACATCTCACAGGGCTTCAGGAACAGGAGGCCTGAATTCCAGTCCCAGCACTGACCTGACTCTGTGTGACCTTGGGGAAGTCACTTTGCTTCTCTGAGGCTGTTTCCTTCTCTGGAAAAGTCACCGCATCTCAGAACCACTGTGAGGATTCACCAAGAGCACCCCATAAACTGTTCAGCATGGCACGTGGAACCCTCGCCCCCACTCAGAATACAATCAACGTTTTCAAAGGGTGATAGCAGATGAGAGAACTTCCAGATCCCTCAGCAGGTGCCCCTTTACCTCTCCTAATTTCCATTTAACTTAGCAAGAACCTAAAAGATCCTCTTGTGGGGGAGGGGGCCTCAGGAGGGTCTAGCCCAGATGGTGAAAAGGCCCTGTTCCAGCTCTCCAAATCAGAGACCACTCACAGGGACCCTGCCTCCTCTCCCCTCCATGAAGGGAACCAAAGAAAGGAGACAGGGACCAGAGAAATCCGTGTCTATTGTTCAGAATTTTCAGCTTTGTTCCAGGAGGTGTGCTTCCCATCCTGTCACCACACCTGGGAGCAACCCCTGAGCCACTCGGTCCCTAGCAGACAGCCTGCCCTCATCACCCCACTGCAGTCTTTCCGCCTGAGGGAGGTAGGGGAGAACAGAGACAGCTGACCCAAAAACAATAGAGGATCCCAAAGTGATGATTCACAGTCTGTTCACAGCCCAGCACCTCACTGTGCAGACAGGGAGACTGAGGCCCGGTGAGGGTGGGACCTCAGAGCAAGACTAAGCCTGGGCCCAGTGGGAATACAGGTTACCCGGGGGCAGAGCTTTGCCAGGCCTCCCAGACTTCGTGTGTGTGTGTGTGTGTGTATGTGTGTGTAAGACAGAGAAGGGTGGAGCCTGAGGCTACCTCAGGGGCCCTCTGCTTCTGCCAGACTTGGCACCCCAGGAGATGCCACTCAGCCTTAGCCTCACTCCTTCTGCCAGGGCAAGTCACTCAGGACACAACCCCCTCACTAAACTGAGCTCCTGAGGGGGTGCCCTCTTGGGGACAGTCCTGGAGAGACTCTTGTCCCCTCCCTTGAGCCCCCCTTCCTTCCAGACCCCCATCTGCTAGCAGGTGTTTTGAGGTCCCTCCTTTCCACCTTGTACTCATCTCCCCGAGGTGCTCACGCGCACACAGCACAACCTGACCCCACAGCACACTGCTTCAGGGGTTGGTTCTCACAATCACCCGGGCCTCTCTCGCTCTATTCCACGCTCACCCACGTTAATGAGGGCCCTGGCCCTGCCCTGCTCACGCCCCAGGCCACACACACACACACTCAGTGACCCCAGTGACCCGGGGTTTCTCACAGCAGGCGGGGGGTCACAGTCACCCGCAGTGACCCGGAGTGTCTCACACACAATCACACGCACACACTCTGCCTGTTACAGACACACAGAGCCCCTCTGTGTCTCCCGCTCGGCCCGGCGTCACCGCCCAGTGTCCCGGCCACACGTTCGCCCCGGCTGGGCCGCCTCACGCGCCGTGTCGCCCACAGTCACGGGCTGACACCGCTCAGAACCCCCTCCGGCCTCTCCGCTCCGCAGCCGCACTGAGGTGCCGCGGTCCAAGTTTCCCGGGCCGGGGGCGTTTCCGCGGCCCGCTCGCTCCTCAAACTGCAAGTCCCGCCGCCGCTTCCCCATCGCGCACAGCCGGGCCTGGAGCCGCGGCCGAAGGACGCGCAGATCCCCGGGCAGGGGGGCTCAGAGACAAAAAGACGCGGGGGCGGGGGGGCGCGGGGCCCTGGCTGCGGCATCTGCCGCGCCGGCGAACTTCCTCAGAGACGCGGGGAGGCAGGGGGCGCCGCTCGGCTCCGCATCCCTCTGGCCCCTACCGCGGGGAACGGACTCTGGGCTGGGGCTCCGCGCGACCTCCTTACCTGGCCGCTCCCTCCAGCAGCCCAGCTCCCGGGTCGACGCGGTGCCCGAGCCCGTAACGGCGAGCGCCCGGGCGGCCGCGCAAGCTGCGCGCCTTTTGAATGAATCGCCGCCCGGGCCTGGAAGACGCACGGCCCCGCCTCCGCGCGTCACGACCGCCGGCCCCGCCTCCGACGTCAGAGCCCGGCCCGCGACCCCCGCCCCTGGAGGCTGCCTTGGGGCGAGAAGGCGCTCTGCGGCCCGGCCGTGCTGCTCTGTGTCGCCATCTCTCGTGTCCCGTAGGAACTGCAGGGGCTGTGCCAGACCAGCCCCTTCTGGGGTCAGCCCCATCTGGGCTCCGAACCAAGAAAGGAGTTACAAGATAAACTGGAGACTTGGATGCTACTCTGAGACCTGTCATCATTGCCAGTGCAAACGGGGCCACCGCTGCTCCTCACTGGGTCTCGTTTTCCTCCTGGAAATTGGCAGCCAGGGTGAACGACCTCACTTTGTCTTGTTGAGGAGGCCCATGCCCGCCTCCAGACACCCCACCCATTTAGTGAGAAAAGGCCTGGTGAAAGTTAATCTATAGTGGAGGCCCACTGTGTAGGCTTCTGCCATTTTTCAGGGCCCAGCCCGAATCTCCTTCCTCCAGGAGGTCTTTCCTCTCTCTCTCCACCCCACTACCCTCTGCCGGGATAGTTAGTCCCTCCTTCCAGCAGGACAGGTGATAAACTGCTTGCTTTCTGTTTCCTACTGCCAGCCATCCCACCCTGCAGATTGCCAACCTCAACCACTGGGTGTCCAGCAGGGGGGCACTAATTGTATTGTATTTCTAGCTCTGTGAATCCTGCCTCTTGGAGCTGTGCCTTATGGTGGGCCAGAACTGAAGGCAGCAGCTCAGAGGCCAAGGTTCCCCCCAGTCAGTACCATTTAGGGGTCCCCAGAGGCCCTCCCAGGACAGCAGGGCTGGATGGGGATGCAGACAGTAGGGAGGGCCTTGTGCTGGGAGCAGAGGCCTGGCGGGAATTAGGATAATCACAGCTCATGGCAGAGATGGAGGAAGGGAAATTAGTTGTTAGGGATAGATTGTGAGGGGAGGTGGAGAATTCTAAATAAATTGAGTCAGAGAATCTGAGCCATGGGGTGAGGGGGTGGAAAAGGTCAGGTCCCCAGGGTCCAGGAGATCCAAGGAGGAGAACTGGACACCTGCAGAGGGAGGGGGGCAGGGAAAGAGTTTCCATTTCCTTGGGCCAAGCCCAGGATGTGGGGGAAGGGCAGAAGAGGCTCTAGATGACTGATGTTAGGATCATAGCCCCAGCCAGGCCCCTCGCATGACTACAGAGACCCCCAGGGCTAGATCAGGGGTGGTCCCAGGGTCACATATCCCACATCCGAGCCCACAGAGGTCCATGCTGGGGACCTAGTGAGGGAGCTAGAGCAGCCCAGGGTGCCCTTGTCCCTGCAATTGTTTTCTTTGTAAGAGGAACTTCTATTCCCCCATTCCAAGTTCAAATGGTGGCATTTCACATGCACTCAATAGGCCAGATGGGGATATGCTTTTTAGTAAAGCACCGGCCATTAACCAGACGTCCTATAGGGCAGGGATCCCCAACCCCTGGGCCACACAGGAGGTGAGTGGCGGCCAGCAGTGAAACTTTATCTGTATTTATAGCCCCTCCCCATTGCTGGCATTACCATCCGCCCCACTCCCACCCTCCTCCCTTGGTCCACGGAAAAACTGTCTTTCTTGAGATTGGTGCCAAAGGGGACTGCCACTATAGAGGGTCCAGACCTGTCTCTGCTCCATGTGAGGCTTTGGTCAAATCCCTCCCCAGTTCAGTTTCCCCATCTGAAAATGAGGCTGCCTAACTTGTTGCCTGGAGATCATACTAGTTCTCTGTGTGAGGAGGCCTGACCTGACCGTGTGCGAAGGGTGAGCAGCCACCAGAGCCCCGAGAAATGACCGGGGATGGAGGAGCCGAGCAGTCCCTCTGTCCTCCGAACCACAGCAAGCTGCACCTGGAACCCTGCCCAAGAGTCTGGGAACATTCAGCTGCTACAGAGAGGAGACAGGGAAGGAGTTGTGGAGGCCACAGGAGAGATTTAGATCGGCTTTTTACGGAGCTTGGAGAACCACAGGTTCGGGAAAACAAAGGACTCTTAGAATCACAGGCTTTTAAAACTCCTGGCATCTCAGATGGGTCCTTGGAATCTTAGCATTTTAATCCCTGAGCTCAAGCATCTCAGAGACAGACGATCTTGTTGAACCTCTGATAGGGAAGCCGGAGAACTGAGCCCAGAGAAGTCCTGCACCTCATCCTAGGTGGCACAGCACAAGACTCCAATAAGCTGGGTGAGCTGTGGTGACCCAGGGGCAGGGACATGGGCCCCACTGAGACTTTGCCTGAGGTGGGGATCCTGGGCAGCAGGATCAGAGAAAAGGGGCTGTTTGCAGGGGATCTGAGCAGATGGCAACCTCTGGAGTTATGAGGGTTATGGGGTTAGGTGGCGCTAGTGGTAAAGAACTTGCTTGCCAGTGCAGGAGATATGAGACTGGGGTTCGATCCCTGGGTCAGGAAGATCCCCTGGAGGAGGGCACAGCAACCCACTCCAGTATTCTTGCCTGGAGAATCCCAGGGACAGAGGAGCCTGGCAGGTTACGGCAAGAGTCAGACAGACAGGACTGAAGTGATGTAGCACACACAGGGTTATGGACCAGAAATGGTGGCACCCTCTGTGGATACCCTTAAATTCCAGTGTGACTGTCCAAAGCAAGAGGAAATGTCATGACTCAGACTTAAATTTCAAGACTCTGCACTTGGCTAACCCCCTAACTGGCCAGGTCTATCCCTCAGAAGGCGGGCTGTCCTCCTGTGTCTGTTCCTAGCCTCCAGAGGGAGGGTGAGCTTGGTTTAAGGAAAAATGGGCTGGGAGGCGAGGACAAGGCAGGAGCTGAACTGGGGCTGCCAGGTTTGAGAGCTGGGTTCTGTCCGCATTTATGTCCATACCCTGGCTTGGGTCTGTAATCTCGCTGGGATGGGGCTTTGGTGTCACACAGTGAAGGATCAAGTCCTAGTTCTGCCACTGTCAAGGCTGCATGGCCTTAAGCTAATGACTTCACCTGAGTGCAAATTCACTCTAAGGGCATTGTGAGGACCTGCTGAGACCCCACACAGGAAGCACCAACTTATTCTACGCTGCAGGCTCAGAACCTGCTCTTTCTAGTCCCCATGCCCTGTGTCCTCTCCACAGCCCAGTGTCTGGGCTCTGCTCTTTGGGCTCTCCCCAGTGCCTGAAATATTGCCCCCTCCCCATTCAGCCCTGCATCCTGCCCCTGACCCAGCCCCTTCACTTGCCTTTGCCAGGCAAGGCTCCTCGTTGGCCATAATGGGCCCAAAATAGTACTTCCCCTTGCTGTTTCCTGCAATCTGGCCTGTGGCTTAAGGTCTGTGAAGCCAGAAGAGAGACTTGGTGTTTGGCAGGCATGCAAAAGATGTGAAGAGCTCTCAGAGGTCACCTGGGTCATTTTTTTACTTTTCTGACCATAGGAAACCTTCCTGCCTGGTTCTCCTCTACACCCACCCCCAGCCTCAATGCTGCCTTGCTGTGTGACGTCAGGTAAATCTCTGTCCTTTTCTGTACCTCATCTTCCTTGTGAGGCAGATGTCTAGCTAAACCCTGCTGTTTGTATCTAGCCCAAGGAAACACCTGGAGAACCCCCTTTGGAGAAGAGGTGACTTTTGGCCCTGACTGTCTCATCTGAAGTCAGGATGTCCTTCCCAGGCTGGGTATGAGGAACATGAGCCAGATACATCATGAGTGGCTGGATGTGTCTTTGGCTGCTTGGACTGTCTCCTGTCCTCCAGCCACCCCATGTCACTGCCCTTACTCTCCTCCATGAGGCAGAGACCTCAGCAGACAGATCACATGCACATTCCAGCTCTACTGCTTAGTAGGAAGGCAACCTTGAGGAAGGCGTTTAACCTCTCTCAACCTCAGTTTCCTCATCTGAAAAAAAGGATAATGGTACTAACCTCCCAGGGCCACTGAGGATTAAACTGGATGATCTAAGCTCCTGGCCTGCAATAAATAAATGGGAGCTGGGGCTATTATTTAGCGACATTCAAGACCTACAGGGGAACCTCGACTGAATTCTCTAGATTTAACTAAACAAATATTTATTGAGCACCTACTTTGTGTTAGGCACTGCAGGTGGCCTGCGGATGGAGCAATGAACAAACATCCCCCTTGCAGAGCTCACATTCTGGCTTCCCTGCCTTCTCCTCTTTCCTCACTTCTCCAGCTGGGCCTACACCTCAGACCTCTTGCTCCAGGTTTCCCTACCCCTCTTTGCTTTGACTCAAGCTGTTTTCTTCACTCCTCACATCAAACCCGAGTCCCACTACCTCTACCCCAGTGGCATGGCTTGTGGGATCTTAGTTCCCCAACCAGGGATCAAACCCGGGCTCACAGCAATGCAAGTGCAGAGTCCTAACTACTAGACTGCTAGGGAAGTCCCTGGCTGTGCCCTTAAAAGCAGTGGTTCTCCGCCTCACTAGCAGAACTAAACCACGGTGTCAGAAGCCAGCGTGGTAGTTACCGGAGAAGGGAAGAGTGGGTGGGGGTACGTGGGAGTTTTCAAGTGGTGGAATGTTTTGTTTCTTTATTAATAAACTTATCTGGCTGCCCAATAATGACTTGAGTACCATTCTATACAAATGTTATACTTCACTTAAGTTTTCCTATGAATATGACTGACACTTGGGTCGGTCCCACCCTCAGAATTCTGATCTAATTGGTTTGGAATGTGACCTGGACCCCCCCAGGTGATTACAACGTGCAGGTAAGATTGAGAACCACTGCTTTGGAGGAGCTGATCCTTCTAGGCTCTCCCCTTGGCCGGGTGCCTAGTGATCGATCGTGCATCCCAGGACCACCCTGCCCACAGCTGACCTGCTCAGGGCTGCTCATCTCTCCACAGGCTGCCCCGTGTCCTGGGATGTAGCCTTCTAAGGAGCAGTGGGCTGGGCCAGGCCCATTCCTACCGAGGCATATTAGGGAAAATGTGGAGGATCCGGCCTTGGGTAACCAGTGCTGAAAGTGAAGTCTCTCCAGAGGCAGAAGAGGGCCTCAGGCAGCAGAAGTTGTGAAGCAGAAAATGGCAGCTGACTGGTGGTGAGGCAGGGATCAGAGACTCAAGGTGGAGAGTCCAGGGGTCTTAGGATGGGGCAGCAGTATATGGACCACTGTGCTAACAGCTATTTGATTCTAGTTCACGTTTCCACTAGTCAGTGCCCCCTTTATTTCTGGGCAGAACAAATCTCTTCCCTGCAATCCAAAGATCTGTGCACACCAACCAACAGTCCTGTGGGGGAAAGGATTATCAACCCCAATTTACAGATGACGAGATGGAGCCTCAGAGGGAATACAGCTCATCCAAAGCTGCATAGCCGGTTAGTGGCAAAGTCAAAGTTTCTGTTCAGCTTCAAAACCTGTGCTCCTTCTATGCAGTTTCATCATAAATTCCACATGAATGTAGCCTTCTACTCTGTGATGTATCTCTGTTTTCTGTTACCCTCTCCTCCAGATCATCCTGGTAGTGATGCTGCCAGATGTTTCATGCCTGTCCCATGGCATCAAGGGCCTGGCAGAACTAAGATATGTGAATACCAGTGTGCAAAGTGTGAGCCTGCACTCCTCTTTAGCAAATGATTTCTGTAAAGTCTTGATTGTTCAGGTTGGAAAACGTTCAAACACATGTTCAAGAGAGCTGAAGCCTGATCTGTTCTTTTTCTAGAAGTCATCACCTTGAGTCTTGTTGGTGCGCCCTGGTGGAAAGGGCTCTGTGCCCCTGTGAAGAACAGTCCTGTGTTGTCAGCCTTTGCATTCTCCTGTCTGATTTAATGACCAGAAATCACAGCGATTTGGAGTCTACCCCTGCTCACCTTGGCCTCTGTTAGATTCTGAGCCTCTGCTGGAGAGCCCCGATTCTTATAGGAGCTGTAGACAGGCTCACATTCACCTAGTTTTCCTTGTAGCATGTGTCAGCTTCAGATTCCCAAGCTTTATCCCAGGCCTACTGACTCAGGAGCTGGGGGAGCCTGGGAATCTGTATTTACATACACATAATTTATGTATCATGCTTTGTATTTACAATGTTAACCTGTAAGGGACTCTAAAATGCAGCCCTGGTTATAAAGCATCTGACTAGCACAACTCCTGGTTTTCCTGATGAGGAAGCTGCAGCCCAGAGAGACACAGTGACCTGCCTGAGACAACACAGCAAGTCAGTGGCCGCCCTGCCACCGCAGCACTCTTCTGGGTCTCTGAGTCCTGCTCTGTCTGTCCAAGTGGGTGGGTGTCGGCGAGCCCACGCAGCTGGGGAGCTCGGAGGTTGCTGGCAGGAGGCCTCTGTGGCTGCCGATGGGGACCAGTTGTTTGGTGTTTCTATTTATTGACTCTTTAAACTTCATCATCCAAGGAAAGTTAATACATGACTGTTTGGTAGCAAGAAAAACATAATCTAAGACCGCAATGACCCACCCACCCCAAACTAAAACAGAACCAAACAAACCCCATCTGAGACCAGACCTTTGGAGCTGCAGCTGAAGAAGCGTGGGGGCTGGGGTCAGACTGGCTTCTGCGGTTCGGGGGTCAGAAGGGGAGTGGGGGCAGGGGAAGCTAGCCTCCGGAGTAGCCTTCCCAGCCAGGGAGGCCATGTCTGGCCCCTCAGCTTTGGGCGTCCTTCTTGGAACAGCTGCCCCTGCCAGGGGAGGGTGTGGAGAGGAGTCAGTGGTCAGCATGAGGGGCCCCTAGGCTCACCCTCTGCAGTGACCATGGGTGCCAGTGCATGAGACACAGGGGCTGGGGGGCAATGTGCCAGGAGAGGGCCCTGGACGAGGCCCCGACAGGGTTCCCACATTCGGGAACCACTAAAGGCACTGCCGACAAGCAAGGAGACGCCGAGGCCTGGGGAAGCCCCCCGGATGGGAGTCACTGCCCCACCCACGGTCATCGCCTTGTTCGGGTTGACTGAGGGGACTTGGTCCTTTGCTCTGGATACTGGAGGGCAACCCAGTCAGGACAAGGCTGTGGAAAGTTTATGTTAAGGGGCAGTGTTTCAGTGCCCCAAACATGCAGTGTGTGTGTGTGCGTACATAATGAGGGGGGACTGGTCCCTCCAGGAAGGCTGGCTGGGGTCCCAGGGTAACTCCCAGGGCAGGAATAGGGTTTTCGTTTTTTTTTTTTCCTCTTCTGTCATTTTCTCCAATCACTCCCTGCCCCAGGTCATTGCATAAATAAGTGCTTGGGAAAGTACACATCTAAAAAGAAACATAAATACTGTACACGGGAAAGGATTCCATCCCCCAGCCCTCCCACTGCCCCCAGGAAAACCCTCCAAATATTGCACATGGCCCTCCCCAGCCCCATGGGGTCCAGGCCTGGCCGTGTCTTTGGTAGAAGCTCCAGGGACAGAGGTCCTGGGCAGCCCACATGCCCCCCTCTCCACACCCCCCATCATGACTGGGTGCACTGGAGCAGCCAGAGGGCCGGGAAAGGCCCAGACCCCGATGGCCAGCAGGTGCTCCATTGGGAATGCTTCCGCAAGGATGGGAGGCAGTCTGCAGGCACGGGTGTGCCCCTGGTCAGACACTCGTGTGAGGGTCTGCCGGTGAGCTTGGAAGAGGCAAGCAGGCGGAGGGCGGGTGGGTGGGCAAGTCCCGGGCCCCCGTGGACAGGGTCACACCCTCCATAGGAGGAGGTGGTTTGTGCTGTCGTCTCGGCCCACCGTCTCGCTGCTGCCGCCACCCCCGCTGCTGAGCCGGAAGTCCTCGTAGCCGTCGCCTCCACTGATCACCAGCATTTTAGGCCTGGCTGAGGCAGGGCCTCGGTGGCGAGGGGAGTCCCGATGTTCCAGTGAGGGCAGCTTCTCCGGGCCTGGGGGGCAGAGGGGAGAAGCCATGAGCCGGGGGGTGACTGGCGGCAGCACTGTCTCTTGGTGCTCATCTCCTGCTTCCAACAGCCCTTCCCCAGGCAGGCAGCTTAAGTCTTCTCTGGACCCAGACAAGCCCTGACCAAGGCCTCCCTGCTTCCTGATGCCCACAGCCATTTCCTCTTGGGAGTACGGCTTCCTGTCCTGCCAGAGCAAGACCTGGCCAACGGCAACCTCCTTAATGTACATTACCTACTAGGTTTCACTCTAATCCTCACAGTCCCTTTCCTATCCTATCTGCCATTCTACGTTCTGCTTTCTGGTGCTATTTCTGTTTCCCGCTCTGCCCTATACATCATTTCACTTCCGGCCCTATACATCATTTCTAGTCCTGTTTTATTTCCTGTTGTATATATCCCTTCCTGTGCCATATTCTAATTCTTAGTTCACTTCCTCATCTTCGTGACATTCTCTGGACAGAATTTTATACACACACACACTCAGTATCCTGATAGATTTTTAGTTTGGGTTTTCTATAGCCTACTTCCTATAATATACACCACTTCCACATCTGTATTACATTTTACCTCCCTCTTAACCCTCCTCTGGCAGGGCAGCAGGGCATCCTAAACCCAAAGCCCAGGTCCTTGGATTGGCATAGGAGGTGTAGACCCACCTGTGTCTAGGGGAGGTGGTGGAGTTGGGCAGAGCAGGTTGAAGCCATCTGGAAGTTGGACTGCGGCCAAGAAGCGGACGTGGCCAGTGTGTCCCTGGCCGAGGCCAGCAGGGCTGAGAGGCGCCCGTGGACAGCTGATGGTACTGGGTGAGGTGGGCATGGTGAGCACCACGCCAGCACTGGTGCCCACCCACAGCAGCTCTTCACACACCAGCAGCGCTGTGATCCTCAGGCAGGCAGCCTTGTGCTGCCGGATGATGGCGTCTGAGCCTGGGGTAGGAGACAGACCAGCGCTGGGGCCAAGTCCTGGCCCTGGCTTAGCATCCTCACTGCCAGGGACAGAAAAGCTCCAAGGGAAGGGGCAGTAGGAGCCTGAGGTCAGTACCTGCCAGCATCCTGTGCACAGGAGGTGTGACATCTACCTCTGCCAGCTGCTCAAATGTGTCTGGATGGTAGAGACACACGTGGG
Source organism: Muntiacus reevesi (assembly GCF_963930625.1). NCBI lineage: Eukaryota > Metazoa > Chordata > Mammalia > Artiodactyla > Cervidae > Muntiacus > Muntiacus reevesi. The sequence goes on from NC_089257.1 coordinate 38,469,165, forward strand.
CACTACCTTTCAACGTCACCCACACGCCCAGGCTGGAGTCCACCATGCAAGCCACGCTGCGACTGGAATCCTGCCCCACGGAGAACGTGTGCTGGGGTGAAGGTAGAGAACAGATGGGTGACTGACAGGCCTGCCTTCACTGGCCCCTCCCGGCCTTGTGCTTCACCAGTGCCCTTTCCTCCCTCCCTACAACTCATGCTAAATCTCTCCAGAAAGCCCACTGGATTGACAGCAAAGGCAGCCTTGCTCCTTGACCTGGATGATTAACCTTTCAAATCTTAGTTTCACTGGAGCCTCCCCACTTAAACCTCAGGAATTAAAATGGAAGTGCCCTTTCCCCAAGGAAGTTGAGTGAGTTAATGATCAGAGAAGTTCAAAGCTTGAAGAGTCTTAAGAGCAACCATTGGCCTCACCCTGTACCGCTGGGAAACGACTCTAGAAGGGGAGGGAACCTGTCCAAGGGCATCGACAAGTCAGTCACAGACCTGGGCCTGAACCTAGGTTCTCCACCTCTTCACTCCCAGCCCAACCAACGATGGGACCAGTGAGAGGGAAATCAAGGGAACGAGTTACTCCTGTATACGACCAGGCTGACAGCTACTGATGTACATGTAAATGAAATCAGGACTAAAGGCCAGAATGATGATAAGGGATGCTGACATCAGAAAGGAACTCTGTCCACCCACCAAAGACCACAATACCTTAGTTGAGAAATATGGCTGGGGTGGGGAGGAGGACTAAAGTATTCTAATTTACAAGTACCTGTAGCCTTCATCAGCTAGAAGGAAATAAGGATTAGAGAAGGCCAGGGACTGGCCCAGATTCACACAGTGGTCGGGGGAAAGCCCCGACCTCTCAGCTGGTTGCTTTTTTATGGACCTGTGGATCTCACCTCCTCTCTCATGGGCCTGGCTCACCCCAAGTCACCAATTCCCCAACCCCACCCACATCCCCACTACCTCCAGCTGCAGCGTGTCAGGGCTCAGGACAAGGACTCGGTTCTGGCAGCCACACCATAGCCGCCCACCCACAGACACCATCTTGGTGATGGGGCTCCCCTGAGCACCCAGGGTCACCGATTTGAAGTTATGGGGGTCCCAGAAATGGCCTAGAGTGGGAGTGGGATAAAGAAAACAGCAGATTCAATCTTATATTGCATTTGAGCCTCACTCTCCCCTGAAATAAGGTGCTAACAAATAACCTCAATTTATCAATGAGGACACCAAACCCCAGAAAAGACCTGGGAGTTACCCAAAGTCACATCTCCAGACTTGTGGTCTGGAGGCCGCGGCTTGCTCAGGAGGGAGATCCTACTCAGGGTGGGGAGGGGGACAGTGGGAGGGGACACTCACCTGCTTCTCTTTGGTAGACTACGAGCTCTCCATTGGCCAAAGACACAAACACCTGGTTATTCAGATACCTAGGAAAGGAAAAGGAGTCATGAGGGGTTTTAGGAAGCCGAAGGAGGTCACCTGAGCCCAAGGAATCAGACAGAATGACTATGGCTTCTGAAAGACCACCTCCTCCCACCCCGTGTTCTCTAGGTGGTGGGCACCTGAGTCTAAGAAGAGGCAGTGACTTGCACAAATGACACATGGTGTGTGGGAGACACAGTTAGCCTAGGGCACGCCTCTGTGCTCTGTGCCCAGGAGGTCCAGGTGAGCAGGAGGAGGTCTACAGGTATAGCTGAGAAGGGTGTGAACCAGAAGAGCCATCTGGGGGGCCTTACAGGATGCAGGTCACAGAGGCCGAGTGCTGGAGCTTCAAGCTGTTCCTGCGATCACGGATGCTGTCGGAGGACTGGTACACGTGGACACTGTGGATCAGTGGTGAGTACCTGTGACAAGTGCTTGGGCACGCCAACCCCTCCACCTAGCTGCCTCCACCTCCATCTCCTCCACGGCAGGTGCCACCCCAAGGAACCAAAATCCCACGGCCTCCCTGTGGGTTTCAGACCCTCTGGCAGCCCTGGTTGGCAGTACCCTTGAGATCTGACCCAAAGCCCTCCTGCTTCTGCTTCAAGATGTGATATGATTTCTTAAACAGGGATTTCAGGTTCTGTCATCAAGACTCCAGCCTCCCCTGTGTCCCTACCAGCCATCCTCGGTGCCCAGCCACACAGAATTCTGATAGGCCTCAGGGTCAACACTCAGCAGGTCCTCCAGGCTGCCGCGGGTGAAGGAGCCACGACTGGACCGACGAAGGGCTCTCCCATCCATGGGGCTGGTGCCACAGGGACCGCCAGGCCCGAAGGAGCCAGACAGTGGCAGGAAGCCAGGCTCCTGTTCTTCCTCTGAACTGGTGGTCTCTGCTGTGGCCTCCTTGGAGCTTGGGGTCTCCTCATCTGATGGAGACAAAGGGCTCTTTCTCCCACTCTGCCAGGCCCAAGACGTGGTATCTTTCTAGGCCTTACTCTCCCCTCAATGCACCCTTCTGGGCCAAGGTCTTCCACTGCTGTTCTCCCTGCCCTCCAGCCTCCACCATCAGTTCAGCCCCTGTTACCCTGATGACTGACAGCTCAGTACTACAGGCTCCTGGTCCCAGCCTGGCCACCTCCAATCCACCACCATGGACCAATCACCACCACCTCCCCCAACAACTCCATCTTCCTTAACTGGCCATTGCAGGGGCCTCAGGATCCAGTCTGACTACCCACTGCCCCCGGGGCCCTTGGTATCACAGCCCCGGCCCACCTTGCTGGGCCCTAGCGCTATCTGCACTAGTGTCCTGAGACGGGATTCCATGGCTGTGCTTATCCCGTCTCTCTCATCCAGTCAGCACTGGCTGGGCTGCCTCTCCCTGCCCCAAGCTGGGCACTCACTGCCAAAGCTAGAGGAGATGGTGGACCGGCTGGCCTGGCTCTGCAGGGTCCCCGAGGGGCTGGGAGAAGACTCATCATCCGAGTCGCTGTCAAAGGGCACTAGCTCCGGACGGGGGTCACCCTCGGCGGGGCCTGGCGCCATCTCCAGGCCTGAGCCCGCTATGGAGATATGCAGGCATGGCTGGGGCCCTGGCTCGGCCAGCGTCGCTGCTTCCTCGTCCGCCGCCTCAACGTCCAGGTCTGGCCCGGTAGGCTCGGGTGCCGTCTCTGTGGGGTTCCTCAGCGATGCAGTCTGTTCCCTGAGAGACGAAGGGTTGGGAATGAGTGTCACTAGGAGCTAGGATCTGCCCTACACATCCTCATGCTCCTAGGCTCCGCCCACACCCACAGGACACGCCCACCCTCCGGTCAGGGGTGGGGACTCTGCCCCCAGGCCCCGCCCTCCACCCCACCTGCCCCCGTCTGGCGGGCCTCACCGGTGGCAGCAGCGCTGCAGGCCTGGCACCGCCCCGATGCAGAGGATGCGGGCGGAGCAGACTGCGATGCAGGCCTCCACATCAGGCTCAGCGCGCAGGCTCAGCAGACACACCTGGCCCACGTAGCCGTCGCTGTTGCACACCCACACCTCGGGCGTGGGCTCGGGGCAGCTGCTCAGGGTTGGGGCTGCGCACGAGAACTGCGGAAGGCGCCGAGACAGGGGAAGGTGGATGGAGGAACTATTGCCAGCTCCACACCGCTCTCCAGGCCCTCCTGGATTCTCAACACATGTTCGGCATACATGTGCACATGTGACTCTTCACACATCAAATGCACACATCCCTCTGTGACATACATTCATATATGTGTGTTTACACATATATCCACACACACATATATATACCCCAAATATGATCACACATACATGTATATGTATAACAAATGAAAAAAATGGTAACTTTGTCCGTATGTATATAGACTCTTAAAAGCATATGAATTAGACACTTGCACATCAATGGTATAGCCTTTGTTCACATGCAAAGATACATAAATGCATGGATGTACCCATATACATATGACACATATGTAAGTGCCCATGTGCTTGTACAGAGAGCTGTACCCTCAAATACATAGGGGACCACTGCAATGTTCAAGATGTACATAATGCTGTACAAAGAACAAAAACACATGAACACATGCTGGCTTAGAATACATGCACCTAGGTACCCAGGTGCATACACACCTGCATGCCGCTGCGGGTTTTCATGATGGGGATGGCCTTCAGGAATTCAGGGTCTAGACAGCTTTTGCTGGAGGCTGTAGTGGAGATGGATGGACAGACAGACACTGCTTAGCATTCACCCTGGTCCTGACCCTGCCCTTTTCCCTTCCTCTTCTGCCCCTAGGGAGAATGAGGTGGCTGGGGGTTATGTCCTGCTTGTCCTTGGCCTCAATTTTCCCATCTGTACAATGTGAGAGGTAGACCCAGAGGTCTCTAAGGATTTTCTATGGGCCCTATCAACAGTGCTCCCTGATCCAGGCCTGCTGTGTGTGTGTATATACGTGTGTGTGGTGGAGGTATGAGGTCCTAGTCACCCACTCCCACGATAGGGCCCCTGCCCTATGCTGTCCGTATCCACAGAATCCCTGCCAAGGAAGCCCTAAGTGAGTGAGTGAAAGTTGTTTAGTCGTGTCTGACTCTTTGCGACCCCATGGACTATACAGTCCATTGAATTCTCCAGGCCAGAATACTGGAGTGGGTAGTGGTTCCCTTCTCCAGGGGACCATCCCAACCCTGGGGAAGTCCTGTATGTCTCTGCAGTAGTCTCAGTCCACCCTTCCACTGGCAGGGACAGGAACACAGGACATGGCAGTCCTGAGATTTCTGGCTCCTGATGTCACACACAGCTGCAAGGCGCTGTCCACTCCTTGAAGGTTCTGAGAGGAGGGCACCAGCCTGGCCCTGGCTTACCCAGTTTCCTCTTGGCCTCATCAAAGGCCTGCTCGAAGCCGAGGCGGGCATCAGGGTGGGGGAACTCAAAGATGAAGGAGTCGGTGCCCTCGGGCCTCGTGGTGCACAGCTCCAGCTTGGTAGGAGGGAAGGAAAGTGCGTAGCACAGGGCCTGCTTCTCTGACAAGTCCCGGTGCATGGCAGCTGAGAGGTCCCGCAGCGCGTCATCCAGGCTCTGCAGGGATAAGGGTCCAGGCCTCAGGGCCTCACTTTCCTGCTCAGCCTACTCCTGCCCTGGGGATGGGACTGGGCATCTGCCTCTTGCCTCAGACAGAAAACGGGACTCTACTTCCCGGAGACCAAGAGGTAGCCTGGATCCCGCACAGAGAGGTGGGCCCTCCTGCCTCCCTCAGCTGGGGATGGAGCTGTGTCTCCAACTTGCAGGCCTGGAACCTGACTTCCTTCAGAGATGGGATGAGGCTGTACTCTCCCCCTCAGATAACTGACAGGGATGTCCTCGCCCTCAGGCAAATGACAAGGCTGTTCTCTCTCCCTCAGGCCGGGTGAGGGAATCTCAGGCAGGAGACGCAGACCTGGTGTGGGAAACCGAGGCTCTCAGAGAGCTTGCTCATCTGGCCCAGGGTGGTCAGGTCCTCGTCGAGGCGACTGATCGCCTTCTGGATGTTCTCTCGATTGGCAGCTTGAGATGCCCCTAGTGGGGACAGAGGGAGGCCATGGGCAGATCCAGAGACAGACAAGGTCAGGTTGGAGAGACACTCCTCCCCTCCCCTCCCAACTCGTTGGGTGAGGGAAGCAGCCGGACAAACTGAGAGCTTGTAAACCGCCGGACCTCGGGTTTGCATGAACCCCAAAGTTAATGGGCAGCTTGGAGAGAAACTCCAGGCCCGAGAGCAGGGGACTAGGCCTGATTCACAGCCACTGGCCACAGGGTGTCAGTCCCTTGGAAAACTCCCTGGAAGAGCACAAAGAACAACAGCAGACAGCTCCCAGGTTATGCAGACTCCAGCTGATGCCGCTGTGGTGGTGCAGTCTCCCAAAGGGGAAGTCAGATGGGCAGGCAGAGCCTCAGGCAGTCAAATGTGCTGACCCAGGGACTCAACACCCTCCCCACAAAGGAGGGGGCAATGGGCTGATGACCTAGATTTCCCTGGTCCTGTCCCATACTTGATCACTGCCAAGTACTGGCCCCACAGACCAGCTCAGCATCCCGCACACCACACACTGCCTGGCTAGGGGCAAACGCCCCAGACCAGTGGCCCACAAATGGGCTGAGCAGACAGAGGTGGAGTGGACTAGACAAGAGAGGCCTGAAGACATTTGCTCCTTCTGAAGAAAACGGTCCCCCCACAACCCTCTACCACCCAGGCAGCCACACTTTCTTCCCTATGACCCTGCCCCTCTCTGGCCACAGCTGACTGGACCAGGGGTAGACACCTGACCTAGAGATACTCATTTTATCCACGGGCCTGTTCTCTAGTGAGAAGAGATGAACTGGACCAATTATCAGCTTGCCTTCCTATGTAGGGGCCTGTGTGGGGCAGCCCTGGGTTCACCGAGGGGCTGAGTGAGCCCCTGCCTCACTGGGTCTGACCTGCCTGCCGGTCCCAAGGTGCCCTTACCACCAAATGACCACCCTACTCAGGAGGGTGGACCGCGCCTCCTGGAGCAACTGGGGCTGAGAGCTGAGGGAGAAAGGCCACAACGCAGACAAGGCCGTGAGGGATCACGGGAGTTACGAGGAGGCAGACAAGGCCGTGAGGGATCACGGGAGTTACGAGGAGGCAGACAAGGCCGTGATGGATCACGGGAATTACGAAGGGGCGGAGAAAGTGGAGAGCAGTGAGGAGAACTGGCACAGAGGGGGCGGGGGTGTGGTGGGAGTGGGGGGAACACGCTCACACAGCAGGAGGAGCAGCTCTTTGAAGCTGCCTCAGCTCCCAACAGTCTCAGCCCCAAACAAAAGGATCATTCCAGCCAGCTTTCTGATTGGCTTGAGTTGAGTGTATCTGTTCACCAGGCACCAAACTGCTGGACCAGAACAGTGCGCCATCATCTAAGATGGAGTGTATAAATGCACCTGTGCAGTGAATCAACCGCTACGGGCGTGTCTGCGCTCCCTGTAGCACTGCCGCCCCAGTCCACCTGCCAGTCCACGGCAGGCCCCTGCCCAATCAGAAGGTGCTCAGTCTGGCTCCGTGGGACACAACCTGGATTCTGCATGCCAGCACCCTTGGACAGGATGGGAAAGCGAGGCCCGAAAGCAGAAGAGCAGGTGCACAGCCAGCCAACCTGGCCACGGCTCAAATCCTCCAGGTGGGCTTCTCAGAGGAAGACCCCCTAACACCCAGCACCCCCGGTGGGCCCGAGCCAGCCCCACCTTTGATGATGTCTGCGTCATCCAGCGGCAGCTTCCACAGCAGCTTGTACTTGCTGGCCGTGTCGATGACGCTGGCTGCCGTGTACCTGTGGGGAGCAACAGGGGTGCTCTGGCCAAGGCGGGGGAGTGGGCCCAGGGAAGGACAATGGCCTCAAGCACCCTGGCCACTCACAGGCTCATGGAGCTGCGCCGCAGGGAGCCCGACTTCCGCTTCAGGGTGGTGCAGACGATGAGGTCCGTGAACAGGAAGAGGGACCGGTCCTTCTTGCCACCAACTGCCTTCTGTGGGGCCCAAGACAGGATTCAGGCCCAGAGGCCCTCCCTCCTGCCCACCGTGCCCAAGGGGGACAGCCAGGCCAGGAGGGGAGGGCCCTCCACATGCCCAGAGGCAAACTGGGACTTGACCCTGGGCTCCTGCTGGGGTGGAAGAGCAGGAGGCCAGAGGGCAGCAGCTGTGAGCAGAGAAGGTAACCAGGCAGGGAGGTGGGGACAGGGGGGCAGACAACGGGACACTTCTTACCACTTCAATGACCATCTCCTGCCTCAGGAACCGCCGCAGAGGAGCCTGGAGCTGTGGGGCAGGAGGGACAAGGCGTCCTGAAGGCTCACTATGAATCCTTTCCCCTCCCCAGACCCAAGTGGCCCTTGGCCCCACTCATGGGTCAAGTCAGTAGAAGCAACACATTGTCCACCTTCTCAATGCTGTGTCATCAGGCCATGCGACATATGGCCAGAAACAGACATGGGGGAGGACACAGATGCAAACCGAGATGGATGTAAACACACTGCAGCCATGACCACGGTTCCAGGTGACCACAGATGCAGACACAAGCATGGGTGGAGCCAGGCAGAACAGCACTCACATCCTCCATGCCCTCGATGTGGGCCTCAATCTCCTGCAGCACGCGGGCGTGCCGCTCTGCCTCCTCTGCACTCCGCACACCCTTGTTGATGCGCTCGGCCACCTGCTTGATGTTCCGCTGTGCGTCCAGCAGGAGAGGGTAGTCCGGGTGGTCCTCAGGCGTATGCTTCAGGAGGTCCTGGGTGAGAATGGGCGGTAAACCCCTGTTTAGCCACCCCTGTCAGGCTCTGGGGCCCCACAGTGACTGCTGGAACAGAAGAGACTGTGGGTAGACTCTAGAGAGAACTTTCCTACCTGGCTCCTGTGGCTCCACTGGGTGGGGGCCACTGAGTCCCCTGCATCCCCACATGCCTCCAGACTGCCCACCTGCCCACCCAGCCCCATGCCCTCCTGCCCACCCAGCCCCATGCCCACCTTCACCAGAAGCTCGTAGCGTGGGATCCGCTGCACAGGCTTGATCATGAGGTCGGACAGTGCCTGCTTCTCCTTGTTCTCACGCATGCTTTGCTGAAATCCCAAACAGGGTGGATGGGCACACAAGTGAGGCATGACAAGCAAAGATGGAAATGTCCAGGGACAGACAGGTCCCTGGTGAGCCCCTCCAGGTCTGAGGCGAGACACTGACCCACAAGCTAGGGCTCTGGTGTCCAGGCTGGGGGCTCCTGGGACCCCCAAAGCTGGCCCAAGAAGGGTGGCCTCCATCCCCCTGCCTGGCCCTGGTACCTCCAGGAACTTGAGAAAGGCGGGCCTCGCCTCCTTAGCCACACGCACGGCGTCCTTTGCATTGAGGAAGTTATCGATGTAGGCAGAGTAGATGTTGACCAGGACGTCCTTGGAGAACTGTGGATGAAGAGGCAGGTTGGGACCTTCAAGGTGTCCCCTCCCCACCTCATCCTGACAGGTTTCCACTGATTCATGGGCCAACATCTGACTCTCTCTCCATCTGAAAATGACATGGTCTCTGAGGGATCGGGCATGTGCTACTACTGTGATGTCTGTACATGTCATATGTATGACTGTGTGATTAGGTGTGTGCATGTGTGTGCAGATACACATGTGCACTCAGACCAGGCTCTCTCCCTCCCAACAGGGCATTTCATCCCCTGGTCTCCAACCAGGCAGGTTTCCCTCCTTGCTGTCAGCCAAGTGACACAAACTTGTTCCTGCTGCTTGGCTTTTGCTCCTGTAATTCCCTCCACCAGGAAGGCCCCTCCCCCATCCAAATCTCACCCACCCTGGCAAGGCGGAGCTCCAGTTCTGCCGCCCCCAGGAAGCACTCCTATCCTGAAGAGGGCTCAGCTTGGAACTATACCTGGCCTATGGCCTCCCTGACCCCCCAAGGCAAGTCTGCTAGTTCCAAGGAGTAGGTGCTCCCATCCCTCCCAGTATGCTCTGCCTGGTGGCTAACACCTGATGGCTGGGCTCAATGTGGACATTCTCGGCAGAAGCCCTGGCTGGGCATTAGGACACCCCAATGCCCGTCTCAGCTGCACCATGGATGGACTAGCTGACCTGTGGTGGTGTTTCTGGTCCCCTCTCAGTCTCCAAATCCATGTTTCTAGGTTCTTGATGCCAATCCCCACACCACCCCCCCATCAAATGTGCTGCAGGGCAGAGGCTGAAGCAGCTCAGGGATAAAGACAGCGTCACCTGAACTCCCCCCAATCCTGGGACAGGGCATCCTACGCTGACCCCTCCGTGGGGACCAGGGCTTCCACTGCTACCCTTGGTTAATATCAAGGTCCAGACAGGGAGGGCATAAACCCAGTGACACCAAGGGCTGCGATAGACTGGAGATGTCAGCACTCAAGCTGGGGTCCCACCACCTCCAAGCCAAGGTTCCTGTTACATCAGTTTCCAGGTCAGTAGGCACCTTCCAAGACCTTCTTAGTAAGCCCAAGGCTCACCCCACCACATCACAAACACACCCACATCCTATAGAAATAGATAAGGTGTTTCTTACTAGTAGAATTTTCTGGAAGGAGTTTTAGAGTTTTATTTTTGAAATTATTTGGCTCTGAGTAAGCATTTAGTTTGTGTTTCGCTGTGATTTCTCATTCACCATCGTGCTTTTTTTGGAATTCTGGCAAAATAAAATGTAACTGAAATTTTTTCAAATGTAATTAAACTCATGTAAATGAATACTAAATTTAACAATTAAAGAAAATGGCATGTTATGTTTTGCAGACATTTAGCTGAATGTTTATTAGTTTCGCTTTTACAGTCCTTTTAAAATTCTGAAGCCAATGCCTTTCCTAAGGTCTCAATCACTATTGTAGGATTTTAAAAGCTCGCAGGTGGAAGTCTTGTCTGTGGTGAAAGGGGTGGGGTAGAGCATGGGCGCTGGAACCAGGTTTTTGGTGTTGAATCCTCTACCACTTACTGTGATTTAAAAAAAAAAAAAATCATTCGTTTATTTATTTGGCTGCACTGGGTCTTAGTTGCAATATGCAGGATCTAGTACCCTGACCAGGGATTGAACCTGGGCCCCCTATATTGAAAGCCTGGAGTCTTAAGACACTGGACCACCAGGGAAGTCCCTTACTAACCGTCACTTTGATCAGGTTATTTTCTCTCTCTATGTGGCAGAGTCTTCAACTTTATTTTTTGCTTGTGGGGGTTTTTTTTGGCCTCGCCCCACACAGCTTGCAGGATCTTACTTCTCAGATGAGGGCTTGAACTCAGGCCCTCAGCAGTAAAAACATGGAGTCTTAACCACTGGACCAACAGGGAATTCCCAGAGTCATTAGCTTTAAACTTGGGAATAATCAACCATAGCTACCTCCTTAGTGTCATTGATATATATACTGTATTTAGAATACCTAGCACATAATAAGTGCCAAATAGCCATTATTATTAAAACGCCTGATGGAGAAAAAGAGCTAGTCAAGACCAGGCCAGTGTCAGCATCAAGTCCAAGTCCAGGGTCAGGACCAAGACAACTATTTACATTCAGGTTAAAGTAGAGGTTGAGGTCAGTACCAGCATCCATTTGAGGTCTGGGTCATAGTCAGTGGCAGCTCAGGGTCAGGACTAGGGTCAGGTCAGTGTCAGCAACTGGTGTGGGGATTTAGTCGTGTCCAACTCTTTGTGACCCCATGGACTGTAGCCTGCCAGTCTTCTCTGTCCATGGGATTTTTCAGGAAAGAATACTAGAGTGGGTCGCTATTTCCTTTTCCAGGGGATCTTCTCCATCCAGGAATTGAACCTGGGTGTCCTGCATTGCAGGTGGACTTTTTTTTTACCAACTGAGCTACCAGGGAAACCATCAGCAACTGAGGCTGGGTCCAAGGTCAGGGTGTCTGGCTGGGGTTGGGGTCCGTGCCAGAGTCCAGCCAAGCTCTGGGGTTGGGCTGTGTCAAGGTCAAGCCAGGATCTGGGGTCAGTGCCTATGTCTCGTCAAGTTCTAGGGGTTGGATCAGGGATCAGCGTCTGTCTCGGAGGTGGGGGTGGGGTCCAAGGCCGCATCTGGTCTCTCCTAGGAGAGGCAGGGACATGGGGTGGGAGGTAGAGCAGTGGACAGCAGGGCCACTCACCGATTGGACTAGCAGGTCTCCCACCTTCTGCTGGGCATGCCAATTCTGCACACAGTGCCGCACCTGCTCCAGGAACTGCTCATGGTGCTCCAAGAGCTCCGGGATCTGGTCGAAAATCTCATCCACTAGTGACGGGTCACAGAGCAAGGAGTTCTCCGGCTGTTTCAGTGGCTGCATATAGCCCTGGAGGGGCCACAGGGTTGGTGCCAGTCCCCTCAGAGAGATGGCACCCCAACCCACCCGCCCAGGTATACACAAAATCACCTGGGCCCACTGCTCAATGGCCCTGCCTCCAGGATCTCCCTCATTAAACTGGGAGCTCCAGGAGGGAGATGGGAAGATCTGGCCCCATGACCCTCACTCAGCAGCCAGGGTCTGGCACAAGTTGGGGGTGAGGGGTGTCAAGAAAGGTTTGCTGGATGCATGAATGAACAGAGCTTAGAGTGAGGAAAGCAAGAAGACTGGGCTCCCGGGAAACTTCACACACTAATTCAGCAAATATTTTATTGAGCATTTACTATGTGCCAGGTACTATTCTAAAAACTGGGAGACAGTAGTGAACAAGAAAGGCCAAAATCCCTGCCCAGATTGAGCTTACAATCTAGTCAGATGAAATACACAAATTAAATATATAAATAAATAAAAACCACGTCATTGAATCTAAGATGCATCATTACTCTTCTTTACCTCAAAAAAAAAAAATATTGTCAATTAAGTTATTATAGGCCATCAACTATGGGATGAACCTGGATTTCAGAGATGGTAAAACGTGAAGAATGTGTCTTAGAATTAATTACATGAAGAAATCCTGTGGTAAATTAAAAGACCATAATTGCTATGGGTTAAATAAAGCAGAGAGAGGTACGGAGGGATATATGGAAAGTTATTGAAGGCTCATTTGACAATATCCGAAACACTGTTTTCAGATCTTCTGGTCAATTAGTGACTAAAACTCCCATTTCTCACTTCAAATCCGCATTCAGAGGTATTTCCTGAGCTTGAATAGCCCTGCTCAGTGGCTAGTGGCTCATGTAGATATCGCCCTCTACTGGCCTAAACTGTAACTACATGCCAAAGAAACTCGGCTGATTGAAAAAGTGTATGGAATGCTGCAATAAAATTTACATCAAACATTAAAAAGAAAACCTAGTTTGTTCTAAAACAAGTTTGAGAAAGTAAAGCTCAACAGAATCCTCTCTCCTGGTTTGGGATTCCAGAAAGGCGGAGGGGTCGGGGGTGACAGGACACATGTAGCCTTTCTCTCACAGCTCCTAGGCTAGTTTGAGCCTGGGCAGGATCTCTGCCAGGGTCTGTTGCCCAAGGAATAGGAGTTAAACCGCTCACTTCTGGGTCCTAGCGCCTCACACAGAAGCCTGCACACCAGTTGGAGGAAAGAATAAACAGCGACAGGGAACTCGATGCAGAACCTGCTAGGAGCCAACACCTGCACTCACCCACCACATACTTGCTGAGCAACTGCTGTGTGTCCTGCTTTCTAAGCATGAGCTGCATCTGTGAGCAGACAAAAGCCCCTGTGCCTGTGCATCCGACAACTTAGTGGAAGGAGGGGGATAACAGTACCCTAAATGACAAAATTATCACACAGTGTTTTAGAAGATAGTAAGTGCAGTGGGAAATAAGACAGAGCGATTGGTCAGGGAAAGCAGTGTTATTAGCTGGGAATTTGCAGGTTGAAGAAAGACTCAAAGGGTGATGGTGACACTGAGGAAAGGATGCACCCTTAGGACCTGGGTTCAAATCCCACCTCTTTCTGACTGTTAACCTTGGCACTTAACTTCTTCCTTCATTGTGAACTCCTGGCCCTCAGGAATAATACAAATCAACTTGAGTGGCAGCAGGCACTGTGAGGGATCACCATGGCTGTAGAGGCCAATCTCCACCCTAGAGTGAGACTGACAGGGATTCAACCCGGGCTATGGCACTCGTCCCCACTGTGAACCTGAACGAGTTGCTTTACCTCTCTGTGATCAGTTTCATCATCTGTAAAATGGGGGTCTATAATGAGGTTTATATGAATTAACATATAGAGCACACATATTAAGCACCCAATAAATGTTAGCTCTTAGTATTACTGCTTGCTATGGTCTGAATATGTCCCTCCAGAAGTCATATGTTGAAACAGAAGCCCCGATGTGGTGGTATTTCGGGGTGGGGCCTTTGGCAGGAGAGCAGGTCAGGAGGGTGGAGCTCTCACATATGGGATTTGTGCCCTTTGAAAGAGAGCTCCCTCAGCCCTTCCGCCACGGGAAGACACAGTGAAAAGACAACTGTCTACAGACCAGGAAGCTGGTCCTCATCTGCACTTAATCTGCCAGCACTTTGATCTTGCACTTCCCCACCTCCAAAACCATGAGAAATAAATTTCTATTTGTTTAGGTCACTCTATCAATGGAATTTTTACTATAGCAGGCCAAACAGACTAGGATCTTGTTTAATAGATAGATGACTCTGGGCAGGTTTCTTCCTCTTTGAGCCTTCATTTCCTCAGATGAGGAAGAGCATTATTATAATATCTGCCTCACAAGATTAATACAAGGATTAAAGGTGATTTTATAGATACACACATACACATGCGCATGCATGCATGCAGGCAGAATTGCCAGGCAGTATGTTAAATTATACATGCATCTCGTAATCTGCACCTGACACAGGTCTTTTTATTATTCCTACTCAACAGGCGAGAAAACAGAGGCAGAGACTGGCTATATAACTTGCTCCAGATCACATGGCTGTCAGGAGGTAGTGCCAAGTTTCCACAGCGGTGGCCTGGCTCCAGAGCTGTGCTCTGGACCCCTGGGCGGGACGTCAGTCCTTCCAACACAGGGCTGCACTGAGTGACGGCCGGTCTCAGCTGACACTGTCTCTCCTGCCTGCACCCTTCTCCACCCAACGCTCTCCACTGGTGTCCTCAGCACCGAGCTCCCTCAGCTCTTTCACTCACAGGCCCTGCAAGCCTCCACGTGTGCAACCTGGCAGCCGGAGGTTCAGAGGGAGAGAGGCACGCCCACCCCGTCACCTTTTAATCTTCACACTGAGAGGAGGGTATGATTAGTTATATTTGCAGGACAAAAACGTGGAGGCTCAGAGGAGTGAGATTATTAGGCTACGCATCACCCAGAAGGGAGTAAATGACTAAACTCCTGGACTGATTCCCATGCCTTTGACTCCCACTTAGGGACAACCAAGGACCCCCCCGAGACCCCTGCACATCTATTCCTGCCTGGCAGCCAGGGACACCTCTTAAAGATGGAATTCTGGCTGTGGGCCTCCTGTGACCTCCTTGTGCTCACAGTAAAGGCCAGTTCCTTGCCCAGGAGCCACACTGGTGACTTCCCTATTCCTGGTTGCTCTAGGTTTCCTCCCGCCACCCAGCGCTGCTCCTGCTGTGCCCTCTGCCTGAAACAAGTCCCTCCAAGCTCTCCCGTTGCTTAAATCCTACCTACCTGTCAGGTCTCAGCTAAATACCCCACACCCTGGCCCCCAACACCAGGGCAGACCCCCATTCTGTGTTCTCACTGCACTATGCATCTTAAAAAATACACACACACACACATATATAAACAATGTATTTTTGTGCTGTGATATATATTATATATATATATATAGCATAAAGTTTGCCATTTTAATCATTTGTAAGTGACTGGTTCAGTATACCCACATTAAAGTACATTCATGTTATGGACCATCACCACCATTCATCTCGAGAACTTTTTTCATCTTCCCTGACTGAAACTCAGTGCCCACCAAATACCAACTCCCCATATCCCCCTTCCCAGCCACCAGCAACCCCATTCTACTTTCTGTCTTTATGAATTTGGTTGGCCATTCTAGGTACCCCATATAAGTGGAATCATTCAATATTTGTCCTTTTGTGACCTGCTGAGTTCACTAGCATAATGTCCAGAACTTGTTGTAGCATGTGTGAGAATTTCCTTTTTGGATGAACAAGATTCTGTTTTAAGAATACTCTCCATGCACTTTTACATCACCATGTGTCCTCACGCATAGCCTGTCTGGTTATTGTCAGTCTCTGCCACAGACTGTGAGCTCCAGGAGACAGGACCTCATCACTCACATTCACTGCTGAACCCTCCAGAGAACACTGCCTGCTTCGTGGTGGATTTGTGGAGTGAATGGGTGAATCCTTGGGATGTTTCCCCAGGATCTCCCTTCCACCCTTCGCTCTTGCTCTGCCCAGGTGGTTTGAGAAAACCTGTCCCCCAGTTATGACCACCAGGTCCCACTTTAGCTCAGACCCACACTGTCTATCCTGGGCTCCAGGCCCTGGGCTTTCCCGACCCCCACGTCTGAACATCAACTCACCATCTCATCCCCTCTTTTCACAGAGGGCTCCTTTAGTGCCTTAGTCACCTAAGCCAGAGCCCAGGTACCATTCTGGGCTTCCCCATCTTGCCCCACAGCCAACCAGTTACCATGTCGGGCCTGATCGGTCCACTTCCTAAATATCTGTCCCCAGCTGCCCTCTCTGCAGTTACCCCCCCGGGTGGTGGCCTCTCCTCCCTTGCCAGGCCTCAGTGGCCCTGGCCTCCTCTTCTGCTACCCTCCTCCCAGCAATCAGATAGACTTTATAAAGCGTGAGTCACACTACACACTGCCCCTGCTCAAAGCCTCTCAGTAGTTCCTAGGACCCTTGGTAGAGTCCAAATTCTCCTCCTGGTACTGAGGGTCCCCACCACATGATCTCTGCTGGCTCCCTCAGCATCACCACAGGACTGAGCCCTGTGCTCTGTGCTGGCTGCATGGACTCCTGAAAACGCCAGGTCTCTCCTTACTCGACCTTGCATGAGCTGTTCCTGCTGCTGAGAAGACAGGGCAGAAGGAAGCCAGCACTTCCTCCGGGGAAAATTCCTTGACCCTTTACCTCCCAGGTGCCCCCCCACCCCAACCTGATGCCTTAAGAGCCCATATACTCAACTCTGTCCCTAGCAGGACTGTCAATTCCTGCAGCAGAGGCTTGTCTCTTATTTGTCCCGGTGTTTCCTGCACCTGGAACAGGGTCTGGCACATAGCGCATGCTAACATTTAATTCCACTCAACCAACATTTTTCCAGTCAATGAATGAAGTGAAGGTGGGGGCGGGGGTGGGGTGGGACCAGAGGGGGTTCACAGATCTAAGCTCAGACCCAGCACTGCCAGGAGAGGTGGAAGGTCAGCAGGAGGAGGAAGCATCTGCCCTGGGTGCCCCAGTTTGGCGTCCTTACGGCCCCTCTGCATTCTCTCCTGCCCTGGGGGGAGCTTCCTCTATGGATGGGTGGTATGCCCCACGGTCATTCTTCTCTAACCTCGGTCCCCGGGGTGTTCCCACATGTCCAACAGCCGCCTAGACTCAGAATGGCTGCATTCAGGGACCCAGGCCACCAAGTCTCACCTGCATCAGAGTGCGCAGGGACTCCACATAAGACTGCTCCGTGTCCAGCAGGGTCATGGTCACATGCTTCCGCATATCCTGGGGGGACAGAAGGCAGAGGGTGAGCGGTGCCTTGTTCTTCTCACACGCGCCACCTGCAGTCACACGGGCCCAGAGAGCCCATCCACGCCCTCTCCTAGGTCTTCAAGGTCTGTCCTCCCCAAAGCACCTCGGACCTCCACTCTACCAGGTCTGTGCTCACGTGCTCCCCCTGCAGGGAGTACCTCTCCCTGCAACTCACATGCCTGCCTCCCCAGACTGCACTCCTCAACCTTTGTCCCTCCACTCCCCTCTCCAGGGCTATTGGCAGCTCTGGGGATCTCCTGTTTACTTCTTGGCTCCCCTGTTGGACTCCTGAAAAGGATTCAAGAAAGTGAATGGCTTCTCACATTTGCAAAGGGCAATGCTTCCAGGCTACCCCTATTCCAGCTGCCAACTCTGAAAACCCCACTTCTGGGCTGAGTACTGTGGGTTCAGACCCTACCTTAGGCTTCACATCATCCCAGAAAGTCAAAACTGTCACTTTCTGCTACAATAAAGAAAAGGTGGCCCAGAGAGGTAAGTGCAGTGCTAAATGACATGCAGCAGGGCAGGGGCAGGGCTCATCCCCTCTCAATAAGGCTGGGTCCCAGTCTGCTCAGTAAAAGAGGTTAACTGAGCCTTACTCCATGCCAGGCTCTATTCTAAATGTCGTGCACTATTTTCTCCTTCTGACCATCCTGTGAAGTATGTGTGATTATTCTTCCCATTTTAAGGAGATCCAGGCAGCGGTATCTCCATTCTGAGGCTCCAATGATCTGCATTATGGAGACTCCGCACTCACGCTCTCAGGGACAAGGTGCACATCCCTGACAGGGCAGTCCCTGTTCTCTGGCAACGCTTTTCTGGAAGTCAGTTTAGGGATGCCTTCTCTGTGTTCCATCCTGGGACTCCGCTTACCTGCCCCTTGCCACCAGTTCCTATGCCTCTGGCCCACTCCTCCTCCAGGAAGCCTTTGCAGATAGCACAGCTCTAAGAGCTTCTCTCCCCAGGCAAGAACTCCACTCGAGGTCTCCTCCAAGCTCCTGGAGTGGTCCTAAGCCAAGTCCCAACTCCTCCGGGCCCTAAACCTCTAGGGCTTATTCTCCCCTCTTTACTCTCCTTCCCAGTCAGTCCTCAGCTTGGTCTCAGTGGGAGCTTGAGCTCCAGCCATGAAGACCTGCCAGTCAGCATGGATGCTCTTCGTGTGTGACGATGCCATGGTGGGTGTCTGTGTCTGTGGCCTCCCTCTGGTCCCCACCCCGAGAGCCTCTCAGGGTTGGGACTCAGACGGTGGAGCAGGGCTGATCACTACTGTGCCCACGGTCTGTGTCTGCTGAGTGGCCTAAGCACTGGGCTTGCCCAGTCGGCCTGATTCAGCCACTGCTCACCCCTCTACTCGTAGACACCTCAGGTTCCCCCCTCCTTGACTCGGGACTGAGCGGTCAGGCCTGTCCCCAGGTCTGTACTACAACAAGGCATCCTTTAAAAAGTAGGCTTCTATGCTAGGAACTCAGGGATGGGGGTGTGAATGGCACCCCCTAGGGGGAGGGGAAGAGGCTGGCTTGCCCCCTCCTCAGCGCTGTGCTCTGATGGGTAAGAAGGCACTGGATTCTGTCTCAGAGCCCCCAGCTACAGCCAGACCACCTATGCTCAGTGCTTCTGAGGCCTTAAAAAAACCAGGGCAGCTTCCAGTGGGAGGCAGCACCGGCCAGGCCACTCTAGGATGACAGCTTGGGAGGGAGGGCATCAAGGGCCAGAAGGACCTCCCAAGGAAAGGCCCAAATGCCCAGCCTCCTGCAGGGAAACACCTCAGCGTGTCACAGACGTGGCCTCACTTCAGCCTCACACCCACAGCTCTATGGCAGGACTTGTCATCTCCAATACACAGGTGAGGAAGTCAAGTCAGAGAAGTGGCCTGACTTGTCGGAGGTCACACAGCCAGTGACTGGCAGAGTGGGTAACAGTCTCTTCAGCCACCTCATGCTGAGTCTTAGGGCCCAAGAACTCAGAGTTCCCACTCAGACTGCACAGCCAGCCATGAGCCACAGGGTCCCCAGCCTGGCCCCTCCCAGCTGTGTGACCATGGGTGGTCACCTAACGCCTGGACTTCTACATTTTCCTCTATGAAATGGAACAAATAACACCTCCCTCCCAGTGCTGGGAAAGTGAGGAGCTGGGGAGCAGGGCAGCTCTCCACATACACTGGGTCTTTAAGGTCCAGCCTCACTGTGTCTCGGCAAGGTTGTTTATCTACATCCGTCTCCCTGCTGGACAGGGAACTCTGACTGTAGGATCAGGCCAGACTCGGCCCTGGGTGGCACAGCCCCCTCACCACTTCCCCAGCCCAAGCCTGCCAGGCCCAGCAGTGAGGGCCATGGGTAGGGAGGCCTCCTGAGGGAGGCAGGGCGGGTGCTGGGCCTAATGGCCCAGAGCTGGCGTTAGTAACTCATGCAGGGAGGCTGACGCTGCAACAGCCGCCTCTCCAGCCTCCTCCCTGCTCAAAAGCACAGCGGGCCGTCACTCAGCTGTCAGGTAGAGGTATGGAAAACAAGGCCAGCTCCCTGTCACTGCATTGAGCACCCCGTCCGCACGTGCCCGGACACGGGTGTGAGTATCGGTGGGGGTGGGGGCCAGGGGAAGCAGGGGACAGGCAGTGCAGCTGTCAACCAGATCAGCAGGCACACCTGTTCTGGGCGGGACAGCCCTGCAGGCCCAGCCTCCCCCAGAGCCTCTCACCCCTCAGCAGCCCCAACCCCAGACCGTCACTACACGGGGCACTGAAGGGGGAGGGGATGTGGAGCCCAAGGGATACAGCAGGAGGATGGGGTGGGGGTGGGGGGCTCTCCTACCAGTATAAGTGGGACATCATGACCCAAAGCCCAAGACTCCTACATATGCGGCATGAAGACAGAGACGTGTACAGAGAGAAGCCGGAAAGGCCAGACACCCCGCAAAGAGAAAAAATGCATCTAGGTCCTTAGAGAATCACACAATACGGCATGGGGAGGAGGACAAAACCACAGCCCCCACTGGAGCCCAGGAGAGCGGAACAATCGGAGTCCAGGCCCAGAGAGACACACAAAGCCCAGAGACAGCGGGTGGAAGCCTCCCCCTTCCCCGCAGGGGGACACACACTGAGCCAGGAACGGGGACACCATCACTGCCACCCCAGCATGACTCCTCCCAAGCCCAGGGACTCCAGGGAGAGGACGGCAAGGAGGGGAGCAAAACTGACCGCCCCTTACCCCCCAGCACATACGTTCATCCTGAGACAGAGGCTGGCAAAACCTCCTCTCCCTGAGCCTGTGGACCCAGGGTACCCTGGTGACAGCCTCAGCCTCCAGGCTGACCTGTATCGGCGCTCAGCACAGGACTGCCAAGCCCTGCTGGGTCTCAGGGTGCAGGCCTGCTACCCAGCTGAGCTTGCCAGCCCTTCTGCCATCCCCAGCTTGCATTCTGGTGGCACCAACCTCAGCATCTTGCCAGCCACACCACCCCTGCCAGGACTTCTCACACACCCTCCATCTCCCTGCCACCATCACTGGTCACTGAGTCCCCAGCCCCACAGCCAGGCGGCTGCTGGGCCCCAGCATCTCTGCCCGTGCCTCCCCCAGCACCAGGCCGCCAGACTTCTAAGCCTTGGCCCAGGTCCCTCATTGCCCCTCCCCCCCCCGCCCCCTACCTGGGCCTCCCCGGGCTCCTCAGGGTCAGCGCTGTTGCTCCCCCCGGCGGGCTCCCCGGAGGCGGCGGCCGGGCCCAGATCGCGCATGTCTTCCAGCGCGATGGTGAACTGGGCCAGGGTCTTCACCATCTGTAGCATGCGGCCGGCCCCGCCGCCGCCGCCGCCGCCGGGGCGGGGGCGCCGGGAGTCGACGGGCCCCCTCCTTCCCACCGAAGCTCCCTCCGCGGGGCTCAGCCGAGCCGCGGCGGCGGTCGCGCGGTATCAGTTCCAGCGGCGATCTGATGGCGGCAGCCGGGCCCGCGGCGGCGCTGGTGCCTCCTCCGCTGGGCGAGTGCGCCCGGCGAGCCCCGCGCGGCGCCGCCGGCAGCGCGGAGGGGAGGAGGGAGTCCCCCGCCCCCGGGCCACCCCGCCCCCTCCACTCGGGCCCCTCTCCCCCAACACGCCAAGCGCGCCCCACCTCGCCCCCGCAGCTTCGCCACACGGAGGCCTCCGCTCGCAAACCTATCTCCCTCTGTGGACACAAGTCCGCGCACACCCGTGGACAAAGGCAAGTACACTTTTTCCCCACACCTGTACGCACGGAGGCACACGCAGGGGCATGCAAATGCCCACATAGAACCAGCCCACATACATGGATGCCTGCCCTTGGTCCTTGATTAGTACACACGCGTGGGTCGGAGCCAAGGACACACACAAAAACATAGTCCCATACAGACCTGAACCCTGACACACACATGAAACCGACCCGGTCGGTGCTGCACACAGCCACACGTGCTTCCGTGCTCATGCAAGTATAAGCAGGCACAGACAGGCGCACAATCTTAGGGGTGTGCACACATACACATCCCTGGAAACTGCTGCTGTCCTGCATCCAGGTACAGAGCACTTGGACCATGGAGGGGACTACCAGGAAAGGGCCTACCCTGAGTCACTCCTACACCTGCTCCACCCAGTAGACCTGTGTCCTGTGCTTGAGACGGTCCACGAGGCTTCGAGTGCTATTCCTCTCCACCCCACCCCACTACTGCCATGGGTACGGGGCTCAGGCATTTATAGGCACCGCCCCCACCACCACCAGACTGTCCTCCAGGATGTCTCCTGGCGGGATCCTCAGGAACTGTTCCCTAAATCCCAGGTGGTGCCCAAACCTATTCCAGACTGATTTAATCATGAGGGGCATACATGAGCTTGGTTTTGTACCAGCTTCTACCTCACCGAGGGGGTCTGATGTGCCCTGCAGCTGCCTGGGGAACTCATAATTCCCTAGTGTACTGAAGGCTTCCACACTCACCACACTCGTAACAGATTTCCTTCCCAAACCTGCTTCCCTCTGGGTTTCCTGCACAGTGGAGAACTCCTGACCCCATCAACCAAGCCAGTCCCAGTGCCCACAGCTCCCCTATGATTGAGACCCCTTCTCCTGCCACTTCTGTCTTAACTGTGAGAAACAAACCAGGCTCTCTCCTGTCCCAGGGCCCTGGCCCATGTCTCTTTTCTCTCCTACAAGTGCTTTTCCTTTTTAAAATTTATTTATTTGGCTGCACCAGGCCTTAATTGCGACATGAAAACTCTTAGTTGCAGCATGAGGGGGGATCTAGTTCACTGAGTAGGGATCGAACCCAGGTCCCCTGCATTGGGAGCATGGAGTCTTAGCCACTGGACTACCACGGAAGTCTATAAGTGCTTTTTCTTTTCCTTTAAGACTAGTCGTAGTGCAAATGTCACCTCAGGGATGCGTTCCCTGAACCTCTGATTAGTTCAGGTGCAGCTGCTCTATGCTTTCAAAGAGCCTCAGTTTTTCTTAACCAGGTATCACATTTTAAAATTATACATTTGAGCTAGATTGATGCTCCTCTGTTCCCAAGAGATTGTAAGTTCCTTGAGGGCAGGGCACATGACCCTTTCATAAGCCATAGCTCTCTGCGCATAGATGCTGGCTAATGAAACAATAAGTCCAGCAATTCTTCCTCCTCCCTTCTCCCCACACACCAAGCAGTCACCACCTAGAGGCAAAGAGCCTATGCAGGTCCCAGCTCATGAAACTTGGCATCCCCACAGCACAGGATCAACCCTTCCTGCTGGCCCTTGCAGCCTCCTATCCTGCTCTGCCCCCATTGCCTCCCCATTCCCCTGTTTGGCCCTCAACTAAAGTCACACACCACAACTAAGGCCACACACCTCAACTAAATACCCCACACCCCTGGCCAGTAGTAGCATCTTCAGAGTCCCCAGATATCCAACACTAAAATTTTAACTCCCCAACAGACCAACCCCATGTAGCCAACAATGAAAACAGGCATAGGGAATTCCAAGAAAGTAGCAAGAAAAGACCAATGTGACCTGCACCTGGCAGGGGTCCCAGAGCAGTGAGCACTAACTAGCCAGAGGTGGGGGTGCTCCCAGAGGCTGTGCTAGGCGGCGGAGCCTGACACCTGATGGGTGCTTGCTAAGTCTGCCCTGCATAATGAGCGAACCACTGATGAACCCATCTGTCTCTCCTGGGTCTCATGAGAGCCCCACCCTAAGCAACTCTTGAGCCAGTCTGCTGAATGAAAGAACGAATGCAGGCAAGAGTGGGGGCTCTGCATGAACTCCCTTCCTGGTCCCTCTATAGCAGTGGTTCTCAAAGTGTGTCCCTGTGCAGCTCCTGGGGCCCTGTCAGAAATGCGCATTCTCAGCCTCCCTGACACCAGCCAAGGAGGCAGAAGCGAGGGTGCTCCGGGAGAGCCCAAGCCTTCTTCTGCCTCTGGCTTGGGACCAGTGAGTCTCCCCACCTGTCACCTTCTGAGTGAGATGGACTGTGGACTTCCCTAGGGGCAGGGCCTGCTCCTCTTCCTCCTCCTCTTGGGCTCATAACATTGGGGGGAAGGTTGGGAACAGCCAGACCTGTTAACTGAGTGATGGTTTGAGCAAGAAGGATGGACACCAGTCCAAACAGCCAGGTCCCAAATGTAATCCCACATGAGTAAAAGGGCCAGTGGTCCGAAGGCCTCACCGCAGGCCCATTGCTTGATCACTGTAGCTACTTAACTCCACATTTGGCTTTCTCTCTGAACATCTCCTCCCCTATTCAACCCTCTCTCCAGCTATATGACCTGGGCCTTATTTCCTCTAAGTGGCTGGGAGGCAGTGCAGAGCTGGGGCTTGTTAGTGAGTTGCGTTCATTCCCTCCCTCACTCCAGCGGGACCAGGCCCTGCAGAGATGAATCAATGCTGGCTGGCACCCAGGAGCTCCCAGACAACACACAGGGCTCAACAGAGGGAATCACTCATGCCTCAAGAAATGGGGGGTGAGGGGTATTCAGGGAGGGCTTCCTGAAGGAGCCAGGCAGGTCCCAAGGTCAACAGATCCAGAGGCAAGTGGGTGCCCAGAAGGCAGAGCTCACCAGAGGCCCCCGCCCTGGAGAGCGGGGTGAGGCCTGGTGCTGACGGCATGGCACTGCGTGCTGTGGCTGCTTCATTAAAGACGGCTAATTAGATCCAAGCCCATTGCCGTGGCAACACAGGGGCTAGTGGGGGTGGGGAGATGAGGGAAGCTGAGAGAAAGAACAGGAATGCAGAGCTGCTGCATCAGGGTGTCAGGCATCTCCCATGTAACAGCACAGGTATCAGAGCTCCTCAGAGTCCGGTCAGCTGGCGTGGAGGCTGAAGACACCCCTGGGCAGCTTGGATTCTGTTGGAGCTCCTCTGAGCTCCCATTTCAGGCACAGATTTCTTTTCCTTTTGGGTATCTGCAGTTGTTTCAAGTGAATCTGGCTCAGAATAGTTTTTGTTTGATTGTTCAGGTAGTTGGTAAAGGCCCATCTAGCCCCCCCCTTCATACCCTAAACCCCACCACACCCCATACACCACCCTTCCCAGAGGCAGGAAAGGGCTGTGATCTACAAGGCCACCACCTCACTCCAGGAGGCCAGCAGGGCACCCCTGCCAGCCCTGGGTGACACCAATCCTCCCGATCTCCACCTAGTCTGTGACTGCTTCCCCAACTCTGAGGAAAGTCTAACAACTCGCCAGCCTGCCTCTGGACACACTCCCACCCCGAGCCCCACCAAAATCACCTGCAAGACCTCTAACCCACTTAGGGCCATGTGAGCTGGGCCAGCTAGGGGACCAGTGATGAAAAAGGACATATGGATGGACAAATAGATGGCTAATGAGTAATGGCTGAAAAAAATAACAGGATGGATTGATGATGGATGAATAAATAAATGGGTGGAAGAACAGAAAGATGAATCAATGACAAATGAGCACAAATGGACACACAGACACATGATCCAATGGATGAGAAGTTAATTGAGTTTTTATTTTATTCATTTGTTGACAGTTTAACAAATATTTATTGGGTACCTTCCAGGTACCAAGCACGGTGCTGAGTGGAGACTTAGAGGTAAGAAAAAAGTCTGTGCCCTGTTGGGCCCCACAGTCTGTGTGGGAAGATAGGAACTTGAAAACAAAAATGACAAGTACAATGCAGGTTCAGGGGTGGTGGGTCCCATCAGGCTCTCGCAGGCCGGGAGGGTTCTCCAGCCTTTCACATGAGCACAGATACATAAGTATTTACCAGCAGAGTGTCTGGGCCCCAGAACTGCTCAAATCAGAACACTGGGAACTCCATAATCTTAGAATCTTAACCACCACTCTTAACCATCACTAATGCTATTTAAACACTTTTCAGGTGCCAGGCACCCCACCTCTGCTTTCCAAGCCCTGGCTCTTTTGATCCCCACTGCAGTCCTACATTAAGCGTTTGGATACTGTTATCCCTGCATTTTACAAACAGGGGACCTGAGACTAAGGGAAGTCACCTACACGGTAAGGAGTGGAGCCTGGGTGGCTGCTTTCAGGGCCCGTGCTCTTAAACCACCACCTCCCCTAGGAAGAGCCCCCTCCACTTCCCCTGGGGCTCACCTGCCTCCCTGGTGCCCTAGTTGCCTGAACTGCCTTTCTGCAGTCTCATCTATACTGAGACAATGACACATTCTCCTGACCCAGGTCGGAATTGGTAGAAAACAAAATGCTGTCCATCCACAGGCAATGCTGGGATCATGGAGGCGCCTCTTCCCTGGGAACTGAGCCCTGGCTAATGGCCCAGATGGACTGTCTGCGTTCCTGACCCCACCAATGTCCACGGGCATGGAGTTAGTACTGGATGTTCCCAACCTAATGGGCTATCCATTTTGCTGATGGCTGCTACCCTTCTCAGGTCCTCAGGTTCATCAATGAAAATTCCAAAAGAGGGATTTCTGGGCATAGCAATTAGGAGTACAAACTGTGGAGCCAGACAGTTTGGGCTCAAATCCTGGTTCGACCAGGTGATATGACCTTGAGCAAGACTCTTTCCCCTCTTGGGGCCTCGGTCTCTCCATCTGTTCCTATTTGAGACCCCTTCCCTCTTCCTCCCGTCAGCCATCCCTTCCCATGTCACAGCCTGTCCCTTACAGACCCTCCCTTCTGGGAGGAGGGGCCTCTCAAGGCTCCACAGAGTTCCCAGGCCTCAGGCAGCTGCAAGGACAGTCTCCAAGCCACAGGACTCCCGCGGGACTGGCTGCTCTGGATGGGCCCCAGAATTCTGGGGAATGTGCTTTGAGAACAGGAAGGGGAGAGATCAAGGGCCTAAGGAGCCTCAGGTTCTTCCTGCCACAGGGTCACCGCCCCACATAGGTCAGACAGTATGCACTTGGAGGTGGGATTATGAGAGACACGAAACGTGTTTCAACTGTGCAGGCTCATGCACGTGTCTGTGCGTCCCGGTCAGTGGTCTTCTGTGGCCACGTGACTGCACAGCACCTCTGTGGGTGGTGATCCCTGTGGTTCTTGGCAGAGGTGCTAAGTGAAGGGGCCACATCAATAAAAACCAAAAACAGCTATAGCTGAGCATTCACCATGTGCCAGGCATGGGAGAAGTACTTTACATCACTGTCTCATTTTATCCTCATAAGCAGTCCAGGGGCGTGTGGTAGCTTGCATTTTTCAGATAGCTATCACAGTATCTTCCATGACACATGTCTTCTTACAATGTGGTACTGACACTCTTCCTATAGAGTGAAGAGGTTTATGTTCCCTTGAAACTGGGTGGACCTTTGTGACTGCCCCAACCAACAGAGTACAGCAGAAGGGATACTATTTGACATCCAAAGTGAGGCCAGGGACGTCCCTGTGGTCCAGTGATTAAGACGTCGCCTTCCAATGCAGGGAATGCCAGTTCAATCCCTGGTCGGGGAGCTAAGACCCCACATGCCTCATAGCTAAAAAACCAAAATATAAAACAGAAGCAATACTGAAACAAATTCAATAAAGACTTTAAAAAAATGCTCATTAAAAAAAAAGTCTTAAAAAAAAAAGAAAAAACAAAGCTAGGCCATAAGCATGCCACGCTCTTCTACCTTGCATGCAGAGGCTGTGTGCAGGCCACCCCAGCTGACAGCCCAGATGAGGTCCTGCTCAAATACCAGCAGAAACTGCCAGATTTGTGAATGGGCATGACTTCAAGACGAGCCCAGTGCAGCTACTACTTGACTGTGATTGCCCAAAAGATTCTGAGTAAGAGCCACCTAGCTGAGAAAGCAGGCCCAGCGAAGTGAAGAAGCCATAGTTATGGAGTCAGTAAATGGCAGAGCTGGGATAAGAACCCAGGGTCCTCAATGTCCTGATGGGAGGGATGAAGTAAGAGGATGATTTCTGCACAGACCCAGATTTCACTGTTGGTCCAGAGGGGTCCATCTGGGACCCCAACCTCTGTAGCACTAGAAAATCTCCCCACCCTTCCAGAAACCACCTCTGATGGCTGAAAGGATTGAGGGGGCAGCTCTCACTATGCTGGGGCTCAGGCCCAGCTTCTGGCAGCTCAACCCTGCTGCCCACCTTTCAGCCCAGATGGGACACCCCACCCATTGTACTCCTGACCCCTCATCTCAGGGAATGACATGCACTCCGTATACCCTTGGTGGGGACTTTTACTTCCATGTTCAGTGAGGCACTGTTTCTTATGTATTATCTCATGTAATCCTCACACCAATTCTGAGTTACATATCACTACTACTGCCATTTTTACGGGCTTCCCTCGTGGCTCAGAGGTAGAGAACTTGTCATCTTACGGGTGAGGAAACAAAGGCTAGGGGAAGTGAAGCAGCTTTTCTGAGGTTATGAAGTTGCATGTGGCAAAACTGGCTGGGATTTAGCAAAGCTAGGGTCTGACCCCACATAATCAGCATATCAGAGGAGTTGTGTGACTTCACCAGGGTCACAGAAAACATAAATGAGCAGCTGGACTGGGCCTAGAGTACCTTGAATTAGATGGTTATGGACTGTGTTCTCTATTCTGTCCCCTGAATAATGTCCATAAAAGCAGAGACCAGACCTCTCTACGTTTACAGCTGTGTGCCTGACATACAACAGGTGCACCAGGCATATCTGCTGATTGACTTGCTCTGACTTTAGTCAAGTTGCTCCTCATTCTGGGATTCAGCTTCTTTCTCTGTAAACAAATGGGAGAGGAGGGAAGGTACAGGTGGACTCTAAACTTCTCATCAGGCTCCCTGAGGGAGGGGGTAAGTGAGGTCACACCTGGAGATGGGGGGTGGACAGTTTGACCTTTCTCCCTGATTTCAGTACCAGGATCCAGTTTTGTGGCTTGAGAGAGGAAGTTGGAGCTCCAGGAACTGTACTTCCTCCAAACACCCATGGGTGGCAGCAGAGGCCCACATGGCATGGGGCTGCGGTGCATGTGGTTTGAATTTAACTTCAGTCTTGTTTCATGTGGGTTTTTTCCCTTTCTTCTTCCACAGCTCTCCCACAACCACGCCCCCACGCCTTAATTTGAAGAAGATACAGCTGGATCTTCCAGCCTGGGAAGGAAGGGTTTCTTAACACCATGGATAATGGCCGGAAGCAGGAGGTGGAGGTTAGGAGGTAGGAGGATAGACAGACCCCAACAGATGTGAAAAACATCTCCTGAAGAGCTAGTACACTCTGAATTAACTCATCTCCAGGGCCCAAGAGGTTGGGACTGTCACCACCACTTTATAGGCAGAGAAACCAAAACCCAGATTTTCTGGGTCCCATATCTTAGTGGTGATTGATGCGTGTGCATGTGCGTGTGCTTATGTGGGGTGTGTGTGTGTGCACCCGCTTGTGGTGTGTGTGTGTGATGGGAAGGTGGATGGGTAGTAGGCAGAAATACCATTGGGAATCTGATGAAGTCTTAAGTGTGTGTGCATGCTCAGTTGTGTCCGACTTCTCGACCCCAGGGACTGTAGCCCGCCAAGCTCTGCTGTCCGTGGGATTTTCCAGGCAAGAATAATGGAGTGGTTTGCAATTTTCTTACTCCAGGGATATTCCCAACCCAGGGCTCAAACGCGTGTCTCTTGCATCTCCTCTGTTGGCAGGTGGATTTTTTTTTACCACTGCACCACCTGGGAACCCCAAAGTCTTAAAGTTGTTGTTGTTGTTAAGTCACACAGTCATGTCCAACTCTTTGCGACCCCATGGACTGCAGCACACCAGGCTTCCCTGTCCTTCACCACCTCACAGAGCTTGCTAAAAACTCATGTCCATTGAATTGCTAAATCTAGCAACCCTAGCTCCCTGGAAATGCACCTACTCACCCTGTACACACTGCTGCTCACAACAGTGGTCTGCAGCTTCCAGAGCCCTTCCCTACCAGCTCTAAAAATTATTCATTCAAAATGTCTAAACCTTGCTCAGCACAGAACACTGCACAGAGTATCAGGCCCATATGCTCTGGGCCCAGCACCACCATCTTCCCCTCAGCCTTGGTTTTTTTCACTTCAAAAATGAGGGTGGGGCTTCCCTGGTGGCTCAGTGGTAAAGAATCCACCTGCCAGTGCAGGGGACACGGGTTCCATTCCTACTTGGGGAATCTCACACGCCGTGGGGCAACTAAGCCCGAGCAACTAATCCTGGCTCAAGAGCCTGTGCTCAGCAACAAAAGTCACTGCAATGAGAAGCCTGCACACCGCAACTAGAGAGTAGCCCCCACTCGCCACAAATGGAAAAGACCCATGTGCAGCAAAGACGACCCAGGGCAGCCATAAACAAATAAATATATATATTTTTTTTAATGAGGGGGGACATCTATTGCAGAGTAAGTGCTCTGCAAAGGAGAGCTCACTTCCCTCACCTCCACCCATTCTCCAGCGTGCAGGCAGGCTGGGGTGAGGGATCGTGGGAACGGATGTTAGCCAGCGCCTGTTTTCAGCCCATCCTGTTCCCTCCCTCCTTCCCTCGAACCCAGGCACAGTTGTGGCGAGGAGCCTCCATTTGTGTGTGCTGTCAGGGTGGGATGGGGTGTCCTGCCTCTAGAGCGGAAGATGACTCACTAGGCTGTGGGCCAGGCACCCTGGGAAAGGCCAGGCCAGCCTCAGGCCAGAGCCTTGGGGAGCCAGGAGGCAGGGAGGAGGGGGGCAAGGCTTGCCTGAGCCATAGACATCATCCTGGGGCTCTCAAAACTCCGCAGCCAGTAGAGCCCATCTTCCCCACTTCCCACAGTGTCAGAAATTCTACTCAGACCAATGAAGGCCCAGGGAAACTTGAGGGTCTATCAGCTCCTACAAACCCACTAATCTGGCCTCTGTTCTAGACGTGGATGCTGCCTAAAGAAGGCAGAGGTGCTCCCTTCCCTTCTGAGCTCACAAACCGTGCCTAGAGCAGAGCCAGCCTGTGATCAGTAAACTCCATGTGTGTGAATTAGTGGATGAATGAAGCAAGTATCAGTGTACTGAATGTGCACAGCACCTTTAGAATGTCCACGTCCAATCTTCCCTTGAAGGAGGGAGCCAGGGAAGGGACTGTTCCTTCCCATTTTACATATGGGCACTGAGGCCCAGAGAGGAAAGTATCTCCTGACCTCCAGGGTAGCAGGCAGTTGAGGCTGGAACCAGGCCCTTGGGACTCCACTACCACAGTTTATCCATAGGGGTCCAGCTAGCTGGGAGGCCTCGGGGCCCCCACCTCTCATGCCCCTACCCTATTCCAGGACCCAGAGGACACTCCCAAGAAAGGAGCAAGTTCCACCTGTTACTCTGGCTCTGGAGTGAGCCCTGAGCCCTGGTGACCCTGGCCCAACCCAGAGGCCAGGGAAGCGCCACCCCCCTCCCCCGACACCACCATTACACCAGACAAGCCAAGGGTGGCCGAGATGCTCAGGGACAGTGACTATACCCTACTCAATGATCCCTCCAACCCTACCTCAAGGGGGCTGTCACTGGGCTGGGGCCATGCTGACAAAAGTGGTCTCTGCCTTGACTGACCAGAGGCAGCCACGGCTTCTAAGTCTTTTTGCACTGTATCAGCAACTGGTGACCAGCCCTAATGCCCACGTGTGTGTGTGGTGTGTGTGTGTCTGTGTGTAAAACATGTTTGTGGTGGGGGGTTGCAGTACACAACAAGATTTATAGCTGAAGGTCAGCCTGAGCCAAATCTAGGTTCTGAGCTACTCTCCCAAGGCATCAGAATTAGGACCACCATGTCTAGGAAGCTGTCTCGACAGCCCAGATCTCCCCGCTCCTTTTCTGAGCTCCTTGGGCTTCTGGTGTTGCAGCCTTAAAATCTCAGAGTTTCTCTGGGCCTACTATTGTGATACTGACAATAAGAGGCACCAACTAAGCACTTTAGTTTACAAAACGCTTGCAGGGCCTAATGTCATCAGATCCTCACAGCAACTCAATGCGGAGATCGAGGCTCAGTGAGGAGACACAACTTAATCAGGTTTTTGTGAGCAGGAGGTTGTGGGGCTGGGGTGCAAATACTCCTCTTCCACTGACCTGCTGTGGGTCTTTGAGTAAATCCATTAACCTTACTCTGCCTGAAGACAGGAAGAGAGCAATGGCATACAAACAGGACTTGATATCCCTTGAGAGGTTCATAATGTGCTGCTTACAGGTATTTTAACCTCTAGATCAGCCTCCTGGGTGGGCCCTATTATTACCTTGCTTTACATAAAAGGATGGTGGCACAGCGAAGTCAAGGGCCTGGCTCAAGGTCTCACAGCAGACAGGACTTGTGCATCTGGGGAGCCAAGGAGTCTGGATATCCACACCTATTCCACAGTGTAGGAGAGGGGGTCCCTTCCAGCCCAACAGAAAAACTCAGATAACAGGCCAGGCCCCCAACACAAGGAGGACACCCATACTGCCTTCTTCACAAGGTGGGAACTGACCACAGAGCTCTTTAAAATGCCATGGAGAAATGTTCAATTAAATGAAAGAAGCAAGGATTTCCCTGGCGGTCCAGTGGTTAAGAATCTGTCTGCCAATGCAGAGGACACATTGATTCCTAGCTCAGGAAGATTCCACATGCCACAGGACAACTAAGTCCGTGCTCAAACGACTGAGCCTGCATGCTGCAACTACTGAAGTCTGCACATCCTAGACGCTATGCTCCACAACAAAAGAAGCCACCACAATGAGAGGCCCAAGCACTGCAACTAGAGAGTAGCTCCCATTCACTGCAGCCAGAGGAAGTCCGTGCACATCCATGAAGACCCAATGAGCCAAAATAAATAAATAAAATTTCAAAAAAGAGGCCAGAAACATGTAGCACACCATCTCAGCATCATGAACTATAGATAGGAATATGCGAAGAGCAAAGCCTGCACTGGTGGCTGCCCTGGCCACTTGGAGGCCCACGACTGTGCCTCAGCTCCTTCATTCATATAATAGAGAATTTAAAGGACTTACTTAGCATAGGACCTGGAACAAAGAGCTCTCAAGAAATGTTGGCTGTTATGAATAACCAGAGAAGCTTAGAAGGCAGGTCATCTCAGAGGTAATCTTGACCGGCCCTCTTCCAGGGCAGGCAGCCCTTGGAGCCCTCTTCTTGCGGCCCCAGAACCAAGCAGCTCCCTTCCAATGGTCCCCTGGCAGCTCTGTGTAGTATGGGCAGGTCTGTGCAGGGGAAAGACCAAGCTGGCCTGTGTCCCTCAGTCCCTGAGTGGCCTCAGCACTGGACAGTGGTGACCTTGGGAAGGATCGTCCATCTCCCATTCTAAATCCTCTGGTCTCAGACCTTTCTATGGGGTTATTTTCCAGGAGCAAGGTTGAGAGGGGTTTCCTGGGTGTTTCTCTTGTCCCCAGCCCAGGACACCACCTCTCTCCCCCCCACTGTCTCTGGGATAACTGAGACACCTTTACTGCAACACTTTGTGCTTTTTCCATTTTCTCCTATGGAAAACAAATGAGAGCCAGCTGGGTCTGACCTCCTCCCCACCCCACCTCCAACCCCTCCACCTCCCAGGGGTGAGAGGCCCTCTCTGATTCCTCCCTGGACTAGCAGAAAACCCCCAAGAGGAGGGGCCCTGTGAGCTGGATGTTGCCATGGCAACGGAGCCCTGGAATTTGACCACTGGGGCCCAGGAGTGGGGGTGGGGAGTTGGTACAGGCCATGCTGGGGGCAGAGAGGAGGATCCATAGGTCCAGAAAAGCGAAGAAGAGCAAAGGCAGGGCAGGGGTCAGGTCCTTCCATGGCCTCAGTTTCCCCATCTGTAAAGGGGAAGAGGCATGGACATCAAGATCTCTCTTTCCAGCTCTATTCTAAACTGGAATCTGGGTGAGGGCTAGGGGTGGGGGGAGTAACCAGAGCAAGGTCAGTTGTCCCTTTGATGGATAGAGACTCTAGGGAACAGGGACCCACCCCAGTAACACAGTAAGTCCAGAGCAGTGCCAAGACTAGACCCCGGGTTGGGGTGGGGGGTGGTGTCTGTCTACTCTGACTTTCCTATTTCTCTACTGGTGAGGACAAGGATGCCTGTGTCATGTCTAGGGGTAGAGGACCTCCAAGAATGGCTATGACTGGCTCAGCCCACAGTCCTGAGACAACAGACGATGTGCCTGCCCCCAGCAACCCCCTGCATTCCTGGATCTGGTGGGCTGGCAAAGGGCCTGCCCCCACCCCTGCTTGCAGTGTCGGGCTGCAGTGGGTATTTTTAAATGGGTGCCTGCCCCTCTCCACCTTCCCGCCTGCCCACTCCAGGAACATAGTGAATTCTACTGCCAGCTCCCCTCCAGTTCAGCCAAGCCTGAGTGGGGGCTGGATTGATGGCCATCCTCTATGCCCCTGCCTCCAGGCAGCCCTCTCTTGCTGACCTCCTCCTTCCTTACAGTCAACCCTGGGATCAGGGTAATCTCCAGGGCCCCTTCATCTATGACACTCTAGGCCCAGAGAGGGATGGGACTTGTCCAAAGTCACAAAGCACAGATGAGGATTTGGGAATGCGATGCCATCAGCCTGTGCCCCGTCTCCAACTGTCCATCAAGTTATTCCATGCTGCCCCAAGCCTTCCTCACCTCTTGGCCACTGATCCACAAAAGCCACAGCCCTGTTCCCCTCCCACTCCAAAAAGATGCTCCCATTCTGACCAAGTAATGCCTGAGTTGAAAATGCCAGCCATCTGGAAGAAAAACCAAGTTGGAACCATAACTCACACTACACAGGATGAATTCCAAGTGGATCAAAGATACAAATGTAAAATAAAACAAGAAAACATAAAATATCAATACCAGACGAAAAGACGGGAAAATGGCTTTAAAAGCTTGGACAGGGAAAGGCCTTTCTAACCATGACTTCCAACCCAGAAGCCATAAAATAGAAGCTTGATAAAGTAGACCACCCAAAAATTAAAATTTCTGCATGGCAGAAATATACCATAAACAAAGTAAAAAGTCCAGTGACAAGTCAGGAAAAAATATTTGCAATCCATAACCTAGACAAAGGACTAACCTTCCTAATATTTTAAAAGTTCCTAGTAATTTAAAAAACAAAAGGCCAATAACCCAACAGAAAAATTGGCAAAGGACGCAAACAGTTCACAGAAAAGAGAGTCCAAATGTCTCTTAGACAAGTGGAAAGATGCACAGCCTTACTCATTCTAAGATAAATGTAAATTAAATATACTGAGATACCATGTCACCCACCAAATTGGGAAAAACACCCAAAGGTCTGACTCGGTGAGGCTGTGGGGAAGAGGTATCTTTTTCAGGTAGTAGACCCCTGTGGACAGCGTCAAAATTAAAATCACATGTACGCTCTGTTCCAGCTATTCCACTCCCAAGAAATAGCCTTAAACATATACCAGCCCCCATACAAATGAACCTACGAACAAGCTCATACATTGCAGCACTATCTGTGACGGCAAAAGACTGAAAGTGACCGAAATATCCTTAAAAATGTGGCTAAATACCGCTTGTTAATCTGTGCAGTGAGACACCATGTGGTACAAGACGGAATACGAAGGCTCTCAGGGCAGTGATGAGCAGCCTTCCGAGTGATACTCAGTGGAGAGAAGTGTGGACTGTGAGTCACTATCTGGGGGCCAAGTCAGTGCATTTGCTGGTATTTGCATATACAAGGATTCACAAGATCTAATAACGCAGTTCCTGGGATATGGCAGGGAGGCTATTGGTAGGGAGGAGATTTTTTTTACCCATTTTGACTTTTATTAACCACATGAATATATTATCTATTCAAATTTTCAAATATATACATTGAATTAAAAAAAAAAAAAACCTTCCCCTCACGGTCTGGCTCCTAAGCCTGCTCCAGGCTCACATCTGAGTTCTGAACAGCCTTTGCAGCCCTTATCATCCTCCTCACCCATCAGAGGCCTCAGCTTCTTCCTCATGAACCATCCCTTCTGTGCACTCCCTCCTGGGTAGGGACCCTCTGGGCCACCAGCCGCTGTCCATCTCGGTCCCAGCCCTGATCTCCCCGGCGGTCACTGTCTCTGTGTGTGTCTGCACACTGCCCTGTGTTTCCACCTACACACAGCACCAAGCCC
Organism: Muntiacus reevesi; assembly: GCF_963930625.1. Taxonomy (NCBI): domain Eukaryota; kingdom Metazoa; phylum Chordata; class Mammalia; order Artiodactyla; family Cervidae; genus Muntiacus; species Muntiacus reevesi. The sequence goes on from NC_089257.1 coordinate 38,504,652, forward strand.
AGAGCAGCTCCAGATGAATGAAGAAAGAATGAAAGAATGGTGGGCTGCTCTGGACCCTGGGTTTGGAACCTTGTCTTCACTTTTCTCTCTGCTCTCCTAATTGGTCTCTCGGACAATTCCAGTCCCACCTGCGAGCTCCTCCAAGATGCTCTCCCTGCCTCACCTTGTAGTCATAGAGGGGCTTGACAAAGTCCTTTTCTTCAGAGAACTGCTAAATTCCTCCTTCGAAGGCCACCCCCCCACCCACACCCACTTCTTAGGTTGAGCAACCTCAGGGCTGGGCTTTGATTGGACCAGAGTTTGGAAATGAGTCCTCAGCCTGGATTAAGGTCCGGGGGCTGGAACTCTCCAGGCAACTGTGAACAATCCTGCTCCTCTCTGGGCCACAGATACTCTCTGTAAAGTGAGGTTGGCACTTTAGAGCAGGGTGGGGATTTCTGCCACTGAGAAGCCGGCAGAGCCTCAAGCCCACAGAATCCCACCCCACCCCTGGTAACCCCTTAGCTCTGCTCCTAGGGCAGCTGCCTGGGGGCAAACTCTGAGCCTCTCTTGGGAAACTCAGCTTCTCCCTCCTCCGACAAAGATGATCCTCTAGGATACTCCTGGTAACTCTATCAACTCTCTCAACCCCCTGGAACCCTCCTCAGCCAGGCCAGGCTACTATCCTCCCTTTTCTTTCCAATCTACCTTATGACTTCCTACTGATCCTCAGTGGTCAGTGGTCCAGCCCCGCCACCAGAAACATCATCACATTTCTCACCAAAGCCCTGTAACAGGTGCCATCCCAATTACTCCCATTTTACAGATGCACAAACTGATTCACAGAGGGATAAGTACTTGTTCATTGTCACAGAGCTAAGAGGAAGAGCAGGATTTGAGCCTTAGCCATCTGGCTCCAATCTGTTCCAATCATTGCACCAACACAACTGGATGCAGGGTCAAGTTCAAGCACTCAGGCTGGCCCCCGACTTCCTGCGTGACCCAGTCCTTACTGACCCACCAGCATCAAATTCCCCACTGTATCACAGTGACTACTGCATCATGCTCTGGCTATCGTACTTCCTCCAACCCATTACACTCTTCTACACCCTAGACTCTGGCATGTGCTAGTCTCTCTGCCACGTGCAGCCTCCCCTATCTTTACGCTTGGCAATTTCCTACTCATTTCATGATTCTGGTGGCCAAAGAAGTGGCAGTGCAGGCTGTGTGTTGGGCCAGGTTAGGCCAGCGCCCAAAGCGGGCAAAGTCTGGCTCCTGAGGCCGTGGAACTGCCAGGCTCAGAGCTCAGGCTTCCTCCTGCCAACACCTGTTCACACTTCCTTTTTACTCACTCTCAACTTTGAGGAAGTCTCCATGACTCTAACCTAAATTACCTCACCCCAGAGCTACCAGTGGAACTCCTGGACCTCTAAAGGATCTGCCTCCATCAGACTCCAGGTGAGTGAGTGAGCTGGGCCAGACAGCATGCCAGCTCCCACCTCCCACAAAGGGGCCTGCACCTTCCCAAGCAGCAGCAGTTGGCAATCGGGTCTTTCCACCATTCCCACAAGTCATCCTCCTGGTCAAGTGGAGACCTACCTGGCTCTAGAGCCTCCTGGTGGGGGGGAATCATTTGCTCACAGGAGCCCCAGGGTGGGGTGCTCCATCAGCCTGGCTCCCTCTGGAGACCTGGCTCCCAGTGGGGTTTGTCCCTGCCCAAGGAGCCTGGCTGGGCTAAACTTGGTTTTTCTTGGGGCGGGGGGTGGGGGGGTGGGGGGTGCTGAACTTCTGAGCCTGCAGGGAAACTGAAGGGAGAGGTTGTTCAGCTCTAAACCCTACACCAGAGCCTCACTGCCCCAAATAGGGATTCTCTGCCTGAGTCCCAGGGGGCTCCATGGAAGTACATCATGAGGGAGATGTGGTCAAAGGGCAGCCATGGCCCCCACCTTCTCTTAAATCAACAAGGTTCCAAGTTGACCTAGTTTATAGCTCTGTGTCAAGAGTCTCCTAGAAGAAAAGGTTCTACTATTTTTAAAAGCTTGGAAATTACTGCCCTGGGATCAAATCCAGACTTTTAGTGCTGGCCTTCCGAACTGCCCAGGACCCACCCGACTTCTTCAGAACCAGGGAGCTTTCATGGTACCCCAGATGCACCAGAGCTTTTCCATCACAGGCCTCTGCCTTCCTGGTTCTTTCTGCCTGAAAGCCCTTTGCCCCATTTCTGTCTGTCAGGGCCCTGCTGGTTCTTCAAGGCTCTAGCCACTGCCCCACATCAGCCTCCCTTACCCTCCTTCTAAGTCTCAGTTCTCAGATGGGACTCCCTATGGCAGGAACCCCTTCCCACGCGCTCACCCTGAATAGACAAGCACAATATATAGTGGATGGAAATGGAATTGAATTTTAAAGGTTACCCCAGGCTTTCTTCAAGCACATTACCAGGCTGATCCCACAGTTAATTACCCAGGGCTAATTATAAAAGCCAGCAGCAGCTGTGCAGTCAGTTCAATTACTCCACCAGTGACAATGAGCACCCAGTCCTCAGTCAAACTGCTGGACTTTCCCCTGGGAGCGAGGTCCTGCTCCAGGCAGAAGGTAAGCTGAGGCCCTCTCCCCAGACACCTGGTTCCAGCATCCATTGTCCAACTGAGCCCCATGTTGGACACTCAGGGTTCCAGTGCAAGGAAGAACTGCTCCGTTCACATCTCCCCAGATGGGTAACACCAACTCATATCCCTTGTTCAGTTGGCACCTGGCCGCCTGTATTGACTCCCACTTCACTGTCATTAAGCCTTGCTCCAGGTGAGGTATGAGGGGTACTCAGGCTAGGTCCTCACTTTCGATGATCTGCCCAGATGTCTCTGTGGGGACAGAAGTCCACTGGGGACTGTGCGTGTGTGTGTGTGTGTGTGTGTGTGTCTGTCTGTCTGTCTGTCTACATGTTGTGACTTCAGACTGTACTCACAACTGGGGTGGATGGGGGTCTACAGTCAACTCCCTCACCTCATGGGAACTATTGGTTTTCTGTCCCCCAACCAGCCCGCAGGCTCTGCCAGGGCTCCTCTGCATCTCCAGGCGGAGCTCAGAGACCAACACTGGGTGTTTCTTCCCCAGCACACATGGCCCAGGCCTGGCCATGCAGAAGGTGGCCTGATGACAGAGGGGAAGGGGCCGCAGTGCTGCCTGAGGACCAAGAATTAAACTCGTGGGACAGGGCTCAGGGCTAGGGGCCCAGGGGGAGACAGGGCAGGAGGCGGGGGGGTGGGGGAAGCAGTCTGGGCTGGCTGTGGGTCTGGGCCTCTCTGGGCTCTTTGTCCAAATATGGAAGGTTTTTTTGTCTCCATTTGAGTCACGCCGGCCATGGCCCAAGAGATCTGCTTTCCAGATACTGCAGGCGGGACTGCGCCAGCCCTGCCGGGCCTGCACTCCGCCCCCACCCTCCTTCTGCCTGTGGCTCAGCTCAGCACCCTTCCGACCTCCTGGGCCTGAGCTTTCTCCACCGGCCGAGTCCAGTACCCATCTCAGTGGCTCTCGAGCACCCAGAGGAGGTCCCTGGGCCCAGGACAGGAGGAAACACTCTCTCTGCCTGCACGTCACCCACTCTCTCCCCAAGGACCTCTTCTATTCAACTGAGCCAGGCAACTAATATTTACTGAGCAACTACTATGTGCTAGTTCTGAGGATGAGGACTGTGGACTGTGCGTCCCAGGGGCTCCCCATGCCCAGCGAACCCCACCCTTCTCCTCCCATATGCCCACCTTGGCGACGGCACCACCCCCCAAACCCAGCAGTCCTGAAATCCAAGAGCCCAAGTAACACTCACATATTCTGGAACCAGACTGTCTGGGCTCGGATCCCAACTCCTAACTTGTGCCTCAGGCCCCTCATCTGTGAAACAGGGAAACAGCCCTTCCCCAAAGACAGGTTGTGAGGATTAAATGAGGGAATATGTGGAAAGGGCTCAGACCAGTGCCAGGCACACAGGAAGAGCTTTCCAAGCTCTGTGGCCATGACTGGTGACTTTCCACTCCCTCGCCTGCACCTTATCAGGCAGGTGCTGTGGACCAGACCTCCTCAGACTTTCCATCACCTCCCTCCGGATCTCTCTGCATTAGACAAGGTTCTCTCCTGCATCTCCTGGAGGGAGGTCGGCCTCGAGTCCTCACTCCTGAGCACTGTGACCTGAGCTTGGTACCTCACCCGCTCTGGGCCTCAGTGTCTAGTGCCCACCCTCATCCCCAATCAGTTCGGGCTCGGGAAGCGCCCTTTGCCCATCAGCCTGGTTGCTCAGGCCTGTGATCCCCAGGGCAGAGCCACACAGTGCTGGACACGGGTGGTGGGAAGAGCTCAGAGCAGCCTGGGAACTCCCCAGGGGCAGCACCGGCTCTCCTTCTCCTGCCTCCCCGCTCCCTCCGAGTCATTTAATGTGTTCTGATGCCCCACCGCGTGCCTGGGACAGGAGGGCTGGCCTCAGGTGGAGTCAACTGACCCGAACCAAGCACTGAGTCGCAGGTAAGCTGGAGGCCCCACCCCATCTTCACACTCCCCAAATCTTCTGAGAACTGTCTACCCCCATGAGTAGAGAGGAGCTACAACAGCTCTGAGTCCTGAGTAGGAGAGGGGTCCTGACTCTCAGGCGAGGACGCTGAAGGAACATCACCCTATACAGGGCCCTCTTCCTGAGGCCTAGTCCTGGCCGGGTGCCTCCTGGAGGCAGGGAGATGCAGAGGAGACACCAGACAGAGCAGCAAGACCAGGCGACGGGCGCAGGATGAACAACAAAGGAGAGAGGAGAACAGAAAGCCAGTGCCAACGGCGAGGAAAGGTCTGGGATGAGTAGAAGAAAGAGGTGGAGGTGGGAGGAGGCCCTTCCAGCTCAGGCCTGGGGTCCAGGTGAAGAGGCGGGGCAAGCGGAGGAGCAGCTTGGCCCGCTCTGCCCTTCTCCTCCTCCTCCTCCTTCAGCCTCTGGGCCAGGCCCAGACTATTTTTAGCCGGGGCTGAATTTAGCTGTTCCCTCGGAAATTCCTCACCCGCCCCAGGCAACGCCCCCGCTGGCCTTGGGGAGAAGCCTGGAAGCTCTGGTCCAGGCAGGAGTGAAGAGGAGGGCCCAGAAGTAGCAGAGAGCTAGAAGGATACTTAGGCCTCTGATGAGGAAACTGAAGCTCAGGAGCAGGCCCCAAATCTGAGTTACTCCTCTTCCTACAGCCTCTGCCCTGCTCTCCTCCAGGACTGCAGGGCCACAGAACAGCACTTGTCTTGAGGTCTATGACACAAACATCATGAGGATGCTTTGTCTGCAACTGCAGGACCCACTGTGAGCACTGCTGGCAAGGCTGTTGGCCTGTCCACCTACCAGTTCCTCTTCCCCCAGCTCCCGAGAGCCTGCAGACTCCAGAGCTCTTCTAGGCTCTGCCACATCTGGGACTCCCATTTTACAGATGGGAAGACTGAGGCCAAGTGCCTTATCTTGGGTCCTAGCCAGCCAGGGAGCACAGGCCTGCTCCTTTTCTCTCCCACAGGCTCCCCACTCAGGTTGCGCCCAGAAGGGCTGGCTGGGGGGGTAGCCTCGAGCTCTGCTGTTCTCTGGTGAACCTGCTGAGAAGCAGGGCATTTCCACGGGAGCAAGAAGATCTGAAGTTAGATGAAAAGCACATGGAACACAGAGGCAGGGACCCAAGCTGACTCAGAGCTCCCTCGCCCTTCCAGAAATGTAGAGGGAAGTTCTGCCCCAAGGCAGGAGGTTGATTCAGATGACCCTGCACCCTGCCCACTGCCTCATTCTCTAACTCCAGTAAGGAAGGTAGGCCCTACTCTCCCTACCCCAGCTTCAGACAGGAACTCTGAATTTAAGTGTCAATTTTACCTCTGAATTATCACCCTAGTAAGTTTCTTTCCATCCCTGTATCACCTGCTCTCCTAAGCCCAGGTTTCTAACCTCCCTGCTCCCCAATCCAGTCATCCCCCCATGAGCAGGGAATGCTTTTCAATGTGCCCGTCTGGCCCTCCTCCTCCTCCTCAGCTCCTTATCTTCCATGGCTCCCCACTGCCCACAGGACAAAGCCTCTGCGGTTTCACTCGGCCTTGAGGCTTTAAACCTGGCTCCTGCACACACAGCCCCTCCCCGTGCACTATGGTCAGAGATCTCCCTGCCCTCCTGACCCCAGACATACATCGAGGCTTCTCTTTCCTGCCTGGTTCAGCCCGATTCTCTAAAACGCCAAGGGACTATGTCCCCTGCCCTCTCAAGAATTCCCCAGCGAGGTCCCTTACACCCAGCTGTGAAGTGCATGGGCAGATGGCTGGGCCTGGTCCACTACCGCGTGGCCTTGGGCAAGACCCCTTCCCTCATTGTGCCTTAAGCTTCCCTGCTGAATCATGCAGGGGTGAGGGGTGATTAGAAGACACACTGGTTTCTAAGGGTCTTCTCGGGTGGGCCATCCCGGCTTTCAAGGCCCTGCCCCACTTCTTCCTTCTTCTGCCTCCTAGCCTGCCAAGAAGCTGGACATCTCACGCCAGGCCCCACCCCAGGGACACAGGGAAAGAGAAACAGGGACAGTGAGGAACCAGGAGCAAGACTGTGGTGACACAGGCTGTCAAGAGAGATGGAGCCAGTAGGATTTTCTGGGGGGAGTGGGGGGAGTCCTTTCCTGTCCTTCTGCCCCTTCCCTTCACATCTGCTCCTTGACCTCCAATGCCCTGTCCTGGGAAAGGACTGGATGTTTGTCCAAGGGGGCTTGGGGGAGGGAGGGGTCTCGGCAGTCCCAGGAGGCCAGGCTGTGGGGCTGGCTGGCAGCCAGGACCCCAGGCCTCCCTCCCTCCTGCTCCATGCTGCTTGGGGAGCAGGGCCTGCTCGCCCCCTGGGAACCAATAAACAGGAAACAGACACCAACCTGGTGCTTGCTCCCTCAGCCTGGCCCCCACCATCACAGTCCCCCAACTGTTCTCCCACTGGCCCGCTTTTCCCCAGCCCCAGAATCTCAGAACCAAGAAGTAATAATCTCAAATGTATGAAAAAATTAAGTTAAAAGTTATGTCTTCTGCAGGAAAAAAAAAACAAACAAACTCAGACTCCTTCATCTTGAAACCAGGAGATTCTGTGGTCTAAACTGGCAATCTCAGAAGTATACCCTTTAAATTGGCCAGAATTCTGAGAGCTTCCAGACCTGGGCCATGGGCTGAGGATTCCTTCCGTAAGTTTTCTCTCTGGCCTTCACAGTAACTCCTTAGCATTCCCACTTTGCAGAGCAGGAAGCTGTGGCTCCGAGCTCAGGTGCAATGACTTGTTAGATACCACCTAGCTGTGAGACAAAGGGTCAGGTCTGAGATGTCAACCCTTATCTAACCCCAAAGCCCATCAGGCACATGGACCTCAGACTTCCCACCTTGAAGGGCCTTTCAGCCCAGGATGGGTAGCAGAGGGGACTGAGAACCACGTCACAGGCCAGTTCCAATGGGTCTGGGACCTGGCTCTGCTCCTAAGCTGGGGCTGGTGGTGACAAAATGGGTGAGGGAGCGGGAGACAGGAGCCAGGTCAGTGGGCATTTGGCTCCACCTCACTGCCCTACCCCTCTCCCTCTGCCCACCTCCAAAGGCCCAGGGTGCTGGGTCACCCACCCTACAGATGTAGCCCTCCTATCTAGAGCTCTGTCCTCTGCTTCATGGCTGGAAAGAGATGCTGAGAACCTGAGCATTTTGGAATCAGGGTCTCTTAGGATCAGAGAATCCTAGCATCTCAGTTACAAGGGGAGGAGCTAATATTTCTTGAGGAAACCCTCCTGGCATGATTTCATTCAATCTTAATCATAATCTTTCATGGAGTGACGGGATAATTCACCCACTTTACAGATTCAGAGGGGTCTGAAAATGCTTGCCCTGGGTCCCAAAGACAGCCTGAGAAGGGACATGGACCATGCTCCTTACCCTCCATGTGCCACCCTTCAGGGCCACCTCTTAGGCAGCACCTCGGCCCTTCGAGGCCTGTAGGGACCTGACTCTGGTCCAACAGTACCAGGGTCTCTAATGCCCCATACAGAGCTCCCAGCACAGGGGGAGGGGAGCTCCTGGCCATCTGCCCTGAGCCAGCCCAGGTCAGTCCAGCAGAGATGTGGAAATCTATGATTTCCACCATAGATCCCACTCTTCTCTCTCTGCCCTGGCTCTACATTCTCCTGCCAACTGCCCTTCTTGGGAGCTACTTCATCCCAATTTTTAGGCAGCGACTCTAGAAGCAAACCCATCTACAGGGGATACATTGGCTCTTCTGTCCCTCTCCCACTAGAGCAGGGCTCAGCCACCCTCTGGACCCCATCCACATAGGCGGGCTAAGACCCTTGTTGGGAACCCCTGACAAGTAAGGACGATGTCCAAGCTTTCTCTGTGTGTTCATATTGCCCATCAAGGGCTCAACAAATGACTGCTGAATGAATGGATAAATGAAAGTGACAAATGATCAGGGAAAGAAATTAGTGCAGGATAAATGCAGGGGGCCTGAGTTCACCAGTTCTGCCCGGTGACCAGCACCTACTGGGGGCTCTGGCTTCCAGAAGTTGACAACCTGACCCCTCTGCCCACCTGTCAAAAGCAGAATAAAGGCCAAAGATGTCTGCGTCTGAATCCCCAGGACCTGTGACTATGTTATCCTACATGGTCTGAATCCCCATGATCTGTGAATGTTATCCTACATGGCAAGAAGGACTTTGCAGATATAATTATAGATTCTGAGATGGGAAGATTATCCTGGATATTCCAAATAGGCCCAGAGTAATGACAACTGTCCTTACAAGGGAGGAAGGAGGTTTGGTTCGGCGTGAGAGAGAGATCTGAAGACACTATGTTGTTGTTTAGCCGCTCAGTCGTGTCTGACTCTGTGTGACTCCATGCACTATAGCCCGCCAGGCTCTTCTGTCCATGGGGTTTTCCCAGCAAGAATACTGGAGCAAGTTGCCATTTCCTACTCCAAGGGATCTTCCCGACCCAGAGATCGAACCCACATCTCTTATGTCTCCTGCTTTGGCAAGTGGATTCTTTACCACCGTGCCACCTGACTGACAGCTTTGAGAATGGAGGAAGGGGCCATGAGCCAAGAAGTGCGAACAGCCTCCGCTGATGGAAAAGACACAGGGCACAGTTTTTCCCTAAAGGTTTCAGAAGGAACTCAGCCCTGCTAACATCATAATTGTAGCCCAGTGAAGCCCATTTTTTCTGACCTCCAGAACTATAAGATAATACTTGTATTAAGTCACTAAACACGTAGTCATTTGCTACAGCAGCAACAGGAAACTAATACAGCACCCATCTGCCAGCCTAAACCCTGGAATCAGCTCATGCTCCTCCCACCTCAGATACCTCTGGAGACTCCCCTCTCCCCTGCTCCCTGCCCCAGGAGTGTTCAGAGCTCCACAACTGCACCAAACCCCAAAGAAAGTGCTAACATCACACAGCAGCAGCATCAACACTTCTGTGGGAGGCCCCAGAGTGAGCCCCACAATCTGCCACAACTGTGGGGGAGAGGGCCCCTCTATATGTGCGGAAGGGTGCAGAGCAGCAGCTGGTCGTAGGGAACAGGGTCCCTAGGGGCCAAGTCTGGGTGAGTCTCAGCCCACTCTGAGTCTCAGTCTCCTCAGCAAGCTAAAGGGGACTGTGAATCCCACCCACCAGCACTTCAGTCTACTAATACAAGCTGGGATCCTACTAAGGACAGCTGTTACCTCTCCCAGCAGGAGAGGGAGTTCTTCCTGGTGCCTAAGAACATGAAGGAATCTATGACTCAGAGAAGGGAAGGGACTTACTTAAGGACACTCAGCAGGAAAACAGAGAGGCCAAGCCTAGAACCCAGGTCTCCTGATGCCTAGTGCCAACCTCCACGTGTCTTACCACGTCATCCCTCATGAGCCCCAAAGCTACTGGAGGGGGCTCAGATACCCTGGCTGGGTCCCTAGGCGCCTGCTTGTCATGGGCTGGGGACCAGTCTCAGCTCAGAGCGTGGCAGCCTGGCAGTCTTCCTCTGCCTCTACCCACCCCTGGAATGCCCCAGAGGCCCGGGGGTGGGGGTGGGGGTTGCCTGGAGGATCAACTCCCATGGGGGGGGCATGGTTCTAATAGGCTCCTGCTTCCCAAGAGACCCAGCGCCCCCGTTTCAGGGCCTGCCAGCCAAGGCGCCAGGCTGCCTGGGCACGTTTCCCAATAAGTACGCCAGGGCTGCGAGCCTTTCTGGGAAACATGGGCTCCCCCTTCCCTCCGCCCTACTACCATCATCCCTGCCAGCTCTGCTTAGTGGGAACTCTGTGGGGCCAACGTATGGCCTGGGAGTCGGGACACCTTGGGCCCAATTCCATACTCGAGACCCAGGACCTAGGGCAAGTCTCTGTCCACCCTGAGCCTGCTTCATCTATGTACTGGGATGCCCCCCCTAGCTGGAGGACCAGATGGGAGGGATAGCACTGCCTGTGGGTGGCGCGAGCTCTCTGTCTCAGATAACACACAAGCTGGAGCTGACAGGTGTCACAGCGGCTGCAGAGGAGACACCAGTGGGATGAGGCACTTTTCACCTGCCTCAATGGGGCTCGGAAAACCTCCACCCTCCTAGCCTTTGAGCCACACCAACAGAGGTCTACAGGGGCGTCTGGTGCAGCCTACAGCTCCAGCTGACCCTGGGGGCTTTGTCAATCTCCTCCTCCCCACTCTAAGTGACCCCTCACAGCCACAAGAAGCTGCAGCAGATACCCCCTACTCTATCACCTCTGCCCCAGCCCAAGCCCCCATTATCTCCTACCCAGACTGTTCCAGTGGCCTCTTGATGCCCCTTCCCCTGGGCCTCTGCAGTCTTCCCCCACAGAGCAGCTAGAGCAGACTTGTGAAAGCATAAGTCAGATTAGGTCACTACTCTAACTCAGAACCTCAAAATATGGCCTGCTGTCTCACCTCAAGTAAACACTGAAGACCTCCTATTAGTCTCTGAAATCTACCTCATCTGGCCCCAGCCCACTTCCACCCTCCCTTAACTCTGACCTCATCTCCTACTTAACTCCATTCACACTGTCCTCTTGACTTTTACCCCAGGGCCTTTGCACTTGTTGTTCCTCTCTTCCCCATAAGACAGCCACCTGTCTGGCTCCCCCCAAGTCTCTGCTTTCCAGTCTCACCTCCTCAGTGAGACCTTATTCAGATTTCTTAATTTAATATAGCCCCCCCTCCCCGCCGTCATCCTCTAGTCCCTTATTCTGTTTCTTGTGCTTCCCAGCCCTCATCTCTCTCTGAAACACAAGGATTCCATTTACAGAGAGGGTTCCTCACTAGCCTGGAAACTCCATGAGGTCAGGCCTTTGTTTTGTGTGCTGCTGAATCCCAGGGCCTAGAAGAGAGCCCGAGTGTCCAGGGGTTCAGTAAGCATTTGTTGCAAGGGTGAATGCATTGCCTTATCAAAGCTCACCCAAGTCTCTGAAACAAACTCCTGGGACACACAGTTTAATCTGTTCTGTCCCCCAGAGGCTGTCCCCTAGCCTTCTGCTCCTCCTAGAACCTCTCCCTGTCCTCTCTGGATATTCAAAGCAGAGCTCCAGACAGAGCCTCCTCCAGGGAGCGTCTCCTGCCAGCACCCAGGCCAGTCCCTCAACATCCCACAGCCCCTTCCAGTCAGCTACTAGATCCTGAATTCTCTGAGTGCCTCGGCAGCCTGGCGGTGCCTCCACCCCGCTGCAGGGCAGCACGTGTAGCCTGAGAGATCACAGATGGGCGGGAAGGAAGCAGGAGGGACAAGTCCTGGGAGGGAGGAGGCTGGGGACAGGATTAGCAGCAGCTTCCCAGCCTCCCAAACCCAGCTGGTCCTGAAAGTTCAGGGCTGGAAAATGTCAGACGCAACTCTGGTCCATCCCCCAGCTCTTCCTTGTGGTGGGGGGAGGACAACCTAATCCTGGGCCACACTCCCCTGAGAGCCCAGGACCCTTAGAAAGTACTGGGGGTGGGGGGGGGGGGAAGACAGGGAATAAACAGACAAAAGGGACAGCCCTCTGCCTGTCCTCCCCTTCCCAACCTCCTCCTGCTGGGTGACAAGACATTTAATTATAGATATTTGGTACTGCTCAGAATTCCAAATGTCCTAATCGCCTCCCCTCCCAGAGCCAGTTTCCATGGAAAAATCAGAGTGAAGAGCCAAGGAGGGAAAGGAGAGAACCCCCACCCCGTGGGTTCCCTGCCAAGGAGAGACAGAGAGAAGAAAGGTGACAAAGAGCTGTATCCAGGCGGTCCTCTGCAAGGTAGGGAGCTGGCTGGGCAAGAGGGGGGATAGGGGCCATGTCTGCTGGGGGCAGGGGGTGCGGGCAAGGTCAAGCTGGTGCATGGGCCCAGCTCTGCCCTGCCATACTAGGTGACCTTAAAGTCAGCGTTCTCCTTTCTGAGTCTTGAAGTTCTTCCCACCACAAACCCTGGCCCCAGAGCATTAAATAACTACCATGAAAGTGTTCAGACAGTTGGGGGTGCAGGAAAGGCCCCAACTAACCCCTGACCCTACCCCATTACTCAGATGGCAGGCCAATTCCATCAAGAAACAAGGACCCTCAGGCCCCTTCACCTCCAAGACACTGACATTCTAGGATTCAGTGGGAATCTAAGAGCCTGCAATTCTAAGAATTCAGCCTTGTGAGATTCTCACAGCTTTCATTTTTGAAGACTGAAACATTCAGAGAGTCTGGCATATGGTGGTGGTGGTTTAGTCACTAAGTCATATCCATGACTCTTGCAATCCCATAGGCTGTAGCCAGCCAGGTTCCTCTGTCCATGGAATTTCCCAGGCAAGAATACTGGAGTGGGTTGCCATTTCCTTCTCCAGGGGATCTTCCTGACCCAGGGATCGAACCCGCCTCTCCTGCCTTGGCAGGTAGATTCTTTATAGTACGCACTTGATAAATGTCAGCCACTGTTATTGCCGTTTCAATACACTAAAGTTCTCTGAGTCCATCCATCTGATTCTGAGACACAAGTCACTTCCTGTTTCTGGACTAGAGTTGCCACTTCTCTCAAATGGGTATCAGGTACTTGAGGACAGAAGGTTGGATCGACTCTGTACTTTAAAGCCAGGACAGGGAAGCCTTGGGATGAAGAACTACTGATCTTCCAGGTTACTGTGGGCCTAAATAGAAATGACAAGGCATGTGGGAGGGGGCAGGGCAGAAATGCTCCATAGCTGGGCCTCCTCCACCCAGTATATCTGCAAGCAGGTGTTCATGGAAAGTGACCATGAGTTATCCCTTATTCCCTGGGCTCCTAGATCCTTACAGCTGTTGCATAGAGCTGCCTTTCTCTCCCTTCCAGCCACATCCTAACTCCTTCTGTTTCCCTTGACCACCCTACAGGCTGAGTCCATCCTATAGACTTTCAAAGACCAGGCAGTCTAACCACCCACTGTAGAGATGGGAAAACTGTGAAACCCAAGACGACTCTGTTCAGGTTTCAGAGGAGCTGGGCCCGGTACCAGGGCTCCTGCTCCCAACAGCGGGGGCAGCACCACATAGAGGGTAGAAACAGACTTTGGGGTGGGAGACACCTGACTTTGAGGGACTCCTCACAGCCCAGGGGTAAGGTAGGAGCCCCGTCTGTCCCCAGAGCCTCTCCTGCCGGCCCCCTGGTTGGGCTCACATTGGTTTCTGCCTCATCAGCAAAGCGTGACAGCCTCTTCCCTTTTTTATTCTGGAGCCCACACCACACCATCTCCACCCACAGCCCAGGGAGCATGACTGGAGCCCCAGGCCCGAAACAAGGGGACATTGTCTCCTCCACGGAGGCCAGAAGGAGGGCTGGACAGCTACTCCCCACCTTCCTGGAGCCAGAAGGAAGGGGACAGCAGGAGGGATTCGGGCGAGCAGATGGGAGAACTTCCAGGCTTTATGAGTGAGTTGGGAGTCAGGGGATGGTGAATCTCTTTTGAGCTGACTGAAGTCCACCAGGTTATACTGAGGCCAGAATGCCCAGTCCTAAGCTCAGAAAGCAGTAGGGTGCAGGGAGGAGGGGCCAAGGCTGATCACTGAGAAGCAGTTGAGACAGTGAACCCTGTTTTTTTCCCCTCTCTCCTGCCCCCAGGAAGGGCGTGATCATAGCACCCACGCACAGTATACACAAGCCTGCCAGGTAGAGACCATTACTTACAGATGGGGGAAGCTGAGGCAAAAATCAGGGACGGGAGTGATTCTAGGCCACACAGGGATCTGGAGCCGGGGTTCAAATGCTGCTCTTGCAATGACAGACTCACCAGTTCCCTAAGGGGTAAGAGGGGACACTACGCTGGGCCTGGAGAGAGAAGGGGACTGGAGCGAGCAAAGGCTTGGAGGCTTGAGAGAGCCTTCACTGAGGACCAGAGAGAAGCCTGTGTTATGAGCAGGTATGTCCCACCTCATACCCCTCTGGGGGCAGCATGGGGCGTGTGGGGCGTTGAGGGCGGCTAAGCTTCTCCCTGAGATCAGGCAGGACAGGAGGACAATGTGATGAAAGTAGACCTGGAGTCAATTCTGCAAAAACTCCCACCTCCTCTCACTGCCTCTTCTTAGGATTAGCGCCCCCTCCCCACAGTCTCCCCAAGTCCCTCGATTCACTCCTCTAACTTACTCCTCAAGGCTCCCAGAGGAGGTAATTATATGGGAAAAGTATCTGCGGAGGGGGTCCCTGGCAGGAGCTGCCCCTGCCACCATCCCTTCCCCCCCCCCACAAAGACAATAGGCACCTGAGCTCCCCTACCAAGCTCTGAGAAGGAAGGACAGGTCCCAAATGTTCCCTCTCCCTGCCCACTGACCGCAGCCTCTGTGAGAGACACCAGAGCCAGGACTAGGAAAAACTAGAGACAGGAGGGAGAAACAAAGAGAGAGAGAGAGAGAGTTCAGAGGGGGCCGTGAGAGCGCTGAGAACCGGCAGTGACCAAATTAGTCCAAGGTTTAGGGTTTTTAGGTTCCTCACTCTGCAGGGAACACAGTGGGTGTGTGAGCCATGGTTGAAATAACCCCAGGCCATCTCCACTCCAGACTCAAAGCCAGAGCCTCAAATCTAGCTTCCAACTGAGATGCCAAGCCATAACACTGCCTAGAACCCATGTGAACCCAAAAGACCAAACTCCAGAAACAGCTAAAGACAGAAGGCAGAGAGGAGGTCTCTGGGAGAATGAGTCCCAAGGCCTGGGGTCTGGCAGAGGAAGGAGGAAGCGTCTCAGAGTCACCAGAAAGGGGGAGTGGGGAGAAGATACAAGCCTGCAGGATGAGGGACAAGTGCTCCCGTTGTGTCTGCTGACAGCCCTTCCGTTGACCCTGCGCTTCCCAAGAGGTCCTCATTCTAATTGGAGGAGGCTTTGGCAGATTTCAGGTCCAAAGAGTGTGCCAAGCCACAGACTCCTCACAAATCTGTATAGCACAGCTGGAAGGAGATAGAGGCACCACCTTGTCCAAAACCCCCGATTTTTATGGATGGGGAGGTTGAGTTACAGAGAAAAGCCAGGGCTGGCAATGTCCCTTACGAAGCCCTCTCCACTTTATGGAGATAAAGTCATGCCTTGAACCTCGTCAATTCTCCCAGGCCCAGGCTCAGATTTTGATCTACCACAGGTAAGCCACATGAGGAAGGGCAAACCCATGTCATCTGTGGGCCTCCAAACTCAAACATCTGAGGGGGTCAGCAAGGCGCTTGAGAAAGTTCCACCACTCTCACAGCTCCTCATGTATTGATAAAAAACCAGATATGAATCTTTAAAACTATTCCCTGAAAAACATTTAAAGGACCAGATTAGAACCCTTTGTAATTATCACCCAGAATACACTGCAGCAGATAAGAACCTCTGACGTTAGCACCAACAGAAGCCTCGGGGGCCTGAGTAGACAGGAGCCATGTGTCATTAATACTCTTAAAACCACCCGGGCACTTCCAGGACCTGAGAAGCTTCCTTACACCTGAGCACCTGCCCAATGAGCACACTCAAGAGACTCCTGCCGAAGTCACATCCACGGCCCCCCTTCGGCCCCACCCCAAGGGCCCCCCACTAAGACTCACCACTTGTGGCTTGCTGCAGCACTTGCTGGCTGGGGCAGGCTCATCTGGAGCCCGGGCTGCCTCAGAGGGCTTGGCCTCCGCAGACGGTGGTGCGGTTGGAGTCGGGCAGGGCATATCCACAGGCACTGGGGCAGGGACCCCACTGGAGTGGAGGGTCAGCATGTACTGCTTAGTGACGTCCTCAAGAGATGGTGCCTGCATCGTGGGGTGGGCTTTGGCAGGGAAGCCCATGGGCTCCGGCACAGCCACAGGGGGGCCAACCGAAGTCGGTGTCTCAGGCACCATGATGGGTGTGAAGGTGGCAGGCACACTGGCATGGCGAACATGTTTGGAGGAGGGTCGGGCCAGAGACAGGCTGCCAGCCTGGTCCTGACTGCCCTCCTCTCTTGAGAGCTCCTGATGACTGCTCCGGGCTGGGCGCTTCTTGGAACCACGGCGAATGAGCCGTGGGGACAGAATGTTAGCAAGTTTCGGGTCAAGGTGGAAGTCATGCTGGGCAGTGGAAGAGGCAGTTGGGGCCTCAGGTAGGGCCCTCTCAGACTGTGCCCGGCCCCTGGAAGGACTGGGCTCTTCTGGTTCTGCCCGCCGCTCAGCCAGGATGGGCTCACTGCTGGATGGAGGCAACATGGGCTCGACCTCTCTGATGGGCTCCCCTCCAGGACCCTCGAATCCAGGCCCAGCCAGCTCCCCACGGCGGCTGGGGTCACTCAGAGATTTCTTCTTGGGGGCTTTGCCAGCAACCCTGTCATCCACCACACACCCTAAGGCACCCGGCCCCTGAACAATGCTCTGAATAACCTCGGGGTATCCCTTGCTCTCTTCACTGCCCACAGACCAGTCACTGTGGCCGCTGGTCAAGCCCTCATCCACAGCTGGGGTTGTCGGAAGCCCTGTCTTGGGGCTCAGTGAACCCAGGAGGTTGCTATCCACAGAGAACCCAGAGGGTTCCTCAGAGTTGGTGGCCCGGTGGCGCTGTGGAATTGGGTCACTCAGAGACCGGTAGGCCTCACCTGCCTCCCCATTGCTCAGTTCAGTCCCACCTGGGCCCGAAGGTGGGATTTTGCGTCTGCGGCGGAGGGCACCAGGTGTGGGAGGGGTATCAGGGGACACCAGGGCCCACCCTCCCAGACTCTCTTCAGCCCCAGGGCCATGGTGGTTGGTCTGGGCTGAGGACGAGGAGAGGGGTCGCCACACTCCTGCGGGACCCAGGCTGCAAAATGCTGAAACAGAAGGCTCAGGGTCTGCTCCAATGCCCTCATCTGTCAGACTCGACTCAGGGCCGGAGAGTTCTTCTTGAGACCGCTGCCCTCCGGTCACGTCTCCTGCCCAGTCAGGGCTCCCAGGGGGGACATCACTTCCATCATCCTGCTGGGCACCCATGCGCTGGATCTTCTCAAAAACCTGACGGGCTTCTTGAACATACTGATCCTGGACGACGAGTGGCAGTGGGTCCTCCTCGGCACCTGGGCCTGCCAGCAGGCGTTCAGAGGAGCTGGACTTCAGAACACCCGTGCGGGATAGGCGGCGGGCCATGGGCTTCTCAGAGCAGGTAAATGACTTTGCCCTTCGGAGGGTGGCAGTCAAGTCCTTCAGTGTGGGGCGGGTGCCAGATGATGCTGGGGCTGGGGCGGGCATGGGCCCAAGTTGCCCCACCAAGCTGTCTGCTGATGGTGAATCTCTATCTACCGGGCCACTTCCAAGGTCTCCAGGTCGCCCACCAGGCTTTCGGACTCTCAGCTCTGAAAGGTCTGAACGTAGAAAACTGAGTAGTGTCAGGGTCTCCGAGGCAATGTCTGGATTCGACAGGGACTTCCGTTGCCGGTTCCTGTCCGGGTCCAATCCTCCATCCCTCGATACCCTCGTGGTGCCCACGGGTCCCTTGGTGCGGGCTCGCACCTGGGGCCTGACAAGCCCTTCCCCGGCTCCAAAGCTGGGGGAGCGATACACGCCCCAGTTCCCGGAACCCCGGCTAGCCCACAGCTCCTCATCCTTGAGAGTCTCTGTGCTGGAATAACGGCTGCTACCGCGGGAGCCTGCAGGGCTGGCCAGGTAGGCGGGAAAGCTCACCTTGGCCACGCGGAACGTTCCCCCCACAGTGTCTGACAAGGGCCGAAGTCCTTCCTGGGGACCTGGTACACAGGGAGGAGAGCCAGTACCCCACTCCTGGGGTCCTTCCTCGCTAGGAGCTCTTGGAGGAGTTGGGGGATCGGGGCTCCCAGATCCCCCTGCCGAGTCCATGCTGCTCGGATTTAACCCATAACTGTCCGGCCTACAGTCCTTATCCAAAGAGGAGCTTCCAGGCCTGGGCCCCGTCCTCCCTCCCCGGCAGGGGCCACCCTCACCGTCTTGGTCCTCGTCACTGCCTGAGGAGTGGCCGCCGTGGTAGGCCGGACTCTGCGCCCCGGGCAGCGGTGGCGGCGGGCCCTCCTCTTCCTCCTCGCTGGAGCTGGCAGCCCGACTGCGGCTGACAGGATAGGAGGACGCGATGGAGGAGGAGGAGGCCCGGGCCCAGGCCTGCGGTTGGGAGAAGCTATGCCAAGAATGTAAACCATCCGCCGGACGCTGCGCTCGCTCCTGCTGCTGCCGCCGCCTCCTCCCCTCGGTCCCCGGGCCGGGCAGCGGCCGCGCCGAACGCAGGCCCGCCAAAGGGAAGCACGTCCGAGGAGGTGGCGTCGGGGGCTGCCGGGGCTCCCGAGTCGCGGGCTCCCACGCGGCCCCGTCAGGGCTGGGCGTCCCCGAGGCCTCTGAGTCGGCACTGGGCCGCCTGGAGCCAGGGCCCCCGAAGAGCTTGCGCATCTCCGTGACGCTGGGCCAGGCTCCGCGCGCGGCTCCCTCTGCCGCCTCTTCCGCTGCCGCCGGGGAGACGCCCCCGTCTCGGGCCCCGGTGGAGTTGTCGTCCGGACGCTGTGCGTCGAAGCGCCGGGAGAGCTGG
The DNA here is from genome assembly GCF_963930625.1 of Muntiacus reevesi. NCBI lineage: Eukaryota > Metazoa > Chordata > Mammalia > Artiodactyla > Cervidae > Muntiacus > Muntiacus reevesi. The sequence goes on from NC_089257.1 coordinate 38,523,577, forward strand.
CGCACCGACGGCGAGAGGCTGCGGAGCGGGCGCGGCTGCGCGGGGGCGGCCGGGGGCCCCGACGCCAGCTTGGACACGCGCCGGGAGGGCTGGGCCGGGACGGCCGCTACCGGCCGGCACGAGGAGCGGCGCCGCAGTCCCGGAGCGTCCGTGGCCTCTTCCCTCGGCCCGGGCCCGCCGCTCCAGCGCTCCAGGAGCTTGAACGAGACGCTGCGATATAGCTGGGGCCGGGGCGCCCCGTCCGCCATGGTGGCGGGACTCACTCTGGGGGGGCTGGCCTCGGGGAGCCGCGGCCAACCCCCCCTGCGCCCCCGTCCCGAAGGAGCGCAGCGGCCGAGGTCCCAAGGCCGGGGTCTCGCAAGTCGCAGTGCGAGGCGATTAGCGGGGTGAGGGTGCAGAGACCCGAGCAGAGGTTTAGCTGCGGCGGCTCAAGTTTCTGGGCGCGCGGGCCGCCTCGGCTCCATCCCGCGCGACCCCTCCCGCCTCAGCGTCGACTCCTGGGCCCAGCCCCCGCCTCGCCCGGTGCGGCCCGGAGCATCTCGGCCCGACCCGGTCCCGGCAGGATCCCGATGCTCCGTTCCTCGGCTCTGCGCCCCCTCCTCAGCCGGCCGGCCAGCCTCCCCTCGAGCTTCTGCGCCCGCCCCCTGCCTCTGGGCTGCTCTCTCCTAGCTCCCTTTTGTTGCAAATAAACTTTGTGGCAGAGGAAAGGGGGTGGGGGGCGGGGCCTCGCGCCCAAAAGAGGGGGTGGGCTCCGGGAGCGCGCTAGGCTGGGAATCGGCAGTTGTGGGGGGTGGGGAGGGGAGGGAATCGGGGAGGAGCCGACAGACCGCTGGAGCAGAGGCTGACTGGAGCAGCCCTCCAGATGAGCCCCTTGGGACCTCGGCGGGCAGAGCTACCTCCCCCCAGCACTCGTTGCAACACGAATCGTCCGAGTGTGGTCAGCTCCGCGGGCACACAGTCAGGCTGGCGCACCCACTGCTTTCGGGTGGAAACGCCTCCTGCCCCGAGGGACCCCCAACATGACAACCTTAGACCCACAAACACCACTGACACAGGTACACGGAGAAACACGCTGCCAGCCGAGAGACCCGCCACCAGGGGGAGCAGTGCGGGCCTCGGGCCAACCTGGGCGCTCGCGCTCCCCGCCCCGCCCCTTCACCCCGCCCGGGCCACGCCTCCTATCAGGTCTTTCGCGGCGAATCCCATTGTAACTGCGACCTGGTCCAGCCCCTGGCGCCCCCAAACGCCCCGCCCCTCCCACCTCTGCAGCCAGTCCAGTTCTGACCGCCCCCCCAATCCTCCCCAAGCAGCTCCAGGAGTCCCACCCTTTGTGACTACGCCCCCACGTTTCCAGAGGCCTGCCCTGCGCCCCCTTGCCCCCTCCTTCTCCGGCGGCTCTCTGGGGTACGCGGTTCTTGCGCCCTCTGCTGGCCAGTTTTCCGGCCCCCGCTCCTCTCAACCCGCGTGGAACCTTGAACGAGTAAAGCAACATCCACCACAAAAAGACCCCGAGAACTGGTTAAGACTTCACTTCCTTTACTTCCTTCTTGTCGTTAACTAGTCCTTTCAGGAGCCATTTCAAACCTATTCCCTTCGCAAAGTGCACTTACCCTCCTTCGACTTCACTCACACAAAGCGCTTGGATGGAACGTCCTCAATTTACCACTGCCAAACCTACACTCCTACCTGAGGCCGATCTGCCCTCCTGATAGGCAAGGTGTGGGTGACTTCTACTGCTTCACTCCGCCCCTTGAGGTGGATCTCACTGTGCCTTCTCTATGGGTCATGAAGGTGGAGTAACTTTGACTAGTGTCAAAGTCAGGAAATGGTAGCTCCTGGCAAATTCAGGATGCCAATGCCAATAGCAATGGCAAATTCAGATTTCAGGAGCTTCAAACACCATGCTCCTCCAGACAGCCTTTGCTAATTCTAGATCCCTGATGAGCCCTCAGCAGTACTGTCTTCCTCCTTGGGCCTGGGTTCTGCCTTCCCAGGCAGAGAGGATACTCATGTTCCCCTTAGCCCAAGAGGACTGTGGCTGCCATCAACCCCCTCCATCCCCAAACACACACCCCTCACCCCGTGCGTCCAGATGAGCAGGCATGGCTTGACATAGTGTAGGATTGTAGACAGGGATTGATGGTAGACCTCATGAGACTGGGAGGACTCAGCGAGGAACTCAGGGCCCTGCTTGCTGCTTCCCTTGGATTACAGGAAATGGTTGTAGGGAGAAAGCTCTTCCCCTTTGAGTTGAGACCGGTCTCCGGTAAGTCTCTCACCTCAACCTTGTCTCAGCTCTGCCTCAAAGTGGCCAGCATATCTCTCCCTCTTCAATGGGAAATTGATAGTAAGGAAGAGAGCTCTGCCTGGCCTATTACCTCTCTGCCTTTTCCTTGCTGTGTGATGTTGGGTAAATCCTTTCACTTCCCTGGGCCTCATCTGAAAAGTATGGAGTGGGTTTAAGTTTCCCCAAGGGTGCTTTTCTATGTCTCTATTTGAAGTCAGACTTTTGTCTCTTCTAGATTGTTTTCTTTCTACTCTTTTGAGGAAATTTTGGAGTGGTGCAGGGATCATCTTCCTGGAAGTCACTGCTCCTCTCCAATAATAATGATGCCCCTGCCATCTGAAATGTGTGATTTTATTTTTTTAAACTTCATTGTTACATATTTACTTATTTTTGGCTGCAGTGGGTCTTTGTTGCTGCTTGCGGGCTTTCTCTAGTTGCAGTGAGTGGGGGCTCCTCTCTAGCTGTGGTATGGGGGCTTCTATTGCAGTGACTCCTTTTGTTGCGGGAGCACAGGCCGTAGGGCACATGGGCTTCAGTAGTTGGTTGAGGGCTCAACAATTGCAACTCGCAGGCTTGTTGACCCACGGCATGTGAAATCTTCCTGGACCAGGTATCGAACCTATGTCCCCTGCATTGGCAGGTGGATTCTTAACCAGTGGGCCACCAAGCAAGTCCTGAAATTTGTCATTTTCCAAGCTCTTTCACACCTGGTCCTGTTTTGTCTTCACGTCACTTCTGGATTAGAGGATAGAGGTTTTTATTCCCAAATCACAGATGAGGAAGCTGATGGAGAGGAGCAGAAACTCAGGTCACAGGTTCCAGCACCATGCAGGTTGGCCTTGAGGTGTCCATGGAGCACTCTTGAGATGCTGTGAGCAGGCAAGTCATTCTCTCATTGGTGAGCTTCCCAGGGTGGAGGCCCAGTTTAGATCCTTAAATACCCTCCCTGTCCACCAAAGGGATTCCCGGTTCAACAGCTCTAGCCAGCCCCACCTCAATACTGGAGTGGGGTGCCATTTCCTCCTCCAGGGGCTCTCCCCAACCCAGGGATGGAACCCACATCTGTTGGGTCTCCTGCATTGTTCTTTACCACTAGCACCACCTGGAAAGACGATAGGAGACTGTGCCTAACTAAAAAAGATTTGACACTATAGTTGGCACAACTTCCTTGGGGTCCCCACTTACTAGGACTGGGTGGGGCAAGTGGGCACCTTGGAAGGCAGGTGAAGAGAGGAAAGGGGAGGGGAGGGAGGGTGAAGCAGGGGAGGATCTAGAATCTGGGTTAGAGAAAGGCTATGTGACCTGAGTAAGTCAGTTCCCACATTCAGGTCCCAGCTTCCCCATCTGTAACAGGAGGTATTATAAGGATTAAATGAGAAACTGAGTGTACAACCATTTGATGGTACCTGGAATCCCGCCAGTGGGCGTTACTGTCGTCGTGGTTCCGCAGTGCTTCCCTGGCCGACAGCCCTTTTCTCTCCAGCTTCATATCAGGCCACAGTCCTTCCTATCCCTCCTCCAACAGCCTCCATGCCTTTGTGTTGTTCCCTACACCAGCAACACTCTTATCCCCTTTCCTTCAGTCTAATTACAACTATCCAAGACCCAGCTGCACTGCTTCAAGCCCAGAAAATCTTCCCTAACCCACAGAAGAATCCTTGGACCCCTTTGAACCAGCATGGTCCCTTCTGCCCCTCACTGCACTCCTCCCCTGTCTGTGTCTTCTCTGTCCCCATTCCAGCAAGTAGACATGCCCAGGGTAAGCCCCTATGCTGACCCCTACCCTCCATCACTGAGAATGCTTGGGTTAAAGTGAGGGGGAGGAAGGAGGATTGGGAAGAGGAAAAAGAAAAAAAGCAGGAGAAGAGGAGGAATTCAAGCCCCCAAATGATGCTTGGAATCCCTGTCCTGGCATGTAATAAATGATTTTTCCTTCTTGCAATAACAGATAGGGCCCATGGATTATGGCTCTTGTTCTCAAAAAAGTGTGCTGGTTTTTTTTTTTCCCCTGAAAGACTGGCTGCCTTCTAGTTAAAGGAGAAAGAAAAACCTTTGCAAACTTCTGCTTAAAGCTCCTTGTTTAGAAACCTGCTATGCCTATTCCTAGAGATGGACCCTAGAGGAAGCTGTGTGCACAAAAGGTGAAACCACTATATAATGACATTCATTGCATGCCTACTGTGTTCCAGGTGTCATTCTAAGTGCTTTGCATATGTTAGTTAATTTAATCCTCACAACAGTTTTACAAAATAGGTGCCATTATTACTCCCATTTTGCAGTTAGGGAAGTTAAGGTATGAAGAAGTTAAATAACCTGTCCAGAGTAATACAGCTAGTAAATGAGAGCCAGGATACATACCCAGGTGATCTAGCTCTGGGGTCTGACTTACAAGGAAAACTAGGAATGGGATTTATCTGTGGTCCACAATTTTCACTCTTGGAAAAGTAACCAGGGGGTCACAGTTCTTGTGGGTTGCTGGGACAATCCTTTGGGACTCACTGCATTGGCTGCTGGTGGAGGCCCTCTGCCTTCTGCTCTTCCATCTCCTACACCCCGTGACAGGCAGCTGAAGAACCTGGTCTCAGAGGCAAGATGGATAACACCCGGACCGCTTGGCCCAGCTCTGCATTATATAGGGACTAAGAACCAGTCGCTGTCTTCTGATGTCCCCACACATCCATCTCACCATGACCCAAAGAATCAAACTACCTTCTGTCCAAACTCTCAGCCTCTCCAGCAAGGGCACTTTGAATGGATTCCTCTACCAGCTGTAAGCACACCTCTGACATTACTGTAGAGTTGCACCGTTGCAGAGCCCTTCTCTAAAAGTCCCTGTGGCTGAACAGCTTTGGCAATTAGGCAGGGTGAAAGGAAAAATACTGAAGAAGTTATTCTGCCCTTCCCCTCCCTGCCTTGACCCTCTGCCCTTCCCTCTCCCCGTTCTACCTTCTAAGGCAGAAGACCCCCTTTGCCATGACCAGTTCTGTCAGTGCCGGGTCTGTGTGATGTACCAGCAGCTACAGGCCAGCCAGTCTGTTCTATGGGAGGAAAACTAAGATCTGGGAGAAAGGAATAAGGACTAGAGGAGTAATGGGGCTGGAGTGTGGGTGTGTGTGGATATGAGGACAAGGAACAGAGAGGATGAGGAGCCAGCAGAGGAGTGCCTGAAAGAGACGTGAGCAGAGGCAAACAAGTGAAGAGGACTTGGAAGGGCTTTGTGTGGTATAATTCTTTGTTGCCTTCTCGGGGACCTTCAGTGACGATGCCATAGGGAAAGAGCAAATTAGCTAAGAAGAAGGTAGTCAGGCTCTCTCATCCCAGGTTTGTGAATACATGGTTATGTAACAGCTGAGGTCACTTATAGCATTGTGCGTGCATGTCATGATGATCCACTTGACCACAGGCCACTTTTGTTCTGTAAACCTATATAAGCAGCACAGGGGGCAAGTTGGTAGAGTCCAGTGAAGTCAGGGCAGGTCACGTGGAGTTGAATTGCACAGTCGTCGTTGCTACTGTGTCAGGCATTAGAGAGTAAAGCAGGTCTCCCTTGCTGCTGCGAATGAACAATGCCTGCACTTCCTACGGCTCCTTGAGTTTTCTTCTAGCTTCCCCACTCCCACCTTGCCTACCCTGGGTTCAGTGAACAGTGACATACAGCAAGACAGAAGCCCTTCCAAGGTTTTATAAGCTCGGCTCTGTGTTTGATATGCTTCCATATGAGGGTGCCTCCAGGCAGCCTTCCAGGTACACACAAGACAGAATGATGGACATGAGACGGCAGGGTAGAACCTAGAAGAAGCAGTCTGTCCTGAGGCTGATCTGCAGGCTCCAGGCCACGGGATCTCCATGTAGCAGCCTCCGAGTGGCCCTGAGGGTAGCCCTGCATCTCCTCAAGCTGCTGACTTCTCCTTTAAGAATGAGGCAGTGTTATATCAAAAAGTCTACAAACAATAAATGCTGGAGAGGGTGTGGAGAAAAGGGAACCCTCTCACACTGTTGGTGGGAATGCAAACTAGTAAAGCCACTATGGAGAACAGTGTGGAGATTCCTTAAAAACCTGGAAATAGAACTGCCATATGACCCAGCAATCCCACTGCTGGGCATACACACTGAGGAAACCAGAATTGAAAGAGACACATGTACCCCAATGTTCATCACAGCACTGTTTATAATAGCCAGGACATGGAAGCAACCTGTCCAGCAGCAGACGAATGGATAAGAAAGCTGTGGTACATATACACAATGGAATACTACTCAGCTATTAAAAACAATGCGTTTGAATCAGTTCTAATGAGTTGGATGAAACTGGGGCCTATCATACAGAGTGAAGTAAGTCAGAAAGAAAAACACCAATACAGTATACTAACGCATATATATGGAATTTAGAAAAATGGTCATGATGACCCTATATGCGAGACAGCAAAAGAGACACAGATGTAAAGAACAGACTTTTGCACTCTGTGGGAGAAGGCGAGGGTGGGATGATTTGAGAGAATAGCATCGAAACATGTATATTATCATATGTTAAATAGATCGCCAGTCCAGGTTTGATGCATGAGACAGGGTGCTCAGGGCTGGTGCACTGGGATGACCCTGAGGGATGGGACAGGGAGGGAGGTGGGAGGGGGGTTCAGATGGGGAACACAGGTACACCCATGGCTGATTCATGTCAATGTATGGCAACAACCACCACAATACTGTAAAGTAATTAGCCTCCAATTAAAATAAATAAAAAAATAAAAAACTCAGGGAAAAAAAAATGAATCAGTGTTGAAGGGCTGTTTTCCCTCCCTCGGGGGCTCTGGTGGAGGTGTCTCCAGGCACCGAGGACACCCTGAGCCTGAAGGAGGCACATGTGGAGACAGGTGGGATCTGGGTTCTTCCTGGCATTTAATGCCCTAGTCCCACCCAGCTCCATTTCTTGCCACTCCTCTCCACACACCCAACACCGGGTTTATCTGAAACTCACTGGTGCTTTATAATCGGCCTTGGCACATCTCTGCCTCTGGGTTTTGTAGACACAGTGCCTTCTGCCAGATGCAGCCTCCTCCACTCTGCCTTTTAGATTCCTCCCAGTTCAAGCCCCACCCCTTTGAAAGTGTGCTCCCTGATTCCTCTGCTGAGCTCCCCCAGCCTGGAGCACCTACCCCACTCTTGCCATTGTCTGGAGGGTAGCCACGAGACAGCTCTTATTTTCTCAGCCTTCACACACAAGAGGCCACATGCCCTCCACTCCAGCTTTCTGCCTATCTGCCCAGGGCAGAGCCTGGCACAGGGATGGCCCAGGCTGCACTAACGTGCTCCCCACTTCCATTTTCAGAGCTCCCACTCAGCCTTCAACATCTGGTTCAAATGCCCCCACCCCCAGCCCCTTTCGAGAGACTCCTAGACTGGGTCATGGGCATCCTCTGGGCACCCTTGCCCCCCAGCCATGTCTCCCTCTGTCACAGCCTTGACATGAGTGTGTCCGTGTCTGTACCTCCAGTAACTGAAAGCTTGTATGGGGGTGGGCTCGAGATGGTTCTTCTCGGGCCCCAGAACCAAATCAGGCCCAAGCACAAAGTGTCAGCAAAGATATACTGAATGAATAGAACATAGCACATACCCCAGAGAGCTCATATTCATCCTTCAAAACCCAGGTCAAAAGGCCCTTCCCAGAAGCTCTCACTTCCGCCTCCCATTTTCTTTTACTCCCTTTATTGGTGACTCCAAAGTATGCAGCATACTCCTCAATCATAGTACATGTTATACTGTATTTTTGGAGAAGCTTAACATGACTTCTGAATTCCCCATGGCTTCTTGGGGCCTTCTGGAGAACCAGGCCCAGGCTTGTTTCTCTCTGTACCCGTGGAGCCTGGTCCAGAAAAGGGGTTTAATAAATAGTTGTTGAAGTTTTGGGGTCTGTGAGGGCTTCAGTCTATGCCCAGCTGAGCTAAGCTCTAATTCTCTGCATGCTTTGGAGCTGGTGGAGCTTCTGGTGCCCCAGTCACGGTGGCAAACACAATGGTTACCCTGCCCCCAGGTGTCCTGCCCTGGTGGACTCAGCGACCCTGTCGCTGCCACTTGGCCGTGAGTTTCTGTAGCAGCTCATGTGGCCGCTGGCGGAACTTCTTCTGAGTGAAGTAGAAGAGGATGGGATCCAGCACGCTGTTGGCACTGGCGAAGGGCCGGGTGACCTTGTAGGCTGCTGCAAAGGCCTCCAGCACAGGGCAGGAGATGCCAGGGGTAGAGCGCACCGCCAGATAGGCTGTCTTGGTGACGTGGAAAGGCAGGAAGCTGATGGCAAAGACAGCTGCCACCACCACAGCCATGCGGGCTGCCTTGCCACGCCGCTCCTGGGCCACCGGCCCTGCTGGGCCATCCTGGCGGCACAGACGACGGGCCAGGCAGCAGTAGCAGGCCAGAAGGGCGACAAAGGGCAGCAGGAAGCCGATGACCGTGAGGGTCATGCCATAGGGCATATAGCGGGTGGCCAGGGCGGGCGGGCTCAGGTCATAGCAGACCGTGCGGTTCCGCTGGATTCCTGTGGAGGCAAAGAGGGCAGTGGGCAGGCACTGGGTTGTCACGGCCAGCCACACAGCCCCACACACGAGCCAGGCAGCCCGGCGGCCCCCACGCTTGTGCCAGGGGGCTAGAGGGTGGCAGATGCCTAGGTAACGCTGGAAGCTGATGCAGGTGAGAAAGAGGATGCTGCCATGGAGGTTGGCATAGAAGAGGAAGCGGACCAGGCGGCAGGTGAGGTCTCCGAAGGGCCAGTGGTCACCTTGGGCGTAGTTGTAGATGAGCAGGGGCAGGGAGCAGGCATACAGCAGGTCAGCCAGGGCCAGGTTCAGGGTGTACACGGCCGTGCGGGTCAGGGCCCGGCGGGACATGCAGATCTGGGCGATGACACAGGCGTTCAGGGGCAGGCCGACCGCCAGCACCACCGAATACACGGGTGGCAGCAGCAGCTGCTTGAAGTTCTCTCGGTAAACGCAGTTGGTGGGCGGGGCGTCCAGGGCCTGGCCTGTGCCATTGTCCCATGCCATGCCTGTTCAGCTGGGCTTCCTACATCCAGAGAGGCTGGGGAAGCAACACACAATCCGTCAGTGACCACGCTCGTGGACCACCCAGTAGGCCCCTGTCCCTCTCCGGGCCCTTGATTTTCCTGCCTGGACCATCTCTGATACTCACCACCCCACCAAAGCCCCTCACAGCCCTGACTTTCACAAGATCCGGAATATTATTTATTAAGCTCAAACTTTAGAGAAATCCAACTCATTTTCTTTCTATAATATTCATTTCCCACCAACCTTCCTGATGAATTTCTATTCATCCTTCAAAATGCTAGTCAAATGGCTCCTCATAAAAGGAGAGTGACAGACTTTGGTTTGAATCCCAACTGGGCTTCCCTGGTGGTTCAGACTGAAGAATCTGCTTGCAGTTCAGGAGACATGGGTTCGATCCTTGGGTGGGGAAGATCCCCAGGAGAAGGGAATGGCTACCCACTCCATTCTTGCCTGAAGAACCCCATGGACAGAGGGGCCTGGCAGGCTATAGTCCATGGAACTGCAAAGGGTCAGACACGACTGAGTGACTAACACCTTCATTTTTCACTTTCTGCTACTTACTAGCTATGTGACTTTGGTCGAGTGACACGGTATATTACTACATTGCCTGAGTCTCAGTTTTCCCATCTTAAATGGGATAATGATGCACCCATCTCTCAGGATGTCATGTAATCAGAGGTGCTAAATCATGCTAGGCAGAGCTTCCCTGGGCTCCCTGGAGTTTGGGGATGGTAGTCATGGTGGGCCTGCCTGTCTATCTCTTTCCCATAGACTGAAAAGCTGTTAAGGAGAAGTGCCAGGTCTGTGTCTGAGAGCCCAAACTGGGGCCCAGGGCAGGGAAGACCCTGTTAACTAATCAATCAATATTAGCAGAACGTCACACTTCTGGGCTAAGGGCTGTGCTCACCTTCTCAGCCTGGACTCCATCTTCCTAATCCATGGTCCTTCTTTTGGTTGCAGTCTACTTATCTGTAAAATGGGGGGAAGATGGTGATCTGTGTTTATGCATGCTCAGTTGCAAAGAAGGAGGTGATTTAAGAGTTCCCTATGTCCTTCCACTGGACTTGAAGCTACAAAGGCGGGTCTGGCGAAGCCACTGAGGCCACAGTGCCCTCTGGTGGCCAGAGAGAAAAGAGCTTCCCCACAAAGGCAGATGGCTGAGGGACCTACCAAGTCTACAGCTACTTTGCGGCTAAGTCACTTCAGTCGTGTCTGACTCTGTGCGACCCCATAGACGGCAGCCCACCAGGCTCCCCCGTCCCTGGGATTTTCCAGGCAAGAACACTGAAGTGGGTTGCCATTTCCTTCTCCAATGCGTGAAAGTGAAAAATGAAAGTGAAGTCACTCTATCGTGTCTGACTCTTAGCGACCCCATGGATTGCAGCCTACCAGGCTCCTCTGTCCATGGGATTTCCCAGGCAAGAGTACTGGAGTAGGGTGCCATTGCCTTCTCCACAGCTACTTTACAGAGAGGAAAATCCAGGCACAGTTAGGGGCACTGACTGCTCAATCTTAGAGAGTTAGGAGAGTCAGAGCCAAAACCCAACTGCCTGTCTAAGAGGAGGCAACTTAGCATGACCCATGGACATGGAGTGGAAAGGTTATAAATCTCGCTTCAAAGCTAGGCAGGTCTGGTTCAAACCCTGGCTCCTCTGCTTCTATGCTGGTCTACCTAGGGAATATTGCTTGCCTTTGCTGGGCCTGTGTCCTTGTCAGTAAAACTGTTATAGACCTGATACACAGTAGGTGCTTAATAAATGCCATGCCATGCCTTTGTATCCTACACCTTGTTCTTCCACTCATCCCTTTAGGCTGTGTTTTAGGGGAGCCAGCAGCACAAATGTCTTAAGAGGTCCCCTGATGGGATCAGTCTGATTTGTTGATACTCACCTCCCCAATGGCATTTCCATATTTACTGACGTCCAGAGAGAATTCACAACTTTAATCCAGTGGTCCTATAAGGGAAAACCTTTGGGATAGTGACTCAAATCATCCCCCTTTCCTATTTTACAGATGAGAGAAACTGAGGCCCAGAAAAAACATGAAGTCCTGCCAATACACTCAGAGAGAAATAGAGCATTGAAGTCAAGCATATGAGCTCTGGTCCAGATGTCCAGGTTCAAATACCAGCTCTGCCACATGTGAGCTGTGTGGTCTAGGCCCATTAATGAACCCCTGTGCTTGGCTTCCTTATCTATAAAAAGGGATAATACAGTACCCGCCTCATAGGTTTGTCGTGAGGATCAGTGCCTGCCACAAGCAAGTGTGAGCTACTCTTAATGTGAATATACCTAATAAAGTTATAAGTTATATGAGAGTAAAATGTAACTCCCCAAACTAATTTCTCCCAACTTAAAATTTGATTTCAATGAAAATGTTTTACCCAGATTGTGGGTAACTGAAAAATGATGATGCTTGGATTCTCTAGTCTGTAACCCACATCACCTTTAATTATCAAGCATTCTTCCTGGGGCTGCAGTCCCAGTCCCAGTCCCAGTTCTGGGAGCCTGGGGCACCTAGCTAACAGTTAAGCACAAGGTGGAGGCCAGAGGAGGAAGTACAGTGGTCCCCCCATTGTTGCCAAGAAGCCAAGATTAGTACAGGCAAGAGAAAGTTCATTCATTCATCTTTTCATTCATTTGTTTTGGCCATTCTTTCATTCTCTTGTTTTCACATGGGGCTTCCCTGGTGGTTTAGCTGGTAAAGAATCCGCCTGCAATGCGGGAGACCTGGGTTTGATCCCTGGGTTGGGAAGATCCCCTGGAGAAAGGAAAGGCTATCCACTCCAGTATTCATGTTTTCACATGCCAGACATTTAATGGGTACTCACTACTTGCTCACTGCATGGGGCACAGTGTATAGATGTAGATAGGTGGACACATAAACAGATAGATGCATACACATACATGTATTCATATACATATGTCAATCTGAATGGGGAGACCAGTGTGAGACACAGGATAAAAGACATTTTCAGAGGAGGATGAAGGATGGAGCAAGTCCCTGGTGGTTGAAGAAGATGTGCATGGGTGGAAAGGGGTGAGAGGCCCCCTGGGGTGACCCCAGTGGGGAGGAAGCGGGAGCAGGCAGAGTCGAGAGGAGAGCAGCCTGCTAGGACAGAAGGCCGTGGTGAGGAGGAGGAACTGGGCAGAAGGAACTGTGCGGTGCCCCTGAACTCTCTTTGGGGAGGTCTGTTCCCTCAGACACCACCCTGAGAGACAGCCTTCTGACTCAAGGGACTGGGGTTTCCAGGCGTTTTTCCTCGCTCCCCCCATTTAATTAACTTTTACAATGGTGGGTGAGTTTCTTGCTGTACAAAAGTGAATCAGTCATATGTATGCATATGTCTACTCTTTTCCGGATTTCCTTCCCATCTAGGTCACCACAGAGCGCTGAGGGGAGTTCCCTGTGTCATACAATAGGTTCTCATTAGTTATCTATTTTATACATAGCAGTGTCGGTCCCAATCTCCCAGGTCATCCCACTCCTGCTCTGGGTGTTTTCTGCCTCCCACTCCCTGGCAAGACCAGTCCTCTTGGAAGGAGGCAGGGGCAGCTCGAGGAGATCCGGGAAAGGTGGGCCTGACTGTCACCCTGGCTTCCTGATCCACTCGGCCCCCCGTCTGAGGACCTGGGAGGGGTGAGCGGTTCTCCTATTTCCCGGCAAGAGCTGGTCCCCAGGGAGGGCTTGTGTGGTCCCTGCCTCCCGGCAGCGACTGACGTAGGCTATTTTGGGCTGTCACATCTGTCACTCACTCTTGGGCCATGTGCCCTGGACCAGCCCACACCCCAGCCCCTTCCTGGGCTCCAGCCGCTCTGTCGGTAGCGTGTGTGGGGGGTAGGGTGGGGTGGGGTGCGTGGTGCTTTATAATAGGTGCTCTCCTTCCCTGGATCCCTTGGCCCTTGGGAGAAAAACTCAAGCTCTTGTCCTGACATTTACGCTCCTGCCGTGCCCTCCAGCCTCATCCGAAGTGCACCCAGACGAAGTGCTTCACTCTGCTGCTTCCTCTCCTGCCACACTGTTCTCAAGAGCCCGAGACTGCCACACAGCCATTGACAGCCACAGATCCAGACTTCCTCTTCAGCCTCCCCATCTTCACTATGCCCTCCACACAAAGTGCCATTTAATCCCTCCGTTTGCCAAAACCCAGTGTCCATCCATCAAGCTCCAGATCTAAGCTTACTTCTTCCTTTTTCTGATCCCCCAGTCGGGTGGAGTCCCTTCCTCTCTGCCCACCCCCCACCCAAATCTTGGATCTTCTTGAGGTCAGTGCTGGACCCAGCCTGCCTGCCTGCACCCCTCTCCGCCCTGGCCCACGGCCCCCGAGATGCACCAACACTCACATACAGCCTCCTGTCCCCGAAACGCACGCCTTTGTGGCCCCAATTGTGTTGGGTCAAGGGGAGGCCAGACACGAAGCTCTCCACTCTTCTGCTCTTGGCCCAGGCTGTGATACCGCTGAAAGGGCAGCTTCCTCTGTTTCCTGCCACGTCTGTCTCTGACTGAAATAGCCCCTGCGGGGGCTGCCCCCTCCCCGCCGCCCTCCACACCAAAGCCTGATGGAAACTGAATCTAAGGAGCAAGGAAGCGGAGAAAAGTTCTGTTTCCCGGAACCCTCCTCACCCCAGCAGAAGAAACTTGGTGATGAGGATGCAGAGAGAGGTGGAGAAGGCAGAGACTGCTGATGGAAGGCCAGCCCCACAGATCTGGCAGCTTCCTTTCTCCTCAGCCCTCACTCAGTATTCTTATCTATCAAATGAATAGTCTGGTGATTGCAGAACTTTTGGGCCCTCTTTAACTGTAATAGGAGTTTCCCTGCTGGTCCAGAAGATAAAGTCTGCCTGCAATGCAGGAGACCCAGGTTAAATCCCTGGGTCAAGAAGATCCCCCTGGAGGGCATGGCAACCCACTCCAGTATTCTTGCCTGGAGAATTCTATGGACAGAGGAGCCTGGTGGGCTATAGTCCATGGGGTTACAAAGAGTTGGACACAACTGAGCGACTAACATTTTAGCTGTAATACCCAGACCCACCTTTTGGGTCACTCCTCCATCCATCCCTCCATTCTTTTTTTTTGGGGGGGGGTGTTGATATTTTTAGATTTTTAAATTAACTTTTATTAGAGTATAGTTGCTTTGCAATGTTGCCTTCATTTCTACTGTACAGCAAAATGAATCAGCCATATGTATACATGTATCTCCTCCCTTTTGGACTTCTGTCCATTCAGGTAATCACAGTGTATTAAGTAGAGTTCCCTGTGCTGCACAGTATGTTCTCATCAGTTACCTATTTTAGACATAGTATCAGTAGTGTATAGGCGTCAAACCCAATCTTATCCCCCCTTTCTTCATTCATTCAATAGCTCACTCCTGACAATCCACCTAGGCGCTCACTTACTCAGCCACCTTCTCCCTTCCTCTTTCCCTCTCTTCACAAGCATGCATTGAGCGACTATAAACCATCAGATCCTCCCACATTCCCCCATGTAGCAGTCACTAGTCCCTTCAACACTGCAGGCCCAGAGCTCCCTGGGAGTAAGGGGTGTAGGTTGTGGGGGCAGAGTTGATGCTCCAAGAACTTATCTGGGTGCATCCTCCCCTGCCTGTGCCAGCCCTCCCCTGGCTGCTCCTCACCACCGAACCAGCTGTTAGGACAATCAGAGGAGGAGATATGGCTCCTTGCTGTCCCGAGGGGGCCAGCTCTGGCGGTGGAGACAGTACTCAGGGGGTGACCTGGAGGAGATGGGCTTTCATTTGGAGCAGAGGAGGCAAATAGGGGAGCGGGGACAGAATGGTGCAGGGGACAATCCCTGCTCAGGAGTTTGAGGTCCAGGTCCTCATTCTATCTTGGCGCCTACTCACTGTGTGACTCTGGCAGGGTCAGAAGTTTAGACCAAACAGAAAATTCAGATTTGAACTGCCGATAAACACTTGACCAGGGACCTCCCTGGTGGTCCAGTGGTTGAGAATCCGCCTTCCAATCCACAGGGGACGTGGGTTCGACCCCCTGATTGGGGAGCTAAGATTCCACATGCCATGGGGCGACTAAGCCGGAGCACAGCAACCATTGAGCCTCATGCTCTAGAGAGCCCTGTGCCATGGCTAAAGATCCTGCACGCCGCAGTGGAGATCCTGCGTGCTGCAACTAAGCCCAGTGCAGCCAAATAAATAAATAAATAGATATTCAAAAATAAAACACTTGGTCAGTTGTGCACAAGCTTATTCAAGTCTGTGCTAGGAGGTCGCTTGTGCCAGCTGAGAGGGTGGATATCCTGGTCTGATCTGTGCTGTGCTGGAGCTCAGGAGGGTAACGATGCATGGCCTTCAGTCCAACACCACTGGATTCCCAGGATGACCTCCTGTGGTCACCCCCAACCCCCACCAGGGTGTCTGTCCCAAGAATGGGAGCAGCTCCAAGGACTTCCTGAAGGTGTCAGCCCCAGGATAGGGTTTGGGTCTCAGTTCCTGCCCTCTGAGTGGGCCTAGGAGGGAAAGCTCAGGTCTTAGGGGTCATGGGTCCATCTGGAAGGGCTTCTGGAGAAGGCATGTCTGCTGCTGGGCTTTAAAGAGCAGAGGTGACCCAGACACATAGAATGAAGAGGGCATCCCAGGCAGGAGGTGAGAAATGAAGAATAAATATTGCAACCAGAGCATGGCATAAGTTGTGTGAAGAGGGGACCAGTTGGGAAGCATGAGGAGGGGTGGCCCATCATAAAACCTCAATCAGAGTCCCAGGTGCCACCACCAGGGCTTTCCCCACCAGGCTTTCCAGCCCCTGGGCCCATCGCATGCTGTTTCCTCTGCCTGGGACACACTTTCACTCACTGTCTTTGAATCATCTCACTTATCCTTCCTCATAGTTTTCTCATCTGTAAAATGGGAGTGTTCGTTGGTACCTACCACACAAGCTGTTATAAGAATTAAGTGAAACTCTGTATGTGACCGGCCTTAGCACACAATAAGTACTTAACAAATGTTTGTTAACTGAATGAATCCATTCCAAGCCCAGCTCTGGGCTCTGTTAGTGCACCCTAGTCTCCAGGGATATCTGGGTCATCGGCACCAGGTACCTTTCATTTCTTCACTGCCCACCCTGCGCTGGATGTTCTATCTGCCGTTATGGGAAGGTAGCGGTGGAAATTATTCTCTCCGTTTTACCAACTAAGGAACTAAGACTCAGGAAGGCTAGTGAGTTTTCCAAGGTGTCCCAGACTGGTGGCATTTCAACAAGGTCTTTCTCATTATACAGCCACCTTTTCCATTGTTCGCCCAAAGCCCATGCTTAGATGGTCCAGCCAGAGGATTCCCTCAGTCTTCCCTGAACTGAGGGCCTCTGGCCAGGAGGTGGCGCCAGGAGACTACCCAGGATAGTCAACCTGCCGCCTTCGGACACCTGCCCTAAGACGAGGGCTGGGGGAACGTCTCCACATTGCAGAAGCCTGGCCTCTGAGGCTGGCGCTGAGCAACCTCAGGACTAGGTTCCCAACTTCAATTCCTCCTGACCCATGCCCCAGCCCTTCTCCCACTCATGCCCGGACAAGCTCCAGCCTTGTTCTCAGATCCTCCACCTGGGTGAGGGGACTCTCAGGAGCCAATGGAGATACTGGCAGGGCCCAGAGCCAGGGCTGAGCCGTCCAGCTGAGGAAGAAGCTCAGGGAGTGTCTCCCAGATTCCAAGCATTCACTGCCCAGTTCCACTCCATGTACGCTATTGGCAGAAACATTGAAGGTCCTCACCCCTCGGAGGGGACTATCGCTGCTGTTTCCTACTTTCAGTTCAAACGACAATGCTTGGGGTTGGTCTCTGCCTGTAGCAGAAGCAATCCAGTTTAGACATAAGAAAAAACTGATGGGTTGAAGCTCCTTGGGCTCCTTGGATCCTGGGGTCTCAAGATACCCCTTTTGATGACTCTGTAGCCTCATCCCATCCAAAACCTCACCTCAAGGCCCTCTTATCGGGAAGGGATGAGGAGGCCTGCTGGCCAGAGGCAAGAGCTGGAAGCCTGAGTCACCACCTGCCAGACGGCCAGGAGCCAGCTCAGACCAGGCTGGACAAGGGAAGAGGCCTCCTAACCTTGGCCTGCCTGCCTGCCTTCTGGGAAACAAGGCCTGGAAACCCCCTCGTCTGCCCCCCTCCCAGGGCTGTGAGCTTAGCAGCAAGTGCACAGGATGACAGAGATCAAGACCCGGCTTCCTTCCCTTGAGCAGTCAGATAAGCTGGGATCCATCACCAACTTGCTGTGTGTCCCAGAGTGACCCACGTACCCTCTCTGAGCCTGAGTCGTCACTAGAGAAATGGCTAGATTCCTGAGGTCCATTCCTCCCTGGCACCCAGAGAACAGTGGGCCAGGGCACAGCCAATCCCTCCTGGAGGGGCTTTGGTCTCACCTGTGGGATCGGGCTGTTTTTCGAAGCAGGCAAAACTTGGCAGGAGGATGGCACACAGAGGGAAGGGAACTTGATTTCTCTTCTTTTCTCACTTCCCCTTCTCACCTCCTGCTAAACAGAAATTAAAGCTGGAACTGAAATAGTTATTTTGAATGTAAGGAAGGGGAAGCCACAGCTTTGGGGAATTTGGGAGTTGAAGCTCCTGCTTCTAGTCCTTCTCTGGCCTCTACAGGTTGAGTAAAGAAGAAACTCAGCTCTCCTGCAGCGCGACGATGCACAGGCCCCAGCTGCTCATCGATGAGCTCATGTAATCCCCACCACAGTCTGGACAGATGTTCTTATTGTGCAACAATACTTCACAAGCCATTATCTCATCTACTCTTCAGAGTTACCAGTACTTCACAGGCCATTATCTCATTTACTCTTCACAGTTACCAACCCCACTTTGCAGATGAGGAAACCGAGGCCTGGTGAAGTTAGCAAGAGGTTCTCTCTTAGGCACGTGTGTGTATGAGCAGGTCTGAGATCATGGTGACCTGGTGGGCACAGAGCTGAGAAGTCACAGGCAGTCTTGGGGTGAGGAACTATGTGACAGAGTACAGCCCAGAGAGCCAGCTGTGACAGGCGGCCCCTGCCAGAAGGAGAGTCCATAACAGCCGACTTTCCAAGTCCATGCCCATGGGGGTGGCAGCACCTCCCGACCAGGGTTCTGGGAGAGTCCAGGATCTTTCAGTAAGCCCTCTTCCCTAGTGCCAATGTGAGAGTGTCTTTTATTTTTGCCTGGACCCCCCAGGCTGTCCCACTTTTAAAATCTCCCCATGGAGGTGCACCACTTGGATCTCCCTTCATGAAGGACCCTGCTGCAAGGGGTGTACATGGCTGATAGCCTCCTCTATTACCTTCAAAACCCACCTATCCTCCCAGATAACCAGGCTCTAGTCCACTGGGGAAGAAATGGCGCAGGTCCAGCTGTCTGGCTTGTCTTGCAGGCCATCATGGTTCTGTTCCTCTGTACTTTCTCCCACCTAATTCCCAGACCCCTCTCATGATGACAGCCTCCCCTCCTTCTTTCCCTGGAGCCTTGAGGATCTGGGAGTGAAAGGCCTGTGACCTAGATCTACCGAAGAGACAAGAGTGGGCTCCTCAGGCCCTGTAGCTAGCTCAGGGGTGGATGGGCAATCTTCACTGGGTGCCTCCAACTCTGGAGCATTTGCTGGAACACCGAAAAGGAGTGAGGTCTCCCAGTGGGTTTGCAAAGCTAGTAGGAAGTGAGCCTGGAGCTGCTGGAGCCAGGCTAACTATGTGCCTGGCACTATCCTACAAACTGGAGATACTACCATCAGGGAGGAGACTGTCCAAAATAAAGCCAAGGGATGGCAGAATTGAGAGGTGGGAACACACAGAGGTGTTCCTGAGAACAGCATCGAGCACCTGATTCCAGCTATGCCTGAAGCTTTACCTTGCACTTGACTTTTTGAAGGCATGAGCTAATACATTCCCTTTATGCTTCAGTCTGTTTGACCTAGGACTGTCACTTAAAATCTGGAGTCCTGCCTACAGTCCTGCACCCCGCTGCCTCCCTTACCCATGGGCTGCCCCCAAGAGCCCATCTTTACAGCTTTGGCCATGGGATCCTAATATCCCTGCAGTGGAGGCTGGAACTGGCCGTGAGCCTGGAGGATATCAGCAGAGGGGCAGGAAGCCACTGAGGGCCTGTCAGGTCAAGCATGGATTCCATGGGGGCAGCCAGGGAGCCCCCTCGACCACTCATTTTCCATGAGGAGAGCCCCTCTTCCATCAGCTTCTGGAGTGACCAGTCACCTCAGTATCTCCTGAGAAGGAAACTAGAAAGGCAGAAATCCAGGGTCTAGTCTTAGATTCATCACTCACTTGCTGTGTGATCCTGGGCAGGTCACTTCACCTCCCCAAGCCTCATTTTCCCAAACAACTTTACTGCTATAGCTTCTTGGCTACCCAGAAGGTGCCAGGCACAAGAGCTAAGTGCTTTTGTGGCAGGATCTCTTTCACTCTTATGACAGTTCTATGTGGTGAGCTATTTATCCACATTTTACAAGACAAGGAAATGGGCTTTGAGAAAGCTGGTGACTTGCCCAAGGTGACATGGTGAGTCAGAGGTGAGCCAGGGGTAGTACACAGATCTGATTAATGATAAAGTCTATGCTCAGGAAGAGAGGTGACATTTTCCCTACAGGAAGACTGAAGCCAGAGAGATCAGGAACTTTCTCAAAGTATACAGTAAATCCACAACTCCACCCTGTCTCTCGGGAACTCAGTGGCCTGAGACAGGACAAAGGAATGGGGACTAGGAGTCAGGGCAGAAAAGAAGAACAACCCGAGGGACAATGTTATCCAGACACCCTCATTTCTCTAACTTTGTTAGGAACTGGGGACAAGGTCTGCTTTCCCTTTGTGGCCCCAGAGACTAGCACAGTCTCCAACTCCCAAGAGGCACTGGCAAATGTCAGATGAGTGGACCAGTCTGTAAAGATGAGACTCAGGGCTCTGTCCTTGGTGCTGCCTGGCAAAATAAAATAAAACAAAACAATAAAATCAAATCTTTGTCTTGGCTGATGACATAGAAGACTTGTCAGGGGGAATGAAGGTCATGGCCACAGGAGCAGCACCTCTGAGCCTACCTGCGTCCCCCAGCCGCTGACCCTCAGGAAGGGCAGACCACCCACACTGCTCGAATGTTTACTGCAGGTTATGGTCCTGCCCATTTCACAGATAGACACTGAGCCCCTAGGGGTAGGTAACTATGTCTCCAACTCTCACAGGCAAGGTTTGGGTGCAGAGAAAACTTCAGAGGAACCCCTCACTACCCACAAAAGGCAGCCCTCTGTCCTGGCCCTGCTCTGACCGTCTCCAGCACCTGAGCCCATCTGGCAGAATCAAGAGACCCACCTGGACCCTAGAACTCAGCGGTCAATGATAAGTCTCTGAGTTCTGGATCCCTAGGCCAGAGAGGCCTTAAAAGCATCTGACACAGAGCTCTCCCCCACCCCTCAGAGAAGGAGGCTCCCTGAAGCCTCTGTGACAGACTTGTCTGGCCTCTGCTCACATACTCCCCATGACAGGGAGCTCATTCTTTACCAGCTGAGCTACCAGGAAGCCCCCTTTTCTCCCAGGTCACTGCATTTCACTTTGAGAGAACTCACTCAGATGTATGCTTTGTCATACCAAGCCCAAGCACTGTCCCCGTCACTGCTTCCATTCCCCAGTCTAACCTGCCTCTGGGATCCCGGACCTGGCTGCCTCCAATCCCTCAGGACCCCCTGCAGAGACTGTCCCAAGACTATTCATCAGCTGGTCTTCATTCCCGCCAGCAAGTCCAGGGTTCATGTCCAGGCCCAGGGAACCTAGCAGTGGAGCCCAGAAGCCAGGCAGGAGGTCAGGAGGCCATAACCATTTCCAAACGTGGGGATAAAGCCCTTTGCCTCCATCCTGTCTCACTCCCTGCATGGGGACTGTGAGGGGGGCGTGGCCTCTTCCCTCACCTTCATATGTGGGACTGGGGTCTCATCTGCGGCCAACCCAGTATGGGAGGGACAGTGCATTGTGGACATCTGAGAGGTGGCCTGGGAGGAAGAGAGCAAAGTCAGGCACCTGCCAGGCTCAGGGTGTTGAGAGGAGGGTCACTGGGTGCCACAGGGGGTCTTGCTGTGGAGTACGTTTCTGTGTGTGGAGTGTGTATGAAAAACACAGGACAGACCTTACCTCCTTCAGGTGGTCACTCAAATGACATCTTCCCGGTGAGGCCCTGTCCCTCCACTCCAGTGAAAACTAAACCTCCCACCAGCACACACTCATCTCCTCTCCTGCTGTATTTGTCTCCTTAGATTGTATCATCTTTTTTTTTTTTTCTTTGAGACATCAATGGTTTATTGGACAGAGAAGCACACACCATCTTTAAATGTATTATTTTACGTGTTTGCTTATTGTCTATCTCCTCCCATCAGAACATAAACTTCACCAGGGCAGGGATTTTCATGTTTTATTCACTATTTTATTCACTGCATCCTCAGTGCTTAGGGTAGTGCCTGACATATAGTAGGTACTCAATAAATATTTGTTGGATGGATGGATGAATTTCTAGGGCTAGTTTGAGAACAGAGTAGACATAGGAACAGAAATCTGATGGCTCATAGGGAACTTGACTCAAGTCTGTGTTTATATCGCAAGCTGTAGTTGGTACTTGCAGTTTGTGTGTGTTGGGGATTGCGGGCCGATAAAGACCCGTGGAGCTAGCTGCCCCTAACTGGCGGTATGCGTTGAGATTTAGGCTGTTAGCAGTCCCAGCTGAGAAGGGTGAACAGAACATGGCTGGGTGGGCCTGGGCTGCCTGCTTATTCCTCCTGGCTGTCCAAGGTCCCCATCTCCTCCACCTCCTCCACTGACCCAGCTCTACCCTGCTCTCCCCCAAGAGCCTCCAGCCTGCACACCATCACTCTCTTTGCACCTGGGCCTCTGAATTGGAGGCCTCCAGCACTGGGCCAGCATCTTCTCGGCCCCTTTCCTTTCCCCTGCCAGCCTGGACCTTTTCCCCAGGACACCAGACTCCTGAGATCACAGCTCCTCCATTTGTATCCCTCATCCCTGGCACCAGCAGCCTGCTCAGCCCCACACTGCCAAGCCAAACGTGGATGAAGGACATGACTCAGCCCAGGGCCCTGAGGCCCAGGAACTGATAGCCACCCGGCTTGGCTGGTCTCCCAAACTTCTGCCTGTCCCGGAGTGGGCTCTCTCCCTTCTCGTCCAAGACTTCACCCCATCTTTCTTGTTGGGCCTCCTCTCAACCCTAATAGCCCACAACTCATCCTTCAGAGCAAAGGAACGCCTTTCAGAGGCACCTCCTTCAACTTCCTGGGCCGCAGAAATAAATCCAAGGCTGCCCCCCGCCCCCCGCATTTCTGCACCCCCGCCGGCTCCTTCCCTCAGCCCACAACACTCTCTATCCTCAGCTCTCCTCTTAGCAACACCTCTTCCTTGACCCATGTCTCTCCAGCTGTGCTTCTTCCTCCTTCACAATCAAGCTTCTGGAAGAGTCCTTGCTGCTCTGCTTCTGCTTCTGCCCTCTCTGCCCCCATTTCTCACACCCATACAGTTGAGCCCCGGACACAGTAAAGCAGGGGGTCTTTGGGCCCAGCTCAGGGGAGAGCAGTGGGCACCCTGTCTTTTGAGGTGAGATGGGGTCTGGGAACCAGTGACTATCTGAGCTCCATCACAAGGAAACCTCAATCTCAGAAGTGATCTTGATGCAACAGGGTTTCAGAAAACACAGGCCACTGTGAGGTGACTTCTGTTTGATGTCACTCCTGCTGGTGCAGGCTGGTGCAGGTCTTGGGGGAGGGGAGCCTCATCTGTGGCTTCCAGGAAAAAGCCTGGACTTTGTTGGGAATTTGGGGTGGGGCTCTGGATAGGCATGGCACCACCAGAACATCTGTTAAGGTGGGAACTGGGGAATTCTGGAGGAGGTAGGTGAGAGGACTGATACCTTTACATAGTTCATGATATTTGTTTGAGAAAACATCAGTTGTCTGTCTCACAGACTAGGATGGGCTGTTGATCACAGAGCAGGTGAGGGTGGGGGCACAAATCTCACTCAGCTATCCCCCAGTATCACTCCTGATCATACAAAATATAAGGCTCCACTCCCAAAGGGGTCTCTCCTCAGAGCTCCATGGAAAATCCAGAACTCTTCAAGCCCAGACATTCTAATTCTCCCCATCACTCCCATATACTTCACTGAACCTACCCTGGCCCCTGGGTGGGGTCCAGGTCAGTTAGAGTCAAATGTCCATTCCTGGCATCTCCAACCCTCTGCCAGCCATCACAACTCCCTCTGCAGATCTTGGTACCTGGCAGACCTGGTTTCCATCCTGGCTCTGCAACTTATTAACAGTGACTTTACCTCCCTGAGCTTCAGTGTCCTTAATGATAAAATAGAGATAACAATGCCCATCTCACAGCACTGTTGGGGCTCAAATGTAGTAATGGATCTAGAACACTTAGCCCAGAATCTGGTGCAAGCAGGTATTCACTCAGTGGGGCTTCTTACTCATAATTTCATCACAGGCCAGCTTAGAAATGGCCTCACTTGCAATCTTTACTTATCTACCCACTCACTCACTTATTCACTCATTCATTTGCCATGCATTTGCTGGGAGCCTTGCGATATGCAGGAATTTCACTGGGCGTTGGTCTTTGTCCTTGAAAAGCCTCAGCTGATGCAAAGACAGATGAGGTCTCTGGGAAGAGAGAGGAGGCCCCATCCCTGCCTGGGTTATCAAGGAAGGCTCCCTGGAGGAGATGATTCTTTAGTGGACTATGGACAAGGAAGGGGAGGGTGTTCCCCACTGAGAGACGTGCTGGAGATATAAAGGCACGGGTATCCACAAGTGTCTGTGTTTGCAGGAGGTGAGGCTGAGAGGTCATCAGAGCCAGGTCCCAACAGGGACCAAAAACACACAATTGCCAGGCCACAAATTTGGCCTCTGCGTTATGGGCTCCAACCAAGGAACCCTAGATGGTTTGTAAAGCAGAGCAGAAGTGTGATCGGATTTGAGACTTAGGGGGTTCTTTATGCTGTTGGTTGGGGGAAGGATTGAATGTGAGACAACAGGGCCTGAAGAGGGGCCCTGGCCCTGGAAAGGGGAGGCTGCAGGGCCAGCTGGTGGTAGGGCCAAATCAGGGGCCTTGACTGCCTGGCTCACAGCAGGCTCTCGCCCCTCTTCTGCACCCCTGGACAAGCTTTGACAGCCGTTGTGCTGGGAAGACAGACTGAAGGGGTTAAGTTCTCAGAGATAATCCATTCCCGTCCTCAAATCACAGATGGAAACCCAAGGCCCAGAGCACTGGGCCCTAGTCTCAGCCGTAGGGCTTCCCTGGTCTACAGCCTTCTAGAGTCTACGGAGGGCTTCTGCCCTTGAACCTGTTCCCAAGCCTGCCACCCAGTCTCTTCCCAGGGGAAGCAAGGGTGTGGCTTGGGTAGACGGGGACTCAGAGGGGCCCAGAAGGATGACTTGTTCCAACTGCCCAACCCACGTAGGCCCTCCCACTTCTGAGTGGGGAGAGGGGTCTTAGAGCTTCCTGAGTTCTCTCCTCTCCTCCTTCACACCCTTTTGGCAGCTAAGGAAACTGAGGCCCAGAGAAGAGAGGTATTCAACTCCTGGGATAAACACAGCTCTCTGGGCCTTGGAATGAGTGTCAGGTGTGGGAGACAGAACACTGGGCCCCAGTCTCAGCCCTAAGGCTTCCCTGGAAGCTCAGTCAGTAAAGAATCCACCTGCAGTGCAGGAGAACAGGGTTTGATCCCTGGGTCGGGAAGATGCCCTGGAGAAGGAAATGGCAATCCACTCCGGTATTCTTGCCTGGAAAATCTCATGGAGGAGCCTGGTGGGCTACAGTCCATGGGGTTGTGAGAGTCGGACATGACTGAGCAACTGAATCACCACCAGTCTCGGCCCTGCTGCGAGGGGCTGGACTCATGATTCCTGAGGACACTCAGCTGGGGAGGGGTGGAATTCCTCCTAAAACAGCATCTGGCTATGGCCTGGCCCCGGTGCCCAGCAATGTTTCCAGTGCTGTTCCAAGGGCACACTTCCCTTCCATACCAGCCTCCGGGAGGCACGGCTGAGGTCCAAACTGGAAGAAACCATGTGCCCCCAGGAGGGAAGGTCTGGGCTGGCAGAGGAGCCCAGGCCCCACCCTGCCTAAGGGGACAAATGATCCCATCAGCACACCCGGGTCTCCCTGGGGGGCTTGGTGAGGAGGCCTGGCTCTGGTCTCTAGAGCCTGCAGACCTGACCAAGCCCCCCTTCATGTCTGGCCTTGTGCTTGATCTTGACCCTACCCAGGGGAGTGAATGGACTGTGGGGGGGTGTATGGGACTGCACTGGAGAGACGGTTACTAACTGGTTACAGTGATCAGTGCCACGTGATGGCTACCCTCCAGTCTCATGAGGAGAGGCTGGTGCAGGAGGCGGCGGGCAGAGCCCCACTCACTGTATTTCCCCGATGGGAAACCTGAGGCCCCACTTCAAATTAATCACCAAGCCCTGCTTGTTCTCCATCTTTTTACCTCTCAAGCTGTCCCCTTCTCTCATCCTGCGGTCCCTGCCTCAGCCTAGTCAGCAGCCACTTCATGCTCCGTGTCTTCCACCTCCCCAGTCAATGCATCCCCTTTCTGCAGCTAGAGACATCCTTGCTCAGCAAAAAACTAACCTCAGCCCCCCCCCCCACCCCCCCGCCGCCTAAGCACTGTATGGCTTCCCAGTGCCTAGGGATAAGAACAAGCCTAGTCCCTGCAGATTCCTCTGTTCTCAGCACTCACACGCAACCCACCCACTCACACATAACCCATGGGGCACCAAGCCACTGTCGCTTCCTGAGACCAGCTGTGCTCCGCCTCACGTCCCAGTCGGTGCTATGTGTGCCCCTGAATCGCTCCACAGGGCAGGTGGCAGGCTCCGGCTGTGAACTCAATGACTCGGGAGACCCAGATCCCGCCCTCAGGAGCTCAGCATAGAAAAGGAACTTACAAGTACCCGAAGACCCACAATCCAAGGCAGACATCCTGTTCCAGAGCCTGGTGGGAGCCCAGGTGGGGAGGGGTGGTTCTGGGGGGCAGGGAAGGCTCGATAGAGGAGGCAGCAACAAAATGGCCAAGTGTCCACAGAGGCCAAGGGCGTTTCAGAGAAAACAGCAAGGGCAGAGACTGGATGAGGCACGTGGAAGGATAGTGAACATAGCGGGAGCGGCCAGTGTACCAGCAAATGTGGTCAGGAAAGAGGATCAAACTTATAATAATAATAAGACAAGCACTGAGCCCAGTGTGCCAGATATACAATCCCCATTTAATCCTCATGTGAGATAATACTGGTATTGTTTTCATTTTATACTTCAGGTGGGAAAACTGAGGCACAGAGGAGTTAGTTGACTTGCCCAAGGCAGCACAGGTAGGAGGAGTGATGGGCTATGAACCCGGGCAGTACGAATCAGAGTCTATAGCCTATAGTGCACCAGGGCTGGGGTAGGGAGGCTCTCAGGTGGCAGGCAAGTCCAGCCTCTCTACCGCTCTGCCCCACCTGCCTGGGACCTGGCTTGCTTAGGCTCACCTTCTCACTAATCACAGGGCCCCATAAATGTTGCCTCCTCCAGGAAGTCTTAAGGAATCAACTAGAAGGATTCCCTCTACTTCCAGAAGCCCCCATGGGAAATCGGAGATGAGATATGACTTTTCAAACAGAGCCTCCTAAGCCCAGCTGCCCATTGGATTCCTGGACCCCCTCTGCCTGTCACACATCTCTGACTGTGGGGAGGCCCCTCCTCCATTCCATGGTAACCTTGTTCATTCAAGGTGGGCACCTGACCCAGAGCGGGTCAGTTACAGCATCCATCCAGACCCCTTACCAGTGATTGGTTTGGGGGAACTAATTAGGGTCTACCCCAGAATTTTAGTGGAATCAGCATGAAAGTTTCCCTCCCAGGATTATTAGCCATGAGGGCCATGGGAAGCCTGGTGCTTCTGGAAAGGGCTTGGATGAGAATGTAGTAATCCAGCAGAAGGTCAGGACCTAGATGAGAATGTAGTAATCCAGTAGAAGGTTAAGAGAGGAACTTCCCAGGTGGTCCAGAGCTTAAGACTCTACACTCTCAATGCAGGGAGCCTGGGTTGCAATCCCACAGGTCACAATTAAGACCTGGTGTAGCCAAAAAAATAAATATTTAAAAAATAAAAGAAAATCAGGAGAAATGACAGAAAAAGAGAGAGTACTGATGCCATCATTGTAATTGGTGGATCTAACCATGTCTGATCTAGGTCTACTTCTGAGTTTTTCTTTACATCCACTAACAGTTTCTGTTCAAATTAGTAGCATTTGTCAGATGCAGTCGAAACATGCCTAATCAGCATAACACCAAAACCACAGACAACAAAGGAAAAAACAAATTGGATTCCATCAGAACGGAAAACTTTTGAACATTAAAGGACACCATCAACAGAGCAAAAAGCAACCCACAGAATGGGAGAAAATAATTGTAAATCATACAGAGTATATGGGATTAGTATCCAGAATATATAAAGAACTCACTCCTACAATTCAACAACTACAAAAAAAAGGCAATGCAAAAATTGGTAAAAGACTTGAATAGATATCCTCCAAAGAATATGTCCAAATGACTAATAAGCACTCAAAATCTGTGTTTTGAAAAGATGCTCATCAAAACTAATCAGCAGGAAAATGAAAACCCAAACCATATGGAGATACACACCTCACAGTCATCAGGATGGCTATTATAAGAAAAAACATGAAATAGCAAGTGTTGGTAAGGATGTGGAGATAATGGAACCCCTGAACATTGCTGGCGGGAATGTAAAATGGTGCAGTTGTGAAAAACAGTAGTGGCAGTTCCTCAAAACAAAGAAAGAAACAAACACAGAACTACTAAAAGATCCAGCAGTTTCACTTCTAGGTGAAAAGAAGTGAAAGCAGAGACTTTCAAACAGATATTTATACACCAATGTTCCTAACAGCATTATTTACAACAGCCTAAAGGCAGAAACAACCTAAATGTCCATGGATGGAAGAATGGAGAAACAAATGGTGGGACTCATGTGGATGTTTGCTTTCAGTTTTCTTGGATACATACCTAGGAACAGAACTGTTGGGTCATATGGTAACTCTATGTCTAACTTTTTGATGAACTGATAAAATTTTCCAAAGTGGCTGCACCACTTTACATTCCCATCAGCCACGTATGAGAGTTTCAATTTCTCCACGTCCTCATCAACACTTGTTATTCTCTTGTCTTTTTCCTTATTGCCATCCAAGCAGGCATAAAGTGGTCTCATACTGTGATTTTGATTTACATTTTCCTAATTACTCCTTTTTTGTTATTGTTTATATTTTACCTTTTCAGTATATGTATTTCTGATCTAAGGCCTGACATCTTTGGTGGAACAAGTACCCCACAGAATAGGAGAAGCATGGCTTTCAGGGCCAGACTGTCCCGGTTTTGCATCCTGCCTCAGCTTCTATTAATATTAGCTATATGACCTTGAGCAAGTGATATAAAACTCCGGGTCTCAGTTTCCCCGCTGACTAGATGTGGATGACAGTATTAACCTTTCATGGTGTGGGCCTGGCACAAGTAGGTCCTCAGTGACTCACTAAGTCTGAGAGTTTGACAGTGGCGCTTTCCAGGTTGGTCAGGAGACCTAGGCTAGTGACTGTTCCGTTTTTAATCTATTATCTGTTTCACTTGAGCAACTTTCTACAGCAGAGTTATTTTAGGCTGCCTCAGACCTCAGCCTCTGTGCTTCTGTTTTCCCTCTGTGCCATGAGAAATGAGACTGTGCACCATAATGTCAGTGTTGGTCAATCTGGAGTGTTCATTCTAACACCTTAAAAGTCTTGTCTCTCGCCTCACCCATCAGACTGCTGATGGTTTAGCTGCTACTTACAGGAATATCTCCTCCCTCGTAAAGAGCTCTCCAGGGTGAGGAAGGAAGTGAATTAAACCTTCCTACGTGTATGTTAAGTCACTTCAGTCGTATCTGACTCTTTGCAACCCTATGGACGATAGCCTGGCAGGCTCCTCTGTCCATGGGATTCTTCAGGCATGAATACTGGCTGGGTTGCCATGCCCTCTTCCAGGGATCTTCCCAATCCAGGGATCGAACCCGTGTCTCTTATGTCTCCTGCATTGGCAGGCAGGTTCTTTACCATTAGCACCACCTGGGAAGCCCCAAACCTCCCTAAGAACCTACAAGTAATGTTACGTGCAGTATTTTCTTTTGTCCACTCCATGAGCTGGCCAGGTAGGTTTTAGTACCCCATTTTACAAATGGGGAAATTGAGATTCCAAGAAGCTAAATGACTTGTCTGAAATCACACGGCCAGCAAATGCTGGTACCCAGATGCAAACCCAACTCTGATTTCAACATCTGATTTCTTTTCTCTGTGCAGAGTGTCCCCCACCCCTACCCTGCCTCCCAACAGAAGGTCCTTCAGGAACTTGTGGATGAATGAATGGCTGATTCTCATCCTCCTGACGTGACAGAGCTATTGTCATCTCTTTGAGCAGAGATCTGACTCTCAGACAATACAGGTCAACACAGATCTCCTGGGGCCACAGAACAACCTCTACTCTGTTCCAGGCCATAAAAATCAGTGCTGCACAGGGAGTCAGGATTCCAGGCTCTGCCCCCACTAGAGATTTAACTCATCCAGGCTTCAGTACCCAGCCCATGAGTTCTCTAATCAAAGGTCTGGATCTCCTCACCTCTGGGTCCCTGGCATGAAGCATAGGGCTTGGCACATATGCGACTGAGCCAGCCTAGGCCATCTCCATAGACCCACACCTGCATCTTGCCCAGGCCCGGCCTCTCATGGGAGCTGCTAATGACAGGGCTGGCCCTGGGGCAGGAGTAACATGAAGATACCTCCACATGCCCAGCTCAGGGCACTGGCCCTTACCAGATGTGCCAACAGTCAGAGAGGAACAGTCAGAGCTGGGCCAGCAGATCCCCACTCAGACTGAAAGAGAAACCCACTTCAGATACAAATGGGGAAATGGTTCCAGGATAAGAGGGGTGAGGGTGGGTGTCACTGGGGAAGGCCTGATAGACACAGCTTCCTGAGAGTCTTGACCGGCCTCTGTTGCAAAAGTACCTGTCACCAGGCTCCAGTAACTCACCCCTCCTCTAGGGAGGACAAGTTAGAATCTCAGGTCCAATATGGGACAAGACACTTTAATTTCTCTGAACCTCGGGCTCCTCAACTTCAGAATGGGGTAACAATAATCTTGGATGCATTTGCTTTCATGTGAAGCACTTAACACCTAGTAGGTGCTCAATAAATGATAGCCACTGTTATTATCACTTAACCGTCTCTTTCAGCTCAATATTGACTGAGTGATTTATTCATTTGTTCTTTCATTCATTTATTCATTCAGTCAACCAGTCAGTACACCCCTGTTAGGTAGCGGCAAGAGTCAAGAATAAAGATTTTGGAGTTATGTAGGAGTTGAAACCCTGTTGCCACTAGTTGGGCTGCATAATGTAGGGAAAGCCATTTCCCCTCACTGAGACTTCATTTCCTAGCCTGTAAAGTGAAATTAGTAAGAGTACCTGGGTAAGGAGTGCTGGGGGTTTTATGAAGAGCCAAAGGGACAGTGATGTGAGAGTGGCTGGCATAGAGCCTTGGAGGGAAAACAGGTGGCAGGTGGGCTGTGCACAGGAGCCAGGTGAGCTGCCAGCCCTCCAGACTGGGCAGCTGGGCCTCCAGGGGCAGGATGGGGTGAGGACAGGCTGGAGAGAAGAGTCAGTGAGTTCAGAGACAACTGCTGTTTCTGAACCACAGTCGGCTCCCTTCTGGTAAACTAAGAAGCAGTGAGGAAACACGGGAAAAGAGACTGGGAAAAGTTTAGGGGGGAAAAGTGTCAGCCAAATGGGAAGCCTCGGGCAGCACGGAGTTACCCCCCAGCCAGGTCAGGGGATCATGCACAGGCATACATGTGCACACACACTCACGAGCTGCACATTCTCACTCATGCAAACACACCCAAGGGCTTGCGCACACACACACACACACACACACACACACACACACACACACACACACACACACAGGTGCACTATCAGAGGCCGCAAGCAGACTTTAGAGTCCGCAAGCAGCCTTCTCATTTATCACCTCATCTGATACGGAGGGGTAGAAAGACTGTCCCTGGATTGGCTTCGGACCCATTCTAAAGCTGCCAAGAGATATGTGTCCCTGGTACCTTCCAGAGGCCAGGGCCCATCCCATGGGCGGTGCTGCTCAGCTTTCCCTTCATGGTATCGTCGGAGTTGGATGACAACAGAAATGCCAGAAGAGTTTAAACCCAGCTCCCCCAGATAGGCTTGTTCACCCTGCTGTGCTCCTCTTTAACAAATCACACCAGGACGCCAGACTCACTTTCCTCACCAGTCACACGGAGGTAAATGCCTCTTCCGTGGATGCCCATCTGGTCCTAATCCGTCCCAGCCTCTTCCCACCACAGCCTCCTGCGGGCAGAGCCTCCGCCCTGAGGGGCACTCATCAGCATATAACACTCAGTTTTCCAAAGCTCAGGGGGAGATCACCGTTACCCCCATTCTACACACTGAGCCCCAGAGAGGGAAAGTGACTCAGACCAGGCCTGTGTGAGCCCCAGTCCTGCCTGCACTGCTCGCTCCTCCTCGCAGCCCAGTCCCCACATTGTCGCCGTCTCCTCCACCCTCTGCTCTGCACAGACTGTAGCTTTAGCCACAATCAGGCCAAAGAAGGGAGGAGGACCCCCAACTCCGCGCACACTCTCTCTCCATGAGAGAGTGGGCTCATGACCTGTAATGAGCCAAAGTGGCTGCAGGTGGTCCCTGTGCCAAGCTCTGGGCAGGGGCTGGCACTCAGCACCCTCAGGGCACTGACCCAGAACACTCACCCAGGAGGCAGTGAGCGCCACGCAGGTCCGACGAGAGTTGGGAAAATTCTGACTCCTGGAGCAGTCCCTCCTTCTCGTCAGTTCCTGTGCCCCCAGCTGTCACATGTACGGCTCACAGTCGTCCCCAGAGACAGCCAATGAGGAAACCAAGAAATCGAGGAGGGGAAGTAACTTGCCTCGGCCCAGAGCTGGCAAGCAGCAGGGCGGGGACTTAAATCCCAAGAACATTCCACCTCAAGGCTCTAAAGCCAAAGCTGACCCAGCCACTGCCCAGTCACTTCACGCTCTGAGTGTGATCATCCCTGGAATGGTACCATCAATTCAACCACAACGGCTGCTGGGAGGACTGAGTGAGGTGGCTTTTAAAGACCAGGGGCTTGGCCCTGGGGCTTGGCACTCAGCAGATGACTGTTTTTCTCCTCATCTCCACCCCACCCCTCAGCCCTCTCCTGGCCTTTCTCAAGTCTGCAGAGAGTCCTGGCCCCGCTCATTGCCACCCCAGGGAATAACTAACCTGGTTTTCTCAGCAGCGCCTGGAAGGTCCATTAAAGGATGTGGAGACCCTGAGAGCAATGGCTCTATGGTCTGGTCCTCACCCCACAGGTCCAGATGCCATGGCCTCCCTCAGGGAACTGAGGATGGCTCCTCAGAGTAAGGGGGGCTTGTGGGGGCGTCTGAGCTCAGGCCAACCCCCTTCCCTAGCTTCAATCCAACCTTGAGCTTGGGTTTGATAAGAAGGCAGTCAGGGGGACTCTGCCTCAGGCCGGTGGTGGGTCTGGGCCAGCTCCTCCCCATCTGAAGATTAGTCCTCCTCCTCTTTCTTTTTCACAAGTATTTATTGGGCACCTTCTCTGTGCGGGTAATGTTCAACGCACTTAAGAGCACAAAATAAACTCTTTGCCCTCATGGCATCTACATTCTAACAGGGGAGACAAAATTTATCTTAGTTTATGAGTAAATACGTAGCAGGTTAGGTGGCGATAACTATAGACAAACATAAAGGAGGGTAAGGGACAGAGATCCACAGGGATGGATGGAACTTTCTGGGTCTTCTTCTCACAAGACCAACTCCCACCTAACCTGGAACAGAACCGAGGCCCTGAGCCCCAACTCTGTGCCAGTCCCTGCCTTGATGGATCACAGCAGAGGCCAGGGGCCCAGGCCAGGGATCCCCGGGAACAGGCCACAGCTCAGGACCCCCAAGGCTGCAACATACAGCGCCCAGAGCCTGCCTTCTACTCACAGCCCTGCAGATGTTTTCCCCAGGATTGCAGGAGAGTATCCACCGACCAACCCTGATGTTTCATTGTAGAGACCGAGTGTGGGTCCAGAGAGGGGCAGAGATTTGCCTGGAGCATACAGCAATGCAAAGGTGTCTTTGTTCCCCTCTCCCCTGACGGGTCCACAAGAGTGGACTAAGGGCTGAGCCTCAGCAGAGCACTGACCTGTGAGAGGCTACCTGTGTCCTCAGTCAGCTCCTCCACTAGGCCCACCCAGCAGCACCAGCCCGCTCCATCCTCCCAGCTCTGATAGCCAAATTCTCCTTCTCTAAGTCCCTGGAGGCTGAAACCACTTTTCCTAGCCCAATCTCAAGAGACTAGAATTTTGGTCAACTCTATCTCGTCTTGCTCAGATGTGACTTCATGTGAGTCCCATCCAGCCCTGTGGATCTCCACCCATTGCCCTCCCTCATGTCATGACCTGACCTAGAGCTCTTATCATGACCTGACCTGCTACCTGCCTCAGTTCCCTCATCTGCCAAATGGAGGAAATGAAGGCAATTAGTCTCGGGACTGTCATGAAGAGCGAGCAAGACACTGGCCAGAAGGCAGTCTGCAGACTTTCAGGTGCTACTCACATGGCAGAGGTTGCTATAGGCTCAGCATGCCTGTTATCTGAAAGCCAGCCTCTTCATGCTTGTGGAGCCTTGAGGCAACCCCCAGAGCAGGGTCTTGACCCTTAATGGGAAATAAGTGAAAATTCCAGAGAACTGGTTCAGAAAAGAAAAAAAACATTCCTGCTCCCAACCAGCGGGCTGGCAGCTGACAGGAAAAGTCCTTCCTCTATCCTTGTAGTGAGAAGGTGAGGGGGGAAACATGGAAAGGGAGAGGTTGGGAACCCTGGGAAAACTGTCCTTATTCTAGGAAGAGAAGGTGTGAGCTGAAGTAACTATGCATCCCAGGCCCCTAGGCTGGGAGAGGACGTTCCTACATGAATGGCAGGTACACACAGGTCTGCATGGAGTGGGAGGTCAGCAAGGTGTGGTTCTGACCGGGAAGATGCCCATGTATTCACAGGGGTGCTTGAGTCTGTAACTGCACCCGTGTGTATAAGACACACGTGTGTGTCTGTGGCCCTGAAGTCTGTATGTTCACATGTATGTTTGCCTGTGCTTGTGTCTCTGCATGTGGTACACACATGTGCCCACTCCTGAAAGTGAAAGTGAAAAAGTGAAAGTACTAGTCACTCAATCCTGTGTGACTCTATGACCCCATGGACTGTAGCCCAACAGGCTCCTCTGTCCATGGAATTCTCCAGGCAAGAATACTGGAGTGGGTTGCCATTCCCTTCGCCAGGGGATCTTCCTGACCCAGGGATCGAACCTGGGTCTCCTAAATTGCAGGCAGATTCTTTACTGTCTGAGCCACTAGGGAAGGGATGCCCACAAACCCCCGGCGCACAGGCCTTGTTTTCCCAGGCTCGGCAATCCTTGCCACAATCTCAGGCAGCCTGGGATGCCACAGAAGATTTGTGGGGTTCCTGGTCACAGCAGGTTCTCAATTTCCCTGGGAACAAAAGCACTTGCATAAGAGGAAAAGGAATACTTAGAGGATTAACTTAGCCTGCTCAGCCCTGGATGTAGGCTTCTCATGTGAGGGGGTGTATGCCAAAGGCCAAAGCCCTTTTCCTGGGGTCCTCAGACCCTCTGCTGCCTGTGGGCACTGGCCCCTGCAGAGCCACCCTCCTGACTTCAGTCACCAGCAGGAACCCCCGTCCAGGTACAACAGTCAATCACTTTATAGTTTACAAGGATCCTATCCAGAGCCAAGTCCTCACAGAGTGGAATGAAGTGTGGACTTCGAGCAAAAGCACTGGTGTCCTTCGATAGCAGGTCAGGAGTGTGCCTGGAGGCCTCACCTCAACCTAATGAATCAGATCCTCAAGGGATGGAGGCAGACATTGACACTTGAAAAGCACTGATATAGAACATTCCATACAGAGCCAGCCCCTCACCCTGTCAGTTCTCCCAGGATGGCTAAGGCCCATTCAGGTAATCTATACTGGCAACCCCAGAACTCACTAGAGTGCTTATACTATCTCAGTTAATCCTCACAAACCCACACAAAGTAGGTACCATGATTATTACCATAACAGAGATGGGAACGTGAGGCACACTGGGCGGATAGGTAACTTGCCCAAGGTTCGTAAAGGTAGTAGTAGCAAAGCCAGGATTTGGGCACTGCTCCATTGTGCACCAATGTTTCCATGTCTGGGTGGGAGTCAGTATGGTGGGAAAGGCAATTTTTAAAAAAGTGAAAAATCCAAGAATCAGTGGATGTTCTCATGAGAATCTAGCAAATACCAGATTTTACTGGTCGATGACTTTAGACCTTGCATCTCTGTGCATAAAGGGCTAGAAGCAGCTCAGACAAAAGCCACACATGCCGCATGATCCTACTAGAGGCAGAGCAGAAGGACAGCAGCAGAAACCTAGACTGAGATGGTGACTGAGCTTGTTGGCAGCCAAAGTAAAAGGTGGGAGGTAGGGAGGCTGCGAGGATTCCAGAGCTCGGCCAGAGTCACAGGGCTGGAGACAAGGTGACCACTGGAGGGAAACAAGGGAGGCAGGTTCACTGGGGCTTGATAATTGAATGGGGGAATGGGGAATAATGAGAAATGAGGAAGAAGTCAAGGATGCACCCAAACCCCTCCTTCCTGTTAGGGTGACTGCAGGGCAGAGAGCACACAGGCAAGGACTGGACAGTGCCTCACACAGCAGGTGCCTGGTGAGTGTCTGCCACCTGTCCTCTGCTCTTCATTCATGCCAACGCCTGCTCATACCAGGGCCACTCCCACCTTCACCCCTCCTCACTCAACCTAGAGGCTCAGGACCCTCCTGGCTTCACTCTTCCACCAGTCCCTTGGGGGTTCCTGGTTTATGACACCAGCCTCCAGAGTCACTGCCTGAGCTCCTTCCTTCAGTTGTCAGCTCAGGGGCCAGGGAGTGACCATAGGGAAATAATCAGGGCTAACTTCATGAATCAGCAGGCCTGCTGCCCAGGGCTCTGGGCAGGGCTGGCAGTGGAAATGCTGCAGGGCAAGGGGTGACACCCAGGGAATCCCCCCCATCTCTTAAACTCTCCACCAATACAGGGTTCTGCCAAAGGAAACTGCCCCCACCCCACCCCTCCACCCTGCCCCTCAGTTCTTTAAGGTCTGAGACCGATTTCTCATATGGGGGCTGAGGCTGACTGGAGAGAAGGGAAGAGGGGGCACAGTCATGGTGCCTTCTGCTGTATTTTCACTTCTCTTCATCTGCTCATTCGTTTCTTTATTCTCTCCTCACTCATTCGGGCTTCCCAGGTGGTGCTACTGGTAAAGAACCTGCCTGCCAATGCAGGAGACGTGAGAGAGGTGGATTTGATCCCTGGGTGGGTAAGATCTCCCGGAGGAGGGCATGGCAACCCACTCCAGTATCCATGGACAGAGGAGCTTGACGGGCTACAGTCCATAGGGTTGCAAAGAGTCGGACACGACTGAAACGATTTAGCATGCACGCTCCCTCATTCAACTAATATTTATAGACTGGTCCAAGGACTGGGTTTCCACGATAGTGCAGGTGTCCGCAGTGGTCAGAGAGAGAGATCAGGGAGTTTTAGTCCTGCAAACCAGATTGCCAGAGGAAAGTGACTTTTTTGTCCAAAGTCACACAGCTGAAGCGGGGGCCAGCCATCAGCTCTCCACTTGCAGCCCACGCTGAGTTCAGATTCGGCTGCTTTAAAGGTGTCGTTCTTACTAGCACCACAGGAATCTCTTCTACGATCTAAGGTGCTTGGAGTCTCTCAGACATGATAATGTTTGCCTTTGGGTTCTCCTCAGCCCCATTTCTTGTTCTTTCCCTTCTTTGTGTCTCCTCCAAGAGCCCAGTGATCCCACAAATCCCTCATCCTGTGGGGAACGATGACAACTCAGGATCTGAACAGTTTCCTCTCCTGGGACACCCTCCCTTGAACCACGATCTACTCTAAACACCTCCCTTACCCTGATGAGAAGGAACCCCTGGGTTCACTGTCATTCCTCCTAGGCAGCATGTGGTCATGGACCAAGGACCTTCCCTCAGCCCAGAGGAGCAGTTCCAATGGCTGTGGCTTGGTTGTGCAGGCCCTTTCCTGGGGGCTTCTCAAATAATTCTGCTGAAGTGACCTCTAGTGTATCTTTCCTGGTAGTTTATAAACTTGAAACTGTCAGACTGCCAGAGCCAGGGTCAGAATCCTTGAATACTGGAGGTGGAATCAGGAAATGTTATAGCTGGAGGAAAGAAGTTGGAATTGGGATTACAGGCTTTTTTAGAATGCTTGAGTTGAGATTACAGACTCTTAGAGCTAGGGCTGTAGAATCATAAATAATGATAGCTGGAATTACAGATCAAAGGAAATGAGAGACAGAAATGATGCCAGCATTACTCCATTCCACCCCTCAGATAGCCAAAAAGAGAGAGCCGACCCTGGTCACCCAGCCCGTGGAGTCTGGGCCAGGCCTTCCGCTGCCCCACAGAGCTCTGTTCTCCAGATCTCCCAGAGTGGCAGCCAGGGTCTCTGGGGCCGAGGCACTCCCTGCCTGGGGACAGTGGGGACAGTGGTCTGCTGCTCCCCTATCCTGAGCCTCACTGCCAGCCCATCACAGCACCCCGCCACCACCCTGGATATATTTAGGTGCCCTCCCTAAATAAGTTTCCACCGCTCTGGCCACTGCCTTTTATAAGTCCCCTCCTCCTCTGAGGCCTCCAGGCATCTTCTCTAAACTGACCTAATGAAATCCCCAGGAACAAGGGCTCTTGCCCGGCCAAGGCAAACATTTCTCCACCGCGGCCTGAGGAGTCTCCTAGTCCACTCAGTCTGGAGCTCAGACCCACCTGCTCGAACTCTGACACTGCAGCCTCCCTCTAGCTCCCAGGGCCTGCTCTGGCCTGAGGACCACACATCCTTGATCCTGCTCTTCTTAACTTTCGTCATTCCAGGCAGAGCGCACTCCTGCCCCTGCTGTTGACAGTCCCCAAACACACACACACACACACACACACACACACTCGAGAGCATAGGCCAGGCCAGCATTCTTCTGTTTCCTCTCTGGTGTTTGTTGGGAGAGAGGCCTCTGTCCCAGCCCCACTCTGCCCTGGCATCTCTCCTCTCAGCCTGTCTCCCACACTTCATCCCAGGCCTTGCCAGAGACTCAACATCTTCCCCTTTCAGACTGAATCTTCCCAGGAGCCAGAGAGTCACTGAGAGTTCAATAGTGATAGAGGCTGGAGACAGGAATGGATCCCTCAGGCAGTCTTAAATGGGAGACCCTTAGACTCCCATCTGCCCAGCTCCAGGACAATCATTGGCTCTGTGGAATCAGAGACTTCTTAGGGTAGGAACAGAACTACTAAGGAACAGAACATCACTATCATTATAGTTTTATAACCTGTTAAGGGTTTTTATGTGCCAATCACTTTACATTCCGGAACTCATTCAGTCCTCACAATAACCCTACAAGGCAAACACAATTAAAGTCTCCATTTTACAAAGGAAGAAACTGAGGCACAGAAAAGTTTTGCCCTAAGTCCTACATGTAGAGAGTGCCAGAGGTGGGATTTAAACCAGGCCTTGACAACACAGCTGCCTTGACAGTCCAGGTGGTGACGTGCTATAGGAACTCCCTTCCCCATGGTCCCCTGGGGTCCTGTAGCCTCTTTCTGCCCAGCCAGTGCAGAAAAGATGAGAACATTATTGATGGTCAAGAGTTCCTCCTGAGAAGCCCAGTTTCCCTGCCTCTGCACTAGAGATGACCAAGACAGACTCCAACATAGTTTCCCCATGCAAGACACACCCCAACTCCACTGTGACCCCTTCCTTCACACAGTACACGTGGCCACACACAGCTCCAGCTTCCCACCACACAACTCTGCCTCACACATGCACACACACCACGTACCAGTCACACTGCCGCACTCCCCCAGGAGGTCTAAGCCCTGCCATCTCAGTTTGGAGGACAGGTAGGGGATTCCTCCTACTTTTCAGGTGCCAGAGGGCTCCCAGCAGGATAAACCCAGCTTATCACCAAGCCCTGTGTCAACTCACTGGATAGGAACTTACCAGACGATATTTTTGTGCACTCTACAAAAACATTACATAGAGGGCTGCAAAATCCACATGAGTTTTGAAGATTAAACAATGAGACTTCAAAGAAGCTTCTCATGTGTGTGTGTGTGTATGTGTGTGCATGTGTTTGCTCACCCATGCACACCTGTGGGAGAGTGAGCATGGGACTAGCTGTACTTCCTCCAACCAGATCCAGGGTGAGCTTTCACTCTCCCAAGCCCTTCGGGGTGCTGGGTAAAAAAGCCTAGGGTCATGGGAAATGATCTGTCAGGAATAAGAGCTGCATGAATGCTTCTCATCTTCCATAATTTGGCTCAGCATGCTTCACAGAGCCATGGATGTGCCACACATAGTGAGCACACATTTCACGACAGGCACAACAAGCATGCATGCACCAGCACGTGATGGTTCCCACCACACAGTGGGCACACACCCTGGGCGCACACGTGGAACCCCCAGGTTACCCTGGCACAGTCACAGGTAAGTACCACACAAACTTCTTGCATGCAGAAAGTGAAAGAGTTAGTCGCTTCAGTCTGGTGGAACTCTTTTTGACCCCATGGACTGTGGCCCACCAGGCTCCTCTGTCCAGGGAATTCTCCAGGCAAGAATACTGGAGTGGGTTGCTGTTCCCTTTTCCAGAGGATCTTCCCGACCCAGGGATCAAACCCGGGTCTCCTGCATTGCAGGCAGATTCTTTACCGTCTGAGACACCAGGGAAGCCACAATTCACTGGTCACACACACAGCAAGCATGCACCATCGCTAACTGCATACACCCAGTACACACACGTTGCCCACATTAATTTCTTAAACACTGCTCACAATATCCCCCGCCCCCCCCCCCCAACACACACACTCTCCACCCCACACCCTAAGTCACTTCCGGGAACCCTACCTGGGGCGCCAACGCGTGGGCAGACCTGCCCTGTACCCATGCGCCCCGGCACCGCCTGCCCCTCGGTACCCTGCCCCGCACGGTCCTCACCTGGACCGCGCAGCACCAGTGCCGCGGGACCGGGGACGTCGCTCTCTTCGCTATCGGCTAGGAGGCAACCTTCTGAATCCAAGTAGTGTGGGCAGCGGCAGCAGCTCAGACCACGGGGGCCTCCCGGCTCTTCGCGCCGCAAGAGCAAGGGGGCGGGGAAGGGGTGTGGCCCTGCAGCCCTGCGCCGGCGCTGGAGTCAGTCCAGCGGGGCTGGGCAGGGCTGCCGGCTGCTGGGGGCTCCGAGGGAGGTATAGATTTGGAAGAGGCCACAGGTGTCAGGGTCTGCTGCTCTGAACTGGGACCCAGGACCCCTGGACTCCATACCAGATTCCCTCACCTCTTCTACCTTCCCTTGGCCTCAGTTTCCCTCTTTGTGTTGGGGCCAGGGACTTAAGTGGTTATTCCGACTTTCCAGCTCTGACATTCTAGAGTCCTGGGATAGTGAAAGGGAAGGAGGGATAAACATAAATGCTATTTCTTGAGCATCTACTATGTGCCAGGCATCCTACTAAGTGTTTTAATACATTACCTCGTTTAATCTTCACAGCGATTCCAGAAGTATTATCCTTATTTTACAGATGGTGAAACTCAAGCACAGAGAAGTGAAGTGACTTGCCCAAAGTCACACAGCTAGTAAGTGGCAGATCTGAGATTTGAACTCAGTCCAACTCCAAAGCCCAAGTACCCCAAGTGGATTGGTGGCACATTCTGTACCATACGCTGTTCCCAGATCCTCATGATAATCTCAGGAGCTTGCCCTTACAAATCCATTTGACAGATTAAGAAACTGAGGTTCAGGGAGATTATTTTACTCCAGGTCACCCAGCTAGTGAGACATCCTACTAAAGATGGGGGTGGGAGTGATACTGGGCTAGTATAATGAAAGTGCCTGGCACATCATTGGTGCTCATCAGTGTCAGTATTCCTCCTGTCACTCCTCCTCCCTCTCCTTTATCTCCTAAGCTCTCTCGCTTTTTTTAACATTTAAAATTTTTTATTTATTTAATTTATTTATTTTTGGCTGTGCTGGGTCTTTGTCGCTGTGGGGGCTTTTCTCTAGTTTTGGTGCTTGGGTGTCTTCTCATTGCAGTGGCTTCTCTTGTTGTGGAGCACAGGCTCTAGGGCAGGCAGGCTTCGGTAGTTGTGACAAGTATTCTGAGTAGTTGCAGTTCCCAGATTCTAAAGCACAGGATCAATCATTGTGGTGCACTGGCTTAGTTGCTTCTTGGCATATGGGATGATCCCAGATAAGTGATCAAACTCGAGTCTCCTGCATTGGCAGGTGGACTCTCCACCACTGTGCCACCAGGGGTCCCTCCTCAGCTCTCTTATGCACAGTGGCCTCGAATTCTCTCATCTTGGAAACCTCCCCTGACCTGTAGCCCTCAGACTAGCCAGCCCCTCCTCTTGGCTACCATTGCAGCTTTTAGTCACCAGTTATTGAGTTCCTATGTGACAGGTTCTGTGCTAGGACTGTGGATCTAAATCAGTAGGAGACTCCAGAGAGTGCTGGCCTCATGGAGTTTATAATCTAGTGGGGGCCCTAGTTGTTAAACAGTCACATAAATTAACATGTAATTACATACTGTGGTAAGTGCTTAGAAGGAAAAGTGAAGCTTAGAGGAGATAGTATAATGGGAGTGGGAGGGGGAAGGCATCTAGTTTAAATTGTAAGATTTAGGGGAATTCCCTGGTGGTCCAGTGGTTAGGATTCTGCACTTCCACTGCAGGGGGCATGCGTTCAATCCCTGGTCAGGGAACTAAGATCTCACATGCCCCTAGGCTCACTCAGCCAATAAATAAATTGTAAGTTTTGGAAAGATTTCCCAGAGGCCAGAGTGAGGAGTTGGCCTTGGCCTCAGTCAGGTGATGGCTGGGGGAAGAGCATCTCAGCCAGGGAAAATTTGAAGAGGGTGAGACAGGAAAGGGTTTGGCGCATTCCCGGACATGAAACTCAGCC
The DNA here is from genome assembly GCF_963930625.1 of Muntiacus reevesi. Classification (NCBI taxonomy): domain Eukaryota; kingdom Metazoa; phylum Chordata; class Mammalia; order Artiodactyla; family Cervidae; genus Muntiacus; species Muntiacus reevesi. The sequence continues at coordinate 38,566,093 of NC_089257.1, forward strand.
AGAGTGGATAGTGCCCCATGAGCCAGGAGGCTTGGTGGGAGATGGGGCTGAAGGAGCAACAGCAGCAGCCAGCCCAGAGCCCAAAATCAGGACTTTGGCCTTTGAAGAACCGTGGGAGTCATTAAAACATTTAGAGCAGTAGAGTGACATAATCAGATATCCCTTTTTTTAATTGGGGTATAGTTGATGTATAACATTTTATGAGTGTTGGGTATACAGCATAATGATTCAGTATTTGTATATCCAATATCATTTTAATCAGTGTCTCCAGCTGCTAGATGGAGATTAAGGAATGGGTGGGAGGGGCAAGGTGGCAGCAGGTCTCCACGTAGGAGTCTGTTTTAGCATCTGAGAAAAGATGATGGCAGCTGGCCCAGGAAGGATGTGGGGGATGGAGTTCGAAAGCCAGAGCAGGGATATTTGGTCTCATGAACTGTGGTCATACTGTAGTCCCCCTGACCCAAGGGGACTTGAGGTGCGGCCATAGCAGTGGGGCTGGGTAGTGGTGGTGGTGGTTGCTGCCAGTCCTTTGTGGGGAGAAAGTGTTTACCTGTGACTCAAGGTCTTGGGCCCCTAGAAACCCTCACTTAGGGAAGTTCTCCTCTCCCTTCATGGTAGTCCTTCCAAATCTTCCCTCTTCACAAGCTCTAACTCACTGACATCCCAGCCTCATCTGCTACCTGACTCGCCAAGAAATTCACTCAACAAATGCTCACTGGTCTTCCCAGGTGGCGCTTGCCAGTGCAGAAGACAGTAAGAGACATGGTTTCAGTCCCTGGGTTGGGAAGATTCCCTAGAGGAGGGCATGGCAACCCACTCCAATATTCTTGGCTGGAGAATCCCATGGACAGAGGAGCCTGGTGGGCTATAGTCCACGGGGTCGCAAAGAGTCGGACACAACTGAAGCAACTTAGCAAGCATGCAATAGTTTACTAGTTCTGACCTGTGTTAGACAGACATTAGGACTGAGGCCAGGCTCAGTGGGAGGCACTCACTTAAGTTCCTGTGCCCCCCACCCCGGCCTTTCTGCTTAGCATCCCCTTCACCAAGAGGTGGCTCTCCTTCTATCTGAGATGAAGGCCCCAGTAGTGCCCAGAGCTGCTCTCTGCTTCTGCAGCCAGGTCCTCATGCCCTTGGGAATCCTGGTCTCCCTCCCTGCTGGCCTGTGAACATGCTTCAGTGTCTTCTCAAGCCTTGGAGGCACCCACTCCAGCCACTGCCTTCTCTTTTCTTCACTGCAGGTGGTCTGAGAAAAGTTACCTCCTCTGCAGTCCTCAGCCCATTTGTCTATCTCTGCCTGCAGAACCTCCCCCTAATGGCCCTTCTAAGGACCCAGTGACCTCCGTGCCCCTGAAGGAGTGCATAGGAAGTCACTTCTAAATACTGTCAGAAACTCCCTGTATGGTTCCCACAGCACCCTTCTCCTGCTTCCTAGACTCCTCCCAGGGCTCTAACCCGATCCTCATCTTCTCTGCTCACTGAGCACATTCTCCCTGGGGCAGGGCAGTGGCTCTCCTCAAATTACCCCTGTGTGCTGGGCACTCACACTTCCCACCTCCAGCCCAGCCATCCTCCTGCACCTCAGACCTACTGCTCCCTGGACTTGTCCCCTCTGATGACTGAAGTGTCCTCTTCTCTACAATAATCTCCCCCATGCCCTCATCTTCATGACAACACTTCAGCCCAACACCTGCAACACCTGGACAAGACAGCCTATCCTTTCAGTTCCATTGCAGCTGGTATTCAACAAACATTTATTGAATTCCTACTATGTGCCAGGATTAAGGAGGCTTTCTTAAACAAATGCAACAACAAAAAAGAAAAAATCATAAAGGAAAAAAAATCAATAAACTCAAGTGTAGTAAAAATTTAGAAGTTCTATTAATCCAAATTACTAAAATAAAAAAAAAGACCACAGACTGAGAGAAGGTATTGCAAAATGTAATGAAGGACTATTGTTCAGCACATATAAATATCTCCTATATACCTATAAGAAGAAACCAAACAACAGAGTAGGAAAATGAGCAAAAAACATGAGCAGGCATTTCACAAAAGAGAAAGCAGGCATGGTCAACACATATATGAAAATACACTCAACCTCACAATCAACCAGGGAAAATTCCATTAAAACCACAATGAAATACCATTTCACACACATCAGACTAGAAAAAAATTAAAGAGTTTGATAATACCAACTTTGTTGAGAATGTGGAGAGACAGGAACTCTTATGTACCGTTGCTGGGCCTAGAAATTGAACACACAAGCTGAAGAACAATTTGTCAATATCTAATAGCTGAAGATGTACATTGTCTAAGATTGAATCATTGCACTCCAACATAGATAACCTGGAGAAACTCTGGCAGGTGTAGAAAAATGTACATCACAACATTGTATCTAAAGCAAAAAATTCAGAACAATCTAATTATCTATCAATAAGAGAATGGAAAATACATTTTTATTGAGGTGTCCCTTGCTATCTGAGCTCACTCTCCTGATAATTGCTACAGTGACTTTTAAAACTTTTAACTAAAAAAAAAAACAAAAAAAAACACTTTTAACTAGTAGAAAACCCAGCTTAAACCTGCAGGTGTTCCCCAGCATGAGCCTAGGTGAGATGACGTGAAGTGAGCTGTGCTGGTAACTCAGCTGTTCAGATAGGATAGGCTTGCACGTCATGCTCAAGTTCCTTAAACTTACTTGGTATGTAATTGTGATAATCTTCTCCTCATTGTTAAGCAAAACTGTCTTCTAAGAAAGTGGGAAAGCCTGAATCTGAGAGGCTGAAGAAAGCCCACTCATTAGAAGAAAACGTGGAAGTAATAAATCTCATTGAGAGGGCTGAACATGTGCAAGTTGTAAGCTTGGCCAGGCATGTGTGCGTGCTTGCTAAGTTGCTTCAGTCGTGTCTGACTCTTTGCAACTCTATAGGCTGTAGCCTGCCAGGCTCCTCTGTCCATGGGATTCTTCAGGCAAGAATACTGGAGTGGCTTGCCATTTCCTTCTCCAAGGGATCTTCCCAACCCAGGGACTGAGCTCAGGTCTCTTATATCTCCTGCATTGGCAGGCAGGTTCTTTACCACTAGCACCACCTGGGAAGCCCCTTGGGCAGGCATACATCCCCCTCTATCACACATAGGAACTGTCCTATGTGTGAGAAGACAAACACAAAAAGCTCATTCAGTGTCAGGTAATGAATCAACCAGTGTTTTAAATGCTTTAGGACTTTATGCAATGATGGGAATATCCTATATCTGCTGTCCAATATGATATGATGGCCTTCAGCTTTATGCGGCTACTGAGAACTTGAAGTGTGTCTAGTACAATCGAGGACCTGAAATTTTTAACTTCATTTACATTTAAACAGTCTCATGTGGCTAGTAGATACCATATTGGACAATACAGCTTTATACTGTGCAGAAATCTCTGGTGATCATTCATTGTTTTAAAGAATTTCAATGATATTGGGATAAAATTAGTTGAAGTTTATGGATGAGCTGGCAACATATTATTATTTTTCCCAACTAAAATTCTGTAATAGGAGCTTCCATGATGGCTCAGTGGTAAAGAATGCGCCTGTAATGCAGGAGATGCGAGTCTGATCCCTGGGTCTGCAAGGTTCCTCTGGAGAAGAAAATGACAACCCACTTCAGTATTCTTGCCTGGAAAATCCCCTGGACAGAGAAGCCTGGTGGGCTACAGTCCATGGGGTCGCAAAGAGTCGGACACAACTGAGCACATGCATGCATATGCATGCATGCATGCTGCTGCTGCTAAGTCGCTTCAGTTGTGTCCAACTCTATGTGACCCCATAGACGACAGCCCACCAGGCTTCTCCATCCATGGGATTTTCCAGGCAAGAATACTGGAGTGGGTTGCCATTTCCTTCTCCAATGCATGAAAGTGAAAAGTGAATGTGAAGTCGCTCAGTCGTGTCCGACTCTCAGCGAACCCATGGATTGCAGCCTACCAGGCCCCTCTATCCATGGGATTTTTCAGGCAAGAGTACTGGACTGGGGTGCCATTGCCTTCTCCAATGCATGCATGAGCTTTCACTATCTACAGATTTACTGTTAGGAATGGACTGTGTTCTGATAAAAAGGGAATACCTGTATAAACATGTAATGGAATACTATATAACAGAGAAAACGAATGAACTAGGGCAAGATATCAGGAAAGCTAAACCTCACAAGTATAATCAGACTGAAAAAAGAAGTATATGGAAAGATACACACAGTATGATACTATGAGCATAAAGCTTTAAAACATGCAAAATAATACTATATTCATGTATAAAGATATGAATGGGAATGATCAACTGGGTAGAGGTCAGCTTTGATGGGAAGAAGGAGATGAGATTATCAGGGCACACTAATTAGACTCTGCTTCTCTCCTGACTCCCCACCACCTGCTGCATGCTCTGTAAAGACAGACGGTGAACAGGGCCAGCACAGAGTGGAAGTACATCCTCTTAGAAGGCTTCTCTGTCCCTCATTCCATCAGACGGAGCCTAGGGCCTCCTCTGGCTCCCAAGGCCCCAGTGTTGGCCTCTGATACACCCGATCACTCCAGCCTGATGTCTCTCTCCACATCACTCCCTCATCAGCAGAGATCTTCCAGGACAGGCACTGTGTCTGTCATTCACCAGCCCTGTTTTCTCTATACTTGGCACAGTGCTCTATAAATAACTAAATGAAGGAACAAATATAGGTCTCTTTGGGGATTTAGAGTCATCATTATCATTCATTTCTTCTCTGACCCTTTCTTTCTTTTTTTTTTTTTTTCCTCTGACCCTTTCTGTGTGCCCAGCATGGTCAGGGCACCGGGGATACAAACATGAATTGTCTGTGGCTAGTGCCCTCAAGAAGTGTTTGGTGTGGAGAGGGGCAAGCCAGGTTGTGGGGGGCACTGGGATGCAGAGACATGGACTGAGGCATAGGGGCCCAGAGAGAGCCCTGACCCAGCCCGGAGACAAGGGGCACAGGGAAGACAGGGTACAAGTCCTGAGCTGGTGTTTAAGAATAACTAGAGTCATCTGCGTGAAATCAGGGGCGGGGGCAGCATGCAAAGACCTGGAGGTGAGAGAGAACATGGCCAGTTCTGAGACCCTTGTGTGGCTCAGTCCGGTTGGAGGGTCCAGTGGAAGGGAAGAATGGGTCAGACAAGGCTGAAGATGGGGGAGGGATCAGGTCTTGCAGGGCCATGAATGTCACTCAAAAGCTTGGTTTACCCTCAGGGCCATAAGAGCCATGGAAGGTATAAGTAGGGGAGAGGCATAATCAGTCATGTCTTAGAAAGTTCAATTGACCCAGCTGCTGTCAGGAAGGACAGGAGAGGAGGCAGGGGACCAGTGAAGGCCAGTGGTCCTTGCAGGTGACCGAGGTGGTGGGGGTGCAAGAGGGGTGTTAAGTGAGGGGCTGATTAGAAAGGGGGTTGCGAGGACTTTTTAGCAGGTAGAATCAGCAGGATTTAGGCAGATTGGATGTGACTGTGAGGAAGACAGAGGGAGTATCTTGGTTTGGGTTCCCCTAGAGGCCAATCTTGAGGCAACGATTCAAGTGCAAGTAGTTAATTTCTGAGATGATCGTGAAAGCATCAGTGTAACGGCCTGGAAAAGGAAAGAAGCCAATTCAGGGTGGTTGTATAGTCAGGCCACTCAAGGTGGCTGTTCACCTTGTTCTCTGTATATCTCCTGCCTTACCAGTGCTTGCTTCACCTACACCTTACTCACATGAGTAAACTTTCTACATACTTACCCCAGGCCCCAGCTAGTGATTGTTCTTCTCAAAGAGGTACTGAGGGGCATACCCCTCTGCTGGTTTCCTTGATAACCAATGAGACAACCCGATGTCAGTTTCCCCCACAATTGGCAATCTCTCCGTCTACCCCCTGGGAGGGAAAACTGCCACCACTGTTGCTCTAAGACATTGTTTCAGATGTGTGTGCTCCCCCATTCATTAAACCACTGATATCTCTGTTGCTGACTCTGGACTCTTTTTTGGTCTTGAAGCTGGGTGAGCATAGGCCTTTGTAGGCCTGTGAGGTGCAGCCCAACACTGATCAATGAGCAGATTATCACTGGGGGGTGATCCCATTGGGAACCTCCAGGAGGTGGCAAGAACCTGCCTCAGAGATGTCCCACAGGAGGGGCAAGGAATCCAGAGCATTTATCAATCAACTCTGCCTGTCATTGGTTAAAGGCTGGTCTCCAAATGTTCTGACACTTCTGGTCAAGTGTGCTCCAAATGGCCAGAGAAACCCTCAACGCAGAGTCTCAGGCACTCTCGGCAAGAAGATGCAGGGGTGTAGGGAGTAGTGAATGCTGGGGGTCATGAGCGGGGACCTGTTCCAGCATCTGCTACAGGGAAAGGGAGCCCCATTTGCTCCCAGTAGGTTGAGCCCTGACTCTCCAAGGTGGGTAGAGAAGGGGAGTCTGTGTTGAAATTGGACAGTGGGGGTTGGCTTGATGGCCCTGACTTCTCCCCAGCATCCTATCCCCAGTCCTCAGCCCTCAGCATTTCTTGTCTGGTCCATTCACTGCCCCCAGATGGTATGAAGACCCTCACCTGATTTTGGTGGAGACAGTGCTCCAGCCACTGGAAGTGTCTATCTGATCGGCTTAGACAAGTGGTTTGATCGGCGCACACAAATCAAGTCAGAGAAACTTGGTGACTCTTTAATAAAATAACATCCCATCACCCCCAGGGTTGGCAGGGAACTGGAGACACAGATCTGGGAAACATACCAATTTAATGTTTTGTTCTCTAGGCCATAGAGCAGGTGAGTTTGCTTAATGGGAGAGAGGAGATCGAGAGGAAGGTTGGGCTGGAGCCATCAGTTAAAGGAGGGAAGAGATGCCCGCGGGTAAGACTGAGGAGGAGCAGCCAGAGCAGTGAGGTGTGGAGCGGAGTAGTGTGGTGTCACCAAGGCCAAGAGCAGACAGACAGACTTGGGAGAAGCAAGGAGACGGCTGCGGGCTCAGAGCAGGGCCCAGGAGCCAGGCCTCATCCCCCCGGCTCCAGCAGAGGTCAGAGAGCCCTTCGTTAAACCGGGTCTGGCAGCACACTTGCCTCCTTCTCTTCTCCTCCCTGTTCCTCCTCCCTCTCCTGGCCTCTGTCCGTGGCCTCCAGCTGGCAGGCATCCAGTGAGACCCAGAGTTTACGAGCTATGTCTGGCATTTCCAACGACTTCGAGACTACCCTGCTCCTGTCAGCCCCCAGTGTTGATGTGCCTGCAGCCTCCTCCCAAGGCCAGTGCTGCTCTTTCAGCTCTAATCATGGTCCCAAGACCCCCCAACCCCTTTCCTGAGGTCCAAGAGCCCCATGTTGCTCCTTTTTGTTCTGTCCATCCAGTGTCCATGGGCAACTGATGTCCTGAAAAGGGCCACCACTTCCAGAAGTTTCCCCTTTCACATTCCCACCACATTCCAACTGCCCAACCTGATACTAATCCACAATTTCATGACCCAGGAATTTTAGCCCCGGCAGTACATCCTCAGGGTTTTGAATTCCCCACCGCCCCTGCCAATCAATGTACATTGATTGCTCTTTTCTATTTCTTAGTTTCCTCAATTACAAAATTTCCTCAACAATCCCCTCTCTGCCTCCCTACCATGGTCACGGTTTGTAAATTCTGTTTATGCATGCTGTTTGCCCTCTCGGAATGCCGTTCCTTTCCTTATCCTTTTCATGAGTCCTGCTCACCCTTCCAAGCGCTACTAATAAAACATGCTATAGTTTTATTTATTTGTGCTATACAGTAGCTTCTCACTAGCTATCTATTTTAACACATGGTAGTGTGTATCTGTCAAGGCTACGTCCCCAATTCGTCCCACCTTCCCCTTCCCCACACACATCGTGTCCACATCTGTTTTCTATGTCTGCATCCCTATTCCTGTCCTGCAAATAGGTTCATCTGTACCATTTTTCTAGATTCCACATATCTGTGTTAATACAAATGCTACCTTTTTTTTTTCACTTGTGCTATGAGCCAGCACCATACGAAGGGATTTACGAACATTTTCATACTTCATTTGTACATGGAGTCTGAATACTCTGATTATTCCCATTTTACAGGCGAGGAAACTGAGGTTCAGAAAGACTGTATGACTTGCTTTAGGTTATACATCTAGGAAATGTTGGTCAGAACTAGAACTTAGGACATATGAGGTAAGACTGAGGCCGTTCACTTTTCAGTCTGGCTCTCTCCTACCATGCCCACCAGAGCTGCTCCTGATTGAGAAGTTAGCTGGAATTAAAAGGAGCACAGTGCCTGTGGTAAAGCTGACAGTTCACAACGGTCTGCTGCTCAGACTACATATGGAAGCTCATTGACCTCACAACACTGCCAGCTGTCGGGGGATCAAAGGGTAACAAAATCAAAATGGGGAGCAAGAAGCCAAATTACATGAGAGTGGAAACTTCAGATCAGGGGTCAGATCTTTCACTGGGTACCCACAGGTCCCCATTCTTTTCAAATCAGGCTTGTTGAATATGTACCATTCCCAGTATTCTTGCCTGGGAAATTTCATGGACAGAGGAGCCTGGCAGGCTATAGTCCATGGGGTCACAAAGAGTCGGACATGACTGAAGCAACTAAGCATGTTGAATCTGAGGTACAGCCAGATTTTATTGTTTGGTTAAATAATTTAAACTTCCTAATGAAGAAAGAATTGATGTTTTCATTCATTTCAGCTCTTTAAAAATCAACAAATTCAATATCCAGAGATTGGAAATGACCTAAATGTCTATTCGCAGGGAACTGGTTAAATAAATTATGACTGTAAACAGAACAAAGAAGCTTTTTGTTTGTTGGTGTAAAAAGACTTTCAGGCAATCTGCAAAAGAAAGCCAGTTATACGTGTATGAATGTGTAGCCTTTTATAAGAAAAAAGAATGCAGCTTTTAGGATTTATGTATGCACACAGTTATCTGGAAAGATGATAAAACCATGAATAGTGGTTTTTTGTAGAATTAATAAGAGAGACTCTTCACTGTTTACCTTTCAATATGTATTTTGTTTGAACTGAGTGAATGCCTTCTTTAATAGAAAATTAAATTTTAAAAATATCACTTTCTTAAATCAAGATGTCACATTTAATTAAGTTGTTCCAAATGGTGGGACTTGATAGTATCTCATTGAGAAAAATGGAAACTTTTTATAAACAGAATTTTGTAGAGGGATTTACTGTTTTCTAAGTAGTTTTGCATAAATTAACATATTAATCTGCTTAAGCCTTATCTAGTACAAGTGATTACTCTCATTTCTCAGAGGAGGAAGCTGAGGCTTAGAGAGGGCAATGCTCTTGCCAAGGAAAGGAACTGGAACTGGAACCCAGGGGCCTGATAGCAGGAACCTCCGAAAATGCAAAACAAAGCCACACCTTTGCTGCTCAGAGGGCTGGTGACTCATACAAGGTGGGATAAAATAATTCTGTTCTCTTAAGTGGTTTGAAGGTTAACTGAGGTAAGGTATGTAAAACTCTGGACATTGTGCCTACCACAGAGTAGTTAATAAAAAACTTTCTTTAAATATTGTTTTATGTAAATAACAGAAGAAGATATTCCAAGTCAACTGGCATTTCTTGAACACTCCATATGTCAGCCATATGAACTAAATATGGGAGAAGCACTGGAAAATGGAAGGAAGAATAGGAAATTACTTTTGCCCTAATGATGCTTATAATCTTACTGGTGAGACAAAGTGTAAGTCAACTCACATACTTTTTCTACAGTTATTATTGTCAGTGTTCAGTTGAGTTTCTCCATGTTAAGCTTTATTGCAAAATTGAAAAGGAATAGTCCATCCAACTTTATGTGCACTGATTTTAAATGACAAATGACAAATTTCACAAGGAAAACTGGTTTTTTCCCCCCCGAAAACTTTATGCCATTTTGGGTAACATTGTGCACAATGTTTATACTCTCAACCACCCTTCACCATAGCTGAGGTCCTCAGCACATATCTAGGTCTCTAATCATCCTGTATTATTGAGGTTTTTTAGCATTAATGGCACCAAAGTGGTGGTGTTGTTGCGTGTCCTCTATATTATCTAGAGTTTAATTGTCTTGACATACACAATGCTGACCTTGGCTTCTGACAATTTCAGATCAGAAAAATACTGAGTGAAGCTGTATTTATTGAAAATTGTCATATAGAAAGAACAGAATTGTTCTTTCCAGTTATTTTTTTCCTACAAAGTTTGAGAATAAGGGGATGTAATTTGAATTTCAAAGGAAAAAGCCCTGATTTCCTGGAGATGGAAGTGTGAAGAGCGTGTTTGTGTGGAAACACTCCCATCTGCCACCATTTGAAGACCTGACTGGCAGCTCTTAGATGTTGCCATTCTCAGAAGTGGATGAGAAAGGCCAGAAGGACAAAAGCAAGGATAACAAGAAGTCATGATCAGGAGGGTTTGGATCCACCCTGAACTCCTTCTGCAGGTTGGAAGAGAGGCATTTCATTGGAATCCTGCTGGCTCTTCCAGTAACAGAACCGACAAGAAAGAGAACCCTTCAGATCTGGTTTCCTCAGTGTGTCTGCCCAGAAGTGGCATTGCTGGGTCATATGGCAGTTCTATTTCCAGTTTTTTAAGAAATCTCCACACTGTTTTCCATAGTGGCTGTACTAGTTTGCATTCCCACCAACAGTGTAAGAGGGTTCCCTTTTCTCCACACCCTCTCCAGCATTTATTGCTTGTAGACTTTTGGATAGCAGCCATCCTGACTGGCGTGTAAAGGTACCTCATTGTGGTTTTTGATTTGCATTTCTCTGATAATGAGTGATGTTGAGCATCTTATCACGTGCACCCCAATGTTCATTGCAGCACTGTTTATAATAGTCAGGACATGGAAGCAACCTAGATGTCCATCAGCAGATGAATGGCTAAGGAAGCTGTGGTACATATACACCATGGAATATTACTCAGCCATTAAAAAGAATTCATTTGAATCAGTTCTAATGAGATGGATGAAACTGGAGCCCATTATACAGAGTGAAGTAAGCCAGAAAGATAAAGAACATTACAGCATACTAACACATATATATGGAATTTAGAAAGATGGTAATGATAACCCTATATGCAAAACAGAAAAAGAGACACAGAAGTACAGAACAGACTTTTGAACTCTGTGGGAGAAGGCGAGGGTGGGATGTTTCAAAAGAACAGCATGTATATTATCTATGGTGAAACACATCACCAGCCCAGGTGGGATGCATGAGACAAGTGCTCGGGCCTGGTGCACCGGGAAGACCCAGAGGAATCGGGTGGAGAGGGAAGTGGGAGGGGGGATCGGGATGGGGAATACATGTAACTCTATGGCTGATTCATATCAATTGTATGACAAAACCCACTGAAATGTTGTGAAGTAATTAGCCTCCAACTAATAAAAATAAATAAATAAATAATTAATTAAAAAATTAAAAAAAATATAAAGAAAGAGAACCCTTCCAAAGAGTTGGCACTTCTGGATTTAGGGAAACAATCATGGTGTTCTACTTTTCTTCAGGTGGCTTATGGACTGATAGTGTATGGTTTAGAAAAGAGCAGGAGGGAGTCCCTGGTGGTTCAGTGGTTAAGAATCTGCCTGCCAGTGAAGGGGACATGGGTTCGAACCCTGGTCCAGGAAGATCCCACATACTAGGGGGCAACTAATCCCATGCACCATAAGTACTGAAGTGCACATATCCTAGAGTCCATGCCTGGCAGTAAGAGAAGCCACGGCAGTGAGAGGCCTATGCACCGTGACTAGAGAAAGCTTGCACGCAGCGACAAGGACTCAGTCCAGCCAAAAATAAAATTAAATGAATAAATAAATAAATAAAAGGTTTTTTAAAAAAAGAAAAGAGCAGGAGACAAAGTAACGTAATGTCTAGTGTTAAACAACTACACTTGGCCAAAACTGTACACAAGATGTACAGGAGATAAGAAAGCAAAGCATGAACCAAGATTAACTATGAGGGAAGTGATGAAGTGAGTCTCTTAGAAGACTGAACAATTCTCTATCTATAGAATGGACATAGAGACAGAATTCCTCTATGAAAAAACACCAGGAAAATAAAATCCTGAATCTCCTCATATTATCATTGCTTTTCCTGGATCTTAACCAGCATTTTCCTTGTTCCTTGGGCTTTAAATAGGGGGTTCAGCATGGACCCCCACATTGGAATGGAAAACTCACCAGCTCACTAACCCTGGTTCACAGACCCTGGAGAATGTTTAAGATACAGAATGCTACTGACCCAAAGAAGAGAAATAGCCTTGATGTGAGAGAGGCAGCTTATCACAGGGTTTTGGTTTGCCTTGAGGAAATTGGATGCAAATGAAAAGAAATGAATCTAAGTATCTTGATAGCAATGTCCACGTCAATGAAAACCACCACGTCCTTATTGACATAGGTGCTGGTACAAGATGTTTAAAGAACCAAGAAGCTGTCATATAGATAGTGGCTGGTAACAGTGACCTTACAGAAGGTTGGCTTAAGCTTTTGCCCTGTGTGGGCAGTGGCTGTAACAAATTCCATCTCATACTTGCACACACACACACGTGTGCTTGCACAAAGCCAAACCTCAACTCTGAATACATCTGATGAGATGTGGTGTGTGTGTGCTCAATTGTTTAGTCGTGTGTGACTCTTGACAACCCTATGGACTGTAGCCCACCAGGCTCCTCTTTCTAGGCAGAACACTGGAGTGGGTTGCTGTTTCCTCCTCCAGGGGATCATCCTGACAGGAATCAAACCTGCTTCTCCTGCCTCTCCTGCATTGGCAGGTGGATTCTTTACCACTGAGCCACCTGGGAAGCCCCAGGATGTGGTGCCTTATACAATCATGGATTACAAATAGCCACAAAGCAGTCACAGACTATTATTATTATCATCAACATATTGTATATAGGGAAGACAATGAATAGAAAAAAATTTAGCTGAGTCATTCACCCAACACAGGAGATGATGTTCTTTGATATAGAAGTCATCAACATCAATGACAACAGAAATCTATGAAGCGCTGTACTGAAGAGAAAATACAGATATGGGATATAAAGGTAAGAACTTGGGTAGAGTAATTAGGGCCAGGTTCTCTACCATGGTGACAACTTGTTAACCCAGCAAGGGTAAGTTCAGGCCCTAAGAAGTCATGTCAACAGGCATTCCCATATGGGGAGATACATGCAAAGAAAATACACCTCCCTATCAAACTCTAAAAAATGGGATGATTCCCACACCCACAATAAGAGGTTTGCTAGGGCTGCTCTACCAAAGTACCACAGATTGGATGGCTTAAACTTCAGAAATGAATTCCCTACCATTACAGAGGCTTGAAGTCCAAGGTCAAGGTGACAGCAGGATTGGTTCCTTGGGCTGTAGATGGCCATCTTCTTCCTGTGTCTTCATACCACCCTCCCTCTGTTTGTGTCTGTATCTGAATATCACTTCCTTGTAAGGACAACAGTCATACTAGATTAGGGGCATTTCAATGATCTTATTTCACCTTAACTGTCTCTTTAAAGATCCTTTCTCCATTAAGTACCATTCTGAGCTACTGGGTTTTAGGATTTCAACATATTTTGGGGGAGGGATTCAGCATAGAAGAGTGGGGAAAAACAAAATATGGTCCAGTCTGTTCTCTGTTTCTGATTTTCTGCCCCTGTGAGAAAAATGGCTTCTGGGCATTTAGGGATTTGGGACCTACACTTTTGTAGCAGTGAGCAGAGATGAGACCTTAGCTTCAACTTGATTCCTGTATTTATTCGTCTGCTATTTTCCCCCATTTTTAAAGTAAAGAAGCAGGTCATTTGTTCTGTAAAAGTCCTCAAATTCTGGATCTGGCTAATTGCATCCCCAAACTGTCATTTAACATGTTCTTCTGTACCCTGTGTTTCCTGAAAACTGATAGCTAAATCAGTTTGATCAGATTCAGGATCAATTATTTTTAGCAGGAATTCATATGTGGTGGTATGTACTTCCTATTGCACCACATTAGCAAGACATAATGACTGATCGCCTTCTCTTTTTTTGTGATGCTAATATTGGTCAGTGGGTTCAGGTACTATGAGACTATTTGTGGGGCACTCATGGCCAATGATGGTAACTGCCTAGACCTGTCCAACGGAAATATAATGCGAGGCACAGGTATAGTTTTTTTCAAGTAACTACATTTAAAAAGTAATCAGAAATAAATGAAACTGATTTTAGGAACATTAATTTTATTATCATTTCAACATGTAACCAATATGAAAAATTAATGAGATATTTTGCCTCTTTTTATTGTACCAAGTCTTCAAAATCTAGTGTGTTTTACACTTGCAACAAATCTCAATTCAGATGAGCCATGTTTCAACAGCCACTCATGATATGATAACCAACATTGTTTAAAATTTCGTTATAACTCTCTTTTTCCTTAGAACATGTCCCTCTTAGCCATGTAGAGTGAGACAATTATTAATTCCAGGAAAAACAGAAAGTTAGGCAAGAAAGCAAACGTAATCATGGAGCAATATTAGACGTTAACTGCGAACAATACATTCAAAGTCATAAAAACGTAAGCACTGAGTATTAATTTATCCCAAAATTGCAGTGGGAGGATGAAGGAAGAGAACTACACAGAGGAAATCAGTAGATAACATCTAAAATAGAAGTAACCAATTTTTTTTTTAACAGCCTGAATTTGTTATTGCCACAGGACAGTTTTCTTTTTCTCCAGTCGAGTTTACGTTTCCGGCTTGTTTTCATTTTGTGAATTTAACACTAATTCCTCTCCTCTTCTTTCCCTGCCCCTCCTCCCCACCCCACCCCCACCACTCCTCCTGAGCAAGAACTGGGGAAAAGGGAAAAGTCTCTTTCACTTCAGCAGGACTGTGATGTCCCTGCTGCGTGGGTGTTGTATGTGTTCCCTCTTTCCTGACGACCCCGACACGGACCATGTATATCCTCTGTCGGAGTCATCCCTCCTTGGCACACATGTGAGGTCTCTGCCCAGAGAGACGAGCCAGTGAGGGCAGGGATGGCAGTCCACAAGGCTTGGAGGAGGAAGAGGAGGGGTTTCCCAGGTAAGCAAGGCAGGGGCAGGGATGCTGCCCACAGAGGGCTGGTGCGGGCAGAGGCAAGCTGCCTGGAGTGTTCTCACTGCACATCAAGGGCCTGCAGTCACTCCTCAGAGACCCTGTGCAGTTGCCCTGACATTTCTGGCTGCCCAGGACCCAGTGCTATTTCCTAATCTGCTTAATAACAGGCAAATACTGGCATCTGCTGAGCCCATGGCCTTGGAACAAACAGACCCAATTAAAAGGCCATCATAGGGGAACTCAGGGGAAGAGGAAAAAAAGTCATTGATCAAATCAGCGCCCAGCTTCCTTGCGGCTGGTTTGTGACCTTCTGCCCCAGAAGACTTTCTCCCACTCTGCCCTAGACTGGGGAAACTTCCGGTCACCCCAGCTCCATCCTCCACTTCTCTACCCTCTGACCAGCTGTGTGGCACCTTGCTAGGCCTCTGAATCTTGGTTTCACTGCTCGCCAAACCCTGCAGGAAAAAACTGTCAGGGATCCTTCTGGCTCTTCCTGCAAAATACATCTGGCATCCATCCATTTCTCACCACCTCCATTGCTACCATCTGGTCCTAATCCTCATGCTCTCTCGCTTGGATTCCTACATTGGCTCTTTCCTGCTCTGGCTGCTCCCATCCTCACCCCACTGTAGTTTATTCTCCATACTGCAGCCAGACTGAGCCTTCTAAAATGTAAGGCAGACTGCACCTGCCGTGGCTTTCCAACCTCACTCAGGGACCTACCAGATCCCCCCAGTCTATGGCCCCCGCTTCGATTCTTCTGTCTTCACCCTGAACACCAGCCTCCTTCTCAGCCACATCTTTGTGCTATTTACTCCAGCTGGAAGGCTCTTGCAGCAGATAACCCCTCAGTTAACACCCACAGCTCCTTCAAGTCTGTTCAAATGCTCCGTTTTAGCCTCTCCTGAGGTTTCACCTGACCACCCTATTTAAAATCACATCCTCCCTATCTTCCTAATCTCTCTTCCTGTTCTACCATTTTCCCCATAACACTGTCACCTCCTAACACATCATGGAATTTATGCTTTATGATATCAGTTCTTTTTATCTCTCTCACTCTACGAGGGTATAAGCTCCTAGAGAGAAGGATCTTCTTTTCCATTTACTGATGATATCCAAAAATATACAGCACTACCTGGGACATTGTAGACTCTTGGTAAATATTTGTTGAATAAATAATAAATAATCAATAATGATAAGGTTCCTCAGACAAAATGTGGCAAAACAAAACACAATGCTAAGTAAAAGAAGCCAGGCACAAAAAGCCACATACTGTGTGATTCCATTTCTGTGAAAGGTCCAGATTAAGATAATCTATACAGAAAGAAAACTGTGTTTGCCTACGCCCATGAATGGGGAGGGGGCAGATCTGGGGAAAATGGGGAGTTGACTGTTCATGGTATAGGGCTTCTTTTTGGTGGCAATGAAATTTTTCTAAAATTAATGGTGGTGATACTTGCACAGCTCTGTAAATTAAAAACATTAAAAACTATTGAATTGTGTATTTTAAATGGGTAAACTTTATGTGCTGCATTGATTCAGTCATGTTTGACTCCTTGTGATCCTATGGACTGTGGCCTGCTAGGCTCCTCTGTCCATGGGATTCTCCAGGCAAGAATACTAGAGTGGGTTGCCTTGCCCTCCTCCAGGGGATCTTTTCAACCCAGGCATCAAACCCACAT
Source organism: Muntiacus reevesi (assembly GCF_963930625.1). Taxonomy (NCBI): domain Eukaryota; kingdom Metazoa; phylum Chordata; class Mammalia; order Artiodactyla; family Cervidae; genus Muntiacus; species Muntiacus reevesi. The sequence continues at coordinate 38,582,834 of NC_089257.1, forward strand.
CTCTCATGTCTCCTGTATGGGCAGGTGGGTTCTTTACCACTATGTTATTTTTGTTGTTGTTGTTCAATTGCTAAGTCATGACTGACTGCATTCTCACAGACTGTAGCATGCCAGGCTCCTCTGTCCTCCACTATTTCCTGGAGTTTGCTCAAATTCATGTCCATTGAGTCAGTGATGCCATCTAACCATCTTATCCTCTGCTTCCCCCTTCTCCTTTTGCCTTTAGTCTTTTCCAGCATCAGGCTCTTTTCCAATGAGTCAGCTCTTTGCATCAAGTGGCCAAAGTATTGGAGCTTCAGCTTCAGCAACAGTCCTTCCAATGAATATTTAGGGCTGATTTCCTTTAGGACTGACTGGTTTGATCTCCTTTCTGTCCAAGGGACTCTCAGCATTACAGCTCAAAAGCATCAATTCTATATGTTATTTATATCTCAATAAATATGTTAAAAATAATAATAAGGTTTCTGCCTTCAAGGGCCCTTGTGAGACTTATATGAAATGATTAATTTGACTTGCTTTGTAAAGGAATTATATAATGAGTACCCACTGATCCTAGATGTTCAACAAAACCATTACATGGTTTATCTTATTTATTCCTCACTATGAATCTCATTCGTGCATTCAGTGAGTAATTGTGCACCTACTATGTACTAGGCACTGTTTTGGACACTGGAAGTAAAGCAGTGACCAAACTAGACAAAGACGCCTGCCCTCTGAGAGCTTTCAGGAAGAATCAGACAATACAAACAAAATGTGAAGTAAGTGTGATTTTCCCCTTTTTTTTTTTTTTAGTGACATGGAAATTGAGATGCCCGAGGTCATCTGACTAATGAGAGGCAGAGTTGAGATTCAAATGTAAGTCTCCAAGGTTTGTGTTTCTCTGCCTCATGGATGAGGGCTCTGGGTTGGTTCAGGTGGAGTGAAAGCTTGTGGACAAGGTGTGTGGGTCTATGGTGAGGACATGGGGGTGGGTCCCAGAGGGCTGGCTGAGACCCCCCAATCTGGTGCTTCCCACTTCATTCCAAGAACCACCCCGCTTCCTCATGACTGACAGTCAGATGCATCTTACCTACTAGATGCTGGCGGGATCCAAATGATAGGCATCTCATGGGTGGTGAGTAAACCTGAACTTCTGCCAGACCAGTCACATGGGGGTGCCAGGAGAGGCCGTTGAGCTCAGTCACATCTCCCAAGGGATGGAGTCCAGTTGTGGAGGCTGCCACATGGGGAGGCAAGGACTTCTGGGGGGCATACAGAGGAACCAGGGCTTTGGGTAGGAGTGGAGGCCTGGAACGGGATGGGGCAGGGAGCTGGGGGTGCCAGCCCAGAGAAGAGCCAGCTTGGGGTCATGGGCACACCCTCCGTGGCTGCCCCGGGCTGCGGATAGGTGTGCTGTGTGCCCCAATGGCCAAGTTGGGGATACAGGGGTCCTGTGAGGAGGCTCTCCTCCAAGGACAGGGGTTGCCTAGGAGGGAGTCACCTCTCCATCTCTGGAGGTGGGGGAGGAGGCAAATGATGTTGGGGTGTGAAGGAGGTGCAGAGGGGACCCTTGTGGAGGGACAGATCCTTTCAGAGGCCCCAGCTTCAGAGTGGGGAGAAGATTCTGGCTTCCCTTCAGAAGAGCTCCCAGACCAGATTGCAGGGGGTGGGGGTGGGGCTGGCCCTCAAGGCCTAAGCGCCCCCGCCCAGCTCTGCAAGCCTTGGGGAGGGCCACTCTAGCCCTGCTCCCCAACACTCAGCTGTGTCCTCAGACCCAGGGTTTGGGTGTCTTCCTGGCAGCCAGTGAAGGTGGAGACACCATCTGGGGCCTCCCTGAAGGTAAGTAGGAGATCAAAGCGATAACCACGACCAGAGGACATCACAGAGTTTTCCTTGGGGACCCCTTCTCCTGGCAGAACCAAAGAGAGCCAAGTTAGCACCTTTGAAACCCCACGCTGGGACACTGGGCCTCAGAGGGGCCCTGAGGATGGAGCAGCAGTGTCTGCCTCTCATTTTTTTTTCAGAGTTTGTTTTTCTTTTAATGAGGGTCATTTTTTCCCCAGGCTTTATTGAATTTGTTACAATATTGCTTCTGTTTTATGTTTTGTGTGTTTTTTTTTTTTTTTTTTGGCTGCAAGGCATGTGGGATCTTAGCTCCCCAACCAGGGATCAAACTCATATCTGCTGCATTGGAAGGCAAAGTCTTAACCACTGGACCACCAGGGAAGCCCCTGCCCCTCATTCTTCCCTTTCCAAAACCAGCAGCCAGTCATAAGCTGCTGAGGGAATAAGATACCCCACAGTGCTGAGCTTTGTCCTTGTGCCAGAGTGCAGCATGATGGATCCACTAGGGGCTGTGGGGCTCTAGGTGGGTGTAAGAAAAGAGCAAATTAGCCAGGATGGCAGTGGTTAGGCTCTCTCACCCCATGGCCTCTTGCTCTTGCCCCACATTTTGTAAATGATTATGTAACTGCACATGCACTGTCCTATATAAGCACCACCTGAACTGCCTTTGTGGTCCAGTCCAGTTGCATTGAGTTGAGTTACATAGTCATTGTTGCTGCTGTGTCTGCCATTACAGGGTAAAGCGCATCTGCTTTGCCATGGTGAATAAAGAATGTCTGCAGTTCCTACAACTCCTTGTATCTTCTTCCAGCTTCTTCCTAGCTCATGCCGTGCCTACCCTGGGATCAGCGAACAGTGAGATACAATGAGACAACTGGCATAGTCAACAGGATTGAACATCGAGACAGTGGGGACTCCCTGTGAGCCCATGGGGGTGGGTGGGCTGGAATAGAGAGCTGAAATGTCACCTGCAATGAAGAGCTGAAATTCACCCACAATGGCAGCAACCTTTTGTCACTGCTGATCAGTCGCCACCATCAGGAACACACCTGGAGCCAACAAGGCTTCGCTTATTACTTGCTGCAGCAAAGACTTCCCATCAGGGGATTCCATGGGGTGTCTCTAAGGGGAAGAGTTACAGAAGGTGTGTTCATAAGGTTGTGGGGGCTGAAGTGAGTCAAAGAATGGTCTTTGGCAGAGACTGGTCAGAATTTTCAAAACAGGAAGTTGCTGGAACAGAGATCCTATGTTAAGAACAAAGGAGAATTACTATTAAATCAGTTTGTCTGTGGTTTTCTCTTGGAACACGTGGGTCTAAATCAGAAGTCCCCAACCTCCAGGATCTACTGATGATCTGAGGTGGAGCCAATGTAATAATAATAAAATAAAGAGCACAATAAATTTAGGGCACTTGAATCATCCCCAAGCCATCCTCCACTCCTGGTCGATGGAAAATTGTCTTCCATGAAGCCAGTCCCTGGTGGCAAAAAGGTTGGGGACCGCTGCTCTAAATACATGGGTGTTTACAAGTGTGAGTTTAATCTGAGATGGACATCACAGCTTGGTCAGGAACAGTTACCTGTTTAGTAAGTCAGGATATGTTTTGTAAACTGCGTTCCCCATTTCAGTTCTCAGTCCTATCTCCATCTTGCACACCCCAGCAACCTGGTTGCCACCAAGAGGGTCATTTTCTTCTCCACTCCACTGGCAAGGAGGGTGTGGACCTCAAGCCGCCTTTCTGCTGCTGCTGCCAACTCTGGCCACCAGGGGGCAGCAGGGCAGCATCCATGAACAAGACCCAGCGTGGACCAAGCATAGCCAGGCAAGAGAGCTGAGCCTGCGCTCAGACTGAAGGGACAGATCTGAAGCTCTGCACGGCTCCAAGTGCTTTCCTTTCCTTCCAGGGGTACCAGGGGTACCAGGGGCGTGGAGAAAAAGGCGGAGGGAAATGGAGAGTGAGGAAGAGGGAAACCGAAGGAAAGGGGATCCACAGAGCTGGCAGCTGGGTCCTCTGCCCGCTTCCATCTCTTCCTGCCATCCCCAAGCCAGTCTACTTCCATGTTTTTAGCCTGGTTTTAGTCTGACCTCCTGGCAGCCCCTCCTGGTCCTTCTCTTTCTCCCACAGGTTGGTCATCCACCTGTGGCCTTTCTACTCCAGGTATCTATGTGGTACCTGCCGGGACTGCCCCTCCACCTCAGCCTTCTCCCTCAACACAGATGTGAACAGACACACACACACTAGCACTGGCTGTGTGATGACTTTTAATTTCCTCCCCCACATTTTGCAATTGATTTGGTCACAAAGGCTGGTCTAACAGCTTAATCTCACAATGAAGTGGGACTTTTCATGTGACTGCTGATTTGGAATTTGGCTCCAGGACATAAATCTGAGGACACGGGTAGAATACCCACCTACTAAAGAAACCTGAAAACAACTGGGGTTAGATACCTTTTCCGTTTACTACCCCAGCTCCCTACCACCTCCTCTCTTGACTCTACAAGCTCAACACCTGACATCTCTGCAGTTGTGACTTCACAACAGAGTGGGAGCCAGAAGGGGGCTGGACAAGGGCTTTCCCACTCCCAGGCCAGGCGAGAGATGCTCTAGGAAAATCACTGAGGGAGTCTGGGGTCTATCAGTTCAAACTCTCAGCAGGAAAGATGGGGCACAAACTGGTCACTCTGGGATAGTTGAATGAAGAGACTCTTACAAAAGTGTGATCTGCAGTGCAAGTTCAATGCATGAGGCAGGGTACCCAGGGCCAGTGCTCTGTGACAACCTAGAGGGATGGGGTGGGGAGGGAGGTGGAAGGGAGTTCAGGATGGGGGGAACACATGTATACCTATGTATACCGATCATGTTGATGTATGGCAAAAGCCATCACAACATTGTAAAGTAATTATCCTTCAATAAATAAATATTTTTAAAAAGGAGTCTGGTAAAAAAAAAAAAAAAAAGTGTGGTCTGGTGTTTGTGGGGACTCTATGCAGAGCAGCACTGATGTTAGGTTGTCAGGGCCAGAGAAGCAAGGACAGCAAGAGAGGGATGGGGCAGTCCTGGAGATGATTCACTGGCCCCTTTCCTCCTCACCTTGCCCCACATCAAGGGAGAGGGGCACCCCAAGGACGGGAAGCAGGGTCCTGCCAGCACTGGGGGAGAGGAGGAGGGAGCAGTAAATTCAGTAGGCGACTGGAACTTTAAACTGGACTGAACTTTAGTTGCTAGACAGTACTGAGCAGAGAGCATCAAAGAGAGAAAAATAAAAGTTGCATGTTTGTGCCTTACTGCATGCTCACTGTTCAGTAAACTTGGAAAGGAGGTACGATCAGTTCCATTTTACAGATGAAGAAACTGAGTTTGCGATCACAGAGCTGATGGTGGCTAAACTGGGCCAGAACCCTGCTCTTCCTGCCTCAGCTTCCCTGCATCCACCGACCTCTTCCTTTCCCTCAAGAGTGAATGGGGAGCTCCCAGGTCAAAGCCAAGATACACCCCCTCCCACCCACACCACTCAGGCTTTTCCCCAGGATGCCTGCCCTAGGCCTTCCAAGGTGAGCGGTCCTCCCAGCAGGTACAGACCAGCACTGATGAAGGCAGCTGAGGCAGCAGAAGAAGCCAGAGAGCCCTGGTCTCGAGTTTAGTCTCCACACTGACTATTGCTTGGCCTCAGGCAAGGCACAGCCCTCTCTGGGTCTCCAGTCCCTCCATGCAGCCAAATAATCCCTGGGAGTCCCTGTCAAGAGGAAAAACTGATTATAATTGGTCATGTCTCCCAGGGTACTCACATGCTGTTTCGCGGTGGTGTTTAGGAGTAACAGCCCCAGGAAGTGATGTCAAGTTTGAAAGGTGAGGAGCAGGGCAGGGAGGCCCAGAGGTTAGATGCAGGGGAGATATTCTGGGGCAGGCAGATGCCCTGCTGGACAATGGTGTAGGGCAGCCATTGTGCTGGGAGTGAAAAATCCTTTTCTGACTTAAAGGGCTGAAAATAGTCACATGTGAGCCCCTGGGAGCTGGTGTGGTCTGGTCCATTGTTCCTGGCTAGGACAGGGCTGGAAATGGACACCTGGCTGACTTGGAGCCAAGACAGGGGCAAGCCCTCATGAAGGGGCTTGGGCCACTGAGGGGTGGATGTGCAGAGCCAGGGCCGTTATATATGGGGAAATTGGAAACTGAGATCCAAAGAGGAAAAGGGGATTCACCATTTCACATGGCACATCAGGGCAGAGGAGGATGAGTTTGGTTTCTGGGGCTCATTTCCCTCACCCTCACACCCTCCACCTCAAGCACATACCCATGGGGAAGGCAAATGCATCCCTCACTTGTCACCCCAGTCACTCCTGGCCAAGCTCCAGCCTCACTCCACAGGAGGCAGAAGCGACTGACATTCAGCTGGATCTACTCCAAGGCACCGTGTGGTATCAGTGGAGTCACTTCATCTTTCTGCTCACTTGATGCCAGGGGAGACCCACTGCCCCACTCTAGTTCTCAGAACTGAGGGCTCATGGGTCCTAGCAGTGCCTGGTGGAGCAGCTGTTAGTGTGTCTTTGATGAAAAACCTAGGCTGCTGATGCCCTAAGTTAGGGACAACTGGTGTGTGGGAGGCAAGGTCTCCAGCCTCTACAGAGTGACCCAGAGAGGGCAGGCACATGGACTCAGGTCACACAGCAAAAACTGCCCATCCGTTGCCTGCTCTGGCCCAGCTCCAGGTTGGTTCTCCAGCCCTGGGTCTCTGACTCTTGGATAAACCTAGGAGTGGCTGCAGCACCCTGGTGGGTACCACCAGTTAGGAAGAAATGGTCAAGTCTTGCTGCCATGGGTGTGTGGGAGCCCTCTGGAAGAACAACGCCATCCTGTTCATCCCCTTTCCACTGTCACTTCTCCCTAAAGCCCTTCCACAGCCCATCACCTGAACAAGGTTCTGTAAACACACACCAGTTCATGAGCCTGAGTGCCACCCAGGGCCAGGCAGGGCAGAGGGTGGTCCCACACCTCACCCCAGGATGGCCTGCTCCCTTCCCCCACATCCTGAGGAAGCCTCGCCCACAGGGGACACTCTATTGTTCACTGGCCGGACACATAGTCCTTTCCTTCAAATCACTTATCCCCGTGTGGTTATATATTAAATTATGTCAACTCCACAAGGGCAGGGCCAGCTGGTTCGCCTCTACATCCCCGTGGCACAGTGCCTGACGTGTAAATGCTTATGTTCCAGCATCTGTTCTCACTGCCTCATGTGTATTGATTCAGGCCTGTATTGATTCAGGCCTCCCAATGCCCTACATGGGAGGTAGTGTCTCCTTCTAGAAATGAGAAAACAGAGGGGCTGCAAGATTCAGTGATTTACCACAGCTGAAGAAAAGTGGAGACACTCAAATGCAGGTGGTCTGGGCAGAGAATTGGTGCTCTTAACCCCATCCTCACTGGAGCACCTCTCTCATCCTGAATCACATGAAGGTTGAAGGGTTGCTTACAAACTCTCCTGCCCTGCAGGGACTGCAAGTGGCAGGGGACACTGGAAAGGGAACTACTCAGGGCATCGGATGGATGAACTCAGTCTTGACTCACCCGTTTACTGCCTGTATAACCTGGAGCAAGTCCTCATCTCTCAGAGCCTGTTCCCTCATTTGCTAAATGGGAATAATACTGTCTATCTCACATGGTGGTGGTGAAGAAATATTACAACAGATGTGAGAGGGCCCTGCCTGGTGCCTGGGACATAGGTCAATATCTCAGTTCCCTTCTTTAGGCGCCTGATTCTGACATCCGCCCAAATCTTCCATGACAAGGGTGATGGTAGAGGGGTAGCTTTGGTGGCCTGACCTGTCAAGATTGGAGTAGTTGTGTCTGGAAGGCATGTTACCCAGTGCCTTTCCTAGCCTTTGGAGGGTCAGAGTGTCCCTCCTGGGCCCCAGGACAGCTGCCACCCAGGGCAGAGACCTCTATGTGCCAGGACCCCTGCCCCTGATGTATGGAGCTCCCCGAGCTGAGCTACTGCTGGCCAGTCACCAGGCGTTTCCTCCTCCCAGCTGTTCCCACACCACCCCAGGTGCCCCAAGTCCCTGGCTTTAGCTCCCTAGCTCCATCAGAGGTGGGAAGAGCTGGGGTGGTGGGGGTGATGGCAGGATTCCCACAGAGGCACTGACCTGCACTGCCGGGAGCAGAGCAGCTGGGGCGGCCAAAGCCCCTGGCGCACATCCAGGCGCCACGCTGACCTGCCGGGTGACCTTGGGCAAGGCCCCGCCCCTCCCTGGCCTTGAGTCTACAGCTGGGCTGACAGTCCCTGGGGTCCGTCAGGGGCTGCGCCCTGTCACAGCAGCCTTCCGGAGTCAACAGCCCCAGGAAGTGATGTCAGGCTGAGGAGGTGGTGAAAGGGCAGGGAGGCCCACAGAATAAGAAGAGATATTTTGAGAGCAGACAGGTCCTTTCACGTCACTGCTGGACAATGGTCTGGGGCCGAGAGTGGAAAATCCTGCTCTTACTTAGGCTGAAAATAGTATAAGGCAACAGGATCGGGAACCCACCCTCAAGGAGGGTGGCCTGCCCACTGAGCAGCAAGGCCCAGTGTCCACAACAAGGGGCCAGGCAGTCTGACCAGGGCCCAGAGATGTGGCCCTGGGCCTGTCCATGGTTCCCTTAGGGTCTCTGTTCCCCACCCCCACCAGGGTCAGCCACAGGATTGGATGGTGAGTAAACTCTTCCTGTCCCCTAGGTCCTGTGTCCTTAGACATCTCCAGGCATTGGTTTCAAGGAAGGCTTCCTGAGGCTAAGCCATAGTGTGGTCTCCATGTGCTGCAGAGGCTAAGTCCTCAGTTCTTGGGGTCTCAGGACAGCTGCTGGAGGGGTAAGTGAGCAGAACATGAAAGGAGTGGGGACCATGGAAACTTGGGCCCATGGGACACAGTCCCATCCCCAACTGCAGATGCACATTCAAGGGCCCCCAAAGTCATGACATATAACTCCCTGCCTCTGGGTCTGAGCAGGGCTGAGGGAGTCAGAGCTCAGCATCAACACTCCTGGTCAGTAGAGCATCTCACCTGGGTAGAGACTCCTTATCAACTGAGATGGGGTTCAGCCTGAGCAGCAGCTGGTAGGAAAGAGATAGGCTCAGGCCTGCAAGAAAGGTTCAAGGACAGACTCTAAGAGATCATCACAAAGATAATCATAGGGATCCCGGCTATATTAACAGAAGTATAGAACCTAGAATGCGGGAGGTGAGCATTCCACACTACTTTGGGCAAGTCACCCACATTACACAATGCAGAGTAATGGTCTGGGTCATGGCTCATGACAGATCCCTGTCACACGGGGGAGCCCTGGAGCTAGACTCTAAATAGGGCAACCCTGAGGGTGCCGTTTTGACGAGGCAGAGTGGGAAGGGTGGAGAAGTCATTGGAGGTAGGTGGAGGTGGGGTGGGGAAAGCAGGCAGAGTGGGCCCATCAGGGAAGGGCTTTCCCAGAGGGAGAGAGAGAGAATCCTTATTCTCGAAGTTAAAAGTGAGGTCCGTTTTGCCCTATTCCTGCCCAAAGGCTAGAGCTAGCTGGCACCTGCACTTTCATGTTCTTTTCTGATGAAGTGTTCTTCTCGGAAGTCCTGCCACTCCAAGAGGCTTTCCCTGACGCACAGTCCACAGCCCCAACCAATCATGTTATCCAGCGGTGTGCTAGAGAAACTTGTACCTGCTCACAAGAGCCAAATGCTAAATTTTCAGGCATTTTGCAAGGAGGCTGACATCCCACTGGCAGTCTGAACCTGGCCCTGGTAGGATTATTTGTACCACAGCTATTGGCAGTGTTTACAAATCAGGGATTCCCCGCCCCATCTCCGGACAGTCAGCTAAATGGTTTAACATTTATCAGCACTTAATGGTTATTGCCATTAAATCCTATACTGGGGGGACCCTAAGGACGGGGACCCTCTGCAGACAGCAAAATCAGGCAGAAAAGTCAGTTAACTTTAGAGAGGAGGATGTCCTGGGTGTATGGAGAGGCTATTCCTCATATGAGACCACCACTGAGGCAGCTGGTGGGAAGCCAGGCAGCAGAAGAGAGCAGGTTGGAGAAAGGACACCAGTGTGCATGGGGAGAGCTTCCCAGGCTGTAACCCCATCCTCCAACGATACAACGAGGCCTGGCTCAGCAGTAGCAACACCTTTAGTATCAGTCCCAGCCTCCAGATGACATCAGTTTATGTCATCATAAACAGTTTATGATGGGTTTATGACATCAGTTTCCAGACATACATCCCTTGGACTGAGGGTACTCCTCAGAGCCAAGCCCACCATGGCACTCAGACCACTCCGACTCATCATGGGAACCTCTGGCTAAGTCCTTACCCCTTACCAGGGTCCTCTAGTCAACTTGCGACTCTGCCCCTCCCAGGCAGCTCAGGCCCAGGCTTGGCTGTGTGACCTCGAGAAGTCGCTTTCCTTTCTGGGCCCATTTCTCTATTTGACTTGATTGGGCTGGAGCCCAGCCTGGGGACCCTGGCAGGCACAGCCAGGTATTTATGTGGGAGTCAGGCCAGGGCTGGCATTGTCCCTAAACTCTTTTCTTAAGATCTTACTCCCCACCCTGCACGTACAAACAGTGACTAAGGGCGTGGGGACCGCCACGCTCTCTGGACCACAGAGAACAGACTGAGTCCCACTCAAATGACAGAGCGCTGGGGTCACAGCTCCCTTGACCATCCTGCCTGAGTCGCTGATGGTCCATATCTGGGGAGACTGTCCCCTTTGAACAAGTCTACAGCCCCATCTCATGTAAACTTGAACAGGGGTGCAGTGCCTATAGCCAGATGTCCTTAGTGTCAGCGCCACTACCAGCCAGCGAGGACTCTGTCCCCCTGGAGTTCTCACGGCTGGCCGAGTCTTCTGTCCTGACAGCGTCAGTTCCGTAGGACCTGTGCAGGCCCAGCCGGTGGCGAGCCTGGGTGGGAGGGGTGGGGTCTGTGGGTGGCTTGGCATCCCGGGCAAAGCGCACGAGCCTCTGCCCAGCCAGGAAGTAAAGCACAGGGTCAAGGCAACTGTTGGCGCTGGCCAGCGGCCGAGTGACCTTGTAAGCCAGGTTGATGGCGTCGAGGGTGTGGCAGCTGAGGTCCAGCGAGCGGAAGGAGTAGTAGAGGGTGCGGGTGACGTGGAAAGGCAGGAAGCAGAGGACGAAGACAGTCAGCACAACGGCGATGGTGCGCACGGACTTGCGCTTGGCCCGCGGCAGGCCGCCGGTGGTCCCGTAGGCCGGCTTTAGCAGTCGCCGAGCCATGAGTACGTAACAGACCAGGATGACGGCGAAGGGCACCGCGAAGAGCAGGCTCAGCATGACGGAGCTGTAGGCCACGAAGTGGCCGAAGAGCTCGGGTGCCGAGGTGTCATGGCAGGTGATGCGGCTGCCACGGGTGCTGGTGGTGACGAAGTACAGCACAGGGGCCTGGCAGGACAGCACCAGCACCCACACGGCGAACGCCACCCGGCGGGCGTAGCGGGCCCGGCCCCAGCGCAGCGAGTGCAGCGGCCGCAGGACGCCCAGGCACCGGTGCACACTGATGCACGTGAGGAACAGGATACTGCAGTAAAGGTTGGTGTAAAAGAGGAAGCGCACCAGCTTGCAGAGCACGGTGCTGAAGGGCCAGTTGTCGCCCTGGGCGTAGTAGTAGACCAGCAGCGGCAGGGAGGCGGCGTACAGCGCATCCGACACGGCCAGGTGGAACATGTACGTGGTGGAGGCGTTCCAGGTCTTGAGGCGGCACAGGAAGATGTAGAGCGCCGCGGCGTTGAGACACAGCCCGAGCACGCACACCACGCCATAGGACACCGGCAACAGCACGTACTTGAAGCTCTCGTTGAAGCGGCACTTGTAGTCCAGCTCATCCCCATCCCAGGTGCCATTGGTAGTGCCATTCCAGGTGTCCAGGCCTGTGGCCATGGCCCTGAAGGGAAGCAGGGATGGGGGTGGAGAGAACAACCATCAGGGTCATGGATGGCCGGGGGACCCAGCAGGGAGACCTGATACACCCGCCTGACCCAGGCCATGAGGGACCCCAAGTGCCCACAGACACCTCCGTCAGGAACTGCTCAACCACATTCAAGGCTTTTATTGCATCTGATCTGCCTCTATCTGTGGACACAGAGGGCCCAGGACCTTGGAACCCTGGGACCTTAAGAACAAATGAGATCCATGAATGTCAGGATCATATAATTCTAACCATTTATAACAGGAGTAGGCAAACTGAGGGACAAATCCAGTCCACCAGTCTATTTTTGTAAATAAAGCATTATTAGAACATAGCCATGACCATCTGTTTACACAGCACTGAATAGTTGTGGCAAAGACCATATATTCCTCGAAGCCTAAAATACTTACCATGTTGCCTTAAAATTTTCTTTCTTTCTTTCTTTTTTTTTTTTTGGTGTTTGAGAGTCTCAGGAATAGAGTTCAACATCTAGGATTCTGACTAGGGCAGCTCATACTTTTCTGGAGGCATTAGGAAGTTCTTTTGTTTGGCTTATCTTTCCACTCTCTGGGAGGCTCCAGCTCTGTGCCTAGTATTTTGGCATTTGAAGGAGCTTTGTAAAGGTTTCCCTCTTTAGTTATTCAGTCACCTCTCAGCAAATATTTTTTAGGGACTCCTATATTCTGGTACTTTCTGCATTTGTAAACAGCAGTCCTGTTCCCTGGCCTCTGAGGCCACCAGATGTGGCAGTGACCTTCCTGAAGATTGCAGGCAAGTCTGGGGTAGAGATGGGAATGGGGGGAATGGGGAACTTCTGTGGGGCAAACTTAGCTTCCTCCAGACCTGCCCTGCTTCTCTCCACACATCACTACCACCTTGACCTTCTCCTACCTTGTTCCTAGTGAGCATATAATGAAGCTATGGTGCCTGACCGCCCAGACAGAGAGCACCTAGAGATCAGGATGCCACCTTACTCCTCTCCCCATCCCTCCAATGTGACCAAGAAGAGCTCTCTCAGACTATCCCAGTCTGGAGGGCAAAGATGTGCCCAAAGGTCTCAGAAGGCAGGCTGGAAGTCATAGCAGTAGTCCCAGGTGGGCAGGCTTGGAACACAAAGAGTATGTTTCTAAGAGTGTGAAGAGGCAGGGGGAGCTGACATTATTGAAACCCCACTACTGCTATGTGTGCTTTATCAATATTGCTTCATTCTATCCTTACATCATGGTTCTGGGAGCCAGGTTATCATGTCCAGGTTTCTGATAGAAGTTGGGTCACCGATCATTCAAGGTAACTTGCCCAGGTCACAGCCTTCAGGTAGTGGACTCCCCAATTATGGGGCTGTGCAAATGGCTCCCTAGTGAGTGCAGAAGGGCTTGTGCCCTGTGTGTGGGTGTGTCTGGGAGGACAGAGAAGGCAGATGACGTGTGAGTTCTCCTCACCCTGAGAATCTGGGGCTGTATAATCCCTCCTATTTTGGAACCCCAGGATCCTGAGAGGCTGGGACTCAGATTCTGCAGGGCCAATGACATCCATTCCCTTAGACGCTGAGATTCCTGCCCAGCCAGGTCTCCCAGAAGGAATTCAGGGCCCATGAAGTTGAGATCAGGGTGGCTGAGGGACAATTGCCTCCTCAGCTTCCTTTTTCTCCCTTCCTTCCTTCCTAACTCTCCCTCCTCTATCTTCCCTGCCTGCTACTGTCAGCAAAGATGCAACTAGGAGACAGGAAGCCTGCTCTCATGACCTTGCTCCCACGGACACAGATTCCTCCCCAAGGAGCCAGGGGAGATACAGGATGAGAAGGTATGTATGGGATCAGGGGCCACTGTCAGGGCCAAACTGCTAGGACCTCTCTTGACTCAGGAACCAGTATTAAAGCATTTCCTGCATCCCACCCAGCTCCTCGCAGCCCAATGTCACCTCCACCCTTGCTGCTGGAGCCCCTGTATCAGTCTCCCTGTCTCCAGCCTCAATCCCCTCCATCCAGAGGGATCTTTGGAAAAGAGAAAGTCATTCCCCTGCTGGAAACCCGCTGTGGCTCCTGTTTTATACCAGCTCCTCAGGCTAGTATCTGCATCCCCTGTGACCTGCTGTTTCCTGAATGCACCCAGCATGTTTCCCCTCTCAGCCATGCTTCACATTACTCCTTCAGCCTGGAATCCCTGCATGCCCCTTGTCTCCATTTGTTGAAATGACAACTCTTTATCCTAATGCAGTGATCAGGAAGAAGCTGGCCTCTGGACCCAGGCTGCCTTTGTCCCCTCACCTGTGAAATGAGGTGATCAACAGAAGCTATGTCACAGGCCTGCTCTGAGGCTTAGGGGAGCAATTTGTGTAAAGCCTCTGGAGCTGCGCTTGGCACACGGTGGGCACACTGTGTGTTACAAGCTTTGAGGCTCAGCTCAGCCGTGGCCTTCTCCTGACCTCTTTGGGAAGCCCTCTTAGGCCATGAGCGGAGGAGCGACAGAAGGTCCTGGAGGTTGTGGAGCAAGTGAGTGTGGTGGGCCAAGGGAGTGACACCAAGTGCCCACTCTGGGGCCAGCCCTGGGGACCTCATGAGGGGAGAGGTCTGAGAGCTGTTTGGGAGGGAGTCTGGATGGAGGAGGGGCCAGGATGCCTCAGGCTCAGGGGTTGGGAGGAGAGGGAACTCTGTGTCAGATACAGTAAGTGTGGTTTGCCCCAAAGGGGTGTCATGGGCTGTGGAGAAGGGTGAAGGCTGGGATCACCAGATCTGAAGTACTGAGTGGTGGGTAGGGGTTGCTGAGGCCTGGCAGGTCTCTCCTCAGAGCGAGGGTCAGGGCCTTCATCTTCCCTTCATGTCAACATCTCATGGCTGGTCACAGAGCTCCTTGCTAACTCACGGAGGAGTCTCTGACACTGACGGCAGGGGTGGAAACTTCCCTAAGTGGCTCATGAACCAAGAGAGCTGCCCTTTCCACCTGTTTTAAGACATCCTGGCCTCCACCCTCCCAGGGCAGCTAGGGATTCTATCACCGCAGCCCCTGTCCAGACTGACCCCACCTGCCCTCTCTCTCTACAGGCCAGCCCACCAGCTTGTGAGTACAACTTCCCTCCCCACCCTCTCTGACCGGCTCCTGCTTACAGAGCCAGCCAAGTCCCCAGTCCTCTCCCTCAGCCCTTTCTACTGCCTCTCCTGACCGCTGATGCCCTTAGGGCCTTACTCCCAGCTGCCGGGGACCAGCTCCCAGCTAACTCTTTTTCAAGAGCCCTGCCCTTCTCTGGACAGATCAGCTACCCCTCTGTGCCCAGTTCTGGCTGGCCCTGACCTCAAGAGCTCTGAGTGTGGTGGGCGCTGTGAGCCATGTGAGTGCCCTGACAGACTTCCCTGCCTCTGTGTGACACTGTCTTTCCACCTGGAAAGCTTTTCCTGACCCACTCACACCACACTCCACCCACCCCTCAAGACTCTTCTCAAATCTCATCTTATCTCCAGGACTCTTTCCCTGCATCACGAACCCCTCAGGGCATTCCTTACATCCTGCAGGGGATTTGTCCCTCCACCCTCTATCCCAACACAGGAACTCCTATCTGATTCTTTTCTCTGGCCCTGTCTTCCAGCTAGAGGCCTCATCCAAAGCAGGCATGACATGAATGAGAGAATGAATGAATGAGTGAGTGAAGCAAGCACAAGAGGCTATGGGAGCCCAGAGGAGGTTAAGCTTTATGATACTGGTCTCCTTTCAGTGGACAATGATTTCCAGCTACTGACCCTAGGTGGCCAGTGGTCACACCAGCTCTCCAGGGGCCCAGTCCACCTGAGGCCTGCTCCTGCCCCAGGCAGACCGCTGGACTGGCTCTTTTTCAAGAGCCCTGCCCTTCTCTGGACAGATCAGGGAAGTGCCAGAGGGAAGGAAACTGGACCCAGGCATTCTGAAGATGGGTCAGCTGTCTGATCCACGTTCCTCTATCTGACACCTCTCTGGCTCAGGTCATGGGGTCAGGAGCTCCTGATTCTGGACTGCCACCCGCTTCACTTTGTAGGGACCAAGTCTGGGTTGAGCAACTTCCCCTGCAGCATCCTCATTTCATTCCTCACCGCATTCCTCAGCAGATATTGCCATAGAAGTTAGGCTACTTGTTTAAGGTCACACTGCCAGGTATTGGAAAAACTGGATTTGATACCCAGGGCTGTCTGGCTCTGAAGCCTGAATTCATCACAGCTTGGGATGAGGTAGCAGGGCATGTATCCCCTTGATTTACCCCCAGGTCAGTGTATACACATGCACGAGCCTGCCTGCCCCAACCTCCCAACTTCCCAGCCAGCGGACCCACCCTCTCACGCCCATACCTGACCAGCCCCTGCTTTCGCTGTCAGGATGCTCAGCTCCAGCTCAGGTTCCTAACTCATGAATGCACAGGCCTGGACCGAGCTGCAGGGAGCTCTGTGGGAAACAGGAAAAACAGGTCCTCCAGCCTGGGGCCTCGCCCAGCTTCCAGCATTTCTCAGGGCAGGCAATGCTGTGGGCTCCAGAGACAGGGAGGTGGAGACAGCTGGGGCTCTGGGTCACAGGAAGTCAGCTAGGACGAGCCTTCCCCAGCTGCCTCCTCTGTGCCAGCCCTGGTCTGAAAGAGGCAGAGAGTGACCAGGAGTGCTTGTTCCGGTAGGCAGGAGTGCCCTCTGCCCACTCTTGCCCCTTAGCTGTTCCCTTTTAGCTCACATGTTGTACAGGTGTTCCCAGGCACCCCTTCTCACTGGAGGATGGCTCTGCCAGGGAGGGTCTCCCCCATATCCTACGGAGCTGAGCTGAGCTTCCAGTGGCCCCTCCCTCAGTCCCTGTCTGTGCTTCAGCCCCACAACAGGAAACACTCAATACCCTTGCTTCCCAGTATGCACTCAATGGTACTGTGGCCAGCACAGTTTACCTCAAGCTGAGTCTCTATATGGAATACCCTTCCTCCCTCATCCCACTGCTAATCACTCCTCCATAGGTGTGGTGTAAACACATGGGCACACACAGGCACGGACACACCTAGATACACAGACACTCATATTCAGATGTACACACACACACAATGTCTCTCTCTCACACACAGTGTTTGACAGCCAGAGCCTGGAACAGCCTTTAGAATTCACCTCTGCCAAACTCTCATTTGACAGAGGAGGAAACTAGGGCCCAAGGGCTCACAATCAGTCAGAGACGGAGCCAAGACCAGCACCCAGGTCAAGATTCTGGCCCTGGTTGTATGTCTTGCCCCTCCCACAGGGCAGGCACAGTGCTTCGGTGAGGGGATGGTGACTGGTGGAGAAATGCCTCTGTGTGGGCAGGTCCCCGTGTCCACCAGAACCTCAGACCCATCTCAGAGAAAGAGAACATTCCTTTCCTTTTTATCCCGGGTTCACTTCCCTGCAATGGGGGAGCAGGGTCTGAGACAGCTGAAGCCAGGCCCCCAAGCCGGAAGCCCATGCAAGTGTGGGGAAAGTGGAGAGAGGAGGAGATGGGGAAACCACAGAAATAGGGCAGGGGGAGGGGACACCGGGAAAGGCCTCGGACCACGGTTTTCCCAGGGCACCTTGCCCAGGAGTCTCAGGCTGACACAGGCCAGCGGGCTGGTAGTCTGGAGTCTAGTGATAGGGTGAAAGAGTTCTTCACCTTCTCACCCGTTCCACCTAGGGTCTCACCCAGTCTTCTCCTAAGGAGATGCCTTCACTGAAAAGACTAAGGTAGAACATCTTGCTTTCTCTGGACAGGTGGGAGATCCTAGTTCTGCTATGGGACTAGCTCCTAATTCCCAGCTGTAGGACTCAGACAAGCCTCAGGTCCGCAATTGAATTCCCATGGGATCATTCTGGCCTTGTTGGTTATTTATTTATTTTTGGTTGTGTTGGGTCTTCATTGCTGCATGCAGGCTTTCTCTAGTTGCAGCGAGTGGGGGCCACTCTTTATTGCACTGAGCAGGCTTCTCATTGCCGTGACTTCTTTGGTTGCGGAACATGGGCTCTTCGGTAGTTGCAGCACACAGGCTCAGTAGTTGTGGCACACAAACTTAGTTACCCCAAAGCACATGGAATCTTTCAGAACCAGGGATCGAACTTGTGTCCCCTGCATCGGGAGGCAGATTCTTAACTACTGGACCACCAGGGAAGTCCCCCGCTCCTGCTCTTTTGCTTGGTTGTGTCTTTTGACTTGACACCCACCAAGAGTCAAACCCAGTTTGGGGGTAAAATGACCACTACCTCCTAGATCCTCTCTTCCAGGAAGCTCCCACAGTTTTTAGTGTGAGGGAATTAGTTCTGATTAGTTCTCCACCAGAGGGAACTCGTCTTACTGGCAAGGCCCAAGATCTACTCTTCCTGGTAGTTCCCCACTGTGAAGCAGCCATGATGTTACTGTACTCATTTTACAGTTAAAAGCAAACAAACAACAAAAAGACAAACCAACAAGACCCGAAAGGTTAGCCCAAGATCTCACCCAAGGTCATCGATAAGTCAGGGGCAGAGCAAGCCTGGCATGCAGACTCACTACCTGCCCCCTGGACCTGGCTCTGCCTCTACCTGCCTCTACCCCTCACCCAACCTGGCTCTTCCTCTCCCCCTCACCCTGTCTTTCTCTCTGTGGCCCCAGGCTAGTGAGCCCAAAGCCAGGAAGAGTGGCTGGGGCAGTTCCCAAACTGGTTACAGATTTTTCAGGGTGGCTGGACAGCATTCCAGCTTCTCCACTTGGGTGGCTCTGGAATGTATTGCCTGCTTGCCACCCACCTGGCTGGCCCTGTCCAGTCCAGCAGGGGAAAGTGACCTGTCATGCTAGAAACTCCTCCCTTTGCAGGAGGTGAGGTGCTGTGAAGGGAAGCAGAGGCCCTGGACCCAGAACTGCTGAGGGGCAGCGGAGGGCACTAGGCATCGGGGAGATCCCAGTTCTTCCATTCCCAGCCATGAGACCCGGACAAGCCTCAGCTCCACAATCTAACTCTCAATTTCTTTGCAATCTAAGAACAGTACCTGCCTTGTAAGTCTGTCAAGATAACTAAAGGAGATGATTTAGACTTTGTGAAATAATTAAAAGAGTTATGATTTTAGCAGGTGAAGAAGGTGGGCAGGATGCGGGTATTCCAAGAAGATAATAGGGGCAGGAAACGCATGGTATTATGGGCAGAGGAGCAAGGTGACAGCCAGACTGACCACAGATCAAGGTTCTCACGCTGAAGGCCATCCTCAGAAGGGAGAGCAACCTAGGCACCCCCAGCAAGATTTAGACCACACCACACCCCTTCACTCACTCACCCTTTACAGAGGCTGCCATATCTGCACCTCTGTCTGTGTGGGGCACTTGGGGACTCTGAGGTGGGTGAGACTCTTCCATGATCTTGAGCTCACAGTCAAGGTTGAGGGTGGAGGAGAAAGGACAAGGGAAGATCCAGAAATAGTCAATGACAACTTAGAGTGATCAGGGCTGAAGGAGACATGAGGGCCTAATGGAAAGGGTGTGTGGTCAGGGAAGGCTTCCTGGAGGAGAGGACACCTGTTTTGGAAGATAGGTAGGAAATTAGGTGGGTGGAGAGAGAAGAGGAGCAAAGAGAGCAAAAACTGGGGCAGGTGATCACATAGTGTTTTGGGAAACTGTCAGTTATCCCTATGGCTTGGCACAGAGGGAGCGCGTAGGGAGGGCAAGGCTGGGTTGGAGGACAGGGAGGAGCTTTGGAGTCATCCTCTACCCTCTCCCAAATGTCCTCCCTGGGGCTGAAGGCCCGTAGGCACCCAGCTTTGCCTGGTATGCTTTCTGCATCACAAACACTGCGACTGGTCTGGGGAAATATCTGAGGGGTAACCTCAGATGTCACCAGCAGGTGCTATTGCAGTGTGATGCCTCTCAGCCTCCTCTGGAGGCCCTCGGTCTCTGGAGCCCCTTATGGAATCTCTCTCCCTCTTGCGAGTCCTCAGGATCCTGACTGTGGGGGCACCCACTGTCGTTGAGCTCAGAACATCTGAGTGTATGGGTCTCAGGTCAGCCAAGCTGTTTCTCCTAGAACTGAGACCACTTCCTTAAGTGGAAGGGCCTTATCCAGGTCTGGTGTTCGAATTATTTTCAGTGCGGGGTTAAGTTCCCCTCAGACAACCTCCAGGGCAAGACTCCAAACCAGCTGGCCCACCTCTGACACGATCCAGCCCAGTACAGAGCTATAGAGGTATGCTGCTGACCTGAAAGAACCACATGCCATGGACCCCACCCTGATCCATCACACCCGAAGGCTTCCAGCCACACTTAAGAAGCAAGAACCCTGGGTTCATGTTCCAACTTGGAACATCCATGCTGTGCAGCCTTGGTCAAGTCAGTTCCCCTCTCTGAGTCTCAGGTTCTTCACTGATCAAACAGGGAGAATTACTGACACATAAGAGCTCTCAGGAACCCTCTGCTCAAGAACCAACTATAGCTCTCCATGGAGCAAGACCTTCTTTTTCTATTATACACCTACTTTCTTCTGGTCATTCCCTTCGCCAACACTCACTGGCAACTTCTCTGTGTCCAACCTGTGCTGGGTGATGTGGACAGAAAAAAAAAGCAGGCCCAGCCTGGCCTACTCCTACAACTGACCTCTAGGATGAATATAGAGGTGAAGAAGGCTCCTATAGTCAACCTTTGCACATCAGGGCCCAACAGCTGGGAGAGGTCAGGCCTGAGAACACAAAAGTAGCCTAAGAAGAACATGTGGGTCAAAAGGTACACCAGGGATTTCCTTAGTGGTCCAAGTGGCTAAGACCCTGTGCTCCCAATGCAGGGGGCCCAGGTTTGATCCCTGGTTAGGGAACTAATCCTTTGCCTTCCCTAGTAGCTCAGATGGTAAAGCATCTGCCTACAATGCAGGAGACCTAGGTTCAATCCCTGGGTTGAGAAGATCCCCTGGAGAAGGAAATGGCAATCCACTCCAGTATTCTTGCCTGGAGAATCCCGTGGACAGAGGAGCCTGGCGGGTCACAGTTCATGGGGTCACAGAGTCAGACGTGACTGAATGACAAAACATGCACATGCACAGGGAACTAGAGCCAGCATGACACAACTAAAGATCCTGCATGCCTCAACTCAGGTATGGAGCAGCCAAATAAAATTTCAAAAATAAACTTTAAAAATGGTGCACCACACAGACTCACAGAAGGAAGTCTGGGAAGAGGAAAGATTTCACCAGGAGCAGCGCCACCTCTTGTCACCCAAATCAGCAAGGTTTCTCCAGCCTTGTGGACAGCCTGAGCAGATACTATCTTAGCAGCAGCTGGGTAATCAGGCCACAGGCAAGAAATAAAGACATATTTTCAGGAAGGAATTCAAGTTTCCCTTAGCCTGAAAAGTGGAGGACCTGGCCTCATCCAGATGGGGCTTCTGTCTTGAATGGGGAGGAAAAAGCTAGGGCAGGTGGGTGGGAATCCCTGCCGTCACCTTGGTTTTGTGACCTTGGGCAAGGTGTTCTCTGAGTTTCTACTTCCTCGTCTTCAAAATGGGGGTAATAATTTCTCCTTCACAGGGTTAAAATGAAAGTCGTTCAGTCATGCCAAACTCTTTGCAATCCCATGGACTATACAGTCCATGGAATTCTCCAGGCCAGAATACTGGAACAGGTAGCCTCTCCCTTCTCTAGGGGATCTTCCCAACCCAGGGATCAAACCCAGGTCTCCCGCATTGCGGGCAGATTCTTTACCAGCTAAACCACAAAGGAAGCCCAAGAATATAGGATTGGGTAGCCTATCTCTTCTCCAGAGGATCTTCCCAACCCAGAAATTGAACCAAGGTCTCCTTCATTGCAGGCGGATTCTTTACCAACCGAACTATCATGGAACCCAGTATATTTCACAGGGTTGGTGGAAGGTAAATTAGGGACTTTTATAAAATGTTACTGGTAAGCTGTCTCTGCAGAGAGGGCACAGGGAGAGGAAAGCAGTCAATAGTTTAAATTCCAAAAACCAGCACCATCCCTAACTATTGCATTCATGTTCTAGTATTGTCACAATGCATTTAGGTCTATGAATATTACACATCTCACCTGAACATTGCGCTTTACACAGGAGAGAAAGCCCAGAGATAAACCCACACACCTATGGTCACCTAATCCATGATGAAGGAGGCAAGAATATACAATGGAGAAAAGACAGTTTCTTCAATAAGTGGTACTATGAAATCTGGACAGCTACATGTAAAAGAATGAAGTTAGAACATTCCCAAACACCATACACACAAAATAACTCAAAATGGATTAAAGAATTAAATGTAATGCAGAACACTCTTTGAAATAAATTACAGAAAGATCTTTTTTGACCGACCTCCTAGTAATGAAAATGAAAACAAAAATAAACAAATGGAACCTAATTAAACTTAAAAGCTTTTGCACAGCAAAGGAAACCATAAATGACAATATACAGAATGGGAGAAAATATTTGCAAATGAAGGAACTGACAAGGGATCAATCTCCAAAATATACAAGCAGCTCATGTAGCTCAATATTAAAAAACCCAAACAACCCAATCAAAATATGGGTGGAAGAACTAAACAGACATTAGAGAAATGCGAATCAAAACTACAATAAGGTATCACCTCACACCTGTCAGAATGACCATCATTTAAAAAAATCTATAAACAATAAATACTGAAGAAGGTGTGGGGAAAAGGGAATTCTGTTGCACTGTTGATGGGAATGTAAATTAATACAGCTACTATGGAGAACAGTATGGAGGTTCTTTAAAAAACAAAAAATGGAACTACCATATGACCCAGCATTCCCACTACTGGGCATATACTCAAAGAAAATCAGTTCAAAAAGACACATGCACCCCAATGCTCATTGCAGCACTATATACAAATTGCGGCTAGGACATGGAAGCAACCTAAATGTCCATCAGTAGATGAATGGATGAAGAAGACATGGTGTTTATATACAATGGAATATTACTCAGCCATAAAAAGGAACAAAATAGTGCCACGTGCATAGACAGATGGACCTAGAGACTGTCATACAGAATAAAGTAAGTCAGAAAGAGAAAAACAAATACTGTCTGTTGATGCTGTTCTGACCACGCCCTGCTCACAAACCTTCCATGGCTCCCTATTTGCCTTCAGGATGCAATCCAAGTTCTCAACTTGCACACCCTGAGTCCTATAGTGCCCAGGACACACTGTTAGGACAATCTGTGCCACCCATGCTGTTGGCCTGACTGCTTTCCCCTTCTGTGTAATGATGTGGAGCTCCACTGTAGACAGGCTTTCCCTGGGGAAGCTGGGGACAGGGGACAGGGCTGAGGGGCTGCTGCTGTTCTCCCAGTTCAGCCCAGTGCTGTGCAGGATCCTGGCAACACAAAAATGAGTGAGATTCAGTTCCTGCCCTCCAGGGGTTCGGAGACCTTGGGAAGGAGAAGCAGGAGACAGAGACCTTAACAGTTCAAGGTAGAACTCAGGCTCTAGGACTGCAAGGGCCCAGAAGAGGCTCCAATCCAACCTGGCTAAATAAGGACGGCTTACCAGAGGAGGGGGCATCTGAGCTGGGTAGTTCTCCAACTGAGGAAGATGAGTAGGAGGGCATTTCAGGCAGTGAGCATAGACTATGGAATGGTCCAGAGGCAAGAAAGTGACTAGTATTCGCAGCAGATTACATGCATTTATGAGGATGGAAAGTCAGGCAGGAGAGGTGGCTGGAGAGGGTGGCAAGGACCAGCTCTCAGAGGCCTCGAGTCCCAGGCCAAGGGACTCAGATATGATTCAGTAGAAGTTCTCTGAAAGTTTAGCCCAAGGAGCAAAATGACTGGGATTTGAGTTTCAGGAAGTTATCCCCCAGGATCTGATCTTCCTAACCTCAAAGAGTGAACCTGCCCAAGAGGACACTGGTGTTGAGCATGACCCACACGACAGCTCCTGGATAGCCCTTAAGTTCCACATCACTGTTA
The DNA here is from genome assembly GCF_963930625.1 of Muntiacus reevesi. NCBI lineage: Eukaryota > Metazoa > Chordata > Mammalia > Artiodactyla > Cervidae > Muntiacus > Muntiacus reevesi. The sequence continues at coordinate 38,606,480 of NC_089257.1, forward strand.
TTCTGCTTTTACAGATGAGGCTCAGAGAAGGGACATGCCTTGCTCAGGGTCACACGGTGTACAAGGCATGATGGAGGGAAGGTCTCTGGGTCTCCAGAGAGCTTGTAGGGGGCCCTGTCTGCTCAAAGATGCTCTTTCCCAACCATTTCCACCAACAGACAGCTGAGACTTTATCTGGGCCCCACCCTGGCCCTCAAAAGCTCCCATTATTCCAGCCAGATCCAAAACAAAGTGGGCACTTCAACTGTGAGCCCAGGGAAACTGAGGATGCGTACTGGAAGGAACAGCTGCCATCAGCCCCAGAGACCCCAGACTGCCATTTCTGGTCCGCAGCAGGGCCTGGCCCTTGCGTCTGGCTCCTGGGGGACCCTAAGCCTGACTCTGCTAGCCCTCCTTAAGGGAGGTGAGAGAGGGCACTGCCTTTCTCCAGGCTGACCCTTCCTACAGCAGCCCGCCAGATTAAAAGTCCCCAGACAGAGGCTTAACTGTCCTTCCAGGCCACTGCTCCGCGCGCCGCCCCCGCCCCCGCCCCCGTCCAGCCTCAGCCTTGCCGATGCCCAGGCGAGGCTGCCACCCAGGGTGCCCCTGGAGAGAGGGGGCTCGGGACCTCCAGGGTTGGCCTGTCTCTGGCTTAGGTCCCGCCGCGGGGGCGCCCATTCCGCACCACAAACACAAACAAGTTCCACAGGTTCAGCCACCCGACTCCGCAGGGGCGCACGCTCTCACCCAGGGACACACACACACTTTCCCGAATACGCGCACTCACCCGGGGTATCAGTCCACATTCCCCGCGATCGAACTCCGGTGGAGCCTGAGCTCGACCACGGACCCGCCGGAGCTCTCACAGGGGTTTGGAACCGTGCCTCCTCGGTCTGCCGCTCGCGCGCCGGTCTGCCTGCCCGGCGCCGGCCGAGTCGCCACCCCGCGCGCACCCGGGCCAGCCCGCCCGCCGCCCTCTCTCCGCCTGCGGGTCCTGCCGGTGGCCCGCCCTCACCTCGCAGGGCTCTGGTCCTCACGCTGTGCCCCGACCTGGCTCCCAAGAGCTCGCGCCACCGCGGGGACACACGTGCCCGAGAGCCTCGCCCGCCCCGCCCAGCACCCCACCCCTCCGGGTCAGGCCGGGGGCGGGCCGGACTCCGGACAGACCCAGGCACTGCCGCCGCCACCTCCTGCCGGGGACAGACACTCTGCTACCCGCTAGGGAACACTGCAGGGCCATAGGGCGCTGCCCGGGAAGGGACGGGCGGCGACTGCCCTACCGCCTGGGGACCGAGGCTCCCTGGCCTTCCTCACTAGAGTGATGAAAGGCTTTCAGAAACTTTGCCAAAGTTTTGCAAAGTTCAGTGTCTCTGTGACCGCTGTCACTGCCCACTGCGAGGGCTTCCAGAGAACCTGTGCAGGGGGGACCTTGCTCAGAGCACTGGCCTCCCATTGCCCGTGGGGAGGAAATGTGGGTGCTCAGGGTCCTGACCCTCCAGTTCTGGCAAGGAGAGTGAAGGGGGCCTCTTGTGCTCTGTCTGTGCTTAATCTCAGCCAGAAAGAGTCAATAGAAATTCCTTAAGAACAGGCTTTTTTTGGTCTGTCATCTTGAGATACTTCCCTTGAGCTGCCTCTTCAGACTTCTCCGGCCACATTACTCTCTTCTCTGCCCTCAACCCCATTCGGATGGCTCCTGTAGCCAGGGCCCCTAGTCTGTTCCTTTCCTGAACTGTGAGCTCCAGGAGACCAAGGACCAATCTGTCTGCCTTCTTTCTCCTGGTCCCAGAGGCCCCAGGAGTTGCTCAATACTTATTGGAATGCTTGAATGAATGAGTGAAAATGACCAGCACCCCCTTCTCATTCTGGTCTAGGCTTTGAGAGTGCAGGTTCTGACTCAGCTTCAGCACTGACTCTGGGAGACTAAGACCTTGGTTCAAGTCCAGCCCTTTCCAGGCCTCCTTTTCTGTGAAATAGAGGTGATCACAGTCACCCGTCCACCAGTCAGTGTTGTTCTGTGTGGGGCTCTGGACAGTCAGTGTCTGGACAAGTGCACAGAAGGTCTGTTTCTGCGGCTGGGGAGCTTGCCTAGGGCCCTGGGACCTTGGGTCCTGCTCGGCCCCACATCAGCTGACTGGGCCTGGCTGCCGTCTTGCCAGGAGCAGGAACAGGGTGGACACACAGCTCTCTGTGACTGGGCTGCCTCAGCAGTGCCCTAGGGACTTTCACCCAGGAGACACAAAGGCTCCTTGTCCAGCCTCCTCCATCTATTGTCCGAGTGGATCCATGCAGCTTCTAAGGGGCTAGGAATCCCTGGGGCCCCTCCTTGAGGAGTCTAGGCCTTGGGGGTCTCATTGTGGGGAAAGTCCCCTGGACACTGGAGACCTCAGTCAACCCTCTTCTCTCCTCTCCCATCAGATGCTTACTGTAAATGCTATTTTGGCCCAGAGAAAAATTCCTTTGGTATCAGTATGAGGACCCAGGGCTCTGCCTCAGGTTCCACCTTACTGGAGGGTGGCCAGCCCGGGGCTCTGCTTCTGCTCTGGTTCAACTTGCTCACTTACAGCAGAAAAACCTGCATCCCTGAGACCCACGATGTCTGAGCTACCACAACAGGTAACTTGGGCCTGAGGCACAGACGAAAAGGATTTGCCCTCAAACCCCACAACCTGGAGCTCAGGTCCCCTTCTTGCCTCACCTCCTTTGGAGCATCTCTGAGCCTGTTTCCTCTTCTGCAAAGTGGCAGTAATGATTCCTTTCTCAGTGGCCCTTCTGAGGTTCTTGTTTCAGGGTTTTGCCCATCATCCCCAGTCGCCTGGATTTGAAGGGTTAGGATGTCCTTCTGTTGAGGGGCTGGAAGTCAAGGTCTCCTGATATCTTCCCCTGACCCTCTCCTCACTGGGCTTTGGAGATCATCAAGTCCACCAGGTTCCAAATCCCCCAGCTAAGTCTTCTCTACATAGGGCGGCCTAAGGAGCTGCCATCCCTCTTCAACCTGAGCTCCTTTGCTTTTATCTTTGTATTTACTTACATTTCCTTGTAAGAGTTTGATGAACCATTGATCCAGCCGGGAACTGAGGCCCTGTGAGTTCCATAACAAGCCCTACCCAAGTCCCCATTATGAATGGGTGAAGAAAGAGCATGGAGGGAGCCTTTCTGTAACCACGCAGCCAAGGCAGGCTAATGGAGAAGGCCCAGACACGTCATGGTCCCCATGAGGAGAGGGAACCAGGAGAGGAGGTGGGGAGCAGGGTTCCATTAGCAGCAGCAGGTTAGGATGGGGAGGGCAAACCCAACAGCACTTCTCCCCAGGCACTAGGAGGCTTCCTGCATCTCCAACTCTGAGGAGGCATTTGGCTCTCTCAAGCCTTCTCATCTTCCCTCTCTGACTGCTCTCATCTCCCCTGAGGAAGCCCGCTCTGAGGATCTGTGCTGAAGCTGGAGCCCCTGCCCTGGCTCAGGCCTTGTTGCTCAGCTGGGATATGATACCTCCAAGCACTCCTTCACAGGCTAGGGTGGTGACTCTCTGTTACCCCTCCTAACCTTGACTGCCTTACACCCTCTGGTGTCCCCACCACCCTTATGATAAAGCCTGGCTCTGCAGCCTGCCAGGCCAGGGCCTTCCTCCCCCTACCTCACCTCCTGCCTCTGCTCCAGCCATGCTGCTGCACTGGGCCATCTCTTGTCTCCTGCCTAGCACTTGCTGCTCCCTCTGCCTGCGATGCCCCTTGATGCTTCTCCACCCTTGGCCCTTTCTCCTGACTCCCCACCATCACTCCTTTTAAGTCCCAGCCCAGGTGCCACACCAGGTCACTCTGTCACACCACTTATCACAATCTGATTACTGTTGATATCTATCTCCCCCTCTTATGGGGATCTATTTGAGGGCAGGGCTAGAGTTCATCTTGTTCACAGTTAAATGTCCAGCACCTGGCACTGTCCCTGTCACCTGGACAGCCTCCATGAATATTTGTTATGTGAGTGAATAAGAACTCTACCAATCACATTCTTGTGCTAGTCATTGTCTGAAAATATCTCATTTAATCTTCACCAGCATCCAAGAGGTAGATCATTATCACTTTACATAAAGAGAAATTGCAGTTCAGAAATCAGAAGTGAATGTCTAAATCACATAGTGAGTCTGCAGTGGGTCCCCTGGCCCTGAAACTGCAAGGCAGGGAGGAAGGCTGTGTGGCATTTCCAGAGTGATGGCTGAGCCATGGTGCTGGCACCCGCACTGCGACTCCGGTTACACAGGGCTGGACTGGTTCCTGAAGGCTTGTCTTGCTTGCTCTCTGGACTGCTGCATCGGCTTGGACCATCCCCTGCCTCCCTCACCAACCGGGAACTGTGCTCCTCAGATTTCCCCAGCAGGGGCCAGGCCTTCCATGTCAAATGCAGCCTGGAAGCTCTGGCTATCGACGTGCCAGGATGCAAGCACCCAGGGGAGGCAGCCCAGGAGCCAGGAAGCCTGGTCCAGGCCAAAGCAAGTCTCTGTTCTACCTCCCTGCCAGCAGGATAGGCTGCATAATTTGAGGGATCCATGGCAAAATGAAAAATGCATGCCCCTTGTTCCAGAACTAGTAAGACTCTAAAGATGGTATAGTAGAGCGTTAAATCAAGTATGGGGACCTTCGAAGCATGAGTCACACACCTATGAAGCCAGCCCTATCCCCCGGCCTTGGTTTCTTCATCTGTCTAATGGGTGAATGATGGCCACCTGGTCAGGCAGTGGTGAGGATGAGGTGGGAGATATAAGTAGGAGGTTCAGTGAACAGCATGAGGTTGGGTAGGGGTCTGTGTGGACACCAGGTGTTGTTCACCTCTCAGCACTAGGTAGCAGACTAATTCTCATCAGGAGTTCGATTCCTTACACAGCTCCTTTTCATGAGCTAAAAACTAAGGTTCAGGCAAAATGACTTGGTCAGGTTCACACACAGATTCAGTACAGGAAGCCAAGATCAGATTCCTGGCCAGTCTCGCTGCAAAACGGGTGCTTTCTGTAACACAGGAGAGGGGTGGTTGGGAAGAGGGAGGGAGGGTGCTGCTCAGGACAAAGAGGGCCACTGTGCAGACACAAAGACCTGACCACAGAGGCCCCTGCGGGGGCTGGGCCCAATGAGTGGATAGAAAAGCCCCGTGGTGACTGGGGAGCTGCCGGGAGCTGCCTCCCAGCCTCTCCCTGGCCCTGCATGGGGGAGGTAGCATGCAGAAACGAAGAAACAGGTCCGGGAGGAGAAAACAGACTCACAGCCAGATGCTTTACCCAGCCCCAGGCCCAGGCCCCCAGAGCTAACCACCCTGGCTCTCCCCAGCTTCTCCTGGGCAGCCTGCCAGCTTCAGGAATTCCCCACCCCCGCCCCGCATACCACCCACCACCTCGCTTCCCGGGGCATCGCTGAGAGTAGGGCTTAGTTAGGTAGCTGACCATCCAACATTTCCAAGCTCACAATCCTGCTCAGAAACTTTTGGCTACTGTCTATCACCCACAGAGGAAGGAAGCATAAGCCCTGCCCCGTGACCCGCCCCGTTTACCAATCCACACTCCCCTGTCCCCATGCTCTATCAACCTTCCTCAGCCTAGTCATATGGGACATGCCGCAGTTCTCCAAACCACTCAATCCTTTCACACACCCCTGCATTTGCTCTTGTTCTTCCTTCTTCCTGCAGCGCTGGATCCCCATGCTCATTGCTGGCTGAAATCCTTTCTCCTTCCCTGGCCAGTTCAGGGTCCCTGTACCAGGCAGCTTTCCTCAACTCCCCATAGTTGGATTTAACCGCCAGTCCGCCCCCAAGGTTGTATTCACCCATTCTCTTGCAGAGCTTATCCCAGTCTGGCTTGAGCTGTAGTTTGGATCTTCAAAGCCTGCATGGAGGAGAAGACATTTGAGCTGGGCCTTAAAGGGCAGGTGAACTTGACTGATGGACAGCAGTGGTAAGCAATGGATAAGAGCTCTCAGAACCAGCATTCTCTCAAACAGTTTATATAAATATAAATATTTATATTCATTTTATATAAATCAATCCGAACCACGTTTTTGGTTTGGATAGCAAGGGGTTCATAGTTCAGCATGTGCTTGGTTGCTCAGTTGTGTCCGACTCTTTGCGACCCCATAGATTATAGCCCACCAGGCTCCTCTGTCCATGGGCATTCTCTAGGCAAGAAAACTGGAGTGGGTTGCCATTTCCTTCTCCATTAGTTCAGAATGGCAGGAGATGAATGTGGGGTCCCATATCAAAGGGTAAGATAAATTGCAACCATCAAGTCATGACAGGTTTTATACGACGTACTGCAGACTGTTTGCTCATTTAAAATGCACCTGAATGTATTTCTCAGTACTATGGTTTACAAACTAATTCTGCTTTTATCTTTATTGTTTTCTTCCCTTTAACTACCTTGGGATAGCTTTTCTGTTCGTTTTCTACAAGCTTATCCAAGTGAATGCCTGTTTTGTTTATTATCATTCTTTTTAAATAACAGAAACATATAAAGCTATGTTTTCCCACTGAATTGGTAAAATGCAGTTTTGCTGTACATTGTACATTTTGATATGTAAAGTTGCCTTTATCATTGTTTTAAAATAGTTGGTAATTGAATTTTTTATTTCTCTTTGACCCAATAAGAGTCTTTTGAGGAGAATATTTAGACTTAGGAGTTGTTTCTTTTAGTTATTTATTTTTGGCTGCTCTGGGTCTTCATTGCTACAGGGACTTTTCTCTAGTTTCAGTGAGTGAGGGCTACTCTCTAGTGGCTGTGCTTGGGCTTCTCATTGCAGTGACTTCTATTGTTGAGGAGCAGTGGCTCTAGGCCTCTTGGGCTTCAATAGTTAAGGCACTTGGGCTCAATAGTTGTGGTTCCTGGGCCCTAGAGCACAGGCTCAGTAGTTGTGGCCCACAGACTTAGTTGCTCCATGGTATGTGGGATCTTCTCAGGTCAGGGATCGAAGCCATATCTCCTGCGTTGGCAGATGGATTCTTTACCACTGAGCCACCAGGGAAGTCCTTATGTCACTTTTCATAGGATCCATGTTTTGAGATGTTATTAGTTGTATTATACACATACATATACATGTATTTTAAAATAATGTATATCTGTATTTATTTTTAGCCTATGCAATGTTTGTTTGTAACAGGCTTCCCAGGTGGCTCCGGTGGGAAAGAATCAAACACAGGAGCCTAGTGGGTTATAGCCTATGGCGTTGCAAAGAATCAGACAGTTGCTTGCTCAGAAGCAACTAAGCAAGCTTGAACTTAAGTATGAAACCATCTTTTCCTAACAAAAGAGCCATTTAAGATCTATTTGCATTTCTGATTTTATTACAGACTGCTAATGATATATCCCAATACTTTATTTATATTAACCTTTCCTTCTATTTGTGCTTCATCTATTTTGATGCCGATTCAGTATATAAAAGTCTTCCTCATTTTGGATTGTATTTTTTTAATGAAAAAAAGTGTTGACTTAAAAAATACACAATGTGAGAGTTGTGAGTTAAGTTTTATTCGGGGCAAAGTGAGGACTGCGGTCCTGGGGATAGCACTTCAGACAGCTCTGAGAAACTCCAAAGAGGCAGGGGGGAATGTCTGTACATCTGTGATTTTGGTGAAAAGGGAATACATGCAGTCAAGCACATATTTTCCCAGAAGCTTTATGCTAGTCTTGTGAAGCTTTATGCTAGTCACAAGGAACAGGTGTCACCATGAAGGATTTAAGTGCTTATCTAGATATGAAGGTGGTGCTAGTGGTTAAGAACCTGTCTGCCAATGCAGGAGACACAGGAGACGCAGGTTCTATTCCTGGGGCATGGCAACCCACTCCAGTAATCTTACCTGGAGAATCCCTTGGACAGAGGAGCCTGGCAGGCTACAGTCCATAAGGTCGCACAGTTGGACACGACTGAAGGGATTTAGCACGCACACACAAATATGAAGAGCTATGAGAATTGGGCTCATAAAATCAGCTCCTGAAAATATCTAACTATCTGAAGACCTGTCCTGCCAGTTTTTCGCAGAGAACAGAATGTCTCATTTCTGCTCACTACCCTGAATGCCTTTCAGGGGGGTGTTGAAAATCAGCAGCTGCAGCAGCAAGTGATTTAATCCTTGTAGAGTTAAATGGCAAGTGCCCAAGGCAAGTGAAAATTGGTAGTTGACAAAAGTATCCCCCTTTTAGCCCATGTAATACTTTTAGCCTCAATTTTTATTAGTTTTTTTTATCACTATTACTATTCCCTACTTTGCATTTACCTAACATAGCTTTGTCTGTGGTTTTTAATGTAAATTTTCTTTGTTGCTTAACTTTCTACTTCAAATTTTGAATGAGTAATGTATTTACATGTTTAGACAATTAGTAATACAAGAAAAAAAGATATTCAGAGAAAAATCTCCCTCCATTCTCCATTACTCATCTATCCAGGTCCCCACTCCTCCCTTAACCCCAAGCCGGAAAGTGGTTTTATTATTTTTGTGTGTATCCTTGAGTTTCCCGGCAAATACAAATATTTCTGCTTATTTTCCTTTTTTAAAAAAAAAACAAAAAAAACATATATACACATAATCTTGCATGTCAACACTCAGTTGTAGCTTGGGGATTTTTCTTAATTAGCACATTGCCAGTTTCCTCATTCTTTCTAGGGGCTACAGAATAGCCCATTATATCAAGGTACCAGAATGTACTTATCAATCCTCTTGTTGGTAGACATTTGGATTGTTTCCAGTTTTTGCTGGTGCAAGCAGTGCTGCAATGAATAACTGTGTACACGTAGGAAAATTTCACAGAAATACTATTACTAAATCAACAGGGCTGTGTGTTTGTAAATTTGATAATACTGCCAGGTTGCATGCCATTGGGATTGTCCCGATTTACCCTCCCATCAGCAGTATATGAGAGCCCTTATTCCTTCATGGTCTCACCAACACTGTGAGAGCAAACTTTGAGTTTTGCCAATCTGATAGGTGAAAAATCATATCTCCGGGAGCTCGAATTTGCATTTCTATTATTTTGAGCACGTCTTTTCATAACAAAAGAAACATTTAAGATCTATTTGCATTTCTTTTTCTATTACATCCTTTAGCCAATTTTCTCTTAAGATTGTTGGGCTTATTAATTCTGTCAACTGAAAAATATAGTCACAACCTGAAAGTAGAGAGTTATTTTATTTGATGGGAATGTTTAGGACTCTGAGCCCGGGAAACAGCATCTCAGTAGTTCTGAGAAAACTGCTCCAAGGAAGCAGAAGGGGGAGTCAGGTTATGCAGAAGTTTGCAACAAAGGGCAGTCAGAACATATGAGATATCAAGTTAAGGAATTCAGGTTCTGTGTATGGGAAGGTGCAAGCCTCTGGGCTCACTGAATTCATTTCTTTCATATGCACCTCAGCTCTGCTCTTGTCACTCAGTCACTTCTCACTGTTTGCGACCCCGTGGACTACAGCACACCAGGCTTCCCTGTCCTTCACTGTCTCTCGGGGTTGGCTCAAACTCTTGTCCATTCAGTCGATGATGCCATCCAACTATCTCATCCTTAGTTGCTCCTTCTCTTCCTGCCCTCAATCTTTCCCAGCATCAGGATCTTTTCTAATGAGTCAGGTCTTCGCATCAGGTGGCTTCAGTATCAGTCCTTCCAATGAATGTTCAGGGTTGATCTCCTTTAGGATTTACTGGTTGGATCTCCTTGCAGTCCAAGGGACTCTCAAGAGTCTTCTCCAGCACCACAGTTCAAAAGCATCAGTTCTTCGGCACTCAGCCTTCTTTATAGTCCAACTCTCATATTCGTACATGACTATTTCAGCTATATGGGGCCAAATCCTGCTTCCTCGTTCACCTTAAGGAGTGGCAGATGGCTGCTTCTTGCATTTCCTCAGCAATCACTGTGGGGGGTGGTAGCATCTGCTGGATCACAGTTCTGGGAGCCCTCATTTACACTTGGAGGCCAGAAATTGCTGATAACTGTGACTTTTCTTATTTATTGATATGGCAGGAGATATTTTCATTTCACAGTTCTTATTAGCGTTTTGTATTTTAGGAAGTTTGTCTATCTCTCTGCTATCTGAATTAAAAATAATTTTTTCCAATTTATCATTTGTCTTTTGAATTTACTTAGGTTTTTCTGTTTTTATTTTCCCATGGTTGAATTGATCAATTTTTTTCTCGTATGGTTTTTGAGTCTTTTTTTTTTCTTTTGAGTTTTAACTAGAAAACACTTTCCTGTCATGGTCCAAGCATGGGTTGGAAAAGAATTTCCAGACATGAGACAGAATGAGAGGGAAATAAAGGTTATTAGCATGGGAGACACTGTTAGAACAGCGGGCCAGCTCAAGGGTGAACTGACCTTTGAACAGGGGTCCTTAGTCCACTTTTTTACCCATGGTACAAGGAGTGGGATAGGGGTCTTGGGGGTCCTCTACTGATTGGATGAGGCACGTATGCTGGGTGGGGGAAGAGTGAGGCAAGTACCTTCTCCCTGTGGGGTAGGAGGGGAGACAAGTTATACTGCTCAGGAGGACCTGAAATCCATTAATAGTTACAACATGGGGAGAGAAGGACGACAGGGTCTGGTTTTTCCGTTCCTGCATTCCACGACCTTCCTTGGTTTTATCTGCTCTTTAGTCCTTAGGTTACTGCATTTCCTACTCCAAGATCATTTGCCCATGTTTTCTTTTAATACTCATATCTTATTTTTCACATGTACATCTTTACTACACCTGGATATTCTGTGTATTTGAAATATTTCTTATAAGCAGAATATAGTCTAGCTGAATTTTACTTTTGAACTTGAGGCTGTGACAATCTTTGCCGAGCATGGAGTAATTTATTTATATCTATTTCATAACTGATGTAGTCTCACTTTACTTCTTTATATTTGTGTTTCCTTACTGCTTTGTTTTTTGTTCTTTGCTGTACATTCTAGGTTTTTCTTGTTTTTATCTGTTGTAATGATTTAGAAAATGGAGCTCCAGTTTGTAATTTTATAAGCTTTTGAATTGTTGAGCACATATGTTTAAACTCATATGTATCCAGCTGCTGCTGCTGCTAAATCACTTCAGTCGTGTCCGACTCTGTGCGACCCCATAGACAGCCGCCTACCAGGTTCCCCCGTCCCTGGAATTCTTCAGGCAAGAACACTGGGGTGGGTTGCCATTTCCTTCTCCAATGCATGAAAGTAAAAAGTGAAAGTGAAGTTGCTCAGTAGTGTCCGACTCTTAGTGACCCCATGGACTGCAGCCCACCAGGCTCCTCCATCCATGGGATTTTCCAGGCTACTAAAGTCAATTTCGAGTTCAATCCCTGAGTTGGGAAGATAGCACTTGTTGATTATGTGCTAGACACTGTGCTGGCTGATTTGCAGGGGCCTCTACTTCTTTTTTGGCCATACTGCAAAATGTGGGATCTTGGTTCCCTGGCCAGGGATCAAACCTGTGTCCTCTGCATTGCAAACCTGGAGTCTTAACCACCGGACCACTAGGGAAGTCCCAGTGGGTCTCCACTATTCTCTGCATTTACAGACAAGGAAACAAAAGTTAAGAGTGCTCAAGCAGCCTGCCCAATTTTTTTAAAAAACGTTGAGTGCTTGTCACATGTCCAGTACTACTAGGGGGTAAAAAGTGTAACAGGGTCTTCTTACAAAGCTTGCATTCTGCTTAAAGAGATAAAATTAACCCACTTAACACAATGGGAAGATACTCTAGGACTAAAAAGTAAGGAACAAAAAGTTTAGTAAGAGTTAAAGGTATTTGTTATGACCTGGGGTTTGGTGTTAGCCTGCTCAATTTTTGATGCTCTCCTCTGGATGATGCAAAATTTAGTAGGCTTCAGGCCATCAGGGCCACCCCTGGAGCTAGAGTGGAAGATATCTCACTTAAAACAACATGGCTGAAAAGGAGGGAGGAGTGAATTCTTCAAATCCCCCAAAGATTTAAAATTCCCACAGTATATTTCATAAGGGCCTCACAATCCTGTGGTATCAAACTCTTGGATTTATGCCAGCCTGATAAGTGAAAAAAATCATGTTTCCTGTAGTTTCGGTTTGCATTTCTCTTATGAGAAAAATAAGCATCCTTTGATGTTTTCAAGGCATTTGCATTTTCATTTCTATAAACTGTTCACATTCTTTGCCCATTTGGGAGACACCCAGAAAATAACTACTGTATCAGAGCTTCCTGGGCTGTTTGTTTTGAGAATACCAAGCAGATGACTTTCAGAGGTTTATTCTGTTTCTTACAGAAAATCATTTCAGGGATCATAAGTTCTTAACTTGAATCTTCAGAACAATTTTCTTCCTCCCACATAGGACCTTTTCACAGGCCTCGTGTCAACTGTTTTTGTTCACTCTTGCTCCACCAGGCAGAGAAAATGCCAGGCCAGGCATTGCCTCCTGCCCCTTTCAGCTTGATGTTGCATTGCTCAGTAATGGTGGCGGTCTCAATCCCACTATGAAAGAGACATTGTAGACACAAAAATAGAGAAACTGATGGAGTTTATTAGGGAATTATCACCACTGTCATCAACAATAGCTGGAACTTAAATATCACTGTTTTTATATCTATATCTAGATATATATTATATATTACATATACCATAGTGAGTGAAAGTCACTCAGTCATGTCCAACTCTTTGTGACCCCATGGACTATACAGTCCAGCCAGAATACTAGAGTGGGTAGCTGTTTCCTTCTCTGGGGATCTTCCCAACCCAGGGATCGAGCCCAGGACTCCCTCATTGCAGATGGATTCTTTACCAGCTCACCCACCAGGGAAGCCCATACCACATATTGTATAATATATATTATACAATATATATTATAGTACAATACATATTTATTTATATATGTGTGTATACATATATGCTAAATATACATATACACTAAATTTACACACACACACTGATAAATTTAGTTCTCACAACAACCAAGATTGGCATTATTACTATTCCCATTTTACAGATGACAAAGGTGGGCACAGAGAGGTTGGGTTACATGCCCAAGCTCACACAGCTAGTAACTGATGGAGCCAGTACTCTACCATGACTTTCTGGCCCTGGAATCCATGCTATCGATCACCCTGACTGGCTTAGAAGATAATCCTGTGTGGTTGGGGGTTATAGCCAAAGGTCCTTCTAAGTCAGTGCTGCCCCTGGGTCCCTGAGAGAAGAGTAGGTAGTGGGAATTAGTCTGTTTATTTACTTAGAAAAAAGAACTATTAGGTCTTCATTCATTAATTTGTTAAAATCCTATCATTCATTCATTCAACAAGTATTTATTAAATGTCTCTTACATGCCAAGCCTTGTGCTAAGTGTGAGACACCAAGATAAATTCTAGACATGGCGCTTGTCCTTAAGGAGTTTTCAGCAAAGGGAAGGGGAAGCACATGGTCAGTTAGTGGCGCAGTATGACACATGTATTCTGTTTCAGAGGGAGAAGCCAGTGATGTGTCACCCAAGAATGTGTTTCTCAATCCGTTCCTGTCTACCATCTAGTCAGTGCAATTCCTCCCTCACACTTTGCGTGTGATCTTCCCTTTATATAGTATCACAGCAAGTTTTTACATTTTTGCTTATCTTCCTGATCACCTCGGAGGGAGTAGACAGTGGAATGATCAGTCATATACCCTAATTTTTTCATACCCTATTTTTTTTTTCATCCAAGAAATGTAGCCTTGTTCTTGTGAATGATGGGGAGCCAGGAAGGGTTCTGAGGAGGAAGACGGGAACTTTAGAATGAGAACTCTGGCTGTAGTGTAGGAAATAAATTGAATGGGGGAGTTGAAGCTGGCCGTGCAATGAGAAGACTGCTCAATAGTTCAGGTGGAAAATGAGATCTGAACAAAAGTTGTGGCTGGGGAAAGGGAAAAGGGTATGGATTCAAGGAATATTAAAGGAATGAAATTAAAGGGATTTACTAATTCAGTCAATAATGTTTAATGAGCAACTACTAAGTGCAGGCACTTTGCCAGGTGCCAGAAATACACCAGAAAACAAGTCCCTGCTGTCATTCAGTCTAGAAGAAAGAGATAGATAATTGGAGTTTTTACAATATGTGACAGGGGAAGTACAGGACACTACAGAAAAACAGAAGAGGGGGACATGAAGGGAATGAGGGAGGAGTCCAAACTGATGCCTGGATTTCCGCTTTAGGTGCAGGAGTAGATGGTGGCATCATTATCTGAGCCAGGGGACCCAGAAGGGCAGAACCCTGTAAATGTCTCTCTGAGTCCCCCAAGCCCAGGAAAGGCAAGAATAGGGGAGGTGGTGAGCAAATGACCAGTGAATGAATAAATAAATGAATGTGGGCTTGTGGATACTTCCCAGCTCCCAGCCTGACCCTGGAAGAGGAAGAGGAGGAGTAGCACAGAAAGAAACTTGAAGTTTCAAGAAGCCCAGTGGTTACTCAATGCCCACAAACCACTAACTCTTTTCAGTTTCCCAACAGGCCATATGTGGCAGCTGTGACTCCCCTGATGTCTATCAACCAGAGCCGGGCTGCCTTGACTCAGTGTACTTGGGGCCTGGGCAACAGGCAGACTCTGCATACCCCTTAGTTATTTTGAGGCCACCAGCCTGGGCCCCACAGGTTGTTAGAGGAAATGAGGGAGGAGAGAACCAACCTTGCAAAGTCCTTGGATACATGTCAGCAGAGTTAGAGGTCCTTCCTCTGTCTCCCACATCCCCTGTGTGCCCTCTGTCTCAGCATCAAGCTCCCAACTCTGGATCTGTCTGCCTCCATTGAAGGGCAGGGATTGGCTGATCACTCTCTGTATCCCCAGCACCCAGCCCAGACACCCCGTTCTCCCTAGCATGTGATAGAACATGTTTCATGAGTTAGTTCAGAGAGCTATTCCTTGATCTCCAGGAGTTAGTCTCCTTGACCCTCAGGAGAAGTCCCACCAACAGCCACACAAACACCAGTCCCATTCTTGGCGTGTGGCAAGGTTATGTCCCTGAGTGGGTAGGCTGAGGCTCTGAAAGCATCTGGCCAGGTAGGAGAAGGTACCACCTACTACCCCATCACTCCCTCCCTGACCCTATCAATATCTGAGAGTCTTAGAACTGTGGAAACTTAGAATCTGAAGGACAGAAAGGCCCTCTGTGGTCATGACCCCCAACTACCCTTTAGTGAAATCCCAACTGTCCTGTCCAGACTCTGATCACAGTGCCCTTGGCAACAGGAACTCACCCCAGCCTATGGCCTAAGACCTGCCATTTGTGATTTCTTTGAGGGTCTCCTCTCTGTCTTTAAGTCCACACAGACCCCACCTGCCGGCAGGGCCCAGAACAACCCACCAGAGCCAGGGCTGGAGATGGGAGTGGGGTCTCTGGAACATTTATCTCCAGCTCTCTGCTACCCATGAGAGATGAAGAAGTGAGCAGGAGTTCCTTTCTCCAAGGCCACAGTTAAAGTGTCATTACATGAAGTAACCAAATTATCAATGGGGCCGCATCAAGGCCAAGAAGGACAAGAGACAGGCCACTCTACCAAGCAGAAAGCTGAAGTGTTGCAGACTATTTTGAGGTTGTGTGCAATAGTGGTTAAAAACACCTCTGTTGTGTACAAGCTGTATAACCTGGTGCTTAATCTTTCTGACCTTAGTTTTCCTGTAAATAAAATGCAACACTGATCTGGTGGGCTTGCTGTGTGGATTAAACGAATGTACTCAAAGAATTAGCCCAGTCCAGCATTAAGGAGGCACTCAGTGAATCCAGGCTCTCTCACGGCGATGTCTGGGGACCATGTGAGCTGCACACACTGCCTCACACACACAACACCCCTGGCTCCCCAGGACTCAGAGTCTGTTCAGGTTGATGGCTGACTACAGTGCCACTGGGAAAAGAGAGGCCTGCTCCATCCTGTCCATTGCCCAGTGCTATTGGCTGTGCCGGTTTTGGGGTCTCCCTGCCCATCAGGTCTTTTCTACCTGAGTGTGGGCTAAGGCTCTCCTTCCTGTTCTTGAGTCACTTATTTCTATGTCTCTTCAAACAAAACATCATGTGTTTATTGAAGTTTTCCAAGTGCCTGGATGGTACTGTATGCCAGCCTAGGGACTGTGCCCTGTATGACAGAAAGTGAAGAACTAAAGAGCCTTTTGATGAAAGTGAAAGAGGAGAGTGAAAAAATTTGGCTTAAAACTCAACATTCAGAAAACTAAGATCATGGCATCCAGTCCCATCACTTCATGGCAAATGGATGGGGAAACAGTGGAAATAGTGACTGACTTTATATTTCTGGGCTCCAAAATCACTGCAGATGGTGATTGCAGCCATGGAATTAAAAGACGCTTACTCCTTGGGAAAAAAGTTATGACCAACCTAGACAGCATATTAAAAAGCAGAGACACTACTTTGCCAACAAAGGTCCATCTAGTCAAGGCTATGGTTTTTCCAGTGGTCATGTATGGATGTGAGAGTTGGACTATAAGGAAAGCTGAGTGCAGAAGAATGGATGCTTTTGAACTGTGGTGTTGGAGAAGACTCTTGAGACTCCCTTGGTCTGCAAGGAGATCCAACCAGTCCATCCTAAAGGAGATCAGTCCTGGGTATTCATTGGAAGGACTGATGTTGAAACTGAAGCTCCAATACTTTGGCCACCTGATGCGAAGAGCTGACTCATTTGAAAATACCCTGATGCCAGGAAAGATTGAAGGCAGGAGGAAAAGGGGACAACAGAGGATGAGATGGTTGGATGGCATCACCAACTCAATGGACATGGGTTTGGGTGGACTCCGGAAGTTGGTGATGGACAAGGATGCCTGGCGTGCTGTGGTTCATGGGGTCGCAACAAGTTGGACATGACGAAGTGACTGAACTGAACTGAGCACATAACTTGTATCAGAGTTTTCTATGCATTGCAACCTAGTCATAATGTATGTATAATTGTATCCTTTGCTTTTTAAAAAAATTCATCATAATGGCAAAAAATATTTTCCTGCATAAAATATATTTTCCTGGAATTTTACCATTTAGTCAGTTTGGTGTTTTGTTTTGTTCCTGTACTGCATGGTTTGTGGGATCCTAGTTCCCCAACCAGGGATCGAACCCATGCCCTTAGCAGTGAGAGCACGCAGTCCTAAACTTTGGACTGCCAGGAACTCCATACAACCTCCCTACAACTCCCTGCAGTCAGTAGAATTCTACCCTGTTGATTTCAGCTCACCATTCTAACAAAATTCCTTAACTTCTGTTAAGATTTAGCTGCCTCTTCCCAGGATAGAATGGTGCTGGTTGTCAGCCTGGAGGAAAAGAAAGATGAGGAGGAGAGGAAGGGATCGGGAGTAGAGGTGAGGAGATGAAATCAGCCCCTCGGGAGGTTCGTTCTTCTTGCCCCTCTCTCCCCCTTAGGCCATATCTGTTTCTAAGTATTGAAACCACACACCCCCCCACCGCCCCACCCCCGGCCCCCGAGTCATTTGGGCATCCCTGATGTCCTGAATCTTCCCCCTGTTCATTCCGTATATCCTTCCCTGAAAGGAAGGGAACTCACTTTCTGGTGGGTAAAAAGCCTCCTTTTTCTGGGCCCCAGTCCTGCAGACCCTGGGCAAAAAGGACCCCGCCCCAGCCTCCCTGCCCTCTCGTCACATGACCTGGTTTCCAGGCCTCTGTGGTCGTCTCCTCCTCCTGACCCGGAGCACACGCCAGCATATCCGAGAGTACCCAGAGCTCCAGGTGGGTCTGGCTGGTGTGCAGCAGAGTAGGGCAGTTATCTCTCTCTGAATGCTACATCTCTCTCTTTTTTTTTGTCTGTTTTTTGACTTTGCCATGTGGCATGTGGGATCTTAGTTCCCTGATCAGGGCTGAACCCACACTCCGTGCACTGGAACTGTGGCGTCTTAACCACTGGACTGCTAGAGAATTCTCACTGTATTAATGCTATCTTCATTTGCTCATTTGGTAGCTGTTGCCTTGGCTCACGTAGAGTTGTGGTCAGTTCAGACTCTGAGCTCATTTTTGCATTATTGTTGGTAAACCAGTTTACCCACATCCTAGTCCTGGATAATCATTTGAAGAAACCAAAAAAAGACTTGATACTTTGCTCTCTTAAGATACTTGAATTGTGATTTTTTTAATCTCTTCCTCTTGGCTTCTTGTAAGTGAATCTGATACATGTGTGCTATCTTTATCAAAACCTATTGATAAGATGATAACCTGAACTGGGCCCAAGACAGAAAACCCCTTTCCCATAGGCCCTGGTCCATAACCAGAGCTGCTACATAAATTTGACCAGCTTCCTGAAAACTTGTGAAGATATATCACCTTCTTTAAAAGTCCAATCATGCATAGCTATACACAAAAGAACTGAAAACAGGTACAGAAACAAATACATGAGTGTTCGTAGTAGCACTATTCACAACAACCAAAAGGTGGAAACAACCCAGATGTCCAGCAATGGATGAATGGATCAACAAAATGTGGTGTATACATATGATGGAATATTCATCATCCATAAAAGGAATGAAGTTATGACATATTCTATAGTACAAATGAACCTTGAAAACATTATTCTGTGTGGAAGAACTCAAACCCAAAAGGTCACATATTATATGATTCCATTTATATGAAATAACCAGCATCGATGTGGAGGGAGGGAAACAGGAAGTGATTGTTTAGTGACTCTGGGGTTTTCTTTTGGGGTGATGAAAACATTTTGGAACTAGAATGGGGGGGGGGGATGTTGTACAACACTGTGAATATATAAAGGCCACTGAATTATGCAATTTAAAGTGGTTAATTTTATGTTAAGTGAATTTCACCACAATCTAAAAAATGCATCTGCAAACAAAGCATCTGCAAAAGAAAAAATCCAATGCATTCAGCAGACAGCCTTGTGCCAAGTATTGGGGCAACTGAGATGGATGAGACCTGCTCTCTGTTAAAGCTGATAACTGAGTTTTTTGGCCTTTGATGCTAGCAGGTTGCTACCCCCCTGAGATTCACCTCCCCCTCTATGGGTTCTCTCATTGATTACTACTACCACCACCAGGCAGACTTCCAGGGGTGCTGCCCCCCTATCCTGTCTTAGTGAACTGGGTTGGTACAACACAAAATGCATCCTCTGAGTGACTTTGCAGTGGGAAACCTGACAAACATAACCTTTGCCATGTGATAAAGGTTAATAACCACAGTAATGAGTCATGTTGATCAAATGTACCCTTGATCTGATGTGATGAGAACAGCACTTTGTCTGTGAGGTCTTGCTCCAAAGAACTCTGAACTCCAGTTTAATCTGTTTAATCACTCCAGTTTAAACATCAGGAAAACTCAAAATGAGAGACAGTCTACAAAATTCTTGACCAATACACCTCAAAATTGTCAAGGTCATAAAAAACAAGTGACGTCTAAGCAACTGTCCAGACCAGAAAGAGTGTAGGGAGGCGTGATAACTAAATGTGAGGAAGTATCCTGAGACAGAAAAAGGATGTTAGGTAAAAGTTAAGGAGATTCTAATAAAGTAGGGACTCTGGTTAGTTAATAATGTACCAGTATTTGTTCATTAGTTGTGACAAATATAAGATAGTTCAATAGAGGAAATCAGGTAGGGGTATATGAGAATCCTCTGAACAATCTTTGCAACTTTTCTGTAAATATAAAACTGTTCTTGGGACTTCCTTGGTGGTCCAGTGGTTAAGACTCCATGCTTCCACTTCAGGGGACACAGGTTCGATCTCTGGTCAGGAAACAAAGATTCTACATGCCATGCCATGCAGAAAAATAAAATTCTTTTAAAAACTTTATTTTAAAAGATTGTCTTAAAAATGTATGCTTTAAAAATCCTTACAAGGGCTATAACAAGGTTGTTCAGAGAGAAATGGCAATGAAGAAATGAGCAGAGTGGAGTGTGACCTACTAGTTTGGTGTAACAGATGTTCTCAAGTGTGAATTGACCCCAGGAAGAAAAATAAGGGCTTACCCTACTTTCCAAGTCCCTCACCAGCCTCTTCCTAACTTGGAAGTCCCCTTGTAGACACCAATACCTTTAAATACCTAAACTAACAAACATCTCTTGGTAAACGTCACACTGCACTTGAAAATATGTGGGTTATTTTCAAATATCTTTTGATATTGATTTTTTTTTATATGAAACTTTTAGTATTTTATTCATTTTCATAGTTTTACAGTATTAGTAAAAATAATGGCCATTATAAACAAGTATAAAGTGGAAGTTGATGAAAAAATAACCCCAAGTCTTCCTTGACTCCCACCCTCCCACCAAAAAACTAGCTAGTATATGGTAAATATCCTTTTCACACATTATCTTTAGGCATATATTCACTTTGTAGTGGTGGATGGTTTAGTCGCTAAGTCGTGTCTGACTTGTGATCCCACAGCCTGCCAGACTCCTCTGTTCATGGGGTTTTTCAGGCAAGATTACTGGAGTGGGTTGCCATTTCCTTCTCCACTGATATTGATTTCTAACATAATTTCACAATGAGAAGAGAACAGACTCTGTATGATTTCAATACTTTAGACCATGAAATTTTTGTACCTTGTTTTACATCCCTTAATATGTTCCAGTGTTTCCTAGTTTACATGGTCTATGGGAACTTGAATAGAATTTGTACCTGCTGTTGTGTGAAAACTGTATAATTCTTAATTATGTTGAATTGGTTCATAGGGCTTTTCAGATCTACTGTATCCTTCTACTTTTCTGTTATTCATTCTATTAAATTTTGAGAGCTTGATATTGAAACAAACTAAAAATCTTAATTTATCCACTTAAATAATTGTAATATATAGTGGAACTATATGTAACTTTGTTCCAAGTCTCCTATAAATGTATTATCATACTTTCATAATTTAAAAAATAAAAAAGAGAAAAAAATTCAGACTGAGTCAGGGTTTCACTTCCATATCAAAGACCTCATAGCAGTTTTGCTTTACAGGCCCTGGTCCACTCATCTTCCCCAGGGGGACTTAAACCAGGAAGAACTTTAGATGAGATGCCTCACTGCCTTTTCACAGGTGTAGTCTCAAGGCCTGATGGTTATGTTCTAAATCAACAGTAGAATGATATCTCAATTCTATACAATATCCATAGATACTCCCACCCATTAATCAGGGATTATTTCCTCCTCTACGAGCAAACATTCCTCCATTTGGTACATCATGATACCATGGATGCCTTTGAAAAGGGCCTTTCTCAAATTTAAATTCAGGCGGGGCACTGTAAAGGTTAAGAGGAATGATTTAGAATGCACAACCCTGGACTCAAACTCTGATTCCATCACTTATTAATTTATTTAAACCCTATAATCCTCAGTTTCCACAGCTGTAAAATAAAGATTAATAATATCTTATTTTATAGGATTGTTGGAAGAAGAGAGAATTCATGTAATGTGCTTAACACAGAGCCTGATATAAGGTCTCAGGTTCCTGTCAAGATTCTTGGATGGAGCTGAGAAATCCACAGGCTCCAGGGAAGGGGCACCTGTCGCCAAGACCACTAACCCATGAGTGATACAGAAGCCAGAACAGAGAGAGAGGACTGGCTGGATACTGGAGCCAGTGGGAGAAAAGGAATGGGTAGCAAAGGATCTATCCACAGACAAACTTGACTCCAAGTTACTGGTGAGGAGACTGGCCCAGAATGGCTCTCGAGGTCTTGGGCATGTCCGTGTCCAACAGTACTTTATATTCTCCAAGGCCATCATCAGATGAATCATCATGAAAACCAACCCACAGCCACCCTGTGAGGACTTGCCCTGTACCAGACACATACCTGGAGAGGACTGCAAAGTCCAGGAGGTTGATGTGACTTGAGCTCCTTGAATACCCCTGGTGAGCCAGACACTAGCCCTTTAGTTGAAGGACTGCGAGAAGGCCTGTGTCATACACCCAGGGGCAGCCAGGGTGGCAGAACTGTCGGAAGTCTCTGGGCATTTCAGCCTCAATCACACCCTGGTGCCTAACACTGCCTGGCACACAGTAGGTGCTTCCTGAGCACACAGATGAGAGGACGGAATGTCCCTCTCCTCAAGTCCTTCACACTCTGGCAGGGGAGACGGGGTATACCACACATCCATGAGGTATCTTGCCCAGAAGTAATCCCGAACCGTGGCCACTGAATACCTTGAGGGAGCAGAGCACTTGCAGGGCCATGCATAGTAGGACGGTGTCAGCCTGGGCCACGGAGGACGAAGGCTGTGTCTGTGCAAGGGGCCCAGCTGCCCTGAGATTGCCGGGGAGCGCATGACTCAGGGTAGGCAGGCTGTGGGCTGGAGGAAGGGTGGGGCACCCTGGGAAAGCACTAGGGAACCCCAGGAGGAGCCAGCCTCACCTCTACCTTCCTGATTCCTTCTCTCCCTTATTGTTTCTGGGCAAAGGCCGCTGCAGAGCTCACAAGCAACAGCTTTGCCGGCACCTGCAGCATACATAGCAAAGTTCAGAAAGGGATAAAGCTGGAGTGAGCTTCTCAGAGAATAGGCAACATCTCAGAGCATACTTCAAAAACAAGGGCGCCTCAGTGAAACAAAAGCTTGACCCTCAGCACTGGATAAAGTTGTGTTAAAATCCTGGTTTAGCCTAAACTCCTAGCACCTGAACTTCCTGCTTCTTTAATTTGCACTTTGGAGATGATATCTATAGGGGGCCTGGTTCATTGAGTTGGAGCTCAGTGCCTGGTAGGTAAGACTTCCCCAGTGGCTCAGTGGTAAAGAATCCATCTGCAATGCAGGAGACACAAGAGATGCAGGTTCGATCCCTGGATAGGGAAGATCCCCTGGAGTAGGGCATGTCAACCCACTCCAGTATTCTTGTGGGAAAATGCCATGGACAAGAAGCCTGGCAGGCTGTAGTCCATGAGGTCCCAAAAAGTTGGACATGACTGAAGCGACAGAGCACGCATGCCTAGTAGTTAGACGTTGCCTGTCACTGTCACCGCACTGTCCCACACCATGGTGTGAAGCAGGCTGGATAAACAGATGCTGAAAGCTACAGGGGCCTCCGGGTAGGGCAGAAAGCCACTCATCTTATCTAATATTGCTGAGCAACTGTTTTCACCTACTAAAATTGGCCCCGCAACACCTGATGCCTGAGTGTGACCAGTCCTGCGAGCCAGCGGGGAGTAGCCGTCCCCTTCCTCGCTTCTCTATCAAACCATCTTCTGTTTGGGGTTCTCAGCCCAGTTTTAGAGAGCACGAGAGAAGAGAAAGACCCAGCCCCCGCCCTCTGGAAATACAGACTCTCGCAGGACAGGCCACCCTCTGAGCAATGACACGTCATGATGCCATGTGGTCCCCAGGTGACAGGACCACAGCACTGGAGCTTTTGGCAGGCTCTCAGCCTCGTCTGTGCTGATCCTCCACATCAGTCACATTCTCTCCCCCTTAGGTCATTGCAGACACCTGACCTTCACCTGGAAGGCCCCTTTTCCAACTATGAGGGGGAAGGTCTCCTGGGAGGCCTCCCCTCTGCTGTTGTCCCTCAGCACTTTTATTTTTTCCACTAATACAGATTGAAACCCGTTCTGTGGTAGGGCCCAAATAGAACAGAACAGCTCGGGTCCCACAGGCACAAAGCCCGAGGCACGTGGATTCATCTGTCCTGTGAAAGGACAATTATTCCCCTGTTTGGTGATTGTCACGTGTCTGTCTCCCCACTAGACGGAGAGCTCCATGGAGGCAGGAGCTGTGTCTGTCCTGATCGCTGCTATGGGTTTGGCTACACAGAGGGCAGCTGGTTGACTGAATGGCTCTTGGCCATGAGTCTGACAGCACTCAGAGGAAAAGGTCCTGATGATAGAGAACAGCTGAGGGAGGCTCCTGCAGTGGGTGGAGTTTGTATACGAGGGCAGCAGGCAGGAATGCAGCAGGGATGTGGAGGTGGGAATGAGTCTGGGCTGGGCCAGAGACGATGGGGAGACCAGCCTGCCTTATTGGGAGAAGAGGTGGTGACGGTTGGCTGGGTATGGGGCAGGAGGAATCCAGGTGCCGCCTCCTGGGGCCTCTCTACCTCTATACACAGCTCTTGGTCTTCCCCAGCTTCCGGTTCTCCCTCCCTCATCCCGCTACCTTCTTCTTTGAAAAAATTATTTATTTATTTGGCTATGCTAGGTCTTCATTGCAGTGTGAGGGCTCTAGGAGTGGCGGCTTCAGTAGTTGCAGCTCATGGGTTCTAGAGTAGTGGCTCTAGTACTTGGCTTATAGTTATGTCACATGGGCTTAGTTGCTCCTCAGCATATGGGATCTTCTTGGACCAGGAAACAATACTGTGTCTCCTTGTGCATTGTATTCATTGAGCCACCAGGGAAACCCCCCCACCCCCCCCACCCACCCCCCACCCCCCGCCGCCTTCTAACAGGGCATCAAGCAGTCCATGGATAAGGAACTCAAAGAACACCAAGGTAGGTGATCAGACCTCTGGTCATCTGAGAGTATAGGACCTTCCTTTGTTGAAGTCCAGTTCCAGTCATCTTCCCCATGTGGAGCTGCCAGATAAAATACCAGACACCCAATAAATCTGAGTGTCAGACATACAGTGAATAATTACTTAGAATAAATAACACTGGAGACATGCCTATAGTAAAAAGTTCTTCCTTGCTTTTCTGAAATTTCAATTCTTATTAGCTAAACATGGTAACCCGTTCCCCACCCCCATTTCAGAACCTGCCACTTGCCCCTGCTTGAGCCTCCAGGGAGCCCTCAGAGAAGTCTTGGGCCTCCAACAGCATTCTCAACAAACCCACAATTTGGATGGAAGCGATACTGAAGATTACTTAGTCTCATGTGTGTGTGCGTGCTAAGTTGTTTCAGTAGTGTCCGACTCTTTGTGACCCCATGGACTGCTTGTAGCCTGCCAGGCTCCTCTGTCTGTGGAATTCTCCAGGTAAGAATACTGGAGTGGGTTGCTGTTTCCTTCTCCAGGGGATTTTACCAACCTAGGGATCGAACCTGTGTCTCTATGTCTCCTGCACTGGCAGGCAGGTTTTTTTTTTTTTTTTTTTTTTAAACTAGTGCCACCTGGGAAGCCCATTTAGTCTCATACCACCCCCCAGATGTGGACTAGGAGACTGAGGCCCAGAGGGGACAGGCATTGGCAAGCCCTTGGGCTTCTGCCACTCCTTACCTGTGACTTGGGTCTCCTGGAGAGTAGAAGGACCCTTGGGGAAGGGGGTTTAGGAAAGACCAGGGCCCTCCTGGATAAGGCAGGGCAGGAAGGCTCCAGGTTAGCCTACCCCCAGGCAATTTCCCAGATCCTGACAACCCCAGGTGAGTCACCACCTCCCAGATTACATCTAGAGCAGTTCCAAGTCCCTGGGCTTCTCAGCTCCTGCTGGGCTTGCTGCCCAGAGGCCCTGGGCGTGGGGTGGCTGGAAGGGGGTGTCTCTTGGGCAAGAACAAGTGGGTGGGGCTGGACTTCATGTGAGAGGACTGGCCAGCCACTGAGGCACTTCAGAGATGACTCAGTTTAACTCCCAAGCAGGAAACTGAGGTGAGGGGAATGGACTCAGTTGTTGTTCAGTCACTCAGTCGTGTCCAACTCTTTGTGACCCCGTGGACTGAAGCACGACAGGGTTCCCCATCCTTCACCATTTCCTGGAGCTTGCTCAAACTCAGGTCCACTGAGTCGGTGATGCCATCCAACCATCTCTCCCTTTATTGTCCCCTTTTCCTCCTACCTTCGATCTTTCCCACCATCAGAGTCTTTTCTAATGAGTCAGCTCCAGCTTCAGCATCAGTTCTTCCAATGAATATTTAGGATTGATTTTCCTTAGGACTGACTGGTATGATTTCCTTGCTATCCAAGGGACTCTCAAGAGTCTTCTCCAACACCACAATTCAAAAGCATCAATTCTTCGACACTTATAGAGGCAGGGACTTAACCAAAATCACCCAGCCAGTCAGACCCACAGGCTAGGGTTTTTCTACCAAATTGTCATTCCACGCTTCCTGCTGAAATTGCCCACCCCCTCCCTGCTCTGTGTTTCTTCATCTCACTTTTCCCTCCTTGATGCTACATTTTGTGTTTAAATCCTGTTCACTCTCTGGAGATCCCAGAATAGTGCCTGGCACTGAGCAGGTGCTGAACAAGCCTTTGTTGAAAGAAACTGCCCCTATTACATCTCACCTTTTTTTTTTTTAACTGTGTTTGTTTGTTTGTTTTTTCATTTATTTGTATTAGTTGGAGGCTAATTACTTTACAATATTGTAGTGGTTTTTGCCATACATTGACTTGAGTCAGCCATGGATTTACATGTGTTCCCCATCCTGAACCCTGCTCCCACCTCCCTACCCATCCCATCCCTCTGGGTCATCCCAGTGCACCAACCCCGAACACTTGTCTCATGCATCCAACCTGGACTGGCGATCTGTTTCACACTTGATAATATACATGTTTTGATGCTGTTCTCTCAGATCATCCTACCCTCGCCTTCTCCCATAGAGTCCAAACGTCTGTTCTATGCATCTGCATCTCACCTTGTGCGGCACACACAGCATGACGTGGCAGTCCCGCAGCTGCAGGTGTGCAGTACAACCTCTGCTAGCAGTGTGGCTCTCCGAGGGTCTGGGGGCCCCTGAGGCCCAGGGCTCCCTCCTTCAGTCACAGCCCCGCCTGGGTCTGGGAACTGAGAGAGTGACAGCACAGGGATGAGATGGACTGATTGTGAGCTTAGGGGCTGGGCTCTCATCGGTCTGTCCCAGTGCACCCTCTGGACCAGACAACACCTGAGAAAGGCCAGGGGACTCAGTTCCAGAGTTATGCAGGCTCGATCCCTGGGTCAGGAAGATCCCCTGGAGAAGGAACTGGAACCCACTGCAGTATTCTTGCCTGGGAAATCCCATGGACAGAGGAGCCTGTCAGGCAACTGTCCATGGGGTCGCAGAGCGGGACATGACTGAAGTGACTTAGCTTGCACACAGTCGCTAAGTAGTTTCAGACTGTCTTGTGACTTCATGGACTATAGCCCTACAGGCTCTTCTCTCTAACAAACTACCACCAACAGGAAGAATTTAAGAAAGGTCAAAAGGAGAGAGGAGACTCTAGTCCATGTGTCCTACCAATCTCCCAGAACTATTCTTGCTGAAATCCATCTTGGCTGAGTGATGTGCATGTCACCAGAAAACACCCTGGGTCAGAGTGATTGGACAGAGACAACCTGGAAACTAACCATAAAACCACAAAACCTGACACTGTGAGCCTCATGGCAGAGCAGTTCTCCGGGTTCCCGTACCCTGCCGCTCTCCACTCAGGTGCAGCTTCCCAATAAAGCCTCTTGCTTTGTCAGTGAGCGTGTCTCCTCGGACATTCATTTCCAAGTGTTAGGCAAGAGCCCACTCTCGGGCCCTAGAAGGGCAACATGTAGTCTCAGCTAATAGCTATGCTCTCATGGCAGGGTTGTACCAAAGACATCCCTTTTAATGTATGGATAAATAGTAAGCTCTCAATAAAATCATGGAGCCCTCTCATGGCAGTAACGGTGCGTGTGCTGATGGGAATGTGCTCACCACAATGAGTAATGTGCACTGTTTCCCTCTCTTTGGTTATTGCTTTGACATTTGTCACAAACATACCTCCTGTTCCTCTAATAATGTCTATGGCCTGTTTCACTGTCAGCAGCAAAGCTCCCCTGGGTAATTTCAAAACCCTGAAAAAACAAAATCTTGGTGTTACATTCTTCTCCAGGTTTATTCTGTCAGCACCTTTGCCAACAATCACCTCTGGTTATGTATTATACCTGGGGGGTGTACACGGTGCCAGCCACTACCCTAGCGGTGTCCCTTACCTTTAGGCCCCAGACCCCCCTCTATCCTTGACAGACCCTTCGCGGACCATATTCCCTGTCATTCTCTGAGGCTCACATCCAGGTCTTATCTGTCTTGGAGACCACGGGTGGTTGGGGCCTCAAGGGCTGTCTTGGGGACACTTGGAACACTTCATAATCATCCAGAGAATGTCACTCCGAGAGGTCTGTCCAGATTTGTCTGGCCCTAGGCTTCTGCCCAGTCTAGATACCTCCACCTCTAGTCCTATGATCTCCCTGGTATGTCCAAAGGTGAGCTCTGCATCTCTTCCCAAGTCTGTTCCTGTCTCACCCTCAGTGAGGGCACCTCCAGCCAGCTGGCCACGTGGGCAGATCCTGAGAATCATGGAGCCTCCTCTCACCCCCTCCCTGCCCTCCTCCAACATTTCGCTCAGTCCTGGCCATCCGTCTGTGATGTCCTGGGGAGAGTCCACTTCTCACCTTCCTTCACCTCACCTTCATGTTTACTTCATCTTCTCTCACCTGACCTTGAAGCAGTGAGCTCCTTCGATCTCTGCCCTCAGCCCTGTGCTCCCTGCAGCAGCAGGGGGGGATCCTCCTGGCAGCACGTCCAACCTCATCATTCTCCTGCTCAAAACCTCTCCACAGCTCCCCACTGCCCTCAGGATGAAATCAGCTCCTTGCCTGATAGCTGAGGTCCTTCATGATCTGGACCCTGCCAGCCTCACTAGCTCACCTCACACTACTGTTCCACGGACTGTTAAGCATTCCGCAGCTCCCAGCCTTGCTTCAAGACGATACCTCCATCTTGGAGGGAGGACGCTCCTTCCTTCCTAACTGGTAGATTCCTTCATCTTCAGTCACTGGGAGAGTCCACTGTGAGAATCAACTTGATTTCCAGGGAGGGTGGGTAAACAAGGCTTTTCTCAGGGTGTATGTGTGTGTTTTTAGAGTCAGTCAATGTTTGTCTATTTATTCACATACACATAGGCTTGTTTCTAAAAGGATCTGAGCTGGCCCTTACATATTTACTGAGTGGCAGCCATGTGCGCCACACGCACAACTCCATGCGCGCTGCACGCTCATCCACACTCCCTCTGGCGAACCGGAGACCAGAGAACTTCTAGGGCAGGAACTCGGGGCTCAAGGGTGAGGGAACTCAGAGGAACCAGGAAGGGGGAGGTGGGAAGGAGGGAACAATGAGAAGGGCTTGACAGGAGATGGGAACAGAGGGAACAGAAGGAGCATCGAGTGGGGGATGGGGGAGAACCACAGCTTCCTTCTGTGACCCCTGCTTGTGTTTCCTTTCCCTCTTGCTCAGGTTGTCTTCAAGATCTGTTCCCCTTTCTTCTTGCAACATTGCCCCGTGGGGGACAGAGTGGGGATGAACGTAGTGGGAACAGAGATTGTGAGAGCCCCTCAGGGTCCAGATGACCCGCAGGAGGGAGCCTGTCCCCAGTCAATGAGCCACCCTGTGGTCACAGCACGTTGAAGTTGCCAGCACACTAGCCATCCTCCCTTCATCCTCCCAATCGGTCTGTGACTGTGTATCACTGCATCCATTTCATCAGAGAGGAAACCAAAGACCAGAGTGTGGGTGACAGAGCAAGGACTCCATCCATCTATTTTCAGAGGCTAAAATCTTTCTTCTGTCAACTATCCCAGGGGTCATCTGCTCCTGAATCCTCTGGGCACAGCATAGGGAGCTTAAGAAATATGAGTTGGGTTAGCATCAGGGAGGATGGATTCCTGAGAAGGGTACCGTCTCTGCAGCCTCTAGGCCAATACCTGGGCTTAACCTTCATGGGCTTCCCTGATAGCTCAGTTGGTAAAGAACCTGCCTGCAATACAGGAGACCCTGGTTTGATTTCTGGGTCAGGAAGATCCCCTGGAGAAGGGATATGCTACCCACTCTGATATTTTTGGGCTTCCCTTGTGGCTCAGCTGGTAAAAAAAAAAATCTGCCCGCAAAGGTTTTCCACCGCAGTATTCTGGCCTGGGGAATTCCTTGGACTATACAGTCCATGGGGTCACAAAGAGTCGGACACTGCTGAGCAACTTGCACTTGTACTTTCACTTTCAACCTTCATGGGCTACTTTAGTCGCTTGGCCCCTCTGCATTTCTATCTAGCTCTGGTGCTCAGGGCACAGGACCAGGCACCAGGAAACTCAGGCTGCAGCACCAGCACTGCCAGCCCTGGCTTTGTGACTCTGGCCGAGACCTCAGGCCTCTGCCCTTTGCCTTCTGCAGTCAAGATGCTGAGCCAGAGGGTGTTCAAGGTCCTGATTTCCCTGATCTCCGTGAATGCCAGATTTCCCTGAGTTTGGTTTGTCTGTCTTCAGAGTGTGTGCCAGGCTGAGAACAGGATCAGTTCCCATCCTGCCCTGCTAGTCAGCCCTGAGGGGGCTCTCCAGGCAGTGGGAATGGTTGCCAGGGTCGGGGGTTACAGATTCTAGTTTTATCTGTTGCAGCCAAAGCTGGGGCCTGCCTGGCCCACTCCCCAGCTGACCCCCACTGACCCTAACACTGAGCGGCTGGGAATTGACCCAGATGGAGCTGAGGCAGCTGTCAAGGCAGTCCTAAAATTAGCCTCAACAGGGATAGGGAGAGAGCCCTGGCCCAGGCTTCAGGCTCCAACGTCCCCAAGGGACTGAGCCCACACTCCACTGAAGGCTAGAGAGGTCAGCCAGAGTTCTGGCAGTGGCCCTATCATGATGTTGGCTGGAAAGCCACAGATGAGCATGGACACATTGCAGGAGCGGATTTGAAGGGCAGGCACCCTCTGCCAATTGCTTGGGCCCTGATGTAGCTCCCGTCTCCCAGCCCATCAGAACCTGAGAGGGCCCAGGGAAGGACCTTGCTATTTATATTCTTCTAGAACATGGTTGAGGCAGCCTGTCTGTCTTCCCAAGGCCAAGTTGGATGACCTCACACCTTAGCATCAACTCCCAACCACAGAGGAAGAGCCAGAAGGTCTACCAACCTGCTGGGGGGGGTAGGTTGCAGATCTCCAGGACTCGGTCTAAAGTCAGCTCTTCCCACTTAGGAACAGCAGCTGGATCCACTTCCCTCCTCTCTGCCTTGTATTCTGAGGATCTTGCAGATCCTAATTCCAAAGGCCTGGGGTGGCACGTGAAATTATTCAAGATTCTAACAAGGTCCCAGGTTGGTCTGCAGACCATTCTAATCGCAGATCTCACTTTCCCAGCCAGCCTGGGTGGACCCCAAGACCAGACTTCCTTTCTTCAGTTTCACAGGTATTCCTCAACCAACCCCAGTAGAGCCTGGCTCAGGTACATGGGCACATGAAACAGCAGGTATCTGACTGTTTTATTTTGTGTTCCTATGTGGGTATGTAGATGTGCATGGAAGTCCTGGTGCCCCTGTGTATCCAGTTTGTGACTTTTTACATGTATAGAGTGTACAGAGGTGCAGGGGTACAATAATAGCACAAACTGCTAACATTTAAAAAAATAGTCAACTTTTAGTCAGGTACTAACAAGATTACATATAATGTCTAAACTCTCATAACAACTCTTATGAGTTATGGTCCTATTCTCAGATGAGAAAATAGAGGCTCGCAGAGGTTGGGTGACTTGCTCAAGGTCACAGGACTGTTAAGAGGCAGTCAGGGTTGCTGTCAGGGATGGGCTGCACTCTGGGGCAGGTGAGCTTGGGAGCATATGTGCAGCTGGGTAGGCCTGGGCGAGTGTAGGAGTGAAGTAGCGCCAAGAGTCAGGGCAAACCAATCAGAGCACATGCAGAAGGCAGGTGGGGAGGAGGAAGGAGACCTAGGCCCAAATCAGACCAGCCTGGGCTTGAGTCTTCACCCTGCCCGGCTGAGTTTCAACTTTCTCCTCTGTGAAGTGAATATATAAGAGTTGTCTCATGAGGCTGCTGTTTTGAGAAGGAAATGTGATGACATGTACAAAGAGGCTCTCCCAGGGCCAGCCCAACACAGAGTAGGTGCTCAGGATGTGTGAGCTGGCCTTTCCTCCCTCCCCCTGCCCCACCCCCTGTGGGTGAACTCCTTGGCAATTTGGGGAGTGGCTTCTGACGTGATGGTTGCTGCCAACTCATTGGATTAAAAGAGGCATCCTGGGAAGGGCCAGGGACAAGCTGGGGCAAGGCCAATAGAGAAGTGCTGGGACCACAACTGAGAGAGCCCCCCCAGAGGGAGACAGACATCCCTACAAATCTCAGAGCCTGGCTTGCATTGACTGAGACAAGAGAACTGCAAGGCTGGAGACCCCTTCAACTCAGGATAAACCCTTTTAGGAAAGGAAACACCCTCTCCTTTGACTCAGCCCTTAGCTATGTCAGATATTAGTCTTCATGGTCCTCTAGAGACCGTGCCCACTGGGGGCCAAGTCTCCCCTGGGCTGGGCTGGACATCTGTTAGGTCAGGCTTTTGTAAGTCTCTGATGACTCATTTTCTCTTCCTCCTCCCACACCCTAACCTCATGCCGGAGCTGGGTGTCCCTGGTGATGCTCGCATCTGGTTGGCTCCCAGCATGAATTCTTGTGGGGCATCAGTGGGTAGACCCCTTACCTACCAGTCATGCATTGCCACCAAGTTTGCTGCCCGAATCACTCCTAGAGGGAGTAAACTGCTTCTTGTAGGCCTCTGCAAACAGTGGGAAGTCACCTTGGTAGGGATTAATCTCTCCTGGGATCCAGAGTGGAAGGGAACTCAGTTGGATTCCCTGGACCACCAGAAGCAGATCCTGGGAAAGAGAGTCCAGGATACACTGCTGATGAGAGCTCATTAAAGGTGGGATACCGAAATATAGTACTGGTGATGTCACATGGCTCACTTCCTAAATTTCCCACGTGAGGATCCTAAGGCCAAAAGAGGGCCATCACCAGGCCAGGTCACCAGGAAAAGGGGCACAGAGCCCACCCCAGCCACCTTCCCAGATGAGGCTGCGAAAGACTCTGGCTTTTGGCGCCCCCATGTGGCTGAATAGAAGAAAGACAGGGCTGAGCTAATACTTGCAAAACAAGTTCCTGGGGTTGAGTGACTCCAGTGCGTGAGGGGTGCCCTTCCAGAATACAGGGCGAGGACTGTCTCCAATTACACAGCCTCGGCCCCAGCTAGTCCCCCCAATTCAATATCTATCTCCCCCACCAGACTGGGAGCACCACAGAAGCACGGTGGGATTTGATCTATCACATCCCTTGGATACCCTGGGAAGGCACTGTGAAGCTTTGAGGAAGTGGTTTGAACTGAATTGAATTCAGTATAAATGGAAGGAAACAGTGTGGAATGTGTACAAAGATTATGCACAAGACTGTTCACCAAATCCATGTCTGTAAAAGCAAAAATTGCACTGATGTATTGTTGAAGTGGGTGATGGGTACAGCGTTCTGTTATAGTATTCAATTCATTTTAGTGTGTGTTTGAAATGTTTTGAAACAAAGGAATTAGTGGAAACCATAAAGGCCTAACAATAGAAATCTAAATAAATTATGATGCAGTTGTGCAAAGGAATAGTGTCTAGAGACATTAAAAATACTGTCATGGAGTTTTTTTGTTTTTAATTATAACAGCTTTATTGATCTATAATTCATATAACATACAATTTATGGATTTAAAGTATACAGTGGTTTTTAGCATATTCATGAAGTTTTACAACCATCACTGTAATTGATTTTGAAGCATTTTTGACACCCCCCAACAAAACCCTCTACCTATTAGCAGTCACTTCTCATTGCCCCCAAGTCTCTCCCACCCCTCAACACAGCCAACAAATCTACTTTCTGTCCCTGTAGATTTGCTTATTCTGGGCATTTAATAAAACTGAAATCACGTAATATGTAGTCCTCTGTATTTGATTTTTTTTTTTTAATGCAGCACAATGTTTTCAAGGTTCATTGAAGTTGTAGCATGTATTGGTATTTCATTGTGGATACACCAAAATTTATCCATTCATTAGTTGATGGATATTTAGGTTGTTTCTGCTTTGGGGCTATAATGAATAATGTAGCTAATAACATTTATGTACAAGTGTTTGTGTGAATATATGTTTCACTTTTCTTGGATATACATCTAGGAGTAAAATTTCTGGATCATATACTAACTCTATGGAGGACTTACCTGGAGGTCCAGTGGTTAAGACTGTGCTCCCAATGCAAAGGGCACTGCTTCAATCCCTGGTCAGAGAACTAAGATCCCACATGCCACATGATGCAGCCAAAAAATCATAAAATTTAATTTTAAAAATATATAAACTCTGTGTTTAATTAACTGAGGAACTGCCAGACTATTTTCTTTTTTTTTTCATTTATTTTTATTAGTTGGAGGCTAATTACTTTACAATATTGTAGTGGTTTTTGCCATATATTGACATGAATCAACCATGGATTTACATGTGTTCCCCATCCTGAACCCCCCTCCCACCTCCTTCCCCATCCCATCCCTCTGGGTCAACCCGGTGCACCAGCCCTGGGCACTTGTCTCATGCATCCAACCTGGACTGGTGATCTGTTTCACACTTGATAATATGCATGTTTCAATGCTCTTCTCTCAGATCATCCCACCCTCGCCTTCTCCCATAGAGTCCAAAAGTCTGTTCTATACATCTGTGTCTCTTTTTCTGTCTTGCATATAGGGTTATCATTACCATCTTTCTAAATTCCATATATATGTGTTAGTATACTGTATTGGTGTTTTTCTTTCTGGCTTACTTCACTCTGTATAATGGGCTCCAGTTTCATCCATCTCATTAGAACTGATTCAAGTGTTTTATTTTTAATGGCTGAGTAATATTCCATGGTGTATATGTACCACAGCTTCCTTATCCATTCGTCTGCTGATGGGCATCTAGGTTGCTTCCATGTCCTGGCTATTATAAACAGTGCTGCGATGAACATTGGGGTACACGTGTCTCTTTCAGTTCTGGTTTCCTCGGTGTGTATGCACAGCAGTGGGATTGCTGGGTCATGTGGCAGTTCTATTTCCAGTTTTTTAAGGAATCTCCACACTGTTCTCCATAGTGGCTGTACTAGTTTGCATTCCCACCAACAGTGTAAGAGGGTTCCCTTTTCTCCACACCCTCTCCAGCATTTATTGCTTGAAGACTTGGATAGCAGCCATCCTGACTGGTGTGAAATGGTACCTCATTGTGGTTTTGATTTGCATTTCTCTGATAATGAGTGATGCTGAGCACCTTTTCATGTGTTTGTTAACCATCTGTATGTCTTCTTTGGAGAAATGTCTGTTTAGATCTTTGGCCCATTTTTTGACTGGTTCATTTATTTTTGACAGACTATTTTCCAAAAGCTCTATCATTCTATATTCTCACCAGCATTATATGAGTGTTCAGATCGATTTCTCCATATCCTTGCCACATTTGTTATTATCTGTCCTTCTTTTAGTCTAGCCATCCTAGTGGGTGTGACTCATGTAATTTTTAATGTCATGGAAAATGTCTTTAGTGTAATGTTAGATTTTTAAGAAGTAGACTTTAGAACTGTTTATACAGTATAATCTCAACTCTATATATGTTTACAGAAATCAGACTGAAAAATAATCTACTAAAATGTTGATTTGGTTATCTGTGGACAATTTTGCATGGTTTTTATTTTTTCCTAATTTCTTTGACAGTTTAAACACTCTTTGATGGGGAAAAAAGCCAATATTATAAAAGAAGTTTAGAAATCAGTAAATATTACAAAGAGATAATGCAAATAAATTAAAATATTAAAAATGTATTGAATGAAGCTGTTAAGTGCCAGTATGCAGGACCTTGGGCTCTTGGAGATGAGGTCTGAGTGGAGATGGAAAAAGCAGACGAGTCAGGCCTCTGATTTTAGGGTGCAGGGGTGTACAGAAAAGGAACATCACTTTCAGTGGGGATCAGGGAAAGCTTCATGGATGAAGTAACCCTGCAGCTATATGGACTGTGAGCAAGAAGCCAATTTAGACTCATGGAGATGAGGTGGGGGGACAGATTGCAGATTGCAGGTATATCAGATATAGGCCTGACCTCTGTGTGCACAGACTGCTGGGGTTGTAGACAAGAGGTCCAGTGTCTCTG
The DNA here is from genome assembly GCF_963930625.1 of Muntiacus reevesi. Lineage (NCBI taxonomy): Eukaryota > Metazoa > Chordata > Mammalia > Artiodactyla > Cervidae > Muntiacus > Muntiacus reevesi. The sequence goes on from NC_089257.1 coordinate 38,642,185, forward strand.
TAGGAGAGATGGTGACCCGAGCCAACCTCGCTCTGCCCTAATTTGGGGTAACTGACCTTGCCCAGTATGCTGAGGATGAGTTTCCTAATCTCTGAAATGGCTGTAATAAACTTCCTTGAGTGTTGTCATAGCACTGAATGAGATAGGAATGTGAAGCGGTCTCTGGCATAAGCCTGACCCACAGCAAGTAAGGGATTTACTTCAAGGAAAGGGAGGTGCAAAGTTGATTTAAAGGATGGAATGATGTAGGGGGAGATCTGAGGCGAGGGACACTTAACTGGACCTTGTAGAATGAAGGATTGGTGGAGGAGGGGACTGACATTCCAGACAAAAGCAGCCGGGATCCAGAGTCCCCAGCAAGAGGAAAAATATTAAAGGACAGACCAACTGGGAGTAAGATCTTGGAGAGTGGGGCACCTCGCTTTCTGACAATAGAGAAGTTACTACAGCAAAGACACAAGAGACTTTCCTAATGGACCAGTGGCTAAGACTCTGTGCTGCCAATTCAGGCGGCCTGGGATTTTCAGGTGACTCAGTGGTAAAGAATCTGCCTGCAATGCAGGAGACATGGGTTCGATCCCTGGGTCAGGAAGATCCCCTAGAGGAGGAAATGGTAACCCACTCTAGTACTCTTGCCTGGAAAATTCCTTGCACAGAGGAGCCAGGCAGGCTGAAGTTCATGGGGTTGCAAAGAGTTGGATGTGACTGGGCAGGCTCTGGTTCAGTCCCTGGTAAGGAAACTAGGTCCCACCTGCCCCAACTGAGAGTTCACATGTTGCAACTATAGATCCCACATGCCAACTAAGACCCAACATAGCCAAATAAATAAATAACTTTTTAAAGTGAAATTGCTTTATTTAAAAAAAGAGCGAGAGAGATACAAATAGACTCCTGGGAGGATAGCCAAGCAGTCACCTTATCTACTTTTACCAGCTAGCCCAGAGAGGCTCAAGGTCACACAGGGAGGCTGGGGTGTCCCAGGCGCGGGCTTTTCTGCAGGAAGTGGCCCCTGGACTGCAGATTGCAGTGGGACTCAGGGACTTGCTTCTGAGCCCTGTGTGTGCTTCCCATCCATTTCTCAGACAGGTGGCTCTCCTGGGATCATGGAGTTGAAATAAAGGGAAGACGAAGTTTTATTTTATTCTTTACTCCTGTGTTTTTGAAGCCCTTTGCACTGGGCTAGTGCTGCCTTCCTCCCTTAGTAAATGACACAAGTGGCTGTTGCTGGATATTTTCTGGACAACTTACTTATACTTTGCAAAAAGTCATTCTTACAGAATCTTGCAACTTATTGTCAAATGTTTCTGGGAGGAGAAATTCATCCAGGGAGGTAGAGTAAATGTAGCAAAATGTTAACAATGAATGTACTACAGAGGAAGGGCACAATACTATTCTTTAAACTTTCCCCTAGACTAAAAAAAATCACAGTTTTAAGTTTTTTTGGGAAAAAATGCAACATATATAACCCTACATACAATGTGAACCAAAAATTAGAAAGAAGGAAGACTAAAGAAATAATCTTTCTAACCTCCAGTTAGGCAAAGTATTCATAGATACAGTACCAGAAACATGATCTGCAAATGAAAAATATTGATAAGTAGGACTTTATCAATATCTTTATCTTGGAAAGACACAATTAAGAAAATGGAAAGACAAGCCACTGTTTGGCAGAAGCTATCAAAATCACTGTCCATAGAAGGAGTTCTATCCAGAACAACTATAAAAGGCCAAAGCAAAAACCAAAATTACTGTGAAAGCTCAGTAATAAGAAAACAAACCACCCAATCAAAAATGGACAATAGATATGAACAGATACTCCACCAAGAAGGCATATAATGGAAATAAGCACATGGAAAGATGCTCAAAAGACAAAAATTAGTAGAAGTACAGAGAGAAATAAATGAGTCTGCTGTTGTAGTTGGAGACTTCAGCAGCCCTGTTAGAAGTGAATCTAGCATTGGGGGAGAATGGATACATGTGTATGTATGATTGAGTCCCTTTGCCGTTCACCTGAAATGATCACAACATTGTTTATCGGCTATACTCCAATATAAAATAAAAGAAAAAAATTTTAAATAAAGAAATGGATCTAGCATCCAGAAAATTAATAAGGACATAGTTCCATCAATCAACTGGGTATGACTGATATCTATAGACTAACAATAGCAAAATATACACTCATTTCAAGCTCATATGGAACATTCAACAAGATAGACCACACTCTGGGTAATAGAACACCTAACCAAATTTAAAAGAATAGAAATCATGTAATTTTGGCTCTCAGACCACAAAAAAATTAAATTAGAAATCAATAAGAGAAAGATAATTGGAAAATCCCCAGACACATGGAAATTAAATAAGACACTTCCAAATAACATATGGCTCAAAGAAGAAATCCCAAGAGAAATTTGTAATATTTTAAACTAAATAAAAATTAAATATCAAAATTTGTGAAAAGCAGTGAAAGAATTGCTTAGAGGGACACTTATAGCATTGAATGCATGTAATATTAATAGAAAGGAAGGAATATCTAAAATCAATAATGTGTTTCATTTTAAGAAACACATTAAGAAACTAGAAACTAGAAAAAGAGCAAATTAAATCCAAAGGGAGGAGAATAAAAGAAATAATAAGATTTAGAGATGAAATTGAAAACAGAAAATCAACAGAGATAAAGCAATGAAACCAAAGCTGGTTCTCTGAAAAGACTGATAAAATTTATAAACCTCTAGGAGGCTAGCTGCTTTAAAAAAAAGAGAGGATATAAATTACTGATCAGTTATACCCCAATGCAAAATAAAGAGTTTAATAACAAAAAATGAAAGGGAACAATCACTACAAATCCTATGGACACTAAAGTGATAATAAAGGAATATTACGAAGAACTATGCCCACAAATTTGATAACCAAGATGAAATGGACCAATTCCTTGAAAGAAACAATCTGCAAAGACTCATACAAGAAGAAATAAACAATCTGAATAGGCTTATATCTGTTAAAGAAATTGAATCAATAATTTAATAAACTTTCAAAACGAAAGCATCAGACCCAGATGGGTTCACTTGTGAATTCCACCAAATATGTAAGAAGAAATTATTCCAATTCTCTACAGTGTCTTTCAGAGGTTAGAAGCAGAAGGAATACTGCCTAACTCACTCTGTGAGGCCAATATTACCCTGATACCAAAACCAAAGACATTACAAAAAAAGAAAATTTATAGATCATTACCTCTCATTAACATAGATGCAAGATGCTCAAACACATTATTAGTCATTCAGTTCAGTTCAGTTCAGTCTCTCAGTCATGTCCGATTCTTTGCGACCCCATGAATTGCAGCACACCAGGCCTCCCTGTCCATCACCAACTCCTGGAGTTTACTCAAACTCATGTCCATCGAGTCGGTGATGCCATCCAGCCACCTCATCCTCTGTCATCCCCTTCTACACACCTATTAAGTGAAGTCATTAAATAATAGTCACTTAGCTTTGTCTGACTCCTTGTGACCCATGGAACAATAGCTCCCCAGGCTCCTCCATCCATGGAATTCTCTAGGCAAGAATACTGGAGGGGGTTGCCGTTCCCTTCTCCATGGGATTTTCCTGACCCAGGGATCCAACCGGGCCTCCTGCATTGCAGGCAGATTCTTTACCATCTGAGCTACTAGGGAAGCCTGTATTAGAATGGCTAAAATTAAAAAGATTGACCATATCAAGTGTTGACGAGGATATGGAACAACTAGAACTCTCATACACTGTCAGTGGGGATGTAATATGGTACCACCACTTTGGAACAGTTTAATAATTTCCTAAAATTTTCAACATAAGCCTCCTATATAACCCAGTCATTCCATTTCTAAGTGGAATGAAATGAAGAGAGAATGAACTCAAGAGAAATGAAAGCATATGTCAAAACAAAATCTTGTACACAATTAATCAAAGCATCTTTGTTTGTAATAGCCTCAAACTGGAGACGACTCAAATGTTCATCAATGGATAAGTGAATAAACAAACTGTGGCCCATACATACAATGGAATCCTACTCAGCAATAAAAAGTAATGAGCTGATGGACAACTTGTGGAATGGTGGTGTGAGGAGCCCTGCAGACCCTCTTCTCAGTGGAACAACCATAACTATATATATATTATAAAATCATAGATATATATGTGTGTGTGTCATTCTCTGGAAATTGCCCTCACAGCACATAGCAAATGAGGGGATGTTTATTCAAGAAAATCTAAGGACTTCCCTGGTGGTCCAGTGGCTAAGACTCTGTACTCCCAATGCAGGGGGCCTGGGTTCAATCCCTGATCAGGAAACTAGATCCCGTATGCTGCAACTAAGACCTGACACAGTCAAACAAATAAAAATAAATATTTTTAAAAATCTATTAAATCTTGGCAAGGACAGTAAGAGTCTGGAGCATTAGGGCCATGACTCATTCTTTCCCTGCCCCTACCAGTTCAATGTATGGAAGCCCTACTCTAGACAGGTGAAGCTAAGAACATAGAGCTCCTGCTTTTCCCAGGTTCCAGACCAGGGCTATTGTCCAGCGCTGTGGTATCTTCCTGGGAGGAACAGGCTGCCAGCATTTCTCATTCTCTCAGCTCTGTGTTGCTGGGAAAATTGGTGCCACATGCAAAAGAATGCAGTCAGCTGCTTCCTTCACACTGTATACAAAAATTAATTTTAAATGGTCAAATACAGAAACTTAAGAGCTAAAAGCATAAAATGCTTAAAAGAAAACAGTAAATCTTCAGGACCTTGAGTTTGGCAGTGGTTTCTTAGATATGATAACAAAAGCACAACCAATAAAATGAAAAAAATTTTTTTACAAATTGAAATTTGTCAAAATTAAAAATATTTTTGCTTTAAAGGATACCATCCAAAAAATGAAAAAACAATCTATAGATTGGAGAGAAATATTTATAAATCATATATCAGATAAATATAGAATCTAGACTATATAAAAATGATTAGTTAAATAACAAAAAACAAATCAAATTTAAAATGGGCAGAGATCTAACTAGACATTTTTCTAAATAAGATAGACAGCTAAACAAATAGAAAAGTGGACCATAAACACACGAATAGGTTCTGAACATCATTAGTGATCAAGGAAATGAAAATCAAAACCGGTATGGGATATCACATCATACCCACAAGGATGACCATAATTTTTAAAATTGCAGAATAATAAATGTTGGTTAGGATGTGTAGAAATCAGAATCCTCATAGATTGCTAGTTGGAATGTGAAATGGTGCAATTACTTTGAAAAAATAATTTAAAAATATACTTGGGGAAAATTGGGAGAAATGTGAATATAAACTGGATATTAGGTGATAATATGGAATTATTCACCCTTTCCTCAGGATTGTGACTAAGAAAATGTTCTTAATCTTAGAAGCTTTATTCTCAGGTATGGGTGTCATCTAGTGACATGGTATTTGCAACTCACTTTCAAATGATTCAGATTTTTTATTTTTTTTTTAATTTAATTTAATTTTTTTTAAATTTTATTTTATTAGTTGGAGGCCAATTACCTCACAACATTTCAGTGGGTTTTGTCATACATTAACACGAATCAGCCATGGAGTTACATGTATTCCCCATCCCGATTCCCCCTCCCACTTCCCTCTCCACCCGACTCCTCTGGGTCCTCCCAGTGCACCAGGCCCGAGCACTGTCTCATGCATCTCACCCAGGCTAGTGATCTGTTTCACCATAGATAATATACATGCTGTTCTTTTGAAACATCCCACCCTCACCTTCTCCCACAGAGTTCAAAAGTCTGTTCTGTACTTCTGTGTCTCTTTTTCTGTTTTGCATATAGGGTTATCATTACCATCTTTCTAAATTCCATATATATGTGTTAGTATGCTGTAATGTTCTTTATCTTTCTGGCTTACTTCACTCTGTATAATGGGCTCCAGTTTCATCCATCTCATTAGAACTGATTCAAATGAATTCTTTTTAATGGCTGAGTAATATTCCATGGTGTATATGTACCACAGCTTCCTTATCCATTCATCTGCTGATGGGCATCTAGGCTGCTTCCATGTCCTGGCTATTATAAACAGTGCAGATTCAGATATTTTAAAAGAGCAATGAGGCAAACAAGGCAAATCATTGTTGAATCTAGGGGACCATATGGATGCTCATTGTACCCTTTCTCCCCCTTTGCTTTTGAGTATTTTCTTTAAAAAATAAATAAAAACAAAACATACAGAGGAGCATAAAAAACATATTGCCCTGCTGGTTATACAATAGAGCCTCTCTGGGTTCAGGAAGGCAGAAAGAGACCCAAGACTGGGGATAAGCAGCCCAGGGGCCAAGATCTGAAGCCCTTCAGCTTCGCTTTCTGGAATGAATGTGCCCAGAGGGATGGGCAATGGGGAAAAGCCTCTGACATCAACCCATGCCAGCAAGGTGCTAATGAGTGACTTTATAGGCATTTTCTCATTTAATCCTCACCACATCCCCATGATATAGGTGCTATGATTATGCCCAATTTACAATTGAGGAACCTGAGGCCAGAATTCAACAACAGCTTGAAGATTCTTCTCCTGATCCAAGGGCTGTGCTGGGCTCCCTGGAGGTCAGAGAGATCACAAGACTGTCCCCTATAATCAGCCTGTGAGAAGCCTGACCTAGCTCCTGGCCTTCAGGAAGAGGACAGGCTCCAGGAAGCAGGACCTTTGATGTTGGGTAACCTTACCCACACAACAATCTGTGGAAAATTCTTAAAGAGATGGGAATACCAGACCACCTTACCTGCCTCCTGAGAAATCTGTATACAGGTTAAGAAGCAACAGTTAGAACCAGACATGGAGCAACAGACTGGTTCCAAATTGGGAAAGGAGTACATCAAGGCTGTCCACTGTCATCCTGCTTTTTTAACTTCTATGCAGAGTACATCATGTGAAATGCTGGGCTGGATGAAGCACAAGCTGGAATTGTGATTGCTGGGAGAAATATCAATAACCTCAAATATGCAGATGACACCACCCTTATGGCAGAAAGTGAAGAAGAACTGAAGAACATCACAACCAAGCGGGCTTTAACCCAGGGATGCAAGGATTCTTCAATATCCACAAATCAATCAATGTAATACACCACATTAACAAATTGAAAGATAAAAACCATATGATTATCTTAATAGATGCAGAGAAAGCCTTTGACAAAATTCAACATCCATTTATGATAAAAACCCTGCAGAGAGAACAGCATCGAAACATGTATATTATCTAGGGTGAAACAGATCACCAGCCCAGGTTGGATGCACGAGACAAGTGCTCAGGCCTGGTGGACTGGGAAGACCCAGAGGGATCGGGTGGAGAGGGAGGTGGGAGGGGGGATCGGGATGGGGAATACATGTAAATCCATGGCTGATTCATGTCAATGTATGAAAAAAACCACTACAATGTTGTGAATTAATTAGCCTCCAACTAATAAAAATAAATGGAAAAAAAAAAACCCTCCAGAAAGCAGGACATACCTCAACATAATAAAAGCTATATATGACAAACCCACAGCAAACATTATCCTCAATGGTGAAAAATTGAAAGCATTTCCCCTAAAGTCAGGAACAAGACAAGGGTGCCCACTCTCACCACTACTATTCAACATAGTTTTGGAAGTTTTGGCCACAGTAATCAGAGCAGAAAAAGAAATAAAAGGAATCCAGATTGGAAAAGAAGTAGTAAAACTCTCACTGTTTGCAGATGACATGATCCTCTACATAGAAAATCCTAAAGACTCCACCAGAAAATTACTAGAGCTAATCAATGAATATAGTAAAGTTGCAGGATATAAAATTAACATAGAGAAGTCCCTTGCATTCCTATACACTAACAATGAGAAAACAGAAAGAGAAATTAAGGAAACATTACCATTCTCCATTGCAATGAAAAGAATAAAATACTTAGGAATATATCTACCTAAAGAAACAAAAGACCTATGTATAGAAAACTATAAAACACTGGTAAAAGAAATCAAAGAGGACACAAATAGATGGAGAAATATACCGTGTTCATGGATCAAAATAATCAATATAGTGAAAATGAGTATACTACCCAAAGCAATCTATAGATTCAGTGCAATCCCTATCAAGCTATCAATGGTATTCTTCACAGAACTAGAATAAATAATTTCACAATTTGTATAGAAATACAAAAAACCTCAAATAGCCAAAGCAATCTTTAGAAAGAAGAATGGAACTGGAGGAACCAACCTGCCTGACTTCAGGCTCTACTGCAAAGCCACAGTCATCAAGACAGTATGGTACTGGCACAAAGACAGAAATATAGATCAATGGAACAAAATAGAAAGCCCAGAGATAAATCCACGCACCTATGGACACCTTATCTTCGACAAAAGAGGCAAGAATATACAATGTAGAAAAGACAATCTCTTTAACAAGTGGTGCTGGGAAAACTGGTCAACCACTTGTAAAAGAATGAAACTAGAACACTTTCTAACACCATACACAAAAATAAATTCAAAATGGATTAAAGATCTAAATATAAGACCAGAAACTATAAAACTCCTAGAGGAAAACATAGGCAAAACACTCTCCGACATAACTCAAAACAGGATCCTCTATGACCCAACTCCCAGAATATTGGAAATAAAAGCAAAAATAAACAAATGGGACCTAATTAAACTTAAAACCTTTTGCACAACAAAGGAAACTATAAGCAAGGTGAAAAGACAGCATTCAGAATGGGAGAAAATAATAGCAAACGAAGCAACAAAGGGTTAATCTCAAAAATATACAAGCAATTCCTGCGCTCAATTCCAGAAAAATAAACAACCCAATCAAAAAATGGGTCAAAGAACTAAACAGACATTTCTCCAAAGAAGACATACAGATGGCTAACAAACATATGAAAAGATGCTCAACATCACTCATTATCAGAGAAATGCAAACAAAACCACAATGAGATACTGTTTCATGCCAGTCAGAATGGCTGCTATCCAAAAGTCTACAAGCAATAAATGCTGGAGAGGGTGTGGAGAAAAGGGAACCCTCTTACACTGTTGGTGGGAATGCAAACTAGTACAGCCACTATGGAGAACAGTGTGGAGATTCCTTAAAAAACTGGAAATAGAACTGCCATATGACCCAGCAATCCCACTGTTATGCACATACACCGAGGAAACCAGATCTGAAAGAGACACGTGTACCCCAGTGTTCATTGCAGCACTGTTTGTAATAGCCAGGACATGGAAGCAACCTAGATGTCCATCAGCAGATGAATGGATAAGAAAGCTGTGTTACATATACACAATGGAAAATACTCAGCCATTAAAAAGAATACATTTGAATCAGTTCTAATGAGGTAGATGAAACTGGAGCCCATTATACAGAGTGAAGTAAGCCAGAAAGAAAAACACCAATACAGTATACTAACGCATATATATGGAATTTAGAAAGATGGTAACGATAACCCTGTATGTGAGACAACAAAAGAGGCACAGATGTACAGAACGGTCTCTGGGACTCTGTGGGAGAGGGCGAGGGTGGGATGATTTGGGAGAATGGCACTGAAACATGTATATTATCACATGTGAAATAAGTCACTAGTCCAGGTTCGATACATGATACAGGGTGCTTGGGGCTGGTGCACTAGGATGACCCAGGGGGATGGGATGGAGAGGGAGGTGGGAGGGGGTTCAGGATGGGGAGCACATGTACACCCTTGGTGGATTCATGTCAATGTATGGCAAAACCAATACAATATTATAAAGTAATTAGCCTCCTATAAAATAAAATTTGAAAAAAAGAAAGTGAAAGAGAAGAGTGAAAAAGTTGACTTAAAACTCAGCATTCAAAAAACAAAGATCATGGAATCTGGTCCCATCACTTCATGGCAAATAGATAGGGAAACAATGGAAACAGTGACAGACTTTATTTTTCTGGGCTCCAAAATCACTGCAGATGGTGACTGCAGCCATGAAATTAAAAGACACTTGCTCCTTGGAAGAAGAGCTATGACCAACCTAGACAGCATATTAAAAAGCAGAGATGTTATTTTACTGACAAAGGTCTGTATAGTCAAAGCTATAGATTTTCCAGTAGTCATGTATGGATGTGAAAGCTGGACCATAAAAGCTGAGCTAAGCACTGAAGAACAATGCTTTTTTTTTTTTTTTTTTAATATTATTTTATTAGTTGGAGGCCAATCACTTCACAACATTTCAGTGGGTTTTGTCATACATTGACATGAATCAGCCATATAGTTACACGTATTCCCCATCCCGATCCCCCCTCCCACCTCCCTCCCCACCCGACTCCTCAGGGTCCTCCCAGTGCACCAGGCCCGAGCACCTGACTCATGCATCCCACCTGGGCTGTTGGTCTGTTTCACCATAGATAATATACATGCTGTTCTTTCAAAACATCCCACCCTCACGTTCTCCCCCAGAGTTCAAAAGTCTGTTCTGTACTTCTGTGTCTCTTTTTCTGTTTTGCATATAGGGTTATCGCCACCATCTATCTAAATTCCGTATATATGTGTTAGTATACTGTAATGTTCTTTATCTTTCTGGCTTACTTCACTCTGTATAATGGGTTCCAGTTTCATCCATCTCATTAGAACAATGCTTTTGAACTGTGGTATTAGAGAATACTCTTGAGAGTCCCTTGGACTGCAAGGAGATCCAACCAGTCAATCCTAAAGGAAATCAGTCCTGAATATTCATTGGAAGGACTGATGCTGAAGCTGAAACTCCTATATTTGGCCACCTAATGGGAAGAACTGACTCATAGGAAAAGACCCTGATGCTGGGAAAGATTGAAGACAGGAGGAGAAGAGGACGACAGAGGATGAGATAGTTGGATGGCATCATTGACTCAATGGACATGAGTTTGAGTAAGCTCGGGGAGTTAGTGATGAACAGGGAAGCCTGGTATGCTGCAAATGGGGTTGCAAAGAGTTGGACATGACTGAGTGACTGAACTGAACTGAACTGAACTGAACCTAACCAAGGGCTTCTGGTGGTTCAGTGGTAAAGAATCTGCCTGCCAATGCCAGAGACTTGGGTTTGATCCCTCAGTCAGGAAGATTGCCTAAAGAAAGAAATGGCAACCCATTCCAGTATTCTTGCCTGGGAAATACCATGGACAGAGGAGCCTGGTAGGCTGCAGTCCATGGGATCACGAAAGAGTTGAACACGACTTAGCAACGATACAACCACAACCTGACCCAGAGGGGATGGGGTTGGAGTTCAAGGCAGGGACCGTGTACCTGCCAGCATCTGGGATCAAACCAGGAGGTGAGTGGGGGAGGCAGGGAACTGCAAGGAAGCTGTGATGGCCCAGGTACCCAGGGCTGTGACCTTTCTGACCTCATATCCTGGTCCTTCCTCTTCTCCCTTATCCTGTCACTCTCGCTTACACACATAGACTCACCCCTTCACGCCTTTTGCAAAGCTGTTCCCTGAGCCTGGAATGCCCTGTGAGTGCATGCTAAGTTGCTTCAGTTGTGTTCACAGGCAAATTACTGACATTCTCTAAGACTCAGCTCCAAGTGTCTGGCTCTGGGCTCCCACCTCTAGCTCATCCCTCTCCATGAGATCATAACTGACTCCTTAAGAGTCCCCAGGACCTGGCCTAGAGGAGTGTTGGGCGGCAAGGGGTGGGATGATGGTAATTCCTCTTCGCCACTCCTGGACTGCCTCTTGTTCCAGCCCCTCATCCTGTGGTCACTCTCAGGGGAACTCCTCCCCAATGTCTGGGGCCAGAATTCCTTCATTATTCTAGTACCTACCACAGGGAGGCACAGAGATCCTTCAATGAGCAAAGGCTGGAGGTGGCAGCCCCGGTTGGACTCAGGTCCCACTGATTGGGCCCCAGGTGGCGCTATCAGCCAAGGCAAGAGCTGGGAACCCTCAAACCCTGGAGCCTCTGGCCCTGGTGCAGCCTGGCACACGGAGACGGTGCAAGGCTATCAAACCCTTAAATTCCAGAGCTGCTTCTCATCCTATTCAGTGTATCCATATCCAATTTAAAAGCTCAGGATGTCAGGCCTAGATTGACAGTGGTGATCCTCCCAGTGCCCAGATACACAGGAATAGCTATCCTTGCAAGGCCACACAACTGAACCAAGAGTGCCCGTGTCTCCTGAGAAGTCCACCATGGGCAAATACCTGGGCACAGTCATTTCACCCAGACTCTGCCACTATCAGCTATATGACAGGATAGCCACCTCCCCTCTTTGAGTCCAAATCCTACTGCCTCCTGTGGGCAGTGAGAGCTGAAAAAATGGCCAGAGTGCTGGATTCTTGTCCAGGGGTACTGTTCTGGCCAGTGCCCAATCCCTGAGCCTCAGGGACACTGGCTGTGAAATGGGAGCCAGATCCAAGGGTTCTGAGCTGCTGGCGTCAGGATACCTCTGGGCAAGGGAGGCCTGGGTGTGGGGCCAGTGCCTTGGCCAAGGACAGGCCGCTCCTGGAGCTGCCAGACGGGAAGCATTTTCCGGGAGCCGGAAGGGCTGGCGGAGCCCAGGGCCAGGCTGAGAGGCCACAATGGACCCTTGTGTGGAGGTTTAGCTTGGACCCACCCGCGGGCCTGGCCCCTGGGCTGGGGTGGGTCCAGTTTTCTGATCTGCAGCCAGACCCAGCTCCCAAGCAACTCATCCCATGCCCAGAGACTGGAATCCCAGTCCAGTTCCAGACTGATGCCCACAGGCTTGCTGCCTGTGCCTGAATTTCCACCATCTGCCTTCCTGGAATCTGCTTGCCTGAATGACCTCACACAAAATGAAAAAGTTCATCTCCCCAAGAGGAGCCCCAAGAGGGCAGGGGTGGGCCTACTCCTCTGGCCAAAGGGAGCTCAGGATAGACGCCAGAGCCCGCCTGGTTCAGGTTTGACAAAGATTCCTGGTTAGGGGGCCCATCTGGGATATCTCAGTTCTAGCCTTGGCTGAGCCTTCATTTTCTCCTCTGCTAATGAGAAGGAAGGAGGGGTGGTAATCCTCATTTGAGAAGACCCAAATGCTGGTGGGGGGATTTTCAATGCATCTGGCTCCCCCTCTGCCTCAGGAAGGACTCCACCTAAACCAGACAGTCTCCACTCATCCTCCCCTTCTGTGGGCTCCCAATCAGACTTGCCCTTAGAACCCTGCCAGAAGCTCTGAACTGCCTTTGAGGTTGCCCTCAGGAACCCCTCTGGACCCTGATGTAGGTTACACAGTCTCCATTTTTTGGGTTCCCATGGTCTTATAACATCACTGCTTGGAGCAGAGGATCCTGTCCACCTAATGCTCATGGTCATCTCAGCAGCTGTTGCTGGGACCCCTGACCTGATCGGGCTCCCTAGGAAACACTTCACATCAGCCATCTTTGTGAGGTCCAGTAAACCGCACTAAGCATGAGAGGAGATGATGCAGAAGCAGCTCTACATAAACTGTATATACCTCTATGAATTGCTAATATTTACAAGATGGAAACTTTTAAAAGACCTTGTACTTAGATCAAATTTATAAAGCCTTGGGGTCTAAGATGAGAGGAAAACAGTGGAATGTGACCAGCAGAAAGGTGGATTTGATATCTGGATGCATTAGCAGAGGCATAAAGCCTAGAATATGGGAGGTGACCAACCAGCTTGTCTAGGTAGTTTTGTGCCCATGTCTCAGGAATGACTTTGGCACTGATGCCCCTGCCCAGGTGGTTTTAGACCAGGAGCAGAGAAAATGCAGAGTCACTGTCCTTCCAGCTTAATAGGGCCACTTGGGGCCATAGGGCAGTTGACTTTGGGCCCCAAAGGAGACTTGGGGAGATTCTAGGAGGCTGGTCTCAGCTCAGAGTGAGAAAGGCAGTCCCACAGCAGAAGGAGCTGCTTCGAGAGATAAGAGGTGAGGGTGTGAGTGGGGTTTGAATGAACCCTGCTGGGGAGTCTGTGAAGCGGAGCCCTCTCCTGGTGGGGTGGGCTGAGCGTAGGAGACCCTCTCCATCGTAGTGCTTTGAGAGAGTCTAAGCTCCTGAATCGCGCTAAGAGTCTGAGCTTCTGAAGCCAGTGGCGCCCTGGGCCGAAGCCACTGGTAGTGGGTATCTCAGCAACACCAGAAGCCATGCCATCACCTCTGTTTATTTTGTGCGGCTTTGTTGCAGGGTGTGGACCAATATACCTTTAAAAAAATGCCAACAGGAGGCAAGATCCTGCTGTCCCAAGGTTGTTTCTGTTGATCTTTGTCGCTGTTACAACCGGGTAGCTGGGAGCCTCGGCAGTGTTTGGAGTTGGCCCTTGGCTCCCTCCTCCCCCAACTTCCTTGCATTGTCAGCCCTGGATCCCAAACCTAGCCTAGGCTGGGGAAGGACAAGAGCACAAGCTTTGGAAGTAAACAAACTCAGGCTTGAGTTTCTGCACTACCATCTACCAGCTGTGTGGTCTTAGGCAAGTGGCTTTGACTCTCTGAACCTTTGTTCTTTCCATGACTTGTTAAACATGGTCAAGAATGTCTGCTTTGAAATTTGTGGGGATTAGAAAGACTATGTGTTAAGGATCTGGCACATACAGAAGCTCAATAAGTGTGGGCTCCTTTCTCCTTGCCCTTTCTTCTCCTTGGGAGACTTTGGTGCAGTAAGAAAATCTAGACTGGGAGTCAGGACGTTCTGAGTCTGGTCTGTAGGTTTTGTTGTTCACTGGCTGCCTGGCCTCAGGCAAGTCTCTGGCCCTCTCTGACACTGCTTCATCACCTGAGAAATAAGTCAGGGGTACCAGACCATCTCTCTAGGGGTCCTTCCCTTTCCCCAGATACAGAAAGAACACTGACTTTCCTAAGCATGACTGGGAAACACTCTGGCCAGGAGGCAGGCCTCTGGTATGAGGTTAGACCCTGCCCTGACCCACAGGTGACCCAGGACATACCCTTTTCTCCTCTGGACCTTGGTCTTTTCTGTAATGGAATGGAATGGATGTCATGGGCTCTGTAGCCCCTTCGGCTCTGATGATCCAGGATCCAGCGACCTCCATGGGTCAGGCAGGTCCCCTGTCCATGGACACTCACATCCGCCTCCCCACCTATAGCAATAATCTCAAATCTCGAATTCTCTGTGGCAGAATCCACCCTGTATCCAGCCTCATGGTCTTTTCTTCACCATCTTCTCTAAGACCCTGAGAGCTACTGGAACTCCTGCCCCAGCTTTCCCTTCTCAGTGTTCAGTGTCCCATGAGCCACTGGCTCTCTCTAGGTCCTTCTTCCCTGAAATCATAGGATTTTCCCCAGTAGGGAATCATTTTGACCCCCTCTCACTCACCTCACAAGAACAGAAGGACTGCTTGCTTGTGGAAAAACCCTCACATTATGATGACTGTACTTCCGAGCACACTGCCTACATCCCCACCATCACAGAGGCATCCTTTTTCCTCAAGCTCTGCAGAAACGCATGCCTCTGGTTGGGCTATAGGCCCAGAGGACTTTATACTTTGCACGTCCTTGGAGAGGTATCCAGAGCACTTGAGAGAGCCCTGCACTTAGGCGTCACGAGCCCTGGCATGTGAGGTGAGAGGCAGTTGCTGTGTTGATCTGGTTCCAGACAGCTGGCAAACGGCAAGCTCACAGCCTCACACCCACTGTGAGGGCTCTAGAGGGCATCTAGATCGGTGAGAGGCCTGTCACGGCGGCTGGGAGCCCCGCCCCTGCTCAGTGTCACCACAGGGGCCCTGCCCAGGTCCCGCCCCATCTGCAGGAAGAGGGTTGCCCAAGTGGAAGAGTCCACCCTGCCAGCTCCACCACAGTCTTCATTTGATTTCCTCATGGAGAGGTTACCAGAGAGAGAACCTGAGGTCCTCCTTCCCAGTGGGATGGCTGGCCTTACTGGCTACCCCGCCACCATGTTGGTGAGGTCTAGCCAGTATTTCCAAACACACCTGTTCCCCTCCCTCACCCTCTGAGGCTGGGAGCCTCCACAGTCCTGAGCCCTGTTTCCCATGGACTAGCTGACCACATTGTGCATGGCAGTCAGCATACTCCCCAGCTCGAGTGCTCTGGGGAAAAGGGATTGAGTCATCTTGATCCCCATGGCCCATATTAGGGCTTAGCAAAAAATAGATACTCAATCGTTTCTCCCATCTATGCCTGGTTTTGAGTCCTCCCAGCACTGACCCATAAAGGCCGTAGCTTCTTCCAACAGAAACAAAGAGCCATTGGAGTGGGCAGTCCTTAGCTACAAATGATGGAATGCTAACGTTAACCTCGCAGCAGATCCCGAAGGGGAAGCAGGGCCTGTGAGTGGGATGTAAAGGGCGCTGTGGGGTCCTACCAGTCCCTCTGCTTTGGTCTCAGCCTGCTCTCTGCTTACATCCTGACTCCAGCCCAGCCAGACGTGCTGCCTGTGAACTGCCACATTTCTAGGTGTTCCATCCCAGTGCCCGACCTCTCACTATTCCTCTTCTTGAATGCTTTCTTCATCCCCCTTTCCCTGGAAACCCTCCTGGCTCCAGAGTCTACTGACTGTGGCACACAGAAGTGACCTTTCCTCTCCACATTCTCTCAGTTTTATCTGCTTATCAACTCACCTCACCCTGGAGCTATTGACGCTGTTTGTTTTATCTGTCTCAGGAGGGTGCTCTGAGAGAAAGCAAGCAGCAGCCTCTACAGCCTCAGTTCCCCATCTGTAAAATGGGGACAGTGATCCCAACCCTTCCAGGTTGATATAAGAATTAAATGAAATAGGTCAGGTCAGAACACAGCCCGGAGTCATGGCACTTGTCTACACACATGGCAGGAGGTAAGGCATAGCCAACCTGCACCAAAGATTCAGGGGTCTCTAGCCTGGGGTTCTCAGCCCAGTGGAAAAGCTCTGTTAAGTCACTGAACACCGCACCTCACCTCCCAGGCACAGGGAGGAGCGGTCTGGGGATATGGGAGTTCAAGGGGAGAGGGCAGGCACATTTTAACGTCTAAGAAATTAACATTGCTAGTGACTATTAACTACACTCCAGACTTTCATTGGATCTCACCAGTTTTTCCAGCAACATCCTCTTTTTTTCCAGGATCCAATCCAGGATACCGCATTGCGTTTAGCCGCTGAGCCTCCCACTCTGGTCTGTAGTAAAAGAGACTGATTTTTTTTTAACTGGAGTATAATTGCTTTACAATGTTGTGTTAGTTTCTGTTGTACAACAGTGTGACTCAGCTATACACATACATAAATCCCCTCTCTCTCTTTAGCCTCTCCCCAGCCCCACCCCGCCCTTCTAGGCCATCAGAGCAACAAGCTGAGCTTCCTAGAGACAGACTTTAACTGATGATTTCACATGGAAAACAAGAGTGCTTTTATTGTGGTTTGCTTCACTTTCACTTTCACAATTTCACTTTAGAAAATCCCTGTGAGCCATGACTTTTTCTCACAGGAGCAGTCCACTCCTTCACTGTGATGCCCCTCCCAGCCTTCAGGCCCCTGGATGCCCCAAAGAGCTCATGCCCATCTCATTCTCCCTTTCCCTCCTTTTTCTTACTGCAGGGATATTTAATTCTGCCCTGCTGCTGCAACCTACCATGCCACATCGTCTTTAAGAATGCCAATGACCCTTATAATGGGAATTACAAAACAGCTGAAATGTTAGTTCTACTTTGACTCTCTTCCTGGGGTAGAAATGCTTTGCTCTCAGAGGAATGAATGGGGAGAATCACCAACTCAAATTCCGCGCCCCCGCCCCCGCCGCCCCCCGCCCCAGTTCATCCTCCCTTTCTTCTTTTCTGCAGTTCACACATTCATTTGGGGAACCCTGTGGTCCTAGGGAAGCCAGCTCGAGGGGTGGAAATAAGACCTAAGCTAGACCAGTCAGTACATTCCATCTCTTGGCCACGTTGATTGGTTCAGGAGAGGCTTGTCACCCGAGGTGACCAGCCAGAGTGAAACTTGGGACTTCTGCAGACACCCTGTTTCACAAGTTCTCTGTTTTGCTCAGGGTGGGGTGGGTGAGGGGTTGGGATGCATCCTTTGGAGGTGAGAGGCCAGCGGCCATTTTATTATTGTAAGTGGTTGTCAAGGAGTTTCATTCAACCTGTTGAGGTAGAAAACATGAAGCAATTCTGGGTCTTTTTTTCTTCCTAATTACTCCCTTTACTCTTTCCTCTTTTTTTTGGATAGGGTTTTTTTTTTTTTATAACTTTCTGGTCTCATTCAGTTATTTAAACTCAGACCAGCAAAGTTTAAAACTTCAGTCTCCTATCCAATTCATAGCGATTCTTTTATGCTATCCAGCCTAGAATTGTGACTAGAGGGGCTTAGCGTGGGAATGGACCATGATGTGCCAATGACACTCTCTGCTCTTTGCTGGTCACTAATTCCTGGGGGTGGGGAGGAAGCTTGGCGAGATCTCCTGCCAGCCCAACTTCTGCCCGCAGTAGAGAGGGTTCCCTGCTCTTGCTCTGGTTCCTTCTGGCCTTGGTGGCCTCTGTGATATGGTGGTCTCCACAGAGGGAATGTGTGTGGTTTCTTGGGTGCTGTTTAGCTCTACATTGGCCCCCTTGTTGCCAAGGATCCCCACAGATAGGGGCCACCTGGCCTCCCTTTGTCCCTACCATTGGTCAGTCTCCAGTCCATCCCTCGGATCAGGGGTCCTACTGCTTGGCCTTGTGCCTGCTGTTTGGCCATCTGGTTCCTGTACCTCCTCTGACCCTCACACAGTTTCATAAGGAGTCGTGGGAAATATGAGGAACTGGGAGGGGTGGCCCTATTTTCCTCCACCATATCCTGGTTTTGACAAGCTTGCTGACACAGACCCTTCCATGAGCTTCTTATCTCCAGAATGCTCTAACCCACTATCCGTGTTCACAAACAACCCCTGTCTCATGGGAACATGGCCCAGGTCCCCCCTGCACACAGCTCGGCTTTCTCCCTACACTTTATTCAGGCAGCAGCCGCAGCATGAGCCTGCAGGGTTCCAGCTCAGAGAGAGTATCCAGGAGGAGAAGCCCCTCTCCCCGTGCAGGCACCCCAGTCTCTTCAAGGAAGCTCTTGGATGCCGCTATTCTCCCTCCTCTGCCTTCCATGTGTACTTGCTCAGCTTTGATGGGGAAGAGAAACCTGGGAGATTAGAACCTTTATTGGTTGAAATGTGGAAGAATTAACATTTAAAGGGGCCTGGAATGCTGCAGTGGAATTTTCAGCCAGGATCTTCTCTCTCACTTCAGAGATGAGCTCTATGCCCACATCTTTGATCCCAGCCTTTCTCCAGCACTAAGTAGGCCCCTGCCTGCCTCAGCTCTGAGCTCTCTATTGCCTATAAAGGGGGAAAATGACATATTTAGCTGAACTAGCTCAGAGGTACATCTACCACAAGATGGCTTTCCTGATCACAGTGAAAATAAGTGCTGGAGTGTTTCAAATTCATAAGTCCTGAGCATTCATTAGTTTGCCCTTCAATCTGATTAGCAAGTAGGGGCCAGCAAGTGCCAATCCTCCTGGGTACCAGACTCTCCTCAGTGGAAGAAAGGATGCCCAGGGCTTTTGCCTGAGCCTCAGATTGGCTCTGCAAAACTGTCTATTAGTTGCTAGCCTCCTGCCTGCGTCAGTCCATGTCTCCTGCCAGGAAAGCAGACTCAGGAGGCTGGGTATATCAGCATCCCTTCTGCCTCCACAGTTGGCACTGACTCCTCCATCCAGAATTCTGCTGCTCTTTCTTATTCTCTGAGGACTGCCCAACTCACCTTCCTCTCTTCTTCCTCCCACTCAGTTAACAGGGAGAATTTCAGAGATAGCATCATTCAGGGGCCCAGCAAGACCCAGATGGCCCACTCAAAGGAAAATGGAGGAGGTTTCTTTTCTTTCTTTCTTTAAAAAAAATTTTTTTTTTCTTTTTGGCTGCACTGTGCAACATATGAAACTTCCCCAGCCAGATACCAGGGATGGAACCCGTGCCCCCTGCAGTGGAAGCAAGGAGTCTTAACAACTGGGCCACCAAGGAAGTCTGAGTATAGGGGAACCTGAAGTGCAATAACCTGGAGCTAGTAGTAACTGAATGGTCTGAATGGCCAAGGTGGATGAGGAGCAGTTGCTAAAACCTGGAATGAGAGAGTCACATAGAGTCAGCCTCTTTGAGAGGAGCAGTGACCTTTAGTTGAGGGACAGAGCCAACCCAAGTCACTGCCACAAGAAGGGAGACAAGGGAGTAAATTACCCTGCCCTCACTCTCCTCCCTTCTTGGGATCTCCTTTGGCCAAGCCCAGCCTGAAGCCAGAAGCAAGGACTTCTGTTAACTAAGTCCACCCAAGTCACCCTCCTGGGGCAGAGAGCAGAGTGGGGAAGGCTAGAGAATGGAAAATACATCCAACATCTGGGGAGTTTGTGTCTTTTTCAGTAAGGCTTCCCTATCGCTTATACCCATGGTTATCTGTTCTAGCAGGGCCAGATTCTCCAAGTACATCTTGTCCTACAGTTCATGGCTCATAGAACAAGTCTTTTTAGTCTTAACGCACGTGGGGAGCACTTGTCTCCTTTCTGTTGTCTTTAAGATAAACGAATCCTGGCACCTCCCCTTATCACTGCATGCCACTTTAAATGGCACTGGTCATTCGGTCATTCCTGCACAGAGTTGAAGGCATTGAATTGCAGCTTTGAATCCATGTTTGGTTCCTACTGCCAGAGCCTCTGCCTGCCTGCCTGCTAAGTCACTTCGGTCGTGTCCGACTCTTTGTGATCCTATGGATTGTAGCCTACCAGGCTCCACTGTCCGTGGGATTCTCCAGGCAAGAACACTGAAGTGGGTTGCCATACACTTTTCCAGCCAAAGCCTAAAACCTCTTAATTTTTGCCTATTCTCTCCTTCTACCCCACCACCATCCTGTAATATTTCATTGGGAAGCTCTAACCACAACTCAGCATCCTCCTCTCTTGTCCCAGGGGCTACACCCTCTGCAAATATCTCTCCTTTCTGGTAGCATATAGCCTTGACCAGAGGTTTTCAGTGCTTGTCTAGCAGTCAGCTCCACAGAAGCAGCTCCAGCACCAGGAAATCCTGTCTCTGAAGCTGAGGCTGAGACGGGAGGGAGTTGGGGGCCAAGTTAGCCAAGGATATCTTCCCCAGTCCACCTCGCCCCTTCCTGGAGATACTCTGGCTTCTTAATAAGTCATGTGTCCTTCAAGGTTGGATTAAACAGCCTGGGGTCACATAAGGAAGTTTGGGGGAGGGGGTTTGACATCAATCTTCTGAGCTCATTTCATAAGGGTACATGTCTCCATTTTCCACAGACTGCTATTTTTCCTATTCCCGTTTCTGGTATCAGTACCTTGATTTCCTTTGGGAGATTTTCCTGCCTGTGCTCTCAGTTCAAGGATTTCTTGTGTGGGTCACCCCATCCTCCTAGTTCCAGGGTTGGAGAAGTAACCCAGCAAGACCCATAAGACTCAACCCCGGTACTTCCGCAGAACTCAGGAGAGTAAGCTCTTTCCAGTAGTGTTGATGATATCTTGATTGTACTTCATGATATCTTGCCACCTCATGGGTGGACATAAACTGAGAGAGAAGCCAACACAAAAGAAGGCAGAGTGGTGAGATGGAGACAAATTCTTAGAGCCTGGATCTAGCCTTTCCTGAAGCCCTATTTCTGGATTTCACATTTTTGTGAGCCAATAATTCCACCCTCTCTTTTTATGTTTTTGGGTTTTCTTTACTTAATTTGATTAACACATTAGAGTTGAACTTCTGTACTTTGCAGCCAAAGGGATCATGATTAATATACCTTCTGAACAATCCAGTTTAAGTCTGAATTTGGCAATAAGGAGTTCATGATCTGAGCCAGTCAGCTCCCGGTCTTGTTTTTGCTGACTGTATAGAGCTTCTCCATCTTTGGCTGCAAAGAATACAATCAATCTGATTTCGGTGTTGACTATCTGGTGATGTCCATGTGTAGAGTCTTCTCTTGTGTTGTTGGAAGAGGGTGTTTGCTGTGACCAGTGTGTTCTCTTGGCAAAACTCCATTAGACTTTGCCCTGCTTCATTCCGTACTCCAAGGCCAAATTTGCCTGTTACTCCAGGTGTTTCTTGACTTCCTACTTTTGCATTCCAGTCCCCTATCATGAAAAGGACATCTTTTTGGGGTGTTAGTTCTAAAAGGTCTTGTAGGTCTTCATAGAACTGTTCAACTTCAGCTTCTTCAGCATTACTGGTTGGGGCATAGGCTTGGATTACCGTGATATTGAATGGTTTGCCTTGGAAACGAGCAGAGATCATTCTGTCATTTTTGAGATTGCATCCAAGTACTGCATTTCGGATTCTTTTGTTGACTATGATGGTTACTCTATTTCTACTAAGAGATTCCTGCCCACAATAGTAGATATAATGGTCATCTGAGTTAAATTCACCCATTCCAGTCCATTTTAGTTTGCTGATTCCTAGAATGTCGACATTCACTCTCGTCATCTCCTGTTTGACCACTTCCAATCTGCCTTGATTCATGGACCTAACATTCCAGGTTCCTACGCAATATTGCTCTTTATAGCATCAGACCTTGCTTCTATCACCAGTCCCATCCACAACTGGATATTATTTTTGCTTTGGCTCCATTCCTTCATTCTTTCTGGAGTTATTTCTCCACTGATCTCCAATAGCATATTGGGCACCTACCGATCTGGGGAGTTCCTCTTTCAGTAACAATCCACTTAAAAAACTTGAATTATAATTAATTTATGAGGTTGTATTAGTTTCAAGTGTGTAAAATGATTCAAGAGAATATATATATTCTTCAGATTCTTTTTCATTATAGGTTATTACAAGATATTGAGTATAGTTCCTTGTGCTATACAGTAATTCCTTGTTGTTTACCATTTTTAATATATTGTAGCATGTATATGTTAATCCCAAACTCCTAATTTATTTCCTCCCACCCTTTGAGAATCCTTTGGACTGCAAGAAGATCAAGCTAGTATATCAACTCTAAATATTCACTGTAAGGACTGTTGCTGAAGCTGAAGCCTCAATAATTTGTCTACCTCATGCAAAGAGCTGACTTGTTGGAAAAGACCCTGATGATTGGAAAGATTGAAGGCCAAAGGAGAAAGAGGCAACAGAGGATAAGATGATTAGATAGCATCACTTACTCAGTGGACATGAATCTGAGCAAACTCTGGGAGTTAATAGAGGACAGCAGAGCCTGCCCTGCTCCAGTCCATGAGTCAGACATGACTTAGCGGCTGAATGACAACAACAACCCTTGCTATCCCCTTTGGAAACCGTAAGTTTGTTTGCTATGTCTATTTCTTTCTTGTAAATAAGCTCATCTGTATCATTTTCTTTTTACATTCCACATATGAGCAATATCATATGATATTTGTTGTTCTCTGCCTGACTTACTTCACTTAAGATGATAGTGTTGGGGCCTGGTGGTCCAGTGGCCAACATCCTGTGCTTCCAATGCAGGGGCCCAGGTTCAATCCTTGTTCAGGGAACTAGATCCCACATGCCACAAGGAAGATCCTGGGTGCCTCATCTAAGACCCAGTACAGACAAAAATGAACTAATCTCTAAGTCCATTCATAATGCTGCGTAATTTCAGTCTTTCTTATGGCTGAGCAATGTTCCATTACATATATATACTACATCTTTTTTATCCATTCACCTGTTGATAGACATTTAGGTTGCTTCCTTGTCTTGGCTATTGTGAATAGTGCTGATATGAACATTGGGGTGTATGTATCTTTTTGAATTATAGTTTCCTCCAGATATGTGCCCAGGAGTGCTGGATCATATAACAACTCTACTTTTAGTTTTTCCAGGAAAATCCATACTGTTCTCAGTAGTGGCTACACTGTGTCACATTCCCACCAACAGTGTAGGAGGATTTCTTTATCTCCACACCTTATTGAAAACTCCATTCTTGATCAGGCCAGAATGCTGACCTCATAGCCACAACTTCCCTCTGGCACTGAGGTAATAGTCTAGGGTCATCTCTACTTGGGCTGAATGAGCCCACACTGGCACTTTTGCACCAGTGGGGAGGGAGTAGCATATTGACTTTTTAATTTTTATACTGCTAGGAACACTCAACATGAGATTTGCCCTCTCCTAAGTCCACAATAGAGTAATGTTAACTGTAGGTACAATGTTGTATGTTTGGCTCTTTACTTAGGGTAATGATTGAAACCCATATTAAGGTGAGAACTTAACTTCCTATCAAAAGCCCCAGGCAGGCAGCTACTGGGACCACGTGCCACAACTACTGAAGTCTGCCTACCCTAAAGCCCATGCTCTGAAACAAGAGAAGCCACCACAATGAGAAGCCCGCACTCTGCATCTGAAGAGTAGCCCTGGCAGCAATGAAGACCCAGCACAACAAAAAGTAAATAAATAAAGTAAAAAGAAAAAAGCCCCGAGCAGGGTCCCAAATTGCACTTCAGGTGTGTCTGCCCTGCCACCACAGTCTCTACTCATGGCTCTCACCAAGGAGCGTGCAAGACTCACTACTCCTCTCAATTATCCTAAAGTCGATCTTCGCTGAGTTCCCAGGTGGCCCAGTGGTAAAGAATCTGCCTTCCAGTGTAGGACATGGGTTTGACCCCTGGGTGAGAAAGATCCCCTGGAGAAGGAAATGGCTACCCACACCAGTATTCTTGCCTAGAGAACCAGGGACAGAGAAGCCTGGTGGGCTATGGTCCATGGGGTCACAAAGAGTCAGACATGACTTAGCGACTGAGCACAAGCATGAAATCTTCACCACGAGGCCTTAGTGAGAAATGGATGTCACATTGAAGATTTCTATTTAGAGATGGAGTAGGGTTTACATCAAATTACATCAAGTCATCAAGCGTTTACATCAAGTGATCCCAAGCCTTTCTCTTTTCCAGGGTCTCCCATACCCTCTTTTCTTGCCTCCTTTTTTTGCAGCACAGTTTGCTCTGGGCTTCTCTTCTTTACCCATGAGGTAAGGCTGTGATCTAGTGTAGGAAAGGCCATCACCCTGACTAAGACTTTGTTCTCAGCAAATCAGAAACCCTCAAGCTACCTGGTTATAGCTTCCTGAGAAGGCATGTGAGGAAGAGAGGTTTTAAACTGTCTGAAACAAATATACATATATACATATATGTATATATGTTCCTGCCATGTGTTTTAATTCTTTAGAATCAAAGATATACCTCACTACTATATCACCCTCTAACTGAAGTTTCTGCAAGTTACCTGGAGTCTTTTTAAGGAATTATTCTTCTGCTTAAATTGGTCAGTTTGTTTCTGTCACTGATTCCCACAGCCCAACTGAAGCTGTGGCTCTCTTCTTTACCTCAGCCTCTGCTTCCTCCTGTTCTGACTCAAGCCCTTCTCTCTGTCTTCCTGCCTCATCTCCTGCTGCTAATGACTTGGCTCCTTCCTCAGAAGGAGGATGAGGAGTGTTGGGCCCAACCCTTGTTGCCCCAACTTGGGAAGAGCTCTGGGCCTGGCCACCTCTGCAGCCTCCAGCAAGTTTGTAAACCAGCTGCCGTTGGGATGCTCAGCCTTAGCTAAGGGAGGTGGGGCGGGGGAGCATGTAGAACAGGAGGTGGGGAGACTCCTTCACAAAACGGCAGGCATGGCAAACACTCTGGGGCTTGGTCTGTTCAGAACTGGAGGTGACTGTCCCCTTACCTCAAAGTTGCTCACATCACACCTGGATTGTGACCTCTGAATCCAATTCCCAATCCAGGAGAGAGCCCTGGGCTGAGTGAGGCCTGGGTGACCAGAAGAGAGAGACAAAGAGGGAACGTCACCTACAAGGGCCTGGTGAGGGAAGGATGGAGCCCAAAGGACAGGGTCTCCATCTGTACCTACTGACAGCTCTCCTAGCACAGGAACGGATTTGTCCTAGGTGGCCAGGAAGGAGCACCAGAAGCAGGTGTGAACATTACAAGGGGGCTGAGAAATATGTTCTTACAGCCAGAGCTGTCCCACAACAGTCCAGGCGACCTCTGACGACAGTGAGTGCTCTATTGTTAGAAGAACTCGGTAAAGTCCAGGTGACTATCTGGCAAAGCTCTGATGGAGAAAGTTCCTACAAGATTAAATTGGCTGAACCAGGTACTCTGTGAGGGCTCTTCCAGTCCTGAGCTTTGGTATTTGGTATATTGTCTTGGAATAAATGAAGACTGAATGACTACTTAGTACTTTGTTGGCTAAATGCAGGTTGATTTGTGAAATCAGAAAGAAAGTGAAAGATTTAAATTAATTGGTTGTTTCAATAAATGCAAGATGCTCAAATAAAGACTGGTTCATTCATTGATTAGCTGAATGAAGATTGATTGCTTCATTGCAAGAATGAATTAGCAAATACAGGGCATAGATAATCAGGCTGGTTAAGTGAAGATTTGATTCAGTTCCTTAGTTCCTTCTGTATTCACTTATCATGTCCTTTATCCGGCTTGTCTTTCTTTTTCTTACTAGTGTAGTCTTGAAGAAATGTTTGCATTTTTGTGCTGGGTATGGAAAACATCGTAGGCTAAAGATTCCTCTCCCATAATCAGGATTTCATTGTAGGCAAATTTGGTTGCCCAGGCACATGCCCATGGTGACTGATCTAACCTGCTTCATGACTGATGAGAGATCTGAATTTAGCATCTTGGCTAGGGGAACTGAAGGTCAGAGCTGGGGCTGGGCCTCATCTGGGCTGGCTCATGTGTGGGCAGAAAAATGCTATCTTTGTGGGTTAGCAGAGGGTGCCTATTTGGCAAGAAAGTATCTTCCCAGGGTTTCCCTGGTGGCACAGTGGATAAAAATCCACATACCAATGCAGGGGACATGGGTTCCATCCTTCCTCTGGAAAGATCCCACATACTGTGAGGCAGCTGAGCCTATGCACCATAACTACTGGACCAGGGCTCCAGAGCCCTCGAGCTGCAACTACTGAGCCCATGCGCCACAACTACTGAAATCTGCATGCCTAGAGCTCATGCTGCACGACAAGAGAAGCCACCACAATGAGAAGCCCGCCCACCACACAACTAGAGAAAGCCCGTGCGCAGCAACAAAGAACCAGTGCAAACAAACAAAATTTGATTTATATATATATAAAGAAAGTATCTTCCCAAACATTTGTTTCAAGATTCCTAAAATTCCAGCAGTACAGAATCACACCTTCTTTGCACAACAGAGCTGAAAGACTGTCGAGGTGGTACATTCCAACAACCTGTTGTTCAGATTGTTACCTTTTGAGGTAAGATCCCTGGTAAAATGTGAATGGAATCAGGGAAGGGATGTATGTGAAACTCCAGTGGGTGGATTAACCTACTAGTGCCATCAACTCCTGAGGTTGCTTTGGTCTGTCACCTGAACTCAGTGTCCCCAGTGTGGTTCAGAGGGATCCAGACACAGGCTGGACACGTTTGATAGAGGGAGACAACTGAACACCTGAGTACAACCCTGGGCTGTAGACCTGGGTGAGAGGGCTGGCGGAATCTT
This sequence comes from Muntiacus reevesi, assembly GCF_963930625.1. NCBI lineage: Eukaryota > Metazoa > Chordata > Mammalia > Artiodactyla > Cervidae > Muntiacus > Muntiacus reevesi. Next base: position 38,669,553 of record NC_089257.1, read on the forward strand.
GACGGTGAAGAGCAGCTGGGGGCTCTTGAAAGGTACCTGAGAAGGACCTGTAGGAAGTGAAGTGCAGAAAGAGGCCCAGAGTTGGCTTTCCCTCCCATTTCCCAGGGTTGTCTTGAGCTGACTTGGAGGCAGAGGGATAATACACTTGTCTGGTCCCCCTCACCCTGCCTCAGGAAGTTGAGAACTACGTGGAACTGGTATGATTACTCCATCAACTTAGGATACAAATTATAATCACATTCCCCTATTCCACCTCAATAATCGCTTAGACTCCCACAAAATCTTATTAATAGCAGGTTTTGTTTGTAAGACTGTCCCTCTGGAGGCTGTTTCTCCCACCTCATCAGACTGCTCACACGCCTCAGGGATTAACTGATTTCAAACAAGGTTAGTGTTGAGCTCCAGGCTTGTTCCACATGCAGCTCAGAAGCCCAGCAGCTAGGAACACACAACCAAGAGCACAAGTTCCCTCTCCCATACCACTGAGTTCCCCTGGGAGACACAGGGGTCCTTACCCCACTGAGCAGTGGAGCTTATTAGGGATAGCTGTCTTGGGAGAGAGTTGAATACTCTTGTACCTCACAAGGGAAGGGGCTGGGCCTTCTTCCACCAGCACTCTGGAAGCTCCTTCAGTTCAGTTCAGTCGCTCGGTCATAACGACTCTTTGAGACACCATGGACTGCAGCACGCCAGGCCTCCCTGTCCATCACCAACTCCCAGAGCTTACTCAAACTCGTGTCCATTGAGTCGGTGATGCCACCCAACCATCTCATCCTCTGTTGTCCCCTTCTCCTCCCGCCTTCAATCTTTCCCAGCATCAGGGTCTTTTCAAATGAGTCAGTTCTTCACATCAGGTGGCCAAAGCATTGGAGTTTCAGCTTCAGCATCAGCCCTTCCAATGAATATTCAGGACTGATTTCCTTTAGGATGGACTGGCTGGATCTCCTTGCAGTCCAAGGGACTCTCAAGAGTTTTCTCCAACACCACAATTCAAAAGTATCAATTCTTCGGTGCTCAGCTTTCTTTATAGTCCAGTTCGCACATCCATACATAACTGCTAGAAAAATCATAGGCTTGACTAGACAGATCTTTGTTGGCAAAGTAGTATCACTACTTTTTAATATGCTGTCTAGGTTGATCATAACTTTTCTTCCAAGGAGTAAGCGTTTTTTAATTTCATGGCTGCAGTCAACTTCTGTAGTGATTTTGGAGCCCCCCAAAATAAAATCTGTCACTGTTTCCCCATCTATTTGCCATGAAGTGATGGGACTGGGTGCCATCACCTTAGTTTTCTGAATGTTGAGTTTTAAGACAACTTTTTCACTCTCCTCTTTCACTTTCATCAAGAGACTCTTTAGTTCTTCTTCACTTTCTGCCATAAGGGTGGTGTCATCTGCATATCTGAGGTTATTGATATTTGTCCTGGCAATCTCGATTCCAACTTGTGCTTCTTCCCTCCCAGCGTTTCTCATGATGTACTCTGCATACAAGTTAAATAAGCAGGGTGACAATATACAGCCTTGAGGTACTCCTTTTCCCATTTGGAACCAGTCTGTTTTTCCATGTTCAGTTCCAACTGTTGCTTCCTGACCTGCATACAGATTTCTCAAGAGGCAGGTCAGGTGGTCTGGTATTCCCATCTCTTTCAGAATTTTCCACAGTTTGTTGTGATCCACAGAGTCAAAGGCTTTGGCATAGTCAATAAAGCAGAAATAGATGTTTTTCTGGAACTCTCTTACTTTTTCAATGATCCAACAGATGTTTGGCAATTTGGTTCTTCTGCCTTTTCTAAATCCAGCTTGAACATCTGGAAGTTCATGATTCACCTACTGTTGAAGACTGGCTTGGAGAATTTTGAGCATTACTTTACTAGCGTGTGAGATGAGTGCAATTGTGTGGTAGTTTGAGCGTTCTTTGGCATTGCCTTTCTTTGGGACTGGAATGAAAACTGACCCTTTCCAGTCCTGTGGCCACTGCTGAGTTTTTCAAATTTGCTGGCATGGTGAGTGCAGCACTTTCACAGCATCTTTCAGGATTTGAAATAGCTCAACTGGAATTCCATCACCTCCACTAGCTTTGTTTGTAGTGATGCTTCCTAAGACACACTTGACTTCACATTCCAGGATGTCTGGCTCTAGGTGAGTGATCACACCATCATGATTATCTGGGTCGTGAAGATCTCTTTTGTATAGTTCTTCTGTATTATTCTTGCTATCTCTTCTTTATAGCTTCTGCTTCTTAGGTCCATACAATTTCTATCCTTTATTGTGTCCGTCTTTGCATAAAATTTTCCCTTGATATCTCTAATTTCCTAAAGAGATCTGTAGTCTTTCCCACTCTATTGTTTTCCTCTGTTTCTTTGCACTGATCACTGAGGAAGGCTTGCTCATCTCTCCTTGCTATTTCTTGGAACTCTGCATTCAAATGGGTATATCTTTCCTTTCCTCCTTTGCTTTTCACTTCTCTTCCTTTCTCAGCTATTTGTAAGGCCTCCTCAGACAGCCATTTTGCTTTTTTGCATTTCTTTTTCTTGGGGATGGTCTTGCTCCCTGTCTCCTGTACAATGTCACACACCTCTGTCCATAGTTCATCAGGCACTCTGTCTATCAGATCTAACCTCTTGAATCTATTTCTCACTTCTACTGTATAATCATAAGGGATCTGATTTAGGTCATACCTGAATGGTCTAGTGGTTTTCCCTACTTTCTTCAATTTAAGTCTGAATTTGGCAATAAGGAGTTCATGATCTGAGCCACCGTCAGCTCCCGGTCTTGTTTTTGCTGACTGTATAGATCTTCTCCATCTTTGGCTGCACAGAATAGAATCAACCTGATTTCAGTGTTGACCATCTGGTGATGTCCATGTGTGGAGTCTTCTCTTGTGTTGTTGGAAGAGGTTGTCTGCTATGAACCAGTTGGCCAGTTTTGCTATGGCAAAACTCTATTAGCCTTTGCTCTGCTTTGGAAGCTCCTTTGTCCCCTGCAAATGTGTTGCCTTCCTCCCCAACTCTGTATCCCATTGGATCTTGTGAGAGATAGCCTTTGTCAGGCCACAAAGCATTCTGTTTTGTTCTGCCAGGGGCTGTTTACATCTGATAACCTCAAGTGACTGCTAAAACAGAGAGGGCCTCCTCCAAGTTGGCTGGCTAAGTCCTTCCTCAAGGACAAAGAACAAGAAGCTTCCTCCTGTTACACCCAGCCTCCTCCACTTAGCACTCTAGAAGAGAAGTGGCCATGAGTCAGGGACATTTCCAGTTGGGACTGAAACCCACCGTCTTTTAACTGGGATCACACACCTGGCTTTGGGACTTAATGAAGCTCTGGTTCTTGATGTCTCATTGCAGAAAGAATTCAGCGAGAGACCAAATAATAGGTAAGAAGTGGATTTATTTAGAGAAAAACACACTCCACAGACAAAGTGTGGGCCACCTCAGAAGGTGAGACAGGTACCAGGGTATGCAGTTGTCAGTTTTTATGTTGTTATTGTTCAGCTGCTAAGTCATGTCTGACTCTTTATGACCCCATGGACTGCAGCACGTCAGCTTCCCTGTCCTTCACTATCTCCTGGAGTTTGCCCAGATTCATGTTCACTGAGTCAGTGATGCTATCTAACCATCTCATCCTCTGTCACCCCCTTCTCCTCCCACCATCAATCTTTCCCAGCATCGGGGTCTTTTCCAATGAGTTGGCTCTTCGCATCAGATGGCCGAAGTATTGGAGCTTCAGCTTCAGCATCAGTCCTTCTAATGAATATTCAGGGTTGATTTCTTTTGGAATTGACTGGCTTGATCTTGGACCTATTTGATTCTCATTAGTTTATGTCACGTCCTCGAGTTATGTCATTCTTTTAAGGGTTATGCCTTGCCTACTTCCCTCCTGTTTCAATTTTACACTGTGCCACCAAGTTCCCCAGAAAGACTTCAGGGACCTCTAGGTGGGGCAGGACAGTGAAGGAGAGACCAAAAGAAAGTATCCTCACACATGAGCACCCCACCCCAACACCTCACCAGCCCCTCTTGTCTCCAGTCAGCCACTGCCAGCTCCTCACCTAGACTTCATGAAGCCACCCAGAGAGGAGGCATGCCCTGCCCAAAGCGACACACTTTCATGACTCACTGCCCAGTGCTCTCTCCTGGGCTGGGATGCTGAGAACAGACCACGTTGGGGGTGGCAGTGTTTCTCTGGGAGGTGATAATCTGTGTCTTCCCGGCTCTAGAAGCCTCTTCATCTGGGCCATGGTGGGGCCCAGGTCACTAGGAATCAAAACTAGGATGCTCCCCAGGGAACTCTGCTCAATGTTATGTGGCAGCCTGGATAGGAGGGGAGTTTGGGGGAGAATGGATATATGTATGTGCATGGCTGAGTCCCTTTGCTGTCCACCCAAATCTATCACATTTTTAATCTGCTCTATTTCAATGCAAAATAAAAGTGAAAGTTTTTAAAAAAACAAAACAAAAGCAAACTAGGACGGTCCCACACCCAGGTGCAGAGGCAGTCACTTCCTTCTAGGTGTGGCAGGGGCGCCCCTACCCCCAAGCACTTCCCAGCCCATATACTTCCTCCTCCAGTCATGCCCCCCCCATCATGACTTCTCCTCCCAACTCACAATGTCCCTAATCACTTTTCCAGCCTATGTCCTCAGGAGACCCCTTCAGGCACAGGATGACAAGACAAACTGATAGTTTAGACATAGGATGCCCAGAGGAGTTTATCCAGTCAGCCAACTGTCACCAAGAGGCAAAGCCTGCCTGAGGTGCTGGGGAACTTTGATTTGGAGAGTAGGGTATCTGGGGCCAAGGTCAGGGGCTTAGAGGACAGACATCTCCTCCTACTCTAGCTGCTCTTACAGGCCTAAAATTTCTTGGCCTTAATTTCCCAGCAAAGTGAGAAAGTTTTAATAGAACCCCATTCTCAGCCCTAGAGGGCAAACAGCAAGGCCCTGACCTTGTCTGGAGTGGGGAAATCTTGGAGGGCTTCCTGACATAAGGGACCCCCAATTTGAAATCCAAGCAATCTATGAAAGTTGGGCAAGCCCAAGGGGTATGAGTTAGACGGAGGTGGTCTAGTCATAACGGGGCAGCTCTGACACTGCCTGGGGGCCTCTGTGTCCTGAAGACCCAACGTGAGCTGGGATGGGGGAGGGTATGGGAGAGGATGGTTCTGGGTCCCTGGATGGAGGGATGGGGAGGGACGGTGGGGGATGGTCTGTTTAGGAACCTTCAGTTCAGTTTAGTTAAGTCACTCAGTCGTGTCTGACTGCAGCATGCCAGGCTTCCCTATCACCAACTCCTGAACCTTGTTCAAACTCATCCATTGAGCCGGTGATGCCATCCAACCATCTTATCCTCTGTCATCCCCTTTTCCTCCTGCCTTCAGTCTTTCCCAGAATCACGGTCTTTTTCAAAGAATCAGTTCTCTGAATCAGGTGGTCAAAGTATTGGAGCTTCAGTTTCAGCATCGGTCCTTCCAATGAATATTCAGGACTGATTTCCTTTAGGATGGACTGGTTGGATCTCCTTGCAGTCCAAGGGACTCTCAAGAGTCTTCTCCAATACCACAGTTCAAAAGCATCAGTTCTTTGGCGCTCAGTTTTCTTTATAGTCCAACTCTCACATCCATACATGACTACTGGAAAAACCATAGCTTTGACTAGATGGGACTTTGTCAGCAAAGTAATATCTCTGCTTTTTAATATGCTGTCTAAGTTGGTCATAGCTCTTCTTCCAAGGAGCAAGTGTCTTTTAATTTCATGACTGCAGTCACCATCTGCAGTGATTTTGGAGCCCAGGAAAATAAAGTCTGTCACTGTTTCCATTGTTTCCCCATCTATTTACCATGAAGTGATGGGACCGGGTGCCATGATCTTAGTTTTTTGAATGTTGAGTTTTAAGCCAGCTTTTTAGAGGGGAGTCTTATGCAGGTGAGGCAAGGTGCCCAGACCTCTCAGGAGCCCAGGATGTGGAATCCCACCACCCTGGGAGGAGCCTCCAGGCCTTCCAGGGTAGGTCTTAGCTGACAGCCTGGCTGGTTGTGAGAGCTCTATTTGGCCTGGTGGCTTTCTGCCTGATAACTTCCGAACTCCCTCAGGATGTTTCCTTTATCTCTACCTGATACCCCCTCCCCTTACCCCAGGCTCCACTTCTCTGCCTCTGTTTCCACCTACCAGCCTGGTGCAGCACTGGCCTCAGAGATGGGGTTGGGATGGCCTGTGTGGGGTGGGGGGGTCAAGGGTGGGGATAAGGTTGTAGTTCATCATGATTTGGAACCCTATCACGTCAGCCAGAAGGGGACATGGGAATTGTCTAACACAAATTAACTATTTTGATTAACAAAGAAGCTTAGACCCAGATATAGACGTGGGGAGGGAGTTGTCCAGAGTTACTCAGTGAGCTAGGAACAGAAACAAGATTAGAACCTGGATCTTCTGAACCCTACTGAGCACCTTCTTTCTCTGCCCAGAATCCTGCAGGAAGGAAATAAGCCTTTTAGCTAGTGCAGTGAGTCTCAACCTTATGTCAGCTTGAGACACTGTACTGAAGTTCAGTGTGGCCTTGCGGGATTCTTTGGAGCCAGTTTGCCCAGACAACGGCACAAATGCATGATTTTTGGGTTTGTTTCTTTATTTTGTTTTTGCTGCTTAATTTATTTTATTATTATTTTTAAAACTTTTTATTTTGTGTTAGTGTACAGTTGATTAGGGCTTCCCTTGAGGCTCAGACAGTAAAGAATCTGCTTGCAATGCAGGAGCTGTGGGTCTGTGGATTTGATTCCTGGGTCAGGAAGATCTCCTGGAGAAGAGAATGGCTATCCACTCCAGTATTCTTGCCTGGAAAATTCCATGGGCAGAGGAACCTGGTGGGCTATAGTCCATGGGATCACAGAATTAGACATGACAGAGCTACTAACACTTTCACTTCCATAGTTGATTAACAAAGAATGTTGTGAATAGTTTCAGGTGGACAGCAAAGGGACTCAGCCATTCATATACATGTATTCACTCTCCCCCAAACGACTCTCTTATCCAGTCTGCCGCATAACATTGAGCAGGGTTCCATGTGGTATACAGTAGGTCTTTATTGATTATCCATTTTAACTACAGCAGTGTAGAGGCAACTATCGTTTATTCTGGAAGTCTTTGAGTCTGTTTCTGCTTTGTAAATAAGTTCATTTGTATCATTTCTTTTTAGATTCCACATGTAAAGGATGTCATGTCTGACTTATGATACTTCTCTGTCTGACTTACTTCACTCAGTGTAACACTCTCTAGGTTCATTCATGTTGCTGCAAATGGCATCATCTCATTCTTTTTAATGGCTGAGTAACATTCCGTACCACATCTTCTTTATCCACTCCTCTTTTGATGGACATTTAGGCTACTTCCATGTCTTGGCTGTTGTTAACAGTGCTGTAATGAACACTGGGGTGCATGTATCTTTTCGGATCATGCTTTTTTCTAGATATATGCTCAGGAGTGGGATTGCAGTGTATATGTTAGCTTTATTTTTAGTTTTTTTTTTTTTTTAAGGAACCTCCATACAGTTCTCCATAGTAGCTGTACCAATTTACATTCCCACTAACAATATTGGAGTGTTCTCTTCTCTTCATATCCTCTCCAGCATTTATTGTTTGTGGATTTTTTTGATGATAGCCATTCTGGCTGGTGTGAGGTGCTATCTCATTTTAGTTTTGATTTGTATTCTTCTAATGATTAGCAATATTGAACATCTTTTCATGTGCCTATTGGCCATTTGTATGTCTTCTTTGGACAGATGTCTGTTTAGATCTTCTGCCCATTTTTTGAGTGAGTTGTTTTGAAGCTGTTAAGCATCATGAGCTATTTATAAATTTTGGAGATTAATCCCATATTGATCACATCATTTGCAAATATTTTCTCCCATTCTATGTGTCTTTTCATTTTGTTGTTTCCTTTGCTGTGCAAAAACTTTTGAGCTTAAGCAGGTCCCATTTGTTTGTTTTTGTTTTTATTTCCACTATTCTGAGAGATGGATAGAAAACATATTGCTGCAATTTATATCAGAGTGTTCCGCCTGTGTTTTCCTCTAGGAGTTTCATAGTGTCCGTTCTCACATTTAGATCTTTAATCCATTTTGAGCTTATTTTTGTGACTGTAGTTAAAGAATGATCTAATTTCATTTTTTTTTTTACATGTAGCTGTCCAGTTTTCCCAGCACTATTATTGAAGAGACTGTCTTTCCAATTGTGTGATCTTGCCTCTTTTGTCATAGATTCATTAATCATAGGTGCATGAACTTATTTCTAGGTTTTCTATCCTGTTCCATTGATTGATCTGTATGTCTATTTTTGTGCCAGTACCATACTGTTTGCTAGAGGAGGGCATGACAACCCAGTCCAGTATTCTTGCTTGGAGAATCCCCATGGACAGAGGCAGAGGAGCCTGGCGAGTTATATTATAGTCCATAGGGTCACAAAGAGTCAGACATGACTGAGTGACTGACACACACACCATACTGTTTTTGATGACTAGCTTTGTAGCATAGTCTGAAGTCAGGGAGTCTGATTCCTCCACTCAGTTTTTCTTTCTCAGTGCAGGAGATGGATGCTTGTTTTATAAGATGTTCTGCATTCCAGCCAAGTCAGGATATTCTCCTGTCAATTTGTTTGTTGTTGTTGTTTAGTTGCTAAGCCATATCCAACCCTTCCACAACCCCATGGACTGTAGCCTGCCAGCCTCCTCTATCCATGGGATTTCCCAGGCAAGAATACTGAAGCAAGTTGCCATTTGCTTCTCCAAAGGATCTTCCTGACCCTGGGGTTGAACACAGGTCTCCTGCATTGCAGGTAGATTCTTTACCACTGAGCCATCTGGGAAGCCCATCAATTTGTTTAGATTATTATTATTTTAAAAAATATTTATTTATTTATTTGGCTGCATCTTAGTTGTGGGCTTCCCAAGTGGCGCTACTGGTAGTAAAGAACCCACCTCCCAATGCAGGAGATGTAAGAGATGCGTGTTTGACCCCTGGGTTGGGAAGATCAGGTGGAGGAGGGCATGGCCACCCACTCCAGTATTCTTGCTTGGAGAATCCCATGGACAGAGAAGCCTGGTGGTCTATGGTCCATAGGGATGCAAAGAGTCAAACACAACTGAAGCAACTTAGCACACACACATGCATTTTAGTTGTGACACAGGGTCTTTGTTGTGTCATTCGGGACCTTGCACTGTGGTGCGCGGACTCTCTAGTTGTGCTCAGGCTTCGTTGCCCCGGGGCACGTGGGTTCTTAGTTCCCCAACCAGGGACTGAACTCAAGTCCCGTGCACTGCATGGTGAACTTTTACCCACTGGACCACCAGGGAAGTCCTTGCTTAGTCCATTAATTAAAGTGAATGTATAACATTCTGAAATTCAGGTAAAGATTTTGCAGACACTCATGACTGAGGCTAGAAACCCTGTTTGAGAAATGAACTGGAAGGACAGACAGTCCTGGAGAGGTGAGCAGACAGATCTACACTGCAGAGTCCACTGTGATAGGGCACAGTGTGGGGCTGGACTCCTGCCCTCTGCCGCATGCCCCAGTCCCTCAGCCTTCTCCCTGGGACAGGCAGTCCTGGGAGTGTCCTTCCTGTGGTTTGACCACATGGGAATCTGCAGGTTCCCGACAGAAGTCAGAGTCCTTCCTTGATGAGGGATCCTGGGCTGGACATGCCCTTTTCTGGGCTTCGATCTCTGCCTGTAATGTAATGAAGTGAAGGGATTAGTGGGGAAAGGGTAGGGAGAAGGAGGCAGGAGCATCTGTTTGTTAGAGCTGCTGCTGAAAACTGGGCAGCTTTTCTGGTAGTTGAGATAGGTCCAGAGCTAAGAAGATCATCTTACCTTTTGCTCCAATTCTGAGACATCGTCTTTCAGAAACAATCCAAGAGGGAAAGGAGTGGCTCTAGAAAAAACTGATAATCATCCTTTAGTTATAATCCAGAGTTTGCTTCCTTGTGTCAGCCCTGGGAAATCAACAGATCCCTCCAAGTTCCCCCAAAGTGATCTCAAAGTGTTATAGCGGGACTTTCCTGGTAGTTCAGTGGTTAGGACTCCATGCTTCCAATGCAGGGGGTGGGAGAAGGAAGCGGATCAGTGTGAAGTCAGGGGACCCAGAGCTCGAGCACAATAGTCCTGGTCCTGGAGAAACGGAAGGCCAGCTGACCTCAGTGAAGTTAAGAGCCAGGACTAGGGCCACCTCTTTTTTTTCACCCTCTGTGGGCCTCCCAGCTTCTTTGGCTCAGGAACGCCCAGGATTCCGGGCATGTCTGCCTGTAGCCTTCTAAAAATACCCCGGCTGCCCAACGCCTCCCAGATGTCTGAGCGCTGACTCTGTGATTTCCCTGCTGGTAATAGGTCAGCCCTGACATGGGCAATTGGGCTGGCTCAAGCCACTTCCTCTGCCTCCCACCACCCAGTCTACCAGAAGCTTAGCTCAGGCCCTCCTCCAAACCCTTGAAAGGCAGGCAAGGGTAGAGGCCTGATGGCCTGAACTGAGAGAGCTCAGAGATTGTTGACTCCAGTCCCTTCTGAGAACAGACAGGAGAACTGAGGTCTGAAGACTTGCCCAGGGCTGTTTGGAACACTAAGGTCCTCCCCAATTCACTCCCCAATGCCGCCAAAATCTTGGCTGTCTGGGTGCTGATACTATACTCTGGCTAAATTCAGAGGGCCCCTGAAACAACTCAAAGAGAGATATTAAAATAATTAGGTTCATTTGGTAGGTTAAATTATGTGGGAAGTATTATCAAATGAGTAATGAATCTTCTTAGGTTATATTATATGGTAAATATCACTAATATAAATATTCTACAAATTATATGGAGTTCCTAAAATTCTGACATGTCCTGCTAAAATGTTATCAGTCATGATTCTAGTCACTATGTTAGAGTTTTGTGTGTCACAACACCAGCACCCTGTTCATGCCTGCTGCCCACTTCCCACTTGCTGTCTGGGGTCCAGGTTTGAAAGCTGGATCTGTCTTCCCCACTCCAGCTGTAAGCTCCTGACAGCAACAATGTGGAGGATCCCTGTGATCCCTATGGTGCCTGGAAGAGTGTCCAATCTGGAGCACATGTCAGTAAGTGTAGATTGGATTAAATGCCATAGTGGCAGCTAGGGCTGTGCACAGAGCCCTGGACCAGGAACTCTGGTCCTAACTAGAGCCTCTGGATTCTAATCCAGGGTCAGCCCCTGTGATGCTGTTCAGTTCAGTTCAGTTGCTCAGTCATGTCCGACTCTGCGACCCCATGGACTGCAGCATGCCAGGCTTCCCTGTCCATCACCAACTCCCAGGGTTTACTCAGACTCATGTCCATTGAGTCGGTGATGCCATCCAACCATCTCATCCTCTGTCGACCCCTTCTCCTCTTGCCTTCAATCTTTCCCAGCATCAGGGTCTTTTCAAATGAGTCAGTTTTTCACATCAGGTGGCCAAAGTATTGGAGCTTCAGCTTCAACATCAGTCCTTCCAATGGATATTCAGGACTGATTTCCTTTAGGATGGACTGGTTGGATCTCCTTGCAGTCCAAGGGAATCTCAAGAGTCTTCTCCAACACCACAGTTCAAAAGCATCAATTCTTCGGTGCTCAGCTTTCTTTATAGTCCAACTCTCACATCCATACATGACTACTGGAAAAACCACAGTTTTGACTAGATGGACCTTTGATGGTAAAGTAATGTCTCTGCTTTTTAATATGCTGTCTAGGTTGGTCATAACTTTTTTCCCAAGGAGTAAGTGTCTTTTAATTTCATGGCTGCAGTCACCTTCTGCAGTGATTTTGGAGCCCCCCCAAAATAAAGTCTGTCACTGTTTCCACTGTTTCCCATGTATTTGTCATGAAGTGATGAGACTGGATGCCCATCACCTTAGTTTTCTGAATGTTGAGTTTTAAGCCAACTTTTTCACTCTCCTCTTTCACTTTCATCAAGAAGCTTTTTAGTTCTTCACTTTCTGCCGTAAGGGTGTTGTCATCTGCATATCGGAGGTTATTGATATTTCTCCCAGCAATCTTGATTCCAGCTTATGCTTCATCCAGCCCAGTGTTTCTCCTGATGTACTCTGCATATAAGTTAAATAAGCAGCCTTGATGTACTCCTCTCCCTATTTGGGACCAGTCTGTTGTTCCATGTCCAGTTCTAACTGTTGCTTCTTGACCTACATAAAGATTTCTCAGGAGGCAGGTCAGGTGGTCTGGTATTCCCATCTCTTGAAGAATATTCCACAGTTTGTGGTGATCCACACAGTCAAAGGCTTTGGCCTAGTCAATAAATCAGAAGTAGATATTTTTCTGGAACTCTCTTGCTTTTTCTATGATCCAACGGATGTTGGCAATTTGATCTCTGGTTCCTCTGCCTTTTCTAAATCCAGCTTGAATATCTGGAAGTTCATGGTTCATGTATTGCTGAAGCCTGGCTTGGAGAATTTTGAGCATTACTTTACTAGCATGTGAGGTGAGTGAAATTGTGCATTAGTTTGAGCATTCTTTGGCATTGCCTTTCTTTGGGATTACAATGAAAACTGACCTTTCCCAGTCCTGTGGCCACTGCTGACTTTTCCAAATTTGCTGGCATATTGAGTGCAGTACTTTCACAGCATCATCCTTTAGGATTTGAAATAGCTCAACTGGAATTCTATCACCTCCACTAGCTTTGTTTGTAGTGATGCTTCCTAAGGCCCACTTGACTTCGCATTCCAGGATGTCTGGCTCTAGGTAAGTGATCACACCATCGTGATTATCTGGGTTGTGAAGATCTTTTGTGTATAGTTCTTCTGTGTATGCTTCTCACCTCTTCTTAATATCTTCTGCTTCTGTTAGGTCCATACCATTTCTGTTCTTTATTGAGCCCATCTTTGCATGAAGTGTTCCCTTGCTATCTCTAATTTTCTTGAAGAGGTCTCTAGTCTTTCCCATTCTATTGTGACACTGTATGTCCTTGTTAATTGCTCTGAATGAGCCTCTGATTAATGGGCTCTGGAAGAGATGATGTCCAGGGTCTGAGCCAGCTCTGCTGTCCCAAAGTCATAAACTGATGGCCCATTAGGTATTCCTGTCTTCTCCTTTGCTCCACTGTGTGTGGGGAGAGATGGCATATCTGGATGGTTCCATCCAGCTCTAGGTTCTCAGCTTCTACTCCTCCCTGGGTATCTCTGAACATCGTATCTCTGGTCCCAGCCCCATCCCCAGACCCCACTCTTCCAGAGGTGCCACTCTCTGACTCTGCAGTTGGGTACCCAGGAGTGAACACACTTGCCCCATCCCCCTACCTACTAACTGCATGAACTTAGGCAGAGCATTGAGCTTTTCTGGGCCTCTGTCTTATCACCTGTACAATGGAGATATGTTAGAGGAATGTTAGGAGAATCAAAGGAGATCCCACCTGCAGAATGTCTTCCCTGACCTGTCAGAATGGCTCAGGTGCCTTTGCTGTCTCTCCAGTTCTGCCTCCCTCCCTCAGACCAAATCCACACTGTGTGGTCATTGTCTCTCCATGCATCCATCCCCCACCAGACTGGGGGCTCCTTAAGGCCATAAGTCCCCAGGGCCTAATAGTCTTCACAAATGAAGGTCATGGGAAACTTGTTGAGCAACATGTGAATAAAGCCTGAGGGAAAGGTGAAGGGTTGTGTAGAAGTCTGGGAGTCTGATTTTGGAAGGACCTTGAGAGCAGGCAAGAATGGTAGGTAGGAATACAGAAAGCTGCTTGCAGCCTTGCTCTCACTTCTCTGATTGGTTAATTTATCTGTGAAGATCCCTGAGAAGCAATTTCTTCCCTGAGAAAGCTGGTCATCCGTGCACATGATGCACTCCACTGTAGAACTCTTTACATGTTTGTCTCTCTCCTCACGATGTGCTGAGTTCCCTGAAGACAAGACATTGTTGGATCTCATTATGAAAGTGAAAGTGAAAGTCGTGTCTGACTCTCTGCAACCCCACAGACTATAGGACTATACAGTCCATGGACTTCTCTGGGACTACACAGTCCATGGAATTCTCCAGGCCAGAAAGATGGAGTGGGTAGCCTTTCCCTTCTCCAGGGAATCTTCCCAACCCAGGAATTGAACTGAGGTCTCCCACATTACAGGCAGATTCTTTACCAGCTGAGTCACAAGCACTGGATCCAGTGTGAGTACAGAAGAGGTTGTGGAGAGAAAAAAATAGATGGAGGCAATGATTTCTGAATCTGACATGGGGTTGTATTGCCTCATCTTTAATGACTCTCCCAGCCTTAGCTCAGTTGGTAAAGAATCTGCCTGCAGTGCAGGGGACCCAGGTTCAATTCCTAGGTCAGAAAGATCCCCTGGAGAAGGAAATGGCAACCTACTCCAGTATTCTTGCCTGGGAAACCCCATGGACAGAGGAGCCTGGCAAGCTATAGTCCATGGGGTCACAAGAGTTGGACACGACTTAGCGACTAAACCACCATCACCAACCTTGGGGATGAAACTAAGTTAGCAAGCAGTTGTCTTCCTTCGAGAGGCACAGGAGGGTTAATTTAAGTATGACCAGTGAGGACTGGTAAAGAGTTGTGAGAATATATTCCCAAACCCCATGTTTGAGTTTGGACTTTTCTCTGCTGAGGGAAGGCTATAGAAGCCAGACTCTTAAGTATAAAAGGTCCCTGAATAAACCAAAGATGTTTTTCAAGCCCTTGAACTGAGCCTGTTTACTTGTATCTTAGACATTAATTTTACACCCTTGGCAACCTGGTTGTAGACAGTTTAAATGTTAATTGGTAGCCAGCTTGGGGGTGAGAAGTTGCTGTTGCGGTCAAGTGGGTGGGCACTCATCAAGGCAGCAGAGAAGCAACACCGTCTGATGGGGGCAGTGAAAGGCAGACAGAAGAACAAAACATTAGACAGGCAAAAACACGTACGAGCAACACAGATTGGGACTATTTAGTTCAGGTTGGGCTAAGTCACTCAGTCATGTCTGACTGCAACCCTGTGGACTGTAGCCTGCCAGGCTCCTCTGTCCATAAGGATTCTCCGGGAAAGAACACTGGAGTGGGTTGTCCTTGCCTCCTCCAGGGGATCTTCCCAACCCAGGGATCAAACTCGCGTCCCTTAAGTCTCTTGCATTGGCAATCGTGTTCTTTACCACTAGCACCACCTGGGAAGCCCTTTTAGTTCAGGTCAGGCCTCCCTAAAATCAATGCCCTGGGTATGTCACTGCTTCTGCTCTGGGGAAATCCCTTTTTGGACCTCAGTCTCACGGGGCTTCCCAGGTGTGCTAGTGGTAAAGAACCTGCCTGCAATGCAGGAGACGTAAGAGTCACAGGTTTGATCCCTGGGTCAGGAAGACCCCCTAGAGAGGATGGATACCTCTCCAGTATTCTTGTCTGGAGAAGCTGCAAAGAGTTGGACATGACTGGGGCGACTTAGAATGCATGCATGGTCCCCACCTGTAAAACAGACAGGCTCCATCAAGGGCTCTGAGTGTTTATAATTCTGCAGGAGTTCCCTCCCGTGAGGCTGTTCACTTCACAACTATACAGGTCAAATGAGGTCAAGACTACAATCTTCGGGATTTTGGGTAATGAGGCTTTCCTGCCACAAATCCCCAAGTGTAGAGACTGTCCTTAGGGGGAGCCCACCACCAAACCTGTCTGGGCTGGGCCCCCAGAAAAAAGAAAACTGCCAGGAGCTGGCATAGAGCCCGCAGCCCATGGTCGGCTTGCTGCCTAGGGAAGGGGTGAAAAGGAAGCCTGACTCTGACTGAAACGGAAGTGCCTGAGGTCTGACAGTTGCTCTCAGCGTTCTGCAGCCAGGAGGGAAGTAAAACTGTCTGGGCACCTGGCAGCTTCCACCCTGAAAGCCCATGGGACAGCAACAGGTGAGAGCGTAAGTGTGTTCTCTGGTTCAGAGCTGGGGCCCATGCTGGTGGGGGTGTGGGTGGGAGACAGAGGTCCCTGGAGAACAGGGAGATATTCACAGCCTAGTGGGTGCTGAAAACCTGTCAACAGAGAGCACCTAATTCAGCCTGGGGCTCAGGGAGAGCTCCAGAGCGGGTTAAGTGACAGAGGTCACTTAACCTGCCCAAGGTCACAGAGCTAAAAAGCAGTCCCACTGCACCAGAGACTTGAAAGTAAGAGGAGTTCAGAAAAAGACACAACTAAATAGAAATCTAGTCAGCTTGTGCTTAGTTGCTTAGTGCTGGCATTAAGATCTTAACACGGCCATGGAGACCTAGAGGCAGGAAGATTAATTCTGATCTGGGAGAAGGAGGAAGGTTTTCCAGGAGCAGGGATTTTGAGTAGAAGTTTGGAGGATGAATATGAGTTTATCAGGCAGAGAAGAGGAGGGAGAGGGGAGGGAAGGTGGAGGGAACAGCAAGTTCAGAAATGTCAAGTTGCTAAAAGAACCTGATGAGGTCTGGAGAGGTATGTATAAGTGTGTTTGAAACAAAAGGCACCTAATATGGTGAGAGTGAGAAGTGAGGCCCAGTAGATCAGCAGGGGTCATGTGGTGAAAGGCCTAGAAAATCACATTAAGAAGCCTGGGCTTCATCTGGAGGATAGGAGGAGCCTCAGAAGAGTCTTGAGCCGCAGGAGGGCAGAGGATAGGAGACAGCTGGATTGGGGGAGAGGCAGGAATGCTGGCAAGGAGGCAGTGACAGAGCATTGAGTGTATTAGGTCACTGTCAGACCCAACCCCTGTTGAGAAATTGAAACTTTTTAGGAGACTACAGAGGTATGGAGGAAATGAGAACTGAAACCTGGGCCCTGTTACGGCTGCGGTCTGGGCAGGTGTGCTTAGCAAGGGAAGTGAAAGGGTTTGGCTGATTGACAGCCCAATCCTGAGGAAGGTGCGAGAGCTTTTGAGGGAATGTGGGAGACTTGTCCTGGGGCGGGAGCCCTGCTCCAGGCTACGGCAGCGTTAGGTGCCACGTCCAAGGAGGCAGAGAGGCACCTGCCACTGACACTGTGCTGCCCTCCAGGTCCCTGCCCCTCAGAGATCTCACTTCCTTCTGCCAAGCCTTTGCTCAGATGTCTCTTGAGATAAGCTTTTTGTCCCTCTCCTCCCTGCCTTTCCAGCATCCTGTGATTCCCCATCAGGCCCTGCCTGGTCCTCCAGGGAGCCTTCTCTGGTCAGAGCAGGTCCCTGGCTTCCCACCCTGCCTGAGCGGTGGCCTGGCCACGCCCTGCCTTGAGGCATGTCTTGATCTGTGGCCTTGGTTCACTACTCCAGTCACTGTTAGCTTGCAGCAAGTGCCCCTCTCTCATCTGACTCTTCCCACAAGAGTGCATTTAGAGAGTGACAGTCATAATCAGACCCCGGGGCCCTCAAAGAAGCCACATTGCACTTGTTTGTCCTAGAGCAGGTGCATGGGAGGGCTGTTCATAGGCCACGCTGGTTGGGTCTTTGTTCTGGAGAAAGTCTCAGCCTGACTGAGTCAAACAGGCAGGTCTTGGTGGAGGGTCCCGTATTCTTTTTCGTAGTCTCTCTTTTAAAAAAAAAAAAAAAGATTGAAGTATAGTTGATATACAATATGATGTAAGTTACAGGTATACAATATAGTGATTCACAATTTTAAAGGTTATACTTCATTTATAGTTATTATAAAATATTGGCTATATTCCAACCTTGTAGCTTATTTTATACATAACAGTTTGTATTATGCCTATCCATCCATACATTGCCCCTCCCCCTCCTCTCTCTCCACTGGTTTGCTCTCTACATCAGTGAGTGTTCCTTTTCTGTTATTTTTACGAGTTTGTTATATTTTCTAGATTCTAGTTTCCACATATAAGTGATATCATTTGGTATTTGTCTTTGTCTGATTTATTACACTTATAATAGTATAATAGTCAGGAGGCTAGCAAGAAGCAATTCACCTCTAAGGGTTCATCAGAAGGGACTTAATGAAGGTACTGCTGTATTGAGATGTGGGCTGGTGAATGGAACAAATGAAAAATGGTGAGGCACCCACTCAGAGGCTAGGGCTGAAAGGAGGGACGGGAGTCCCATCACTGGAGCTGTGAGAGGTGGGCCTGCCAAGAAGAAATGGGATCAAGGAGGTCGGAGGCAAGGCAGCAAAGAAGGGAGGGAGCAAAGGGGGGAAGCCCAACTTCTCTCACCCTCTGGTCTCCTATCATTTCTCATCATAAAAACCCAAGTAGAAGCCAGTTAGCAAGGGTGCCTTGTGATGCAGCCCACAGGGATCAACCTCTTGCAGGGCTGAGGGTCGGGGTCGGGGTGCAAATAAAGGATAACCATCTCCGGAGATGCATGAAAAATTGTCACCCAGATGGAATATCTGGATGATCCCTATGGCTTTGACCCAGTCATTTCTCTGTGATCAGTGCTGGGTTGGAGAAGGCTTTCCTTACTGCCCTAGAAAGAAAAGGCCAAACTTCATGTTTACCTTCCTATTGCTATCATCTAGAAAGCACTGTCTGGGAACTTGGAGAATAACAGAGCCACAAGGGTCTCAAGTGTAACCATGTGTTTTGCTGAAGTTTTAACTTTCGTTTCAGGTTCAAAGGATTTGTTAACAAAAGAAACCACTTGTTATACACAAGTAAACAATTCCAATATTTAATAGAGAATTATCTATCTTACTTTCAGTATACAGTCACTAAAAAAAAGAGAATCAATATCTAATAGAGAATTATCTATTTTACTTCCAATAAACAATCATTAAAAGGAAAGAGAAATAGAACACTAAAGGAGAGTAATAGTACATACATCACCAAATTGGGTTTTGACCGACGTCCATATTCAAACAGTGCTGAGAAGTCCCGTGTAATAGCAATTTGGAGTCCCAGTTCAGTCTACGGCCATACCACCCTGAACGCGCCCGATCTCGTCTGGAGTCCCGGTTCGGGAAAAGTCCCGGGCAGCGCGTCTACTCCATGAGTGAGACTTCAAAATTGTAGTTTGGGGGTTCCCCCGTATAATCCCAGGCTGCAAACTGATATCATCATCAGAGCAAACTGCAGCTCTGGTTTATATTAATCTTTCTTATAGTGCTATTTGTTTTGTTTTGCAAATCTTGGAATGTTGTTAAGTCCAGCATGGGTGGCCAGAACCCCTCCAGGGGCTCAACAATTCCAAGATCTGTCCCCTATCTAATCTGTGGTTCCAGGTGGCCTGTATTCACAGCAAGCAGGTAGTCAGGACAGTGTCCAGGCAGGTCAGAAGCAAGGTCAGAGGCCTGCTCTGCTTCCTCAGTCTCTGAAGCCTGAACAAGACTTTTGTTGTTCAGTCACTCAGTTGTGTCTGACTCTTTGTGACCCCACGGACTACAGCATGCCAGGCTTCCCTGTCCATCATCATCTCCCAGAGTTTACTCAAACTCATGTCCATTGAGTCAGCAATGCCACCCAACCATCTCATCCTCTGTTGTCCCCTTCTCCTCCTGCCTTTGATCTTTCCTAGCATCAGGGTCTTTTCCAATGAGTCGGTTCTTTGCATCAGGTAGCCAAAATATTGGAGCTTCAGCTTCAGCATCAGTCCTTCCAATGAACATTCAGGGTTGATTTCCTTTAGGACTGATTGATTTGATCTTCTTGCAGTCCAAGGGACTCTCGGTCTTCTCTAGCACCACAGTTCAAAGGCATGGATTCTTTGGCGCTCAGCCTTTTTTTGTCTAGTTCTCACATCCATACATAGCTACTGGAAAAACTATAGCTTTGACTATATTTACATTTGTAGGTAAAATAATGTATCTGCTTTTTAACACGCTGTTTAGGTTTGTCATTGCTTTTCTTCCCGGGAGCAAGCATCTTTTAATTTAATGGCTGCAGTCACCATCCACAGTGATTCCCTAATACCACGCCAACATACACCATGCCTGAGAGAGAGAGAGAGAACTGGGCCCCAGGTCACAGGGCCAATGTGAGATAAACAGTATCCAGATTATACAGTGAAGACCACATAGCTAGAAAGCAGTAGAGCCACAATTCAAACCAGTTAGCCTGACTTGTTTGAATTTTGGATAGAGGAGCCTGGTGGGCCACAGTCCCTGGGGTCGCAGAGTGTCTGTCGGACACAACTGAGTGACTAAGCACAGCACAGTCTGACTTAGAACTTAACCCAAGCTCTTAGCCATGACCCCAAGCTAAACGCCCAACATACAGGGAGGAAAGCAATGGAGTTAGTGAGACCCAGCCCAAGGCGCCTTGTCCTCAGACCTGCCCTCTGTCCCCTTTGTGGTCCGTGCACTCACAAGCCTCCCCCTGTGGGGAGGAGCAGTGAAGTCACTACCTACCCAGTGTACCTTGTGAGGACAGAGGGCTCAACAAAAACAGACGACAGGCCTGAATAGGCCCTCAGGTAATACCCTTCCTTAGGGAGCTGTACTGGGCCTTCCATTCTATTATCTGGCTGCGCACACTGAACACTCCACTGCTGGTAAGCCTCAGGTTTCTTCAGGCTTTCAAATCCATCCATCCATCCATCTATCCAGGATTCCTTGTCCTAACTGCTGGGAACACACTGACAAATAAAACCTCATCCCAGAGATCTATGGGGATGGGGAGCACTGATAGGATGGGTGAGATAGGGAATGCACATGCTTATTACAGAGTGTGAGAAACACCCTAAAGGGGTATCACTTTTCCAAAAAAAAAAATCATTTTAAATTTTATTTATTTTTGGCCGGGCTGGGTCTTCTCATTGCAGTGGCTTCTCTAGTTGTATAGCATGGACTCTAGGTGTGCGGGCTTCCCCAGTTACAGCATGCAGGCTCAGTAGTTGTGGCTCGTGGGCACTAGAGGGTGGCTTAGTTGCCTCACGGCATGGATCTTACTGGACGGGATTGAACTTGTGTCCCCTGCATTGGCAGGCAGATTCCTAACCACTGGACCACCAGGTAAGCCCAACACTTTTCAAAATTTAGAGCAAACATCAAAGTGGGATGGAAGTGGGATGAAGTGGGTCACCCATGGAAGACCACAGTTCACCTCTGCAGACTGATTTCCCAGGATTCACTACTCAGGCTGTTACCAAACATGGCTCAGGCCCATCCAGCCTGCGGTTTCTGCTCTCTTGCACTGTTCCTTTCCTGGGAATGTCCACCTCCCATGCATCAAAGCCCACTTCTGGTTCAGCCTTCTGAGTCCCCTCTTTTGGACAGAGGCAGCTTCCCCATTTGGAGCTAGCACAGCTAGCTTTAGAATTTCTTACTCATGCTCAAACAATAGTGAAGCAATTCTTGATCTTGTTTCTCCATCTGTAGCTCCTGTTAATTCAATTTTTCATTTTCTCCTCCCTGGATACTACACTTACTCTAAAAGTTTGAAAGTTTGGCAGCCCAGTTTTCGAGAGAAGAGGTTGGGTGAGGCCAGAGACTATGACAGAGTTGTTAATCATTTGGATACTGGAGTTGCGATCCTGCTTCTAACTGTGTGATCACGAGGAAGTTACTTAACCTCTCTGAACCTCTGTTTTCCCATCCTTAGTGAAGTGAAAGTCACTCAGTCATGTTCGACTCTTTGCGACCCCATGGACTATAGAGTCCATGGAATTCTCCAGGCCAGAATACTGGAGTGGGTAGCCTTTCCTTTCTCCAGGGGATCTTCCCAACCCAGGGTTCGAACCCAGGTCTCGTGCATTGCAGGTGAACTCTACCAACTGAGCTATCAGGGAAGCCCTTCGCATCCTTAAAGTCAGGATAATTGGTGTTGTGAGAATCAACGAGTTAATATAGTCAAAGCCTTCAGGGCTGTGCCTGGTACTCCATCAGTGTGTAAGAAATGTTAGCTGTTATTATTATAGCTATCATGAGGGGCCAGGCCGATGTGCTTGTAAACAACTCCTCACACCCAAGCAAAGCTTGTGCAGATATACAGAGAGGTTGAACACACAGCCATAATTTGAGATGAGGCTGGGTGGGTAACTGTAACCTCATTTTAGAGATGGACATAGGCTCAGACAAGGCAGGGGCATTCATTCATCTAACAAATATTTATGGGCAATTTCCGCATGTCAGGCCTCTCTTCCCACACAAAGATTTCTGAATCCTCAGGGGAGGGGATGAAGGTACTGTGTTTTAAACAAGCACCCTTAGGTGATTCTCAGCTGAGGCAAGTCTGAGAAAAACACATCCCAGGATACTAGGGCAAGCATCTTGCCAGATTCCAAATTTGGAACTGGGTTTGATAGGAAACACCATCTTCTGGTGGCAGATTTGTGTATCAGTTTAAGAGCACAGACCCTGGAGCCTTGATTAACAGGGTACAAATCTTAGTTTGCATTACCCTTAGCGACTGCAGGGTAAAACGTGGCCAATAATATTACCTATTTCAAAGTTGTTGTGAGAATTACATTAATTATTTATGTGACGTGCTGACACATAGTAGCTATTATGAAGTGTAAGCTATTATGATTACTCTGCCCAGTGTAGATAAGCATCAGCGAAGGCAGGGGTGGTGGATTTGATGCTTCTTACCCCAGGATTGGCTCTGACTACAGTGTTGGCGTGTCTGTCTCTTCAGGGAGACTCACCACCTGCTCCCTTCTGCTGGAAGAGCTTTCCTGAGCCAGGGAATTCCCTCTCATAGCAACTGACAGCAGCTTCCAACATTCTGATGCCACGCACACTGCCTGCAGCAACATGGCAAGAATTAGATCCCATCGCGGGGCCAAGGCTGGACCGGGAAGTCAGATGAGTTTAGGGATTGGAGCTGTCCATTTAGGAGGGCTGAAAACCAGAGAGGGAGTACAGGTCCTGGGGAAGCTTCTCTCCATACACTGGGCCAACTTTGGTTGAGACCGGTGCTCAGCTCACCCATGCCACAGTACACTGGTGTGTGGATGGATGTGTTGCAGACAGGCAAAGGGTGGGTGCCCAGGGAGAAGGCAGGATGCCAGGGCCTCTGCCAGCTCTCCAGGACACTCATTTTGGCCTACCGCCCCCCAGCAGGGAGCAGGCAAGCATGTTCTGTTTTGGCATTAACTAGGCAAGCTGTGGGAAAGTAAGCAGCAGGCTTCCTAAGCTGAATAGGGTCTGCTCCCACCAGAGGTCAGTGCACGGTGGTTACAGAGCTGTCCCTCCCCCATAACAACTCTCTCCCCTGGTCCCTGCCTGACTCCCCATCCCCCAGCTCAGCCTGAAGGGTCATCTCTGTGGAAGAGGCTCCCAGATGGGTAGCATCCCATGCCTTCCAGGCTGGGAAGCCCCAGTGTCACAGAAGAGGAAATGAAGGCTGAGGGAGGGCAGGGACTTCCCGGGTCCTCACGGTGAGTCAGGGCAAAACCAAGACTGTAGCTGGGCTCAACCTCCTCCCACGGGAATTCCTCTTTTTGTGTTTTATTATTATTTTTTTTAAACTTGCAAACAAAACCAGAATGAAAATGCAGGGAAGTTGAAGGAAAACACATGCATGCACAGAGGAAACTCATATTTGTAGGCCAGGATGTTGTAGACATTTTATATAAACATTCCCATTTAATTCCCATCACAACCCTGCAAAAAATCATTATTCTCCTTTTATAGACAAGGGAACTTGGTTTAAAAAAGGTTTTAGGACTTGGTCAAGAACCCAAAGCTAGACAGAGGAGGAGCTGGACATCTGACCCAGGTTTGCTGACCCCAAATCCCTGTGCTGTCCACCCAAACCTGTTTTACCCATTGGTCCAGCTTCACAGAGTGGTAATCACAGTGCAGCTCCCAGTGGGAAGCCCTGGTCAGCATCCCACATGGCAGTCATTCAGCCTTCGTGCATGTATCCCAGGTTGGGTAGTCACTTGACATAGCTCCCCAGCCCTTTACAGATCATGTACCTGTTATTTCATTTGACCTGCACCCACCCACCGAGGAGGAACACAGGACAGAATCTGCAATGTGCCAAAGGTCGCACTCAGCAAGTGCCTGGTAGAGATAGGACTAGGTCTGTGGCTTCCTGCCTCTTGATGTCAAAATCATGTGATGGTTAGCTCCTATTATAGCCTTGGCACTGTCTCCTCGCCTCCACCCCGAGCTGTAATACTCCTTGACAGCGGCACTGACAGAGCACGTAATTCCCTACCCCAGTGCCTACCTCTCAGGGACTCACCTCTGGCCTTAAATCCCTGCTACCTGACTCTCCTGGGCTGACCTGCATGTACTGACTTTACTGCTATACCTTTGGTTCATATATTGATATTGCGGGCTGCTGCAGTACAGGGCCTGGAGTATACCCCAGATAGCTGCTTACAACTGAGCCCAGAATAAGGGGCTTATTGATGCTGGATGGAATCTAAGATCTAGTTCTGCCACAGACTCACTTTGTGCCCTAGGAAGCCTCTGCCCTCTTCTTGTGGCTACTGATTTTGAAGCCTCACTCCAGTGGGCTGTGATTCTCTGTCTGAGAGCTGTGGAGGAGACAGGCTCATTTCTACATCAGGCTTAACAGAGGCCTGTATGAGAGATGCCTCAGGCAGGAGCAAAAACCAGTGTGTGTGTGCGTGCTGGAGACAGAGGGGTAAAGGTGACTAGGGTAGAAGGGAGGTGAATGGGGGTGGAGGTCACAGACAGCATTGTCTGCAACAGCATTCCCAGGTCAGCTTGCAGGGGCAGGGTGCGGGGCTCAGGCAGGAAATAGCTGGCAAATGGATGGGCAGACAGGTAGTCCTGAGAAGTCTGCAACAATGTGAATGGGGGATAATGACAAAGCAGGGAAGGGTGTAGAGGAGGCTTTGAATCCCCACTACAGGAAGGGGTGCCTTAGTGCATAATGGGAAGATGGGATGGTGGCCACCTTCTCTGGAGAAAGCCTTGAATGGAGTACCAACCTGTAGTGGGTGTCCATTCTGGGGTGCTGGGGTGGGTGAGGTGGGTGCTGTTCCATGTTAGCCATGCTCAAGTGCTGCTGCATACTTTACCTGAGGTTTCTCCAGGGAGGCCTGTGGAATACTAGAATAGCTCACCTTTCAATGCCCACTCTTATATCTGTACCAGACCAACTTTCAGTTCTGGCTCTGACTTAAATTTAGAATCACATTCCTTCCAGGAGACTATATAGCCGCAGGCATGGTCAAGGGAGACCACAGCTTCAGAGCCAGAGGTAGTCAGGGGCCAGACCTGGCTCTCCTGTCCTAACTGTGTGACCTTGGGTAGGTCATATTACTTCTGGGCCTCAGTTTGTGAAATCTGTGAAATGGGTCATATGTATTTGCTAGGGGTTGTTGTGAGGGTTAGAAGCAATGAAAATAATATGCTTAGCTCAGAGCTTGAAACATGGAAGAGGCAAAATAAATGGTAGCTATTATTAATTCCTTCCCAGGGTAAGAATCCCATCTGTGGCCTCCTCAATGGAAGGGAGCCAGTACCTGGTTGCACAGTCACAGGGACAGAGGAGCTCACTCCCTCCAGGGGCCACTCTGCCTGGAAAACGTCCTTTAGATCCAGCTGAGACCTGTACCAGTTCTGTCTCCAGGGCCACAGGAAAGTTCTGTGGCATTTCCCCCAAAGAATCTCAAGAGATCTGACTATAACAGAGTGCTTGCTTGCATTGCAGGAGCAAGGCTCTGGAAGTCCCCAGCCTGGTTCAAAGGGGACATTTTAGTCAGGTTTACATGTTATAGAAATCTCTTTCTCTATCCCTGTGGAGTCTGGAACATATGGATTGTACCCTCCCAAGTCTGCTTTTTTTCTTGGGTGAACTCTCCCAATTTCTTGAACACTTCTCATAGAGGCAACCTCAGGCAGTGCAGTGGTAAAGAATCCACCTGCCAGTGCACGAGATGGGAGTTTGATGCCTGGGTCGGGAAGATCATCTGGAGAATGAAATGGCTACCCACTCTAGTATTCCTGCCTGGGAAATCCCACGGACAGAGGAGCCTGGCGGGCTACAGTCCATAGGGTCACAGAGAGTCGGACACAACTGAGTGGCTGAGCATGCATAGAGGCAAACAGGAGAACTGAGTTCTGGTCCCAAATCCATCACTTCAGGGCAAGTCACTTATCTTCACCAAGCCTCTGGTTCCTCATTTGTAAAATGAAGAAAACAACACTCTCTCATAGGATGATAGTGAAGGTTAGCTTGGAAAAGTAATATAAAAGTCTGGGGTTGGGAAAAGGCACTTGGTAAATATTAAATATATTTTAAAAGAAACCACATGTTTGAGAAATGTTAGCAAGTTAGCCCATCTGGTGTTGCCTCTTAGCTTCTTACAACACCTGTAAAGGAAATCATTCCAGAAAGTCAGTGCCATTCCTGGCTTCAGAATAAGGGCAAATCAGGTGGAGGGTACCATCCTCAATCCTTAAAGTCAAGTCCCAGGGTTTGACTTTAGCTGTGAAGAGCTTACTAGGTTCCAGGTTCATTCACTTATCTTACTCTGCAATTGTGGATCAAGGCCTAGAGAAGGCTTAGCAGACCAGTGATAGAGACTGAATCCCAAAGTTCCCAATATCCAGCACTTTTATATGCCTAGTGCTCACTTCCAATAAAGAGAGGTGAAGGGAGGATAATTTCTGGACCAGGCTAGTTGTAACCTTTTGTGTGCAGGACACTGCATTTGGGAAAGCAGTTACCCCTTTCTCCCCACTAGCCCAGTGTCATTCATGGAATGGTCAGCCTGGAACTCAGCCACGGTGAAGGCCCAGGCTGATTCTTCCTTGTTCACCCTTGTGTCCCCAGTGTCTGGTCCAAAGCTTGGCACAAAGCAGGACCTTAGCAAATACTTTTTGGATAAACGATGAATCAACCAGCATGTATTAAACACTAAAAGAGAGGCCCTGTGGTAGGAGAAATTTTATTTAATATAACGAGCCTGTGAAGCTGGTTTTAGATGCCCATTTTACAAGTGAGGAAATACAGGTTGAAAGAGATGAACTGACTAGGTCAAGGCCTCACAATGAACTGCTGGTGGAACCGAGACTAAAGCCCAGCCTGCTACCTCCACCCTAGGCACTAGCTGCCAGCCCCACAGAGGCCAGGGAGCCGGGCCTCCACCCACTTGTCCCCTTGCCCCAGGCCTTCCCAGATACTAATTGAGGACTCTCATGAAGGGTTCACTTTTGAATGGCCTCAAGGAAACCAGAAATAGCAAGCCGAGTCTTCCAATTCCTATACAGGTTAATCTGACTCAAGCATAGCTCTGATTCTATCAACTTCATATTCAAGAATCTAGGCTAACAATGTAAACAATCTAGGTTGTTCCATCTTCCTAATAGCTGGCCAAGAGGCTTTGGTCAAGTTATTTGGGTCTCTCCAGGCTTCACTCACTTTCCTCTTTTGCCTGACTCTGCTTCTGAGAACAGGTGTTTGAGACCCCAACTTCTGATAAACTGGGGCATTCTAATTCACCCTCCACACATCCTATGACTCTGGAAGAGAGGTGTTTTTCGTTTTTCTAAGGACTTCAAGGGAGGCTGATATCACTACACCCAGATAGTCTGGATAGAGGAGGAAGACAGAGTCCGGGGAGCAGACCAGAGCATCCTCGTTGGGAGATGAGGAAGCCTGAGCTCACCCAAACAGCTAGGCGCAGGCAGAATGGACTGGCACCCAGAGTGGGCTGGCACCTAGATGTCCTGACTCTCATTCAAGAGCTTCCTCCACTGCCCCTGGAGCTTTCTTTACTTTTCCTCTTGATTATCTGTACCTGTTTCTCTGAACCCTCGAGAACACTTAGTCACTCAGAGATTCTACTCCTGCTTGTAACCTTCATAAAGTCTCCACTCCTCTGGCCTTTCACCTGTGAAATGGGGGATGGGGTGGGTCCTGGCCTTAACGACCTCACGCTCTTTGACTTGGACGCCCTGTAGCAGACGACAGATTTTTCCTTTGCAGGGCAACTAGTCCCCCTCGCCCTCACCCAAGCCAGGCACCCGGGGCCGCTGCGAAAGGACTTGTCCACGCTCGCTCCTAGGTGCCTTGGTCCGCCAGGCTTATCTGCACGAGAGGGTAGGGGTGTTGGAGGACCATGAAGCAAAAAAGGCACTCTGCTACTCCCGCAAACAAATAGGCATGGTGCCTGCTCCCCCCCACCCCGCCCCGCCACATTGTAACTAATACACACTCAGACACACCACCCACACGAGTGGGCGTCAGGAGAAGACGGCAGCTTACGCGCGTGCGTCGGCGCAGAGCCCTCTCCCGCTCACGTGCGCGCACCCGCCGGAGGCGCGCACCGCGGCAGGCAGGCGGGAAAGCGCGCGGGAAGCCCCCGGCAGGCTCCCACTGTGGGGGAGGGAGGACTGGAGGCGTTTGGAACGTGCCATTCTCGGAGAGAACGGGGGGGCGGATTTCCGTGCTGCGATAGCGTAGTTACCCCTCTCATTCGCTGACCGATCTGTTAGCTCCCTCCGTTCCCCCCGCGATACTGAGCCCCAAGCCGCGGCCGCGCTCCCTCCCAGAAGCCTGGCCCGGCCCCTCGAGCCCCGCGGTGGCCTAAGCTGTCCCCTCCGCCGCCGGAGTGGGGCGCTGTGCTGCGCGTTGAGGCCGGAAATTCCCGCGGCCTGAGTGGAGGAACCGAAGCACAGAGCGCGGCGCCGCCTACCACCTCCCGGGGCCCGGCAGAGAGGGTCGGGCTGCCTTAGTGGGGGTGGGAGGGCCGCGTGTGAGGAACCGCGGAGCCGGCGGCGGGTGGGGAGGCGCGGAGGGCAGGGGACGGGACGACAGGGTTGCTGCTTCAGAGGTGCTGGGAGACCCTGCGCCCCCGCAGCCGGGCCCCCGCCCCCTCGCGGTCTCCGCCTCCTTGCCTCACACACCCCCCGGGCCGCCCGAGCCCAGGCCTTCCCGGGGCTCCTCCTCCTTCTCTTCACACTCACCCTCCGACCCGGGTTCTCCTGCCACCCGCCGGCCTTGCAGCTTCCCGGGCGAGTCCTCGTTCTCAGGCTCTTCTTACACACACACACAAGCACACGCCCGCTCCCGGGGCGGCCCTCTCCTCTCGACCCTCCTTTTCCTCTCCTCACTTACGCCGCCGTGGGAGGAGGATTGATGTCCCTTCAGCATCATGCAGCCGCCGCCGAGGAAGGTGAGGATGCAGCTGGGGGTCTTTGAGGTTTTGGGCGGGGATGCGTACAAGGAACGCGGCTGGGGCGACCGCGGCGCCCCCTCCCCCTTTGCGCAGGGGGCCGTGACCGCCGTCGTCTCGGGCTTGTCACTCACTTGCCGCCGGTTCCTGGAGGGGGCGCGCATGTTTGGTGCCTTCGCGGTGGAGGGGCGGCCGTGGCTCGTCCCCTCCACCGCACAGGAGACCACCCCCCCCCCCCAACCCTAGACATTTCACAAGAGTTTCTAGTGTGTGTGTGTGTGTGTGTGTGTGTGAGTGTGAGCGAGCGCGCATGGCAGTGCTCTCTGCAAAGTGCTTTCTCCGGGGCTGCACCGAGGGGAGGTGGGGGAGCCCCTGCAGCTTTGCAGAGCCTTGTGTTTGTGTGATTGTTTAGTCTGCACCAGGTTTGAGCCCCCCTCTCGCTTGTTGCCACCCTCGCGCATTTGCCGATTTACAGGACGTTTGTTACCAGCCTCGCCTTAAGATTTGGCTCGCTTTTCCCACCGGGCGACCGAAAAGAAGTCGCAATAGCCACCCCACCCCAGGGGAAAACAAGAAATTAAGCATTGAACGGTCCTGCCTTTCTCTTCCCGGTTCCTGCCCCGCCCCTCCGACAAGGGGGAGAGGAAGGTGGTGATTCTGTTCCCAGGAGAGCGAGAACCGGGCCGTGCGTGGCGTGTTCGCCGCGATCTGGGCTTGGGGTGGGAGTGACGAGTGCTCCGGGCTTGTCAGCAGCTTCAACCCTTCCAGAACTGTTTCAGTGTCCTCTTCCCCAGTTTTTTTCCCAGGAACCGAGGCTGTGTCCTTGTCGTTTCAATCTTGCAGATGGTTACTGAGTGTCTACTCAGGGCGCTGGGTGGAGGAGGCTGTTCTGTACTCCCCTTGTGGGCAAACATTTGGTGAATGCCTAACTCACTCGTGTCTGCTCCCTCTTCTTTTCTGTTTCTCACCTGGGTTCTCCAAGTGAGTCTTTTTTTTTTTCTCACGCATAGCCCTCCGGTAGCCCTGCTCCGGTGGCGGCGAGGGTTCCAGGCCCACTGTAACCTGAATCCCGGCCTGGCGGGCGAGGCACTGGCCAATTTGCATTTACTGTTCTGTTTGAAGTGGAAACGCCACGGGAACCGGCTTGCTGGGGTGGCTTAAAAGCACTGCATATGCTGGAAGGTCACTTTTGCTTTCTTCTTTGTGAACAAGAGATTGTGATTTGATGTGCTGTCAGCAAGGGCGTCATCCTGGGAGTGTGCTTCTCCTAGCCATTATAGAATAATGTTTGTAGTTGATAGATGCATATAATTTCATGATTGTGTAAATTTCAGTCATTAGATATTAGGCATTCTTATGTCTCCTTCTCCCATCTATGCTCTGCTCACCTCTCCTGATGGTTAATAACCTTTGAATCCTGTTTGGAGGAAATAGAAGACAGACTCTTTTAAAGCTCTAAGAAGACCTAGATAGGTATTGTACATGAAATGAAACTACTGGCAGTTTATTTTATACCTCTTTAATCTGTAATTTTTATACTCATGTACTTTCATTTAGCTTCTGCTTCAGGTTATTTTGGCTAGTTGTTAAAATTAAATATCTGCAGTAAACAAAATTAGGTGGCTAATAACAGGATTGTGATCCTCAGGGGAGAGGCAAGTAACAGTTATATATTCTGACAAGTATTACATATTTTCCTTGAATAATTTTTTAAAGTTGCGGTAAGCCCTTATAAATATATGATATATTTCAGGTGAAAGTTACACAGGAACTGAAAAACATTCAAGTTGAACAGATGACAAAACTTCAAGCCAAACATCAAGCAGAATGTGATTTGCTTGAAGATATGAGGTAAGGTTATAGTAAATAGTTGGAGAACTTCTGTATCTCTGTTTCAAAGAACCTTTGAGTTACCAAGCCCCAGGAACTGATGATGGAATTTCCTTTTGGATTTCCTGCTTTAAGTCTATTAGAGCTTTAACTCAGCTAGAAATTGTAACTGGAACTAACACAATACAAACTTTTTTTCCTTCAGTGGAGAAACCTATAATGTTCACATACTTTTATGAAAAAGAAGTTCTTACAAATTTATCAAATTATATAAACAGTGAAATGGAAATTCTTATTTAATCCTTCTAGTAAATTGACCTTTCTGCGTTTATTGACCTTAACGATTTCACATGGAATTTTAAACTGACACCTGGTTAATGATTAATATCTGGAGGTGAGCCAGTCAACCTCAGATGATGTTAGAACATGACAAATATAAGTTTGAACATTAAATTTAGTGGGACATATGTTTATCGGATTTTATTGTTAAACTTAACCTGTATCCACAATCAACTAACTTTGAATTTAAAAGATAAGACATCTTGCCAGCATTGTGAAAGTCAATAACTTTCTTTATAGAGGTAATCATGACTCATTTTATTGAAAGAAACACCACTGTTTTAGCAGTTCTATAATACAAACTGACAGCAAACATAATTTTGTAAAGGTTGATTTGCATGTTGAAGCAGAGTAGCTGCCATTCTTATTTCCCTATATTAATGTATTTATTAAATTGAAATTGGGTCTGTAAGCCTCATCAGATTTTTTCCTGTGGCACACAAAACCTCGTTGATTTCATGAAAAATACCAACTCTGTGTTGTCGTAATTATGTGTTCAGGTAGCTGGATTGTTTGTAGCCCAAAGATTTTTTTTGATAGTTCCTTTTTTTCCCCTCCCATATTTAATTTAGGTAATGTTTATGAATATTTCTACTATTTACATATCTTTTCAGGGTTTCTAACTAAGCCATATTAATTTAGACTTGTCCAAACTTGGATATACCAAGATCATTGTTTTCTGACTGGAAACTGCTTTTTTTTTACTTACATTTTTACATTGGCATACAGGTGAGTAACGAGACGTTGTGTTAGTTTCAGGTGAAAACTATTTTAGTTCTGTATTTGTTTCTTTGCTTTTCTTGTGGCCACAGGGATATTTTTAGACTTAAATAATTCCTGTGCAAGATACCCAAAATTTTTCATATGGTTAAAATTAAGTTTGTAACAACTATTAAGTGAACTAAAGCATTTTATATTCTAGCAGTTTAGGAAGGCAGACTGAGTTTGTAAGTAAAGTTCTTCTGTGGGGTATGAATAGTCAGTAGTCATTGTCCTTTTGATTATAGACTTCTTGTTTGCATTCTTTTCTCTATTTCCCCTATTGCCTCTTCCTTGACTTACGGTCAACTAGATGGACACACAGTTGCTGCTAAGTTGGCATAGGTTGTTGCTCCCGCTGCTGCTGTTTAGTTGTTTGTATTATTCCTGACTTCATTACATTTCACTTGCATTGTTGTGGTAATATCCTAATTATTGCTTTAGTGTTCTCATATCTTCTAATCTTCTCCCAATCTCCATTTAAATCTGTTTTCCACATTGTCATCAGTTAACTTTCTAATAACTATTATATATGAGGTTCTCTGTGGTCTTCTAAATAAAGACCAAACACTTTGTTATAGCATATGTAGCCCTTTGCAACCCAGCTGCAAGCTACAAGCTCCGTTTTCCTGGTTTAGTTACTACCGTTTCATGCCCATTTATCCTTCCTTCTTAATCCTCTGGCTTGGCCACCCAGGACTTCTGGTTATCTAATTGTGTTCTCTACATGCCTTTGTTTGCACCCTCCCGGTTTTCACCTGGCAAATTCTGGTTACCGTTTAAGTTTGTGAGTTTGCTCTTCTCTGTGATCTCAAACGATTTTGATTTTCACATGCTTCTGTCTTCCCCCATCATGTGAATTTATCATTGAAGTCGTAGGCTAAGTCTTACTTGGGTTTGTATCTTTGTACTTTTTGTTTAAGCTGGCAGAATTGTTAAGTGGATGTAACTGGTTATATTTAAGTGCAGTTTATTAGTTTTTAGGTGATATATTTTATAAGGTCTATTTATAAGGAGCTATAGGTGGTATTGGATCTTCCTGGGTGGTTCAGTGGTAAATAATCTGCTTGTCAATGCAAGAGATGCGCGTTCAGTTCCTGGGTCAGGAAGATTCCCTGGAGAAGGGAATGACAACCCACTCCAGTATTCTTGCCTGGGAAATCCCATGCACAGAGGAGCCTGATGGGCTACAGTCCATGGGGTCGCAAAGGAGTTGGACACAACTTAGTGACTAACAACAATAGGTGGTGTCATTGAGTTGTGTTTTAATTTGACTCATGTAGGCACTTTAAATTGTACTGTGGCTATTTGATGTTGAGTATATCTCTGTGTGTGCATGCTCTTTGTGACCCCATGGATTGTAACCCACCAAGTTCCTCTGTTCCTCTGGAATTTTTCCGGTAAGAATACTGGAGTGGGTTGCCATGTCTTCCAGGGAATCTTCCTGACCCAGGGATTGAACCAGAGTCTCCTGCATTGGCAGGAGAATTCTTTACTACTGAGCCACCTAGGAAGCCCGAGTATATATGTATTTATATATAATAGGTAAATACAGTGATTGTTGGTGCACCAAGGATTAATGGGATTCTTTATATTTTAAAGGAGTGTGTTCTCCTTTGTATTAAATAAGTGAGACGAATCCCTTCATTCTTATATAGTTGTGAGCAGAATACTATATTACCTTCTAAAACATAACTTTAGATTTCTGATTTGCTTTTTTCTCCCTAATGGTAATGCTGAATTGGAAGTTTAAAATTGTCTATTCTCAATAGTCATAACTTTTATTGCTTGAGGAGAAGATGGTCTGGCTTTTCTGGTCTGTCTTAGCAAGTGGAATGACCTTTTAAAAATTCATTAGAAGTCTCTGAGCTTGGATTTTTATATGTATTTTGTTGTAAAGGATCTTGCCTGCTTTTGCTTTTTTGAGGCTTTCACCACCACCTTCCTCCCCCAAATCCCACAAATAACTCTTCTTCTCACTGATGCATCCCCCACCAGTGTTACACTCAGTTTAAATTACTATGAATTTATTCTCCCCAAATTCAGATAACTTTGATTTTTAACATAAAGAAGTAGACAGAGAAAAAATTTTTGTGACTTAAAAAAAAGTTAAGAAAAAGGTCCACAACACATTAAACTGTAAATAGGAAAATTTTATGCTGGGTTATAGCTTCCCTGGTGCCTCAGCAGTGAAAGAATCTGCCTGTAGTGCAGGAGACATGGGTCTGCGTGTTTGATCCCTGGGTGCGGAAGATCCCCTGGAGAAGGAAAAGACAGCCCACTCCAGTATTCTTGCCTGGGGACATCCCATGGATAGAGGAGCCTGGTGGACTATAGTCCATGGGGTCATAGAGAGTCAGACACAACTTAGTGACTAAACCACTATTAGCATCAACCATGGCTAGTTCCCCACTCCCTCTCACCTTGTGGAATTTTGAAAGGAGGCTGATTATGGTATCGTGTTTTTTTCCCATTGCTCTCTTCCCCTTCTTCAGTTTATTTGTTCCAGGGGTGCATGTGGAAGCTGGTGTATTGGGAGTGAAGTATGAGAAGGAAATATAACTCATTTGTTGTTAATCAGGAACATTCCATGCTTTGGGGAGATTTTATACTGAAGAGTTTCCTGTTGACTTTGCTGTCAGCAGTAGACAAGCACACTTTACTTTCTTTTTAGTTTATTATTAGTTTCTTCTCTCTTTGCTTTCTAAGGCCATGTATAAGTACGTTTCTGAATCCTACAGCCTATGTGTTGTCTATTAATATAATGTATTTCTTGTTTATTCTAATGATGTGATAACTCCAGTCAGTAAAGAAAGTTCTTTGAAGAGACCCGGAATAAAAGAACTGCCTTCTTAGCAGACATTTTTAGGTTGTTATATAATATTTAAAAAATCTTAGAATTTTAGAGTCAGGTGGATACTATGGTATTTGTTGATTTTATAGGTGAAAATGGAAACCAAGCCACAGTTGATAGGAAGTGAATCTTATTGAGGTAGACTCTACCCACTCCAGTATTCTGGCCTGGAGAATTCCATGGACTGGATAGTCCATGGGGTCACAAAGAGTCGGACACTACTGAGTGAACTTTCACTTCACTAGACTTGTTTACTTTCCCGTATCTCTATTTCCCAAGCTTTTAACCAAGGAATTCATAATGGCTCCCATATTTGGAAACATTTGCCTATCAGAATACATTCTAACAAATAATTTGTGTTCTTTTTATTTTTCATATACTGAGCTGTGAGTCAGCTTTGAGTCAGTGTTTTAAGGCCAGTAACATGACTACAACCAAAGGCAAAGATACGTAAACTTTACCTCAGAGAAGGCTAAGTGTATGTATGATTTCTTACAGATGTTCTGAAAAATTTAAACTGGCTCAGGAAGCACTTGTCCTTTCACTGTAGACATCTGCAGGTCTAGTGACCTCAAATAAGGAATTGCTATGCTATATGTTACCTTCTCCAAACTGTTGGTTCATGAGGGTCACTGGGGATTGGCTTCTGAAGTCTGTTGATGAGCTCTGAGACTTTTTTTTCATTGTCTCGGATACCTTTATATATAAAAGGGAAACTTAGAGGTAATCTAGCTTCCCAAGTGTTGCCAGCAGTAAAGAACCAGCCAATGCAGGAGACCTAAGAGACTCAGGTTTGGTCCCTGGGTCAGGAGGATCCCCTGGAGGAGGTCATGGCAACCCACTCCAGTATTCTTGCCTGGAGAATCCCATGGGTAGAGGAGCCTGGCAGGCTACAGTCCATAGGGTCGTGCAGAGTTGGATACGGCTGAAACGACTTAGCACGCAAAAGTAATCTGGTCTTGTTTGTTGTTCATGCACTCATTTGTTTCCAACTCTTAGCAGCTCCATGGACTGCAGCATGCCAGGCTTCCCTGTCCATCACCAACTCCCAGGGTTTACTCAGACTCATGTCCATTGAGTCGGTGATGCCATCCAACCATCTCATCCTCTGTCGACCCCTTCTCCTCTTGCCTTCAATCTTTCCCAGCATCAGGATCTTTTCTAATGAGTTAGCTCTTTATATCATGTGGCCAAAGTATTGAAGCTTCAACATCAGTCATTCCAATAAATATTCAGGATTGATTTCATTTAGGATTGATTGGTTTGATCTCCTTGCAGTCCAGGGGATTCTCAGGAGTCTTCTCCAGCACCACAGTTCAAAAACATCAATTCTTTGACACTCAACCTTCTTTATGGTCCAAGTCTCACATCGGTACATGACTACTGGAAAAACCATAGCTTTAACTAGATGGACCTTTGTCAGTAAAGTAATGTCTCTGCTTTTTAACACACTGTCTAGGTTTGTTATAGCTTTCCTTCCAAGGAGGGAGCATCTTTTAATTTCATGGTTGCAGTCACTGTCCGCAGTGATTTTGGAGCCCAAGAAGATAAAGTCTGTCATTTTCTATTTTTTCCCCATCTCTTTGCCATGAAGTGATGGGACCAGATACCATGATCTTACTTTTTTGGATGTTGAGTTTTAAGCCAACTTTTTCACTCTCCTCTTTCACCTTCATCAAGAGGCTCTTTAGTTCCTCTTTGCTTTCTGCCATAAGGGTGGTCTCATCTGCATATCTGAGGTTATTGATATTTCTCCTGGCATTCTTGATTCCAGCTTGTGTTTCATCCAGCCTGGCATTTTGCATGATGTACTCTGCATATAAGTTAAGTAAGAAGGGTAGGGGTTTTAAAATTTTATTTATTTAAGATTTGTCTTTGAAGTTTATTGTCTTCTGGCACCTAGTATTATTAATGATAATTCTTCTGACAGTTGTTTGGTTTTTAATTTTTAGCCACACCCCAAGGCAAGTGGGCCCTTAGTTCCCCAAACAGGGACCAAACCTGTGCCCCCTGCACTGGAAGGCAGAGTCTTAACCTCTGGACCTCAAGGGAAATCCCTAGAGGGTTTTTAAAAAACAGATTTATTGAGATCTAATTCACTTGCTATACAATTAACCCATTCAGAGTGGGTTTTTTTTTTTTTTTGTATATTCATAGGGTTATACAACCATCATTATGCTTCAGAACATTTTTGGTCTCCTTTCAAGAAACTACTTATTAGCAGTCACTTCCCATCACCTTATCCAGCCTTAAGCAATTACATTCTCTCTCTGTGGAAGTAAAATTTATGTAAATGGAATCATACAATATGTGGTCTTCAGCTTTTACTTAGCATAATATTTTCAAGGTTCATCCATATTATGGCATGAGTACTTCATTCCTTTTTTATGGCAGGATAATATTCCATTGTGTGGGTGTACTACATTCTTTTAGTCTGTTCATCAGTTGATGGACTTTTTTGCTATTATGAATAATGTTCCTTTGAGCAAATTTTTCTGTGGACTTATGTTTTCATTTCTCTTGGGTGTATACCTAGTAGAGCAATTGCTGAGTCATGAGGTAATTCTATATTTAACTTTTTGAGGAACTTTGAAATTATTTTCCAAAGTGGCTATACCATTTAATATTCCTGCTAGCTATAATGTATGAAGGTTCCAGTTTCCATACATTTTACCAATGTTTGTTATTGTCTGTCTTTTGATTATAGCCATTCTAGTAGGCGTAATTGTTGTTATTTAGTTGCTAAGTCATGTCTGACTCTTTGCGGCCCCATTGACTGTAGCTCACCAGGCTCCTCTGTCCATGGAAGTTTTCAGGCAAGAATACTGGAGTGGTTTGGCCTTTGCTTCTCTGGGGATGGATCCAAGCCAAGTCTCCTGCCTGGCAGGCCAATTCTTTACCACAGAACCACCTGGGAAACCTTTAGTAGGTATGAAGTGGTATCATATTGTGGCTTTGATTTGCATTTCCATAATAGCTTAGGATGTTGAGTGCTTTTGTGTGTGCTTATTGGCTGTTTGCATATCTTCTTTGGAGAAATGGGTATTCAAATCCTTTGCCCATTTTTAAATTGGATTGTCTTTTTCCTATTGAGTTGTAAGAGTTCCTTTTTTTTTTTTGGCTCTGCTGAGTCTTAATTGTCATGGGTGCTTCTCCAGTTGTGGTACATGGGCTCTTTAGTAATGGCATGAAGGCTTAGTTGCCCCATGGCATGTGGGATCTTAGTTCCTCAACCAGGTATCAAACTCATGTTCCCTGCATTGGAAGGCAGATTCTTAACCACTGGGCTACCAGGGAAGTCCCATAAAAGTTCTTTATACATTTATTTTATCAGCTATATGATTTGCAAATATATGCAGTATTTTTCCCACTCTGAGGTGATTCTTATGTGCTCTAAATTTTGAGAACCACTGAAGTGGTAAAAAAGAATAAGAACTTTGAAGATAGACCAGAAATTGAAACCCAGCTCTGCCACTTATTAGCTGGATCATCTGGGACAAACCACTTAGTTCTCTGAGCTTCATATTTCATGTATGTAAAATAAGGTTAATGCCTAACATTTTGCTGCTCTGTAAAGAGTTAAACAAGTTAGGTAAAACACCAGGCATGGTAGATGTTCACCATTGGTTGCTTCAGGATGTCTTATGCAAGATAACAAAGTAAGTTATTGTGTGTTTTTCTTTAAATTTGGTTTTAATTTATTTTTAGTTGAAGGATAGTTTCTTTTCAGTGTTGTGTTGGTTTCTGCCATACATCAGTATGAATCAGCCATAGGTATGCATGTGTCCCTTCCCTCTTGAACGTCTCTTCCACCCCATCCCACTTCTCTCGGTTGTGATAGAACACCAGTTTGAGCTCCCTGAGTCATAGAGCAGATTCCCACTGGCTATCTATATTTATTGTGTTTTATTA
This sequence comes from Muntiacus reevesi, assembly GCF_963930625.1. Taxonomy (NCBI): domain Eukaryota; kingdom Metazoa; phylum Chordata; class Mammalia; order Artiodactyla; family Cervidae; genus Muntiacus; species Muntiacus reevesi. The sequence continues at coordinate 38,708,173 of NC_089257.1, forward strand.
ATTCTCATAAGCATATATTTTTACATTCTTACATTTCTAAAATCTGGATCCATCTTATAGTTGCTTTTGTTTGTGATGTGGTTGTTGTCTCTTCATGCACAGAACTTGCAGAATAGTTTTCAGCAGTCTTGGAAGAAAAATCCCAGAGATATGGTTTGAATACAAATGTTGGATCATCCAGGCTTTTCATGGCACAGAAGATGATATTGTGTGGAAAGACAGTAATGACTGATTTCAGAAAAGTGATTCAGAATAATTTGAACCTGAATGTGACCAATTTATTCACCAATTTATTACTTTTACTTTTTAAAAATTATGCACAGGAGCAATGTATGCTAAAAATCTAACGAAGTTTAAGAGCTCTTTTAATAAGTTGTGATACAGCATTGAATCAGTTTAAATGGGAGCATTTTTTCTTAGTGTAACACAGTGTGATTTGTAATCAGTGGAGTTTTAGATAATGAAAATTGGAAGTTGCAAGTCAGGTTCTGGACCCTGGTTTTTTGTTCATTCAGCAAATCTTATTGTTTCTCAATCTAGTATTCTTTCAAATTAGAATTTAAAAATGAAGTAAATCATGAGAGGGAGAATTTTTTTAAACAGAGTTAGATGGAATTAAACTAAGGAGTAATAATGAAAGTTACCCACCACTTGGGTTAAGAACAGAAGTGCTGAAGAATTTTTATGTGCGATTTTCCTTGATTTGCTCTTTTTAGCCACAGTTATATGAATATGGCTTGCCTGGAAAATCCCATGGACGGAGGAGCCTGGTAGGCTGCAGTCCATGGGGTCCCGAAGAGTCGGACACGACTGAGCGACTTCACTTTCACTTCTCACTTTCATGCATTGGAGAAGGAAATGGCAACCCACTCCAGTGTTCTTGCCTGGAGAATCCCAGGGATGGGGTCGCACAGAGTCGGACATGACTCAAGTGACTTAGCAGTAGCAGCAGCATATGAATATGGAGATCGTAAAGGTGATCTGAGTGGTAGGGTAGCTGATCACAGCTACTGGAATGAGCCCTAGCTTAGAGATATATAACATGGATATGAATCCTAGTTGTTAATCTTTATTAATTATGTGACTTTGGGCACAAGTCACTTAAACTTCTCTTAGCCTCATGTTTCTTATCAGCAATGATAATTTTAATACCCTATGGGGCTATTTTGATAATTAAAGTAGCTCACATAAAAGCTTTCTTGCCTAGTGCATAGCACACAGTAGATGCTCAAGTGCATGTGGAATGTAATTTTGTTAATTAAGAACATCAGTTCAGAAATCATGGTCTTTGATTTATTCATCCTGTAAAGAGTTAACTTGTGAATTAAAAAATGTAATGAACCTCAAAGATAAACTGTTAAGTAATGCTAAAGAATTTCCTCCACCAAGTTCAGCAGTCTTAGGTACCTTCCATTTTTCTGTGTGTTGCTAATGATTCACCTTGTGATTGCAGATGGCATATGCAATGCTAAGCATGCTAATCTCATGCAACATTAGGTGGAAAAAGAGGAAGTTCAATTTTTCTTTATGCAAAATTTCTCTCCTTACCTTCTCTCCTTTCCTTCTATGAGGGAAGACAATTTCTACCAGAAATTTTCCCAAAAGACTTTCTCTTGTATCTTGTTGCTTGAGTTTGTTTCATATGCCCTTGCAGCCTAGCTGCAGAGGAGGCTAGGAATGTGATTACCTTTTTGGAGAAGTGGTCCTTGCCAGTAAGAAATAGATATTGGTGGCACTAATACAGCTCTTCCACATTACTTATTGCCCTGTTTGCCACAAGGACCCATTTCTAGTTTACTCCTAGTAGTTCCCATAAAAGTGTAAAAGATATGTTGATGTTAGATTATGAAAGATATATCTAGAATTCCAGTTGTTCCAAGAAGATTAGGAATAAGAGATTCTTTAGAAACCATTTGTATCTCCTTTCAATTCCTTTGAAGTTCACTGACTTAGGTCAGGAGCAGGTTTTTGCATTTACCATAAGTAATGGGCCAGTAGGCCAGTGGCCTCTTAGGATTCTCCTCTTAAAAACTCAGGAGTGGTTAATGATCTTGCCACTTTTGGCCTTCTGATAATTTGGGGAAATCATGGTCTAAAACCCTCCAGGTAGTAGCATTTTTGGTGAAGTCCTTTTACTTCTCAGGTGAAAGTATTAATAAGTAGTAAAGTGGCTAAACTGAAAGCTGGGAAGGACAAATATGAGCTTGAGTTATTCCCAGCTGAATAACTTAACTGTTAATAATTGAGGATTGGCAATTGAGTCTTGAATGTATGAAGTATGAAGTCTTTTACCTGAGGAGGCCTGTGGTGCTAAGTTGATGTTTGTCTTTGTAAATTCTTTGAATGCCCATTTGAATCTCACAGATGCTGTTTGTTGGTGTCAGTCTTCAGGAATGATTTGATGCACAAGCAGGAGCTAGTTTGTAAGTCTGGTTTGTGCTGTTGACTCTTGAGTGACCAATTTGGGAAGTAGGCACAGAAACTTGCAACCATCTCGTTTGTTCCATTGCTGCAGATTTCCTGTCCTGTGTTGGTCAGGACTGACTTAATAGAATATTAGCTGTTGTTTTTATTTCATTTTATTGTTTCTTCATAATATTCTTCATTATACTTTAACATTCCATTTGATCTCATTTTCGGCATTCATGTGCAAGAGTATCTTGTCATCTGGGTGTTTTCTGTTTTGTGAGTAATCCCAATTCAAAAAGAAAATTATTTCTGGTGTTAAAAGAAAAGTGTTATCACATCTGTGGTCCCACAGGAAATAACTGGGAATGTATACCCCTCGATTATATTTTAGTGTTGTTTACCCCCCACTGGTAGCTGGAGAAGGAGATGAGAGGCAGAGACTTTTAAAAATAAAATTTTTTTTGGTTATACCCCACAGCATGTGGGACCTTAGTTCTCCAATGGGATTGAACCAGTGCCCCCTGCATTGTGAGGCTGAGTCTTAACCACTGGCCAATCAGGGAAGTCCCTTAGACTTTTTATTGTATACCTTTTTGTGTAAGTTTGAATTTGGAACTATGTGAATATTATATACTCTTAAAACTAAAACTAAATGATTCAGTATTGGTAAAAAAAAATTTTTTTTAAGCTCTACCATTAAGTGTCAATGTAGCATTTATTATTTAATTTTTTGGTTGCGCTGCATCTTTGTTGCTGGTCGTGGGCTTTCTCTAGTTGTGACGAGTGGGGGCTACTCTTCATTGCAGGGCACGAGCTTCTCATTGCGGTGATTTCTCTTGTTGCAGAGCACAGGCTGTAGGTGCATGGGCTTCAGTATTTGCAGCCTTCAGGCTCAGTAGTTGTGGCACATGGGCCTAGTTCCTTAGCATGTGGAATCTTTCCAGGCCAGGGATTGAACCTGTGTCCCTTGTCTTGGCTGACGGATTTCTGTCTACTGTACCCCCAGGGAAGTCCAGTATTGGTAAATATTTTATTGCATGTCTGTTAGAGATAATATACTGTAAGAGTTTGTATTAGTTGATGATAAAATGTCATTTTTGGCTTTATTTTTAGTTTATTTTTTCATTTTTGGCCTTTAATTAGTATTTAATGAAGTTATTTTCATCATTAATAGACTTTACAGTTTATTTCTAATATATAGCAAATATTAAGAACACTTGATTCACAGACTTCTGTTTGTGAAATGACTGATCTCAAGCAGGTTATAATTCAGAGTTGGAGAAACAGGCTTTGTGTACACTGTGTTCCTTTCTTTCTGTGTTTTTTAATTGTTTTGTCTTCAAACAAGCAAACATTGGGTGATTAAATTCATGTCAGGCTCAAATTTTATTTTAGTTAACTTTATTCAGAGGTTTTATATCAGAGTCATCAATTAACATATTGTTTCTATGGTAAAATGTATTTTGCATTATTAGCCAACTTTCTTGTTGGGGAATTCTTCATCTGTTTTATTGTAAAGGTATTTTATATACTAGTTTTCTCAGCTCTATTGACCTAACTGAATATTTTTGGTAGTCCATTTTCTTCTCTTGCAATTTTAGCAATACCTGTCTGTTTTTCAGGTGGTGGTTTTAGGTGCTACACCATGCATCTTTAATCTATCATTGTTTATCTTGAGTTAATATTACTAGATTGGTGAAAAGTAATTGTGGTTTCAGACCATGAATTTTAAATCGTTAAAACTAGATGCAGACATATCTTTATTAATCAAAATAGGAACCATTACAATCAACACATTTTTGCCAACGAGAAATAAGTCTATTTATGCCTGTAGCTTAAAAATACATGCCTTGGGATTCGATGAACTCTTGGAAAGCATTTTCTGCCTCCTGCTGGATGTGGAAGTATTTTGCCTGCAAAACATTGCTGAGATGCTTGAAGAAGTGGTAGTCGGTTAGAGAGAGGTCAGTTGAATATGGCAGATGAGGCCAGTTTGTTCAACTTTTGAAATGTTGGTTATGCAGCGTGCATTGAGGAGATTGAGGCCCTTTCTGTTGACCAATGCTGGCTGCAGGCGTTGCAGTTTTCGGTGCATCTCATCAATTTGCTGAGCATACTTTTCCGATGTAATGGTTTCACCAGGATTCAGAGAACTGTAGTGGATCAGACTGGGAGCAAGCCACCAGTGACCATGAATGGTGCAAGTCTGGCGTTGGTTCTTGGTCCATTCACTGAGCTGGTTGTCACATAAAAATCCACTTTTTGTCGCAAATAACCACCGATTGAGAAGTGGTTCATTGTTGTTGCATAGAATAAGAGAAGATGACACATCAAAAGAATGATTTTTTTTTTATTTGCAGTCAGTTCATGAGGTACCTACTTATCTAGCTTTTTCATCTTTCCAATTTACTTCCAATGCCGAATGACCACAGAATGGTCAACACTGAGTTCATGGGAAACTTCTTGTGTAGCTATAAGAGGATCAGCTTCAGTGATCAACAATCAGCTAATTGTTGTCAGATTTTGGTGGTCAGCCACTGTGCTCCTCATCTTCAAGGCTCTTACCTCCTTTGCAAAACTTCTTGAACCCCACTGCACTGTATGTTCGTTAGCAGTTCCAGGGCCAAATATATTGATGTTGTGCGTTGTCTCCGTTGTTTTATGACCCATTTTGAACTTGAATAAGAAAATCACTCAAATTTGCTTTTTGATGTTAACATCATCTCTGTAGTCTAAAATGGATATAAAATAAATAGCAAGTAATAATTCATTAGCAAAGAACATAAAACAAGAAATGCACATTAAAGTGATATAGAACATAACCACATTTATTTAAGAATGTATTCCAATATCAAATGGCAAAGTTCAGCAGTGTAAAACTGCAATTACTTTTGCACCAGTGTAATAAAAAGTGTAATGCGATATCTCATTGTGTTTTAAATTGCATTTCCATTTAGTGTATCTTGACGTTCAAGTCTGCTAGTGACAATTTAGTTTTGTTTTATGTGAAAATTTCATCATATAGTCATTTTGAGGGTATAGTTGCTGGGTGATGATTGCTGGCTTGACAGTTTATTAAAATTGAAGTGTAGTTGGTTTACAATGTTATACTGTATAGCAAAGTGATTCAGTTATATATATATATATATATACATATACATATATATGTGTGTGTGTGTAGTCTTTTCAAATTATTTTCCATCATAGGATATTGAATATAGTTCCCTTTGCTGTACAGTAGCAAACCTTGTTGTTTAGCTACTTTATTTTTTATAATTTTATTTATTTATTTGGCTGCATCAAGTTTTAGTGGCTGCACATGGGGTCTTTGTTGAGCCATGTGTGATCTTTTGTTGTGGTGCAAGGACTCTAGTTGTGGCTCGACGGCTCGGTAGTTGCAGGACACAGGCTCTCTAGTTGTGTTGAGCAGGCTCCAGAGCTTTGGGACTCAGTAGTTGTGGTGCATGGGTTTAGTTGCTCTGCAGCATTTGGGATCACAGTTCCCTGAACAGGGATTGAACCTGGGTCTCCTTTATCACAGGGTGGATTCTTAACCACTGGACCTCCAGGGAAGTCCCATTTATCTATTTTATATATAGTAGCGAGTACCTGTTAACACTCCTATTTTATCACTCTCAACCCCTTTTCCCCTTTGGTAACTCTGTTTTCCTCTGTTTTCCTCTGTTTTCCTCTGTTTCCTCTGTTTCCTCTGTTTCCTCTGTTTCCTCTGTTTCCTCTGTTTTCCTCTGTTTATGTTTTGTAAATAAGTTCATTTGTATCATTTTTTAGATTTCTTATATAAGTGATATCATATGATATTTGCCTTTTTCTGTCAGATTTTACTTAGTATAAAAATCTTCAAGTCCATCCATGTTGCTGCAAATGGCATTTTTCATTCTTTTTTATAACTGAAAGATATTCCATTTTATTTATATGCCGTGTCTGCTTTATCCATTCATTTGTTGATGGGCATTTAGGTTGTTTTCGTATGAATTGTAAATAGTGCTGCTATGAACATTGAGGTGCACGTATCTTTTCAAATTAAGAGTTTTCTCTGGATGTTTGCCTGCAAGTGGGATTGCTAGGTCATATGGTAGCTCTGCTTTTAGTTTTTTGTGGAACCGCCATACTGTTTTCCATAGCAACTGTATCAATTTACATTTCCACCAACAGTTTGAAGTATTCTGAAGTGTTCCCTTTTCTCCACATCCTCTCCAGCATTATTATCTGTAGGCTTTTGATAATAGCCATTCCGACCAGTGTGAAGTGATACCTCATTGTAGTTTTAATTTGTATTTCTCTAATAGTCAACATTGTTGAGCATCTTTCCATATGCTTGTTGGCCATCTATATGTCTTCTTTAGAGAAATGTCAGTTTAGGTCTTCTGCCCAATTATTGATTTTTTTGTTTTTTTGATATTGAGCTGTTTGAGCTATTGGTTTATTTTGGAAATTAAACCCTTTCTGGTCACAGTGTTTGCAAATATTTTCTCTCTGGGAAGTATTTCTCACCATTCTGTAGGTTGTCTTTCATTTTGTATACATTTCCTTTGCTGTGCAAAAGCTTGTAAGTTAGTTTAGATCCCCTTTGTTTATTTTTGCTTTTATTTCTAGGATATACCACATTTCATTTATCCATTCATCAGTTGATGGACGTTTGGGTTGTTTCACTTTTGGCTATTATGAATAAGCCTTCTGAGAACATTCATGTACACGTTTTTCCCGTATACGTGTGTTTTTACTTTTTTTTTTTTTTTTTTTTAGCAGCAAGGCACTTTGAATAGATTGATTTCTTTATTTATTTTTGGCTATGCTGAGTCTTCATTGCTGCTGGCAGGCTTTCTCTAGTTATGGTGAGTTATGGCTACTCTTTGTTGTGGTGTGTGGGCTTCTCATTGTGGTGGCCTCTATTATTGTAAAGCACAGGCTCTAGGTGCATGGACTTCAGTACTTGAGAATTATGGACTCAGTAGTTGTGGAACATAGGCTTAGTTGCCACGATACATGTGAAATCTCCCTGGACCAGGAGTTGAACCCGTGTCCCCTGAATTGACAGGCAGATTCTTAATCACTGGATGACGAGGGAAGTCCTATTTTCATTTCTTTTGGAAATATACCTACTTGTGGAATTGCTTGGTGATGTTTTCTTTACTCTGTCTTTATTTTTATTTATTTATTTGGCTGCATGGCATTCAGGATTTTAGTTCTCTGACCAGAGATTGAACCTGTTCCCCCTGCAGTGGAAACACAGGGTCTTAACCACTGGACAGTCAGGGAAGTCCCTTTTTTCTCTGTCTTTAAATGTTCAAGGAACTGCCAGACTGTTTATCAAAGGGACTACATCATTTTATTTATTTATTTATTTTTTCATTTATTTTTATTAGTTAGAGGCTAATTACTTTACAATATTGTAGTGGGTTTTGTCATACATTGACATGAATCAGCCATGGATTTACATGTATTCCCCATCCCGATCCCCCCCTCCCACCTCCCTCTCTACCTGATCCCTCTGGGTCTTCCCAGTGCACCAGGCCTGAGCACTTGTCTCATGCATCCAACCTGGGCTGGTGATCTGTTTCACTATAGATAATATACATGTTTCGATGCTGTTCTCTCGAAACATCCCACCCTCGCCTTCTCCCTCAGAGTCCAAAAGTCTGTTCTGTACGTCTGTGTCTCTTTTTCTGTCTTGCATATAGGGTTATCATTACCATCTTTCTAAATTCCATATATATGTGTTAGTATGCTGTAATGTTCTTTATCTTTCTGGCTTACTTCACTCTGTATAATGGGCTCCAGTTTCATCCATCTCATTAGAACTGATTCAAATGAATTATTTTTAATGGCTGAGTAATATTCCATGGTGTATATGTACCACAGCTTCCTTATCCATTCGTCTGCTGATGGGCATCTAGGTTGCTTCCATGTCCTGGCTATTATAAACAGTGCTGCGATGAACATAGGGGCGCACGTGTCTCTTTCAGATCTGGTTTCCTCGGTGTGTATACCCAGAAGTGGGATTGCTGGGTCATGTGGCAGTTCTATTTCCAGTTTTTTAAGGAATCTCCACACTGTTCTCCATAGTGGCTGTACTAGTTTGCATTCCCACCAACAGTGTAAGAGGGTTCCCTTTTCTCCACACCCTCTCCAGCATTTATTGCTTGTAGACTTTTGGATAGCAGCCATCCTGACTGGCGTGTAATGGTACCTCATTGTGGTTTTGATTTGCATTTCTCTGATAATGAGTGATGTTGAGCATCTTTTCATGTGTTTGTTAGCCATCTGTATGTCTTCTTTGAAATGTCTGTTTAGTTCTTTGGCCCATTTTTTGATTCAGTCATTTATTTTTCTGGAATTGAGCTGCAGGAGTTGCTTGTATATTTTTGAGATCCTTTGTCTGTTGCTTCGTTTGCTATTATTTTCTCCCATTCTGAACGCTGTCTTTTCACCTTGCTTATAGTTTCCTTTGTTGTGCAAAAGCTTTTAAGTTTCATTAGGTCCCATTTGTTTATTTTTGCTTTTATTTCCAATATTCTGGGAGGTGGGTCATAGAGGATCCTGCTTTGAGTTATGTCGGAGAGTGTTTTGCCTATGTTCTCCTCTAGGAGTTTTATAGTTTCTGGTCTTACATTTAGATCTTTAATCCATTTTGAATTTATTTTTGTGTATGGTGTTAGAAAGTGTTCTAGTTTCATTCTTTTACAAGTGGTTGACCAGTTTTCCCAGCACCACTTGTTAAAGAGGCTGTCTTTTCTCCGTTGTATATCCTTGCCTCCTTTGTCGAAGATAAGGTGTCCATAGGTGCGTGGATTTATCTCTGGGCTTTCTCTTTTGTTCTATTGATCTATATTTCTGTCTTTGTGCCAGTACCATACTGTCTTGATGACTGTGGCTTTGTAGTAGAGTCTGAAGTCAGGCAGGTTGAGTCCTCCAGTTCCATTCTTCTTTCTCAAGATTGCTTTGGCTATTCGAGGTTTTTTGTATTTCCATACAAATTGTGAAATTATTTGTTCTAGTTCTGTGAAAAATACTGTTGGTAGCTTCATAGGGATTGCATTGAATCTATAGATTGCTTTGGGTAGTATAGCCATTTTGACAATATTGATTCTTCCAATCCATGAACACGGTATATTTCTCCATCTGTTTGTGTCCTCTTTGATTTCTTTCATCAGTGTTTTATAGTTTTCTATGTATAAGTCTTTTGTTTCTTTAGGTAGATATACTCCTAAGTATTTTATTCTTTTTGTTGCAGTGTGAATGGTATTGTTTCCTTAATTTCTCTTTCTGTTTTCTCATTGTTAGTGTATAAGAATGCAAGGGATTTCTGTGTGTTAATTTTATATCCTGCAACTGACTACATCATTTTATATTCTGACAATGATATATTTTTCTAATTTCTCATATTCTTGTCAACACTAGTTGTTGTCAGTTCAGTTCAGTCACTCGGTTGTGTCCGGCTCTTTGCAGTGCCATGGACCACAGCACACCAGGCCTCCCTGTCTATCACCAACGCCTGGAGTCTACTCAGACTCATCTCCATTGAGTTGGTGATGCCACCCAACCGTCTCATCCTCTGTTGTCCCCTTCTCCTCCTGCCTTCAATCTTTCCTAGCATCAGGGACTTTTCAAATGAGTCAGTTCTTTGCATCAGGTGGCCAAAGTATTGGAATTTCAGCTTCAACATCAGTCCTTCCAATGAATATTCAGGACTGATTCCCTTTAGGATGGACTGATTGGATCTCCTTGCAGTCCAAGGGACTCTCCAGAGTCTTCTTCAATACCATAGTTCAAAAGCATCAGTTCTTCGGCACTCAATTTTCTTTATAGTCCAACTCTCACATCCATACATGACTATTGGAAAAACCGTAGCCTTGACGAGACGGACCTTTGTTGGCAAAGTAATGTCTTTGCTTTTTAATATGCTGTCTAGGTTGGTCATAACTTTCCTTGCAGGGGGTGTCTTTTAATTTCATGGCTGCACTCACCATCTGCAGTGATTTTGGAACCCAGAAAAATAAAGTCAGCCACTCTTTCCCCATCTATTTCCCATGAAGTGATGGTACTGGATGCCATGATCTTAGTTTCTTGAATGTTGAGCTTTCAGCCAACCTTTTTACTCTCCTCTTTCAGTTTCATCAAGAGGCTCTTTAGTTCTTCACTTTCTGCCGTAAGGATGGTGTCATCTGCGGATCTGTGGTTATTGATATTTCTCCCAGCAATCTTGATTCCAGCTTGTGCCTCACTCAGCCCAGCACTTCTCATGATATATTCTGCATATAAGTTAAATAAGCAGGGTGACAATATACAGCCTTGACCTACTCCTTTTCCAATTTGAAACCAGTCTGTTGTTCCATGTCCAGTTCTAACTTTTGCTTCCTGACCTGCATACAGGTTTCTCAAGAGGCAGGTCAGGTGGTCTGGTATTCCCATCTCTTTCAGAATCTTCCACAGTTTGTGGTGATCCACAGAGTCGAAGGCTTTGGTATAGTCAATAAAGCAGAAATAGATGTTTTTCTGGAACTCTCTTGCTTTTTTGATGACCAGTGGATGTTGGCAATTTGATCTCTGGTTCCTCTGCCTTTTCTAAATCCAGCTTGAACATCTGGAAGTTCATGGTTTGCGTATTGCTGAAGCCTGGCTTGGAGAATTTTGAGCATTACTTTACTAGCGTGTGAGATTGTATATTAGTTACATCTCAGAGCCTCCCAGCAACAATACATTCTGTCATCATTGTCGTCATCATCATCACCCCCAGTTTATAGAGAAGGAGACTGTCAGATTGGTTAAGTGACTTGCCCAAGATCAGAGTACTGAGTGACGAAACATCTGGGTTTGAACCTGTGTGTATGCCTGATTTTAAAATTTAAGTTGTCTCATTGAAAATTACTGGTATATATTGTTTGAAATCAAGTGAAATTTCATAGTGTTTCCAAGCAGTGAGAGCACCTATGTAGATAGATATTTTCTCAGTCTTTATTAGATTTTGGCAGAAATCCATTGACTATAGGAACATCGTTTCCCTAGTTTTGATAGTTGTACTCAGTTTTCTTAAAAGTAGAAGGCAGACGACTTTCAGGATTATTTTAAATAAATGGGGCACAACATTTTTAGTGCCTACATGTCTAGATATTTGGGAGGGAGTGTCTTGTTTCAAGAGTTACTACATAGCATAGATACAAAAGAAGTGGTGTAAGATTCAATGCCTTGCAAATCTTTCAGTCTGGCTAATTAGTACAGGATGGAAGAAGGTCCACTGGGTGGAATTTCATGGTTTTTCTGATCCAGGATTGTGGAAGTACTATGTGAAAAAATGGAGTTTTAAAAATCTCTTAGCTCTTCCAATAATTATATCTAGATTAGGTTATATTTTGAAATACTTCCATAGTCAAAATGCCTTTTTTGGGGGTTGTTTTATAAGTTAAGACCAGTATGTTTTGTGGTCACAGGATGAAGGATACCATTTCTGAATAGAGCTAAAGTCTTGCTATGTATCAAGATTTTTTCTGGCCACCTCATGATGTTTATTTTTAACCTTTTGGCAGTGTACCTAAGATAAAATATATTCCACAAATGGCTTAGAATCAGCTCATACTGGGTCGTAGAAATGTGTATATTCTCATGATACTTTATGTTAGTAAATTCACTTTAAGAAAAGTTTATTTAAATGTTTGAAGCTAATGTTCTGAAAGTATTGAAATGCTTTTTATTTAGGAAATAGGTGCTTATTAGCCAATTATTGTTTCATTTTATATAGCTATATGCATGAGGACAAATACTTTCCTGAGGAAAGAATGGTTGTATATTTACTTTTAGGAAAATAATCATATTTTCAAAGTTTCATTAGTTTATAAAAAATATAGAAGAATAATGGTGGCAAATTGTAAAACTTTGTTAAGACTTTAAAAATGGCTTTGATGATGGCCTGTTTTGTTAATATAACATCTTTTGACATTTGGTCTAGTCTTGATATATTAGCACATGTACTAAAATTAAGTCTTCACACCTCCTATATTTTATATATCAGTGTTGTTTTAAGGAAGGAGAAAGTGAGGAAAAAGACCTCACTATTTAATTTTATGAATAACTGTCAGGCAGAAAGCTGTGAAAAATTTACGATGTACTATCTTTTAAATGTACAGTGTAGTTCAAGTGTGAGGAATAAGATATATCTTCCACTAATGATATTTAAAGACAAATAGTAGGAGATTATGTTTGCTTTAATTTGCATCCTTTAGAAATAAAAGTTTTCATTTAATGAAATTGTTTGATATTTGTTCTTTGCCATGATCTCGAAAGAATGTGTGTTCCGTTTCAATAAAAGATTGTCTGACTAATGAATGTTTCCCACTGTTTTCCTGGCAAAGAAGACTTGGCATCTTAATTGGGTCTTAAACATTATATATCATAAATGGAAACATTTAGAGTCATGGTATTCAAAGGTGAACTTGATTATGGATCTCCTGACAAAATGATTTGGCAACTTGGTTAATATTGATAAATCTTAATGAAAGGTAACTTCTTTTTTTTTTTTTACTTAAAAATGCAGTTTTAGGTGGGATTTTTTAATACTTTCATTCAGGTCTTTTGTGTGTGTGTGTACATATGCCATGAGATGAACATTTTGAAAAATGAGAGGACATAGTAATCTTCCGTTATCATGCAACTTTTACTGAACTGAACTGATACTATTTAAAGGATGTTACGATAAAATGCATTGGAAGAAAAAAAAATGCATTGGAAGAATTCTTGTGACTGTCTTCATCTTAGGGCCTGTTTTTTTTTTTTAATTATTTATTAGGCTTCACTGGCTCTTAGTTGCAGCATATGGGCTCTAGTTCCCTAACCAGGATTCGAACCCCAGACCCTTGCATTGGGAGCTTGGAGTTTTAGCCACTGGACCACCAGGGAAGTCCTTTTTTTCCCCATAGGGCCTATTCATGACAAACTTGGTTTCAATTTCTTTGTGATAAAATTATCTGTTTTCAGGTAACTCATTTTGACATTATTTCTCTTTATTTATACATAAAGAGACAAAGTACATCAAGAGCTTAAAGGCAAAGAAATTTAAACATGCCCAATTAATATGTCAGTTGATCAACACATGTAATTAGAGAAAAAGCAGCTCTATTTTAGGCTGCATTTAATCAATCTGAAAAGTTATGTTCCCCAGCTTTTGTGGTGTTTTGAAGTAGGGGGCAGGGAAAGGAGGAAATATAGTTATGTGATGAGGAAGGTCATAGAGTTTCTCCAGATTTTTGAATATTGCCATCACAATTTGATGACATTGCCTTCTTTGAAATAGTTTTGAATTCCCAGAATTAAACATAGGTTATTCAGGTATAGGTGCTAACAATGCATTGTATAAGGAAGAATCACCTGTGTACATTACAAATGATTGTCCCTACTCTTAAGATGGAGTAGGAAATGGCAACCCACTCCAATTTTCTTGCCTGGAGAGTCCCATGAATGGAGGGGCCTGGTGAGCCACAGTCCATGGGATTGCAGAGAGTCGGACACAACTGAGCAACTTACACACATACTCTTAAGAATCACAGTTGGTTGATTTGGGGGAGAGATCTGGGCATATATGTATTTAAAGGCATCACAGATGATTCATATTTGTAAATAAAGATGAGAACTGGTGTTATAGGAGTTGCTTAATACACATGTCAGATCTTTTTCCTGACCTTAGGCATTCCAGGAAATATTCCCTTGGCTAAGAGATGCTCTAGGAGAGGTGAATTTCTAAGATGTTTAGAATTATCAATTGGACAGTCAGTCCTGAATAGATTATTTGTAGGTTGAAAATGTCAACAAAGGACTTCCCTGGCAGGCCAGTGGTTAAGACTCTATGCTTTTACTGCAAAGGATGCAGGTTCAGTCCCTGGTTGGGGAATTGAGATCCCAGATGCCACATGGTGCAGGCAAAAAAAGAAAGAAAATGTCAGCAAAATAATGTGTGACTTTTCAACTTTATTTTACTTTTAACAAAACCTTCTTCGATTAGTAAGAAGGTGCTGGTCTCGTTTGTTACTGTTTTTCTCCCTTCTTTCATGTGTACATGATTTTTAAAACTATATCTATAATGATTTAATTATTTTGTTTTTGGTGAAACAAGAAAGGATGAGTAGTTTTATAATTTTAATTTTCTGATTCTCAAAGTGTGTTTCCTAGATTAGTAGTTTCTGTACCGACTGGGAACTTGTTAGAAGAGTGGTATCTCTGGCTTTATCTCTACTGACTGAAACAAAATATACAACATGAGAGTTGTGAGTTGTTTTATTTGGGACAAAATGAGGATTATAGTTCAGAAGATAGCCTCTCAGATAGCCCCAAGGAACAGCTCTGAGGAGGTAAGAGGAAAGGTCAGCTATATGTGGTTTTGGTGAGGGGGATATGTGCAATTAAGCACACATTTTGGTAGAAGGTTACTGCTAGTCACAAGGGGGTTGTTACTAGTCACAAGAAGCAGATGTCTCTGTTAATGATTTTATTGCTTTTCTAGATAGGAGAAGATGTAAGAAATTGGGCTCATAAAATCCTCTCCTGAAGATATCTAACTAACAGGACTTCAGAAGTCCTGTTCTGCCAGTTTTTTCCAGAGAACAGCACCTGATTCCTTATCTCCACCCTGAACTCCTTTCAGGAGTTCACACTCCTTTTAGGCTGTTTGAAGTTTAACAGCTGCATTGACAGTGACCTAATCCTTGTAGAGGCAGATAAGTTTAATTCAGTTCAGTCGCTCAGTCGTGTCTGACTCTTTGCGACCCCAGGAATCGCAGAACCCCAGGCCTCCCTGTCTACCACCAACTCCCGGAGCTTACTCAGACTTGTGTCTATCGAGTCGGTGATGCCATCCAGCCATCTCATCCTCTGTTGTCCCCTTCTCCTCCTGCTCCCAATCTCTCCCAGCATCAGGGGCTTTTCAAGTGAGTCAGCTCTTCGCATGAGGTGGCCAAAGTATTGGAGTTTCAGCTTCAGCATCAGTCCTTCCAGTGAACACCCAGGACTGATCTCCTTTTGGATGGACTGGTTGGATCTCCTTGCAGTCCAAGGGAATCTCAAAGAGTCTTCTCCAACACCACAGCTTAAAAGAATCAATTCTTAGGCGCTCAGCTTTCTTCACAGTCCAACTCTCACATCCATACATGACCTCTGGAAAAACCATAGCCTTGACTAGACGGACCTTTGGCAATGTAATGTCTCTGCTTTTTAATGTGCTGTCTAGGTTGGTCATAACTTTCCTTGCAAGGAGTAAGTGTTTTTTAATTTCATTGCTGCAATCACCATCTGCAGTGATTTTGGAGCCCAGAAAAATAAAGTCAGCCACTGTTTCCACTGTTTCCCTGTCTATTTCCCATGAAGTGATGGGACCAGATGCCATGATCTTAGTTTTCTGAATGTTGAGCTTTAAGTCAACTTTTTCCACTCTCCTCTTTCACTTTCATCAAGAGGCTCTTTAGTTCTTCTTCACTTTCTGCCATAAGGGTGGTGTCATCTGCATATCTGAGGTTATTGATATTCCTCCCAGCAATCTTGATTCCAGCTTATGCTTCTTCCAGTTCAGCGTTTCTCATGATGTATTCTGCATATAAGTTAAATAAGCAGGGTGACAATATACAGCCTTGACGTACTCCTTTTCCTATTTGGACCAGTCTCTTGGTCTATGTCCAGTTCTAACTGTTGCTTCCTGACCTGCATACAGGTTTCTCAAGAGGCAGGTCAGGTGGTCTGGTATTCACATCTCTTTCAGAATTTTCCACAGTTTGTGGTGATCCACAGAGTCGAAGGCTTTGGCATAGTCAATAAAGCAGAAATAGATGTTTTTCTGGAACTCTCTTGCTTTTTCGATGATCCAGTGGATGTTGGCAATTTGATCTCTGGTTCCTCTGCCTTTTCTAAATCCACCTTGAACACCTGGAAGTTCATGGTTTGCGTATTGCTGAAGCCTGGCTTGGAGAATTCTGAGCATTACTTTACTAGCGTGTGAGATGAGTGCAATTGTGTGGCAGTTTGAGCATTCTTTGTGATTGCCTTTCTTTGGGATTGGAATGACAACTGAACTTTTCCAGTCCTGTGGCCACTGCAGATGGTAAGGGAAAATTTTTGGTTAGCTCAGTCCCCTCATTGTCACCAAAAACAAGACCGGGAGCTGACTGTGGCTCAGATCATGAACTCCTTATTGCCAAATTCAGACTGAAATTGAAGAAAGTGGAGGAAACCACTAGACCATTCAGATATGACCTAAATCAAATCCCTTATTACTATATAGTGGAAGTGAAAAATAGATTTAAGGAACTAGATCTGATAGACAGAGTGCCTAATGAACTATGGATGGAGGTTCGTGACATTGTACAGGAGACAGGAATCAAGACCATCCCCAAGAAGAAGAAATGCAAAAAAGCAACATGGCTGCCTGAGGAGGCCTTACAAATAGCTGTGAAAAGAAGGGAAGTGAAAAGCAAAGGAGAAAAGGAAGGATATACCCATTTGAATGCAGAGTTCCAAAGAATAGCAAGGAGAGATAAGAAAGCCTTCCTCAGCAATTGATGCAAAGAAACAGAGGAAAACAACAGAATGGGAATGACTAGAGATCTCTTCAAGAAAATTAGAGATACTAAGGGAACATTTCATGCAAAGATGGGCACAATAAAGGACAGAAATGGTATGGACCTAACAGAAGCAGAAGATATTAAGAAGAGGTGGTAAGAATACACAGAAGAACTGTACAAAAAATATCTTCACGACTCAGATAACCACAATGGTGTGATCACTTACCTAGAGCCAGACATCCTGGAATGTGAAGTCAAGTGGGCCTTAGAAAGCATCACTACGAACAGAAGTAGTGCAGGTGATGGAATTCAGTTGAGCTGTTTCAGATTCTGAGAGATGACATTGTGAAAGTGCTGCACTCAGTATGCCTGCAAATTCAGAAAACTCAGCAGTGGCCTCATGACTGGATAAGGTCAGTTTTCACCCCAATCCCAAAGATAGGCAATCACAAAGAATGCTCAAACTGCCACACAATTGCACTCATCTCACACGCTAGTAAAGTAATGCTCAGAATTCTCCAAGCCAGGCTTCAGTCATACGTGAACCGTGAACTTCCAGATGTTTAAGCTGGTTTTAGAAAAGGCAGAGGAACCAGAGATCAAATTGCCAACATCGGCTGTATCATTGAAAAAGCAAGAGAGTTCCAGAAAAACATCTATTTCTGCTTTATTGACTATGCCAAAGCCTTTGACTGTGTGGATCACCACAAATTGGAAAATTCTGAAAGAGATGTGAATACCAGACCACCTGACCTGCCTCTTGAGAAACCTGTATGCAGGTCAGGAAGCAACAGTTAGAACTGGACATGGACCAAGAGACTGGTCCAAATAGGAAAAGGAGTACATCAAGGCTGTATATTGTCACCCTGCTTATTTAACTTATATGCAGAATACATCATGAGAAATGCTGAACTGGAAGAAGCACAAGCTGGAATCAAGCTTGCTGGGAGAAATATCAATAACCTCAGATATGCAGATGACACCACCCTTATGGCAGAAAGTGAAGAAGAACTAAAGAGCCTCTTGATGAAAGTGAAAGAGGAGAGTGGAAAAAGTTGGCTTAAAGCTCAACATTCAGAAAACTAAGATCATGGCATCTGGTCCCATCACTTCATGGGAAATAGACGGGGAAACAGTGGAAACAGTGGCTGACTTTATTTTTCTAGGCTCCAAAATCACTGCAGATGGTGATTGCAGCAATGAAATTAAAAAACACTTACTCCTTGCAAGGAAAGTTATGACCAACCTAGACAGCACATTAAAAAGCAGATACATTACATTGCCAACAAAGGTCCGTCTAGTCAAGGCTATGGTTTTTCCAGAGGTCATGTATGGATGTGAGAGTTGGACTGTGAAGAAAGCTGAGTGCCTAAGAATTGATGCTTTTAAGCTGTGGTGTTGGAGAAGACTCTTGAGATTCCCTTGGACTGCAAGGAGATCCAACCAGTCCATCCAAAAGGAGATAAGTCCTGGGTGTTCATTGGAAGGACTGATGTTGAAGCTGAAGCTCCAGTACTTTGGCCACCTGATGGGTAGAGCTGACTCATTTGAAAAAACCCTGATGCTGGGAAAGATTAAGGGCAGGAGGAGGAGGGGAAGACGGAGGATGAGATGGTTGCATGGCATTACCGACTTGATGGACATGGGTTTGGGTGGCCTCCGGGAGTTGGTGATGGACAGGGAGGCCTGGAGTGCTGTGGTTCATGGGGTCACAGAGTCAGACACGACTGAGCAATTGTATTGAACTCATTATCATAAATTCTACTGTGGTTTGGAGGTACTTCTTGACCATTTCGGTTTTGTCCCATGGTGCTAGGAATGCTCATTCCTAGGTCAGGCAGGGGTTTTGTTGATAACCACACAATGTGCTTTTACTGGACTAGGCCCTGTTAATAGCTGGACCACTTGTCACGCCACCTGATATGGTTCAGGAAATGATTCCCTCTGTTGCTTCTTCCCGTATCTAAACTTTTACAATCATTGACCTTATATAGAACTATTTAGTCAGCTGCTTCAAGTCACCTAGTCATCATTTTATCTGATGCTCATGCACACTTTTTGTAATGCAGGAAAGAATAATTTTGTAAAACAGGCAAAATACAAATAATATATCTAGTAGTATTAATCAGGTCATATGTAAGAATTTAAGCCAAGAACTTCTGCTAGGTGCTGCCTAGTGTATTCTCAGATGGTTTTACTTAGTCTATTCCGTACCAATCCTTATCTTTGGGGAGATTATATTTTGGTATTATTCATAGGCACCCAGCCCAATTTCCTAGTATTATTTTTTTTTTTTTAGGTTTGGGAGAGATTGTGTAGTTTTCTTTTTTTTTTTTTTTTTTAATTTTTCAGTGGGTTTTGTCATACATTGATGTGAATCAGCCATAGAGTTACACGAATTCCCCATCCCGGTCTCCCATCCCACCTCCCTCTCCACCCGATTCCTCTGGATCTTCCCAGCCCAAGGGGCGCGAGCACTTGACTCATGCCTCCCACCTGGGCTGGTGGTCTGTTTCACCACAGATAATATACATGCTGTTCTTTCGAAACATCCCACCCTCCCCTTCTCCCACAGAGTTCTGTTCTAATTTCCTAGTATTATTAATATGGTCTCTTGGTTCCCAACATAAGGGGACCCTTAAATCTAAATAACTGCAGCCTGGTGTTAACCACATAAATCCATTCCACAATTGAGGGAGGTTATATTCTTTGACTGAAATTTTGCTCATTGTTCTGATTGAGTTTGAGTGACCCTGAAAATAAATTTTTGTTTATGGCCAGGGTCATACAAAGCAGGTATTATTAATTGGCCAGGTGAGGGTATCCCACCTAATAACATCGGCTAGTTGCTTGAACAGAATTATATCTTTTTTCTAGAGTAAATTTCCTAAGGGGTATTCAGTTAGAGCCTTGGAGGGGAGAAATCCACCAGGGTAGCCCAGAAATACTGGATACAGGTAATTGACTATAAAGCTAACAATTAGATTAACTTTAACTGTGCATAAGGTTGTGAAATGCATTTAGTTAACAAGTAAAGATGTGAGCAGTTATCAAAATAATTGGTATACAGGCCTGGTCTTGCATCTTGGGTCACCCGTCTCCTTCAGATGTTGTCATCTTCTCATCCTGGCTTGGTAGTGTCTTCTCTGTTTGGGCATTGTTTTAAGGTCAACCACCCTCTCTATAGGCCGATCCATGCAGGGACTTGTTCTAAGTGTAAATATTAATTCAAGAGTCTGTTCCCTTCAGTTTTGCTATATAGGAGGTAGTTAAGAGTATTGGATGTGTTCTCCATCTAGGTGAGAGATTGCCCTTTAAATTATGTCTCTTCTAGTATACACAGCACCCTGGTTTCAGGTCATGGGCATCTGATTTTCATCCAAAGATTGTTTAGATAAGCTTTAGAAACAAACTTAGAGTGTTCTTTTAATAATGCAATTAAACTTTGAATTATTTCTTAATTGAATTTATTTTTTACAATAATAAGACATAACAGCGAGGAGCTGTCTGAGAAGTAAGTCTTAGGCAATAAATACAGACCTCAATTAACAAAACTAGAATTTAATATCCACTGAAACATAACACTTTTCTCTCTAAAATTACCCTCATTTCTACTGAATATAGCCAAATTAAGACTAATATGTTTGCAAAATAAATCTGGTTTCAATAAACTTGGCCTGATGATTTATATAATTGATCATGTGGGGTTTTTAAAAATTGGCTTTGCTGGAACTTTTTATAAGGAATTTCAGATTAAACTTTTTAAAAGTAAAAGAGGCCAGCTTTCCTGGCCTCTTAGATCCAGGAAAGCCATGCCAAAGGCCTGTCACCGATTTCACCTTCAGATCTAGGTGAATTCCTCCCTTTTTGAAGTCCCCAAATACCTTGAGATTCCTGTTCCTGTTAGGAGATGGCCTTCCTAATTTATCTGATAAAACTGCTGGTAACTTGAGAGTTTTCAACCTCTGGAAGGATCAGGTAGAGAAAAAAGATAAATGTTTCAATTCTGCTTACAAAGGTATAATTTGCCAAATTTCTGTTAAGTCATAATTAGCTTGAGGGGAGGGGTTTCCTTATAGCTGAAAAACATAGATTTAACTAATATAATTTTTCAAACAGAAATCAGTGTGCTACTTGTGAGCTTAACACCTCTAGGAGTCACCCTAGAGTCATTTCAGCCCTCTTTTTTGGCTCAGTTTCTCCTTTGTTAGTGTGAGACCACTGTGGATATTCAGATCACTGAATGGCCAATTCTTACACATGACCCCCCTCACCCCCCACCCCAGGTTGAGAGCAAGTCTTAATGAGTGGGCTTCACTGTAGGACCACTGCATGGTATGAGGACTCTGCCTACATCACTCCTGTAAATATTTCAATTTCCTGAGGAAGCTGTAACCGATGGGGAGGAATCTTGTCCCTCTTCTTCGGAGCAAGGCTCACATGTAATATCTTTACTTTTATCTCAACAAATTCTGTCAATACATTTTTCTAAATTTGGCTGTAGTTGCTTCACAATCTTATGTTAGTTTCTGCTGTACCATGAAGTGAACCAACTCTTATGTATCCATATATCCTCCTTGTCACTGTTAGAGCACCTGTCATGTGGTATGTTAATCTTCTTTCTATTTTTTGTTTTTTGGTATGTTTTCCCCTCCATCCTGTGGGCTTTTTGAGAGCAAGACTGGTATGTAGATGCTGAAGAAGTATTTGTTACTGAATGAGGCATCGTTGGCCAAATAAATATTTAATAATTGTTAAAATGTGGCTTTTAAAATTGTTGTTAAAAATTTTCTTTTCCTTTGTTTACATAAAGACCTTGTACTACAATATAGTACCTAATTTGCAGTGTAGCTTGGTCATTGATATCCTTATTCACATCCTTGTATATTTATGTAACTGTCTTTTTAGGATAAATTTGTTGAAGCAGAATCAATGGATCAAACATATACTATTTAAATGATCATTTATACTTGTTGCCATATTACCTTTCCTTACTCCCCACCCCCACTGTCAATAGATATTTCCAAATGTGGGAATAGCAAAATATTATCATTATTCTGATGTTCTAATATTGGTCATCTTATAGGCAGAATAGTCTTATTGTTTGGATTTCTTTGGTTATTAGAAAGATCAGGGTTTTTTTCTTCATATTGGACTATTTTACATTCTTTTATGTTTTTTGTTAGTCGTCTGTGCTGTCTTCCTCCATTGGGGCTGCTCTGACAAAATACCACGGATTGGGTAGCTATAGACAACAAAAATTTATTGCTTACAGTTTTGGATGCTGGTAAGGTCAAGATCAAGGCACCAACACGGTTGTGTTCTTTTGTGAGGGCCCTTTTTCTGATTTATAGCTGGCATCTTCTTGCTGTGTCCTCGCAAGGCTGAAGAGCTGGGAATCTCTTTGGAGCCTCTTTTATACAGGCGCTGACTCTTTTCATGAGGATTCCACTCTCATAACTTAAGCACCTTCCTAAGGCCCACTGACTAGTACCATCACATTAGTATTGGTACTAAGATTCCAGCATAGGAATTTTGGTAGGATATAAACATTCAAACCATACCATGTCTTTAATGTTCTGTTTGAATGTTAGGAGTTTTGTGGGAGTTTTTAATATTTTAGGTTGCTTGATTAATGCAAATGCTTTCCTCCAATTTGTTGTTTGTTTTTTAACTTTGTCTTTTTTTCATCTAAAAATTAAAAATCACCATTGGTGCATACTCATGGGACATATGTAAAAAACCTAATGATACCAAAAATTGAATATAAAACTATAAAAATATTCTAGAAAGTACTTTAAAGAGACATGACATTCCAGTATTAGATAAAATAGAGTTGAAGTCTAATTATTAATAGGAATAAAAATACTTAAAGTTAAGTGGATTCACCTGAAAGAACTAATAAGCATGAAGATTTATTCACTTAATAACAGAAGAAAGCACAAATTTCAAAATTGTAAGGAGAAACTGACAAATCTGTAGTCACAGTGAGAGATTTTGACATCAAACAAACTTTAAAAAGTATATAGAGTATTTAAATTCCATAACTAATAAGCTTAGTTACATATATATTGATAGATTCTGTGTCTAACATGCAGAATATATTCATTTCAAACACAGAAGTTAATTCTATCATTATTAGTTCATAAAAGAAGTATCAACAAATTCCATGGAAATTATACATGCATTTTATATAGTACGTGGTTAAGAGGGGACTCAGGGACCAAATTCTGGTTCTGTCCTAGCCGTGAGACCTGGATAAGTTACCTAACATCTGTGCTTTAGTGTTCTCATATATAAAATGGAGGTGATAATAGTGTGCTGCTCAGAGTTGTGAGGATTACTGTTCAGAGCAGGACCTTGCAAGTGGTGGAGGCTCAGGAAATGTTTAATGTCATCATTATAATTATCATCATATTCTCTGATCCCAATGCAGTAAAAGTAGAATTAATAATAAAGAGAAACCCTCTCTCCCGCCTGTAAAAGAAAACTCCATATATACTACTCAGTACAGTGGTATGAATAAAAGACACACCGGTGAGTGAAAGAAACCAGAGAGTACATGCTGTATGATTCCGTTTATATTAAGTCTAGAACAGACGAAACCACTAGTGAGTGGTTTCCTCTGCAGGTCAAGTGGGGGAATTGAGTATGAAGGAGTATGAAAGAAAGGAGTATGAAAGTATAGCTATCATTCTGTATGTACCTTGATGGGCATTTGGATTACACAGGTGTATGTATTTGTCAAAACCACACATTTTATGTATATATATATACGTATATATAATTTGTGATTTTAGTTTATGTAAGTTTTACATGAAAAGACTCAACAGGGGAATGTATGGATATACAAATTAAAAGGGGGAAAAGTGAATGCAGTGACAGATTTTCTTGGGCTCCAAACTCACTGTAGACGGTGACTGCAGCCATGAAATTAAAAGATGCTCCTTGGAAGAAAAGCTGTGACAAACCTAGATAACATATTAAAAACAGAGACATCACTTTGCCAACAAAAGTCCTTACAGTCAAGACTATGGTTTTTCTAGTAGTCATGTTCAGCTGTGAGTGGGAGGACTAAAATTCATGCTTGAATTTTACCTAATGGCTAAGGAAGAACTGGTTAAAGAACATCAGTCCTTTTCAGAATCTTCAAAAAAACAGAAAATGAGGGAACACGCCTAACTCTTTCTATGATGTCCTTATTACCTTGATAACCAGTCAGACAAAGATATCACAAGAAACTACAGATCAGTATCCCATATGAACATTGATGTAAGAATCCTTAACAAATACTAGCAAACTGAGTCCAACAACACATTAGAAGGATTATACACTATGACAAAGAAAAATTGATTCCAGGAATGTAAAAGTTCAACATAAAAAAATCAAGGAATGAAATATACCATATTAATAGAATGAAGGAGAAAAAAACCACATGATCATTTCAGTAGAGGCAGAAAAAGCATTTGACAAAATTCAGTACCCTTTCATGATAAAAACACTCAGTAAACTAGGAATTGAAGGAAACTTCCTTAATATGATAAAGGGCACATATGAAAAACCCACAAGTAACATTATAATCAATGGTGAAAGGCTAAAAAGCTTTCCGCCTA
Source organism: Muntiacus reevesi (assembly GCF_963930625.1). Taxonomy (NCBI): domain Eukaryota; kingdom Metazoa; phylum Chordata; class Mammalia; order Artiodactyla; family Cervidae; genus Muntiacus; species Muntiacus reevesi. The sequence continues at coordinate 38,732,747 of NC_089257.1, forward strand.
AAGAGACAAGATAGGCTGCCCACTTTCACCACTGCTAGTCTTTTGTGATTTTGACATTCTTTAAGCATATCTGGAAGCAGTATTTGCCTCACTGGGGTTTTTTTTTGTTTTTAAGTTTTAAAAATTCATCTGCTCTATGGCAGCATTTTTCTCATGAATGTTTCTCAGCTACTCTGTTTTTCCTGTGCCTTTTTTTCTTCTTCTTAAAATTTTGTATTTGCATAGATCTGTTCTTGCTCCCTTTGCGGTTATTTTTGAATGAAGAGGGTTTTTCCTGTACAACTTTTTAAGATACCAACTTTTTAGGGTAGCTACAGTGTTTCACATTTACAGTAGTTTTCGTTGTACCAGGATTGAGTGTATGAGTTGTTTTATTTCTCCTCAGCTAGAGAAGATTGGCTACTGCAGAACCATACATAGTACAGGCTATCTCACTGTTTTTTTTCCTACTACACCAGCAGTGTAATGTCTGCCAGTGTAAATTGTTTGTGTGGTTTTTAATTTAATACTTTCTCCTCTGTTTCTTCAAACTAAACAGCAAAATTTCCTCCATCAGCCTATGTCCCTTGTTCTTGTTGTTGGGAATGTGGTTTAAATTTTATACTTCAGTAAGTGGTGTTGAAGAAATGTACTTCCCACATCTTCATGAGTTTTGGAACTTCATGCCTTATATGTTACCCTCTTTCTCCAATTTAATACAGGCCTCTCTTCCACTTACATTTCATGTTTCCTAGTTTTATTGGAGATCACGTTCGCATTTTGTTTTTTATTCTATTTGTTGCTTTTGGGTGATTTCTGAGAGGAGAAGGGAGATTCTGACTTTGTTATTTAAGACCAGAAGTACTTTAAATATATTTTTTGGTAGTGCATTGCATATTTAATATTTCAACTGGATTAAATTTCATAATTATAAACTGTGGGTATGATATTTTCACTTAGTAAATACTTTTCTAGTGTTTGCCGTGTACCAAGTCTAAGTGCTTTACCAATATGTACTCATTTAATCCTCCTAATAATCCTATATGAGATAGATGTTCTTTTTATTCCTATTTCATGATAGGAAACCAAAACATGATCAGGAAAATTAACTTGCTCAAGGTTACCTAATTAATAAGAAATAAAAACACTTTCTACTTTTCACTCTATGCCTGTATTATTTGTGGATCTTGGCATCACCTGTTTATCTTATAAATAACTTGAGAGCAGAGTCCATGTCTCATTCATTTTTACATACCCAGTGCATATTTAGTAGAATACCTGAAATTCAGAAGATGCTCAATGAATGTTGTTGGTGAATTAATGTTTTTTATTAGGAGCAAAATAATTTTCTGTCAGATTTGTATAGCTTCAGTTGTTCATTCTACTTGCCTTGTTCAAAATAAACTTTTTTTTTGTATTCTCATGTCATCATTTTAATGCTACTGCCATATTTTTGGTAATAATATTTCTAAAAACAGCTGTTATATTCCAGGACAAATTGTAGTTTTCTTTATGAAAGAGTCACCAGTGTCCTGATAAATAAGTAGTAGTTCCCTTACCCCTGTTTTCTATCTGTGCTAACAAATGATTTTTTTACATTCTGATGTTATTGTTCAACTTTGTCATTTGCAAAATAAGAGGTCAGGTAACTCAGAGTAGTAGAAATGTGGTGATCATCTTATAGTTCATTTGTTTTTCTTGCTCAGTTTTATTCCACTGTAAGAATGTATCACTGTTTGTTGGCCTGTTATCCCACTGGTATAATTTCCTGTTTTGGGCTATTTATGAATAAAAGTGCTATAAATATTTTTGTCAAGTGTTTTTGTGGACATTTGTTATCATTTCTCTTGGTAAATTTCTAGCATTAGAAATATGTCAAGATGGATGTTTAGTTACATAAGAATATATTTTTTTCTTTTCCCTCAAAATGGTTGTACCATTTTATATTCCCACAAACAACATGTAGAGTTTCATTGCGTTTTATCCTTACTACTCTTATCAATCTTTTTAATTTCAGCCATTCTGGTGGGTGTGTTTATTTTTAATATTCATCATTATGGTTTCGATGCCCCATCTCTACTACCACCATTAATAAATTGAATGTTCTTAGGTGTTCTGCTTATCCTGGTGGTGAATTACAGAGTTAGGGAATCCCCAGACAACTCTCACTCCTGATACCAATTGCAAATATGGAGGCCTCCTAAGACCTCCTCACTTCACAGACTATTTTCTAAAACAAGTGTACCATGTTACATTGCTATAAGCACTGTATGAGACTTTTCAGTTCTCTAAGTCCTTGCTGGCACTTGTTTTTGTTCATCTTTTAATAACAGCAGCCATTAATATTTTAAAAGAGATTTTATGGGAAACTGATGTTGACTTTTAACAAATGCCTTTACGTCTTATATGAAGATTATCGGAAGATTTTTTTGGTCTGTTCAGTTCAGTTCATTCATTCAGTCATGTCCGACTCTTTGCGACCCCATGAACCACAGCATACCAGGCCTCCCTATCCATCACCAACTGCCGGGGTCTACCCACACCCATGTCCATCAAGTCGGTGATACCATCCAACCATCTCTTCCTCTGTCATCCCCTTCTCATGCCCTCAATCTTTCCCAGCATCAAGTCTTTTCAAATGAGTCAGCTCTTCACATCAGGTGACCAAAGTATTGGAGCTTCAGCTTCAACATCAGTCCTTCCAGTGAACACCCAGGACTGATCTCCTTTAGGATGGACTGGTTGGATCTCCTTGGAGTCCAGGGGACTCTCAAGAGTCTTCTCCAAACCACAGTACAAAAACATCAATTCTTCGGTGCTCAGCTGTCTTTATAGTCCAACTCTCACATCCATACATGACCTCTGGAAAAACCATAGCCTTGACTAGATGGACCTTTGTTGACAAAGTAATGTTTCTGCTTTTTAATATGCTGTCTAGATTGGTCATAACTTTCCTTCCAAGGAGTAAGTGTCTTTTAATTTCATGACTGCAGTCACCATCTGCAGTGATTTTGGAGCCCAGAAAAATAAAGTCAGCCACTGTTTCCACTGTTTCCCCTATGGTAAAATCCATATAAAATTTGTTTTCTTAACCGTTTATAAGTGTATAGTTTCGTGCTATTAAGTACATTCATTTTGTTCCACTGCTACGACCATCCATCTTCAGAACTCTTTGCGTCTTGCAAAACTGAAACTCTGTGCTTATTAAGTAATAACTACTTTATCCCCTTTTCTTAGCTCCTGGAAACTACCATTCTACTTTGTGTCCATGTGATTTTGACTGCTCTAAGTCAAATCTTATATAAATGGTAACATACAGTATTTGTCTTCTTGTGACTGATTTATTTCACTCAGCATAATGATCTCAGAGATCTCACAGTTCATTTGTGTTGTTGCGTATGTCCGAATTTCCTTCCTTTTTAAATTTAAATAATAGCTATTCATCCAAAACAAATGTAGCAAAATCTTAAATACTTTTATTTTTTAATATAAGAGATGAATAGTTATGTTGATAAATTTAAATAATTATTAAAATGAATTTTGTTTTATTGCTTTTTTTCTGTTCCCACTCTCTTATTTATATTTTTCACTTTTTACTCTATCTCTGCCTTATTGAAGTGGTTTTAAGAACACAGATACCTGACACCTCACAGAAAAGCTTTTAAACCCAGTATGCATGCATGCATGTGTGCTAAGTTGCTTCAGTCGTGTCCAGCTCTTTGTGACCCTATGCACTGTAGCCCACCAAGGTCTTCTGTCTATGGGATTCTCCAGGGAAGAATAGTGGAGTGGGTGCCATGCCCTCCTCCAGTTAAATTCAGTATATTAAAGGTAAACTGTTAATGTTATCATGTTTCATTGACTCTACCTTGCCTGTGGTTTGTAAAAAGTGAAAGTGAAAAGTTGCTCAGTCAAATCTGACTTTGCAACCCCATGGACTGTAGTAGCCCACCAGGATCCTCTCTGTCCATGGAATTCTCCAGGCAAGAACACTGGAATGGGTAGCCATTCCCTTCTCCAGGTGATCTTCCTGACCCAGAGATCGAAACTGGGTCTCCTGCATTGCAGGCAGATTCTTTACCACTAGCAGTGGTTTGTAAGGTACACTGGTACTTCGTGTACTGTTAAGATATAAGAAAATACTGCTAATTACTTAAAAAATGAATAATAATATCATAAAATAGGGCTTCCCTTGTGGTGGTAATGGTAAAGAATTCACCTGCCAATGCAGGAAATGCAAGAGATGCGTGTTCAAATCCTGGGTTGGGAAGAGCCCTTGAAGAAGGGCATGGCAACCCACTCCAGTATTCATGCCTGGAGAATCCCATGGACAGAGCAACTTGTCAAAATTGTTTATTGTTAAATCTGTGAAATATAATACATGTGTGAAAAAGGCTCTCTTCATGCTATAACATGTAGTGCTCTTGTACTTTGTTGACTCTTATAAAAGACTAGAATGAAGGAAATGATTTGACTATTTCATGTTGAGAAACTGATCAAAATTTGATTTTTACCTTGTTTTCTGTGGTTCCCTCAATGTTATTATATTCAGTAAACATTTTTATACCTACTATACACTAGCCATACTGATGACAGTAGCTAACATGCACACACACACTATAGTCACACCTGTCTTTTACTCTGTGCTAGACACTATTTTGAGCACTCTATATATTGTCCTTTACTAAATTTTACATTATCCCTTTGAGTTAGATACTATTACTATACCCATTTTACCAAATAGCAGCCTAAGGCACAGAGAAGTCAAGTGACTTGACCAATGTCATACAGCTAATAAGTGGTGGAGCTAGGATTTGAATGTTCTAAGATTGTCTTAACTCCAGTCTATGGTGTCAGTGGTATTCTTAGATATGTAGATCATTGACATATTGTGCCTTCCCTCAACACAGCTTATGAAACAGTGTTTGAGGGTGTGTTGATAACTTTGCATAAAATTATTGTTATATTTTCAGTAATGAATTTTTATTTTTATTTGTGTTTTTAGGACATTCAGTCAGAAGAAGGCTGCTATTGAGAGAGAGTATGCACAGGTAAGCGTGCAAGTGAAGGTACCCATCCTCTCATACTTCTCTGGCTTAAGGGCAGGTATGGTTGTTGGAGAGAAGCATTGGTATTCCTGCATTCTCCTTTTCTTTGGCTCTCTCACTTTTTTCCTCCTTTTACTCTGTTTGAATCTTCAGATGAGGAGCTGAGTTGCTTCTTACTACAAAGAAGTTTATGAATATTCTGGGAGAAGATAATATTCATAATATTTTGAAGTATTTACAAGTATAAATAATAGTGAATAGAATTCACAAGTATATATATTCACAACTGTACATTTCATCCCTATAACTCATTTATTTTGTAACTGAAAGTTTGCTCCATTTGATTTCTCTCACCTGTTTTACTTATCTGGTCACTTGTCTCATAAAAAGCTTTTTCGAATAATCCAGGTTTTTTTCTTCATGATTAGATTTAGGTTAAATTTTTAGCAAAAATACTGCACAGGTGAGGTTGAGCCTAATGAGGTTTTATGGTTTGCTGTGGTGACAGATAAAGTAGAGCACATCACTGATATTGCCAATTTTCTAGCCTGATTGAATCTTTAACAGTGATAGTAGAGCATTTTTCAAGATTATCTCATGCCTTTTCTGTTTTTTGTTTTGTTTTTTCTCGTGCTAAAAAATGAATATTTGTTATGTTAAAAACATTTGCAAGCCATAATTAAAGAAAAATTGAACACCTGAAAATGTTTTAGTTTTAACTTACACATTTCAGTTTAAATTGTTAAATTTTTTTTAATGTCAAAACTGGTATATTCTTAGCTTTCATTTATACACATTTAAAAATCTACTGAAATTCAGAACATTTATCTTTGCTGTGGAAATTTCCTTTAGAGAGTCTGCTAGTTGTTAAATTGAAAGTATGTGGAACATTTATACTGCCAAGTATCTAATGGATAATATTTGATATTGACAGTTCCTTTCTGGGACGTTCCATAGTTTTGGCTATTATTTGTTGTTGGTACGTCATCTAAACAGCCAAGACTATTTAAACATATTTAAAAGAAATGGAATCATAATTTATGTAAACAACTTCTTTGAATTTTTAGTTTTCTTTATCAATTTTACCAATTTTAAAGCAGTCTTTTAAAATATGGTAGTTGTGTTTTCATTTCTTTTTTGTATTTAATACTCTTTTTTTCCATGTGCTATACAATATGTCTTTGTTGGTTATCCATTTATAGCAGTGTATTTAATATTCTTTTAAGCATTTTAATATTTTGGTTCATCTCTGTCAGGAGCTTGGTCTTATGAATATTGATAATTTCCTTAGTTGAACTATAGATAAATGGGAAACCTATGCTCCATAAGGAATTACTCTAATTTTCTTATAAAAGTATTATTTTAAAATTAGTTTAAGATATACCACTTTTCATGTGTTGAGAAAATATTTTGAGCACTCTTTCAGCTTCTGTGACTATGAGTACCCAAAAAAGAAGAAAAAAAAAAAAAGTCCTAGCACTTACAGAACTTCGATGGTTGTATATTAACTTCTAATTAAATGTATTAAATTCTTTCTCTTCAGGGAGTTCCCTGGTGGTCCAGTGGTTAGGACTCTGTACTCTGTCAAGGGTTTGATTCCTGTTTGGAGAACTAAAATCCCATAGGCTGTGCAGTGCAGCCAAAAAGAATAATAATAAAATTTAAAAATAAAAAATAAAATTCTCTTCAAAACAACTGATGTGGCATTATAGTCAGTTGAAAAGAATGAAGTTATTACTTCATAGAAGTTATTACTTTATAGAAAGTTATTACTTGTGGTATATGTTGTCATCGTCTACACAAAGAATTAATGCTCCAAAAAGTTTGAGTAGTATTTGTGAGATTTAGAGATCATACAGATGAGCTGTCCCAATAGAAAAATATGAAGGAAAAGAATTTAAGTGGGATTGATCAGATGACAGCAACTTGAAAAATAGTACCTCAAGTACATGCAGACTAAACTTGTAATACATTTTTAGGGGAATGTTAGAAGAAAGAAAGAAAATAACACTGTATATCCTTATTTACACTTGAAGCAATTTGAGCCCTGAATTTTTTCAGGGTTCTTGCTACTTTCAATTTCCTATAAGAGTATTAATGTTTTATTTTTAAGCACAGTTTGTGAAATTAGTTTTGTAATTCTCCAGAAGTAATAGATGTATGGCATATCTATTTATACAAATAGAGCAAATGAATCTCTAAAAACATAGAAGCAGTGTGAGTCATTAAACAGCATTAAGTATTAGGGTAAAATTTAGTCTGGCTTTTGACTACAGTTAGCTAACCACTGAGGTATTGGTAAAATTATTTGGAATACTCAGACTGAAGTTGCTAAAGGCGAGTTCTGTGTATTAATATACTTCCTGTAGTCTTTGGCAGAATGCTGCTAGTGAAGGAAGGATACAAAAGGTTACTGTGGCTGGAGAGAAAGAGCAGGAAAAGTTTGTGGGCTTTAAGGGCGGCTCCTCGTCTGAGGACAAACACAGAGCAAATATGGACACCCTGTCAAAAAGCCTGTGGTATCATACAGTCTCACCTCAAGTGCAACTTTTTGCTATTTTTATTCTTTTAAGAAAGAAATTGATGAAGAGTTGGGCATATTACCCACTATACTGTGTGTGTGGCAGGGTTCTTTTTTGGTGAATTTCCTCACAGTAAAAGTTTCAAATGTAACTTAATTTAGCTGTGTACAGTTAGGTTTCTGGCCATTGCTCTTAAAGAAGCATTGGTGAAGTTATTTAAAATAGTGGACTATATACTTGGAGTTTTCTATTTTGCTAGCCTTGTCCTGTAGAGCAATAAAGACAACTATCTTGAGAAAAAGTTGAGAATTATTTTCTGTGTTCATGTTGATATATATGTTTTAAAATTATTTTACTTTTGAACTCCTTAACTTATGCAACAATAATTAGAAATAAATTTTGGGAGGAAAGCAGACAGATTTTTTTTCCTCAAAATACTTGATATACATAGTTTGATTTTTAAAGTTTAAGAACTTAGGAGAAACAGTGGTCGATATGAGTAAATTTTCGTTTTTTTAGGCATGTAGATTTGCTATTATAGTTTTGTCTTTTTTTTAGAAGCTTTGTTATATTTAGTTTTATTATCTTGTTTATTTTAATTTTAAGAACTTATTTAGCTCTTATCACACATATAATTGAGGATTTATATGCAGAATATACTTTAAAATTTTATTTTTTATTTTTCATTGAAGTATAATCAATTTACAATATTTTATTAGTTTCCCAGTGTACATACAGTATAGTGATTCAGTTTCTTGCATATTATATTCCATTATAGGTTATTATAGGAAATTAGGTATAATTCCCTGTGCTGTACAGTAAATCCTTATTGCTTATCTATCTTATTGCTTATCTATCTTATGTATAGTAGTTTGTTAATTTTATACCCCTAATTTGTTCCTTCCTCCTTCCCTTTTCCCTTTTGTAACCACAAGTTTGTTTTCTATATCTTCAAATCTCTTTTTGTTTTACCTATACCTTGATTTGTATTTTTAGATTCCACATATAAGTGATATCATATAGTATTTGTCTTTCTCTGTGTGACTTATTTCACGAAGCATTATATTTTCGAAGCGTTATATTCTCTAGGTGTGTCTACAGTGCTGCAAATGGAGGTGTTTCATTCTTTTTTATGGTTGAGTTCATATTCCAGTGCATGTGCCACATGTGTGTATCTCATATCTTCTTAACCCAGTTGTTCCTTGATGGGCACTTGGGTTGCCTCCATGTTATCATGACTGTTGTAAATGGTGCTGCTATGAACATCAAGATGCATATATCTTTTCAAATTAGTGTTTCCATTTTTTCCTCATACAGATCCAGGAGTGGAATTGTTGGATCATATGGTAACTCTATCTTTAGTTTCTTGAGGAACCTCCATACTGTTCCTAGTGGCTACACCAATTTACATTCCCACCAACCATGTAAAAGGTTCTGTTTTCTTTAATGGCTGGCTCCTTAAAGGGAAAAAGTGAAAAATGACAGGAGAGAAAACTATCAAGTCTGAGAACGAGAAAGAAAAAGAATTGAAAAAAAGAAAACAGAGCCTAAAGAAACTGTGATACTATTAAACAGACTAATTATACATTGTAGGAGTCCCAGCAGGAGAAGAGAGAAAAGGTTAGAACCAGGCTTTGAGTGGTGTTATATCATGTTTGAACAGGTTATATAGTCCACTTAGTTTTTTTAAAAAGAAACTTTTAGTGAGGATAGTGGATATACCAGGACAATACATGATTTGCATTGTTAAAATAGGAATATTTTTTGATATTATCATAAATGAGATTGTTTTCTTAGTTTTCTTTTTGTATAGGTTGTTGATAAAAGAAGCACAACTGATTTTGGTATGTTGATTTTTGTTTTCTTCAACTTTAATAAATTCATTTAATCTGACAGTCTTTTTTTTTTTTAAATAGAGTCTTTAGCGTTTTCTGCATATGGGATTATGTATTTGTAAACAGATATAATTTTGCTTTTTCCTTTTTGATTTGGATGCCTTTTCTTTATTTTTTCTTTTCTGATTGCTCTTGCTAGTACTTCCAGCATTATGTTGAATAGAAGTGGCAAGAGTGAGCACCTTATATAAGTTGTGTATAGAACTTTCTAATCATGTTTTGGACTAGTAAGTTTTAAAGTCAAGAATCTAGTCAGTTTGATTTTTAGGTGATTGATGGGCAAATTGTGATGATATCCAGTTATAACAATGTTACACTAATATGTTACATCTGAGATTGTCTATTTAAACTTGAATATTGGTATATGTAATATGTACTATGTAATGCCTGATTTGCAGGGTCCTTTGCACAGTAGTAACCTCAGATCTTAATGCCAAGTTGCTACAGCATAAGCCTGACTGGTTTCATGCCTTTTGAAAAAGTGTTATAGAACTTTTAAAGAATGCAGAATTAGCAGTCCTGGCAGCTCAGTGCCTCATACCTCTCTTAGTTCATTGAAGGCTGATGTATTCTCATTCCTGGTATTGTTGTGGGGATGCAATACATTATGTGGGAAGCTCTGACTTAGAGCTAGTAGATATGGAACATACTCTCCTTTAGAGCCTCAAAAAGAAACCAAGGCTGCTGACACCTTTATTTCAGACTTCTAGTCAGCAGAATACTGGGAGAATACATTTCTTTTTTTAAAAAATTATTTATTTACTTGACTCTGCTGGGTCTTTGTTGTTTGGGCTTTCTCTAGTTGTGGCGAGTAGGAACTACTGTCTAGTTGTGGTGCATGGGCGCTTCACTGCCGTGGCTTCTCTTGTTGCAGAGCTTGGGCTCGAGAGCATGCGGGCTTCAGTAGTTGCAGGTCCCGTGCTTTAGATTACAGGCTCAGTAAGCATGGGCTTAGTTGTCCTATGTTGTGTGGGATCTTTCTGAACCAGGGATCAAACTGGTCCATGTCTTTGGTATTGGCAGGCGAATTCTTTACCACTGAGCTACCAGGGAAGCCCTATTTCTCTTTTAAGCCACCTAGTTTATGATACTTTGTTAACAGCAGCTCTTGGAAACTAATATAGTAACCAACAATAATTTTCTTATTCTGGTATTAATTTGAGATGCTTGATGTAGCTACATGTATAAATATGATTGAAAAGAGGATCTTTTCCCTCCTAACTTAGGATAACCATATTTTTGGTATACTAAGTATATGCCAGACATCATTATTTTATTTAAATTCTTAAACACTGTAGGATACTATTATATCTTGTACTTTAAAAGTAAGTCCCCAAGACTCAGAAAGGGGAACCATCATGCAGTCTGAATGTTGGTGTCTAACCAAAAGCCTATGTTTTCTTTCCTCTCTCACTGTTTCTTTATGTACTAACAGAGGTCAGTTTCTGTTGGTAGCAGTAGCTAGTATTTATAGATTTTCTTCTTTAACTCACAATTTACATTTATATAATCTACACAGATAAAGAATGATGGTCTGTTAAATGTGCGTTTTCCTGAAGTTCTGAGTTCTATATAACTTTAGTATTTGTTTGCATTTTTTATTTTCAGCCAAAGGCCAGAATATAGAAATAAATTATATCATTCTGTTCATCTGTGATCATTGAATAACTAAAACCATTAAGTACCAAAAATTTCTCATGGAAGTTCTGAAAACTTTAGAGTTACCTCTAGAGAATCAGAATGATTACAATATCCATTCTTGTTTATTAGCAGCTTAAAATAGATCATTCAGAACAAATGGCTAGTGATCGATTTTTATTTAAGAGAGCCCCCCAAATGGAGTAACTGCTAATAAAGATGAATGTAATTCATAGAGTATCATCTATCCCATTTATGATGACTGGTTATAGAGAAAATCAGACCTTTAAAGTATCTTCAGTGGAAGAAAATGTCATAGTCTTGAACATGATGGTTTTGTGTTCATGTTTGATGACAGATGTTTTTGGAGGGGGACTTGTGACAGTGCTGAATAAATATTGAAACACTGCAGAAATCAAATGTGTATTTGTGCAGCTTCTTCATTCAATCCCTTTGCAAATAGTATTTATTAACAGTGTAGTTTGGCTAACATTGAAGACCTACCATGTGGCAGCTGTTCTTAGGTTGTGAGAATGTCCTTAATAATATTAGAATATTTCCTTTTCAAAGTGAAGTGAAAATTTGTATGGGTAATGGAAAATAACATTTTAATTGACCTTGTTGTTCTTCAGTTGCTAAGTTGTGCCTTATTCTTTGTGACCCATTGACTAGAGACTCAGAAAGGGGAGTCTTCACTAGGAGACTTTGCAAATATATTATAGAAGTAGAGCTTTTAAAAATGGTATATATAGGTAGTTAATTTGATATTATATGTAGTTTAAGCTTTAGAGTTATAAAGAAGGGGCATGCATTCTAGGATATTAAAAATCTGAAAGAAGAGAAGCAGTCTCTAAAATAAAATATTTTTATTAATTGTAGTTATTAGCAGGAATAATATAGAACTGTTTCTTTGTGATGAAATTGAATTGTTACATTCTTCATTAAAGTAAAAAGGACGTGGTTACTGTCTTTGAGTTAAGTCTTAGTCTAATGGAGAAATAGTTCCATAAACCAATGAAACTAGCTCACCTAGTTTTGTGTAAGAGAATCATTATCCATTGTTAAATAAATACATGTCTAGGAAGCATCACTACGAACAAAGCTAGTGGATGTGATGGAATTCCAGTTGAGCTATTTCAAATCCTGAAAGAAGATGCTGTGAAACTGCTGCACTCAATATGCCAGCAAATTTGGAAAAGTCAGCAGTGGCCACAGGACTGGAAAAGGTCAGTTTTCATTCCAGTCCCAAAGAAAGGTAATGCCAAAGAATGCTCAAACTATCGCACAGTTGCACTCATCTCACATGCTAGAAAAGTGATGCTTAAAATTCTCCAAGTCAGGCTTCACCAGTATGAGAACCGTGAACGTCCAGATGTTCAAGCTGGATTTAGAAAAGGCAGAGGAACCAGAGATCAAATTGCCATCTGCTGGATCATCGAAAAAGCAGGAGAATTCCAGAAAAAACATCTATTTCTGCTTTATTGACTACGCCAAAGCCTTTGACTGTGTGGATCACAATAAACTGTGGAAAATTCTGAAAGAGATAGGCATACCAGACCACCTGACCTGCCTCTTGAGAAACCTGTATGCAGGTCAGGAAGCAACAGTTAGAACTGGACATGGACCAACAGACTGGTCCAAATAGGAAAAGGAGTACGTCAAGGCTGTATGTTGTCACCCTGCTTATTTAACTTATATGCAGAATACATCATGAGAAATGCTGGACTGGATGAAGCACAAGATGGAATCAAGACTGCTGGGAGAAATATCAATAACCTCAGATATGCAGACGACACCACCCTTATGGCAGAAAGTGAAGAAGAACTAAAGAGCCTCTTGATGTAAGTGAAAGAGGAGAGTGGAAAAAGTTGGCTTAAAGCTCAACATTCAGAAAACTAAGATCATGGCATCCAATCCCATCACTTCATGGCAAATAGATGGGAAAACAGTGGAAACAGTGGCTGACTTTATTTTTCTGGGCTCCAAAATCATGCAGATGGTGATTACAGCCATGAAATTAAAAGACGCTTACTCCTTGGAAGGAAAGTTATGACCAACCTATACAGCATATTAAAAAGCAGAGACATTACTTTGTCAACAAAGGTCCGTCTAATCAAGGCTATGGTTTTTCCAGTGGTCATGTATGGATGTGAGGGTTGGATTATAAAGAAAGCTGAATGCCAAAGAATTGATGCTGTTTTTGAGCTGTGGTGTTGGAGGAGACTCTTGAGATTTCCTTGGACTGCAAGGAGATCCAACCAGTCCATCCTAAAGGAGATCAGTCCTGCGTGTTCATTGGAAGGACTGATGTTGAAGCTGAAACTCCAATACTTTGGCCACCTGATGTGAAGAGCTAACTCATTTGAAAAGACTCTGTTGCTGGGAGAGATTGAGGGCAGGAGGAGAAGGGGACGACAGAGGATGAGATGGTTGGATGGCATCACCAACTCAGTGGACATGGGTTTGGGTGGACTCCGGGAGTTGGTGATGGACAGGGAGGCCTGGAGTGCTGTGGTTCTTGGGGTCTCAAAGAGTCAGACATGACTGAGTGATCTGAGTGCTCCTCAATAGAGCCCTGCTTCATAATATTGTCCATGTGAGAGACGTTTTTGCACTTTAAATCACCAGTTCAGTTGAGTTTGAATTTGAAATTCATATCTGAAATCACTTATCTTTTCTCTTAATGTGCATGTTATGTATTTTATGACCAGCAGTCACATAGGTCTCTTGTTTGTTGTATCTGAACATCAGTTGTTCTGTAATAAGTAGGACTGTGTCTCTTTGATGAATTCTCTACATAACCTGCAGAGTGGATTCTGGACAAGCAGCATAGCCTTATTTTAAATCAGCTGGTCCCAAAAAATGTAAAAATTGGGTGAAATTCTATCCAACCTTTTAATGTAATGTATGAGTAAAAATATTGAACAGAAGTTTTAATTTAAGTTAAATTTTAGTTTAAATTGCTGTTACTCTAATATAAATTGTTGCTCTTTCTAATTCTCTAAGTTGGTTTGCTTTATGGGTTTTCTGAGAAAGCAGGAAGTGACCTAATGGTTTAGCTTTAAAAGAAGAAACCATAACACTGTCCAGGAAATACTCACACCTCACTTCCCCACCTAGAGAGTCCTTGAATATAGGATTATATTTCCCTCGTGATTTATGTCTAGTACTTAGTACAATATCTGGCACATCATAAATGCTTAAATAACATTTGATGGGTGAAATGAAGAATGCCTTTTTCATGTCTGTTATGAAAATTCCAAATCAGAATAGGACTCAATAAAATGTTATTCTTAAGCCAAAAAGATGATATTGCTAGAAAGAAATAAAAGCATATCTTTTGACCATTAATTGATAGCCAGAAGTGGCTTATGTAATGTAAATTTCTCCTTTATATTCTCAGAAATCAATCATTTAATGAAGTTTATATTTAAATAGTTTGCAGAAACTTTATTTCTCATAGTAGGATTAAACTCTTACATTCACTTAATGGCATTTGTGTTCAATTTTTAAAATATTGTATGTATATAATTTAACAGAATTATACTCCTAGTCTTCACAAACTTATAAATGTAAACTAAACATTGATTCAAGGAGTATTCATTTGTATTGAACTGCTACTAATGTTAACTAATTTTAATGAACATATATTAAAATAATTTTATTTATTTATTTGTGACTGCAGTGGGTCTTAGTTTCAGCATGTGGGATCTTTCATTGTGGCGCGGGCTTTTTGTTGTGGTGCTTGAACTCCAGAGTGTGCAGACTTAGTTGCGGTGCACAGGCTCAGTTGCCCTGCAGCATGTGTGATCTTAGTTCCCTGACCAGGGATTGAACCTGTGTTCCCTGCATTGGACGGCGTATTCTTAACCTGTGGACCACCAGGGAAGTCTCCAAATATTATTTTTTTACTGACTTAAACATTAGAACTCGATGAATTGTTAAATGTAAGCAAGTGAAAAAAAAAAATGTAAGCAAGTGACTTCTTAAATCATTTTTTTCAGGGTATCTACAAAGATAAATAAAACTTCATTCTTTATCCTCAGAGGATTTATAGTCATATAGGATAAAGCAGATATGAGAATGAATATATAGTATAAGGCATAAAAAATAAATAATAGAAGGCAAAATCAAGTAGTTTCTAAATTGTGGTTGTATTTAGCAAGATTATAAACAGAAACAATACATATAATAGTGAATGGTAAGAGAAGACTGTGGATAAGGCATTGACTATCAATTACTTTTGGAATAAGATATGCCAGTTCTTCAACTGAGGCTCTCTTTGTCCAGTTTGGCTCAGTTCTTAAGCACTGGGGCCCATTTTCAATGCTTTTCGATTTTGGGAATTAGGAATCTTGACTATTTGCTAAATATGGTTCTCTAGAGAATAAGAATTTTCTAAATGAAGAATATAGCTTGATG
This sequence comes from Muntiacus reevesi, assembly GCF_963930625.1. Classification (NCBI taxonomy): domain Eukaryota; kingdom Metazoa; phylum Chordata; class Mammalia; order Artiodactyla; family Cervidae; genus Muntiacus; species Muntiacus reevesi. The sequence goes on from NC_089257.1 coordinate 38,748,251, forward strand.
GCTAATATGGTGTGAATCCTAAGAATGTCACTTACTAGCTGTATAACCTTGGGTGGTTTTTTTAACCACTCTGTGCTTCAGATTACCAACCTATAAAAATAGTATGATGATGATGATAATAGTACCATATAGCATAGTCATTTGTCTTTATTTCTTATTAGAGTATGCATTCTCATGGATAGACACTTCATAGCAGAATAAATGGAGAGTCTAAGATAAACAAGATAACAGCGCATGTGAATCTATGTGCGTGCATGCACACACATAGATTAAGAATCCAATTGTAGTGAAGTGAGATTAGAACTATACTTAAAATAAGGGCAGGGAAACTGAACATTTTGTTATTGTTGTTGTTCAGTTGCTTAGTCATGTCCAGCTCTTGGCGATCCTATGGACTGCAGTGCACCAGGCTTCACTGTCCTTCACTATCTCCCAGAGTTTGCTCAAACTCACGTCCATTGAGTCTGTGATGCCATCCAACCATCTCATCCTCTGTCGTCCCCTTCTCCTCCTGCCCTCAATCTTTCCCAATATCAGGGTCTTTTCCAGTGAGTCAGTTCTTTGCGTCAGATGGCCAAAGTGTTGGAGCTTCAGCTCTTCAGTCCTTCCAATGAATATTCATGGTTGATTTCCTTTTTGATTGACTGGTTTGATCTCCTTGCTGTCCATGATACTCTTAGGGGTCTTCTCCAGCACCACAATTTGAAAGCGTCGATTCTTTGGCACTCAGCTTTCTTTATGGTCTAGCTCTCACTTTTGTACATGACTACTGGAAAAACCATAGCTTTGATGAGAATTTTAGCTCAATCTAGGATGTTTAATATATTCCAGGTTTCAGTGAGAGAGCAGCTGCTTTTGCTTTTTTAAAGATACCGTTGATGTTTAGGTCAGAAACAGTGCTGGAATTCTGAGCGATCTAAAGCCCGGATGCTAGTTACCTAAGTACCTTCTCTGATTTTTAAAATATTTTCTCCGACTCGCTAAAAATGATCAGTGCAAACTGAATGAGACCCCCCTTTTATTTAATCTTCCATTGTGTGCTGTTAAATAGTTCTCTATTTCTGTTTTTAATTCAAATAATTCCATTTGTACTTGTGAAGCAAGTACAAATTTAATTTGTGCTTGTGCTTTTGCAGCCAAGTATATTGTAGTCACTAAATTTTTCAACTGTTGTCATATTGAAAGGATGTTTAAAATGTTAGTATGCTTAATTTTGTTCCCTTTTATTATTAATACATCTAAACATGCAGCAGAGTTGAAGACTATAACAGTTAACACCCATATACCCACCTACCATTTAGTATACTTGCTATATATAGCATGTATATATATACCCTACCATTTAGTATACTTGCTTTATCACATATCTTTCCATATTTTGGTCTTTGTTTCATTTAGTATTCCATTTTATTTTTGATGTTTTTCAAAGTAAATGCAGACATCAGGACTCTTCCCTCTAAATTCCTCAACTAAGCTTTGTTTTTGAAAGATATATTTTTCCCCTTTTTTATTTCATTCAGCATTGATGTTTTAATACTTTTTATTTTCTATTTATTTGCTTTATTTTATTTTTATTATTTTTGTTATGACTGCACTGGATCTTCATTGCTGTGCATGGTCTTTCTCTAGTTGCTGCTGTCAGGGGCTACTCTTTGTTGTGGTGCATGGGCTTCTCAGTGCAGTGGCTTCTCTCTTTGCAGCGCACAGGATCTAGGTGTGTGTGGGTTTCAGTTGTTGCATCACTCAGGCTCAGTAGTTTCAGCATGTGGGCTCAGTAGTTGTGGTGCATGGACTTAGTTGCTCTACAAAATATGGGAACTTCCCAGACCAGGGATGGAATCCATGTCCCCTACATTGGCAGGCAATTTTTATCCACTGTACACCAAGGAAGAAGTCCCATTCTCCCTTTTTAATATAGAGAACAGGTTGGCAAGCTACAGCCATCTGGCTTGACACCTGCTTTTGTACGTAAAGTTTTATTGGCCCATAGTCAGTGCCTATTTGTTAACATTATCTCTGGCTGCTTTCTTACTGCACTGGCAGAGCTGATACAGGGATCATATGGTCTGCAAAGCCAAGAATGTTTACTCTCTGCCCTTTACAGAAAAAATCTGCAACCACTCATACAGAGACCATGAAACTTCTTTCTAAATTGATTGATAGTAATTTTGTCAATCAAGGCATTAATCTTCTAGTTAGAAAGAGTTCCTATTTATGTTGAGCAAAAATCTTCCTTTCCAGGTAATCTTCTTAGATGCATGACAGTCTTTTGGGAATTTGAAGACTGCTTGTATGCTTGCTCTCATCTCTTTCTGCAAATCTGTGCACCACTCCTAGTCTCCTAGTCCTAAAATTCTGTAGTCTATTCAGTTTACACTTGAATGACCTATGTAACTCAATTTTAAGCCTTTCACCTATCTTGTTTCCTGTCATTATTCCTCAGACATTGATACTCAGATAAGAATCCAGTTTATTAATCCTATAGGTGTGGTTGACTCAGAGCAGTCTGTTTCTTCTATATTTTTATTTTTATTAAGTTTTACTATACATTTCTTTTGTACTCTTCACCCAGTGATGTTATTACTGTTAATATGGGCTAAGATGCATTATCCTTACAGGTAGCTATATTATATTAGTGGCTTTTATTGAACTTAAATTTGAAACCACTAAGTCTTTTACATATCTTACTGTTATAGCAGATCTTCTTCATTCTTTTCTGAACCCACAGCAGAACTTTTACCTTTGTGAGAGTCCACTATATCGACATAGCTGACTTTGCCAGTTTTATTGAGAAGTTTTTGCTTCTTAAGTCTGTCATTCTTATGTTTTCTATTTTTCTTAGCTGTCCTGTGAGAATTTAATAGTAGTTACTTCATCATCACCTTGCTATATTTGCGCAATCATTATTGAACACAAGTAAAATTTTTGTGGGAGTTTCTCTTAGAACTTATGGTAAATTGAATAATTTCTCAGCAAATAATCCTCTTCCATCGTTTTCCTTGGGCTGATATATTCATCTCTGACTCACTGACTTTGGACTTGATCATATGGCTTCCTTGAGCCAATAGAATGGAGATGGAAGTGGCAGCAGGCAATTTCTAAGATGAGACTTTAAGAGCCCTGCAAAGTTTCTTTTAGCTCCCTTGTACTTCACTCATTTCCTACAAGAAAAAAAAAAAAAAAACTGCCTCAGCTACTTACTGCCCCTTTGGATTGGGTTCCAAAATGAAAGGTAAGTGAAGGAGAACTGAACTTGATTCACAAACCTAAAGCAGAGATGCTTCAGCCAAATCTGAGTTCATAAGAAATTTGTATTTAATACTGTAACCCATTGGCATTTTTTGGAGTTGTTTGTTATGCAGCATTAATTTACCAATAGCTGATCCTTATATGGTTAAGCAAGCCATTCTGTTTGTAGGGAATCATCTCTGAAATGCCTATTAGTTGTAAATAGCAAAGTGATACTAGACCATCTTGAACCCTGGGTGAAAGGAGATCAGAAATAAATTTTGTGCTAAGGTGCATGTCCATGGTAGGAGATAAGAGATCCTCTGAGGAAAGGGACTATAATTACTAAATTATACAGGATACACAGATCCATGCTACTGCTCTGGCTTGTCCCTCAAACGCTTTGGGTCATTTCCTTACTTCTTCGCAGTTTGATTTACTACCATTGTTAGGTTTTTCGACTTTTTTCTATTTCGTTTTCCTATTCCTCCTCATGTTCTGTGATGTTTTATCGCTTTTGGAAATAGTACATGTTTGCACAGACTATGAGTAGTATGTAAAGAAATAACAAAATAAGACCATTGGAGTTGTAGTTCTGGCTCTACCATTTGTTAACACAATCACTCCAAATAAGTTACTTAAACTATTTCCTCCTCTTCATAGTGGGGTTAATAAATAACTCACAGTTGCTGCTAAGCTGAATTGAAATGACAGAGTCATTGGCTCAGCATCATTTGTATATAGTCATTTAGGAAATACTTCTTGAGTGAACTCTGAGGAATATAGTGCTTTGCACATTATAAAAAAATCAGTGCATTTTATGGCATTTTGATAATCACAGTCTTAGAAAGTACTTGTTGGCATCATATTGATGTCAAGTGAAAAGAAAAAGAATTCGGTTTCTATCTGTGGAATAAAGAAGATAAATATTCGCTGCTGAAAATCATGGAACAGTTTTATAGATGTGTTTTATGTTACATCATGGCTTAATATTTCATTTCAGGACTTTTTACAGTATCCTTGAAAGTGAATAGGTATTGTCAATAGCTGTTGTTTTGGTTTTGTTTTATTTATTTATTTTTTTTAATTTTGGCTGTGCTGTGTCTTCATTGCTGCGTGCAGGCATTCTCTAGTTGCGGCAAGCAGGGGCTACTCTTCGTTGCAATGCTCGGACTTCTCGTTGTAGTGGCTTCTCTTGTTGTAGTACAGAGGCTCTAGGGTTTTAGTGGTTGTGGTGCATGGGCTTAGTTGCTCTGCGGCATGTGGAATCTTCCTGGACCAGGGATCAAACCCATGTCCCTTGTGTTGTCAGGCAGATTCTTATCCACTGTACCAATAGGTGGTATTTTTTGTTCTATCTGAAGAACAGATATAAAGAAATAAAACTGCCTTTATTCATATAGTTCTATCTTTATTCATATTAGTTCTCTTTATTCATATAGTTATATCTTTATTCATATAGTTATATCTTTATTCATATAGTTCTATCTTTATGAATCCAAGGCAGAATATAAGAAGATTGTTTATGCTGTGTTCCCTCTTCTAGTTTACATTTATTCAGAATATAAATTCAAGTATATATCATGCCACTGAGTATTATGAATGATCACATTATTTTTGTATAACCTTGGATAAGTTACAGTAAAAACAACGAGGCTGACAGCTTTTCTCTCCTATTACTTGGGCACATATCAGACATTTTGACTGGTTCATGGGAATCTTTTTTTTTAATTTAAAAATTAATTGTGCTTTTAACAATTCACATATTACAGAGACACATACACTAAAATCAATTGTCTTCTTTAGTTTCTTTTCAAATTCACCTCCTTTTGTTTGGCATGAGTCTTTTCCTTTTATATGTGCTCAATTAATAGCTTTTTTTTTAATTAATAGCTTTTTAAATACTTTATAAAATAAGATCATATTTAAGTTTATTCTGTACCTTGTCTTTCATATTTAAAAATATTTTCATCATTGATATATTTCTCAAGTGAATACTTGAAAATTTTACTTTTATTGGCAGCATCATAGTTCATATTATAAATGTAGATTATTTAACATCCACGTTGATCAATCCACATCTCATTAAGTTGTTGAAAACAACACTGCAATGAACATCCTTGTTACACTTATTCTTCTATTTTAATAATTCTGAAAATGGCACTTTTGTAACAAAACATATCTGTATTAAATTTTTAAATAAATATTAATAAGTCAAATAGTTTTTTTTTCTTTTTAAAAATGCTATAGCAATTTATATTTCTATTAACAGTTTGCTGGAGGATCTGGTGCATCTTCTCCTTACTAGTCATTAATTTTTTTTTTTTGCCAAGCTGAATCAAAAGCTTTATTTCTCTGAGTACTGGTTTATTTCTGGTTTAAAGCTTTATTGCTTTAATCAGCAACCCCCAAATCTCTGAAGCTTAGCAAGAATAAATTGATTGTTATTTACATAACCTTAGTGAAGGAATTTGGTAAATGGCCCTCATGTGATGGAGTAATTCAGACTTCTTTAATATTGAGGCTCCAAGATTCTTTAGGGCCTGAAATCCTCTGCTGGATCTTCTGCGTCTAGCTAGCAGGAAGAGAAAGAGGGAAATAGATTGCACAGGGGAGGTTTTAATGGGCCACACCTGAATGTGGCATGCATTATTTCTTCCCTCTTTCCATTTGCCAAAACTTAGTCAAATGGTCATATCTAATTTAAGAGGAGGCTGGAAAAATCTCATCTGTGTGTATGCCTTGAAGGACGGGAAAACATGGATACCAGTAAAGCTAGCAGTCTCTGACATGTTTGATTGTAAAATTCAGAAATAGTTTTTCTTTATTCTGAAAATATTATTTTATCTATCTATACTGTGTACTGTTGAGCCATTGTTTTAAGAGAATAATAATAATTGTATGTAATTTAACTGATTAATTCCTTTAGTTACACAAATGGTCAGTGGGTCTGGTAACCCAAATAGCAAGGAACAATTAAAGAAATATAAATTTTAGGTGATATATTTTAAATTCTTGGCAGGTTGCCCAGAAAAGTAGATGAAGAGTGATAAATATTTGCTTATGAAAGCTAATAATATTTGTATTCACTACTTAATAGAGGTTTTTAATGATTTAATCTATGATGCAAAGAGTTTTGTCCTATACCTAATAGAAATCTTGTGTATATTTCATTAGATTTATAACTGAGTATTTCATTTTTTAAGTGATTATATAAATGGTATTATGATTTAAGTTCCACTTTTCATTGCTGGTTTGTAAGAAAGTAAATGACTCTTGTGTATTAACTTTGTATCCTGCAACCTTACTACAGTTAGTTCCAGAGGGTTTTTTTGTTGTTGATACTTTAGGATTTTCCACATAGATGATCATGTCATCTGCAAACAAAAGGCAGTTTTATTTCTTCTTTTCCAATCTGTATACCTTTTATTTCTTTTCCTTGTCTTATTACATTAGCTAGTATTTCCAGTATGATTTGAAAAAGGAGTAGTGAGAGGGGACACCCTTGCCTTGTTATCTTAGCAGGAAAGCTTCAAATTACCCGCCACTAAGTATAATACTAGTATTTATTAAGTTGAGAGAATTCCTCTTTATTCTTAGTTTGCACATGTGTATGCTCAGTTGCTTTAGTTGTGTCTGATCCTTCAACCCCATGGACAGTAGCCCGCCAGGCTCCTCTGTCAATGGGATTCTCCAGGCAAGAATGCTGGAGTGGATCGCCTTGCCCTCCTCCTGGGGATCTTCTTGACCCAGGGATCAAACCCATGTCTCCTGTATCTCCTGCACCGTAGGTGTATTCTTTACCCACTGAGCCACCTGGGAAGCCGGATTCCTAGTTTACTGAGAGTTTTATCATAAGTGGGTGTTAGGTTTTGTCAGATGCTTTTTCTGCATCTATTGATATGATAATGTGACTTTCTTCTTTTTGACCTGTTGATGTGATGGATTACATTAATTGATTTTCAAATGTTGAATCAAGCTTGCATACCTGGGGTAAATCTCACTTGGTCATGGCATATTTTATATATACATCATTGGGTTCAATTTGTTAGTATTTTATTGAGAATTTTTGCATCTACACTCATGAGTTTAGATCTGTAGTTTTCTTGTAGTGTCTTTGTCTAGTTTTGGTATTAAGGTAATGCTGGCCTCATGGAGTAAGTTAGAAAGTATCCATTCTGCTGTGTCTTCTGAAAGAGATTCTAGAGGATTGATATAATTTCTTCCTTCAGTGTTTGGTGGAATTCACCAGTGAACGCATCTGGACCTGGTGCTTTCTTTTTTGGAAAGTTATTATTGATTTAGTATCTTTAATCACTTGAACATCAATGATTTAAATGTACCAATTAAAAGACTGGATCAACAAATAAGACCCAGCAATATGTTGTTGACAACAAATGTATTTTATATATATGTTTGTGTATATATGTGTGTGTGTGTGTGTGTATTCAGGGGAGGTCTGTTCATATTGTTTATTTCTTCTTGTGTCAGTTTTGGGGCAGATTGTGTCATTCAAGGAATTAGTCCATTTCTTTTAGGTTACTGAATTTATGGGCATAGAGTTACTCATAGTATTTCTTTATTATCCTTTTTATGTCCATAGGATCTGTAGTGATACTCCCCATCTTTCATATCCTATGGAAGTAGTTTATAGCCTGTCTCTTTTTTTCTTAGCCTGGCTAGAAGCTTATTAATCTAATTGATTTTTTTTCAAAGAATCAGCTTTAAGTTTTATTAATATTCTCTGTTGGCTTCCTGTTTTCAATTTCACTGATTTCTAAGTCTTATTATTATTTCTTTTCTTGTACTTCCTTTGAATTTAATTTACTATTTTCACCCCCCATTTTCTAGGTGAAACTTAGATTATTGATTTTATTGAAATAAAATAATTGCTTTATTTGACTTACATTGTTGTGTTACTTTCTGCTGTACAACACAGTGATTCAGTTATACATGTATATAGATACACACATTCTTTTTCATATTTTTCCATTATGGTTTATCACAGGATATTGAATATAATTCCCTGTGCTATCTATAGTAGGACCTTTATGTCTGTTCATACTATGTATAATAGTTTGCATCTGCTAATCCCAAATTCACAATTCATCCCATCAACCCCCACCCCCACCCCGGGAACCAGAAGTCTATTCTCTGTGTCTGTGAATCTGTTTCTGTTTTGTAGATAAAGTCACTTGTGTCGTATTTTAGATTCCACATATAAATGATGTCATATGATATTTTTTCTTTTTCTGACTTAACTCACTTAGTATGGTATTCTCTAGGTCCATCCTAAAACATGGAAATTAAATAACACACTTCTAGGTAATACATGGGTCAAAGAAGAACCTCAGGAGAAATCTCAAGAGGAATGTTAAAATATGTTAAACTAAATGAAAATGTAAACAACTTATCAAAATTTGTTAGATACAATGATAACAGAGTTTAAAGGGGTATTTATAATATTAAATGCATAACATATTTTCACTGTGGTCTGAGAGCAGTCATTGTGTGATTTCTGGTCTTTAAAATATTTTAAGTTATGTTTTTTGGTCTCTTGTGTGATCTGTCTTGGTGAATCTTCCAGGTGAACATGAGAAGAATGTGTATTCTGCTGTTCTTGTATGAAATAGTCTGTAGATGTCAGTTATTCAATTGATGGTGTTATTGAATTGCACTGTGTCCTTCTTGATATTCTGTCTGCTGGATCTGTCCATTTCCAACAGAGGGGTGCTGGGGTCTCCAAATATGACAGTGGATGTATGAAAAAGAGAACTTGCAGTTCTTTTTTAAAAAATTTGTTTATTTTAATGGAGGCTAAAAAACAGAGACATTACTTTTCCAACAAAGGTCCATCTAGTTAAGGCTGTGGTTTTTCCAGTAGTCATGTATGGATGTGAGAGTTGGACTGTAAAGAAAGCTGAGTGCCAAAGAATTGATGCTTTTGAACTGTGGTATTGGAGAAGACCGTTGAGAGTCCCTTGGACTGCAAGGAGATCCAACCAGTCCATCCTAAAGGAGATCAGTCCTGAGTGTTCATTGGAAGGACTGATGTTGAAGCTGAAACTCCAATGCTTTGGCCACCTAATGCAAAAAGCTGACTCATTTGAAAAGACCCTGATGCTGGAAAAGACTGAAGGCAGGAGGAGAAGGGGATGACAGAGGATGAGATGGTTGGATGGCATCACCGACTCAGTGGACATGCGTTTGGGTAAACTCTGGGAGTTGGTGATGGACAGGGAGGCCTGGTGTGCTGCTGTCCATGGGGTCGCAAAGAGTCGGACATGACTGAGCAACTGAACTGAACCTAATTACTTTACAATGTGGGAGTGGGTTTTGCTATACATCGACATGCATCAGTCAACCATGGGTATACCTGTGTCCCACCATCCTGAACCTCTTCTTGCAGTTCTGTTAGTTTTTGTCTCATGTGGTTTAGTGCTCTGTTGTCATTCATATGCATATTAAGGGTTGTTATGTCTTTTTGAAGAACTGATCCTCTTATTAATGCCCTTACTTATACCTGATACGGAGAAGGCAATGGCAACCCACTCCAGTACTCTTGCCTGGAGAATCCCATGGATGGAGGAGCCTGGTGGGCTGCAGTCCATGGGGTCGCTGGGAGTCAGACACGACTGAGCAACTTCACTTTCACGCATTGGAGAAGGAAATGGCAACCCACTCTGGTGTTCTTGCCTGGAGAACCCCAGGGATGGCGGAGCCTGGTGGGCTGCCCTATGGGGTCGCACAGAGTCGGACATGACTGAAGCGACTTAGCAGCACCAGCAGCAGCAGCATACCTGATAACCTTCCTTGCTTTGAAGTCTGCTCTGTGTGAAATTAATGTAGCTACTCTTGCTTCCTTTTGATTAGTGTTAGCATAATGTATTTTTCTCCATCCACTTACTTTTAATCTATAAGTGTCTTTATATCTTAAGTGGGTTTCTTGTGTACAACATATTATTGCATCTTATTTATTGATCTACTCTGACAGTGTCTGTCTTTTACTTGATGCATTTAAACCACTGGTGTTCAGAGTAATTATTGATATTGTCAAATTTATATCTACCATACTGGTTACTATTTTCTATTTGTTTCTGTTGTTCTTTGTTCCTTTTTTGGTCTTCCACTTTTCCCCCTGCTTTTCCACTTTTTGTGGTTTTGACTGGGCCTTTTATATTTTTCCATTTTTGTCCTTTCTTAGCATATTAGTTATATCTCTTTTTAAAATTTTTTATTATTTGCCCTAGAATTTGTACTATACATTTATAACCAAATCTAAGCTCTAAGGCTACTTCCTAAAACCATTATACTACTTAGTGGGTAATGTGAGTACCTTGTAACAACAAAATATTCATAATTCCTCCTCCCATCACTTGTACGATTCCTGTCATTAACTTATATATAAGCATACTTAAACATAAGTATACGTAATAGAATTAGTTCAGTTCAGTCGCTCAGTCGTGTCTGACTCTTTATGACCCCATGGACTGCAGCATGCCAGGCTTCCCTGTCCATCACCAACTCCTGGAGCTTGCTCAAACTCATGTCCATCAAGTTAGTGATGCCATCCAACCATCTCATCCTCTGTCGTCCTCTTCTTCTGACCTTCAGTCTTTCCCAGCTTCAGGGTCTTTTCAAATGAGTCAGTTCTTCACATCAGGTGGCCACAATTTGGAGTTTCAGCTTCAGCATCAGTCCTTCCAATGAATACTCAGTACTGATTTCCTTTAGGATTGACTGATTTGATCTCCTTGCAGTCCAAGGTACTCTCAAGAGTCTTCTCCAACACCACAGTTCAAAAGCTTAGCTTTGTTTATAGTCCAAATGTCACATTCATACATGACTACTGGAAAAACCATAGCTTTGACTAGACAGACCTTTGTTGGCAAAGTAATGTCTCTGCTTTTTAATATGCTGTCTAGATTGGTCATAACTTTTCTTCCAAGGAGCCAGCATCTTTTAATTTCATGGCTGCATTCACCATCTGCAGGGATTTTGGAGCCCAAAAAAATAAAGTCTGTCACTGTTTCCATTGTTTACCCATCTATTTGCCATGAAGTGATGGGACCAGATGCCATGATCTTAGTTTTCTGAATGTTGAGTTTTAAGCCAGCCTTTTCACTCTCCTCTTTCACTTTCATCAAGAGGCTTTTTAGTTCTTTGCTTTCTGCCGTAAGGGTGGTGTCATCTGCATATCTGAGGTTATTGATCTTTCTCCTGGCAATCTTGATTCCAGCTTGTGCTTCATCCAGCCTGGCATTTCGCATGATGTGCTCTGCATACAAGATAAGTAAGCAGGGTGACAATATACAGCCTTGATGTACTCCTTTCCCAATTTGGAACCAGTCTGTTTTTCCGTGTCCAGTTCTAGCTGTTGCTTCTTGACCTGCATAGAGATTTCCCAGGAGGCAGGTAAGGTGGTATTCTCATCTCTTTAAGAATTCTCCACAGTTTATCGTGATCCACACAGTCAAAGGCTTTGGCATAGTCAATAAAGCAGAAGTAGATGTTTTTCTGGAACTCTCTTCCTTTTTCTATGATCCATTGGAAGTTAGCAGTTTCATCTCTGGTTCCTCTGCCTTTTCTAAATCCAGCTTGAACATCTGGAAGTTCTTACACTATTGATGCCTCACTTGGAGAATTTTGAGCATTACTTTGCTATCGTGTGAGATGAGCGCAATTGTGCCGTAGTTTGAACATTCTTTGGCATTGCCTTTGTTTGGGATTGGAATGAAAAGTGACTTTTCCAATCCTATGGCCATTGCTGAGTTTTCCTGATTTGCTGGCATACTGAGTGCAACGCTTTCACAGCATCATCTTTTAAGATTTGAAATAGCTCAAATGGAATTCTATCACCTCCACTAGCTTTGTTCGTAATAATGCTTCCTAAGGCCTGCTTGACTTTGCATTCCAGGATGTCTGGCTCTAGGTGAGTGATCACATCTTGAGGTTATCTGGGTCATTAAAATCTTTTTTTTATAGTTCTTCTGTGTATTCTAGTTACCTCTTTTTAATATCTTCTGCTTCTGTTAGGTCCATACTATTTCTGTTCTTTAGTGTGTCCATCTTTGCATGCTGTGTTCCCTTGGAATCTCTCATTTCTTGACGAGATCTTCAATCTTTCCCATTCTATTGTTTTTCTCTATTTCTTTACATGATTACTGAGAAAGGCTTTCTTATCTCTCCTTGCTGTTCTTTGGAACTCTGCATTCAGATGGGTATATCTTTTTTTTTTCCTCCTTTACCTTTAGCTTCTTTTCTTTTCTCAGCTACTTGTAAGGCCTCCTCAGACAACCATTTTGCCTTTTTGCATTTCTTTTTCTTGGGGACAGTCTTGATCACTGCCTCCTGTACAATGTCACAAACCTGTTCATAGTTCTTCAGGCACGCTGTTTAAGTGAGTGAATAGTTTAACTGAATAGTTCTTATTTCCCCTTTGCCAGATAACATTTATCTTATGCCTACAGATGCAGTGGTCAAAAGTTAATCCATTTCTGTATATATCATATTGATAACTGAAGGTATAACCAATAGAGGAGACTTGGTATTGATAAGAAAGCAGAACAGAGCTACACAGCAAGGAGAACTTAAGGAAGAGGGTGGAATAAGCTGTGTATGCCATCTGAGAAATAGACATCAAACACAAGCACACATACACAACCCTCCCGATTGCCACCCCTGCCCCTGAATAAATACAATATGTAGCCTTTTCACATTGGCATCTTTCACTTGGTAATATGCACTCAAGACTCTTCCATGTCTTTTCATGACATGTGTTTGTGTATGTGTGTTTTTAGATCTCACACATATTGTGGTGGTAGCCTTAATGAAAGCACTTTGCCTATACCAAAAAAAAAAAAAAACCTGGTTGTTTTTCCACATGACTGCAGAACAATTATAGCTTCTACTAGGAGCCCTTCTCCTGTTCCTGGGAAAATAGCTGGGTTGGCTGGCATTTGCATAATCGTCTTTAAGGCTATTGTGGGTGGGTTTGGACTGCTGACACAGAGCTGCAGACTGGCCACCTGTCCAGAACTTGGCCTTTGTGCAGCATGATTATCTATTTCTTTATAGTGTTATTTCTGAGTGATGAATAATTTGATTAAAATATTATGAAACCATTAGGAAATGTTTGTGTTGAACTTAATTCTTCCATTTGGGGGAGAGAGAAATTTCCTGTCTCTTCCACTGGCACAACTATATATTTCCATGCCCCCTCTGGCATAGTTTTTAACTGCCTTTGTGAAATTATCCTCATGAATATTAATTAGGGATGTGAGAATTTAAAAGGAAACTTCAAAATGATTTGTATTCATTCTTCTATAAATTATAAATTAAGGATTGTCTAATGTTTTGTATGAGTCCATTTCACTTATGTGGAATAGTTAATTAAACATTTGAAGTCAGCAAAAGAAGAAGAAATATCTAAGATCTTGAAATACTAGCCAGTCCTACTTCATTCAGTTTCCTTGATAATGAATCCCATAACTCATTTAGGAAGTCTCTGTCCTAATAATGCACACATTGCTGTTTTGACTAATTTTATTAGTCATCTATATTCAGCCTATGGTGGGAAATTTTTTTTTTCCCCAAGGCACAAAGTTATTTTATTGCGTTATCTTTTACTATCTAGATTTACTTTTGAATTTAATTACTTAATCCATTTGTAGTTTACCTTTAAATATACTATGAGTTAAGAATCTAACATTCTATACTTCATGTATAGTGAGTTGATTTTCTCAGCAGAATTTATTGGTCAGTTTATCCTACTCTGCAGAACCCATGGTGACATAATGTTGATATTTCTTGTACATAATAACCAACTGAATTAAATTTTTATGTTAAAATTAACCTGTAATTGATTGATCCTATAATCATACTTTGTAAGGAAAGTCTAAAAATCAAAGAAGTGGTCAGTGACTTAGTAAGCATTTAAAAAAAAATTACATGCCAGAGTTATTTGAGGACAAAATTTATGTGGTTGTGACAGTCACTTCTCTTAGTTTTCATTAAATATTTATTGAATGAATTAAAGATTGAATATTGCTAAGAGACATTATTAAATACCCGTAGTATACACATCAGGTTCTTTTTTAGTGTGCTGTTTCATTTGATTAATGCAACAATCTATTTTTTGAGGTAGATGGTATTCTTAATTTTTAATAGACCTTAATTTTTATGAGTTTTAGGTTTCCAGTAATTTTGAGCAGTAAGTTTAGAATTCCCATACACCCTTAGCCCCTGCATGGGGCATGTGGGCATGTGACTTCCCCCGACTGTCAATGTTCTGGACCAGAATGGTACGTTTGTTGCAGCCAGTGAGCTTCCATTAACATTATCATCGCCTGAAGTCCATAGTTTACATTAGGGTTAACTCTTCATGTTATACAGTCTGTGGATTTTGATAAATGTTTGATGACATGTATCCAGCATCATACTATCACACAAAATACTTTCAATGAGCTAAAAGTCATCTGTGCTCCACCTATTTTCCTTTTATCCCTCCTAACCCGTGGAAACCTCTGATCTTTTTACTGTTCAATAGTTTTTCTAGAATGTCATGTGGTTGAAATCACACAGAATATAGCCTTTCAGCTTGCCTTCTTTCTCATCATGATATCTAATTAAGATTCCTCTGTGTTTTTTTCCTACTTGAGAGCTCATTTCCTTTGAACGCTTGGCAATATTCCATGGATATACTGCAGTTTGGTTTCCCTGGTGGCTCAGAGAGTAAAGAGTCTGCCTGCAGTGTGGGAGACCAGGTTTGATGCCTGGGTTGGGAAGATTCCCTGGAGAATGAAATGGCAACACACTCCAGTATTCTTGCTTGGAAAATCCCATGGATAGAGGATCCTGGCATGCGATAGTCCATGGGGTCACAAAGAGTCGGACACGACTGAGTGACTTCACTGTGCTGCAGTTTGGTTAGTCATTCACCTATTGAAGTATGTATTCACATACCTAATTTTACAAATGATGAAATTGAAGCTGAGATCAAGTAATTTGTCCAAGTTCACATATATATCACATGTCAAGTCCGAGACTAAAGCCATAATCTAAATCACTGGTCTCTAGAAGATTGATTGTTCACACTCTTGGGGATGTACAAGATGGTTATATACACAATAAGGGATTTTTACAAAACTCTCACTGTTTGTTTGCCTTTGTTCTAATAGCGCTTTGATCTAATTGGATTTATTGATTATATTTTCTAATTTAAATTAATTTAAATCAAAAACTGTACAAATAGCTTTAAAATATCACTGATATAGCTTTAAAAATACCATGTATTTTAAATAGCTTTAAAATATATGAAAAGTCATTGAAGATAATCCTAATAATGGAAGAACAAGCAAACACCAAAAAAGCTGAGTTAACATTTCTTTTAAAAACTCCTTATCAGCTTAAGTATAATGTAAAAGTGATGATAGCCCACATAGACTGGAAAAAAGCAAGCCAAAGATAAATTGAAATTACATAGAAGAGCATTTAATAATGGATTTATAACCACTTTTATGGTTTTTCGGTCACTGAGTCGTATCCGACTCTTTGCGATGCCATGGACTGCAGCACACCAGGCTTCTCTGTCCTTTACTCAGACAGAGTTTGCTCAAGCATCCATTCAGTCAGTGATGCCATCCAACCATCTCCTCCTCTGTTGCCTCCCTCTCATCCTACCCTCAGTCTTTCCCAGCATCAGGGTCTTTTCCAATGAGTTGGCTCTTCGATTAGGTGAACAAAATATTGGAGCTTCAGCTTCAACATCAGTCCTTTCAGTGAATATTCAGGGTTGATTTCCCTTAGTATTGACTGGTTTGATCTCCTTGCAATCCAGGGGACTCTCAAGAGTCTTCTCCAGCACCACAACTCAAAAGCATAAATTCTTTAACATTCAGCCTTCACTCTCACATTTGTACATGACTGCTGGAAAAACCATAGCTTTGACCGTACAGACCTTTATTGACAAAGTGGCGTCTCTGCTTTTTAATACACTATGTTCATCATAGCTTTTCTTCCAAGGAGCAAGCATCTTTTAATTTCGTGGCTGCAGTCACCATTCCCAGTGATTTTGGTGCCCAAGAAAATAAAGTCTGTCACTGTTTCCATTTTTTCCCCCCATCTATTCACCATAAAGTGGTGGGACTAGATGCCATGATCTTAGTTTTTTGAATGTTGAGTTTTAAGACAGTTTTTTACACTGCTTTTTCACCATTTAGAGGCTCTTTAGTTCCTGTTTGCTTTATGTCATTAGGGTGGTATCATTGGCATATCTGAGGTTGTTGATATTTCTCCTGGCAATCTTGATTCCAGCTTGTGCTTCATCCAGCTCAGCATTTCATATGATGTACTCTGTATATAAGTTAAATAAGCAGCATGATAATAGATAGCTTTGATGTACTCCTTCCTCAGTTTGGAACCAGTCAGTTGTTCCATGTCCAGTTCTAACTGTTGCTTCTTGACCTGTATACAAGTTTCTCAGGAGGCAAGTAAGGTAGTCTGGTATTTCCATCTCTTTAAGAATTTTCCAGTTTGTTGTGATCCACACAGTCAAAGGATTTAGTGTAGTCAGTGAAGCAGAAGTAAATGTTTTTCTGGAATTCTTTTGTTTTTTCTTTGATTCCGTGAATGTAGGCAGTTTGATCTTTGGTTCCTCTGCCTTTTCTAAATCCAACTTGTACATCTGGAAGTTCTCGATTCATGTACTGTTGATGCCTTGCTTGAAGGTTTTTGAGTATTACTTTGCTAGCATGTGAAATGAGCCCAATTGTATGGTAGTTTGAACATTCTTTGGTATTGCCCTTCTTTGGGATTGGAATGAAAACTGACCTTTTCCAGTCCTGTGGCCACTGCTGAGTTTTCCAAATTTGCTGGCGTATTGAGTGTAGCGCTTCAACAGCATCATCTTTTAGAAGTTGAATAGCTCAGCTGGAATTCCGTCACCTCCACTAGCTTTGTTCATAGTAATGCTTCCTAAGGCCCACTTGACTTCATACTTCAGGATGTCTGGCCCTAGGTGAGTGACTGCACCATTGTGGTTATCTGGGTCATTAAGACCTTTTTTGTATAATTCTTCTGTGTATTCTTGCCACCTCTTCTTCATCTCTTCTGCTTCTGTTTGGTCCCTGTCATTTCTGTCCTTATTGTGTCCATCTTTGCATGATATATTCCCTTGGTATCTCTAATTTTCTTGAACCACTTTTATAATGAGGAGCTTTAAACTTGTAACTGTCTTGAGATAGTAGTTACTGGCATATAGTGTATGAGCCTATCAAATTGGAAAGTTAGCTATCAAATATTTATCTCATCCCTGTAAAGCTGTGTTTTTGTTGTGCTTTCTAGTCAATATAATACATAAATATGAAGCATTGGGGTTATTATTTAAAACTAAATATACATATACTTTTTTAATGATAGATTATTCAGTTGAAATGGCTTTGGGATCTCTAAATTGTACTAGTTCATTTTGAAAGGTCTCATGATAATTAAAAAAGTAAACTATTTTAATTTTGTAGCCTTCCTCTCTTTTTAAGTTTATCTGGATACTCATTATCTTCCCTTCTTTGTTTGAAACAGTGTTCATCTTTCTAGTCAACCTTTCATCTTAACCCTAACCTTTTCCACGTATATTAATCTTATTTTTAAGCACTGTGCATAGTTGCTCAGTCATGTCCAACTCCTTGTGACCGACCCCATGGACTGTCACCTACCAGACTCCTTTCTCTGTGGGGATTCTCCAGGCATGAATACTGGAATGGGTTGCTATGCCTTCCTCAAATAATGTTGTCTGTTTTCTTTTGGTTTTCAATCCCTGTTAACACTGGCTTCTTCTCTCAGTCTGTTTTTCTTCCATTTTTAAATTAACAAACAAAACCTTCCCTTTAACATACCTCTTATCAAACTTCTGCCTTCCCTTTATATATATTTGTGTGTGTTGTGTGTGTGAGAGTGATGTGTTGCTATCCTTGATTGGAGGAGGCAACTGTATTGGAGAATACTTTAGTACCTGCCATTCAGGGGCTTCCCTGGTGGCTCAGATGGTAAAGAATCTGCCTGCAGTGCAGGAGACCTGGATTTGATCCCTGGGTTGGTAAGATCCCCTGGAAAAGGGAATGGCAACCCACACTAGTATTCTTGCCTGGAGAATTCCATGGACAGAGAAACCTGGCGGGCGGGCTACAGTCCATGGGGTTGCAGAGTTGGACATGACTGAGCAACTAACATGTTCACTTTCATACATGAAGAGGAATTTTAAAAGCCTCTTGATGAGGGTGAGAGGAGAGTGAAAAAGTTGACTTAAAATTCAGCGTTCAAAAAACTAAGATCATGGCATCTTGTCCCATTACTCCATGGCAGATAGAATGGGAAAAAGTGAAAAACAGGGACAGATTTTATCTTCTTGGGCTCCAAAATCACTGCAGATGGTGACTGCAGCCATGATATTAAAAGATGCTTGCTCTTTGGAAGGAAAGCTATGACAAACCTAGACAGATATCACTTTGCCAACAAAAGTCCATATAGTCAGAGCTATGGT
This sequence comes from Muntiacus reevesi, assembly GCF_963930625.1. Lineage (NCBI taxonomy): Eukaryota > Metazoa > Chordata > Mammalia > Artiodactyla > Cervidae > Muntiacus > Muntiacus reevesi. The sequence continues at coordinate 38,767,014 of NC_089257.1, forward strand.
TTTTCCAATAGTCATGTTCAGATGTGAGAGTTAGACTATAAAGAAAAGCTGAGCACCGAAGATTTGATGCTTTTGAGTTGTGGTATTGGAGAAGACTCTTGAGAGTCCTTTGGACAGCAAGGAGATCAAACCAGTCAATCCTAAAGGAAATCAGTCCTGAATATTCATTGGAAGGACTAAAGCTGAAGCTCTAATACTTTGGCCACCTGAGACGAACAGCCAACTCCTTGGAAAAGACCCTCTTGCTAGGAAAGATTGAGGGCAGGAAGAGAAGGGGGCTGCGAAGGATGAGTTGGTTGGATAGCATCACTTTTTCAATGAACATGAGTTTGAGCAACTCTGGGAGATAATGAAGGACAGGGAAGCCTGGAGGTGCTGCAGTCAGTGGGGTAGGAAAAAGTCAGATACAACTTAGCGACTGAACAACAACAGTACATGAAATTGTGTCAGAGATTGACCTCATGCTTTATGGAAAGAAAAGCTCAGATTCTCTCCTTAGTTTGTGTGTGATTTTTTTTTTAATTTCAAAAATTTTTACAGTTATTTTTCACTGTGTTAAAATACACATAGAATTTATCATCTTAACCATTTTAAGTATGCAGTTTAGTAGTGTTAAGTATACATTGTTGTACAATCCCCAGAATTTTTTCATCCTGTCAAACTAAAGCTTTATATCCATTAAATACTATGTCCATTCTCACCTCTCTTCAGCCCCTGAAAACCACTGTTTTATTTTTTGTCTGGTGAATGTACCTCATTTAAGTGGAATCTGTGTAGTGTTTTTCTTTCTTTGTCTGCCTTCTTTCATTTACCATGATGTCCTCAAGACTTATTCATATGGTAGGTGTGCATCAGAATTTCTTTCCTTTTTACAACTGAATAATATGAAATTTTTTGTATATATCACAGTTTCTTTATCCATTGGTGGGTGCTTTGGTTGCTTATATCTTTTGGCTATTATGAATAATGCTGCTATGAATATGGGTGTGTGCCCAATCACATCTAAGTCTTTTTGACCCAGAGACTGTAGCATGTTAGGCTCCTCTGTCCATGGAATTTTTTACGGGAGAATACTGGAGTGGGTTGCCATTTCCACCTCTGGGGGATCTTCCCGATCTAGGGATTGAATTCAGGTCTCCAGTTTCTCCTGCATTGGCAGGCAGATTCTTTACCACTGCACCACTTGGGAAGGCTATGAATATGGGTGTATAAATATCTATTTGAGTCCATCCTTTAATTCTTTTGAATATATACCCAGGAATGGAATTGCTGGACTGTCAGGGGAGTGTGTAAGTTCCTTGGTTCCATCTCACTGCAGCAGAGATTTGAAATGGGGCAGGGGCAGTATTATAGCTTGGTTACAGCTCCATTTTATTTGGCAAGCAAGGGAAAATACATCCTGGAGTCATGAGGGTGGGCTGACCAAAAGAAGAGAGGGGCTCAATTTTGGCTCCTCTTTTTATGTGGATTTTCTCCTCCCGCTGAGCCTGCTGTATGTAAATTGGGCTAGCCAGGAGGGCTCTTTGTTTCACCTGAGTTATCACGCTGGTCCTTGGATTTTCTTTTGTTCCATTTTTGCAAGCTTTTCCTTTCTTTGTCTTTTAGCCACCACCATTTTGGACTCCTTTTTCCTTTTCTAACTACCCAACAGGACCATATGATAATTCTATACTTAGTTTCTTTTTCTTTTTTATTCCCTTAAAAAAATTTTTTTTTGAGTATAGTTGATTTAAATGTGCTAGTTTCAGCTGTACAGCAGAGTGATTCAGTTACATATATATATGTGTCTTTCTTTTTCATATTCTTTTTCCATGTAGGTTTTACAGATTACTGAATGGAGTTCCCTGTGCTCTGCAGTAGGTCCTTGTTGATTGTATTTTATCTATAGTTGTGTTTATGTTAATCCAAAACTCCTAATTAACCCTCTCCCCCCCATACTTAATTTCTTAAGGAACCTCCATACTGTTTTTCCTAGTGGCTGTACCATTTTACATTCCCACCAACAGTTCTGGTTTCCTGCATCCTCATCAACACTTGTTGTTTTCTGGGTTTTTTTGATAGTAGCCACCCTAATGGGTAGTGTAGCTTTTCGACTTTTAAATTTATGATCAATATTAAGATATTTTTAATGGTAATCAGTCTTGATTTTGTTCGGGGAGTGTGTAATTTCCTTGATTCTGTCTCATCACAACAAAACTTTGAAGTGACAGACGGACCAGTGTTACAGCCCTTGGACAGATCAGTGTTACAGCCATGTGTAATTTCCTCATATGGATCAGTGTTACAGCTCCATGTTACAGCTCAGTTTTATTTAGAAAGCAGAGGAGAATATATCCTCGATGCATAAGGGCAGACCAACCCAAAAGACGCAAAGAGAAGCCCCCGGCCCAATTTTGTCTCCTCTTTTTATGTTTTTCTCATCCCCCTGGGCCTGCCCTGTGTAAATTGGGCTAGCCAAGAGTGTTGTTTGTTTTATCTGAGGTCCTCATTCAGGTCCTTGGACCTTCCTTTGCTCTATTTTCATGGATTTTTCCCTTCTTTGTCTTGTAGCCACCACCATTTTGGACTCCTTTTTCTTATGCTAACAACCTAATGTCTCCCCCTTAAGAGATAGGAGGCCCAGTTCTTTGGAAATAGGGGTGTCGAGGTCTCTCTGGCTACTTCCTGCTGAACTGGGATGGCGAGGGGCATTGGGCCTCCCCCTCTTGCTAAATCTCAGGTCTCAGAGTCCTTATAGCAGTGTCCATCAAAGGGTGAGTGATATTTTCTCTGGTTGGCTCTAGTTTTATATGTTCTTGTTGAACTGGCACTGCATATTGTAGCTTGTTGACCTGGGCAGAGACAAAACATATTAGACAATTGATAATACATGGAGCAATCATAAGCAGCATCAATATGGTGATGACAGGGACTGGTAGGGGCATTAGCCAACTCCAGATTTCCCATCGCCAGGAGGACCCCCCAAAGAGAACTTGTAGCCACCCTGAGAACTCTCCAGCTGGTTCTTTGAGATCCTGTAGGGTCTGAATGTTTTTCTTGAGGACTGTGAGACTTTAATTTGGCTGGACGTAGTTACCCAGAAACAACAAGTCTCATTCAAGATGACTCAAGTCCCCCTTGTTCAGGAATCAGGAGATCTACCTCCTGTCTATTTTGGAGTACAGCCCCTGTCAAACAGTGTTAGCTCTTTAGAACTATCCTGAGAAATCTTATGCCCCAAAACTTAGTTTTGAGGGTGTTCATTAGAATGATGCTCATTTGTAGTCCTATATAGGTATCTGAGATCTCCCAGGAGCTCACAGGTGTATTGAGTGTCCTCTTCTATTTTCTTCCATGACTTGACTAGTGAGTAGTGAATCTAGGAGTCATGTCCTGGTACCTTGACTGCTGTGGGGGTAGAAAGTATTATAGGGTAGGGGCACTTCCATGTGGGCTGGAGCTGAGCCTTTGGGGACCCATCTTTCCAGACTTTAATTAGGACTTGAGTCCCTGGAGCATATAGTGGTGATGCCTTAGGATCTTTTGGGTCCTGGTTGACACCCCCAAGCATATATCCTGTTGGAACTGCCCAAAAGCCATGGTATAAGACCAGAGGATCTGAACCTCTGGATCTAGGAAGAGGTCATTGACATAAACAAAAGGTCTCCTATATAGTATCTCTTAAGGACTAAGACCAGCCTGTTCCTTAGGGGCAATACAGGTGTGAAGGAGAGCTATTGGTAAAGCCTCCTTCCATCCCAGGGATGTCGCTGATTTTAAGAATTCGTTGGCTCTTTCTGCTTTTCCTGAAGACTGAGGCCTCCAGGCACAGTGGAGATAATAAGTAATGCCCAATGCTTTAGAGACCCCTTGGATGACCTTAGAAATAAATGATGTCCAGTTGTCGCTTTGTAATGACCTGGGCAGACCAAATCTCAGAATGATTTCATGGAGCAGTTTTTTTTACCACCTCCTCAACCTTCACAGTCTGGGTAGGAAAGCCTTAAATCCATCCTGTGAATGTATCTATCATGACTAGTAGGTATTTATACCCTTGAGAAACTGGCATCTGGGTGAAGTCCATCTGCCAATCCTCTCCTGGGTAGATCCCACGTCATTGAATGGGCTGGGCCAGCTGTGGTCTTTGAGCTCCTTGGGAGTTGTTTAATTGGCAAGTGGGACAAGAGGAGACCACTTGCCTTATAGTTGTTTGGAGGCCTGTTCATCTGAAGGACCTTTGTAGTAATCTTTGGAGGGCCTTTTCCCTTAAATGAGTGGTGGCATGTAAGGAGTTAACCAACTTCCATTGGAGGTTCCCAGGAAGAAAAAGGAGCCCCTCCTTTTGGAACCACCCCATATGATCTTGAAAGCCCTCACTCTTAGCCTTAAGAGTCTCACTTTCAGTATATGAAGGAGTTTCTGGCAAATTAGTCTGTGGAACTAAGGTGGCAACCCCTATTACGTCATGGTTCTGTAATGCTGCTCTCTTAGCTGCCTGATCAGCTGCTTGGTTCCCTTGTGCCACTTCCGTGCTCCCGTTTTGGTGTCCTTTACAGTGGGAGACTAAAACCTCAGTGGGCAGATGTACTGCCTCTTAGAGCCTAAGGATTTGGTCACCATATTTGACTGGGGACCTTTGGGTGGTCGAGTGGCCTCTTTCTTTCCAAATAGCAGCATGTTCATGTAGCACCAGAAAGGCATATTTGGAGTCAGTGTAAATGGCTACTCTTTCTCCTTTTTCCAGCTGTAAAGCTTGAGTCAGGACTGTGAGCTCAGCTAATTGGGCTGAAGTATCTGGTAGCAAAGGTTTAGCCTTTATGGTTTCAAAATTGGAGACTACTGCATATCGAGCTTTTCTTTTTCCATCCAAGACAAAGCTGCTTCCATCAGTGTACTAGATTTCTTCAGAATTGATCAGAAGATCTTCTTACTATCCCTCTTGGGGTTTTGTCCAGTGGTCCAAGGTTTCTAGGCAAGAGGGAAAGGTGAGAGAGCCCTTAGGGGTAGGCAGGAGGGTGGCTGGTTAAGAACCTCACAAGGGGATATGGTCAGGCCTGGATTTTCCATCAGCAGTACTTGATATCTGAAGATCCTTTGATCAGACATTCATAAATGGCCTTTCCCATTTGGGAGTTATTTCACTTGGTGGCTGGTAAAAATAGTTTGCCCCCAAGAGAGAGTTTTAAAGCATCTTCTATCAGGACTGCAATAGCTGCAAGATTTCAAAGACAGGGAAAGATCTCTTCCCAGTAAGGGAGTAGGACAGTCAGGGACCACCAGAAACTGGTGGGAAAATATTTGTCCATGCCAGCAACAAAGAAGTGCTCAGGTGAATATTTTTGTAATTGTTTTACTTGTAGCACCCAAAATGGTACAGGTTTGTGGGGAGAAGGCTCTGGAGCAGGAGGTCAGGACAGAGTAGGTAGCCCCTGTGTCAACCAGAAAATTCTTGGGCCTACTTGCCACATCCAGTTGCACCCTTGGCTCCAGCCCCGTGATGGTTGTTTGTGACAGGCAGGCTGGCTGGAGTGGGCAGCTTTAGTCCTGTTGAACCATCATGAGGGAAGGCTTGGCGCTTGATCTTGAGGCTCTTGGGTCATGAGGGCAGAGTGCCACCCAATGTCCCAATTGATGGCATTTGTAGCAAGCTGTTTTAGGAGACTTGTCACGGTTTGGACACTCTTTGGTCCAGTGTCCCACCTGTCTACAGATTAGGCATTTGCCTTGTGCCTTGTCCTTTAAAGACTCGGGGTTGCCATAGGGCTTCCGTGGAGGGCAGCCAGTATCTGGGCATGCCTTGTCTCTTTCCTTTTCTCCCTTTCCTGGGCCTTGGCCTCACTCTCCTGTTCTCTGTTATAAAAAGTTTTTGTGGCTGTCTGGACCATCTTATCTAAAGAGGCAGCAGTGTCCTGCTGGTGTAGCTGTTGTGTTTTTATCATGATGTCTGATGAACATTGGGACAGGAATTTGTCCTTTAAAATCACCTGTCCCTCGTAAGAGTTTTAAGTCCAGATTCGTAAACTTTTGGAGGGCCTCTTTTAACCTTTCCAGAAAGGCAGTGGGGTTCTTGTTGGGCTCCTGAGTTATTGCTGAGACTGGGCATAGTCCCACAGCTAATAGGCTTCCTTCTATTTCCATGAGTGGACTTCCTTAGGGATGAGTCTTTCTGAAGGTTATCCTACCCAGTACTGTGGCAACCTGAGGGCCGGGTCAGGGTACCTGGCTTGGGTATCCTGGACACCCGTACCTGGGTCAGGGTGCAGATCCCCAGGCAGGTTGAGGCATGGGAACCTCCTGGAGATCAGCAGGTTGAGGCATGTTGGCCTCCCGAGAATTGGTCCCGGGGCAGGCTGAGGCATGTCGACCTCCTGGGACTCCTGGACTGGCAGACCCCCGAGCAGGTTGAGGCGTGACAACCTTCTAAGGGCCAGATCCCTAGGCAGGTCAAGGCAGATCTAACTCCTGGGACCCCCCGGACTGGAGTTGGGTATCCCCAGGGTCTCCAGCGTAAACAGTGCTGGGTAGAATTAAGGTGTTGTAATCTTAACTCATTGCTGGTTTGTCCACTGTGGATGGGAATAGACACCATAATGTAAAGTAATTCAAGCCTGTGTCCTGCGACTGGAAACCTGGTGAAACAGCCATAAGCCTTATCCTCTTATTGCTCTGAGGGAATGTAAGTCACTGATTTCTTCCCCTAATCCTCCATGAGAGCAGTTTAGGGTGTTTCCAATGGTAAAACATTTCATTGTCATAGACCCACTTTAGGTAGTAGCAGATATAATGACAAAGGAGTGGGTTATCTGGTCCTGTTAGAGGCATTAAGAGTATTTTATTATAAATGGGGTGGAGCAGTGTTGCCTACAAGGGGGCAGGGTCCTGACTGTAGAGTTAGTAAGTGGCTTAAGAACAGATTGGTAAGAGGCAGCAGACCAGATGTTCCATAAAAGCGGAGTGGAGATTTGGTCCAGGGGTATGTTTGTAACTTTAGGAGAAGTGTGGTAAGGGTTTGGGCCCAAAAACCCTGCAGGGCTAACTCCCAAAGTGGCAAACATTGTCCCTGGAAGCCCAATTACCCTTGAAAGGATGCCACCAACAAATGGACTTCTAGCAGGCATTGTGTGTCTGTCACCCACCCTGGTGGGGTCCACTGAGAGATGCTGTTGTTGCACATGTTGTAGGAAACATGGAGGATGAAGGCCTGAGTATCTAGAGGGCTTGGATATTATACAGTATTTCTCTCCCAAGGGCCGGTTGTTTTCTGGTTGTCCCTCCAGAAGATTGTAGAGGCAACATTGTGGGCCCAGATGGGGCTCAGGAAAAGAGCATGAAACAGGAGGGAAGGGGTCGGGCACAACTTTTGAAAGAATGACATAGCCCAAGGGCATAACATAAACTGATTAAAATCAAATGGGTCCAAGATGACAAGTCAAATTCAACTAAACCTTGGGCCCCAGTCTGCAAGCTAAATGATACACCCAGGGGTGCCAGGACAGTTCCAAGGCACCCTCAAAAGACTGAGGAGTGGGTGGTTCCCCAATTGTTGGAGTGATCCTCCCACTCTTTACCATGTGACATCACCTAGCTCATAAAAACTAACCACACCAGATTCCATGGCCAGTGCCCTCACCCTCTGCAATGGCCCACACCCTGTGGAGTGTGCTTTTCTCTGAATCCTAACAAATCCATCTCTTACTTATCCCTGTGTCTCTCACTGAATTTTTGCAATGAGACATCAGAGCCTGAGCTTCATTAGGTCCTAAAACCAGGCACTGGGAGTTTTGGCCGGGCTCAAGTCCCAGCCAGATACAACTGAGTGACTAAGCATAGCACAGAGTCCCTGCCACATGGGGTGAGTCCCAATCTTAGGTAAACGGTTTCAAGCACAACTTTCAGAAATGGAAAGATGATGACTTGCCCAATACTTTGTAAGCAGTGGCATAGATGGAAAGAGGAGCTGAGGGACAGAAGGAAAAAGCAGTGGGAAAAACATATGAGGAATGCCCTTCATAATCTGCCAGAAAATCTGCTAAATACCTGACGTGTGCTCACAGTTTGCATTGACCTGATCTTTGGCACAAAAGAAGATTAAGGACAGAAGAACCCCCACCCACTTGAGCAACAGCTACTGGGGCCCAATCAGACAGTGGAGCTTTGGGGACACACTGAGGAGTAGCCCCTGCCAGAGTCCCTCAGTTGTACCACTGCCACTCACCTGTTTGCAGGGGGTTCAAGGAAACAAGAAGTGAAGAAACGACTGTAAAGGAATTAAGATTTTGTTAGCCATATGTCCTTCCAGCCATAGGAGTGAGGATCTCCTACCTTAACCAGAGAGGTCTTCTGGAATCTGAGACTGAGCCGCCTGAGCTTTTTGGTTTCCAGCACACTGGACTTCTTGTCACTTCCCCTGCGCTGGGTTTTCTTTGCGTTCTGCTTCCACTGTGGGAGATTTCGCCGAGCTTCTGCTGTGCTTGGCCTCCACCTTGCGGGGGCCGAGTTGAGGTTGTTTCAGCCGGGTTAAATCCGAGTCATGGCACCATAGATGTCGAGAGAGCGTGTAATTTCCTCGGTTCTGTCTCATCACAACAAAAATTTGAAGCGACGGATGGACCAGTGTTACAGCCATTGGATGGACCAGTGTTACAGCTGCTTGTAATTTCCTTGGTTGGACGAGTGTTACAGCTCAGTTTTATTTAGAAAGCAAAGGAGAATATATCCTCAAGGCATGAGGGCAGGCCAACCCAAAAGACGTGAAGAGAAGAGAAGCCCCTGGCCCAATTTTGACTCCTCTTTTTATGCTTTTTCTCCTTCCCCTGGGCCTGCCCTACATAGATTGGGCTAGCCAGGAGGGCTGTTTGTTTTACCTCATGTCCTCACTCCGGTCCTCAGACCTTCCTTTGTTCCATTTTCATGGGCTTTTCCCTTCTTTGTCTTTTAGCCATCACCATTCTGGACTTCTTTTTCCTATTCTAACTATGTAACAATTTCAGTTGTTTCAGTCTTTTCCCCCTACAACATGTGTTAGTTCCCAGGCTGCAGTTTTGCTTTGGAGCATCTCTTCTTTTCTCCTTGCACTGCTTAGGGCACATAAGAGAGCAGTTTTTATCATGATGTCTGATGATGTCTGATCCAAACTTCCTGTTTGGATCACCCACCTTTCTCTTTATAATGAAGCTTCCACATCAACATTGTTGATCATCATTTAGAAATAAAGATCTGATGATTACTCCCTCCTTTAAATTTCAATGGGATATTTAAGATTTATTGAATGCTTATTAAAATAGCTTTGCTTAAGCTTTACACGCCCTATAAGTCATGAATTTACCTCCATTTTACAGATAAGAAAGGAGATACTACTTGTTTAGCATTGTACTATGAGAGAGTAATGGACCAAGATTTAAACCCAGTGTTATCTGACTCCACAGTTCCTTCCCATTATTATGCTACACACATTTGTTTATGCACCTCGCTTCCCCTCTCCTTGGTCACTGGGAAGTCCTCTGTACTTCTTCCTTTAAGGCCCAGCTCAAGTACCACTTTTTCTGTGAAACTTTGCCCGGCTCTGCTTTTCCCGTCTCTCAAGTCTGTCTGGTGGCTTTTACTCCCTGTTGACTTCATAGCCTTTGTACATAGCTGTATAATGAAACTTTCTCTTGATAAAGGACCATTCAAAAACAGCAGAGGATAACATGTTGCTTTCTAACAAAAGATTTCTGAATTTGTGAAAATTATTCTCTTACTGGTATTGTTAGAAGCATTAGGAGCACATCAAGGCTGTATTTGTCATTCTGCTTGTTTAACTTATATGCAGAGTACACCTTGCAAAATGCCAGGCTGGATGAAGCACAAGCTGGAATCAAGATTGCTGGGAGAAATATCAATAACCTCAGATGACACCACCCTTATGGCAGAAAGCAAAGAAGAACTAAAGAACCTCTTGACGAAAGTGAAAGAGGAGAGTGGAAAAAGTTGGCTTAAAGCTCAACATTCAGAAAACTAAGATCATGGCATCTGGTCCCATCATTTCATGGTAAATAAATGGAGAAACAATGGAAACAGTGACAGACTTTATTTTTTTGGGCTCCAAAATCCCTGCAGATGGTGACTGCATCCATGAAATTAAAAGATGCTTACTCCTTGGAAGGAAAGTTATGACCAAACTAGATAGCATATTAAAAAGCAGAGACATTACTTTGCCAACAAAGGTCCATCTAGTCAAGGCTATGGTTTTTCCAGTAGTCATTTGTAGATGTGAGAGTTGGACTATAAAGAAGGCTGAGCACTGAAGAATTAATGCTTTTGAACTGTGGTGTTGGAAAGATTCTTGAGAGTCCCTTGGACTGCAAGGAGATCCAGCCAGTCAATCCTAAAGGGAATCAATCCTGAATATTCACTGGAAGGTCTGATGCTGAAGCTGAAACTCTAATACTTTGGCCACCTGATGCAGAGAACAGACTCATTTAAAGACCCTGATGCTGGGAAAGATTGAAGGCAGGAGGAGAAGGGGACGACAGAGGATGAGATGGTTGGATGGCATTGCCAACTTGATGGCCATGAGCTTGAGCAAGCTCCAGGAGTTGGTGATGGACAGGAAAGCCTGGCATGCTACAGTCCACGGGATCACAAAGAGTCAGACACGACTGAGCGACTGAAATGAACTGAACTGAACTGTACTGTAGCCCACCAGGCCCCTCTGTCCATGGGATTCTCCAGACAAGAATACTAGAGTGGGTTGCCATTTCCTTCTCCAGGAAAGGATCGAACCTGCATCTCCTATAATGGCAGGTGGATCCTTTACCACTGCGCAACGAGGGAAGCTTGATTTTAAATATTAGTTGAGTGCAAATATTAAGTACTCAGCTGTTAACTTTAATGGTTAATTATGTTTTCCATCCAACAGGAGAAATGAGGAAGAATGACTTTCATTGGCCTTAAATATTCAGTCACATTGTATCTGTCTCTTCTGGATTGCCCCCCTCTATTTTAAGATAACTAAGGATGCTTTTCATACTGTTCATGGAATTCTTACAACAAGAATACTGGAGTGGTTTGCTATTCCCTCCTCCAGTTGGAAGGAAAACTCACGAACCTATACAGCATATTAAAAAGTAGAGACATCACTTTGCTGACCAAAGTCCATATAGCCAAAGCTATGGTTTTTTTGAGTAGTCATGTAAGATATGAGAGTTGGACCATAAAGAAGGCCGAACAGCAAAGAATTGATGCTTTTAAATTGTGGTGTTGAAGAAGACTCTTAAGAGTCCATTATACTGCAAGGGAGATGAAAATAGTCAATCCTGAAGAATTGAATATTCATTGGAAGGACAGATGCTGAAACTCCAATACTTTGGCCACCTGATGCGAAGAGCCACCTCATTCGAGAAGACCATGATGCCAGGAAAGATTGAAGGCAAAAGGATAAAGGGGGTGGCAGAGGATGAGATAGATAGACAGTATCACTGACCCAGTGGACATGAATCTGAGCAAACTCTGGGAGCTAGTGAAGGATAGCAGAACCTGGCATGCTTCAGTCCATGGGGTCCAAAGAGTCAGTCATGAATTAACGACTGAACAACAAAAACAAAGGGTCCAGCTCATAAAATTATTTGCTTGTTGATTTGAAACATTCCAGTCTCTGCTTGAAGAAGGAACTATTTTTATAACTGTCTTTGAGATCAAGTGGACAGTTTGGTTACGTTGACTAATATAATACTTTTGTTATTATTTAAAAACAACAGTACCTACCTTATTTTTCCCCCTCAATAAGACCCTTCAGTCAGAAGCTTACAAATAGATATCAGCTAATCCAAGCATTGAAATCTAACTTTAATTTTTAAAATTAAAAAAAAAAAAACATAATTTTGATGATGTCTAGTGACTCTTTAGCATTCTAAATAAGGCACAGTTAGTATATTTTGCTCTAAAAATGTGTCATCATTTATGTCTTCCAATTGGTAAGGTTTTAAATATTATAAAATAAATCCCCTAAGTTTATTTTTTGACAGCCAATAATATAAATCTGTATTGGAAGATGACTGTAACACTCAGTGAAAACTATTGTTTTTCTTGCTAATGGCTTCTAGCAATGTGAAAAAAATTCCCAAAATGTGGGGGAAGAAAAAAAAATTCATAAAAGTATAGCCATCATTTTGTGGTTAAACAGTCTATTGAAAAATGGAAAAATGCAGTAAAAACTATTGAAGCAAGAGAGAGAAGCTGTCAGTGATTTTTAGTCAGTAGGATTTTCTCTTGATTAAAACTTGTATATAAATTGCTTTGAGAATAAATGGAAGATCTCTATAGGAGTCAGCAAAACTGTCTGGAGTGGAATGGTTGACGTGAACTTGAAAATGATCAGATAACTGACATTTAGTATTTAATATCAGGTAGATTTGGCCTTTTGCCTCCTAAAAGTAAGATAACCTTTTACTGGACAAACTTCCAAGTTATATTGGCAACAGCATTGTATAAACTGGACATTTAACATGTCCTCTCCGTTTAAGTCCAACAGGATTTATGCACATACTTTCTCTTATTACATTGTTGTAATAGCAACATTCACCGGAGAGCTAAGCATAATTCAAGCAAATAATTTTCTACCTCTTATTTATAGTAAAGGAAACACTGAGTTTTATAAGCACAGTAAATTAACTTAAAATGATATATCCTAGTTATTATTTAGACCACAACTCTTCAAGAAAACATCTTTTTAAATGTGTTTTTATGATTTCATTTTAAGTACAGTGGTAGTAATAGTGCTTTTACTCTGAATAATGTAAAAGAAAGACATTGGAGGGTCTTTCTTAAAGTACAAGAATAACTTCATGGAAAACTTCTTTGAGAGTAGTTATCTCCTAAATACTAAAGAAGAGTTCACTATATAAAGTGTAAATGTAAGCTTCAAAGAACAAGTTGGTTGCTTTGAAGTAAAAATTTACCCCACCAACCCTACTCCACATTTTCCTTATTATTTTTTATATCACAGTTTTTTTTTCACCCTAAGTTTTGCTAAAACCTGAAATACCCCTTTCCTTTCTCAGTTGGTCAAATTCACATTTACCCTTTTCAGATCCAGTTCCAGAGTACTTAAGTTCACATAGGTTTTCCTGACATCTCTCACTTTAGGAGAAATAGTGACTTCTCTTTTCTTATAGTTCTGCTAAACCTAGGATCATTTGTATTCCAGCAACCCTTTCTGCAGTTAAGTAGCCTGCCTGTGTATTCATTCCTGGGGAAGATACCACCATCTGTCCATTTGTATAAAGCCAAAATGCAGAGAGTCATCTTTATTGTCTCCTTCCTTCCTTCCTTCTTATCTCTTCCTCTTGTGTGTTCACTTGCTCAGTTCAGTTCAGTCGCTCAGTCGTGTCCGACTCTTTGCGACCCCATGAACCGCAGCACACCAGGCTGCTGTCCATCACCAACTCCCGGAGTTTACCCAAACTCATGTCCCTTGAATTGGTGTTGCCACCCAACCATCTCATCCTCTGTCATCCCCTTGTCCTCTTGCCTTCAATCTTTCCCAGCATCAGGGTCTTTTCAAATGAGTCAGCTCTTCGCATCAGGTGGCCAAAGTATTGAAGTTCCAGCTTCAACATCAGTCCTTCCAGTGAACACTCAGGACTGATCTCCTTTAGGATGGACTGGTTGAATCTCCTTGCAGTTCAAAGGACTCTCAAGGGTCTTCTCCAACACCACAGTTCAAAAGCATCAATTCTTCAGTGCTCAGCTTTCTTTATAGTCCAACTCTCACATCCATACATGACCACTGGAAAAACCATAACCTTGACCAGATGGACCTTTGTTGACAAAGTAATGTCTGCTTTTTAATAATCCTATCTAGGTTGGTCATAACTTTCCTTCCAAAGAGTAAGCGTCTTTTAATTTCATGGCTACAGTCACCATCTGTGGTGATTTTGAAGCCCCCCAAAATAAAGTCAGCCACTGTTTCCACTGTTTTCCCATCTGTTTGCCATGAAGTGATGGGACTGGATGCCATGATCTTAGTTTTCTGAATGTTGAGCTTTCAGCCAACATTTTCACTCTCCTCTTTCACTTACATCAAGAGGCTCTTTAGTTCTTCTTCACTTTCTTCCATAAGGGTGGTGTCATTTGCATATCCGAGGTTATTGATATTTCTTCTGGCCATCTTGATTCCAGCTTGTGCTTCCTCCAGCCCAGCATTTCTCATGATGTACTGTGCATATAAGTTAAATAAGCAGGGTGACAATATACAGCCTTGACATACTCCTTTTCCTATTTGGAACCAGTCTGTTGTTCCATGTCCAGTTCTAACTGTTGCTTCCTGACCTGCATACAGGTTTCTCAAGAGGCAGATCAAGTGGTCTGGTATTCCCATCTCTTTCAGAATTTTCCACAGTTTATTGTGATCCACACAGTCGAAGGCTTTGGCATAGTCAATAAAGCAGAAATAGATGTTTTTCTGGAACTCTCTCGCTTTTTTGATGATCCAGCAGATGTTGGCAATTTGATCTCTGGTTCCTCTGCCTTTTCTAAATCCAGCTTGAACACCTGGAAGTTCATGGTTCACATATTGCTGAAGCCTGGCTTGGAGAATTTTGAGCATTACTTTACCAGCGTGTGAGATGAGTGCAATTGTGTGGTAGTTTGAGCATTCTTTGGCATTGCCTTTCTTTGGGATTGGAATGAAAACTGCCCTTTTCCAGTCCTGAGGCCACTGCTGAGTTTTCCAAATTTGCTGGCATATTGAGTGAAGCAGTTTCACAGCATCTTCTTTCAGGATTTGAAATAGCTCAACTGGAATTCCATCACTTCCACTAGCTTTGTCTGTAGTGATGCTTCCTAAGGCCCACTTGACTTCACATTCCAGGATGTCTGGCTCTTAGGTGTGTGATCACACCATCATGATTATCTGTGTCATGAAAATCTTTTTTGTACAGTTCTTCTGTGTATTCTTGCCCCCTCTTCTTAATATCTTCTGCTTCTGTTAGGTCCATACCATTTCTGTCCTTTATTGAGCCCATCTTTGCATGAAATGTTCCTTTGGTAGCTCTGATTTTCTTGAAGAGATCTCTAGTCTTTTCCATTCTGTTATTTTCCTCTACATCTTTGCATTGATCGCTGAGGAAGGCTTTCTTTTTTTTTTTTTTCTAATTATTTTTATTAGTTGGAGGCTAATTACTTCACAGCATTGCAGTGGATTTTGTCATACATTGACATGAATCAGCCATGGATTTACATGTATTCCCCATCCCAATCCCCCCTCCCACCTCCCTCTCCACCCGATTCCTCTGGGTCTTCCCAGTGCACCAGGCCCGAGCACTTGTCTCATGCATCCCACCTGGGCTGGTGATCTGTTTCACTGTAGATAATATACATGCTGTTCTCTCGAAACATCCCACCCTCGCCTTCTCCCACAGAGTCCAAAAGTCTGTTCTGTACATCTGTGTCTCTTTTTCTGTTTTGCATATAGGGTTATCATACCATCTTTCTAAATTCCATATATATGTGTTAGTATGCTGTAATGATCTTTATCTTTCTGGCTTACATCACTCTGTATAATGGGCTCCAGTTTCATCCATCTCATTAGAACTGATCCAAATGAATTCTTTTTAACGGCTGAGTAATATTCCATGGTGTATATGTACCACAGCTTCCTTATCCATTCGTCTGCTGATGGGCATCTAGGTTGCTTCCATGTCCTGGCTATTATAAACAGTGCTGCGATGAACATTGGGGTGCACATGTCTCTTTCAGATCTGATTTTGAGGAAGGCTTTCTTATCTCTCCTTGCTATTCTATGGAACTCTGCATTCAATTGGGTATATCTTTCCTTTTCTCCTTTGCCTTTTTCTTCTCTTCTTTTCACAGCTATTTGTAAGGCCTCCTCAGACAGCCATTTTCCTTTTTTCATTTCTTTCTCATTCGCTCAGTCATGTCCACTTCTTTGTAACCCTATATAGAGTGTAGCCTGCCAGGCTCTTCTGTCCGTGGAATTTTCCCGACACAATACTGGAGCTGGTTGCCATTTCCTCCTCTAGGGGATCTTCCCACCCCAAGGATCAAACTCGCATTGGCAGGCAGATTCTTTACTTCTGAGCCACCAGGGAAGCAGACCATTACCAACTATCATGTCAGTTTTCCCTGCTAAATGTCTTTATCAGTCTCGTTCAATCTCCAGTGTCTCCACCACATTTTGAACTCTTATCATCTGCCAGAGTTGCGTAGGGCAAGTGTATGTGGGAAGGGGTGTAGGGCTTCCTTGCCTTCCCTGGATATGCCACTCTCCCACCATCTATGCATTTTCATCAACCTGAAAACTCTTAACCCCATACTATTGGGATGTTTATGGAGGCTTCATCATGTGAGTATGATCAATTATTAACTCCTTTCTGGCCCCTTTCTCCTCTCTAGAGATTAAGAAATGGGGCTGGAAAATTCCAGGAATGTGGCTTGGTCTTTCTGGTGACCACCCCTCATCCAGGAGCCTCCCATGAGTTGCCCGATAGAACAAAAGACATTGCTATCACCCAGGAAAATCATTGTGACTTACGAACTCTGTGTCATGAACTGGGGGGTCAAAGGCTAAATGTTAGAACAAAATTCTCCTAGCAACTCTATCTACAAGAGTTTTATGAGCTCTATGCCAGGGACAAAGACCAACACGTATTTTCTTTTATTTCACGAGGTATATATACAGCTATTTTTATTTGTTTTTTTTCCACTGGGCAAAATGCATTTAAGATTTATCTAGGACTTCCCTGGCAGTCTAGTGGTCAAGACTCTACAGTTCCACGGTGGGGGATACAGGTTCAATCCCTGACTAAGATCCTGCCTGCTATGCAGCATGGCCAAAAATTTTCTAAATTAAAGACTTCAACATGAATGTTGAGGTTAGAAAACAACAAAACTCTGTAAAGCAATTATCCTTCAATAAAAAATAAATTAATTTAAAAAAGAGAAAAAGACCTACTCAAGTTGTACCGGTTTCTTAATTAGTTTTTATGACTGCATGGCACTGTGTTGTAACGATGTACCGTCGTTTGTGTGTCTGTTGAGGGGCGTCTCGGCTGCTTCTACCTTCATGAATATAGCTGCTTGAAACATTCATGTGCAGGGTTTTATGTGAACATAAATTTTCTCATCAATTGGTGACTACCTCGGAGTGCTATTGCTGAGTCGTATGGGAAGTGTTTAACTTTATAGGAAGTTTCCAAGTTGTTTTCTGGAGTGGTTGTACCAGTTTACATTTCCGCCAGTAGAGACATGTCCTATGGCTCTGCATTCTCATTAACATTTAACATTGTAGTATTTTTTTAGATTTTAGCTATTCTAATAGGTATGTAGTGGTACCTCATTGTTTTAATCTGCATTTTCATAATGAAAAGTGATGTTCAATATTTTTCATAAGCTTATTTACTGTCATTACATCATCTTAATGAAGTGTGTGTTCAGATCTTTTGTTCTTCTAAAAAACTAGGTTGGTTTTTTTCCTTAGTGTTGAGTTTTAAGGGCTCTGTGCATATTTTGGATGCAATCCTTTATCAGATATGTGATTTTCATATATTTTTCCTAGTGTCTTTCCCAAAGGAAAGTTTAATTGTGATAAAGTCCAATTTTTAATTTTTTCCATCATGTGTTAACTTTTGATATTACATGCAGAAACTCTTTGCCAGAGGTAAAAGAGATTTGTGTTCTCCAGGACTTCCCTAGTGGCTCGGATGGTAAAAGCGTCTACCTACAATGCAGGAGACCCAGGTTCAATCCCTGGGTTGGGAAAATCCTCTGGGGAAGGAAATGGCAACCCACTCCAGTACTCTTGCCTGGAAAATCCCATGGACAGAGGAGCATGGTAGGCTACAGTCCATGGAGTCGCAAAGAGTCGGACACGACTTCACTTTCACATGTTTTGTACATGTGCTTTACATTTAGATTTAAGGACTATTTTGAGTTAATTTTTGTGTAAGTTATGAAATATGTGTTTATGTTTATTTTTTGGCATTTGAATATCCAGTTGTTCCAATCATTTATTCATATAGACTATCCTTCATTTAGTTGCCTTTGTGAAAAATCAGTTTACTATATTTGTATGGATCTATTTCTGGGCTCTTTCCTATTCCATTGATCTATATATCCTTTCTTTTGCCAATAACACACTGTAACATTATAAGATAGTGTTGTAATTAGCTTTGAACTGATAATGTGAGTCCTCGGACTTTGTTCTTATTTTTCAGAATTGTTTGGCTATTTCTGGTACCTTTACCTTTCCATGTACATTTTAAAATCAGTTTTTTGATATTTAGCTTTCTGGAATTTTTATTTGGATTGCCATGAATGAATAAATGAAATTCAGAATAATTAACATCTTAATAATGTGAACTCTTCTAATCCATTAGCTTGGGATTTTTCATCAGTGTTTTGGACTTTGCCCTCTACAGTTCTTACACGTATTTTGTTAGGTTTATTCCTGAGTGTTTCGTTTTGCCCACAATGCTATCCGATTTTTTTTTTAAATGTTTTAAATACTAATTGTTCATTACAGGTGCACAGAAGAGTTGAGTTTTGTATGTTGTCCTGTATCTTGCCACCTTGCTAAACTTAGTTATTAGTTCCAGGTTTTTTTGGTAGATTATTTGGGGTTTTCTACATAGGCAATCATGTCATCTTTGAATAAAGGTAGTTTTATTTTTTCCTGTCCATCTATATCTCTTTTAACTTCCTTTTCTTGCCTTTTTGTACTAGGTGGGACTACACGCAAAAGTGTTAGTCACTCAGTTGTGTCCAACTCTTTATGACCTCTTGGACTGTAGCCCGCCAGGCTCCTCTGTCCATGGGATTCTTCAGGCAAGAATCCTGGAGTGGGTTGCCATGCCCTTCTCCAGGGGATCTTCCCAACCCAGGGATTGACCTTGGGTCTCCTACATGGCAGGCAGTCTCTTTACTGATTGAGCCACCAGGGCTACACACACAGTGTCGTAAAGGACTGGTGAGAGAGCATATCTTTGCCTTATTCTCAGTCTTACAGGGAAAGCATTCATTTTCTAGAATGTATGTTAACTGTAGGCTTTTTGTATATACCTTTTATTAGGTTAAGGACGTTTCCTTCTGTTGCTAGTTTTTGAGAGTTTTTTTTTTTTTTTTTTTATCATGGGTGAGTGTTTCTTTCTCTTTTGTATTCTGTTTGGTTCTAAAATCAAATAGGTCATTTAATATGTCTTTGTTGTTCAGTTGCTGAGTCATGTCTGACTCTTTGGAACTCCATGGACTGCAACACAGCAGGCTTTCCTGTCCCTCACTATCTACTGGAGTTTGCTCAGATTCATGTCCATTGAGTTGGTGATGCTATCTAACCATCTCATCCTCTGCTGCCCCCTAATATATTGTTAGAACTTACATAATTACATTTTTTCTTATATAATTACATTTAAACACAATTAATCTTTATTTTTGATAAAAGGAAGAGTCTTAAAATATGTAAATACATGTTTAATATGTAACATGAGATTAATACCTCATTTTGTCATGGAATGATCATAGAAAAGTATGTAAAGGCAATTTATTATGTAATTTAAAATAATGTTATTTTTTTTTACCTTAACTTCAATTATGTGCTGTACAAAACAATGAAAAATATTTGAAAACTTCCCTTAAGGAGAGGGTGTTAAGTTCCCTATTACTATTAAAATAATTTTAGAATAGTAAAGGCATTGTATAATTTACATCAGTTTGAAAAGTATCCAACTTATTCAGTGGACTTTAATTTTTAACAATCATTTACACAATATTGGGAATTTCATGACAAAATTGGATACAGAACAACCTGTGTGAGAGCCATAGAGCACACTTCTGCTCAGCTTTTTGTGGTAAATGGACAAAAGGTTAAGCCATCAGTCCATTTCCCAGTGTCTATTGAACAGTGACTTTCTTTGTGTTGCTTCACTTGTTAGAGCAATACAACAAGTGTTATTGAGAGGTGAAACAAAGCAAGTCTTACATCAGACACTGATAGCTTTTTAAAAGTTGAAATGGGATGTTATTGGATGTTCCAAAGAGTATATTGATAGTACATTTTTGTGGAAACCGCTGCTCCAGAGTAAACTGTATTAGAAATCAAATCAGCATTATAGTTTAATGATACTAATGTAAATATAAATAAATATTATATGTCTAATGCACCAGTTTTAGATAGTAATATTGTGGGCTAGGGAAGAGATTAAAAAAAAACACTTTAAAAAAATTTGCCAGCCACAGATTTATCTTCCTTAGCCATTTACTCATGGTGGATTTTATTTTCTGTACAAAGAAACCTTTTATACATAAGATATAGCCTTAAGCATGATGTAAAATGTAGACCAGTTAAGTATATAATGCTTTCAGAAGCATGCAATGTTATTTATGACCTTTCCTATCAGGGCCATGAAGTATTTCTTGAGCGTCCATGCAGATTAGATCTTGAACAGCTGCATGGAACACACAGGAGTCATGATTCCTGTTTCTGTGAACCAACTTGAATAAAGTCTTTCATCTAAAGCTCTCGCTGTTTGTCTATTTCATGAATCCCTCATCTCATCTCTGAAGGGCTCCATTCAGTTTAATACAGTTCAACATTGTAGTTTAGAGCTCTAGAAATTGCTTTTGTAACACATAATGCACAAAAAAGATAACAAGTTGAAATAATTTCAAAAAATTGTCAAGAATTATATAAAATCTACTTCAAAATGATTTTGAGGGTGAAGATTTAGAATGATAACTAGGGATTATAATTCAAACTTAACTAGTTTTGAGACTTCAAGTAGAATTTGTGTATTCTAAGTGTCCAAAAATTTTTCTGTATTGTAACAGGGCCTAATGGAATTATGAGAAATAAGTGTGTTGAAATGTTTGTTAATGAGTTCGTTTGTTTTATATATCTTTACAGTGTGGCCATTCTGCCCTCTTAGTCCTCATAATCTGAGGCTGCTGTCACATCCCATGTTCTATATGAAGTGTTCTGCAGCCACTTTATCAGTGATTAAACTGAAAAAGTCACTATCATTATTTAAATTAATTTGTTAGGAAAATATCAGATAATTTTTTCCTCCTGGGTACTTGTATCATTTACCGCCACTTATAAGTCAGTAACCCATCAGTTGCCTCCCATTTTATGTTGAATGCTTCTTACTCTGTCTACATATTATAATTTCTTTGAATTCAGGGATCTTAATTTACTTGAATCTTCATAAAATAATGTTCTTTTTTCATTGCTTGGATATCTACATGTGTGATCCCTTTTGTTAATGAAGATGGTCAAATTTGACTGTAATTTTATTAAGGAGCTTATTTATCATATTAAAACCATCTGGTCATAATGTTATAAATCTGGTATATGTTTATTTCCTTTGAGTGTATGAAAATTAAGGACCCAGAGAAATGTTGGTCTAAATGTTTCTAACTCCAAATGGCAAAAACACAAAAGGAGTTTGAATATTTTACATTAGGAATGAAATGATGTAGGTGGCATTTATTTATGCAGTCAGGGAACATTATTGGTATCAACTGAATACTAGGCTCTGCTATATGTAGCCTGGAGACAGAGTGATTAAAAAAAAATGACAAGATTGGTACCTGAAAGAGCTTATAGTCAGCAACTAGACGAAACATATTGAAACCAGACAGTAGCAGTGAGCAATGTGTAAGGATTATGAATACTGTAGGGAAGTGTGAGAGAGAGCAGCCGAGTGAAGGGTGAGCTACTTTGTATACAATGTGATTAGAAAAGCCCTCTTAGAGGAAGATACAAAGTATAACCAAAGGATAAGGAAGTACCTAGAGTTGTGGTCTCTGAAGATGGTTTCTCTCTGAAAGGAATCAGAATTTCTTAGAAAACTAGCTTACTGAAGATCTGGAATAGGAACTGTAAAAGAAAACAAAATTATTTAAATCTATTGGAGTCATAACGTGGGCGCCAACTTGGAGGAACTCCTGCTGACCACTGAGGTAGCATTTGGTGCATTGAGAGAATAATGACTGCAATAGGTTGAAACATCCATTTTTCAAAACATGTGAGTTCATAATGTTACTTTAAAAATCCATTCTTCACTTTTGGACCAAAACTAGGCAATCAAATATTTATCTTGCCTTTCCTCTAAGAATTGTACCTTAGCATACCCAAATAGTCCATGAGGGATAGTTCTTTAAAAAAGAATTCAAGCTAACAAATGCAGAAAGAATGATAAACTCTTCTCTTTTAATGAAATGAAACCAAACAGGCAATGAAACTTTTTCATTTTTCTTTATGTACATTTTAATATTTTGTGTTAGGAAATTTAAAAATCAGTTTAAAGGAGGAGCAGCAAGAATTCAGCCAGTAGGAATGAGAGTGATGGGAAGATATTTCATACAAATAACGCTTTGAAAAAGGTACAGAAGTGAAAAAAAATTATGTCCAGATTCAGAGAGGTTTTAGTAATTGGATTCCCTAAAGTACAAGGCAGGTAAGTAAGAGTGTTGTGGATATGCAGTTGTTTGTTAGTTTTCAGAATACATAGGACCTGAAAACAGTGAAACCATACTATTGCGAAGTTCAAAAGGAATTGAGATTCACAGGAGCTTCTCTATTATTCTTGTTTGGGCTCATTAAAAAAATAGTAAGCAGAAACATTCAACAGTGGATTTAATTAAGCCAAATTGATTTGGCATCAGACCTTACTAGAAAGGTATCATGTATAGAGTGCACCATCGATTTTACTTGGGCAGTTTGTGCTTAAAGTAGGCAGCCGATTAATGTGATTGTTCCTCATCTCAGCTATTTATTTGTTCTTTTTAAAGTTGGGAGATGAATACCCCAAACTTAACAATTTCTGATCCATTACATTGGGCCCTGTTACAATATTAGGTGACCACATATGTTTCCTTCTAAAAATAGTGTGTTCTATACTCAGAGTGAGTAATTTAACCTCTCTTGCCAGTGACATCGTCTTCGTTCAAATTCTGATACCCACTGTACCTGTTATGAATAAATACTGTTTTGTCTAGGTTCATGTTGGTATGGATAACAATAATTGGGTATTTCTTTGTGAAGCTAATTTTTTCCATTTAAGTGATTTGTGCCATGATATTACTTAAAAAGAAGAAGAAGAAAAAAAACCTTGAAGTCTTGTCTTGAAAATTACTAGCATGGAATAGCACCAGAGTTTGTGCATTAATTTTTCAAGCCAATATTTATCTGTCTGCTTCAAATTGAATGTGTTGTACTATTTTCTGGTATATGAGTTTGGCTCCTTGGATTCAGAAATGCAATAAATGCTGCAGCAGAGGAATGATGGGAAATTGAGATGTCGAACCGAGTCATCATAGCTCTGGAAGTGGACAGCTGTGTTCCCTGTGATATACCAGGGGTAGTTTGTTTTTATGGCTGGTCACATAGTATGATGAAGTGAAAAGCATTTCAATTAAGTTTCAATTTTCTCATCTTTATACTTACCTTTTTCCTAAAAATGAGGACAAAAGGACTTTGAAAATAATGAAACCAGTTATAGTGTTCTGCCATTTATCATTGGTTCTTTACTTCGGAATTAAATTTGCATATAGAAAGAAGGGATTTGCTAAGTAGTGTATTTTAAGGAAAAAAGCTTCCTTTATAGCACAATATTTATTTTATAATTTAATTTATATTACATTTGTATTTTTTAACAGGGTATCCAGAAGTTGGCTAGTCAGTATCTGAAGAGAGATTGGCCTGGAATAAAAGCTGATGATCGGAATGATTACAGGTAGCTTAATCAGTTTTCTTGTCCATTTTCTTTAAAACTTGTTTCACACAGAACCATGTCACATAATATAAAGACTCCAGTTTTTTAAAAAATTTCTTCATTTCCTCTGCTATGTTTTTAGACATGTCAAAATTACTAAACAATGTTAATGTTCTGCAACATATATAATCTATATGCAGTAGATCATTTTCATATGTCTTAAGTCTAGATTACATTTTGTTTAATTGATGGATACTCTCATAAAGAATTTAAAGTAGATAGATGACAATGGAACACAACTTGTTTCCTCAGTGACCTATAGATGAAACATTATTATAGCAATAATGAAACAGGATAATAATGTTCTATCATGATCTTGATTCTTTACTTCTGAAACAAATTCTACATTTGAAAAGATAAAATTCTATGAGCCTAGGGAAAAAGAGTTTGTGTGTGTGTGTGTACTTTATACACACCCAGGGTATCCAGAAATAGACTAGTCAACATCCACATACAAATTTTAAAGAAGGTAGATGACAATGAAATATAAATTGTGTCGTCATACAGGCGTCTTATAGCTGATTAACAATATTGTGACAGTTTCAGGTGAACAGTGAAGGAACTCAGCCATACATATACACGTGTCCATTCTCTCCCAAACCCTCCTCTCATCCAGGTTGCCGTATAACATTCAGTAGAGTTTCATGTGCTATTCAGTGGGTCCTTGCTGGTTATCCATTATAAATACAGTGTGTGCATGTTCATCCCACACTCCCTAACTATACCTCCCCCCAGAAACTGATTTGTTCTCTAAGTCTGTGAGTCTGTTTTTAAGTAAGTTCATTTGTATCATTTCTTTTTTGATTTCACATATAACAGATATGATATTTTTCTTCTCTGACTTACTTCACTGAGTATGACAATCTCTAGGTCCATTTGTGTTGCTGCAAATGGCATTATTTCATTCTTTTTAATGACTGAGTCATATTCCATTGTATATATGTACCACGTTTTCTTTATCCATTCCTCTATTGATAGATATTCAGGTTGCTTCCATGTTTTGACTAATGTAAAGAGTGCTGCAATGAACATTGGGGTGCATGTATCCATCATTCTGACTGGTGTGAGGTGATAACTCATTGTAGTTTTGATTTGCATTTCTCTAATAATTAGCAGTGTTGAACATCTTTTCATGTGCCTTTTGGCCATCTATATGTTTACTTCGGAGAAATGTCTACTTAGATCTTTTGCCCATTTGTTGGTAGGATTGTTTGCTTTAATGCTGTTAAGCTTCATGAGTTCTTTGTAAATTTTGTAGACTAATCCCTTGTCGGTCACATCATTTGCAAATATTTTCTCCCAATCCATACAGATATCTTTAAAGTATTTATAATTTTGTTTAGACTTGGATGTCTTTTTTTGCAGTTTATTTGGAAGTATTTATTAGCTTTTGTACTCAAGACTGTCCTTAATGTTGAGGGAAACTATGTCAAAGACAGGGTTTCAGAGTTTGCAGTCTGGTTGAAGTTAAGACTAATTATTACTCATGAAGCAATAGCAGAGAATCCAGGGTAATTAAGAACTCAGTATTGAAATGTGTGGTTTGGAATCTGAATATTTATCAAGTTACTGGGTCATAAGAGAATTTCTTAACAGAACTAGAAAACTGAAGGGTACACAGGAAACCTTAATAGTATTGCTGATGTAAGTAAAGCCTGACTTAGGAAGAGGCTGCTTGCTGAACAGTGGAGAAGGACTCCAACTTATAGATAGGTTGTATTCCAAGTTTGTTTGAATTTCAGGTTGTGGGCTACCAAAGAAATAAGGATAAGGTTATGACCCCAGGCTAGCTTATACAACCTAACTTTTAAAAGTATGGTAAGCCACTGGAAAAGGGAATGGCAAACCACTTCAGTATTCCTGCCTTGTGAACCTCATGAATACTATGAAAAGGCAAAAAGATAGGACACTGAAAGATGACCTCCCTAGGTTGGTAGGTGCCCAATATGCTACTTGAGATCAGTGGAGAAATAACTCCAGAAAAACTGAAGAGATGGAGCCAAAGCAAAAATAACGCCCATTTGTGGATATGACTGGTAATGGAAGTAAAGTCTGATGCTGAAAGAGTAATATTGCATAGGAACCTGGAATGTTAGGTCCATGAATCAAGGCAAATTGGAAGTGGTCAAACAGGAGATGGCAAGAGTAAAGGTCGACATTTTAGGACTCAGCGAACTAAAATGGACTGGAATGGGTGAATTTAACTCAGATGACCATTATATCTACTACTGTGGGCAAGAATCCCTTAGAAGAAATAGAGTAGCCATCATAGTCAACAAAAGAGTCCAGAATGCAGTACTTAGATGCAATCTCAAAAATGACAGAATGATCTCTGTTCATTTCCAAGGCAAACCATTCGATATCATAGTAATCCAAGTCTGTGCCCCTACCAGTCATGCTGAAGAAGCTGAAGTTGAATGGTTCCATGAAGACATACAAAATCTTGTAGAACTAACACCAAAAAAGATGTCCTTTTTATTAAAGTGGAATGCAAAAGTAGGAAGTCAAGAAACACCTGGAGTAACAGGCAAATTTGGCCTTGGAGTACGGAATGAAGCAGAGCAAAGGCTAATAGAATTTTGCCAAGAGAATGCACTGGTCATAGCAACCACCCTCTTCCAACAACTTAAGATAAGACTGTACATGTGGACATCAGATGGTCAATACCGAAATCAGATTGATTATATTCTTTGCAGCCAAAGATGGATAAGCTCTATGCAGTCAGCAAAAACAAGATTCCCTGGAGAAGGGAATGGCTACCCATTCCGGTATTCTTGCCTGGAGAATTCCATGGACAGAGGAGCCTGGTGGGGTCTATGGGGTTGCAAAGAGTTGGACACGACTGAGAGACTTTCAGTTTCACTTTCACTTTACAGGGAGAAGAGGTTTGGGAGCCCTGTGGGGTCTCTCTTATAGGACACTATTCTGGAATTCCAGTTGAGTTATTTCAAATCCTGAAAGATGATGCTGTGAAAGTGCTGCACTCAATTTTGGAAAACTCAGCAGTGGCCATGGGACTGGAAAAGGTCAGTTTTCATTCCAGTCTCAAAGAAAGGCAATGCCAAAGAATGCTCAAACTACCGCACAGTTGCTCTCATCTCACACGCTAGTAAAGTAATGCTCAAAATTTTCCAAGCCAGGCTTCAGCAATATGTGAATCATGAACTTCTGGATGTTCAAGCTGGTTTTAGAAAAGGCAGAGGAGTCTACGGCCATGCCACCCTGAATGCGCCCGATCTCGTCTGATCTCGGAAGCTAAGCAGGGTCGGGTCTGGTTAGTACTTGGATGGGAGAAAAGGCAGAGGAACCAGAGATCAAATTGCCAACATCCTCTGGATCATCGAAAAAGCGAGTGAGTTCCAGAAAAACATCTATTTCTGCTTTATTGACTATACCAAAGCCTTTGACTGTGTGGATCACAATAAACTGTGGAAAATTCTGAAAGAGATGGGAATACCAGATCACCTGACCCACCTCTTGAGAAACCTATATGCAGGTCGGGAAGCAACAGTTAGAACTGGACATGGAACAACAGACTGGTTCCAAATAGGAAAAGGAGTACATCAAGGCTGTATATTGTCACCCTGCTTATTTAACTTATATGCAGAGTCCATCATGAGAAACGCTGGGCTGAAAGAAGCACAAGCTGGAATCAAGATTGCCAGGAGAAATATTAATAACCTCAGATATGCAGATGACACCACCTTTATGGCAGAAAGTGAAGAGGAACTAAAGAGCCTCTTGATGAAAGTGAAAGAGGAGAGTGAAAAAGTTGGCTTAAGCTCAACATTCAGAAAACTAAGATCATGGCATCTGGTCCCATCACTTCATGGGAAATAGATGGGGAAACAGTGGAAGCAGTGTCAGACTTTATTTTTTTGGGCTCCAAGATCACTGCAGATGGTGACTGCAGCCTTGAAATTAAATGATGCTTACTCCTTGGAAGGAAAGTTATGACCAACCTAGACAGCATATTAAAAAGCAGAGACATTACATTGCCAACAAAGGTTCATCTATCTAGTCAAGGCTATGGTTTTTCCAGTAGTTATGTATGGATGTGAAAGTTGGACTGTGAAGAAAGCTGAGCACCGAAAAATTGATGCTTTTGAACTGTGGTGTTGGAGAAGACTCTTGAGAGTCCCTTGGACTGCGAGGAGATCCAACCAGTCCATCCTAAAGGAGATCAATCGTGGGTGTTCATTGGAAGGACTGATGCTGAAGCTGAAACTCCAATACTTTGGCCACCTCATGCGAAGAGCTGACTCATTGGAAAAGACCCTGATGCTAGGGGGGATTAGGGGCAGAAGGAGAAGGGAATGACAAAGGATGAGATGGCTGGATGGCATCACCAACTCAATGGACATGGGTTTGGGTGTACTCCGGGAGTTGGTGATGGACAGGGAGGCCTGGTGTGCTGCGATTCCTGGGGTCGCAAAGAGTCAGACACGACTGAGTGACTGAACTGACTGACTCATTCTGCCTTCACCTCTGCAAAGCCTCACCTTCTAATACCATTATCACCTTTGAGGAATAGGATTTCCACATATGAATTCTGGGGGAACACAGACGTTCAGATCATAGCAGGTCTTTTCTATGTAAATATTCTTTGGAGTTCCCTCAGCTCTCCAGTGACTATTTTAAGTCATCTATTTTCCTGTCTTTAAATATTGCCTATAAACTAGTAATGATCTGTGTTTTTAGGAATTCTGCAGCTTGGGAACAGACCTCATTTTCTCTTAGGAATGTTAAGTAGCTGCTTCTCTGCTTTCACAGTTCGATTTGCCACAGTACCACCTTTCACAATTTCATTTGCCACAGTACCACCCACCATATATATGTCTTTGTAAAACAGGCCTACTGTCACCCCTTACTTGAAAATCTGTTGTTTTTCCCTTCTAATAGTATGTAATTTTTAAAAAATTCTGATATCCAAAGCCACAAGGAGTCTTGACCCCAAATTACCTTTCTTTCCTCCTTTCTTACCATTTCTCTTTCTTTCATGCTAGGTTCCCCAGCTCTTGGGAGCTTTAAACTTCAGCTGTATTGCAGTTCTTATCACACCTCAACTAGACTGAGTATCAGTCAATCCCTGCCTTTACTTCTGTTACCTAGGATGAGGGTAGTCTCCCTATCTACTACCAAGACCAACAATACGTGGACACTTATTTATTAAGCACCATACTTTCTCCTTATATCAGTCACTATATATGTTAATCTTAGATTATGAATTTAACGTGCCAGCATTTTCTAGAGTCTTCTTGATGTGTGATGTTGTTTTCCAAGTCAAGAAAGATATGTGATTTTGTTTGTTAAACTTGTTTTTACTTAAAAAAAGTAATAATGGTTTCATGTGCAGTTTTAAGAAATAAGACAAAGAGTGCTGTTACAGTTTCCCCAGTGGTATTATCTTGCATAACTGTACTACAGCATCACAGTTAAGAAATCAATATTGATACAATCCACCAATCTAATTCAGAATTCACCAGTTTTACGTGCTTTCGTCTGTGTGTATGTAGGTGTATGTATATTAAGTTCTGTGGTGTTTTATTACATATATAGATTCATGTGACCACTGATGCAGTCAAATAAATTTGTTGATTTGTTTCCTAATAAAAATTTTTCCTGATAAGGTTTGATCTGTTTTCCAGTGTCTTAGTTATATGAGAAATAGTTTACAGCATGATTTTAGGTGGTATATGGATCAGTTTTTTTTTTTTTTAATTTTTTGCCACATCATGCAGTATGTGAAATCTTAGTTCCCCACAGGAATCAAAGCTGTGCCTCCTGCTTTGGGAGTGTGGAATCTTTTTTCCCATTAATTTTTTCATTTTAATTGGAGGATAATTGCTTTACAATATTGTGATGGTTTTTTGCCATACATCAACATGAATTGGCCACAGGTATATATGTATGTCCTCCCATCCTGAACCTCCCTCCCACCTCCGTCCCCACCCTGTCCCTCTGGATTGTCCCAAAGCACTGACTTTGGGTGCCTTGCTTCATGCACTGAACTTGCACTGGTCATCTCTTTTACATATGGTAATGTACATGTTTCAGTGCTATTCTCTCAAATCATACCATCTTTGCCTTCTCCCACTGAGTCCAAAAGTCCGTTCTTTACATCTTTGTCTCCTTTGCTGCCCTCCATGTAGGATCGTTGGTCCTCTCTTCTAAATTCCATATATATGCATTAATATACAGTATTTGTCTTTCTTTTTCTGACTTATTTCACTCTGTAATAGGGGGAGAATGGAGTCTTAACCACTGGATCAGTGAGGAATCCTAGCTCAATATTTTTGAATTCTAATTACAACTTAATTATTATGGCAAGTTTTATTTTTCAATTAGTATAGAATATGAATTGTAAGATACATATATCTTCATTTAAAAGGTGAGTCATTTTAACAAAAAAAAGATAAAAATGGTATAGGAGATATGAGGTACAAACTGTAAGAAATACACAAAGAACTTAGGATACCTTTATTAGAGTGAGGACACTTTTTTTTCTTTTTTTACTTTTTATTTTATTTTTGATTGTGCTGGATCTTCATTTATGTGCATGGGCTTTTTCTCGTTGCAGCATGCAGGACCTACTCTTCGTTGTGGTGCTCAGGTTTCTCCTTGCAGTGGCTTCTCCTGTTGCAGAGCACAGGCTTTAGGTGCACGGCCTTCAGTAGTTGCATCTTGCAGGCTTAGTTTCTGTGCAGCATGTGGAATCTTCCCGGACCAGGGATTGAACCCACATCCCCTGCATTAGCAGTTGGATTCCTATGCATTGCCCCACCAGGGAAGTCCAAGACTCTTTTAAAAAATTCTTTAATAGTATTGCTGGGACCAGGAGCAATATTATGTAAACAGAAGAGCAGAGGTTTGGAAGCCAGACAGATTCTGGATTTGAATCTAGTCTCCATCATTCCCTCCTCTCCTTCCTCCTGTAAATATATATTGAGTGAGTCTGCTATGCGAGACCCTATTCTGTGTGCTGAGGATACTAGAGTGAATAAGACAAAGTTTCTGCTTTGTAAAAGTGAAAAAAAAATAAGTGTCTTCACTCTGATAAAGGGGTATCCTAAGTTCTTCGTGTATATCTTATACAGTTTGTGCCTTATATCTCCTGTACCATTGTTATCTTTTTTTTTGTTAAAATGACTCACCTTTTAAATTAAAAATATATATCTTACAATTCATATTCTAATTGAAAAATAAAAGCATTCATTCTAGTGAAAGACAGGACAATAAGCATGTGAGTAATTAAACATGTTACTCTGTGATAAGGATAGTAAGAAGAACAGAGTACTAAGAAGTGCTGGGCACTGTAGCGGCTATACTGTGTAAAGCATAGACTTTAGGAGGACAAGAGCAGAATCAGAGAGAGGTCATTTAGGCTATTGTAGTAATCCAGGTATGGGATAATGGTGGCTGAAACCAGGGTAGTAGCAATGGATAGACAGAGATAGAGAGTAATCAGTTTCCTTTTATTTTAAAAGTCTAATGAAAAAAAAAAAAAAAGTCTAATGAATAGTATTTCTTGGTGGATCAGATGTGGAATATGAGGAGGAAAAAAGAATCAGTGATGACTCTAGTGGTGTTGGCTTGAACAACTAGAAGGTTTGAGTAGCTGTCAATGAGGTGAAATAGATTAATAGAACATTTTAGGGAAATCAAGAATTTGATTTCAGACATTAAGTTTTAAGATACTTGCTAAATATCTTAAGTCAGATATGTTAAACAGGCAACTGAGTAGTTACAGAAGATGTCTGAATTAAAAATTCAGGAATAATCAGCATATTGACAGTATTTAAAACCATGAGACTACATGAGCTTATCTAGGAGAGAGTGTGTGGTAGTAGGAGAGAAGAAGTTGTGGGAGAGAAGAAGCTGACTGTGGGGACACTCAGCTTTTACAGGGCAAAGAGATTGAAAGGAACCAGCAAAGGAGACTAATCTCTGGTTAGTGAGATAAAGGCAGACCAAGAGAGAGTGATAATCTGGAAGCCAAGTGAAGAAAACATTTTAAGAAGGATAAATTAGGTCAGTAGTGCTGATAGCCTGAATAATAGGCCTAAACTTGAATCGACTATTTGGATTAGCCACAGGGAGATCTTTGATGACTTTGACAAGTAATTTCAGAATGGTGAATGTTAAAGCCTTATTTGAATTGAATCAAGAGTGACCAGCAAGAGAAACAGAAGCAGTAATTTCAGACATTTCTTTCAAGGAGTTTTGCTGTTAAAGGGAACAGACTTTGGGGTGGTAGCTAGAGGGAAATGGGAGGGTTGATGGAAGATTTATTTATTTATTTTTTAAGATGGGAGATATTATATGAGTATGATCCAAGAGAAAGGAAAAAGTTTATATTGTAGGAGAAAGCACAATTGCTGGATTGCTCTTCTTGAGTTCAGTTCAATCGCTTAGTCGTGTCCGACTCTTTGCGACCCCATAACTGCAGCACTCCAGGTCTCCCTGTCCATCACCAACTCCCAAAGTTTACTCAAACTCATGTCCATTGAGTTGGTGATGCCATCCAACCATCTCATCTTTTGTCATCCCCTTCTCCTCCTGCCTTCAATATTTCCCAGTATCAGGGTCTTTTCAAAAGAATCAGTTTTTCGCATCAGGTGGCCAAAGTATTGGAGTTTCAGCTTCAGCATCAGTCTTTCCAGCGAATATTAAGGACTGATTTCTTTAAGGATGGACTGGTTGGATCTCTTTGCAGTCCAAGGGACTCTCAAGAGTCTTCTCCAACACCACAGTTCAAAAGCATCAATTCTTCGGTGCTCAGCCTTCTTTATAGTCAACTGTCACATCTATACATGACTACTGGAAAAACCATAACTTTGACTAGATGGACCTTTGTTGGCAGAGTAATGTCTCTGCTTTTTAATATGCTGTGTAGGGTGGTCATAATTTCCTTTCAAGGAGTAAGTGTCTTTTCATTTCATGACTGCAGTCACCATCTGTGGTGATTTTGGAGCCCCCCAAAATAAAGTCTGTCACGGTTTCCATTGTTTCCCCATCTATTTGCTATGAAATGATGGGACTGGATGTCATGATCTTAGTTTTCTGAATGTTAAGCTTAAGCCAACTTTTTCACTCTCCTCTTTCACTTTCATCAAGAGGCTCTTTAGTTCTTCACTTTCTGCCATAAAGGTGGTGTCATCTGCATGTCTGAGGTTATTGATATTTTCCTGGCAATCTTGATTCCAGCTTGTGCTTCATCCAGCCCAGTGTTTCCCATGATGTACTTTTCATATAAGTTAAATAAGCAGGGTGACAATATACAGCCTTGACATACTCCTTTTCCTATTTGGAACCAGTCTGTTGTTCCATGTCCAGTTCTAACTGTTACTTCTTGACCTGCATGCACATTTCTCAAGAGGCAGGTCAGGTGGTCTGGTATTCCCATCTCTTTCAGAATTTTCCACAGTTTATTGTGATCCACAGTCAAAGGCTTTGGTATAGTCAATAAAGCAGAAATGGATTTTTTTTTTTTTTTTACTCTCTTGCTTTTTCGATGATCCAGCTGATGTTGGCAATTTGATCTCAGGTTTCTCTGCCTTTTCTAAAACCAGGTTGAACATCTGAAAGTTCAACAGTTCACGTATTGTTGAAACCTGGCTTGGAGAATTTTGAGCATTACTTTACTAGCGTGTGAGATGAGTGCAATTGTGTGGTAATTTGAGCATTCTTTGGCATTGCCTTTCTTTGGGACTGAAATGAAAACTGCCCTTTTCCAGTCCTGTGGCCACTGCTGAGTTTTCCACATTTGCTGGCATACTGATTGCAGCACTTTCACAGCATCATCTTTCAGGATTTGAAATAGCTCAACTGGAATTCCATCACCTCCACTAGCTTTGTTCATAGTGATGCTTCCTAAGACCCACTTGACTTGACATTCCAGGATGTCTGGCTCTAGGTGAATGATCACACCATCTTGATTATCTGGGTCATGAAGATCTTTTTTGCGTAGTTCTGTGTATTCTTGCCCCCTCTTCTTAATATCTTCTGCTTCTGTTAGGTCCATACCATTTCTGTCCTTTATTGATCCCATCTTTGCATGAAATATTCCCTTAGTATCTCTGATTTTTCTTGAAGAGATCTCTAATCTTTCCCATTCTATTGTTTTCCTCTATTTCTTTGCACTGATCACTGAGGAAGGCTTTCTTATCTCTCCTTACTGTTTTTTGGAACTCTGCATTCAAATGGGTATATCTTTCCTTTTCTCCTTTGCTTCTTTCTTCTCTTCTTTTCACAGCTATTTGTAAGGCCTCCTCAGACAGGAAGTCTTGAGTTAGAGGTTATATAATGTACAGATGTGAAAAATGGCCTTCAGAGCATAAGTAATTTTTGGAGTAAAGAGAAAGATAACCCAGTATATTGGTGCAAATGCAGGGAGAGAGGTCGCTGTGGAGGGAGCATGTGGACATTGTCTTCATGCTTCATTATCAGCTGGAAAGTGTGGTCATATTAGAGGTTTGAGATGAGAGGGGAATGTGGGAAATAATTATCTATAAGAGTGAGCAAATAAGTAAAGTAGGGGAATATAGTAGGATTGCTGGGTAACACGGGCTTCCCTGAAACCCCAGTTGGTAAAGAATCTGCCTGCAATATGGGAGACCCCAGTTTGATTCCTGGATTGGGAAGATCCCATGGAGAAGGGTAACACTAAGGTTTATTTGACATGAATTTAAAGTGAGAATAGGTAGCATGATTATTTTCTTCAGCAGTGCTCTGTTGCACAGACGTTGGTATAGTGTAAACAGAATTTTGGATTTAACCAAGTTTGGAATTTGTAAATTATAATGATGGAAAGAGAGTGAGGCAGAGGTAATATGGTATACATTAGAGAGTGATAATATTGGAAATCTAGGCTGGATAAAGGGAGCCATAAAGGAAGATTATGAGAAGGGAGTAAAGGACAGTGGAAAGGAGGCAGGATGAAATGGATTGTGGGCTCTGATTGGGTTGAGTAATTGTTGAAGTAAGAATCCTAAAGAGAGTGAGAAGGAAGAGGCATTGGTCAGAGATTAGATGATTAAATTGGTATTAGAGTAGACGGATAGTTATTGATAATGGCAAAGTCTAGGTTATAACCATGAGAGTACTAGTTCCTGGTGAATAGCCAGAGGAAAATTTCACAACTTCTCCAAGCCTTACTTTTTCTCCTCTGCAAAACAGGGATAATGCCTGTCTTACAAAGTTGTCGTAAGGATTAAATGATGTGGTACATGTAAAATACATGACATAGTGCCTAGCATGTGATAGGTTCTTAATAGAATCTCCTTGCTTTCTTTTATAATTTTGAGTCTTATTTCCTCAGCTGAACCAGAGTAGTAAAATACTGTAAATGCTTGATACCTTTCCTTATGTTACGAAATTTTATATATGAAGCCTAAGGAAACGAAATTTTTAGGAACTCACTCTACAACCCATTATTATATTCTCAGTTGAAATGAAAAACACCATTGTCATTGGAACTACCACTATTATGTTAATAAGTACTTCTACAAAGTACTTCTGTAGTATTTCTTCTACAATTCTGTGACTGTTACTATTTATTCATTTAAAAGAATCTGTGTGGCAAGAATTTTCACATCATTTGCATTTAATTGTTATAATAGTGGTACATGGTGCTGGTATTTTTATTATTTTTCCATTTGCCAGTAGAGGAAATGAAAGTGTAGTGAGATGTGCTGCAGAAGATTATATTGGTTAAACTAGAACTTGAACCCAGATCTTCTCACTAACTGGTAACCGAATTTCAGGCAATTCATGGTGTGTCATTGTTGAAAATATTTGTGTTCTACGTATTTGTCTGCTAATCTCTAAAGATCTCTTTTTAAACTCTATAATGAAAGGATTTTTCTTTTTATTTTACAGTCTTTATGATTTATACATTCATCCATCCATTCATTGTTTTCATTCAATACATACTTATTGTAACCTTTCTAATTATTAGGCCACGTGCTAGGTCATAGAAATACAGTTATGAGAAAGACATACACCCCTGCCTTCAGGAAATTTTTTCTGAAGTGAGATGGACAAACATTTACAATTACATAAAGATACTTATAATTGAAGGAAAAGTGCTAGAACCATGTGAACAGACCTTGTGAACCATGTGAACAAGGAAGGATTTGATTGAGTCTGTGCATTGGCTTGGTGGTGATCATGACACTTCCCTGTGTCAGTCACTTAGTCGTGGCGACTCTTTGCGACCCCATGGCCTGAAGCCCATAAGGCTTCTCTGTGCATGGAATTTTCCATCAAGAATACTGAAGTGGGTTGCCATTCCCTTCTCCAAGGAGACTTCCCTGAGGAAGTTCCATTTAAGCTGAGATTTGAAGGATAAGCAGCAGTCAGTTAGATGGAGGGGTAAAAGGAAGAAGGGGCAAGCGTGGATGAAGGAATTCTTTCTTCCCTATTCCCCTCCTTTGTCCTTTCTTTCCATTTTTCCTTCCTTCCTTCAGATTATAATTATAATGGTTCTTTCTCATTTTCTTTATGGTTTTAAAATGTATTTTAAGTATAAATTAATAATTACAAAGCAGAGAACTGAATTTTTCTTAGTGCATTCTCGAAAATTATCAATTTTGGACTGCTTACGAGGTTCTGTGGTGAGTTTACCTTCTAGATTCCATTAGTGGTCATGCAGTGAGACCATGGAGGACGTTAATTTTGCTGTTTTTTTCCAGTTTTATTGAAAAATAATTGATAAACCTCACTGTATAAGTTCGAGGTATACAGTGTGATGGTTTGCCTTATGCATATTGTGAAATGATTACCGCAGTAGGTTTAGTTAACATTTATTATCCCGTATTCATTTTGCTCTTAAACTCCATCATTGGTTTTATGCTGACAGTTTTTGCTGGCACAACACACTGACTTTTTTTTCCAGAGGTGAATTAATATACCTCTGTTTAAAGAAGTGAATATTTCCATCTAAACTGATGCATTCAGTGTATTATATAAACTACCAATCCATTGCACAAACTATTTATCCCTGTAGTTGAAAAATACAGTTTCAAGGTTGTTTTTTTTTTTTTTTTTCTCAGTTCCAAGTAGAATGGGGACCCAGGCAACTTTTCTTTTTCTTGTTTTCACACTGTCATCTGTTGACCCACAGCTAGCATTTTATGTATTGATAGCACGTGGTCCCATATATTGCTGTAGCAGGAAATCCATTAGACGTAAGAAGAGAAATCTTATTAGATGAATATTATATCAATGCAATATCTCTTTTTAGCAAAGTACCACTCATTGTTACAAGTTCTAAAATATGTTTATAACTAGTATAGGATCATGTTGGGACTAAGGCATTTAGGAAAGCAGAAGAGAAGATTTGAAAAGGAAATTGACTACAGAAAGCAAAGAATGAATAATTCTTTGACTTTACCAAAAGATTCCTGAGAGCACATTTATCAAGCAAAGGTGATGGAACTTGGTTGGAATGACTCCAAGAGGCAATGAGATTCTGGATAAGTGTTATTAAAACAGAGAAACAGATGTAGAGCAATAATACCATAGACTTCTTTTGTCTAACAAATAGACTTCTCAAGAACATAAGCAATTGCTCATGATTTTTTTTCCAGTCACATCCATTTATGTAAGAGAGCAATATAATATAGTTGAAAGAAAATGTACTTTAGAGGTATTTGTCTGTATCTCAGTACTGCCACATTCTTGTGTGAGCTAGGGTGATCTTCTAAATTTGAGCCTCAGTTACCTCATCTCTGTAATCAGGAAAATACCTTAATGAAATAATGAAATTTGGTATTCATAGTGACAGTCCTGAAACAGTGAAAGACCTGCAAAGTCTGAATTATTCACTAATTTTTTTATAGTGTTAGCTTTGTCTAGAATTGTAATCCTTGTATCACTTTGCTCCAGTATCATGAATAGCTGATGAATCAAAACAGCCCATTGTCAGGCTATAGAGAAACAGAGCATATTCCATGTTTCTACTTGTTATATATGCTAAAAACATTACTACCTATGAACCAATATAAATTCACTTTAAACTAAAAAGAAACTGTTAATTCTGTTTGTTGGTGCTAGCCAGAGAGCAAAAGATTAGGCAACTTGTTCTTCCTTTTCTCTGCCTAATACTTTTCTGTCCCTCTTTGAATTTAGGAGCATG
Organism: Muntiacus reevesi; assembly: GCF_963930625.1. Taxonomy (NCBI): domain Eukaryota; kingdom Metazoa; phylum Chordata; class Mammalia; order Artiodactyla; family Cervidae; genus Muntiacus; species Muntiacus reevesi. The sequence continues at coordinate 38,804,904 of NC_089257.1, forward strand.
TATCCTGTTTGGAAATCTTTTCTCGAGGGAACAATGCAGGTAGCCCAGTCTCGGATCAATATATGTGAAAACTATAAAAACTTCATTTCTGAGCCTGCAAGGACAGTGAGAAGCCTAAAAGAACAGCAACTAAAAAGGGTATCGTTTCTATTTGTTCTTTTCTTTTAATATCTCACTACTACGTTTATAATCTGCAAGATTATGTTCAATTGCATTTTACACTTTGAATTTTTCTCTATGTTCCAAATGTTTCTGATTTTAACATAGACTTTCTGATTTCAACATGTTCCCTCTGGCTACTGTATTTTATTAATTGACACAGGTGAGTGTGATTTGAATCTGAAAGCTCAGTAAACATTTCTTACAAATATCACTTTTCAATTTAACTCAAGGAAGTAGACCTCCTTAGATTGGTGTATATTAAAACAATTACAGTGTTGTCAATCCCACTAAGTCTTGATAAAATCTTAGTTTCGGTTTGATCCATTTTGCATAATAATTTAAAGGAAATTGACACATCTTGACCATATCTAGCAAACTTATTACCAAAATTGGGTTACTCTAAGGTTTAATTATATAAACTACATAAAAAATTTTAAATGATTATACAGAATTTTAAAATTCATAGAAAGAATAATGTGATTTTTATGAAAAGCTTGTGATTGAAAGTAGGTAATTGAATTAGATCCTCTTAGGAAATAGTTACAAAATTAGAGATTATCATGATGCCTAAGAAGTATTTAAATATTTTTTATGGAAGTATTAATACTTTAAAAATTATTAAAGTAATTATTTAAGGAAATAATATTTCACAAGCCATTGTTTTGATTCTAATTGTCCTTTGGATTTTCACTAATTTTTACAAATGAAAACTAAATAGGCTAATCTTCCATTTTTGCCAAAGATGATTTTAGTAGCACGAAATCAATGTTATTAATAAATATATCTCTTTCAAGCACTCACGTAATATCAGTGGGTTTTAACATACTTCTATAAGAATGCCTCTGCTCAAAATTGTCTTTCAAAATTTTCTTTCAAAACAATACATGGTCACTGACCAAACAAGGCTTTCAATTGGAAGAAAAAATGTTGTGTGTGTATGTATCCATCAGCCCACGCAGAGAGTGAGTCGGAGACAGAGGTAGAGAATTGATCTAGCTCCTTCCTAACTGGGAGGAAATATGATGTTTCAAATAGCCGGTACATTCACCAAATCTAATTGAATTATTGGAAGTTCTACATTTCTCAATATCAGAATATTTTGAAAGAGTTAACCGATTTGTGCTCTTCTACGACCTGAATGTCACTGAACATACCGGGGCAAAGAATGCTTGGTGAGGTTTGACAAGTCCACTTATCTGTGAATTAGCTTATATTATAGCCAGTAATAATAGTGTTTATGTTTTATCTAAGCAGTTGTTGAACACTAAATATATTTTGAGCATTCGAGGAGGGAATGGCAACCCACTCCAGTATTCTTACCTGGAGAATACCATGGACAGAGGAGCTTGGCAGGCTATAGTTCATAGGTCACAAAGAGTTGAACACAACTGAAGCAAGTTACACACACATCATATATTGAGCATACCTATCAGGACTCTGAAATTGCAGATGACAGAAACTTACTTCAAACTGACTTAAACCAAGAAAAGAATGTATAACTAAAAATTTCAGCGGGGATGGAATCCAGGCAGGAGTGGATCCAGGAGCTCAAATGATGGCATTAGAATTCGTGTTTCTTCCCATCCGTTAGCTTTCCCCGGTGGCTTCATTCTTCAGCAACTCTCTGTGGCATAGCAACTCTCTCCACATTGTGCTGTCCCTAACATGCCAGATTTACAAATATCAGAACTAGCAATTCCACAATTTCCACTTTCCCCAAAGTTCTAACAAAACTACCAGAATTGAAGCTCATTGACTTTTCTTGAGTTACAGAGGTTATAGTCCTTGTGCAAACTACATGGACTAAAAATGGGAAAAGATGATTCTCCAAAAGAAAATTGAGATGGATTCCCAGTGGAGCAAGAAAAGCAACACATGGCCACAAATACTGACTTTTCCAATTGTACTTCCCAAACTTTACAACAAATTGACTCCACATAGGATCAAAAAATCATCTGTTTTTTGTTCTGTACCCCAACCCTTTCTCCATACTTTCTTTTTTCTTTTAGCCTCCTTTTGGATTAATCTTGTATTTTTCTTGTTGTTCTTTTAGGGTGATGAGAACACTTAATATGAGCTCTACCCTCTTAACAGATTTTTTAAGTGTACAATACAATATTGTTATCTATAAGCACAATGTTGTGCGGACAATCTCTAGAACTTATTTATTTTGTATAACTGAAATTTTTTATGTTTGATTATTTTATGTATTTCATGTAAGTGGAATCGTGCAGTATTTGTTCTTCCGTGACTGGCTTATTTCACTTGGCATAATGTCCTCTAGTTTCAACCATTTTGTTGCATGGATGCGTGCATGGGATATCCTTTTTTAAGGCTGAATAATATTCTACCATATGTATATACCATATTTTTTAATACATTCATGCATTTATCCACATTTTCGCTATTTCCATATTTTGACTTTTGTGAATAGTGCTGCAGTAAACATGGGAATACTAATATTTCTTTGATATCCTGATTTCACTTCTTTTGGATAAATACCTAGAAGTAGGATTGCTGGATAATGTCTGATAGTTGTAGTTTTAATTTTTTGAGGAATCACCATGCTCTTTTCCATAAAGAGCTGTACCACTTTGCATTCTCACCAACAGTGCACAAGGGTTCCAATTTCTCCCCAACCTTGCCAATACTTGTTGTCATTTGTGTTTTTGGTAATAACCATCCTAACAGGTATGAGGTGATATCTCATTGTGGTTTTTTTTTTTTTTTTTTTTTTATTTTATTAGTTGGAGGCCAATTACTTCACAACATTTCAGTGGGTTTTGTCATACATTGACACGAATCAGCCATTGAGTTACACGTATTCCCCATCCCGATCCCCCCTCCCACCTCCCTCTCCACCCGACTCCTCTGGGTCCTCCCAGTGCACCAGGCCCGAGCACTCGTCTCGTGCATCCCACCTGGGCTAGTGATCTGATTCACCATAGATAATATACATGCTGTTCTTTTGAAACATCCCACCCTCACCTTCTCCCACAGAGTTCAAAAGTCTGTTCTGTACTTCTGTGTTTCTTTTTCTGTTTTGCATATAGGGTCATCGTTACCATCTTTCTAAATTCCGTATATATGTGTTAGTATGCTGTAATGTTCTTTATCTTTCTGGCTTACTTCACTCTGTATAATGGGCTCCAGTCTCGTCCATCTCATTAGAACTGATTCAAATGAATTCTTTTTAACGGCTGAGTAATATTCCATGGTGTATATGTACCACAGCTTCCTTATCCATTCATCTGCGGATGGGCATCTAGGCTGCTTCCATGTCCTGGCTATTATAAACAGTGCTGCGATGAACATTGGGGTGCACGTGTCTCTTTCAGATCTGGTTTCCTCGGTGTGTATGCCCAGAAGTGGTATTGCTGGGTCATATGGCACTCATTGTGGTTTTGATTTGTAGTTTCCCTGGTGATTAATGACATTGAGCAATCTTGTACTTTTTATTATCAAAATTTCCTTCACTATTAGCTTTTTAACTTTATAATCTTGTTCTTTTAGTAATTACTTTAGAGATTCCAATATGCTTTTTTGACATACTATAGTTTACCATGAATTGGTACTTTTACTGCTCTTCAAACTTCAAGTCTATTGTGAATTAGTATTTTACCACCTCTTAAACAATGTAAAAATGTTTTAATAACGTAATTCCATTTACCTCCCTATTAGGACTTCTTTGCTATTAGACCTTTTGTCTCTTTCCATGTCTTGTACTTTTTCTGCACTTTCTTTATTAATGTACTTTTTTCTGCACTTCAGTCTGAATATTTTCAACTGTTATCTTCCAGTTGATTAACACTCTGTTCTGCTATTTATCTTTTTCTTTTTGTGTGTTTTTATAGATGGATTGAAGTAGAGTTGATTTACAATACTGTGTTATTTTCAGTTGTACAGCAAAGTGATTCAGTTTTATATATTTTTCAGATCATTTTCCAGTATAAGTTATTTCAAGATATTAAATACAGGTCCCTATGCTATACAGAAAATCCTTGTTACTTACCTGTTTTATTCATAGTACTTTGTATCCATTAATCCCATACTAATTTATCCCTCCTTTCCTGCTTTTTCTCTTTGATAATATGTTTGTTTTATATGTCTGTGAGTCTATTTCTGTTTGTATATAAATTCATTTGTAGTTTTTGGATTCCACATATAAGTGATATCAGATAATATTTGTTTTTGTCTTACTTTCTTCATTTAGTATGATATTCTGTAGGTCTATCCATGTTGCTGCAGATGGCAAAATTTTGTTCTTTTTATGCCTAAATATAGTCCAGTGTGTGTGTGTATTGTGTATGCCACATCTTTATCATTTTTTTGAATATCGTTGATTTATAATGTTGTCTTAGTTTCTGCTGTAGTGTAGTTATATATACACTTATGTCCACTCTTTTTTAGATTCTGTTTCCGTATAGGTGGTTACAGAGTGTTGACTAGAGTTCCCTGTATATGCTACATCTTCTTTATACAATTATCTCTCCATGGGCACTTGGGTTGTTTTCATTTCTTCACTATTGTGTATAGTGCTTCTGTGCTGTTCTGCTATTTCTTTCTTTCTTTTTTTTTTCATTTATTTTTATTAGTTGGAGGCTAATTACTTTACAATATTGTAGTGGTTTTTGCCATACATTGACATGAATCAGCCATGGTTTTAAATGTGTTCCCCATCCCGATCCCCCCTCCCGCCTGCCTCCCCATCCCATCCCTCTGAGTCTTCCCAGTGCATCAGCAGAGGAAACCAGATCTGAAAGAGACACGTGCACCCCAATGAGCTGCTATTTCTAATCTGCTTTTAAAACTTATCTTTTGGAATCTCAGTGTATTTTTCAGTTCTGGAATTTTTTATTGTTTAAAAAATGGAGTCCATGTTATTGATGCAGTTCTTCATGTTTTTTCTTTCTCCTATTTAATGTATTACTCCTAATCTCTGTTTCATAGTTCCACTATTTGAACACTGTAGGTCTCTTTTTATCAGTACCTGTTTTTTTGTTTGTTTGCTTATTTTTGGTTATTTGGGTCTACTGCTTTTGTAAGCCTCATGGTGCTGTATATTGTGGATAAAAACTGTAGTGGCTCTGGAAGATGTTTCCTGTTTCCAAAGAGAGTTAAGTTTTTTAGCAGGCAGATAGAATACTATTTAATCACTTTGATTCTGATAGGATCTAGTGTTAGACTTTTTAGGCTTGTCTGTTTCACGTTTGTCCTTACTTCTGGGGTCTTACCTGAAAGTATAGGATATTTAACAAAGCCTTTCTGTTTTGACAAGACTTGAACTCCAGCCTTTGTCTTCTCAACATCATGTAGCTGCTCTGCTCCCTCTGTTCATTGCTCAGCTCATTAGCCTTTTAGCTACTGTTCTTTCCTGAATTTCTTGGAGCTTCATTCCACACATGCCATTTAGAAGTCAACTGATGACTTGGGGAAGTTGCATAGATTTTATGGCTTGCTTCTCTGTAGTACTCTTCTTCCCAGATTGAGTCTCTCAAGTTCCTACTCTTTTGGCACCCTCAAACTCCAACCTCGGTTTCCACAGTCTAGTTAAAAACAAAAACCCTCTTCTGTTTATATTCTGCTTCTCTGTACTGTGATTCAAAAATTGCCATAAGGAAAAAAGTCAAGGTGAATGTAGAGCATACCTAGCTGTGCTTCTCTTCTTCCAGATATTAAGTCCCTTAAGTCCAGTGTGTATTGCTGTTCTTTAATTCTGGCTATTTCTAAAAAATCTCTGTTGTCTAACTTTTACAGTTAATAGACAAGAAGAGGATAGTCTAAAACAAATTGTTCATGATCAAAACCAATTTGACTTAAAATTCTCCATCTGTAATATCTTTTTAATTGAAGTATAGTTGATTTGTAGTATTAAATTAGTTTGAGTTGAATAATATAATGGTTTAAAATATTTATAGATTATACTTCCATTTATAGTTACTATATAGTACTGACTATATTCTTCATGCTGCACAGTATATTCATGTATCTTATCTCTTGCCCCTCTCCCCTTACCTCACTCCATTAATAACCTTTGGTCTGTTCTTTATATATATGAGTCTGCTGCTTCTTTGTTGTATTCACTACTTTATTTTTTAAATTCCACATGTAAGTATTAATGTACACTGTTTGGTTTTCTCTGACTTATTTCACTAAGCAAAATACCCTCTAAGTCCATCCATGTTGTTGCAAATGGCAAATTTTCATTCTTTTTTATGACTGAGTAGTATTCCTTTGTGTGTGAACTATATGTATACCATATCTTCTTTACCCATTCATCTGTTGATGGACACTTAGAATACTTCCAAATCTTGGCAATTGTAAATAATGCTGCTATGAACACTGAGGTGCATGTATCTTTTTAAATTAGTGTTTTCATTTTCTGTGGATATATTGCCAGTAGTAGATTATTGGATCATATGGTAGTTCTAAGTTTTTGTAAGGAACCTTCATACTATTTGCCACAATGGCTGCTCCAGTTTATGTTGCCACCAACAGAGTACCAAGCTTCCCTTTTTTCCCACATCCTTGCCAGTGTTTTGTTATATGTGATCTTTTTGATGATAGTCATTCTGATAGGTGTGAAGTCATACCTCACTGTAGTTTTGATTTGCATTTTTCTGATGACTAGTGATGTTGAGCATCTTTTCATATGCCTGTTGGCCATCTGTATATCTTCTTTGGAAAATTGTCTATTCAGATCTTCTGCCCATTTTTTAATCAGGTTTTTTTAAATATCAAATTGAACTGTTTATATATTTGAATGTTAACCTCTCTGTAACATTTTAATGTTTGTGTTCTTTTTAAAAATTTTCTCTATTTTGTCAGTTTTATTTATTGTTTAAATAGTTTTACAGAAAAATAGCTTCTTCACCTCAGTAGACTATTTGTGTTTCCTACTCCTTTACCTTCTTAGTTTTTATAGTAGTTGTAATTAATACATAGATAATTATTTTTAGATTATTCTGTTTTTTTTGCATTCTCTATTTCCTAATTTATTGTTAATGTTTCTATACAAGCTTTATGTTTATTATTTTTTACTTCGGAATACATCTTTTGTTTATTCTGCTTTATTCAATCATTCCTCTGTTTTATTAGCACTAAGGTAATAAAAATTAAATTTTTTTTAAAGTTATTTTCTTAGGATGAATTTCCAAGACATGACTACCGGGTCAGAGAACCTTCAAGTTGTTAGCAGATCTGTCTATCCAGTATCTGTGTCATACCCATGAATCATACTTTTAATTTCTTCAATAGAATCCTGAATTATAATATTCACATTTTTCATTTTGTATGGTCCCTTAGCTGTAATGTAAACTTACATTCATGTCTCTGTTCAGTGCTAATACCTTTTAGGAAAAAGTTGGACATATTTCACATCAAGGCTTTTCTTAACATAGATACTGTTAAGCTTCTTTTTAAGTATATAACTTAATCCTCCTCAGAAAATTGGATTTCTACAGAAAAAAATTTTTATTTTAAAAGTTGGAAAGGAAATCCTATTCTTTTGCAAATTAAGTTTGATGACTTTTATTTAGTAATTATTTTTGATATTTTGCTGTGTACAGGCATTTTCCTTTGAAGAAGAACCCAAATTACTTTCACTTGAAAGAAAGAGTTCACTTGGGTGGTAGAGAACACTTGGTTGTTATTTTAATGAATGCTAGGGAAGAAAGGGTCACAAGAGATCTCTTCATTGTGCACACAGGCTCTCTCTAATACTGTTTCATAAACTTATCTTAGAAACGTATGTAAAGAGAAAAATCAAGTAGGATAGACCCAACTAGAGTTTAATGAAGAGATTTTTGAGAAGTCCTTTAAAAAATATGAATAACACAAAATTCTTCTAATATTGTGGCACATATAGAATGTAATTTAATTAATAACCTTTTATAGATGGAAATTAATTAAGTAATATCTATGAGATACTTGGTTACCCGAGAGTAAGGAGAGATGTCTTTTCCTTCAAAGGGTAGGGGTATAAGGAGTGAGTGACTGTGTGTGTGTGTGTATGCATGTGCTTGTGTGTATGTGCCCATGTACATGTACCCACGGTGTTCACTTTGTGTGAGTATTCCAAGATTCTATCCACATGGCTTGCAATCCTCAGGAAAACCTTTGACCTACTGTATTTCATTTCCTCTCAAAATATTCAAATTAGCAGACCTTTTCAGTGCTTGTGTATCACCATGGGACTCTTGGGCTTCCCTTCATTGATTAGTTTTTCTGAGGCCAAGTTTCATTGTTTTGGACATACATTTTGGATATAGATACCTTACACCTGACTCTTCTTTTAAATAATCCATCCCTTTTGCCCATTAAACACAGCTGTATTTTTTCAGGCTATGCCCCACTTCCTGATTATTAATATCTAATTGTACCCATGGAGCTTTCTCTTAGCTCTTCACACATGCAGGCATGGCATTATTGGGATGTTTAGCACTATTCTGTGGGAGTGTCAGGTTGTTATGAAGGAGGAAAGAGGTGTTTTTGGTTTTGTTTACCCTTTATTTATAGCCTGACACTTATTACATGCTCAATAAATGTACCCATAGGGAACCTTTCAGTTCTCTCTCTTCCTGTAGAGTAGTCCCTTTCTTAACACCTAAGTTACTGAGAAACTCTAGCCTGTATGTCAAACGTTTAAGTTTAAATTTATTTGTGCTTTACCCTTGCTCTTCTGATGTCCTTGTTCTACTCTACACTGTTCATCCTGGCACAGTAGTCTCTTAACCAGTACCTCTTCCTGCTTTGCTGAGTTTCTTCAGTCTCCACCATATATTGACAGTGTTATTCCAGGCTCAGAAGTTTTTCAATGGAGGCTGCCCTGAATTGACCTCAAACTGGTAAAACTGGGGAAACTCAAACTGGGGAAACTGGCCTCAAACTGTTTCCAACTGGGGAAAAAAATTCCACTTTGGACATCCAGAAGGGTCCCAAAGCAGTGTTACGTGGGCCCCATTGTGTTATAAGAATTATTCATTAAATATTTCTTTGCATTATTATGTCTGTCCCTTCTCCTAGAATCTGTATCCAAAGAGTTGAATTTGGGATAGTTTTGAGTAATAATTGTTATGTGATACCCAGGTTTCTTGCTTCTCCTTCATCTTGGACTTACCATGTTAAACTTCTTAGATTTCACTCTTCCTTCACTCAGTGCTGAAGTGAATCCTTCAGTACCCTTTGTGCCATAGGAGACTTTATTAGTATTATGAAGATTATACAATTGCTTTCATCTTTTGCCTTTATTGCTGTGCTCCAACACTAAGAACATTTTCTTTATTGCTCTTCTTATGCCCTAGTCAGTTATCAGCAGCACTCAGAGGTTATTTCTCAAAGCAGAGTTACTAGACAAAATGTGACACTATTCCATACATTACTTGAAATGGGAATACCAGCTGTTCACTGGATTTTAATTTGCAATTTGAAGGGTTCTAAAAGTGCTGATTCTTCTCCTAGGTTTCCATCCTGAGGGCATAGTGCATAGTTCTTAGGACAGACTCATTTTCTATAAGCCTAAAGACTAAAATCATAAACTGCACTTTGTATTTTACAGTGTGTGGACCAGTTGACAAAGATCCAAACTGAATTGCAAGAGACAGTAAAAGATTTAGCTAAAGGCAAGAAGAAATACTTTGAGACTGAACAGATGGCTCATGCAGTACGAGAGAAAGCTGACATCGAGGCAAAGTATGTGTTTTAGCATTTCTGAAAAACTAATTATGCAAATAAATGTGATTTTTGCCAGTACTTTGTTTTCTGTTAGTACAGGGCATTTCATCAGACATGTAAATGTTACATACTTTAGATCAAATTTTTCTCTTACATTGGTTGATTTTATTTACATTAATATTAGCAAAATGAGAATGTTTGATCAGTTTTCACATTAAATTGAATTTTGAAAAAGAAAGAAGACAAATGAACATTGTATTGGAAGCTTAGCAAAAGTCTGCTTAAGTTGCTTAAGTGTCTGAACATCAGGGTTTTAGAGCCTCATTTTTCTCATACCAGACTAAATCAGTTGTAGGTGAAAAATCCCTGATCCTCAGTGTGCCATTGAAGGATAATGGACACATCAAGTGAACACTTGATGTGAGGTCAGAGCACTGACTTCAGTGTAGAAATCCTGCCCTAGAGTTTTCTCTTATATGAAGTTCTAACATACACTTTTTAATGTATGCTTTAGCAACTGTGTGTGAATTTTACTTTCAGTATATGTGAATTAAAAGTCCTTTATTTGAAAATAATTAGGAAAAGAAGGAACTGGCAGTTTATAACACAAAGAAATGTAAAACTAGCGGTTAGAGATTTTTGCACTGACAACTTGAGGAAAGATTAAAATTTTTTAAGAATAAAGAAACCTGTGTTATAGAATGGGTTCTGAAGATGTCCGTAAGGAAGGGTAAGACTCCCATTCGGTCAGCTCACTGATAGAAAATGTAGGAGTTTGAACTTCTAGTCATGGAACAAGAAAGTCTGTACAATTAAACACTTGTGCAGACTAGGAGGGAGTCAGGGATGTCTTTCTAATACTTTTTATTTTATCTGCAGGAAATTAAACAATCTCATAGGCAAATGTGAAAATTTAGGGGCTCCTGGAAAATTTATTTTGTACCAAGGGATGGTAAATAAATACTCATAACATGCTTAATGTTACTGGAAAACATATTTAATATTTCCCTTAGTTTATTATCTTAATTATTTTATTTTTGTAAGCATACAGATATTTCCTATACTTTCTTAAGAGTGGGTGAACCTGTCTTCCCAGTAAGATCTGAAGTTTTTAGATTAGATTCTCTCCATTAGGGATATCCTGTCATGATGGTTTTTAAGAACTTGTTTTTTTAAACTCTCAGGGATTTGAGAACAGAGAATTGACAGATTTTGTAGAGCATATATAAATACCTACTTGAGCCAAGGTCAACGGGTGAAAATTAGGACAGTTATAGGGCTTTTCTTAAGAGGTATGGGTTTGACACAGGGACTTCCCTGCAGCTCAAACGGTAAAGAATCTGCCTGTGATGCAGGAGACCAGGGTTCGATTCCTGGGTTGGGAAGTTCCTCTAGAGAAGGGAATGGCAATCCACTCTAGTATTCTTGCCTGGAGAATTCCATGGACAGAGAAGCCTGGCAGGCTACAGTCTGCGGGGTTGCAGAGTTGGACACGACTGAGCGACTAACACACACACAAATGAATTTGGCGCAGATGCTGATCACAAGAAACTACCTCCTAATATGGTTCAGATTCAAAGAGGATACAGCAGATCAGACATTTTGTTCCATATGTAACTTTTCTGAAAATTAATTCAACAATAGGGAAAGAAATATCTTTATTCACTCGCTAAGTTTTTTTTTTTTTGAATGATTACTCTATATTGGGTACCATGGATCCAGAAATGAGTAAGGTAAGCTTTGCTCTCAAAAAGTTTAGAGCCTAGAATTAAAAACAAATGTATATTAAAGTAAACTTATGGTTTGTTTATTCACAGTAAACTCAAAGAAAGTAAATGCCTAATGTCACCTAGTATTTATTTTAGTAGTTATGTGAAAACACTGCTATGTAAGTCTAGAAGATAGATTAATTTTGCCTAATGAGAAAGGAAACCTTTATAGAAGAAGTGGTATTTGGACACAGTTCTGAAGAGTGGTTTTTCTAAGTAGAGATGAGAAGAAAGACCAGGAAGGGGAAGTGAAAACTGGGCTATATATAGTTTTGACAGATGATTTGATAGGTAGTGAGATGTGTACATTAGGAGAGAGCATAGAAGGAAGTATACAGTTTGATGGATGAGTTCCACTTTAAATATATAGGTTCTGAAAAACCTGTGGGACCATGGAGTTAATATATTTGGTAGAGGGTTATGTATCTGACTCTCACAGGAGAATTTGGGCTTGAAGATCTTGGTTTGGGGGTTAGTTGCATATCAGATGATAGTTAAAAGGATGGCATCATATATAAAATGAGATGAGAAGTTGAGTTTGGAAACCTAAGGAACATTAACATTTGGAAGGTGGGTAAGGAAGGGAAGTATGCAGTATAGTTCATTGTTTGTATCAATATATATTTTATTTGTTCTAGATGATAATGTTTGAAGTTGGAAACTTTATTATTTTACTTGTTACTAGTACTTTCTTTGTTGCCACACAAGGATTGTATGAGGATTAGCAAATGAAGCAGAAACTGTAAACCTAAATCCTTGTATTAGAAAATCTAGATGCAACTCAGACTGTTTAGATAATGACTACAAAAAAAAAGTAGAAATGAGTATACCCCAAACACAGTCTTTCTTAACCCTGAACAGGCACTCCAGTTTTAAAGTCTGTAGCCTTTGCTTTTCTAGATCAAATCGAATAGGAATCTGATTACTAAAACCCCCATCAAGTATGAATATAATAACAAAGTAGAAAAATAACAGGAGTATCTTAGATCCAACTATTTTTTTTTAAACAGCAGAGCAGTTGGAATGCTTATTTGTGCATCTAACAAGAGAATGTTTTTCTCTTTTAGAAAGTTGAGAGACAGCTTTTGCTATCCTCTTCACATTTGCTCAGCTGAGACTGTCTTGCTCTGTCTTCCAGTACCAAATGGCCTGCAACTTTACTTCATATTATGGCATAGCTTCCAGCACATGCATAGACTTTTCCCATGGCAATCACCATGACACTGTAGTCAAGACAAACATTGCAGCTTCAAAAATCACTGGTCGTTGGAATGTTGGTTGTTCCTTAACATTTGTCTGTTGACTTTCTCCTTATTTTTATCTCTAGTTGTTTGGGTAAAGTTAGCATATTTTTATTACTGATTTTAATTGTGGTTCCCCTCACAAGCTGAGAGGGATCAAGAGAGATAAGGACCCCAGAAAAGAGAAGGTTAACCAGTAAAATCATACAGGGCAGAAAGTCAAAGGGCTTTATCACTATGTTCTGAATACTATGTTAAGAGTGGAGGGAGCACCCCAACAAGAACTTTTAATGGGAAACATGATGGAATTAAGGCCTTTGTAGAGCCTGTCAGTATCATACTGTAGGTTGCATTCCTGGCATTGTTACAGCCTATTGCACGTGGCCAGGAAAGCCTGCTAATCTTTGCCTCCATAGGTTGGTTGTCCATGGGCCTTTTTGAGCTTCCTTGCAGGTACTAAATAAAGTATGTGCAATTGTATGATACAGGGAATAATCTGTAGTTTGATGGCTTCTGTTTATTAGGCAATACCAACATACTGAATTTGTCAAATTGTATTTTTGTCATTCAGGATATCTTTATTTTATTAATCCCACTATTTTCTTTTTCACCATAATATTAAATTCTTCCTGTAGTAAAATAAAGGAAAATAATCATTGCTTTCAGTTTTCTATTTATCTAGTTCTCTTTTAGAATAGTGTTATGGGAAAAGGTCACTTGTTTAAAAATTTATTAATTATAATATTTAATCATTTTATTATGATGTAATTTGATAATGTTATTAAATATACTTTTCTATTTTCATTATAGATCTAAACTTAGTCTTTTTCAATCAAGAATCAGTTTACAAAAGGCAAGCGTAAAGGTAAGTTTTTGAAAACTTTATTTCACAATTAAGAAACCTTAGCTTAAAAAAAAAAGAACTGGGCCTTTTGAAGGCACAGTTCAATTATTTCCATCTAGTTTCCATGTAGAGAAGCATTTTAATGTCATTAGGGAAGAACTTTTTTTTCCCAGTTCATGGAATTTTTCAGTGAGGTGTCAGCCCTTTGGATATTCCCTGCTTCTCAAGATTGCTTTAGAGGTAAATTTCTGTACTTAACCTGCTTAGGACTGTTGCCTTCAGCACTTAGTCCAAGAGACTTTAACTGGTCTATGGGCTTTAGAAAGCTTTACAAAATCCATTTCACTTGAATTTATACCTCTGAGCACAATATTCTAGACCAGATGCAAGTGAATTTTTCCTGTGGATCCGCAAGCTGTAGAATACCTGATAAATAAGCTTAGTGACCTGCCTTTGTCTGCTAAGCTCCTCTCTAGCATTTATTTCTTTTGGCGCATTAGAGGGTGTTGATTTATTAAAAATTATTTTCTAACTCCAGCAGATTTACTGATGTCTTTGAAGATAAGAGACTTACTTAATTTGAGAACCATTATTGTCCCATCAGAATAAAATGAGCATAAAATTTTGAAGTTCTCTCAAAAGCTTTGAAAATACGCAAAGTATAAATAATATTTGAAAACCCTCTCACTATGTGAGGCCCCGTGTGCTGCAGTTCACGGGGTCACAAAGAGTCGGACACGACTGAGCGACTGAACTGAACTGAATTTACTGTGCGATACAGTTCTAGTCACTGTTTATTGAATTCTTCAATAGAGTTGAAGAATTTTTATATGCATATAAACATTTCTTCACCTGGTCATCTTTACTCTTGTTGGGGAACCAATTAAGAGTGGTAGTACCCTTGTATGTTTTTCAGTACTGTATCAGTTTGCACTAACTATTTTTTCCTCTTACTATGTTTTAGTTAAAAGCCCGGAGATCTGAGTGTAATTCCAAAGCTACCCACGCAAGGAATGATTATCTTCTTACATTAGCAGCAGCAAATGCGCACCAGGATCGCTACTATCAAACAGATTTAGTTAATATTATGAAGGTAATACAGCCTTAATATCTGCAATAATTTTGTATGAGTTGACTGTTGGGTGTATGGGATTGAGTCTATAGAATAGCAGGCAGTACCTTGCATTTTGTTGAAATATGGAATATACTTTGTATTGTTTACATAACCTCTGTTTCATATAATTCTGAATTAATTTTAGTATAAGAAAATGTTTAAAGCCAAATCATAGTAAAAGGTTGTATTATTCCCTAGCAGCAGCATTTATTTACTGTATAGTGGTTATTAATATATGATTATTTTTTAAAAGCTTAGATTTTAAAAATTTAATAATTTTATGCTTAATTGATAGATAAGCTTGTGCATTAATGTTTTATGATTTTGAGGTAAAACAAGAGAAAATATAACTAGTAGTTATATGAGAATGTTAGAATGGGTTACAAATACTTGTATGCCAAAATTTGATCTTGGTCTTCCTCTGTTTGTACATCTATATGTATCTTTAACTTTAACTCAAGGAAAAGACAAAGGGTGGAGAAGAAACTTTTTTAACCTGCTGCCAGGTTTGCACTCATGGCTGGTAGGCAAATTCTGCTTGAATTGTATCTCTTTATCTCCTATCCTCTCAAGGACCCAAACTTTTGATTATTCTGTCTTTATTTTCAACTCATCCCTCTCAAATACATTGTTCTTAATGACTGTCCAGACACATTGCTTTGATTGAATTACTTGCTCTACAAATCAGAGATGTTGAGAAGGGAGTGCAGCAAGTTATTGTTTTTTTCTTTTTTTTGATACGGTGGCGTTGAGAAAGAGATAAACTCTGTTCAGAAACTACAAGTTCTTTCCTTGAAAGTCGAGACAGGACATATCCTGGAACCTTTAAGGAAAAATGGAGGGATGGAGAGAGTAATACTGAACTAAGAAATATCCTATTGCAGGTTTTTTATTTCCTTTTGATTTATTGTGTGAAACCCCTTTTCCTGATTTCTATGCTATTCTGACTTCTGTTGATTAGAATATAAGAGATGAGAGAGATCTGAATTGTTTTGACATCCATCCCAGACAAGAACTCTTCATACATTTTCCCATAAAATAGTTGACCTCGAGGTTTAGACATTTTATTATGTGTTGCATAGTGCTTCAGACTTACAAGGACCAACTGGAGGCTTGGCAAATATATACTTTCCCCTTTGAATATTTTTAAATCAACATTGTATTAATTTAAACAGTAGCAAAAATAAAATATTCGTGTTTTTTTTTTTAATTGAATCCACAGACAAAAAAGACTTCTTACCTAAAACCCTATGACCTTTTATATACCAGGAAAGGTACAGTGTTATTTGGGGGATCTGCTCCCTGCCAGAAACAAAGAGGAGGTTAATGGGCCTAGCTGGGCCTCAGATTATGTATCTTTGAACACACTTTGAAGTCCTTGTACACCTAGGTATTTGATTGGGTAGATGTATTTCAGATTACTCATTTCATGAAACGTTATAGGGTATTGAATGATAAAAAATAGAGGCAGGAATCCCTCCTGTCCTTTAGAAACAGGAAATTGTATTCTCAAATTTCACATTGTGTGTGCTAATTCATTTCCTTCCTTATGGGAATTCTGTAGTGTGCAATATTGAATAATATCTATTAATTATACTGTTAGCTACTTAGTAAATTTCTATCATTGAATTGATAGTGGCCCTTTAGTGGCTGTCTATTTTCTGGACTTTTGTTAATGTTACAATAGCTTAACTGGAATCTTTTAAACAACATTTTTATGATGGCATAGATGATCTTATGTGCAAAGCAGAAGTAGAGACACAGATGTAGAGAACAAATGTATGGATATCAAGGGGGTAGTGGGTGCATGAGAGGAATTGAGCCATTGGGATTGAGATATATACACTATTGATATTATATACAAAATAGACAACCAGTGAGAACCTGCTGTACAGCCCAGGGAACTCTATTATATGTTCTGTGGTGACCTAAACGGGAAGGAAATCCAAGAAAGAGGGGATATACGTATACATATAACTGATTCACTTTCCTCTAGAGTAGAAACTAACACAGAATTGTAAAGTAACTATACTCCAATAAAAACTAATTTAAAAAATTTTATATGAATAGCTTGAAAGCAGGAAATTTGAATCATTGATTTTATCATACAGTGATACACATTTAATAGTTACTTACAATATGGTGGCTACTGTGCTAAGCTTTGGAAGAAGCAAATATAAACAAGACACTCTTCTTATTCTTAAAGAGCTCAGACTAGTTGAAGAGAGATAATTTAAAAATGATGAATCAGAATAATGAATTCACATAAAAGGACCATGGATAGTAGTAATCACAACTCTTTTTTTTTTTTTTTTGATTACTTGATATTACCCTAGCATTATTCTAATCACTTCATCCATATTATTCTTTCTTATTTTCTTCTTTGACCTGGTTAGTGTATATAGTTCATTATTTAAATAACACACTAGCCTATAAATGAATGAAATCCCAACTCTGGATGAACCACTGTTTACCAGCATCTAAGTAATCAAGTCCTATTGAAGAAAGTCTTTCAATAAAGCAGATTCATGATCATAAATTAATGTGGCTGTGCTGTGCTTAGTTGCTCAGTCTGTGTCTGACTCTTTGTGACTCCATGGACTGTAGCCCACCAGGCTCCTCTGTCCATGGGGATTCTCCAGGCAAGAATACTAGGGTGGGTTGCCAGGTCCTCCTCCAGGGGATCTTCCCAACCCAGGGATGGAACCGCAGTCTCCTGCATTGCAGATGGATTCTTTACCATCTGAGCCACCAGGAAAGCCCAAATTAATGTGGAACCAGTTTCAAATGGATCCTCAACACTGTTCAGATATCCTCCTGTATTTCCCTGGTTGACTTTCTCTACTACTTTCAACAATTTTGTCAACTTTTTCCCTTGTCTTAAAATCTCAGACTTACCAGCTCTTTCACACTTGGCAGGTGGTCTTTCCTGCTAATTTTTAGAGAAAATAGAAACCATTAAAAGGGAATTCCATTACTGTCCTGTTACAGGCTTCATCTGTATTGAAGACTCTTCCAAGAAGTCTAATAAGAAGAGTTGTTCCTCCTTTCTAAAGATGATCATTTCACTTCAGCTTTGGATGCTGGTCTCATTCCCTCCCACCTTCTCAGGGATTTAAAATGATTGACTATTCTATTTTTTCTCTTATATCTCTGGGATGTTCTATTCTTAGATTAACAGTTGATAGCATCTTAGACGACAGCCCTCCTATGTCTGTCTTTTGTATTACACTCCTCTAGTCTGGTTTAGTTGCCCTCTGTGTGCCCTGGAATGGGATTATTTGGGACCTCTCTTTGCCTGTCATCTGTTTCCTGTCCTCAGCTGTCTGTATCACATCTTCTTTGTATACTTTCTTCCTTGGTGGGATACATCCTCTAGTACTTTCTTGAGAGAGTAGGCATGAGAGGTAAGTTTTTAAAGATACTAATGTTGTGAAGATGTTATTTTTCTGTGCTCATTCTTAGGTATAGAATTAAAGGTTAAAAACCTTTTTTATTCAAATGTTGACAATTGTTGTCTTGTTTCCTGTTGTCTTGTACAGTCCATGGGGTCACAAAGATATCTAGAACTCTGAACTATCTGATTCTTCATTCTTCATATCTGCTCTAGTGTTTTTTCTTTTCAGCTTATGAAATATTTCTAGAACGTCCTTTGATTCTTAATTAGTTCTTCCCTTTTGTTTTCTCTTTCTGGAACTCCTGTTATTATGATGTTAGTTCTCCAGGTCTAGTCCTGCAAATTTCTTTTTTCTTCTTTTATTGTCCTTTGTCATTATGCTCTACTATCTGAGATACCTCTTCAGCTTTATAGTTTTTTGTTAAGTTTTTAATTATTTTCAACATGGTTTTAATATCTTTTTGTTCTTGAATATCCTGAGTTTTGTTCCTTTAATATCCTGAATGTTCCTTTTTTTTTTTTTTTTTTAACAGGTTTCTGTGCTTTATCTTCTCTTTTTAATTCTGATGGTCTCAATGATAGAATTTATTTTGAAGTTTTCTTTTCCATGCGTGATCTCTCTTTTAGCCTTTGGGTAGGACTTATGAACTTTGAGCTTCCCTATATGGTGTTTTGGTGGACCATTTGTAGGGGAAACTGTAATATCAGTATCTTTATGTCTCTCCTCTTAGCTGGTCAAAACTACTACTTTGCTCCTTTCATCATTTCTTCAGATCTCTTTTCTTGTGTTGTTTGCTGAGGAAGGCTTCCATGATCTCCTTAACCCAGTTACACTCCCACCCAATCTGATGGTCTCATAAAATGATTTATCTCATCTTTGAAGCACTTTGAAACATGGTTGTAGTTTTACCTGTATTTGTGTGATTTATGTAATAACTGCCTTATCTTCCACTTAACTATACATTCCATGAGGACAGTAATTATTGTCTGTATCACTTGAGGCTCCATCCTTGCTATCTAGTACAGTGTATGATTCCTAATAAGTGCTAATGTTTCTAAATTAATACCTGTTGAAGAGTGAGTGAACAAATACTCTCATTTTTATCCTTGCAGAATGAATCATTCTCATTTTACAAATGAGGAAAGTATGACAAAGCCTGGATTCAACTCTGGCAGGTTTCTCTGCCTTCAGAGCTGGTGCCATTAGCTCTTTAAATTATACCCATTCATTAGACTTATTTCCTCTTTCCTTGTTAAATGTGGAATAATCCTGCCCTGTCTTACCTCTTTGGCTTCTGTCAGGAGCGAATAAGATAATAAAGAGTATTTTGTTAATTTTGAAAATTGGTATACATGTCATTATCATCCTATTAAATAACATAAATTCTGTTATTCTGTTTTAAATAAATCTTACTTTTTTAGGATGAGGATGGGGAGAGTGTAGAAGAGACCTTGAATGCTTGGGAGTGAGAATAGAGCAACTGTTTGGATGTCTTAACATGGCTACGTTCTTCTCTAGGTAGCTTAAAATACATTATTTCGTTTAGTTTTCATAATTTCATTATTTCATAATATCTTTTGAAGTAGATATTATTTTTTCCCTGTTTTACAAGTCAGATGATGGAGGCGCAGTGAGATTCAGCTGATCTGTATAATAGTTGGGACTTAAATCAAGGTCTCTGTAACTTCATACCCATATCTTTCTTAGATTTCATGCTGTGTTCTTTTCTACATACCATTCCAATATTCTTGATAGTAAAATTTAGTATAATAAGCAGTAGCATACCATGAATGTCATAAATTCTGAGAGAACTATAGAATAAAATTAACAATTGAAAATCGCAAATTCTGCTCTGTCCTAATTATTCTAAAGAGTAAGATCATGTCAGTTTCTAAATAAAAGTATTTAGACAGGTTCCCCAAGGAATACTTTGTATACTTTATGTTTAGAGTGGATATTAAATATATCACTTAGTGTCTAGGTATTGTTAGGCAGGGAATGCCAAAATAAAACAACAATAGCAACAATAAAAAAGAACTGTTACTTGGCCATGAAAACTGGATAACTGATTTCATCAAATCTATGGGAAAGCAGTTCAGCTGACTGCTAGGGCGTCTTGTAGTTTGTTCCTCAAATGCTCCTTTTTTGTAGAGTGTTCTTGTGCAATATATAAGCTGATATTTTTACTTTTAGAAGCTTGCGGAATATTTTCTTAGTGGTTTGGATGAGGAAGGATGAAGTATAATGCATCCTAGTAGAAAAGAGAACAAAATGTCAATCTAATGAAAGACTTTTTGAAAAGCTTAATACTAGGACCCTATTTCTAGACAGATATTTAGTGGATGTCAAACATATATGACTAGTTGATAATTAGGCAAAGTAATAAAAGGTGAACATCTTTATATGTGACCAAAATATAGAAAATATGATAATATGGTGTATCTTTTACAGACATTTGTCTTGGTTAAATGAAGAGAAAGTCATTATTGGTATCCAGGTCTCTTATTTTTAAGGCTTTTCTGACTAAACCTCTAATTATTCCAAAAGTCTTCTTCATTCCCATGTAGGATTTGTAACTCTCATCTTCTTGATTTTGAATCATAACTCTTCTGGTTTTCCTGCCATTGCTCTCGCTATTATTCCTCTGATTCACCTAGTAATGTTTATTCACTTAATAAATTAACATGGAAGACCTCAAAGAGATTGATTTCAACAGAAAAAAGACTGGCTCTCTGCTTCTTTTTATATACTTTTTCTTGGAGAGAGTAATTATTTGGCCTATTTTTTTTTTTTTTTTTTTTTTTAAGAATTGTATGATTCTCAAATCTATTTGTAACTTTGCCTTTCACAATTATCCATGTTTTTGCGTTTCCATCAGTGGCTGAAACTTTCTAAACTAGAGGCAACTCTTTGTTTCTCATTATTCCCTTGAAGAACCCCCTCCTAGATTTCAGGTGACAACTGCAACAACAGCTGTACTATCAAGTATGGTAGGCCCTAGGTACATGTGACTATTTAAAGTATTTAAACATAAGTAAAATTTTTAATTCTGTTCTTCAGTAACAAGAGCCACATTTCAGGTACACAGAAGTGACTTGGATAGTGTCTGTCGTATTGAACAGTGCAGATATAGAACATTATCATCATCACAAGAAGTTCTATTGGACAGCAGAGGTCTAAAGCTTATTTAGTTTTTGTTTTCCTCCCATCCTCCTCTATCTGACCATCGATAACCCTGGTCATCATTTTCCCCAATAACCATAGCCATAATTGTGTTCATATTATTTCAGGATTAATTGCTTCTTTATTTGCATTCTATATCTTGAAATCAAACAGAAAGAAGTCAGCAGCATTTTCTGTAAAGGGCCTAATAGTAAATATTTTAGGCTGCTCTGTTACAAGCACTCAACTCTGATGCTGTAGGATACTCATTGACAATAGTAAGCAAATGAATGGCTGTGTTCCAGTAAATCTTTATTATAAAAATAAGCATCAAGCTGGATTTGGCCCACAGGCCATAGTTGGTGACCCTTGGTGTAAGACTTTAAAAGCTATGTATGAAAATTTCTAAATGTACAAATACATTCAGAGAAAAATTAAATGACTACCCAGAAGCTTACCACTCAGCTTCAGAAATGAAATGGAAGCTCCCCATGTGACTGCATGTCATTTTCTTAACTGAAATTTTAGTTGTTTTTGTTTTAGTCTTATAAACAATGCTGCTATCAGCATTCTTGTATGTGTCTCTTGATGTATTTATGCAAGAATTTCTTAAGGAAATATACATAAGAGTGGTATGTATTAGTAGCTTTACCTAAAAAGTCAATATTATATTTCAGCACTTTTTCTTATATTTTTTAACATTGTTTGTTTGTCATCTTAAACTAAACAAATATCTAAGTGTATATTTGGTGATAGGCATGGTGATATGGAGATAAATTGGACATGATCCATATAAGTGGTGAGACAGAAACAAGAAGGTTATAATTCTCTGGAACAGCCCCTAAAGGGTACATGGAATATGAGGTTATAGATCCTTTCCGCTGCTATGTTGTTTATCTTATGACTGTCTCCCTGTGACACAAAAAGAGAAAATTAGGAGGCTTCTTGCCCATTTTTACCAAACTTCTAAAATAGTGATTTTAAAATATTTTTAACAGTTGAATAATTGTTACAAACTCCTACATAACAGTTGAATAACTGCTACAGACTCCTACGTGGAATCCTTATATAGAAAGCAGATAAAAGGGAAGCTGTTTGGTTAAAGCTGTGAGCCTTTTTCCCTTTTGTGTGGGCCCCTTTACCCATACGTGCATATGTCATCCTCTACTTCTTTCTCATGGTTCCTGAGGCATTATGCTGAATACTAGAGTTCCTTGAAATATGATTTGGAAACAACTGTTCCAAGACAGGGTTTTGTTTTGTTTTTTTAAAAATAGAATTCTAAGCTTTAGCTGGCTAATCCTCATGCTACATTTTTTTTCAAAGTAATCTCTTAAAAATGTGAATGAGATCATGATAATGCACTGCTCCTATTCTCCAGTGGCCAGGGCCAACAGGAAATTGAGTATTCTCACTTGAGAGTTTAATTGGATGTCTTGGGCTGGAGAGTCAACAATAATTGATGAACAAAATCAATCTTGAGAAAAAAGAACAAAGCTGGAGTGTCATGCCCCCTCACTTTGTAAAGCTTTGTTTTACAAAGCTATAGTAATTAATAAAAAGCATGATACTGATACAAAAACAGATGCATAGATCAGTGGAATAGAATAGAGAGTCCAGAAGTAAACTCACACACTTATAGTCATTTAATCTACAACAATAAAGGTAAAAATGTACAATGGAGAAAAGATAATTCCTTCTATAAGTGGTGTTGGGAAAACTAGGCAGCTACGTTAAAAGAATGAAATTAGAACATTTTCTCACACTATTAAAAAGAAACTCAAATGGATTAAAAACCTAAATATAAGACCTGAAACCATAAAATTCCTAGAAGAGAGCATAGGCAGAATACTCTTTCACATAAATCCTAGTGATATTTTTTTTTTGATCTGTTTCAGTTCAGTTCAGTCACTCAGTCGTGTCCAACTCTTTGTGACCCCATGAATTGCAGCACGCCAGGCCTCCCTGTCCATCACCAACTCCCGGAGTTTACTCAAACTCATGTCCCTCGAGTCAGTGATGCCATCCAGCCATCTCATCCTCTGTCATCCCCTTCTCCTCCTACCCGCAATCCCTCCCAGCATCACGGTCTTTTCCAATGAGTCAACTCTTCGCATGAGGTGGCCAAAGTGTTGCAGTTTCAGCTTCAGCATCAGTCCTTCCAGTGAACACCCAGGACTGATCTCCTTTAGGATGGACTGGACTCTCAAGAGTCTTCTCCAACACCACAGTTCAAAAGCATCAATTTTTCGGCTCTCAGCTTTCTTCACAGTCCAACTCTCACATCCATACATGACCACTGGAAAAACCATAGCCTTGACTAGATAGACCTTTGTTGGCAAAGTAATGTCTCTGATTTTTAATACACTGTCTAGGTTGGTCATAACTTTCCTTCCAAGGAGTAAGCGTCTTTTAATTTCATGGCTGTAATCACCATCTGCAGTGATTTTGGAGCCCCCAAAATAAAGTCAGCCACTCTTTCCACAGCTTTCCCATCTATTTCCCATGAAATGATGGGACCAGATGCCATGATCTTAGTTTTTTGAATGTTGAGCTTTAAGCCAACTTTTTCACTCTCCTCTTTCACTTTTATCAAGAGGCTCTTTAGTTCCTCTTCACTTTCTGCCATAAGGGTGGTGTCATCTACATATCTGTGGTTATTGATATTTCTCCTGGCAATCTTGATTCCAGCTTGTGGTTCTTCCAGCCCAGCGTTTCTCATTATGTACTCTGCATCTAAGTTAAATAAGCAGGGTGACAATATACAGCCTCGATGTACTCCTTTTCCTATTTGAAACCAGTCTGTTTTTCCATGTCCGGTTCTAACTGTTGCTTCCTGACCTGCATGTAGGATCTGTTTATACTAAAGCAAAAGAAACAAAAGCAAAAATAAACAACTACCATCTAATTAAACATAATAGCTTTGCACAGCAAAGGAAACTGTGGACAAAACAGAAAGACAGTCTACTAAATGGGAGAAAATATTTGCAAATGGAATGACCAATAGAGGATAAATATCCAAAATATGTACACAGTTCATATGACTTAATGTTAAAAAGAAAAAAAAGAAAAACAATCTGATTTAAAGATGGGTAGAAAATCTGAATAGACATTTTTCCAAAGAAGATATACAGATGGTCAACAGACATATGAGGAAACATATGATCAACATAGGATCAACATACCTGATCATCAGAGAAATGCAAATCAAATCCACAATGAGATATCACCTCACACCTGTCAAAATGGCTATCATCAAAAAGTCTACAAGTGCCCACTTGCATCTCTTACAAGCATCCTATGTTAATAATTCTATGTCTTTCTTTCACTTTGCCTCTCCCCAAATTCCTTCTGTGCTGAGACACAAAGAACCTGAGCCTCAGTAAGTCCAGATACCAGATGCTAAAACCACCACCAAATGGAAGAAATTAACTACATGATGATCATGAGCATGTAGCCCCAAGACCTATGGGCATTGAGGACTGTAATGTCAACCCCTGTGACACTTCCCTGTTACCTCACCATCAGTCAATCAAGAAGAATTGTGCATTAGCTGATCACATACCCTGGTGTGCCTCTTTCACTTTGCCTTTAAAAATGCTCTGCTGAAACTCTTCAGCAGTTCAGGGGTTTTGAGCATGAACCACTGTTTCTCCTTGTATTGGCACCTTGTAATAAACACTGCAATTTCTTTCACCACAATCAGATGTCACTGAATTGTCTTTACTGGTCACAGGTAGACATGTTACAAGATCCAAGCTTGTTCTGCTCCTTGCACAGCAGGCCAGTAAATGCAAGAGACAAGGTCTTGAGGCAAGGAGTACAACTTTATTTGGAAAGCCAGCTGACCAGGAAGATGGCAGACTAATGTCTCAAAATAGCCATCTTCCGTGGGCCTGAATGCCAGGTTGTTTTATAAAACAGAGATGGGGGAAGGTGAGGAAATATTAATAAAATTAAAAAGGCAGAATGGAGAGGGAGAGGTGGTAAGAAAATAAAGTAAAAGGAGGCCATCTGTCCTGAAAAATGTCTCTGGAAATCTCCAGCCTTCTGAAAGGAAGCCTTCTATGAAGGACGGAGGCTAGTCAGGCACAGGCAATATTGCCTTTTATGAAATAGTCTCAGAGGTCATAGAGTGTTCTGTATTCCATTCACTGAAAAAGTTACAAAGTTGTATCCATCATCAAAAGGGATTGATAGCATAGACTCTACCTCTTAATGGGGTGGGAGCGCAGGGGATGTAGAGTTTATGGAAGAACACATGCACCAGAAATATTGATGTGGCCTTTTTTTTTCTTTTTGCAAATGCAGTTTTGTCACATGACCTTGTATCTTACAGTCTTCCTAAATTCACTTATTCTGGTATCTTTTTTGTGGATTCTTTACAATTTTCAGTGATCATGATCATGTCAAATTGAATAAAAATAATTTACTCCTGTCTTTCTAGTCTATAAGTCTTTTTATTTCTTGCCATATGTCATTGACTAAGATCCTTAGTACAGTTGAATAGAAGTGGTGAAAGTGGACATGCTTGCCTTGTTCTGAGATCTTTTGCGGAAAGGAAAGTGAGAAAACTAACTTTTTAATTATCCTGGTAAAATATAAATAACATAAAATTTACCATTTTAATCCTTTTTATATGTGTAGTTTGGTGATGTCAGGTACATGCACCATGTTGTACAGCCATCTCCACTATCCCTCCTTTTTCATCTTCTCAAACTGAAACTCTGTACTCTTTCAATAATAACTCCCCATTCGCTTCTCTAGACCCCTGGAAACCACTGTTCAACTTTCTGTCTCTATTAATATGACTACTGTAGGTATCTCATGTAAGTGAAATCATACAATATTTGTTCCTCTGTCTTTGCTTTATTTCACTTAGCATAATGTCTTTAAGGTTCACTCATGCTATAAGTGGGCTTCCCAGGTGACTCAGTGGGTAAAGAATCTGCCAGCAATGCAGGGGACACAGGAGACTCAGGTTCAATCCCTGGGGTTGGAAAGATGCCCTGGAGCAGAGTGTGGCAACCCACTCCGATATTCTTGCACAGAGAATCTCATGAACAGAAGAACCTAGTGGGCTAGGGTTGCAAATGGTCAGACACCCTGAAGCAACTGAGCACTCATGCACACATGTTATTAGTCCATGTCAGACTTCATTTCATTCATTTTTAAGACTGCACTTTTTTTTTCTTCATTCTGTATAGCATGTAATTGTGAGTGCCTCTTTACCGAAGAAGTGAGATGCTTGCAGTGTGAATCCTTGCTGCCAGGGCCTTTAAAATTAGAAGTGGAATGAAGACCTTCATAAAAATAACTATATTCTAAGAACATGTAATAGTAATAGCTATTATTTATTGGGCTTTTATTTTGCACAGGCTTTACATTCATATTATCTCATGTAATCTTCAAGGCAACCCTATATGTACATGAATACTTCCTTCCAATTACGCATTTCTGTGAATACAAATGGTATAGATAACCATCAGATCTCATTGGAATGTAAGATTCCTGAGAGCAGGTTCTCTTGTTTTGTTCTCTGTTTTATACCTGGCACCTAAAATTCACATTGAATGAATGAGGAGGGAGTGGTTCCAGTCGGTCTTTCTTCATGGAGGGCCTTTCTTCATAGTTAGCATCTTAGCCAGGCCTTACATGGTGTGTAGGATGTATGGTGGCAGAGTATGTGATTTCACAGGAGTGCACTCTAGTGAGCAGGGGGCTGAAAGTGGTATATTGCAGAAATCACTGCTTCCATCTGTCTTGGGGATAGGTCTGACTGAGGAGAGAGCTTTGGAAGAGCTGAGAGTGTTCGCAATAGGGATTTTTAATGAAACTGAAAAAGTTTTGACCTTGAGGAAGAAATTCTAAAATGCCTTTAAAGTAGCTTAAAAAAAAAATTAGCTGATCAAATTAGGATGTGAATATTAGACTATTTATTATCCTAGCTTTTTATGCAGTTTTCAATGAAGTTTCATCTTTTTCCATTAAATTTGATTATTTTTTGTGTTAGGCCACTTTTATATATTAGAAATATTAGTTTATTTTTGCTCACTGGAAATATAGATTTAGGTTTTCATTGGTCTTCCTAGATTCTGTAATGTATTTATTATTGGTTAAAAAACTTGAAGTAGTGGAGATTGATGATGTTATCTTTGGGGCTAAGAAAGGAAGTGACATGTGAACAAAGTCTTCAGCATTCTTAGCCATTTCTGGCTTTAGAAAGTTTTCTTTGTTTGTCAGTCATTTATCAAGAACTTTCCCTTTTGTTTTTCCTTTTCAAGCTGTTTTGAAAAGGCACATAGTATTCATTTTTCTGATATTCTGGTGACTTTTGCTTCTGAGTCTCAGGCTGATGTAATGGTATCACAGAATATAATATAGATTATATTCTGTCACTGAGGTAGGTAGTCACATTTAAAAATAGTCTTTGCCTTCAGACAGGTGTTTTTCTGAACAGAGTGTCCTATTCCTATGATTGAGGTTAGGCCTCACTTGCGTGCATTTGGTAATGTTTTACCTAATGTGGACAGCGTGTAGGTTTGAAGTTTCATTCAGGAAAGCATTTTCACTTAAATTTTGTATTTCTTTATCACAAATAACATGCAGAAACTTTGCTCTATGCTCAAACTCATAGTTTGCTGAATTCCAGTTTCAGACATGATTTTATAATATCTAACTTAAACGCGTCAGGTTATTTTGTCTTCTTATTAAACCAGTTAGTCGACAAATACCATATTTCCTTAATTCTAAGATTCAGGGTTTTTAAAAATCTTTTAATGTTTTTACATCAGTGGAGCATCTTATGTTTTGTGATTTCTTAAAGAAAAAGGAAGATAGTTTTTCCTAAGTTTCCACTTTGTACAAAGCACAGAGGAAGAAGTAAAAAAAAAAAAGTGATGAAACTCTCTACTGTCAAAAAATAAAGACAAAGACTGGTCTTTGTCTCTTTCTTTCTGTCTCTTTTTGTTTCCATCTCTCAGATGTACTTTTAAAAGTTAACTGACCATGCAAGGTGGTACAACCTAAATTCTCAGTAACCTTTTCTGCATAATTCATTAATCTGATTTTTATTCTTAAGAAAAATAACTCAAAGCCAAATGAAATGAAATGCAATTATAATATGATCCAAGAAAGGAGTAAGTCTGTAGATGAGGAAGCACTGGGATGGAGTTTATTCTCTCATAATATTTTGAAGGGAATGAGTAGACAATTACCATTGAATTTAACATTCTGCATCAGAGTTTATGTATTTACTTTAACAAGTAAGACTGAGGCTAAGTGATGTTCCAGGTGTACTATTGAAATTGATCTTAAAGAAAAGCTGATAAAAGGTAACGTATATATACACACAAATACATACATGCACACGCACATGTATGTGTGTAAGAAAAATCATTTTTCATGTGATATGAATCCTTGGATGGGGCCTTAAAGTCATTACCCATCAATTTTTGAAGGGAAAACTAGCTGGTCTTAGTTTTTGTTTTGTTTTGCCAATTTGTAGCAACATCTTTTAATATTACTGTTATAAAACCATCGAAGCACCAAGGAGAAGTATTGGTCAGAAAATGAATCTCAGATACATAGAAGCACAGCTGGATCCCTGGAGTGAAGGTGACTGATCAGAAGCATCTTGACTTCTCTGAGCAGGCCTTATGTTTATCAAGTGGTTCATGGCCCTTAATACCATCAAGAACAGTAGTGAGTTTTAGGACTTTCTGGAATTCCATCTCAGCACTATCATTTTGGAAATCAGAATAAAGGTTCATTTAGGAAATGAAAATTTATCCTCCATCAATATAGTTGGAGATAAAGATTATTTGACAAGAAGGGTTATAAAAGTTTAAATCAGAAGACAGGTTTCTGCATGTTATAAAGAGCATTGGGTTGTTGTATATCAAGAAGTCTATTTATTTGTTCAGAAAGTAATTTTGGAAGTGCTACTTCATACCCTACATAGAAACCTCATGGCTTCTTATTCCTCCAAAGGACACTGAAAGGAAGTCAAGACAATTTAAAAGACACTGTGTGCTCTGTTCTTTTGCCAACTTTATTTCTTGATATTTAGATATAATTTGCATAACATAAAATTCACCATTTTAAGGTGTCGTGGGTTTTAGTATATTCACAAGGTTTTACAACTCACACCCCACTATCTTTCTTAGTCTAGAATATGTTCATCATCCCAAGAAGCTTTAGACCTCATTAACAATCACTTCCTGTTTTCCCTTCCCACTAGCTCCTGCCAGACTAAACTGCTTTCTGTCTCCATGGATTTGCTTTGTTTTTGATATTTCATAGAAATGAAATCATGCAATATATGGCCATTTGTGTCTGGCTTCTTTCACTTAGTATAATGTTGTCAAGATTCCTGCATGTTGTAGCATGAGTCAACATTTTATTCTTTCTGTGACAAAACTGTACTCCATTGCATGGCTATACCATATCTTGTTTATTTACTCATCAGTTGATGGACATTTGAGTTATTTCACTTTTTTACCCTTTGTCTCTTTATTCTCATTTCATGAATCTCCCTACTTCACTCTGCACTTCAGTAAATGATTCTCTTTTAGTTCCTCAGTAGTACCAAGCTTTCTCATCAAGGTATTTGCATATATTCTTCTCTCAGCCTAAAACCATTCTTCTCCTCACTCTCCCCATTCACTTTTTCAGCTCTTAATCATGGTTCATTTCCCAGTTCAAATTTGTTTCTTCAGGGAAACTTCCTCCAAACTATACCAGATTCCTCATTATATGTTCTCATAACAGCAGATTTCTTTCCTTCATCATATTCCTCTTACTTTGTAATTACATACTTGATTATATTGCCTTCCTGCTTTCCTGCCCTTCCCCCAGTATGTGTTCTACCTTGTGAGAGCAAAGTTGTGTCTGTTTTATACTCAAAATTGTACCCCTGGAGCTTGGCACAGTACCCGGCATGTAATTATTTGTTGAATATATTAATGTGTGAATCTATTTACAAGTATTAAGAGCATAAAAATGAGAAACAGCCTGCCCACATGAAGTGTACAGTGCAGATCAGCAGGCAAGTAAGCAGTTATTTTGCAATAAATAATGCTATAATGGCACTATGTACAAATGTAATGAGACCTGAGGAAGGAGGAAGAAAATCAGGAAAGGCTTCACAGAGGTGTTTTTTAATGCAGGTTATTCTGTCTCACTTGGTAGAATGTAAGGCCTTGAAAGGAGAAACTCTGTATTATTTACTATTGTGTTTTATTCCATAGAAGAGTATGCAGTAAATATTTATAGAATTGAATCAAATTCAGTTTTCCTGGAAAACAGGCAAATTGAGAACATTTTAAATATAGAGACAACTATGATTCCAGACAACAGAGGTACATAGTTCAGTATCTGTACAGTAGAGTGTGCAGTAGGAGCACATAGCAAGAGGTGGGACTAGGCTGTAGGAAGAGCATATGACTGGACTTATATGCCCTACTGAAAAGATTCTGTGGACAGTGGGGAGCCATTGAAGACTTTTGAATCAAGAAGTGAAATGATCAGATTTACATATTAGGAAGGTGACTATGACAGCAGTGTGAAAGGTAGATACTACAAGCAAGAATACAAGTAAGGCCATTACCCCCTGACCTAGGGCCGTAAGTTTAAAAGAATGAGAGGATAGATTCAGAAGTTACTAGGAGGATTCTGCTGATCATGATGATACAAGTTAACATTTAAAGATTGTTTACTATATGTCAGGAACTGTGCTGGCCTCCAGATGAAAAGATAATGAATGACACAGCACTTGTCCTTGAGGGGTGAGGTGGACAAATGTGTACCTTTAGAACATGGACACAGTGTGATAGAGCACAGAGTAGAAAGAATGACCAACCTAGTCTCAGGGAGTAAGGAAGACTTCTCAGAGATAGTGACATTGTGTTGGGTCTTGAAGGATTGACTGTGGGATTTTCCTGTTCAAAGAAGAGGTATAAGAGGCATCTTAAGCAGAAAGAGGAACCAGTGCAAAGGCCATTAGAGTGTTTTTTTCTCATCGGTGTGGTTAGAGCCATCAACCAGTCATCCTTTATCCTGTACATATTCCACTGATTTTTTTGCATTTGTTCCTTTAAAATTAATCCTCTTGATTTCTGTTCCATTATTCCAGTCTTTGGAGATTCATTTGAATCTTGATTCTTTCATTTGTGATATTTCATCTTTGTACATTTGATAAGCTTTCCTTCTATTTAGTCCCCCAGGATTAGATAAAATCATTGAAATGGATAGAACCCTGTGGTTACTAGGTTAGTAGAGATCTACTTCCAAGTTTACCTGTCTCTTAATTAGCCACTGTTAATTCAACAGCTGTAAAACCTGTTAGCTATTAACACTCAATTTTTTCATCTAAGTTTTTTTCAGTTTTATTCATAATTAAGTATAATATAATGGTTGAAGGAGAGAAGTTTTGGAGCAAAATTTGATTTGATTTTTGGCTCCATCACTTCATAGTTTTGTGACCTTGAACAAATTATTTCCGTTTTGTCAGTTAACTCGTCTGTAAAATGAGGCTGCTAAGTGTCCATATTGCTTTGAGGAATATTTTGTGAGGTAAATGTTTATTAAGTGCTTTCTCCTTTTGCCCAGAATATAGCAGGCACACAATATGGTGGAAAAGTGCATGCTTGCATGCTCAGTAGCTTCAGTTGTGTTCGACTCTTGGCAACCCCATGAACTTAACCCGCCAGGCTCCTCTGTCCATGGGATTTTCCAGGCAAGAATACTAGAGTGGGTTGCTATGCCCTCCTCAGGGGGATCTTCCCAAGTCAGGGATCAAACCCACATTTCTAAACTATGCATACTTTATTTAAAGCAGCACTAAATACAGAAGAACATAATTCAAAATGACCTGGAAGCACCACGATTTGATGTACTTGTAAAGCAGCTAACAATTAGGGCAGGCAGAGAACACACTCTTTTATAACTGAGTATTAAAAAAGAAAAGCAAGGCTAAAAGTTTCAACATTAAAATTGGAAGGCATTTGATGTAAGCACTGCTAAGGAGCCTCACATGTACAATACCTTCCCATCCCTAGGTCATCATAGATTACCCCTCTTTGCAACCAAACAGTAGTATTTCAGATTGAAAGTAGGAAAGCATGGTGAATAAATGTGCCTATTTCCCCAAGAACAATTTACTCTCTGTAGCTTCAACCCTAAATTTCTGACTCAGCTTTCTTAACATCTGGGAATTCTTTTTGTCACAGCCTTTCTTTACTTGCATCCTTTAAGCCATAAGATTATTACTCTCTCCCTATCCTACACCTTCCCTCCACCCCCAACATTATCAAAGCAGAGACAACTTTTTGGTGGCTTACAGAAGAGATGCTATTTGCTAAAAATCTTGGCAAATCTAAAAGAAATGGGAAAGGCAAGTGAGTTTCAGTTTATGTGCCAGTTGTAATAAATTAGTGGCTGTTTGGAATGCTGGGCCAAGAAGTATTCTGAGACTGCTAGGTTAAAGGCCATAATCCGTTAGCAGTTTCTGTTGTGAGTGTGAGAGGAGCAAATGCTAGACATGGGCCCCATATTCGAAGTCCCCAACCTAGTAAATCTCTGCTTTGAATACATTTAGATCAATAGGAACCGCAGATTAAAACATACATATGCCAAATTAATATGTATTTGAAGTATGTAAATTTTTTCTATATATCTGTCCTTTCAAGAATATCTTCCTCAAAGTCAAACTGAGGTCAGTGCATTAAATATCTGAGGTATCTTAATGGTAGCAAAACAAAACAAAAAACACCCCAGAAACTTAGAATCAGCAGTACTTGAATTGTAGTTCTACCTCTACCAATCAGTATGTGACTTACTTATAGTTGGTCCATTGTCTGACATGCAATATTAAATACTTTGATTGCTCCTTTCAAAAAATACAGAAAGCTATTGGGAGCAGAGCTGAGAAATGGCTTTCTTTGCAGTTCATTGAAATCAGTTCATTGAAATCACCACTCTTTGTGGAGACTTGTCATTTAGTGTGACACTTGACCAACAGGAGCAGATCTTAAATTGATAGTCCAGATTGTTAATCTCAGAACAGACCAAGCCTTTCTGTTGAACAAAGACTGTAGAATATATGAAGTAGAAGAGAAAGATGACCATTAAGCCAGGATTAAAGTTTCTGAAATTGGTGAAGAGTACTGACAGAAACTTAGAAACATCCAGACTTGCAAATCATTTTGACTAGTGCCCCACCAGATCACTCTCCAGATTCTAATATTTAGAGAATGGCATATGCATACCCAAAGTATTTATGGGAAACATGTGTCATATTCTTTAGGTGTCTCAAGGGAAGAAAGCAGTTGAGAAACTGATCTAGTCCAATGCTATTTTCAGTGATGGAAACAGGTCAGGTATTTTGGTAGACAAGAAAGTACTATCCTGAAACAAGATTCTGGAGTTTTGTTTTCAGTTTTAAAAAATTACTTCTTAGGAGTATTTGATTAAGGCAGATTCTTTTTCTTAAATCTGATAAGTTTTAAGTGATTACACATGAGAATTAGGGAGATGAGACCTTTCTCTGAATGTGGTTTTTAATAAAAGGAGAATATAGAATTGGTGAACTTGGGGTAGAAACTGATTGATGAATGTGGGAAAATGCTCTTCTATACAGAAAATCCAGTTAGTAGGTTTAGTCCCACAGTGTTTATTTACTTGAAATCCAATGACTGTTTTAGAACATTTCATTCTGTTTTTGTATTCTGCTCCTTAGCTCCAAAGGTTCCCCTATGATTTGATTTAAAGCAAGCCATTTTTCTCTTTGTAAAATACTGCTTAAGTTTGCAGGTGAAATAAAGTCAAATCTTAAAGACTAAAGCAGAGTAAAGTAGTTAAGTGGTAAAAACATGATACTGTGTTTATGTGTGTGTGTGTGTTCACATATGTATGTTTGTATACAGTTATTGGGCTTCCCAGGTGGCCCTAGTGGTAAAGAACCCACCTGCCAATGTGGGAGACATAAGTGACATGCATTCAATCCCTGGGTCGGGAAGATTACCTGGAGGAGGGCATGGCAACCCACTCAAGTATTCTTTTTCTTTTTAAATAATCTTATTTATTTATTTTGGCTCTGCTGGGTCTTCATTGCTACGTGGGCTTTTCTCAAGTTGCAGTGAGTGGGGGCTACTCTCTAGTTACGGTGTGCAGGCTTCTCATTGCAATGGCTTCTCTTGTTGTGGAACACGGGCTCTAGGGCACACCGGTTTCAGTAGTTGTGGGACGTGGGCTCACTGGTTGCGGTTCCCAGGCTCTAGAGCACAGGCTTAATAGTTGTAGCACATGGACTTAGCTGCTCCACCACATGTGCAGTCTTCCCAGATCAGGGATCGAACTCTGGTCTCTTGCATTGGCAGGCGGGTCTTTTACCACTAGCACCACCTGGGAAGCCCACTACTCCAGTATTCTTGCCTGGAGTATCCCCATGGACAGAGGAGCCTGGTGGGCTACAGTCCATAGGATCGCAAGGAGTCGAATACTACTGAAGTGACTTAGCATTCATGTATACATGCATACAATTATCATTCAGTTTTTAAAAGCTTAATTTTTTGTTAATTGTTATTTTAAATAATTTATGTTTGTATCTTTCCCACGTTATAGAAAAATTGTAAGAACAGTAAAAAGTGAGAAATCCCATTTACCTGCATTCCTCCTTTGATGTTTTATTCATTTTCTTCTTCTCCATTTAACATGTAATATGTATATATGTATGTGTTTGTATGTGTATCCATTGTCATTATTCTTTTTCCAATCCATTTGAGAGCAAATTGCAGACATAATGCCCTGTCACTTCTAAATGCTCTAGAATGTTTTTTACCCCAAATAAAGCTACTCTCCTACCTACCGATCCAAACCTTAAACCATCCATACCAGGAAATCAACGTTAATACAGGACTACCATCCAGTCCATAGACAAAATACAAATTTTACCAGTGTTCCAACAATATCTTTTTTTAAAATTTCTAATGTGAAATTCAATCCAGTACCATTTGTTCCATTTAGTTATCATGTCTCTTTAGTCTTCATTCTGGAAGAGTTCCTCTGTTTTTTCCTGCATTTCATGATGTTCACAGATTAAAGAGTATAGGCCTTTTGATTCTGTAGGTTGTCCCTCATCAAGCTGGGTTTGTCCAGCGTTGCTACACATCCAATGTCAGGTCATACATTCTTGACAAAAATACCTCAGAAATGATACTGTGTTCTTCTTAGTCATCATATCAAGAGACATGTGATATCAACCTCTTCTACCACTGGTGATGTTAATCAGTTAGTTGGTTTGTTATCTGCTAGGTTGTTTTGCACTATAAAGTCACTATTCTTTCCTATACAGTGGCTAAGTATTTTGGGGGGAAACTGTGCCAACATCCTGTTGTTCATCAAACCACTGCCCACAGTCTTAGCATACTTTGATGAAACCTTCCTGAGTCAACCACTTCTCTGATGGTTGCCAAATGATGAAATATCTTCATCATTTCTTCTACATTTGTTAGTTGTCACTCTACCACAAGGAAGAAGTTTCTGTTCTTATCTATCTACCTTTATATTCATATCATCGTCATGGATTTCTGTTTTATTCAGTGGATTGCAGTTTGTTGCTTTTTTTATTTACTCTTATGCTCAAATTCCTCCACACTTGACTATTAGGAATCTCATCAAGTTGGCTCCTGTCCTTCACACATGTGCTTACCATTCTCTTAGTATTTCCTTTCTGGTGAAAGATACTCCAGGCTTATCATTTACTATCTTTGTCCCGATTCTGGAATAAACTGTTTCCTCAATAACTCCTGTTTTATTTTAGTAGAAGATAAT
The DNA here is from genome assembly GCF_963930625.1 of Muntiacus reevesi. Lineage (NCBI taxonomy): Eukaryota > Metazoa > Chordata > Mammalia > Artiodactyla > Cervidae > Muntiacus > Muntiacus reevesi. The sequence continues at coordinate 38,841,098 of NC_089257.1, forward strand.
ATTTAGAAGCTAAATTCCTTGTAATTGGTATGCTCATTGCTTCCGGGAATTATTGCTTCTAGTCCTTCTCAGTGATCAGGGCTAGGATGTATAGACATATACACAACTATACCTGTTTCTGTATCTGTCCATGAGTATGTAAACATAAAATCACCTTGAGATGTCCAGTTCCAATCCATTACCTCAGAATTCCATCTAAGTTTCCCCTTATCTGTATTTGTATGCAGATGCTTTCTTTGAGAGAAGTTAGGCTCCCGGTATCCTCAATATACTTACTGAAGCTCGGTCTCTTTGTATATTACTCATCTCATGACCACTCTGGTCACCTGCTAAACTTTGATTTTCCCCTCCCAAACTTACCACTCTTGAATTGTCCTAATCTCAGTAATTGCACCTATGTCCTTGCGATTGCTCAGGCCAGTGTTATCCTTGTTGCCCCTCTCCAAATCCTGTATCTGTCCCATCAATAGATTCCTTCAGCTGTACCTATAAATAGAACCATTTTTCCCCATCCCCACTGCTATTATTATTCTAAACCGAGCCACTGTTATTATCTCTTGCATGTACCTTAGCAAATCTATTTGACTCTCTGCTTCTACCCCTCCCTTCAGTGACTGTTCTTCATGCAACAGCCAAAGTGATCCTTTTAAAACCCAAGTCAAGACTTCGCTGACAGTTCAGTGGTTAAGACTTTGTGCTTCCAGTGCCAGCAGCGTGGTTTCAATTCCTGGTTGGGGAACCTGCATGCCTCACAGTGCCCTACCCCAGAAAATAAAAAAACCTAACCTAAGTCAGAAGTCATTCCTTTGCTCAAAACCTTTTGGTAGCTTCTCTTCTCAATCATTTTAAAAGTCAAAACTCTTAAGTCGTATGTCATCTACCACTTTTCCATCACTGTAATTCAACCATATTGGCCTTCTCACTATCAACAATTACTCTCTCATCTCAGGACCTTTGTCCTTGCTATTTCCTTAGCAAGCATTCCCCAGATATCTGTATAACTACTGTTTCTTCACTTTAGGTCTTGGTTTGAATGTGACTTTACCAGTGAGGATTTTCTGATTACTCAATGTAAGATAGCATCCTTTTTTTCACTGTCTAATCTTTTACTTTGTTCTTATTTATTATACTTTGCTATATAACCAGTCATAATAATTAGGAACAGGGGTTTGATTTGGTTTTTCTTTCCACATAATATCCCCACCATCTTAGAGTAATGTATGACAAGTAGTAGACTCTAAATAAATATTTGTTGAATGACTTTTTGCGTATTCACATTTAATAAATTTTGGGGGGTGAAAATGGTTTGGGTGACATATTAGTGATGTCTGTTTATATAGCTGTAAATTATATGTTTTACTTTTTTTATAAGGAGAACTAGTGTCAAATAAGCTAATAAGTATCAAGTAACCTGGCTTTAGTGTCAGTTAACTTTCAAACTGTAAATCAGAAAATAGAATTAGAGGTTAGGGATATTTTTGACAAAGAACCTGTTAACTGAATTGGCATTACCAGTTATAAGTTTCTAAGACCTGGATTTTACTTTTCTGCCTTAATTTCTGATGCTTGGCAAACACTCTAAAGATGATTTCTCAGAATATTCTTCCCGAAGTTTAATCTTTCTTTCTGATCCAAGACTGTTAGGCATCTCATTTTTTTCTGACATATTTTATTTTGCTTAATATTTAATACCATATTTATTTTATTTTCTATTGGAATACAGTAACTTCACATTTATTTTATTCTTTCCACTTCCAGTAATAAAAATGTTTGAAATTTGAAGTATTTAGAGCCAGTAGAGGAATAGCTCTTTTTGCTTCAGGGTAGCCTGAGGTTCTGGAGAAGGTGAACTATTTTTTTCACTTGAGGGAAGTTGTTATTGATGTATAATTGCTATACAGCATTGAGGTTAAACAACTGACATTAAGAAAAAGATAATTCTATCATGAAAGTCTTCCTCCAAGAGGAGGCTTTCACTGCCTTTTATCTCTTGACCTGTGCAATCCTGTTTCTTCATCAGTCAAAATAGGACTAACAGTATCCTTTTCATGAGTTGTAAACATATGTAAGTGATTGGCACGCAGTAGGTGTTCTTCTAGTATTCAGTTTCTCTTTCCACCTTCCGTGATCTTCTACTAATCAACATAACAGCATTTTCAGTTCAGTTCAGTTCAGTCGTGTCCGACTCTTTGCGACCTCATGGACTGCAGCACTCCAGGCCTCGCTGTCTATCACCAACTCCCGGAGTTTACTCAAACTCATGTCCATTGAGTTGGTGATGCCATCAGCATTTTAGCTATATTAATAAACTCCTTTGTATCTAACCAAATTTTCTTACCAGAATAGCTGAAGTTGGTGAGCACAAGTAAACAGAAAAGTTAAGTATAAGGAACTGTTTTTTGCTCTAAAAATACTGAAGGCTAATAGTAGATTAGTGTTTTCCCTACAGACCTTATATATCTTTCTGGCATTAAAATAGAGAAGAGAGAGTGACTTCACCTGAGTAACCAAGCAAAACCTATATAAATGAAAGTATGTAGGGAGTTTCCAAGCATTAGACTCATGGCACTCTTCCTTCTTAACTTTATCTTCCTTTGGTAAAACATGTGCAGGCATAGCATAACAATGTAGGGATTTTTTTGGTTCTTACCAAAAATAAAATGCTCTAAAATTTGCATATTGAGAGTGCTAACAGCATGTAGATTCAGAAAGTTATCTTTTAAGTGAAAGAATGTGTTTTTTATAGTATTCTTGTCAGTTAGAATATTCTCTCAGCATTATGAGTAGCACCTTTATCTGCTTCACTCAACTCTAGCCTCATTTCCTCAGCAAGCATGATTGATCTCAGTTAGATATTGAGAACTTATAAACAAACTTTGAAAAGGTAGATTTCAAATGAGTGGGAAAGTTGATTATAAAGGTAATGATGGTGAGGCTCTCTAGAGAAAGGAAAATTTTGATCCCTAAACATACCAGATTTTAGATTTGTTAAAGATAAACATAACAGAGAAAAACATAGGTGAAAATTTAGCTGATCTTAGTGTGAGGAGGAGATTTTTAAGTATTCTGGCAAAGGTTAGATACTATATGGGAATATGGTGATAAATTTGACAATCCCAGAATTTTAAAATGTGTAATGCAGCAATGATAATAACAACAGTAAGTAACGTTTATTGAGCTAAGTGCCAAGGCTTATAGTAAGTGATTTACATGTAAACCACAGTGCCAAGATTGAGAAACTCTGTCTTAGAACTAAAGAATCTTTAACTCTGGTCTACTGGCCATGTTATACAGGCAGCGGTATCACCTGATGTTTTGCCATAGTGTAACAAATATTTCCAGCTTTCCAATCTGCATCATCTGTTTTCCCTACTCTGCTGCTTAGCAGATGTCACCTATACTAGTTTTTTGGTGGTGGTTGTTATGAGAGCATTCCACTACAAGATATTAATTCTGTATTAATTAGGATACCAGCTAACCTACAGAAATAGAGAGACTCAAAATGTAATGGCTCAAACACGATTATTAATTATTCTCATCCCGTAGTTAATTATTTCTCATCCTGTAGTTCGGGGAAGATAGACAGGTTCTGCCTCAGAAAATTATTCAAGTACCCAGGTAGCAAGATGACTCTACCACTTTCTCAAATCACCTGTTTGGCCAAACCTGGATCTTGACTTATTTGCCTTTTAGCTAAAGGGTACAGGAAAGAGAACCTTTCTCTGAAGAGCAAAGACATACTAGATCTTAAGATGTAGTGCTGAAAGTGGCATATGTTGCTCCTGTTCACGTTTGTGTTGGCTCCCAAGGCCCACACCTAACAGCAGGGGAAGCCAGGAAGTATAATCCCACCATGTGCCCAGGAAAAAAGGGAGAACAGATTTTGGTGGACAACAGATAGTTTCTACCACAACCACTATCTGTACTGTTTCTAAATATCTGATAAGGTAGATGACAATGTAGGAGTTAAAGGGTTCTTATAAATCAGTAAGAAAAATTAAAACATCCTAAAAGAAATAAGAAAAAGTTACAAACTGAGTTTTTAAAAAAGGAGATAATACTTTCATATATAAGTTTAACTAATATTTGACAAAGGAGCCAAAAATATTCAAGGGGAAAAGGATAGCCACTTCAATAAATGGTTTTGGGAAAACTGGATTTAACGGTATACAGAAGAAATTGGGCCCCCTACTTTATACCATATACAAAAATTAACTCAATATGGATTTAAGACTTAAGCATAAGACCTGATATCATAAAACTCCTAGAAGAAAACATAGGAAAAAGCTGTTTCACATTGGTCTTGGCAGATTTTTTTAGATATGACACCAAAAGCATAAGCAACAAAAGCAAAGATTTTTTTTTTCAATTATTTTTATTAGTTGGAGGCTAATTACTTCGCAACATTGCAGTGGGTTTTTTCATACATTGACATGAATCAGCCATGGAGTTACATGTATTCCCCATCCCGACCCCCCCTCCCACCTCCCCCCCACCCGATTCCCCTGGGTCCTCCCAGTGCACCTGGCCTGAGCACCTGTCTCATGCATCCCACCTGGGCCGGTGATCTGTCTCACCATAGATAATATACATGCTGTTATCTCGAAACATCCCACCCTCGCCTTCTCCCACAGAGTCCAAAAGTCTGTTCTGTACAACTGTGTCTCTTTTTCTGTTTTGCATATAGGGTTATCATTACCATCTTTCTAAATTCCATATATATGTGTTAGTATGCTGTAATGATCTTTATCTTTCTGACTTACTTCACTCTGTATAATGGGCTCCAGTTTCATCCATCTCATTAGAACTGATTCAAATGAATTCTTTTTAACGGCTGAGTAATATTCCACGGTGTATATGTACCACAGCTTCCTTATCCATTCGTCTGCTGATGGGCATCTAGGTTGCTTCCATGTCCTGGCTATTATAAATAGTGCTCTGATGAACATTGGGGTGCACATGTCTCTTTCAGATGTGGTTTCCTCAGTGTATATGCCCAAGAGTGGTATTGCTGGGTCATATGGCAGTTCTATTTCCAGTTTTTTAAGGAATCTCCCCACTGTTTTCCATAGTGGCTGTACTAGTTTGCATTCCCACCAACAGTGTAAGAGGGTTCCCTTTTCTCCACACCCTCTCCAGCATTTGTTGCTTGTAGACTTTTGGATAGCATCCATCCTGACTGGCGTGTAATGGTACCTCATTGTAGTTTTGATTTGCATTTCTCTGATAATGAGTGATGTTGAGCATCTTTTCATGTGTTTGTTAGCCATCTGTATGTCTTCTTTGGAGAAATGTCTGTTTAGTTCTTTGGCCCATTTTTTGATTGGGTCATTTATTTTTTTGGAATTGAGCTTCAGGAGTTGCTTGTATATTTTTGAGATTAATCCTTTGTCTGTTGCTTCATTTGCTATTATTTTCTCCCAATCTGAGGGCTGATCCTCTACATAGAAAACCCTAAAGACTCTACCAGAAAATTACTAGAGCTAATCAATGAATATAGTAAAGTTGCAGGATATAAAATTAACACACAGAAACCCCTTGCATTCCTATACACTAACAATGAAAAAACAGAGAAATTAAGGAAACAATACCATTCACCATTTCAACAAAAAGAATAAAATACTTAGGAGTACATCTACCTAAAGAAACAAAAGACCTATACATAGAAAACTATAAAACACTGATGAAAGAAATCAAAGAGGACACAAATAGATGGAGAAACATACCCTGTTCATGGATTGGAAGAATCAATATTGTCAAAATGGCAATACCACCCAAAGCAATCTATAGATTCAATGCAATCCCTATCAAGCTACCAATGGTATTTTTCACAGAACTAGAACAAATAATTTCACAATTTGTATGGAAATACAAAAAACCTCGAATAGCCAAAGTAATCTTGAGAGAGAAGAATGGAACTGGAGGAATCAACCTGCCTGACTTCAGACTCTACTACAAAGCCACAGTCATCAAGACAGTGTGGTACTGGCACAAAGACAGAAATATAGACCAATAGAACAGAATAGAAAGCCCAGAGATAAATCCATGAACCTATGGACACCTTATCTTTGACAAAGGAGGCAAGGATATACAATGGAAAAAAGACAACCTCTTCAACAAGTGGTGCTGGGAAAACTGGTCAACCACTTGTAAAAGAATGAAACTAGAACACTTTCTAACACCATACACAAAAATAAACTCAAAATGGATTAAAGATCTAAATGTAAGACCAGAAACTATAAAACTCCTAGAGGAGAACATAGGCAAAACACTCTCCGACATGAATCATAGCAGGATCCTCTATGACCCACCTCCCAGAATATTGGAAATAAAAGCAAAAATAAACAAATGGGACCTAATGAAACTTAAAAGCTTTTGCACAACAAAGGAAACTATAAGTAAGGTGAAAAGTTATTTAAATAAGTAGGACTACATCAAACTAAAAAGCTTCTGAACAGCAAAAGAAACTATCCACACAATGAGAAGGCAAGCCATAGAATGGGAGAAAATATTTGCAAATCATAGATAAGGGATTCACATCCACAATATATAAAGAAATCATGAAGTTCAATAGCAAAAGTAAAAAACCAAGCCCCTAAAAACCTCAGGTAAAAAATGGACAGAGAAACTAAATAGACATCTTTCCAAAGAACACATAAAAATGGACAACAGGTACATGAAAACGTACTCAAACCACTAATCATCAGGAAAATTCAAATCATATCAAAACCACAATGATATATCATTGCATACTCATTAGGATGGCTATCATCAAAAAGACAAGAGAAAACAAGTGATGGTGAGGATGTCAAGAAAATGGAGCCCTTGTGAACTGTTGGTGAGAATGTAAATTAGTATAACCGCTTTGGAAAACAGCATGGAAGTTTCCCAGTAGATCAAAACTAGGAATACCATATGATTCAGCAGTCCCACTTCTGGGTATATATCCAACAAAAACAGGATCTTAAAGGAGTATCTGTACCCTGGATTCACTCTAGCATTATTTACAATGGCTAAGATATGGAAACCACTTAAGTATCTACTGATGAATGAGTGGATAAAGTGTGGTGTATATACACAATGGAATATTAGTTCACCATGAGAACTGAGGAAATCCTATGATTTGTGACAATTTGGATGAAGCTTGAGGGTATTGTGCTAAGTAAAATCAGATAGAGAAGGACAAATACTGTATATTACTTATATTAATATTAATATGTGGAATCTAAAATGCCAAACTCATAGAAACAGAGTGGAGTGGTAGTTACCATGACCTAGGAGGTGGGGAAAATAGATATTGATCAAAAGGCACAAACTTCTAGTTACAAGATGAATACGCTTTGGTGATGTAAGGTACAAAGCTCTTACTGTTATATACTTGAAAGTTGCTGAAAGAGTGGATCTTAAATGTTCTCACCACAAAAAATAAATGGTAATTATGTAAAAGAATGGAAGTGTTAGCTAATGCTGTATGGTGGTGATCATTTTATAATATCAATATATAATATATCAAATCAACACATGGTACATCTTAAACTTATACAATGTTATATGTTAATTATATCTCAGTATTGCTGGAGATAGAAATAAAAAACTAGTGACAGTACCTATATAGCCATTTGAATTTTGACAGGGATATTAAGGCAAGGGTTTGATGAAGAAAAGAGTAGTCTTTCAACGGATGATGCTAGGACAATTGAATGGCCACGTGGAGAGGAATTAAGTTGGGTCTCTACCTCACATCTTGTGTAAAATTCAAGTGAATCTGAGAGCTAAAGTTTCAAAACTCTTAGAAGAGAAACCAAGTGTATTTTTGTTTCTTTGCCTCAGCAATTACATCCTAGAAATTTATTCTAAGTGTGTAAATAGATATCTGTGAAAATATTTATCCACATGCATGAGATTAAAAATGCAATGAGATGAAAAATTAAAAGAAACTAAATGTTTAAAAATAAAATATTTGATCATTTGATGTAATATAATATACTTTTAAATATAATTATTTAATAACAAATAGAATGTTATATATAACAATTTATATGATATAAATATGTAATACAAAATATTAACAATGATTAAGATATATCTAGATGTTATATGCTATAATTCATCTTTAAATTATGTTGTAGAAGATTATTTAATGACATGGAAAATAACACTATACTAACTTTAAGTGAATCATAAATATTATACAAGTCATAGTCTGAAATTTATTTTTTAAGTCTATTGTATAAATACATGTTCAGATAGGATAGTCATCTAAATATTTAGAATATTTAGAAGTAATTATTTCTAAATAGTGAGATTATATATGATTTTTGAAACAAATGATTTCCCATATATTCCTCCAACCCCATAAAATTCTGTTCCCTCTTTTCTAGCTGCTCTTTGTATATAGTGTACAGTTTTCAAATTCCCTGTTAGTTTCTGATGCTGTCTCTTGAATAAACTGATATTTGTGTTTTATATACCTCTCTACCACACAAGAGTGACTAAGCTATAATGTTTCCCTTAGAAGCATATTTTAGATGACACTGTAGTTACTTCTGCCCATTTGATTTGAATTTAACTGTATATATTATGTATGTTTTTTATTTTATTATGTATATTATTTTTATATACTTTAATATAATTTATAGTTTTAAGCTATATAATGCTAAGCAGTAAGTGAAATACTATTCCATAGCAGTTTCCCTATTTTCCATTCATGTACACAGTAAAGTACACAATAAAGTGAGAGTGTCAGTAGTGTTAAGTCATGGGAGTAAAGCTGACCAGAAGATAGCTGCCCAAATTATAAATCAGAATCAGTTATCGGTGTAAATGAAAGGTGAATTAATGTATTTCTGTTGTTCATCTATAAACCTCATCAGTAATTCTCTTCAGTTTTCTCCCCTTTAATTACAGCTGTTAATAACTAACAAAGGTGTGTGAATTTTACATCTATTGCCTTTCTGTAATCAAAGATAGAAACCTTAATGAGTACTGAAATTAGAGAAAATAAAGAAGCAGAGGAGATTTTTTTCAAAACCCCTAAATTAGCTGTAGATTTGTTTTCTACAGAATTTTAAGTCCCAACCAAGACTTGAGTCGTGCAGAACATCTGTGCTCTACCGTACCAGTATATACCATGCCATTCTGTGCTTTGTCCTGATACAATCTCTCACGAATACTTTCTCTCTCAAACCTTTCTGTCAGGTATCTTGGACTTTTGTTCAGTAGTAAACCAATTTCCTATTTCAACATTAACAAATTATTGTATATTTATAATAACATTATTATATAGTTCAAACATATAGAAAAATACAAAAAATAATATTACAGATGTTCATGTGTCCATTACTAAAGTTAGCAAATTAGATTTAGATAAAAATTTTTTAAGGAAATCAGATACAATATAGTTTAAATCCCTTTGTGACTCATCCCTTCCATTTCTTCTTTTCTTGTTCCCTTGTTTCTACCCTAGGGACAGCCACTATTCTGAGGTTACCATCTTTTATTCTAACCATGTTTTCAATACTTTTTACAAATTCACAAAGTATATATTCATAAGCAATTTACAGTATTGCTATGTGCCTTTAAAGGAACTGTATATAGTGGCATTGTCTTGTGCTTATTCTGCAACTTAATATTTTTAATACATTATGGTTTTGAAATTTATCTAAACATATATAACTCCTTCATTTTAGCTTCTGTATTAAGTGCCTTTTTATAAACTGCATTTGATCTACATATGCTATGGAAAGTATTTGAGTGATTTCTAATAGTTTACTATTAAAATGATGCTCCTGTGAACATTCCTGTACATATTTTCACATACACATGTGTCTGCCCCTGAGGTTACTGAACCACAGACTCTATACATAATCTAGTACTACCCAAAGAACTGTACCACTGCAGACTGTCTCCAGTACTGTACAGGTGTACCCATTTTCCCACATCCTCCTCAGGTCATAATATTGCAAATATTTTAGTTTTTACCAGTTGTTGGGTTTTAAATGGTATTTTCTATTTTCATTTCCCTTATCACTAGTAAAATTGAACATTGTTCATCATTCCTGTTTTTTCTGCTATAAATTGCTTACTGATATCCTTCATCATTTTTCTATTTTTTAAAATGTTTTTAAAATTTTGTTTTGTTTATTTTTTACTATGCTGGGTCTTCGTTGCTGCACATGGGGATTTCTCAGGTTGCGGCAAGCAGGAGCTGCTGTCTAGTTGCAGTGTGCAAGTTTCTCATTGCAGTGGCTTCTGTTGTTGCGGAGCACTGGCTCTGCAGTGTGCTGGCTTCAGTAATTGTGGCACATGGGCTTAGTTGCTCCACAGCATGTGGAATCTTCCCAGATGAGGTATCAAACCCATGTCTCCTGGATTGGCAGGCAGATTCTTAACCACTGGACCATGAGGGATGTCCTGTTATGTTTTTCTTATGGATATGTAGGAATTCTTTTTATGTCATGGATACTAATTGTCTGTTATATATTAAAGGTAACAAAGTCCAGGAAATTCCCCTGTGGTTCAGTGATGCTGCCACTGCAAGGATCTTAGTGGGTTCCATTCCTGGTTGGAGAACTTAAGATCCTTCATGCTGTGCAGCGCAGGTCAACCCCCACCCCACCACCACCGCAAAAGTAACAGAGTCTAATTCTTTTAAATTTATATCTATGAACAGAAGATTTGAATTTTTATGTAATCATAAATTATCATTCTTTTCCATTATTGTATTTTTTATGCTTCTGCCTAGAAATCATATGGGTATTAATCTATATTTTCTTCTAGATGTTCTAAATTTTTTTTTGTAGAGTTAGTCTTTAATCCTTTTGTAATTTACCTGTATTGGTTTAAGGTAGGAATTCTATATATCCTCTTTCTAGATAACCATTTGTCCCAATACCATTTGTTGAACAGTCAAATTTGGACTCGTTTCTATTATAAATCTGTTGAACAATCTGATTTGGACTGACTTCTCTTATGAATCAGTTCCTTTATACATGCATTTATTTCTTGGTTTTGGGATTGTTCCATTGGTCTTTTTGTCTGTTCCTGTCCAATATCACACTGTCTGTTCTTCAAAATTATATTGATTTGTAATGGTCCTTCTCTGTTACCTTTAGAATCAGCTTATTGTCCTATGTGTATTTTAATTGGGATTACATTTAATTTATAGATTACTTTTATGATATATTTTAACCTTGAGTCTTCTCATCTCAGTACAGATTTCCCCTGTCAACCGAAAGTAGAGTGTTTCTGTGAAACCTTTTATAAGCCAAAGCGGTGTAAAACAAAGAAGCAGTTCCCTTAGGACAGTTATCTTGCTAACAAATGCACAGAGTAAATAAAACACAGCTGCTGACAGGCATGGTTCAAAGCTCTGGTGGCTTGGTGCTGAGAGGCTGAGTGTAGTTTCTGGGGAAGGACTTGTCAGTGCCCCTCTTGCAGCTTGGGATGTGCACTGCCTCTATAACAGCTCACTCCAAAACAAATGCTGAATGCTATTTTTGCTTTCTCTCTCTCTCTTTTTTAAAGTAAAAATCCTCTTTAGATTTCTTTCAGTTAGCAAAAAATATATACTAATGTAAGCCTTTCATGAAAGTGAAGTAGCATCAAGCAAGCTTTCAGAAAGTGGTAGATACCTATATTTTTAGGATTTTTTTCTTACAGTGTTCAGTTAATGTTTATGATTTTCTTCCTGCTGATGTGGAACATCTTTTTTTTTCTATTATATAGTGTCTGTTGCTTTTTTGGATATGTTTTCCTTATATTCCTTGCATATTTTTTCATAATGCATATGAATGTAACTATTTATTAATATATTGACAGTTTTTTTTAAAACAGCTTTATTAAGATAATTTTCATACCATAAAATTCACCCATGGTAAATACACAGTTCAGTCAAGAAAATTTATAAAATTTACAATTTCATTTTAGAAAACTTCTGTCACCCCTAAAAGTTCCTTCATACCTGTTTGCGGCTGATGCCAGCTCCCACTGTCAGCCCCAGACAACCACCAATCTGTTTTATGTGTCTGTGGATTGCTTTTTCTGTAGATTTTATATAAATGGAATCATACAACTTGTGGCTTTTTGTGTTTGGCTTCTTTTACTTAGCATGATATTTTTTGAGATTTCATCAACTTTGTACCATGTATCAGTAGTTCATTCTTCTTTATTTTTGATTAATACTGTATTATATGGAAAGTCACATTTTTGTTTATCAATTCACCAGTCGATAGGCATTTGGGATTTTTCTGGGTTTTGGCTATTTTTAGTAGCTGCTATTAATATTCATGTACAAGTCTTTGCGTCTTTTGTTGCTTTTATTTCTCAATGGATAGATACCCAGCTATGGAGAGTCCTTATTCATTAAGTGGTTATTATATTTTCCTTTTAATTCTTTGGACAAAATTTTCTTTGAACATTTTTTTTTCTAATTATTTATTTATTTGACTACAGCGGATCTTAGTTGGAGTATGTGGGATCTAGTTCCCTGGCCAGGGATCGAACCCAGGCTGCCTGCATTGGGAACACAGAGTGTTAACCACTGGACCACCAGGGAAGGTCCTACCTTTGAACATTTTATAAAACTTGCTTTAAGGTCTGCTTCTACTAAATCAAATATATTGGCCTACTCAGGCAATATTTATTGCCTCCTTTTTTTCTCTGAGTATGGGAGACACTTTAACGTTTCTTTGCATGTCTCATAATTTTTTGTTGAAAATTGGACTTTTGAGATTACCAAAGAAAGATCTGGGTTCTTTACCCCACCCTACCCCCCAAGGGTTGTTTTTGTTGAGTTGGGTAGGTGGTTGTGTCATTGCTTGCCCAGACTAATTCTGCAGAATCTGTCTATTCTGCTGTATGCTGCTACTGGTATCTTTGCTCAGTTTCTTTTTTATTCTTAAACCTGGACCTCAGTGATTCATCCCTGAGTCTGCATAGTTTGGTAGTCAGTCTGTGATTGGTCAGAAATTGTGCTCAAATACATCAAACCAATAAGGCTTTTACCTTTTGGGTGGATGTGTTTTTTACTGGGGAGTGTATTCAAAGTCTAGGACTTCTTACCTTGCTTTTTTTCCTCTTGTGCCTTCTAAGGTCTCATCTGGAAGTACAAATAGCCTTCCTATTAATCTTGGGTGGCCTCAGCCTGCAAAGGCTTGGAGCAGGGCTTGGATTCCCAGCCAGAAATTGAGGCCATGTTGCTGCGGTAAAAGCACCAGATCCTAGCCACTAGATGAGTGGTCAGTGACAAGGGCCCTCATCCTACAGCTTTGCAGAAGAGAATTTCCAGAAAGACAGAAAGTAGTGAAGCAAGTAAAGTATTTATTAAGAGGAGAAAAGAGTATGTTATGTGTGGATAGACACACGGGCAGCCTCAGAGGGAGAGTCCCTGAATCACGCCCTCATGGCAGTTTAAATCATTTATATGGGGCATTTCTTCTGGTTTTCCTTTGGGCAGTCATTTTGATTTGCCTTATTCACAGTCCATATTTGGTATATCTTAGGATCCTTCCATGTGTGCGCACACATTTCTTAACCAAGAAGGATCCTACCAAAGAGGCATATGGGTAGCTCATTCCTTGACATTACTTCCCTCTTTGGCCTGCAGGTAGCTTTAATGTGCATATGTGGTCAGGGAGGTTTTAGGAATAAGAGACATGTGGTCTGGGCAGGGCCCAGCCTCCTCCCTTAATTGTCCTGTTATTCTTGTCTTGGAGTGTGGGTCAATAGAGAATGAAATCTCCAGTTGCTTTATGGTGGGAGGTGGGGATCATGGGTTGGCATCTACCTCATGCTTCACTATCAGTTAGGGATACATGGAAAGTTTCTGCTCTTTCATTTCCAGGATCTTTATGTTAAATTTCTGGCTAATCTGCTGGTCACATGATCACCCCAACTAGGACCACAGTCTCAGACTAGCAGAGCTACTGGTTTTCCTGATGCACTTCCTATGAAGATCACTACTTTTGTTAAATCTCTCTAGACAGGATACTCACCCTCTGTGATAGCCCATACTTTGTGGAGTGTGTTTCTCTCTGAATAAATCCACTTCTTGCCTATCTAAAAAAAAAAACAACCCTCTGGACATGAGCTTTTTAACCTTTTGCTCCAAATCAAGTTAGTCTCTCTGGCGGTGAACCTTCTGGTTTTCATTGCCACCATTATCCTGATAGAACTATTACTTAACTGAATGGAGATGGGACCAACCCTAGGCAAGAATGCCTCACATTGCCACTATGCTTACACAGAGGTCAACAGTTTTTCAATTTATTGTTTGCTTTTGGTTGATTTTCAGAGCCTGTATTAGGTTTAAGTGAAAGTCACTCAGTCATGTCCAATTCTCGAGGCCAGATACTGGAGTGGGTAGCCTATCTCTTCTCCAGGGGATCTTCCCAACCCAGGAATCAAACCAGAGTCTCCTGCATTGTAATGGCGGATTCTTTACCAACTGAGCTATCAGGGAAGCGTAATAGGTGTAAACACATACATTAAAAAAGAAGAAAGATCTCAAACCGCTAACCTAACCTTCCATTTTAAAGAACTAGAAAAATGAGAGGATACTAAACCAAAACAAGAAGGAAGGAAATAATAAACATTAGAGCAGAGATAAATGAGGTAGAAAATAGAAAAACAATAGAATCAGCAAAACCAGAAGTTGGTTCTCTGAAAAGGTCAACAAAATTGACAGACCTTTAGGTAGACTGACTATATTTCTCTCCTACCGCTGCCGTAACAAATTACCACAAATATGGTGGCTTAAAACAACAAAAATTTATTTCTCTCACAACTCTGGAAGCCAGAAGTCTAAAATCAAGCTGTCAACAGGATTGGTTCTTTGTGGAAGTTCTGAGGGGAGAAAATCCATTCCATACCTCTGCAGGTTTCTTGTGGTTGCTGGAAGTTCCTAGCAGCCCTTGGCATGTAGACTGGCATCACTGTGCTTCTGTTTTCACCTCACTTTCCCATATCTATTTCTCTACTGTCTCGTGTAAAAGAACGGATGGGAGTCTTAATTACATGTGTAAAACCCCTTTTTCCAAATAAGATTGGTTTCATGGGTTTGAGGAGTTAAGACATGGGTATATCTTTTCTTTTTTTTTTTTTTTTTGACCGCACAGAGCTTACAGGATTTTAGTTGCCCAACCAGGGATTGAATCGCCATGCTTGACAGTGAAAACACAGATTCCTACCCACTGAAGCTCCAGGGAAGTCTTAAGACATGGATATATCTATTATGGGCCACCATTCAATCCACTACACTGATACCTCCCCTCATCCCACCCCCCCCCAAAAAAGATTTAAATTACTAAAATCAGGAATGAAACTGTGATATTACTACCAATCTTATAGAAATCAGGATTATAAGAGAATACTATAAACAGATACCAATAAATAACCTAAACAGAATGGACAAATTCCTAAAAACACAAACTCAAAACTAACTGAAGAAGAAATAGAAAAATCTAAACAATTTTATAATAAATAAAGTGATTGAATCATAGTAAAAAAAATTCCACTGTAGAAAAATGTAGTACCAGATGGCTTCATAGGTGAATTCTCCCACATATTTGAAGAATTAACAAATTCTTCCCAAAAAACAGAGGGAGAACTTCCTAACTCGTTCTATGAGGGGAGCATTATCCTGATACCTTCTAATTTTTTCTGTGCATATATTGTATATACATGCTTCAAAATCGGTATCATTTTGTTTTCACAAGTACTTTTTTCATATAAAATACATTTTGAAATATTCTTGCCTTTAAATATTACTTGAAAATGTGATTTTAATGACTGCATAGTATTTTATTATATTAACATGCTATAGATTTTCATGTCCCTTTTTGTCCATTTATATCAATCTGTAGTGAAGATTTTCTATTTATTTTCTTTTGAGGAGTTTTTAATACTAATTTTTGTATACCTCTTTGATAACTTCCTTAAGACAGCCTTTAAGAAATGTGTTCCCTGGTCAAAAACAAAGATTTGTTAATATTTTCCGTATAGACTCATTACCTTCCACAAAGATTATATCAATTTATACTCTGAAAAGCAGTGTACAAAAGTACCTATTCCTGATGTTATCAAAGCTGTCTTTTAAAATTAAATAAATATACCTATAAGAGCAACAGTTTGGATGAATGTAATACCCTTAATTTAATATTATTTTAATTTTTTATTCATGGTAAATTGCACATTTTAATTTTGTGCTATTTAAACAATTCCTCAGAACAGTCAAAAGTTGAAGAAAAGAATGGATCATTAAACAGATAAGATAGTTAATGCCAAAGATAGTGATGATACATTAACAGAGTTGGAGTTCATATTTTATACCAAACAAACTGACATCCAACATATTTTTATTAAGTACTTATATTCTCTTACATACTACTTTAGATATGGAAGATATAGTACGGTTAGCTCACATTTTCATTGCAGGGCATTCATTCATTGATAATTTAACAGATATTTACTCAGGGCCCTCTATGTGCCTTTTATTGGAGATACAATATTTAACAAGATCCAGATGGCCTGTGACCCCTTAAAGGAGAATAAAAATATCAAAATAGTCTTATTCATTGACTACTTATTATTTTCCACACATTATATTGATATTAACCTCATTACATACATTATTTTCTTTGATATTAAACTAATATTTGGAAACTGCATTTTGGAGACTTGCATGTGTCTGATCAAACCCATTCATATCAAATAAGATACTAACTTGCTTTTTTAAATTTATTTATTAAAGTATCAAATTTATTTCAATATCTAGTTTCATTTTTAAATTAAAGCTATTGGATAATTTTTTGCAATTTAAAATTCATTATTAGAGGTGAGGAAAACATTAATAAGCTATTAATTATTGAAAACAAAATTATCAATGATGCATTTTAAAAAGCCATGTTAAAGAGTAAAAAGTTCCAATTATACTATTTGACTGAAGGAAATATCCTTTACCTCTTTATTTCTGACATTCTCATTTTGACATAATTTACACCTTTTTCACACAATTAATACAATGCAAACAAAAATTTTCCAAATGTTAAGACTTTCTTTACTGTTTATGACATGAATAACTATAACTCTTTAAAAGTTCCTTAAAAGAAAGTTGAAATTTTAATTTTGATACTAACCTCATTACCTCAGACCGTGAACCTGTCTGACCAAAACGCAAAGGACATCACCACCACATGAATTAAAACAAAGAATAGAATAAAAAGCAAAAGTGGTATCTATATAATCAGCAAATTATCTGATAAGACATGTTAACTACTTCACATTTCTACTTAGCACAAGTGAGAATAAACTGGTTCCAAGGTACTACGGGTTTGGCATTTTCACTCTTAAGCTTTAAATCATAGTGTTACTCAAGTCATCTCTAAGAAAATGGCAGTGTTCATAAGTACAAAAATGATTATATCCAGTAGGTGGTATTCTACATAGTCAAGATAATAAGAAAATTCTTTATAAAACTAGATATTTAAAAATGCAGACTATCTGATAATTACCAGTATCTCAAAAGCTAAAATAAAAATACAGAAAATAGAGAAATACTCATTGAATAATATTATTTTGCTTTGAGGAAACCAGAAATGATACTATTCCAAGAAATAAGTAATAATGATAAGAGATATAGTTAATACACCATGTATCTTTTAAGCCAAACCATGCTTTTCTGCTCAGAACAACTCTTGATTTTTACATTCTTAATCTCCTTTGTCCAGAACAGGACCACATTTTAAACCATTATTTGAATAGAGTTCATAATCTAAAGTCACTTTTCTTCACAGGATGTTTTCATTTTAGTATTCATACATAAGCTGCAAAAAAGGCAAATGAAGTCAGTTAAAAGAATCTGTAGCATAATAAATGCCAATTTACAGTAACTATCAACAGACTTCTATACTGAAGCCGAAAAGTTGCTACAGTACAGGTGAGAACTGACATGATTCTTCCATAGACTCAGACTTCATTTAGTAATACTATCATAAGATCCAAAAAGAAACCTTAATGGGTCCTTTCAAAGATGAATAATTTTCCAAACAGTTTTCCTCTGGACGCACAGCCTGTTCATTCCTTCAGTCCTTTTTTAGTTGTTTAGCTTTTGCAATATTTTCTTGACGTTTTTGTTTCTTCTTTTGCTCCTTTTCCCTGGCCTCAATCATCTTGGCCAGTTTCCAAGACAGCACAGCACTTGCTAGAAAAAATGGAGTCAGAGCCAAAATAACTGTTGTAAGGAAGCCATATGTAAGGAAGCCATCCTTTGCAGCCCATTCCACAACATACTCAACCCAAGCCTTTAAGTCATACATCTTCGTGGAGGCCTTGTGCTTGAGTGGTGATCTCTAGTTTTGTCCTGGGATTATCAGCCAGTCACAATTTCAGATGACATTTGGTTGGCTGTCTTCTTCAACTCTACCAATACACTTCTGAGAGAAGGCCTAAATTCTATATATTCCCGTGCACCTCAATTTCGGACCCCAGGTGCAAGCGCCCTCCACACTTTAAATATTATTCTTCTTCCTTGCAAAAAGGATCCACCAGGCATGATCTTCAGATCAGACCCGCACGGCACCTGAAGGTGAGGGTACCTCATAGCCACCCGCACTTTCCTTTCCTGTGTACCCCACCCCCCAACCGCCGCCCACCGCCGCCCTCACCGTTCCTCACCCTACCCGGTGGCCCGCCTCTGAGGCCACGCTTCCCGAACCCTCCGCCTCGGCGAGCGGCGAGCGCGGGCCCGGCGGGGCTCGAACAGCCGGCAGTCCCGGGGAATCGGGAGGTCAGCCCCGCCACACCCTGGGCCGCCGGCGCCGTGGCCTCCTCCGCTGAGCACCGGGGCAAAACCGCGGCACCGACCGCCACCCGCCTCACCTACATCTCGCAGGGGACGACGGGTTCGGACCCCGACTCCTGACTCACCTCCTAACTTGCTTTTTTTTTTTTTATTTGGAGGCTAATTACTTCACAACATTTCAGTGGGTTTTGTCATACATTGACATGAATCAGCCATGGTGTTACATGTATTCCCCATCCCGATCCCCCCTCCCACCTCCCTCTCCACCTTCTAACTTGCTTTTTAAAAGGCCTTTCAGTATTAAAGGTGTGGTGTTTTTGTGATAAGCATAGAATGAACACACACACACACATACACACAAAGTCTCATTCCCTTTAAATGTAACACTTTCAGTCTTCAGGCTATTGGTAGTTATGAGTTTAGAAGGCTAAGGATGCTGATTCCCACTTAGGGCTAAAATTTATTTGTCCTTCTTCTATGAAATTAGAGCTAAGAATAATATTAAGTGCCTTTTTAGTTTGGCTTTGATTGCACCTTCTACATAGAGGCTATTAGCACTGTTGCATAAAACTCTAATGGCTCTTGCCAGAGGGGACTGAATAAGCAGTCAGATGTTGTTGAAGAAGCTCCCTGAACTTTACTTGTTGATTACAGGAAGATTCACTCACCATCTTCATAGATTTCCTACAAACCAGATAGTTTTCTCTAAGAGATCAAAATCTAACAGAGAGAAACTGGAATATTTTTACCAAATTGGCAGCATTTAAAATCAGAATAAACCTCTATATCTCTTTAAAGAAATCTGATATAGGTACCATGGAAATTTGAAATTAAAAAATAGAACCTTAATTTTTGCTGATAATTTTAAATCCATTACTTAAAAAGATATTTAAGGCACAGTCTGTTAGACCTGCAGTCATACTTAGTGGGTACAAAAATGCTTAGTTGTAACTTTTAGAAGTGGAATTATTGTTATTGCTGAAAAATGGATCCTGTCTTTCTTGACCTTCCTTCCTTCTTTTTTGAATGTCCTGAGCTAATGCTTTTTCTGTGTTCGATTACTGCTGAGCACAGCAGAGCTTGTTGCTGGAACCGACTTCAGTATGGACATGTGAATGTTTATAATAAGAAAAGCCAAATTCTCTTCCATGGACTCTATACTTGAAAGCTTTGTTACACTGGGTAACGATATGTCCCCACCCCACCCCTACCCCACCCCCCCACTGTATACTTGACTACTCTATTAAAATATGAAAACATTTTGCTTTACATGTTTAGCTCAGAGCCCACTTTTATTAAATGTAAAGACCAAAATGTCTATGGTTCTTATCCTTACTGTATTTTTTAGAAAACATTTGTAATCTTAAATCAGCTTTAGAGTACAACTTAAAAACCATTTTAAAGCCTACTGAATTGATTTATTAGGAAAACAAAAATAATCAAAATGATATTAGTTTTAGGTAAGCATTGATAAGTACTGATTTCAGTTGCTAAGAACTGAGGCACTTCTTTTAATTTAAAATGGGACCAATGTAATTCTTAAGATTTTTACATGTGCTCAGGCATCATTTCCTCCAGAAAATCTTCCTTAAACCACACATTTGTTCCACTGCCTCTCTACTAGAACCCTGTATAATTAAATCATACTATTACATGCTTGTCTCCAATACTTAGCCAAATTCTTCATGGTTATGTACTCAAATACACGCATATAAACACAGACTCAACCCTTAGCATCATTCTTGGCACAGTGTAGTACCTTAAGAAATACTTTTTTTGAACTGAACTGTTGAATAATTATTTTTAAACTTTTTTTTATTGGAGTGTAGTTGATTAACCGTATTGTGTTAGTTTCAGGTGTACAGCAGAGTGATTCAGTTACACATATACATATATCTATTCTTTTAAAAATTCTTTGCCCATTTAGATTATTAACATAATATTGAGCAGAGTTCGCCTTTGCTATAGAATTAAGTCCTTGTATCATAGTACAAATTACATAGAAAATTCAGGTGCAAAGAAATGTAGCTATCATATGTTAATGTACCATATATCTAAGATCATTCCTGTCAGAGGCTATCTTTGAGCTATAAAAGATCAGACCCCATTCAGTACAACCACTTGTTGTAGTTCAGAAGAGCACTAAACTATTTCCTTTCCACTAATGGTTCTGTATATCCAGCAAGTGTGTATTAACTCTTCCCTAAAATTTCAATGTGAGAAACTTTCAGATTGCCTATATCTGGAATAATGCTTCCTGAATTAAAACTAAAGCTTCATATTCTTCATGCTAAGTACTTTCTGGCATTTCAATACTTCAGTCTCAAAAGTGCACTCAAAAGATGATATTTAAATAACACAATCAAAAGATGAATGTGGGAAATTCTAGATTCCATTCTAAATTGGAATGCCAAAAATTCTTCTATTTTCAATAGTCCTATTTACTGACATGTATATTTTTCTGGTTTATGTACCTAAAGATCTGAATTTCAGTCATGTTAATAGTTTCTCCCAGAAGCCTTTCTGTGTCCTCCTTCAGTTTTTTGTCCCTTCACATCTTCTTGCTTCCAGCTATGAAACTATGCCCAGATCATCACTTCCTTTTGGCCATCAGGACCACAGTCGAGGAAGAACCCCATTTTACTATGGGAGTGGTACAGTTGGTAAACAAAAACCTGCTATTTAACTAAGCAGGAGGCATGCCCTATAGAGTAAAAACTGAAAGAGTGATGAAACGTTTTACCTTTGAATAATTTAGGATCCTGTTTTTCATGGGCAAAAATTCCTGTAGGCAGGCTTTTAGATTATTTTGATTACATTGTTACATAAATATGTATAAAAAAGCCTAGGTTAAAAATGTATGCTTATGGCTTTTATACAAGTATAAAACCAAAACAGTTATTTAATCACAAGCAAATCTATAAAATCAGTAAAATTCAAATTGACAAAATGAATTAAATATAATAGCTGATAATGATCCATTGACCCTAAATTGCTCCTTGAAATGTAAATTATGATATTCTCCTCAGGGTCGAGTTCTCGGTGCCTATACTACCTTATACCTACAATGACTCTGTTCTCTTTGTTAGTATAGCATCCACTGATGTCATTTTATCTTCACTGTGTTTCAACTATGTCATTTATATTTTCAGTTTACTGTCATTTTAAGTTCAGGATCTATTCTCATTAACCTAGGACCACTGGAGTAAAACTGCTAGGCCCACTGTTGGTAAACATGAGTATTGGCACAGAAATCACATGGCAATACTCCAATAAAGATGATCATCTGTATAATCCTGGGTTAAATAATATCCTTTAAAATGATTTATTAAAATGAAAAGAAAAAATGTATATTCTCACAGATAGTTTGTGGACAGCAAAAATTACACAATTATATCCCCAGCTTCCATTATAAGGAAATCTACTTTAATTATTTTTGCCTGTAAGTATATATTTGAATGACAAAATAGGTTTGAGAGTGGGGTGGGGCAAAAGAGATTTCCTAAAGTGTATACTCAGGCCAGTATAGTCTTGGTGTGAGTCCCTTGAAGTATGCTGCTTTAATTTACTGACCTTTGTCACATAATTTTACGTGATTGCTAATTCTGGTGTGTTTATTAAAAATGAAGATCATTTAGCAGAAGGGTGAGATGGAAAGTAATGAATGTCTGAGGGACTAAAATTCATGGATATTTAAAAGACAGTCGAGGTGATATATATTAAAGCTTTTAAAATCTAGTATTTGTGGAGTGCATGAAGTTCATTGCAAAGTTTTGAGATTCCCCAGAGCACAGAGATAAAACATGGTCACTAAATAAACAAATAGCAGCAGCAAAACAAATCCTAGGGGAGACGGGAATCTAATTTCTGGGTTTCCCAGGTGGCACTAGTGGTAAAGAACCTGCCTGCCTATGCAGGAGACATAAGAGACACAGGTTCAATCCCTGGGTCAGGAAGATCCTCTGAAGAAGGGCATGGCAACCCACTCACGTATCCTTCCCTGGAGAATCCCATGGACAGAGGAACCTGGTGGACTACAACCCATAGGGTCACGAAGAGTTGGACACGACTGAAGCAACTTAGTGCAGGACAGAATTGTCACATTATCTTTTAAATGTCCTATTCTTAACCAAAAACTAGACATATAAAGAAACAAGACGATATAGCCCATTCACAGAAACAAAAGGAGTCAATAGAAACTGACCTCAAGAAAACCCATACATTGAACTTACTAGACAAAGATTTTATTTAATCACACCTTTATGAGCGAAGATCATAAATATGATTAAAGAGCTTGATGAAACCATGTCCAAAGAGATAAAAGTATGAGAACAATGTTTTACCAAAGGGAGAATATGAACAAAGAGACAAATTATAAAAGGGAACCAAATAGAAATTCTGAAGTTGAGAAGTGCAGTAACTAAAACTAAAATACACTGAAGGACTTGGCAATAAAGCTGAACCAGCAAAAGAAAAAATCTGTGAACTTAAAGATCAGACAGTTGAGATGATCCAGTCTGCAAAAGGAGTAGATAATTTAAGTCTGATTTAAAAAACAGTGCATAAGGCAATCATTGTAAAGTGTTGATGGACTTATACTGTATGAAGATATATCTCTATAATAATAGAACAGAAGAGGGAGAGTAAGTAGAGCTATAAAGGGACATAGTTTTTGTATTCTGTTGAAATTAAGCTTGCATTAATCCAAACCAGTTTGCTTAAATTAAGATGTTAACTGTAATCTTCAGGCAACCACTACAAAAATCTTAAAAAGATCTAGTAAAAGAAACAAGGGACTTAAAAGAGTAGACTATTTTACAGCCTTCGTTGGGAGATTCTATTCTTATCTCTCTATAGATGGGGAAACTGAGGCTTAGAGAGGTTATACAGCTTAAGTACATATTAGAATCAAGACTCAAAATCAAATCTTTCATCAAAATCCTTTATTATAGGTCCTCTATGGGAAATAGGTGAAATTCTTGGGTAGAATATAGAAATATTTAAGCTTTATTATTTTAGTAACCATCTTTTGTAAGTACCATGCTCTCTGATCTCTATCAGATCAGAAATTTAATGCTCAAGAGGGTTCAGTGTTTCCCCCAAGTTTCATTGCCAGCTAAGTGATAGATCTGAGATTTGAATGCAACTGTATGTGGTTCAAGACTTTCTATTGGACCATGCTGCTTTGAGGTTGCAACCCAAATGTTGAGATGGTTTTAGCACATTCACAACTAGATGACACATGCTTATAAGTAACTCAAGAGGACGATACAGACTTTATAGAAAAGCCTTATCAAATTTTCCTTTCCTGGCTTTGTAATTCACAGATAGAAACTTTGTTTTCCTTTTCATGGAACCTGAAGTAACTCAGTGCTTTTAAATAAAATAACCAAGTAAAAATTTAGGTGACATGTTTCTAATTTTACTTTATATCACTGACAAGTTCAACCATATATTAAAGATATTTATAGTGATGCAAATTTAACTCAGAACTTGCTTTGATCTCTTTAAATTTGTAAAAATCTACTTTCTCTTTGCCTCCTAGTTAAGTGCAGCTTAAAGTCTTCTCAGAAAGATACAACATATGCAGGCAGGCAATCAATATTGTTTTGCATCAGTAAAAGAGGACTGTAGAATTTCATAATTTAATTTTAAGACAGCTCTTATTTATCATCATCTTGATATTTATATTCCTGACTTTTACCAAAGACTATTCAGAATGCCCGTTGCTCTCAGAAAAAGAAGAGTTTGCTTTTTCTAGGCTGTATTAAGGAAACTCAAGAGATTTCAGCATAACTCTGTTACTGCAAAAACTCTGCACTTCCTGGATCTAAATAAGGAGGCCACTGTTTCAGGTTCTTACTTTAGGGGAAATTGCATCAAATGCTTAGAAAAATGACACATTTTCTTTCTCCTGACTCCAAACTCATCATAATTTCCCTCTTCAAACAAGTTCCAAGAATTTATACTTTCCTATAAAATAAATGTTATTGGAACACCCTAGAATTCTAAGCTTCTGAATTTGTCTTTAGGATATCCCAATTTTCCTTTACTATTTTGAGTATTTACTACTGTGAGTTTTGGTTCCAAACTCAACTGATTTTAGAGATCAAGTTGATCAAATGAATAGAGAGTGGAAGTAATATATAAAAGAGTACTGTAATATATAAGGA
Source organism: Muntiacus reevesi (assembly GCF_963930625.1). Taxonomy (NCBI): domain Eukaryota; kingdom Metazoa; phylum Chordata; class Mammalia; order Artiodactyla; family Cervidae; genus Muntiacus; species Muntiacus reevesi. Next base: position 38,866,070 of record NC_089257.1, read on the forward strand.
ACATACATACATACATATATATATATATATATATAAAATATAAGTAATATATAAGGAATCTGGAAAGAATATGGATATTCAAAGGCATTCAGAAGCCTTTCAGCTTTTTCGAACAATTAAAACAAAGGCCCCATGGTTTCTCAATTTAGATATTACAGATTTCTTCCCATAGTAATTGGTACCAAGTAATCAAAAACAAAATTTGTGTTTAAAAGTTAGATTTGAGTGAGTTCCCTACCAAATTTTTGCATGGTGGAGACCACTGAGAATCTCATACTGCCAGATTAACTCATATTTGTATAAACCTTAAAAGAATGCTTCTCCTGACATTTCTGAGCATATATATGAATTCTAATATATCATTGATTATGAAATTTATGACTGTGCATACAGATCTCTATAGGAATAGAAGTTTGTGCACATCTACTGGTTTGAAATTGACCAAACACGTATACTTAGAGAACATTCTTGTGCCTTGCTCATGTAAATGCTAGACAGGGCTCAGATGCATCTTTATCATGCATGTCCTTGTCAAACTATTATAGTTGTGATACTTTTATAATTTATTGTAAGCTTTAAAAGTTTTTACCTTACTTTAAGTTTATAAAAAAATACATGTAGCTTGTGGGTTGTATCTGTGATTTGGCTTTGAAATTAAAATTGTCTATTTCAAGCTTTTCAGTTCAGTTCAATCGCTCAGTCATGTCCGACTCTTTGCGACCCCATCAGTCGCAGCATGCAAGGCCTCCCTGTCCATCACAAACCCCCAGAGTTTACTCAAACTCATGCCCATCGAGTCGGTGATGCCATCCAGCCGTCTTATCTTCTGTCGTCCCCTTCTCCTCCTGCCCCCAATCCCTCCCAGCATCAGGGTCTTTTCCAATGAGTCAACTCTTCGCATGAGGTTGCCAAAGTATTGGAGTTTCAGCTTCAGCATCAGTCCTTCCAATGAACACCCAGGACTTATCTCCTTCAGGATGGACTGGTTGGATCTCCTTGCAGTCCAAGGGACTCTCGAGAGCCTTCTCCAACACCACAGTTCAAAAGCATCAATTTTTCGGTGCTCAGCTTTCTTCACAGTCCAACTCTCACATCCATACATGACCACTGGAAAAACCATAGCCTTGACCAGACGGACCTTTGTTGGCAAAGTAATGTCTCTGCTTTTTAACATTGTACAGGAGACAGGGATCATTGTACAGAAGACAGGGATCATGACCATCCCCATGGAAAAGAAATGCAAAAAGGCAAAGTGGTTGTCTGAGGAGGCCTTACAAATAGCTGTGAAAAGAGGAGAAGCAAAAAGCAAAGGAGAAAAGGAAAAATTTCAAGCTTTTAGATCTGTTTAATTGAAAAGAAGCAGGAATAGTAAGGCAGGCTGTTAAATTATTATCACTTGCAGCTAGTGATCTGTATGAATCAAGGGTGACAAGAGTGGAAGTTGCAAAAGCGGACCCCAATTATAAGAGAGGGAAGGCACTGAAGATTTACTTTGAGAGTGAAGTAGATATAATCAGGCATTTACTTTATCTTAATTGGGTCAGCTTTATTCTGATGAAAAAATAAACATGTAACATGTAATTTACAGACTTAAATTTTAACCAGACACTATTTCCCTTCTCTGTGCTTCACACCTACGTATCATACTGTCTCTTGAGCTAAACTGTTCTCATCTCCAGCTTCGCTTCTTCTTGGGTTCTTGATGCAGTGTATAATATCCACTCAACTGCCTGGATCAGACACTTGGAAATAAAGGTTTACTTTCCCCTCTGCCTTTGTTTCAGCATCTAGTTAACCACTAAATCTTGTTGATTTCATTTCTTACTTATCTACTGCCCTCCAGACATCCTGGGTTATTGCAGCAGTCTCCTGTTGCCCTGTATCTTGCCAACCCATTTCTACAGTGCAGCTAGGAGAAGGCTTCCAAACCACATATTTTACTTGACTGCTGGACTATGTTCATTAATGATTCGTTGCATTTAAACTAAAGTACAAGCAAAACAAAACAAAAAATCTTTTGACTGCATGATCTGGACAGGGCTTACCTCTTGGTTCTTCATTTATTCTCCCCATTTCTCTTCCCTGTTATCCCAACAACGTTCATCTTTTAGTTCTTCCAATATTCCTCTTTTGCCTCTAGGTTTTCACAGAGGCTTTTCTTCTTTCTTGACTTCTATCTATCCCTCTCCTCCTTGGTTTTGCTAACTGTTGCTTATTAAGATTTTCACTTAATCATTATCTCTTCTGGACAGCTCTCTTGTCTTTTTGCATCATAACTCCTAATGATAACATAAAATCTTAGCATAAAATAGGCACTTATAATGCCTGTTTTTCTGTCTTTCCTTTTGGTTTGTTAAGTTCTGTGAAAGGACGGATCTTGTCTGTTCACCACTGTGTCTTCTGTGCTGAGTTCAGAGTTTGACATACTGGTAGTACTTAATATGTATCTGTTAAACAAATAATATGCCAGTCAGAATTCACATGCTTTAAAAAAAAAAAAAGTGAGGCCACACTCAAGTCCCATAAGAGAAAAGTAAGCCTAATGATGTTACATAACACTGGTAAAAATTTGTATAAGCTGGAAAAGAAATTAATTTCACAAAACTTTGTCTAATGCAGTAGTTCCAAATCTTTTTAGTAGTGGCATTTTTTATGTGGAATCCCAAGACATAAAACATACATGACTGTGCATGCCTTCTCTCCCTCAAATCCTGTTCTGTTGACCACAGGGATAAACTTACAGGCCAAGTAGGTATGCAAGAGAGAGCATCACACCCCTGCCCCTTGCTCAGGGTTATTGGGCAGATTTTGGCACTTGACCTAAATTAGGTCATCCCTGGGATGGAAGGTGAAAGATAAGTTGAAAATGGCCTATTCTTCCCACCAGGAGACTCAGACCAACTCACAGGGAAAAGCAGTGATGAGAAACTTGGCAGAGTAAAGCTAGGAATGAGGATCAGAGGAGAGGGGCAGAGACTGTCCTTGAATTGGGTAGTTCCTGAGCAGACATCACCCTGTCCTTGTGATTTGTTTAACCTGAGCCAACAAACTCCCATTTTGTGCAAATTACTTTGAGTTGAATATTTGTTATCTGCAGTTAAGAGACTCCTTACTAAAGGGTTATGGATGGTAATTGTAGCTTATATCAGCCCTTCCAATAGGCAATTTAGAAGCATCCTCCTAACTGCAGTGTGGAAATGAGTTGGTGGGAGGGACAACTGTATGCTGAGCAATAGGAGATTGCAGCAATAATCCAAATGATATAGTTACTAAGTACTATGATTGATAGCGATAAAGTCCTCTATTGTGATAAGGATAAGTACTATGATAGAAAAGTTTGTATAAAGCATTTTCAAGCCCTCTCCTTTGTTTCTCATTATTTCATTCTGTTTTAGGGAACTAATTCTTTTTAATTATTGGATTTTTATCAAAGTCCATATATGCTGTCTACCTACTAAACACAAACCAGGTTGAGACAATGCTACCCAGAATTGCTTTGAACTTCATCTCTCAGCGTCATCACTGGTTCAAACAATTGCAGTTAACTTGAGGTGGGGGCAGAGCCAGTCAGTAATCATCCACTTCTTTTGCTTTGAATTCTAATCATTTCTTAATTTTTGTACCTCCTGCATTAACTTTATGAACATGAACAATAACACACCTAGGTCAGAAGGCCTCCAGCTATCTTATTCTTATCAACCAGGAAAATTGGTACATGGGTAAGTTAATGAATTCTGTAACCCTATAAAATTTGGGGAATTCTGGTGGGATTCCCAGAATTCTGAATATTCTCATCATGTTCTGAGGAATATGATGTTATGATGAAAGAAATATTTTAAGATTAATCTCTGTCTGCTAGAAGAGACTTCCAATCACTTGACCCACCTCTTACCTAATGTAAATTCATTAAGCCTCATTTGAATTGCTGAAGCCAAGAGATGCCTTTACTGTGTTTGGTACATGATTAATGGTACATTTTTCTCTTAACTGGAATATAGTGGGAATAGCTTGCCTGTGGGGCTTCCGAGGTGGCACAATGGTAAGGAATTAGCCTGCCAATGTGGGAGATGCAAGACACTCAGGTTCAGTCTCTGGGTTGGGAAGATCCCCTGGACTAGGAAATGGCAAACCACTCCAGTATTCTTGCCGAAAAATTCCACGGACAGAGGAGCCTGGCAGGCTATAGTCTATAGGGTCAAAGAGTTGAACACAAGTGAGCAACTCTTTGTGTGTCCACATGGGCGCGCACACACACACAAGAGCTTACCTGTAAGCTCTCTAATTCAGGGCATTTTTGTTGCTATATTAAACTCTAGAGTAAATCATTCTTTCATTTATTCTATAAATTATCTTTGAGCATCTGCTATCTGCCAGGCTCTGTGCCTGAAAAAGACTTAATCCATGACTTGCAGTAATACCCATGCAATATAAAAATTACAGAAACACTAAGGAGGAACTGGTTAAATCAGTTTTGTAAAGCATTTGCAACATTAGTAAGCCATTAATAAATATTAGTTGCCTGTTTGCCATCATTATTACTATTTGAGTAGGTGAGAAAAGGGAAATGACATTGCAGTCCAAGAGAATAACTTACTTGGAAGCGTGATAGTAAATGTCATTTTCCAAAATGACTTGTGGTTGGGATATGAGTACAGTATAGACAACAGTGATGAGAGATGATACTGATGAGAGGTAGTTTGGGACTGGATTATAAAGGATCTTAGATACCAGCTAAATAATTTTAACTTTTCAAAATGTATAATGGGCGCATAAAAATTTTTTTTGGATAGCACCCTTTTTTCTTTCTAGTCTGATGTTCACATTTTCTTTTTTTATGAAAATTTCCCATATACACCAAAGTAAAAATAGTAATATAATGACCCCCATGTATTCATTACCCAGTTTTAATAATTATCAATATGTAACCAGTCCATTGAAGATTTTTAAGCAAAGCAAAAAAGGAAACTAACACTGTACCATTCCCTTACATTAGTTGATCTTTACAGTGTCCCATGGAGTATGTGGTATTTCCATTTTCCCTGTTTATAGAAGAGAGAACCATCAAAATGATGAAGTAAAAGTTCTGAGATTCTAACCCATATCCAGCTTATTTTCAGAACTCAAGTTCTTTCCCATGCTGCCTTTATAACTCTGACGTAGAGCATGGTTCTCAGTTGAAGACAGATGCTCATCAGCCTACTTGATATATGGGTGCTATTGACCCCATTCTCGATGGACTTCCTACCTCCAGCCACTGTGCTGGAGTCACAGGGTCACCAGGATCTAAGTCTATGTAAATATTCAACCTAATCAGCTAAAATGACTATTTAGTCCAGTGGTTGTCAAAGTATGGTCCCCAGACCACCAGCAGCAAGTTGTTAGAAAATACAAATTTTCAGACCGCACCCCCAACCTACTCAGAACCTCTGGGGGTAGCAACGCATGATGCCTGTATTCCCATTTGCTGTGTTAAATAAAATGCTCCAGTGGTTTCCTGCAAACACAAGGTTATGACCATCTACCAAGAGCATTTCTAAAGCAAAGACCTCATATCAGTTGTATGTTCATTTTTTAACAAGTTCATGAAAAGTAGTCATAAGGTAAGAATTATTATTCAGACTTAACACCAGCAGTCTCTCTGGGGATGTTACATAACCTCATGGAAAGAAATCTTAAGGAATTTGCACTGTCTATATTTACAGTGCTTGCTGGTGCCATCTAGTGGTTTAAGCACAATGGAACGTGTAGTTTTATTACTGCTTTGAGGATATAATTTGTGGTTTTAAGTCAGTTTTCTAGTAAATGTTTAATTGAATAACCAAAGTAAGAAAAAAATAAAGATTTTCCTTACTATAAAACCTCCATTGAGAATTCTTAGATATGGCACCAAAACACAAGCGAAAAAAATAGTTAAATTAGGCCACAACAAAATTTAATACATCAGAGGACACTCTTGATAGAGTGAAAGGGTAGCCCACAAAGTGGGAGACTATATTTGAAAATCATGTATCTAGTAAGGTGTGGTTAGTCGCTCAGTTGTGTCCGACTCTTCGCAACTCTCTGCAACTCTTCGGACTGTAGCCCACTAGGCTCCTCTGTCCATGGAATTTGTCAGGCAAGAACACTGAAGGGGGTTGCCATGACTTCCTCCAGGGGATCTTCCCCACCCAGGGATCGAACCCCTGTCTCTTACTTCTCCTGCATTGACAGGCAGGTTCTTTATCGCTAGTGCCACGTGGGAAGCCCAAATATGTAAATAGTATCCAAATATATAAAGAACTCTTAACAACAAAAAGACAACACCAATTTTAAAAATGAGTGGAAACTGTTATATTTAAAATGGATAACCAATAAGATCCTATCCTATAGCACAGAGCACTCTGCTCAATGTCATGTGGCAGCCTGGATGGAGAGGAGTCTAGGGGAGAATGGATACATGTATATGTATGGTTGAGTCACTTTGCTGTCCACCTGGAACCATCACAACATTGTTAATTGGCTATACTCCAATATAAGATGAAAAGTTTTGAAAAAGTGTGTATAGGACTTGAGTAGACATTTCTTCAAAGAATATATACAAATGGCCAATAAGCACTTGAAAAGACACTCACCACCATTAGTCATTAAAGAAATGCAAAATCAAAACCACAGTGAGCTACCACTAGGACAGCTTGAATAATTAAAAAAACAAAACAAAACAGAGAATAGCAGATGTTGTTGAGATTGTAGAGAAACTAGAACCTTTATATATTGCTGATGGGGACGTAAAACAGTGCAGCCCCTGTGGAAAACAGATTGTTCCTTAAATAGCTAGACATAGAATTTCTATCGGGAGACCCAGCAATTCCACTACTAATTATATACCCAAGAGAATTGGAAACAGGTGTTCAAAGAAAAACTTGTACACATGTCCACAGAGCCTTATTCTTTATAAGTAAAAAGTGGAAACAACCCAAAGATTCACCAACTAATGAATGAATAAACAAAATATGGCATATCCATAAAATGTAATATTTTTCAGCCATAAAGTGAAAGTTGCTCAGTTGTGTCCAACTCTTTGCAACCCCATGGACTGTATACAGTCCATGGAATTCTCCAGGCCAGAATATTAGAGTGGGTAGCCTTTCTCTTCTCGAGGGGATCTTCCCATCCCAGGGGTTGAACCCAAGTCTCCCACATTGCAGGGGGATTCTTTACCAGCTGAGCCACAGGGGAAGCCCAAGAATACCGGAGTGGGTAGCCTATCCCTTCTCCAGGGGATCTTCCCAACCCAGGAATCGAACCAGGATTTCCTGCATTGCAGGTGGATTCTTTACCAACTGAGCTTTCAGGGAAGCCATAAAATGATGTACTAATTCACTGATGAACCTTGAAAATATGTTAACTGACAGAGGATGGCACAAAAAAACCACATATCATGTGATTCTATTTATATGAAATGTCCAGAAGAGGCAAATTCATTGAGTTAGAAAGTAGATTAGTCAAAGATACAGAGAACAGACTTGTGGACATAGTGGGGGAAGGAGAGAGTGGGATGAATGGAGAAAGCAGTATAGCTCTGTATACACTACCATGTATAAAGTAGATAGCTGGTGAGAAGTTGCTATATAACACAGGGAGCCCAGCAAGGTACTCTGTGGTGTTCTAGAGGGTTAGGGTTGGGGAAGGGGAGGGAGACCCAAGAGACAGGTGATACATATCTCTATATGTATGTGGCTGGTTTGAGTTGTTGTAAGACAGAAACCAACAGAACATTTATAATGTTGTAGCAATTTTCCTCCACTTAAAAAAAGAAGAAAGTAGATTAGTGTTTGCCAGAGATGGAGAGAAAGGTAGGAATGGGTGTGACCACTTAATGGGTATGGGATTTCTTTTGGAAGCAATGCACATGCCCTGGAATTAGATAGTAGTGATGGTTGTACAACATTGTGAGTGTTCTGAAAGTCGATGAATTGTACACTTTAAAATAGTTCAATGGTGACTTCAGTGTGTGAATTTCCCCTCATTTTAAGAAGATCTCTGTTGATTTGCGAGACTCCAGAACCTTTATTTTTTTTTATTATTGATGTATTGATGTATTGATGTATTTTCCCATCGTTGTTGCTAATATGTATGTATTCTGTTTGTTCTGCTTTTTTAACCTAAACTTGTTCAATACATTGTTTATCTATCTACACAGTTCCCATGGTTTTTGTTTTAGTGGCTGTGCATATTTTAGTCACTATGTATATCATAACTTAATCATTTCTTAAATGTTTAGTGGTTTTCTCTTTTTTTCAATTTTTAAAGAGCCCTGATCTAAATACTTAAGTAAATAAGAATGTTTAAATTTCTTTATAGATATTGCATTGATGTTTCTTCCCTAAAACAGAATTTCTGACTCTTCTTTTTAATTTTTACTATTTCTATTGTGGTTTTTCTCTGATTGCTATATAGTAAGAATAAATGAATTTAGAATTCTACCAATAATGAATGAGGGAAAATGGAGGAAATTGTTTATAGAATGTCCCTTCTGTTCCAGGCTCTGCGTATGGATCCTTTACATCTATTATTTCATTCAGCTCCCACACCTAATCTTATAAACTGACTAGAGATGTTGACATAGCTAGAAAGCAGATGAGCAAATATCAGAAACCAAACATTTTGTCTTTCAAGTTTTATACTGTCCCCACGTCTTTACCAGTATTGGGCTCTACCTTTTTTGAGTTCCTACTTATTAGAAAAATTCAATATTTTCCCAAGTGATTGTTTAAGATTTTTTTTTTATTGTTTAAGATTTATATTTATTCTTTACTTAGCAACCTACCTATATCTTTTATTTTTTATTAATAGATTTTAAACTGAATTTAGCATTTAAACAGCAAGCATTGTATGTCAGAGCTTTTTCATAATTTTTTTTCTTTTGTTTACTCTTTTACAGGCTCTTGATGGAAATGTGTATGACCACCTTAAGGATTATTTAATAGCCTTCAGCCGGACTGAGCTAGAGACATGCCAAGCTGTGCAGAACACATTCCAGTTTTTATTAGAAACCTCCAGCAAGGCAAGTTACCTTCAGTGCAGTATGTGATATATCCATTTAGAATCAAAAATGTCTTTAGATACAAACAAAATGAAAGCACCAGTGACATTAGAATGCTTTCAAGGGCGAATTTTTTTTAAAACAATATTCCTTCTAACAAAGTTGAAAGGTGTTTCATTCTCCTTGATGAAGGTTAAAAAAGGGAGGTGATGATACAGGCTGTCTCAGGACATCAGTCATTATTAGCATGTCTGTTGCTTTTGAAAAGAGTGGTTTAAAGAACTTTATTTTCCACTCAGATTAATTTTGAATGCACTCAGTTCATAAAACAACAAGGTCATGTGTCAGTGCAAAGAATAATAAAAGGACACAAAAAGGAAAATTTAAATTTTATAATTGATAAACAAATTAATGTCATAATATCTTGCTTTAAACAATTAACCTTGCCTTCTATATGCTGTCATTCTTTGATAGTTATCTTTTCATTCAAGTTTGCTAGCATGTCACACTGTTTACATAGAAAATAAATCAAGTTGTTTTTCTTTAGGATCTGACAGATTAAAATTTTTTGCAGTAGAGAAACTGTCCTTTGGAAGATAAATTGTTCCTGTGGTTAATTAATCTTATTTTCTTTCTGATAAATTAAGTGCACAGTAAATGTTTCCTGACTGAATGCATTTATTAAAATACATTCATTTTATGACTGCTATTTTAAAAGATCAGTTCAATTCTTTTTTTTGGCCAGAGGAGTGGGAACTGGCTAATACCTTAGAAAGTTGTTTGGAAAGGAATCAGGGTATCCATATTACAAGACAGAGGCCAAAGACAGAAAAGAAAAGGGTGCGGTCTGTGTCCCTTTTCTTTTCCTGAATTGCCTCCATGTGTATTTATTATTTTCAGTGTACCATCGCTCCAATTCTATTTTTAGAAAAACATTTAAAATGCTAAGTTCACGTGGAAATACAAACATCACTAGTCTGGTGCTTTGAAATCCTGTTGTATTTTTGTATTCTTATATTTTTATTCCTAGGATTCAATAAAAGATGTAAAAGGATGAACATATAGAAAGGATAAATGGATGGGTAGATGGATAGTTATGTGAAAGAAAATGTAGAAAAATGTTAATTAAAGAGTCTAGGTAGTTTCTGTACAGTTCTTTTTATTTTAATGTGTATACATTTGACATTTTCCATAAGAGAATGTTAGAGGTAGAAGACTATAAAAATGTCTTGGTTTGTTCCTTTTATGAAAAAGTTGATTTTTAACTAGTATTCAGATTGTTTATATATATTGGTCCATTTGGGTTTTCTGTATCTTTTTTAGTGTATTTTGGTAACTTCACTTTCCTAGACAAATTGTCTATTTCATTTATGAAATTTGGTGGCATAAATTTGCATATAAACTTGCTTGCCTCTGTAATTGTCTCCCTTTTTATTTCTGATATTGTTTGTGCTTTCTCTCTTATTTTGATCAGACTTGCCAATCTATTTTTTAATCTTTTCCAAAAGCCATCTCTTGTTCTACTTCTCAGTGTTATTGTTCCATATCTTCTTAATTACTAACTTTATATTCATTATTTCTTTCTACTTTATTGCAGTTAATGTTTTTAGGCTTCTTTTTCTATTAGGTTCTATATTTTCAGTCTTTTGTTTTCAAATAAATCCGCTTGAGCCTAAAAAATTTCTTTCTACTTTAATTGCATCCTGTGATAGGTATGTAGGGCTTTTTTAAATCGCTTCTGCATTTCCCCCCTTCATTAACCCATGAATTATTTAGAAGTTTTTCCAGTTTCCATTTAATGGAGGGAGTATATAGTGGGTGACATTTTTCATTTCTAATTTTATCAGAGAGATTCTCCCCAAATTTTTTTTTAAATCTTTTTCCAAGAATGTTTGAGTACACTGCCTTTAGTTTATAAAAGAGGTAAGCATTTAGTCTTTAAAATGTGCTAATATTTTATATAACAGTTCACAGTTTTCTAGTTTTTAATACATCCTCTAAGGTTGGTATTATCTTGCTCATTCTGCAGAGAGGAAAACAGACCCAGGAAGTTTATGTGATTTGCCTGAGGTCACAAACACACACATAGTGTTTTCCGTGCTCTACTAATATCTATATTATCTCTTTAGCTTATATTATTTTCATAGAAAATGAATTAGAAATGTATAAACTGATTTGGACACATAAAGAGATAAGCTTTTATTTTTCTCTACATTCACTCATATGGGTATCTTACTCCCCAGGGATGAGGAAGAAATAAGATGCTCTTGTGTTTAGAGTGAAAGTGGTAGTAATAAAAATTTAATAAGAATGATGCAACTAGGAGATGTGCCCTTTTATTCCTAGTACCAGAAGAGCTCACACCTAGAAGTTTTATGCCGTGTGCTTTTCTGTTAACAAAGAGCTTATTCTGCTACTTTTGTTATCCTGCTAAAAGCAACCTTGTGATCTGATAATCCAGAAAGAAGTTTAAGCATTTTTTTAATTTTTATTCTACACCATTACTAGCTTTTCTTTGGGGGAAGTTAATTTTCTCCCACATATCTGAATTGTAACTGTACATGCATTTTGGGGGTAATCCATAGACACATTATAATTTTATAATGCCTTCTCTACCTTAAAGGGAGACAGCTGGCCTAAGAACTTCTGTTTAATTTTAATTATTTATGAAAGCTTGCTGTTCTTCTTAATATTTTATGAAATGCTTTGTGCATGTAACTGAAGCAGATATTGTCAGAGAGGTTTTCTCTAGTATAGTCATTCTAAAGGTGGTTCTACTGGCTTTACAGTTTGTTTATGTATACTCGCTTTCTGTCTCTATAAGGAAATTCCTACCAATTAATAATGTAACTCTTTTAACAATTCAAAAATAACAGGATTATTCTATATTTCTTCATAAATTAAATTGTCTAGTATTGTCACTCTTATTACCGTAAAGATGTACCAAAAAAGTAAACTTAATAAAATAAAGGGGAAAATCCCATGATCATCTCAAAAACACAGGAAAAGCATATGACAAAATTCAACACTCTCTTATGATAAAAACGCTCATCAAATTAGGAATAGAAGGGAACTTCCTGAACATGGTAAAAGGCATTTTTAAAAAACCTACAAAACATATCATACTCAGTGTTGAAAGACTGAAAGCTTTCCCCATCTGGAAAAGATGATCAGACAAGGATGCCCACTTTCACCACTACTATTCACCATTGTGGTGAATGAGCTTCCCTTGTGGCTCAGCTGGTAAAGAATCTGCCTGCAATGTGAGAGATCTGGATTCAGTCCCTGGGTTGGGAAAATCCCCTGGAGAAGAGAAAGGCTACCCACTCCAGTATTCTGGCCTAGAGAATTCCATGGACTGTATAGTCCATGGGTCACAAAGAGTTGGACACAACTAAGTGACTTTCACTCATTCACCATTGTACTGAACATCCTGATCTGAGCAATTAGGCAGGAAACAGAAATAGGAGGCAGCAAAATGGAAAAAAAGAAGTAAAAGTATATATTTGCACATGACATGATTGTATATAAAAAACCCTATAGGATCCACAAAAGTCCTGGAGCTAGTAAATGAACTCAGCAAAAGTTGCAAATACAAAATCAATACACAAAATCTATTATGTTTCTATACTTCATCAATGAATGAACTGAAGGAAAACTATGAAAATAATTCCAGTTACAATAGTATTTGAAGAATAAATACCTAGAAATAATTTAACCAAAACCCGAAAGACTTGTACATGGAAAAACTATAAAACATTGCTGAAATTAAAGAAAGTGAAAGTCACTCAGTCGTGTCCGACTGTTTGCGACCCCATGGACTGTAGCCTGCCAGGCTCCTCAGTCCGCGGAATTTTCCAGGCAAGAGTACTGGAGTGGGTCGCCATTTCCTTCTCCAGGGGATCTTCCCAAACTAAGAATCGAACCCAGGTCACCCGCACTATAGGCGGACGCTTTACCGTCTAAGCCACCAGTGAAGACCCAAATAAATGGAAATAATAAATGTTTATGGATTAGAAGATTTCATATCTCTAATATTTCAGTATTCCACAAAGCAGTTTATAGATTCAGTGCAATTCCTGTCAAAATTCCAATGGCATTTTTTGCAGAAATGGAACAGCCAATCCTGAAATTCATGTGGAACTACAAGGGATCCTGAAACCTTGAAAAAGAAAAACAAAATTGGAGGACTCACACATTCCAGTTTTAAAACTTACTACAAAGTTATGGTAATTAAGAGTGTGGTGCTAGCATAAGGCTAGACATGTAAGAATCGAGAGTCCAGAAATAAGCTCAAACATCTGTGGCCAATTGATTTCAACAAGGTTGTCAAGGCCATTTGATAGAGAAAGAATAGTCTCTTCAACAAGAGGTGATAAAACAATAGGATAATCACATGCAAAAGAGTAAAGTTAAACCCCTTCCTCACTCCATGTATAAAAATTAACTCAAAATGGGCCGACAGCCTAAAACTGTAGAATTATAGAAGAAAATACAGAAGTAAATCTTTGTGACCTTGGGTTTGCCAGTGTATTCTTAGAGTTAACTTGAAAGCACAGCAGCAAAAGACGATAGATAACTGAACTTCATCAAATTACAAGTTTTTGTGCATCAAAGAACATTGTGGGAAATGTGAAAAAGCCCATAGAGTGGGAGAAATATTTATAAATCATGTGCCTGATAGGAATTTAATACTCAAAATATATAAATAACTTTTACAAATCAACACATAAAAGACAAATGATCCAATTTAAAAATGGGCAAAGGACTTGAATAGACATTTTTTCCAAGGAAAATGTACACATGAAAAGATCCTAAGCACCATTAGGTATTGGAGAAATGTAAATGAAAACCACAATGAAATACAACTTCCACCTAGTAGGATAGCTTTAATAATTAAAACAACACACATATAAAGCAAGTGTTGGCAGGGATGTGGTAAAATTAGAACTCTTGTACATTGTAGGAATATAAAATGGTGTAGCCACTGTGGAAAACAGTTCAGTAATTCCTCAAAAAGTGAGACACGGAGTTACATATGACAATTCCACTTTTTTGAAAACAAGTGTTTAAACAAAAAAATTGTACAGAAATGTTCACAGCAGTGTTATTCATAGTGAAGTCACTCAGTCATGTCTGACTCTTTGCGACCCCGTGGACTGTAGCCTACCAGGCTCCTCCATCCATGGGATTTTCCAGGCAAGAATACTGTAGTGGGTTGCCATTTCCTTCTCTAGGAGATAATAGCCAATAAATGTAAACACCCTAAATGTCAATCAACTGGTGATTAGATAAATAAAATACAATTTCAATGGAATATTATTTGTTCATAAAAAGGAATGAACTACTGATATATCATACAACACATGTCCCACAGAATTAAAAAAATACAAATAACTATTACCATATAAAAAAGAGGCTTTTATGGGCTAAGTTGTATCCCCTAAAATTCATACATGGAAGTCCTAACCTCTGGTACCTCAGAATGTGACTGTTCTTGGATATCAGGCCTTTAAAGAGATTAAGGTAAAATGAGGTCATATGGATGAGCTCTAATCCAATATGACTGGTGTTCATAGAAGGTTAGAGTGCGAATAGGCACAATGGGAAGTCCACATAAGACACCAGCAAAAGACGATCATCTGCAAGCCAAAGAAAGAGACCCTCAGAAGAAACCAGCCCTACCATCACCTTGTTCTTGGGCTTCTGGCCTCCAGAACTGTGAGGAAACAGAATTACCTTGTTTAAGCCACCTCAACTATGATCCTTTGTTATGGAAGCATTAGGAAACTAGTACAGATGCTTAAACTTACTATTAATCAAAGAACTAGAAATTAAAATCACTATGAGATTCTATTTTACACTTATGAGATTGACAAAAATCGACAGGAATGATTATTAATGTGAATATGGATTAACAGAAGCTTATATACTGCCCTGAGGGGTACAGATTGATAGATCCAATTTCAACACATTTGGCATTATCTAGTCAATTTAAAGATGCACTTAGCTTATGACTCAGTAGTTCTACTTCTTAGAATATATCCTAGAGAAACTCTGGCCCCAGAGTGGGTACCAGAAGACTTTGAGATATTGTTCTTAGCAACTTCCTTTGTCAGATTAGAAAAAGCTAGAAATAACCTAACTGTCCACCAACAGTAAGATGAATAATGGAGTACCAAATAGCAATAAAAATGAAAGATCTGTAAGCACATGCACTAATATGGGTGAGATTCACAAATGTGATGTTGAGCAAAAGGCAAATTGCAAAACAAGGACCTATTGTATAGCACAGGGAACTGTACTCAGTGTAGTAACTTATAATGGAAAAGAATCTGAAAGAGAATGTGGGCGTGTATATATAGCTAAATCACTTTGCTTTAACACTTGGAACTAACACAACACTGTAAATTAACTATACTTCAATTTTTAGAAAAGCAACTTGCAAAGACCACACACACATTTATATAGCATTCAGAAATATCCAAGAAAACAGTCTCATTTTGAGATATATCATATGTAATAAAACTGTTGAAAGAAAAAAAGAGGAGCACAGTAAAATTTAGTAGAGTGGTTATATCTAGAGGAGCATGCATTCACAGAGGGGCAGATAGTCCCCCAAAGGAGTAAAAAGTGCTTCTGGATATTGAGGGATTGTTTGCCAAAAGAATCTTATATGTTACAATGGGCCACAGTACATAAACATGTAACATATACTTGTGATATTAAAGTGTAATCAAAGAGGGCAACTAGGGGGAAACTGTCTTAAAAGGGTCCTTGGATTGGGAAATGGGAGAGATTCCCCAACTTAAAAAACATTAAAAAAATAAATAAATAGAAGGTTGAACACTCCTTAGGAAATAAGGTGGGAATGTAATAAGAAGAGGATGTATGGATTCCTACGGCAGTGGTAATGTTTTGTTTAATCTCAACGGTGGATACAGAGGTGTTCTTTAACAGCTGTTTATTGAATACTACTTTAGACAGAAGCTATTGTGCTAGTTGCTGAAGGTTACATCAGTAACGAGATTGAAGGCCTGATCTCAGCTGTCACAAGGAGTGACTGAAGGAAGCAGAAAGGGAAAGATTACAAAGGGAATGAGGAAACTTTTGAAAGTTAGGGATATGTCCATTATCTTGATTGTGGTGACTTTTACAGATACATAGGAAAGTTAAAATTTATCAAAATATACACTTTAAATATGTACAGGTTATTGTATGTATGTCAGTTATACTTCAGTAACACCTTTACAGAGAGAAAAATAGGGCACATGAAAATGCCAGAAAAAATGAAAATTTACTTTCACACAGAAGCTTACACACACAAATATTCAGAGTAGCTTTTAGTCATAATAGTTGAAAACTGGAAACTCCTTAAATGACCTTCAGTGAGTGAAGGACCAAAATAAATGGTGGTGTTTCCATACTATGAAGTACTACTCAGCAATAAAAAGGAGTGAACTGTTGATACATACAACAAATTGGATGAACTTCAAGGAAATTATGCTGAATGAAAATAGGCTTCCCTAGTGGTCCAGTGGTTAAGACTCCACACTTCCACTGCAAGGGGCACAGGTTTGATCCCTGATTGAAGAACTAAGATCCCTCATGTTACACCATGCGGCCAAAAGCAAAAGGTATATGGTGCATGATTCCATTATGTAACATTTGTGAAATAGTGTATTTATAGAAATAGAGAACAGATAAGCAGTTACCAGGAATTAGGGATGAGCAGAGTAGAGGGAAGGGACTTCCCAGGTAGCTCAGTGGTAAAGAATCCGCCTGCCGGTTCAGGAGATGCGAGTTCAATCCCTGGATTGGGAAGATCCCCTGGAGAAGGAAATGACAACCCACTCCAGTATTCTTGCCTGGGAAATCCCATAGACAGAGAAGCCTGGGAGGCTACAGTCCATGAGGTGGCAAAAAAGTCAGATACAACTTAGTTACTAAACAAAGTGGAGGGAAGTATTACAGAATAGCACAAGGGAGTTATGTGGCGGTGGTTCAGTTAAATATCTTGATTGGGATAGTGGTTGCCTGAAGCTATACATGTGATAAAATTGTATAAATCTTTACACTCATATATCCCAAAATGAGTGCATATATTAATATAACTGGTGAAATCTAAATAAGCTTTATGCTTTGTACCAGTGTCGATTTCCTAATTTTTATATTTACTGTATTTATGCAAGATGCTGACATTGGGAGGTGTACAGGATCTCTTTGCAACTTCCTTTCAAAATGAATTGTTTGAGAGAGAAGACCAGTTACTAATTCAGTGCCTCTATTGTACAGGTCTTATTTTCCATGTACTTCTCCTACTCACTTTAAAAAAAAAAAACAAAACAGTGCTTCTTGGGAAAATAGCACTGATTCTAGATCTGGGACGTAAAATATTTAAGGTAAACATTAAATAATTAGTCATAATGGAAAGCAGGGAGACTATCAAAAACTCCTAGGTCATCTCCAGGAACTCAAGATATGATCTTGCTAGCCGAAGATGAGATTATTTTAGCATTGATAATGATAGTAGTAGATTGAAATAATCAAATATTTTTAAATCCATGACTTTATAATAATTTATTAAAGCTATAATTGATCATTCTTTGGCGGTTACTGGGGAAACAACCAATTTGAAAACTAGATAATAAAGGGAAGAGGCAAGTGTTTATCCTGCCTTATACAAAATCAGTCTCAAGGTAACTAAATAATTGTTTGAAAGTTTCTCTTATAGAAGTATTCTAGCTAATAAATGAAAAAGAAATGATGGAATTCCTTGATAAAGTGATAGAAAAATATAGAAAACTCTTTAGTTCTTGCAGCCCCTAATATGTCTAGGCATTTATCATTGTAGATCTGTTCTATTAGTTTCCTAGGGTTACTATACAAATTACCATAAACAGGATGACTTAAAATGACTGACATTTATTTCCTCTCAGTTCTGGAAGCCAAAAGTCAGAAATGAAAGCGTCAGCAAGGCTGCACTCCCACCAAAGGCTTGAGGATAATCAGTTTCGTACCTCTTTTAGCTTCTGGTAGCTTCAGACTTTTGTTTGTTTGTGGTCACATCACTCCAATCTCTGCCTGTTGCCTTACTGACTCCTCTTCTGTCTGTGTTTCCTTCTGTTTGTCTTTTATAGTAACATCACTTATCATTACTTTCAGAGCCCAGCCACAGAATCAAAAATATTTGCTAATCTCAAAATCCTTAATAATTATATCTGCAAAGGGCAGTTTTCCAAATGAGGTAGCATTCACAAGTTCAGTGCTAAGGACAGGGATCTCTCTTTTGGAGAGCCACCATTCATTCAGCCCACTACAGCTGTTAGTAGCAAAAAGAGGCAAATCAGAGGCAGGCCTCACAGAAGTAAACACCACCTTGCCAAAAAGTAAAATAATAAACGTGAATGCAGTGAAACATCAGCTTACAGGACACACAAGAAATAGAACACTACAAGGATGGAGTGAACAAAATTCAGACTATGGGAAACTACAGAACAAAAACTCGGTTTCTTCAACAGGTAAATTGCAAGTGAGGTGGGTGAGGGAGATGGAGGAAGAAACGTATATGTGATTTTTTGGGGGGGCCGCACCACCTGCCATGTGAGATCTCAGTTCCCTGATCAGGGATCAAACCTGCAGCCTCTGCACTGGAAGCATGGATTCTTAACCACTGTACTGCCAGGGAAGTCCCAAGAAATCTATATATGAAAAGAAACCTAAGCAACATCATCCATATGCACTATAGGAACCTTATTGTGATCTTAATGTGAAAAACTTTAAAAAATATGAACAAAAAATTAAACACTTACTGTTTTATAATGTTATTTGTACATTTTAATATACATTTTTCTAAAGTTTGTCTCTTCAACATTACACTGAAATATTTATAGGTGACATAATATGTCTAGGACTTCCTTCAGTTTAATAGAAGGTGGAAGGGGTAGGTGGGTTTTAGATGAAACAAAAATTGGTGTGTTTTGGAAGTTGGTTGATAGTACATGGGGACACATTATATTGTTTTCTCTTTAAAATATTCCATAGCAAAAAGTTAAAATTTTTAAGAAGATTAATACTTTCCTCTTGAAAGAAAGGAAGGAAGGAGGTTGGGTTTGTTGTGCTTCAGGGGATAGGTTTAGCAACCAGAAGGATGATCCTCTTAGCTTTTTCTGCATGGTGACTAGTGAGGCTGTGTCTCAGGACTGTATCAGGAGCTTTCTCAGTTATTCTAGCTTCAAACTGGAATCCAGGAAAAGAGAAAACACATTTCCCTTTAAGAATATGTTTATTCAGCCAGCCTTCCCTGACCACATATTTCAATCACTCCTCCCTCCACCCCACCCCTGCAGTCTGGACTAAATAGCACTGACACTCTCCTAGTGCCTTCTATGTATTTTGTTAGTGTATTTTAATTGTGTAATCTGTTTAATTGTCCAACTTTATAGATTATAAATTCCTTGAAGAGACTAACTTTGTTTATTCATATTTATTCCTCTGTGTATAACCCCTTCTCTGCTGCATTTAATATCAGGCCTGGTAAGCTCTCTCAGTAAATGGTTGTTGAAGGAAGGGGAGGGGAACAATAGAGAATTGGGATGTACTGGTAAGTAAAATGCAAAATATACCTCCAACTTTCTCTATCTCCTGAATGAATTTTTTTCCCAGGTCTACTAAAGTATAGCCAAAGACTGCTTTAAGCTTTATTTCCTTCTTCTGCCCATCTTGTGGCAGAGGTCTAATGAGCTTTAGCAGATGAAAGACAAGTCAAGGGTAAGCAGTGTAGCAAACTAGAAACTGGATTTCTGTACTATCAAATGCTGCTGGTTTCCACTCTTTCCCAGGGAATATAACAGTGAATTCTTTTTAGAGGACTCTCTTTGGCTATTTGTTTTGCTAGTTTCTGTGTATCAAAATTTCTCTTCTCTATAAAGTCCTTCCTAGTCTGTTCTTCTTGGTATGCTTTAAGATGGTAATTGGAATATAACTTCCTCAGAAAGGTGGTGTGGAGAAGGCAATGGCACCCCACTCCAGTACTCTTGCCTGGAAAATCCCATGGACGGAGGAGCCTGGTAGGCTGCAGTCCGTGGAGTCGCTGAGTCGCACATGACTGAGTGACTTCACTTTCACTTTTCACTTTCCTGCACTGGAGAAGAAAATGGCAACCCACTCCAGTGTTCTTGCCTGGAGAATCCCAGGGACAGCGGAGCCTGGTGGGCTACCGTCTATGGGGTCACACAGAGTTGGACACGACTGAAGTGACTTAGCAGCAGAAAGGTGGTGAGAAGTACTAGAAAAATACTATTTTGTGCTGTGTACAAGGTTATCTGGCAGTTTCCTAGTAGATGGCAGTCTCCATAAAGCAAACTTTAAGAGGCCTACAGAACTTTAGAACTGGTTTAGAAAAAACTGATGTGCTTCCCTGTTTGCATCTACCCTATCGCCATTCAAAAGAATAACATCTTGTGTAATAGCCATCTTTCTGCAGTCTTAAATAGTACATATCATCTAGTCCCCAAATCTGGGCTAGTTTCTAACCTAGTACTTTCCATATTTAGATTCTTGAGAAAATGGGGCACAAGGATAACAACTATTATCCAAAATGAAGGGCTTCCCAGGTGGCTAGGACTCCACACTTCCATTGCAGGGGGCCCAGTTTCGATCCCTGGTCAGGGAACTGGATCTCACATGCTCAACTAAGACCTGATACAGCCAAATAAATAAGTAAAAATTTTTTAAATAAATGAAATGAAAAAAATTGTAATTATCATTTCTTTTTGACTACATAGTACTGGATGATTTCTTGTTTTTGAAAAACTACAGAAAAAAACCTAAACTTTTAAAATGCAAATATTGAATATTTTAACCTTATTAAAGACTTAAAGATATTTTATTTTCTCTTTAGGTGGTACGAGACTATAATCTTCAGCTGTTTTTACAAGAGAATGCTGTATTTCACAAACCCCAGCCCTTCCAGTTCCAGCCTTGTGACAGTGATACTGTAAGGGAATTCCAGATTTTCATTTTGTTTGTTTTTAAGCTATGTTTGTGCTTCAATAGCTGTTCTCTTTGGAATAGACAGACGAAAAAGACTGAGTATGTCTCAATTTTATAGCAAAACTGTAAGGATGCCGAGAAACTAACATTCCTTTCTAAAAGACGACTAACACACCCAACATCTTTATGCTAACAGCTTTCTACTTAACAGGGTTAAATTATAGAACAAGTTACTGGAAATCTGAAAACTGAACTGAGGGAAGAAGAAAAAAATTCAGTAATTTTTTTTCAATTCAGATGTAAATTTATACTTTCTATTTATGAAATTCTTCACATGTATACCCTTGCAAAGAAATCAGTGGTTTTTAACCAGAATAGAATTAATAAATAGAATAATGAATATGTGTATGCAAATATTTTGCTGGGTTTATTAAAAATTATAGGCCCTTTATAATTCCTTTCAGATTTCTTAGACTGTGGAAGTATTAACACAAATTGGCAATGTATAAAAAGCAAGCGTTAATCATATACTGTTATCCTTGAGTTTGCTCTATGAAAAATAATAGCCATTTTTGAATTAAAAAAAAAAAGAATACTAATTTAATAACATTTTTTAAAAAGTATTTTACTTCTGTAAGGTGAGAAAGCACATATCTAGCACATTCTCTCAATGTAGGTAAGCCAGGAGGGAAGTCAAGTTATATTGGTCAAGTGTGTGGTAAACTTAGAATCAAGACCAGGGGAGTTTATGATACCAGAGTTTAATGGTATCAGTTTAATAGAAACCTTTACTGGAGGTATCTTCATTACTTTTCCTACTAAATTTAAATAGTGGTTATATAAAGAAATGTAGGAAATCAAGATTTCCCTCTAGATTATTAACCGTTGCCCTTAGTAGTGCCTTTTTTAATCTATCAGCTTTTGCTTAATGACTGGGAGACATTGTCCTGAGGATACAGGGTATGGACAAGTTTGCAAAGCTTGACTTAAAATTGTGACCCATTTGAGATTCTTTTATCTTTGCCCAGTTTCCTCAGGAAAATGAGGCTGATAGGGACTCGCATCTCACTGATCTGAAACCCCATGACAACCCTAAATCCTTCTTTGTTTCTAAACGCTGTGCTAAATGTTCTTAGCTCTGTGTCCGTGTTTGCCTTACAATTCTAACTCTATGCTGTTTTCTGTCCTTGTGCAATCTGTACTGGGCAGAGTTTAAAAGCTGCCCAGCTGGTGGATATTGAGTTCTCCCCTGTCAGTGCTCTGAGAATGACCATAGCTGAGGTATTTGGGGGTATGGGTCAGGGGTGGGAGGGATGGGGTATGTGGGTTTGCATGTTAAAAGAAGGGTGGGGCCTGGTATTGGGATGAAAGTTATAAATATATGTGTAAGGGGCTACTGAATGCATAAGCTGGGGCTTTCCCTTTTCCCTTATAAATTAGGGATTTCTTTTCCTATTTATAGTGAAAAGATTGAGCTTCTCATTTGTCATCTTGTCTGAAGCACCTTCGTTTTCCTCAATAGGAGTGCTGGAAAGAACCTTAGAACTAATCTTGCATTTATTAAAGAGGAAACTGAAGCCTAAAAAGGAAAAGAGAGTTATCTAGAGTCATACAGTGAATTAATGACACATTAACATCCTAATTGCAGTTTAATGTTCTTTCTAAATGCTACTGTGTTTTCAGGAAGAAATGTTCAGCACTTGGGGAGCAATTAATCTTTTCATAATGGAAAATGATAAATGCTCACACATTTATAAAGATCATCCCAGATTGTCAACTGTTGAAAGTTTTATAATAATCATCTTGAAAACATTTTTACCTGTAAAATTTGTTGTATATACTTTTTATTTTGTTGTAGATTAAGTATTCATATTGCCCACAAAAAGTAAAATCCCAAGTAATTGTTTTTACGCAGTATGGACTAGTACTGTTCTTTTCTATGAGAACGGAACCATTGTTTACTTGCTTCCCTGGTTTCCTCTTGGAGTTGGTAGCACTAAGCCTGTCACAGCGTGGAGAGCACCAGTCAGTGCCCCGTTAACTCACTTCTCCTGCTGGCTAAATGCAGGGCATGTAGGAAGGACTTATTGCCACTATCTTCTGTTGTATTTCTGAAATTGCTATTGTTCCTATCCTCTTCTGGAGCACATTTCAATTCAATAGACATTGAGTTCCTGCTGTATCTATCTGAGTGCCAATCATTCAGACAGATGTTGAGGATAGCTACTACATGTGAAGAGCCCAAACACAAGAGGCTCACTGACATGTACACAAATAAGTAAAATATAATCAGGCAAGTGCTGTGCCTGACAGAATGCTCTTGGTGTCCGTAGATGAGTACAGTTAATGCATCCTGATGTGGTGTAATTTTTTTGACAAATTTATAGAGACATTTATATATCATATAACTCACCCATTTCAAGTGTATTATTCACTGATTTTTAGTAAATTTACCAAGTTGTACAACCAACATCACAAATAAGTTTTAGAACATTTTTATGATCCCAGTAAGATCCCTTATGTCCATTTACTGTTAATCCATATTCCCATCCCCTATATAGGCAACCTCTAATCTATTTTCTTTCTTGAAAGGTTTACCTTCTCTAGACATTTCATATAAATTGAACTATATAATACGTGGTCTCTTATGTCTTGCTTCTTTCACTTAGCAAGTTTTGAGGTTCATCTTTTTCTTAGGATGTATCAGTAGTTTGTTCCTTTTTATTGCTGAATAGTATTCCACTCTATGAATATACTACATTTTGTTTATCTGTTCATCAGTGATAGAAATTTAGGTTGTTACCCACTTTTGGCTGTCATCAATAATACTAATATTAACATTTGTGTACAAGTTAATGTATGAATATGTTTTCATTACTCTTGAGTTGCTGAATCGTAAGGTAACTTTATGTTTAACTTTTTAGGAAATTGCCAAACTTTTCCAAAGTGTCTACCAATTTGTCTTTCTGCCTACCATTGTATGTGTGTTTTGTTTCTCTCATATCTTCACTGCTGTTTGTTATTGTCTGTCTCTTTGCTTGTAGTCATCCTAGAGGATGTAAAATAGAATCTCATTGCAGTTTGATATACGTTAACCTAATAACTGATATTGAATGTCTTCTTATGGCTTATTAGTGATTCATATATTTACTTTGATAAAATGTCTGTTCAGATCTTTAGTTTCTTTTATCAGATTGTTTATCTTCTTAATATGAATTAGATCTTGAAAGTGAATTGAAATTTACTCTGCAGGATTGAAAAACAACATGCTGGGAAGTGAAAATAACAATTGAAAATAATAAAAATAATAAGTGACATTCTCTGAAGGTTTATTTCATGTTAGACATTTTTCTAATTGAATTCCTTGTATTAACTCATTTAATCCTCTCAACAATCCTATATTTTAGGTGCTGTTTTTAATCTTCATAGTTGAGGAAACTATGGTTAAGAAATTTGCTCAAGATCACTCAGCTAATTAGTAGTAGAGTCAGAAAAGCTTGAAAATGCATTACTGTATTTGAAATAGCAAGTAGGTTTGGTATGGTGAAGGAGTTTGAACAACACTGTAAATGTAGGTTGCAACCAGATTTTGTGTTTGAGTTTTACATATCATAGCATATGGAGAACTATGGAATCTTTTCAAGTACGACAGCCATGTGGTAATTGCAAACAAGTTCCCTCTGCAGGACAGTATTGTTCCTTTATTTTATTTTGGATTTTATAATTTATATTAGGAACTTTTAATTCCTTATGGATTTAACACATTCATTTTATTCACTCAATAGATATTTATTGCATATAATTTGTATATGCTCTTGCCTTATATAGAGAAGAGTAGTCAATAAATATTTAATCTAGATTTAGAATACAATAAATTTAGGAAAGTCATAGGACTTTTAAAGTCATCATGATGATTAAATGTAACTTATTTTCTTCTGAAAAATTTTTAATATAATCCATTTCAGATTCCAGTATTTTCCCCACAAAAGTCAAAAATGTACAGATAAAAACAGTCACAGTATTAATCACTGGAATTTAATTAAGGGTTGAAAGTATTGCACTTCTTGGTTTTTGTTTTCTTTTTGGCTTAATCTTTTTTTATCTGCTAGTACATCAAAATTCCTTTTCATTTTATTTTAATATATGATTATTTTAAATCATATTTTAGAGCGATATACCAAAGGGAACTGGCCAGAATTATTTTCTAAAGTCACAATGATCTATTCTATACAGCCGTAGAATTAAGTTAGGAATCTTAGTTTAACCTTAAGATGATTATAAGTGACAGTGATCAGTGGCAAGTTCCATCTAGTGTAGTAATTTAGTAGCTGGCTCATAGTTAATACTGAAAGATTTATATGTCTCTGTTTCCATACAGAATTGCTGATTTCCAAGGTATCCCTTCTTTGTATCTCCTGGTATCAGATGATACCTGAAAGGCAAAAATCTTTCCAGAAATAGTAAAGTTCATCTTTCTTCACTGAAATGAAAGTTTTTAGTATAAGATTGTCCCAAGAAGGAATTGGAATGTACCCTAAAGTTCCTGCCCTCCCCCTCCACAAAAGGATAAATATAAATTCTGTGAGGGAGATTTTACAAGTGTATTTATTCAGGCTCTCTATGTTTAAAGTCATTCAGTTATCACATGGGTAATAGCTTTGTGTTAGAGATTCATGCAAGTGTTATACAATGAGAAATCATGAGCTTTGGAGTCAGAACCTAACTATGCTATGTGCTGGCTGTATTTATTTTTATTTACATATTACACATATATTTAACCTCTCTGATTCAGCTTCCTTATATGAAATGACTGTACTTTATTGAGTTTAAAAATTAAACTTGACTCAATGCCTGGCACATAGTAGATAGAAAGTAAATGTTGACAGCCCTTTTTCTCCTATCCTCAAGACAAGCATGTTTCTTTCTTTTTTTTTTTTTTAGGTTGTGCCACAAATTACTATGGGAAATACTTAAATATCAAATATAGAAGACATTACCAAGATTATGAAATATGATAACACTTTGTAGTGTTATCATGGCCTCCAGTTTTCAGCTCCCTTACTGAGTTGATCACTGGAAGTTCCTTGGGATTTTCTCTCCTGTTTTATTCTACAAAGGATAACTCACCAACCTCTCGGCAGTTTTTAAGGCTAAAAGGCAATATGTCTGGAATAAAGAGTAGCCAATAGCTAATAGTTACTGTCCATTCTTATTCCTCTTATGAGTACATGACTTACTCTGCTCAGCACCTCTCTGCCCTACATACGTCTCAGTGTGTCTCCCTTCCATTATCGAAACGAGTGTTGCGTACACTTAGGGAGCATTTCCTCACATCCTGTGACAAAGGACAAGGTCAGCCTGGGAAATAATACAAGAAACATGCATGTCCACAAACTTGATGATCTATATGACATCAATATGACATACTTGATGACAAGTATGATCTATACAAGCAGTGATCTATACAAGTTCAGTGGTAAAGAATCGGCCTGCAATGCAGGAGATACGGGTTCAATCCCTGGATGGGGAAGCAACCCGGAGTAGGAAATGGCAAATCTCTCCAGTATTCTTGCCTGATAAATCCCATGGGCAAAGGAACCTGTCAGGCTACAGTCCATGGGATCACAAAGAGTCAGACATGGCTGAAACTGCACACACAGCACACATACAAGCAGGAAAACCTTAAGGGAACATCTCTCTCAGACTTCCTGGTGGGGATGAGAAGACCCTTTCCTCTTTACCGTCTCTGAACTGAAAATAATAAGATCTTCACAGAAATGATGAAAAAAAGAGAAGAGCTGACAATTAATTTCCAATGTATGATCGTTTCCTGTTATTTAAAATGCTACTTCTGACATTTAATTCTGCCTTCTGTAGATTAACAGTTATATTAAATAAGACAACCACTTGCTGTAATTAGAATTTTGCATATTAAAGTTTCACTTAAGTGGGGCATTTTTTGCATCTATTTAAAAATAAGTATTTAGCCAAAATGTCCTTGCCAGAACTTCCCTGGTGGTCCATTGGCTAAGATTTAGTGCTCCCAATGCGAGGGACCTGGGTTTGATCCCTAGTCAGGGAACTAGATCCACCATGCCACATCTAAGAGAGCCCACATGCCACAACTAAGACCCAGTACAGCCAAATAAATAAATATATTTTAAATGCCCTTGTCTATAAAAACATCTATATGTGATCAATATATCATGTAGAGCATTTACCTGAAAATTCTCACTGTTACAAGTGGCTCTTTCTGTTGACGGGAATCTTATATTACATTTAGCATTGACTCATCAGAATGAACGCATTGTGATAGAGAATTTATGGAAAATACTCCTGATGGATAGATAGATACCATCCTCCTGTACACATACTGGCAATAATATCCAAATTTAAAGATTCTGATTATAGACATGAGTGTCCCTTTCTAGAATCAGCAGTATCTACAGTCAGGTGTTCAGAGAGGACTGTCCTAAGTTTTTCAGCCTTAGGACAGAAAGGAAATTCAGAAAGGGAATTCCTTGGCAAACCAGTGGTTAGGACTCCTGCTTTTACTGCTGAAGGCCTACATTCAATCCCTGGTCAGGGAATTAAGAGCCACAGGAACAGCCACCTCCCCCCAAAAAAATTTTTTGTAGTATAGTTCTTTAAATTTATTTAATAAATATTAATTTTGAAAAGACTTTAATATTACTTTCTAAAAAGATGGGTGATTTTTTTTTGATTGGTGATTTTTAAAAACAACATTGTTAGGCTCTGAAAGCCTTCCTAAACTCTTGAAACAGTTTGACTTTTTTTTTCTAAAAACAACATTAAATCAAAAAATATCGTCTTCTTTTTTTTGGCTACACTATGCAGCTTATAGGATCTTCATTTCCATCCTGAAATGGAACTTGCATTCCTACAGTGGAAGTGCAAAGTCCTAGCCACTGGACCACCAGGGAAGTCCCACACTTTTTAATATTCGTGACATATTAGTTTAAGCCAAAAGATGTCTTAGCATTCAGTAAAATAACTTAGCCAAACTTTCATCGAAAAGAAATTTGTATTTTAGTAATCTTTTTCAGTATTACTGTCTCTGTGTTATCAATGTTAGTGTTAGATAAATAGAATGGTCGTATTAAGTATGGACTTCCCTTGTGGCTTAGCTGGCAAAGAATCTGCCCGCAGTGTGGGAGAACTGGGTTAGATTCCTGGGTTGGGAAGATCCTCTGGAAAAGGGAAAGACTACCCACTCCACTATTCTGGCCTGGGTCGCAGAGAGTCATACACGATTGAGTGACTTTCTCTCTCTCTCTCTCTCTCTCTATGGTCGTATAAAGATAGCAGGAATCTCAAGAGGTCTCAACACAAGCTCTGAATCTAGCTCTTATTGGCTAAGTGACTTTAGAGAGACCCATGTCTTTTTTGAGCCTAGATTTCCACATCTATAAATTGAGAATAGTCTCTATTAGTATTCTTTTGGGCTCTAGATGTATGTAAAACAGTACAGAGCTTAAATATTCAGTAAATGATACCCTTTTAAAAATTAAAATAGCTGTATAGTTTCCTAATTATAAAAAATCATTAAAAATTTTTTCACCCAAACCCTCACTATTCAGAGGTAACCACAGGTAACATTTTGGCCAATATCCTTCTGAACATTCCTATGCAGATAAATACTTAACCTACATATGGACACACAACTTTATATAAGTAAATTTTTTTATAAGTAGATTATTATTAGATGAATTTAAGCTATTTTTTTCTCATTCAGTAGTACATCATGGATATTTAATATCTGCATTATCTATACCCCCTAACCATCTTAGAAATTTGACATCCTGCACCTTCCATGGTTTCTCTTTATGGTTTTCATCTCCAGTACGTCCTAAAATTATGTCATGAATTTAAAATTCCAAATAAATTAATATGTTTTTAGGATACTTTAATAATCTTTACAGAAGCTCTTCTCCTCTTAAGACTATCCTCTCAGATAATGCTAAGAAGAAATTTGGAGCAGAAGCAATAGAATAGCATAATTTCTGGATCTCTTATGTAGAGAAACACACTGTTCCCTCTGATTACAGCCAATGCGTGAGCCTGTTTGTTCTCTTAATTGCAGCACTGGTAAGGATCTGGGGTTTCATCTCATCTAGAGATGTCTTAATTTTCAGTTGAGAAAGCTACAGCCCAGAGACGAAGTTAAGTACATTAGCCAGGATGACATAGCCAGACTTCTTTGAGAAGTGAATGCACTTCATATTCAATGGCTGTTTTTTAAAGAACAAATAAATTTCATAAAATAAAATATATAAAGATTCCTTAATTTGGGGATTCAAAAATAAAAAATTCCTTCCTTAGCCATCCATTTTGAATGGATTTTGTAGTGAGAATTTAAACATGAAAAAAGAGATCTTTTATTTTACAAGAGCAGAGGGATCTCAGTCCTAAAGTGAGCTTTGAGAATGTGGATTAAAATGCATGGCACTAATTTACTATTAGTCCTCCTTCTCCTCTGTTCATCCTGTTCTTCTCCATACAAAATACTTTCCTTTATCTGTTAGAAACTGATTACAATTCATTGTGTTATTCTCATCACTTCTGAAAGCACCATACTAGTAATCTGGAATGCATCCTTTAGGGCCTCAGATTGCCTGAAGACAAACATGAAGAAACATACGTGCAGCAGTCACAGTATAATGTTATGTTAGCCTGACAGCAGCCACATGGTAGATGTCTTACAAATGAATAAATTAATATAATGGAGATATGTCTAAACTGAAGGAATCCCTGAGTCTGTCTGGGAATATCAGGGAATATTTCACAGAGAACGTGGACTTGAACTGAGATTTGAAAAATAACTGGGAATTTGCCTGTGGACCAAAAAATATAGGGTAGTTATTCCAATCAGAAAGAATAGTACTCAAAAGCATAGGCTTGTGTTTGGATTGACATTTATTTTCCAGGAAAAAAATCTGCTTCTGAAATGTTTTATTAAAGCTTGTATGATTTCTGAAATCTGATGCTTCGAAAAATTTCAAGAATCATGGGTAGTTGACCTGAATTATCAAATAACCCAAACTGACAGACTAATAAACTACCTAACCTACATTTAAAAGTCAATAGGAAATTCCTTTTATAGCATTTCTCTTGAGTTTGTAATTTGAACTATTTTTATGCTATTATGCAGAGAATTGTTATAATATATGCCTCTTTAAAAATAATCAAGTTAAATAAGTGAACTTTTCCAGAGCTAATCTGCTGTGTTGTTTGGTATTTAATTTTTAGTCTCACATTCTGCTTTAGGAAAATAACAATGTCTTTTAAATTATTTCTGAATAGCTGTGTATGTTGCTGTTCTTTTATATATTTTAACACATTTTTAAGTAATAGAGGAAAAGTATGAACTAAAGATTAAATTAGCCACCATTTTAAAAAGAATCAGTCACTAACAGTTCCTTTGCTGGAATCAACCACTACTGATACCACCATCTTAAAAAGGTAGTGATCTTTACTTGATTCTAATTTATACTGACCTTTATTTGTGGGGGTGGCATTAGATCATTTCTCTATGTATTGCTAAGTACCCTGACCTGTGTTTTCCTTATAAGGAATTCTTTTTAGTCTAGAACTGTATTATAGGTAGACATGTTTTTCCATGACTTGATTTCAGAATTCATGAACGCGCTCAATCTACTTGAATTTTTGTTACGTGTCATTCCTTGCCCAGAACATCCCAAAATCACATCTCCCAGTCAGTGGTATTTGTGATCTGTCCTGATCATTGGCACTCCATTCTGAGTAATAGTAAACCCATAGGGAATGAAAAAAAAAGTCCTATCTTTGTTTCTCCAGCTTTCAAGCACAGATAATACTCAGTAAAAAGGTACAGATTCTGTGTGTGCAAGTTGGCCATGCAGCCAACACACATTTTAGACCTGTTTACCAGTTCCTACAATGTGCCTCAGTAATAAAAATTAAAGTTTTCTGTCAGTTGCCTCCTCTCTCATCTACTCTGTGCTGTACAAGTTCATTCTTTTTGGATCTTCAACCTTGTTTTTGATTCACTATTTGGGCTATCAAGAACCTGGGAATTATTTGGACTTTTTCATTAGCAATAATGCTAATTTTTTTTGTTTCACATAATTTTCTGTTGGGTCTTTAGCAGTTACCATCTATTGGATACTTACACATATGCTATAAGAGAATGTTTAACATATGACCTCACTTTGTCCTAAATAATCTCTTTGAGATAGATGGCATTTTCACCAGTTTCAGCTATAACTAAAGCACAGATTAACCAACAACCCAAAAGATCATAAAGCTAATAAATAGCATAGAGAAGATTAAAACTGGATCTATCTGACTCAAAAATCTATACCTGAGCTCTTCAGAGTATGCCTTTATACCATACATCCTATAGATTACATTTTCATTCTGCATTCAGGGTTTAGCATTTTAAACCTTGGCTTCTGAGTACAGAGATGAGTTTAAATGCCTAGATCCTTTTGCAAACCAAATATAATTCCCTAATAGCCCAAAGAATGAATCAGTATAAAATGTAAATGTAAAGTTGGTTAGATTTGGATATGTTTCAATTCATTTATCATTATATAATCTAGCTTTAACTGAAATGTCTGCATAGAGAAAAAATTTTTCAACCTTGCCTACAGTCTTCCCCTAAAGTATTAAATTTTTAATCCAATTTTAATAAAGATTGTTTTTTATGAATTCTTCATTATTTAGAAGAAGTTAAAAACAGTTTAGTGGTTAAGAGCTCTAATTCTGGAATCAGAAGTTGTAACATTTACTATCTGGTAGACACTGGAAATTTTATTTAACATCTGTGAGCCTCAGTTTCCTTTTCTATAAACTGACCATGTGACCCATCTCATAAAATTGTTATAAAAGTTACATGAAGCACTTGCCACAGTACCTTGCATAATAGGGGTTAACTATTAACTCTTGTTTAGTTAGATTTGCAGTTTGTTCTTTGTGATCATTTGCTCTAGCATCCCTATCTTTGAGATGACAAGTAAAGCCCAAAAGAAGGACAAAAGCTAGCTTGAGGTTTGGTGGTAAGTTGGTAATGGACCTGTAACTAAATCCCAGTATTTTTGAGGATGGTTATGTTGTGTTGCTGTCATTGTATGCTTTTATTTTTTTTCTTTTCACTTCTATCCAATGCTTCTTTCTTTAATCCCATTGAAATTATTAAATTATTTCCGTTTTGTCTATGCAACTATTTTAGTGTCATAGTAAGTTGGCATGAATACTTTTTCTTTTTTGCTTAGCTTAGTTTTCTTCATACCCAAAATGGATCAAACTACAATATTAGAGATGAAGCTTTAATGTTCAGAAATGGAAGACAAAAATCTGTGGTCATTTATGGCTTTTATACCATCCTCTTTGTCTTCTGCTAATCTCCTATGACATGAGACATCGCTTTCCACAGTAGTGGAGCATGCCTCATATTGAGTGCTGACTAAATGAAGGCCCTCTGGTCTACCTACAAAATGGTAGTGATTTCAACAAGGATAACAGTACTTTTCCCTCTGTTCTCTCTTGTGTTGTAGAGCCGACAGTTAGAATCAGAAACAGGGACCACAGAAGAGCACAGTTTAAACAAAGAGGCTCGGAAATGGGCCACACGTGTGGCACGGGAGCACAAAACTATTGTTCACCAACAACGGGTAAGTGCAATAGAGAATCGTAGGTTACATTTAACTTACGTATGTTACATCTAACTTAAGTCAAACATCAAACCAGTTTAAGGAGTTGAATTTTATTGTGTGAAAAATATCCAATAGATGTTTTTCCTATAACTCAACACTCAGCAATGTTTTCTGGTATCTACTAAATACCTGTACAATATATCCCTATAACTTATTAATTTTATGCATGTTTATGCCTCTTAATCCCCTACCCCTATTTTGCCCCTACCACGTTCTCTCTTTCTACTGGTAACCACTAGTTTGTTCCCAAATCTGTGAATCTGTTTCTTTTTTGTTATTTTCACTGGTTTGTTTTATATTTTAGATTTCACATATAAGTGATAACATATAGTATTTGTCTTTCTCTGACTTTAAAAAAATTTTTTTTATTAAATTTATTTGTAATTTCAGTGAAATCTTAGTGAAACTTTAAAAATGTTTTCAAAGGAACTTCAAAATCTGATCCTAAAATGTGTCTGATATCTGCCTGCCCAGCAGGAGAAATAGATTCGATTCCTGACTTGGGAAGATCAGGAATCGAAGGCAACCCACTCCAGGATTCTTGCCTAGGAAATCCCATGGACAGAGGAGCCTCACGGTCTAGAGTCACAGGGTCGCAGAAGAATTTGACACAACTGAATGACTATATAGCAAAACAGCAATAGCCAGTAACAATAATAATGAGACATTTGTAGTTTAGCACATACTGAAAGATGCAGTAATGACTATAGTAATTAAAGCTGTAGCATCATACAGGAGTTAACAAATGTATCAAAGAAAATGATCTGTGTATGTATGGACCTTTAGATATTGATTCAAAAAAACACTATAAAAAATCATTTTTAGACAAGCAGGGAATTTTAATGATGAATAGCATATTAAGGCTACCAAGGCATTATTGTGACCAAGGAATTATTGTGAAGTCTGGTAATGGTATAATGGTTGTATTTTTTTTTAAGTTTTTAGAGATTTTTACTAAAACATTTAGGAATGAAATGACAAGATGTCTACAATTTGCTTTAAAATGCTTTTCTATTAGCACAGAAAAATAAAGACTAGGTAAAACAAATGTGGAGGAGTTTCATTAACTAGTGAATCTTGGAGATCGATATTTAAGAATTTATCATACTAGTCTATTTTTGTATTTTAGTGTATTTAAAATACACTAGTCTATTGAGTGTATTTAAATATTTCATAATAAAAGCTTGTTAATGAAATGTTAAAGCATTTCAAATCTTTGAGGAAATAAAAAAAAATCTTTGAGGAAAGGATTTACTCAGGAAATGGCATTATAACAATTATCTGTGTATTTGGAAAAATATATAAAGTTAGGTTTCTCCCTTCTGCCATATACAAGGTAAATTTCAAAAGAATTAAAGGCCTAAGTGCTAGACATAAGACTACTGAAAACTAAAAAAAAATAAAAAAAGAATATTTTTGACATATTACAAATGGTTTCTTAAGTAAGACACAAAGCCAGAACCTATACAGTAAGATGATTGATAAATGTGACTACATTAAAGCTAAAACTTTCTGTAAAACAACAGGTCTTCTGAAAGTTAAGAGAAAGGCAATAGAATGGGAGGAAATATTTATGACATGAATAACAGAAAAAGGACTCGTATCTAGAAGGAAATATATTTAAATAATAATAAAAAGCGAGGAAATTAGAAAAATGAATAGAGGATATGAAATGATGCTCTATTACAGAGAAACAAAAATTGAAACAATGAGATAATCTTTTTAAAATTTCAAAGATTGATGGTATCCAGCGTTGGGGAAATGTAGAGAGATGTGCTCTTACACACTACCAGAAAAATAGGCACAGCCTCTTGTGGGCAATTTGGCAATGTCTATAAAAATGTACAATTTCTACTTTTATGTTTTTGCCTTAGATAAATATTCTCATGTGTTCAAAGAGTCACTGACTAGGTTGTTGTTGTTTAGTTGCAAAGTCTTGTCCGACTCTTTCGTGACCTCATGCACAGTAGCCTGCCAGTCTCCTTTGTCCATGAGATTTTTCAGGCAAGAGTACTAGTGTAGGTTGCTATTTCCTTCTCCAGGGAATCTTCCTGACTCAGGGATCAAACCCGCATCTCCTGCGTTATAGGCACATTCTTTACCACTGAGCCACCTAGGAAGCCCAGGTAGTTAGTACAGTACTATTTATAATATTGAGAAATTTGAAAACTCAAATGTTAGTAAAGTAAGAGTAAGTAAAGTAGGATACAGTTGAATTATTGAATCAGTGGATTAGAGAATTATGTCAGTCTATTTGTACAAACACACAAAGGTTTCTTAGACACATTTGATAGATCTCATTATTTTTTAAAACTGGGCAAAGTATATAGGAAATATATAATAAATGGTTTGATAAAATGCAAGTAAATTGATGGGACAGTGGTTATCTTGAAGTAGGGAACACTTGGTAGTGTATGAAGCTACAATAGACTTTTTGCCATTTTATATTAGTTGTTGTTTGGAAGCAGTGCTTTATATTCATGTAATTTTTAAGTTCAAGTTGTGCATATCAAAAAATGCAATTCAGATAAGACTTATAGACTTTGCCAATGTCAGTTTCTTGGATTTTATCTTATACGGTAGTTAGACAGGTTTTTACCGTTAGGGGACCTGGGTGAAGAGACTCTCTGTCCTACTTTTGAAACTTCTTATAAGTCTGTAATTATTTCAGAGCTTTCTAAAAATTTTTCAAGTAAATAAATGAAAACAAAGGTTGAAAAGGGAATCATGGAAACTTGTCACTGAAGTCTTTAAAACTATCTAGATGTTCTAGTCATTTAATAAAAAAAGAGAAAAATAGAAAACAATTATCATTTTCCTATTTTCTTTAATAGGTTCTAGATGATCTGGAGTGCCATGGAGTTTCAGTATCAGAACAAAACCGAACAGAGTTGGAACAGAAAATAGATGAAGCTAAAGAAAATATTCGTAAAGCAGAGGTGAGGTGGGATCTGGTTATGGTGTTTTGCCCAGCTCTAGCAGTGTCACAGCCGCGATGTGGACCTTTAGAATCCAGTCTCTGTACACTGACTAATTTGAAGGGTGATTCACCATCTGTGTCCAAAGTATTATCTTTAAGTGTCTGTATCATACAAAGTAACACACATAACAAAAAGACACTAAGCCCCCTATGAAGGGTTTACAATCATGAAACATTAAATAGCAAAAGAATTAGGCCACAATAAAGATTAATAGTACAGAAACTGATCCACGTAAATTCAGTGCCAAGAGTTGATTAAGCAGACAAGGCAAAAAAAAAAAAAGTTAAAGCACTGAATTTTAATCTTTCGAGAAGTCATGGAATCCTTTGAGGATTATATGACAGTATAAAACCCTCTCTACCACAGAAAAATACACATTTTATGTATAGTGTCCAGAAGTTCATGTACCATACACTAATATTCTGTGACCTAGAGAGGGAGAAGTTGAGATGGAAAGAAAAGTTATTTGCAAAGGAGGAAGATATAGGATATAGTTTGCAGTTGGATTTGATTAGGATAGATTTTTGTAAGAAAATGTGGTACAAAGTAAGGAAAGTCATCATGGCTAAGACCAGTTCGTGGAGGACCCCTGCTCATTTGTATTTAGTTGCATATCCAATCCATCATAGTAAAGGGATATGGAAGTAGACATTTAAAAAAAAGACTGAGAGTGTCCAGCTGTCAGTGAGAATACGTTCTTATTAGAAAGGCTGAAAGAATGCCCGAGATAGTTAAGACTCTAAAGCATAAGTGCCAAGGAGTGGTCTACACATAAGGAAACCAAAAGGCATAGGGGTCGCTGTGGGAGAAGTTATTAGGGCAGGTAATACAAAGAGGTAAAACTTAAGATGGGCATTGACAGATGAAAAAGGGATAGCACAGTTTTGTGCCCTGCAACCTCAAGAAGCAGAGCTAGAACTAAAAGAAGAAGGTAGGAAGAAGGCAGATTTGAGCTTGCTACTGGGAAATACTTTCTAACAGTCAGATATGCCCAGTGGCAGAATAAGTTACCCAGGGATCTAGTGCAGCACTAGATCTTATACACTGTTAAGTGTATAAGAAGATTCTGTACAAGCTCTTCTTGCATTGGATTGAGCACTAATCTAAACTAGTGATTTTCAAACACCCTCTCAGATCTCTAGAAGATTTGAGGAAGTGTTTCAGTGATTGAGGTGGGGCAAGGAGTGGGGGTTGGTAGTGAGCGGAAAGGCAGCATCAGCAAAGACAGGGAATATGAGTGTGTTTGTGACACCGCCCGTGGACGTGATCTGAGCCAGACAAGGCTTGCTGTCCACCTGGCCTGGAGAAGCCCCAGTAACCCCAGCTCGCCTTTATTCCTAGCACATGACCTACAACCTCCATAGTAAAGAGAGCAGTGAACAATAAATAGCCCTTTTCCTCACTGAATTCAAGGTCATGGCTAAACAGCTGCCCTAGGGTGCTGGCCAAGTACACTGGCAGCCTCTTGCCTAGTCTGAGAAACATGGGCTTGTGTAGAAGAGCTTTTCTTGTTTGATGTTTCTCCAAACTCTGGGTGAAGTCCGTTTCAGAGTCTTGACAGGACAAGTCTCAGGAGTTTTCTGAAGGGGGTGTTCTCTCTTGTATTTTCCATTTCCAGACTTTATCCATAGTGTCACCATCTGGTACCTACCTCCACCATGCCCTCCAGTAATAGCAGTAGTAGGTATCAGTCACACAAAGTCTGCACTTAGGCTAAATGACCTGTTATTTCCATGAATGTGCTAAACTGCCCTGTGTTTGTAAAGCCTAAAATATGAAGTGAGATTCACACAACAGAATGTCTCATCTCTCCTAATACTAGTATGTAAATCTGCATTCTCAAAGATAATTTTTTTACCAGAAATATGGAATATGCTAAAAACCACAATGCCAGAATCATTATCTGTTTTTATAACCCAACTAAAATTAAATGGCAAATGTGAGGGTAGTATTAGGGGATTATGTGCAGTATTGTCATGATGAGATTTTCATATAGGCTAGACCATGAGAGCCTTCAGAGGAATTGACAGTAATATTTTCAATAGATTTCCTTTTTCTTTCTTCTGCCTATATATCATTTGCATTGGATTTTCTCGTTCCATTCAACAGTTACTTACTTTATTATACATACTGAAACAGAAGGGAGAAGAAACTAGTTAAAAATCCATTATATCCTTTATGTTTGGTGTTTAACTCCTACAACATGAATCCTACCCTCCCTTGTTGGTTAATCTGCTTTATCTAATCTTTTCTATATTGTGTTTCCATTTAGTATTGCTAATTAGAATAGAAACCTTTATGGTACTCAGTAATAGATTCAAAATTTTTTTTCCAGTCATAAGAAATTGAAAATGTAAATGGCCTGTGCTTTTCTAAAGAATAAGAATAGATTATCATTTCCAAAGAACAGTGTAATAGAGGTTGTGTAGTGATTAAATAATTATTGGCTGGTTAATTTCGGGATGGACTCTTTGATTAGTTTAACAAACACTTAATGAGTGTCTGCTGTGTGCCAGATTCTGATGAATATACTAGATGTAAACTGATGAACAAAATTATTGTTACATTGTTATGATCTCTATGACTACTAGCTGTGCTACTCTTTGTAGCCCCTAGTTTAAGAATTGAAATGAGGCAATAGCTGCTCAAATTAAAATTTTAAAGTTTTTTTTTTCATTTATTTTTATTAGTTGGAGGCTAATTACTTTACAATATTGTAGTGGGTTTTGTCATACATTGACATGAATCAGCCATGGAGTTACATGTAAAATCCCAAGGAGAGAGGAGCCTGGTGGGCTATGGTCCACAGGGTTGCAGAGAGTCGGACACGACTGACATGACTGAGCACCAGCATGTCAGATCAAGAAACGTGTATGTGTACGATGAAAGACATTTCAGACTTCTGGACTCTGTGGGAGAAGGCGAGGGTGGGATGTTTCGAGAGAATAGCATGTATATTATCTATCGTGAAACAGATCACCAGCCCAGGTGGGATGCATGAGACAAGTGCTCGGGCCTGGTGCACTAGGAAGACCCAGAGGAATCGGGTGGAGAGGGAGGTGGGAGGGGGGATCGGGATGGGGAATACGTGTAACTCTATGGCTGATTCATATCAATGTATAACAAAATCCACTGCAATGTTGTGAAGTAATTAGCCTCCAACTAATAAAAAAAAAGATAGCTTTTCAAGAAACCAGGAGTTTTAAATGCCCTTTCTGGAAGCTGTACATGACTTGTGTTTCAGGACACAATTCTCTTGTACTTGAGTAATTCAAAATTACTGTGTCACTTTTGTCCTGAAAGACTGCAAAATGGTAAGACCTTTGCTATAGTGCTGTAAGAGAAGTAAAAAAACTTCAGTTGCATAAAATGTGAGGCCTTATTGTTGTTTAGTCACTAAGTCGTGTCCGACTCTTTTGTGACCCCGTGGGCTGTAGCCTACCAGGCTCCTCTGTCCATGGGATTTCCCAGGCAAGAATATTGGGATGGATTGCTGTTTCCTTCTCCCAGGGATCTTCCTGACTCAGGGATCAAACCTGTGTCTCTTGCATTGCAGGCAGATTCTTTACCATTGAGCCACTTGGGAAGCCCCTGAGTCCTCATTGCTACAAGGTTAATGAAATGCTGAGGATGACCCTGCTATAAAAACAAAATTTCCAATCATATATATCCAAATTTTTATTACGTTCAGACTAGTTTATTGTGAGGTGACACTGTACTCTTATAATGTAGTATGTTGGTAGAAGTCTTAACTAATCACTTTTTTCAGTTTTTAATGGGAAAATTTTTCAAATTTACAAAAAAGATGAGTATTTCTTTCTCAACATGCTATATCAACTATTAATATTTTATAGTATAAAATTTATGAGTGTATTTCTGTGCTATAAATTGGAAGTTTAAAAGCTTGATCATAGTCTTATTTTAGGCAAAAATACTTTATAGACGATACTGTTTTTCATCATAGTATGTTTTTATCAAGTTTTCTCACAATTGATGCTAAGAATAGTCTCTTTCAATTTAGCTGGTACTACCAAATCTTTCCATTGTTAAAGTTCTTTTTTCTTTTTCCATTGCAATTACCAAGTATCCAGTGGCAGCAAGTGAGTCTTTTTCTCCCTTTCTTAAGTATCATTACAATGTCATGGAATTTTAAAAATCAATTTTATTAAGGTATAATATACATAAAATGTAACCGTTTCAAGTAAACATTGTGATGTGCTTTGACAAATGCATACCCCTATATGTCCACCTCCACAACCAAGACAGAAAGTATTTCTGTCATCCCCAAAAGTTCTTTTGTGACCAGGCAACAAATGATCTGCTGTCAGATAGGTTTGTTCAATTCCAACAACATGAATAATACATCACTTGATATTGTCCTACACATCACTTATAAAGATCACCTCACACACTTTTACCAGCCGTATTTTTTATCATAATCTCAGTTTGATGAGTATTCAAATTCATGAATCTTTTCTTCTCTAGTTATAACCTGCTATTAAGACTATCCTGTGAATTTTGATTTCAGATATTACATTTTTAGGTCTATAAGTTCAGTTTGGTTCCTTATATCTGCCAGTTCACTATTGTTTATTTTCATGATGTCCTTTTAGTCCTTAAGTATATTTATAAAAGTGACTTTAAAGTTCTCTTCTACTCATTCTGATTTCTGACTCTTTCTACTGACTGATTTTCGCCTTTGGTTGTGGCTTGTATTTTTCTCTTATTCAAATACTTAGTACTGTTTTTTTGTTTGTTTGTTTTACTGAATACGAGAAATAGTGACTCGTTATTGAGTGTCTGGATTCTCTTTTCCTCTGTTAAAGCCTGTTGAGTTTTGTTTGAGCAGCCAGCTCAGTTTGATCTGCAGATAAGTTAGATCTGTTCAAGACTTATTTCTAAGCTCTGTTTAGATTGGTTTAGAGTAGCCTTTCCAATAGGGGTAGTTTAGCCTTATTACTAATGGATCTCCTCTCTGCCATTTCTTCTTATGCTTTGAGAATCCAACAAGGTCTCTGGTCTCTCAGCTCTGGCTAGATAGAACTGCAACATCTTTCAGCCCTATACAATCTCTGGGAGTTTTTCAGTTCACAGCTTCATAGTAGACATTCTTTCCATAGTACTTATTCTTTGTGTCTCCTCATGGAGTCCTACTTTATGTTCTTTCAATTTATTATGGATTTTTATTCATTTAATGTGTTTTTAATATTATAGTTGTCCTACTTTAAGCCCCATATTGTCTAAATTTGGCCAGTGAGATTCGATTTAAGCTGACTTCTGTGTCCTTCTCATATTACTTTTGTTAGTCTTTTAACATTAATTTGCTTTCTAGCACAGCAAGCTATCTTACTGCTGTTCAGTCACTTAACCATGTCCAACTCATTGCGACCCCGTGGACTGCAGCATACCAGGCTTCCTTGTCCTTCACCTTCTTCCAGAACTTTCTCAAACTTAATGTCCATTGAGTCTGTGATGCCATCCAACCATCCCACCCTCTGTCATCCCCTTCTCCTCCTGCCTTCAGTCTTTCCCAGCATCAGGGTCTTTTCTAATGAGTCAGCTCTTTGTGTCAGGTGGCCAAAGTATTGGAACTTCAGCTTAACCATCAGTCCTTCCAATAAATATTCAGGATTGATTTCCTTTAGGATTGACTGGTTTGATCTCCTTGCAGTCCGTGGGACTCTATAGAGTCTTCTCCAACACCACAGTTCAAAAGCATCAATTCTTTGGCACTCAGCTTTCTCTATGGTCCAACTGTCACACCCATACATGACTACTGGAAAAACTGTAGCTTTACTAGACAGACCTTTGTCGGCAGAGTAATATCTCTGCTTTTTAATATGCTGTCTAGGTTGGTCATAGCTTTTCTTCCAAGGAGCAAGCATCTTTTAATTTCATGGATGCAGTCACCATCTGCAGTGATTTTGGAGCCCGAGAAAATAAAGTCTGTTACTGTGTCCATTGTTTCCCCATCTGTTTGCCATGAAGTGATAGGACCGGATGCCATGATCATTTCTTGAATGTTGAGTTTTAAGCCAACTTTTTCACTCTCCTCCTTCACTTTCATCAACGGGCTCTTTAGTTCCTTTTTACTTTCTTCTATAAGGGTGGTGTCATCTGCATATCTGAGGTTATTGATATTTATCCTGACAATTTTGATTCCAGCTTGTGCTTTATCCAGCCTGGCATTTCGCATAATGTTAGACAACAACTCTGCATAGAAGTTAAATAAACAGGGTGACAATATTCAGCCTTGATGTACTCCTTTCCCAATTTGGAACCAGTCTGTTGTTCCTTCTCTGGTTCTAACTGTTGCATCTTGACCTGCATACAGGTTTCTCAAGGTGGTCTGGTATTCCCATCTCATGAAGAATTTTCCAGTTTGTTGTGATCCATATAGTCAAAGGCTTTATTTAGTGTGGTCAGTGAAGCAGAAGTAGATGTTTTTCTGGAATTCTCTTGCTTTTTCTCTGATTTAACGGATGTTGGCAATTGGTCTCTGGTTCCTCTGTCTTTTCTAATTTCAGCTTGAACATCTGGAAGTTCTTGGTTCAGGTACTACTGAAACATAGCTTGGAGAATTTTGAGCATTAATTACTTTGCTAGCATATGAAATGAGTGAAAGCTATCTTAGGCTTGCTTTGTGTTTTCTCTGCCATGTTTAGAATTTACCTTTTCTACAAGAAGCCCAGATTTCTTTTAGTATATAGAATAGTATTTAGATACCAAAGTCTAGGCTATGAAGGTGCTTATTGCACCTGGTTTGTGGTATAGAAATAAATGGGAGTCATTTATTTCTTGGCCCTTTCTTTGTGGTTTAGAGCTAGGAATTTTTTTAGAATCATGAGTTCATACTGATATTTTCAGTTAAAATTGGAAAGATTTTATTAAACTTCTTTGGTTTTATATTTATATCTTTTATATTGTTATTTTTAGTTCCTATAATATTATCATGATATTTTATTTGCCTTATTCTACATATGTATTAAATAGTTTCAAAATTAAAATGCAAATATTATTAATAATACTACAGAGTGACATTTAAGATTTCTTGGAATATTTCTAGGATATATCTCTTCAAGGATTTCTGCTGATAATAAGGGACTAGCTTATATCCTCTTTTAGAAAACAATTACTAATCTAATCTAGGGTAAAAATATTTAAAATACCTGTTTGATAGAACTGGAAAATGCCCCAAAGCATATAAGAACTAGAGAAGAATAGGCTCTTCAAAGAATGGGACTAGAGTTAGTGATATTTGCATTTTACAGCTCTTCCTACCTAAAGGGCTGTACAACTAAGATTCAAGCAGAGAGCCTCAGCCTCACTGGCTTGAGCTGGGATGTCAGGGAGTTCTCAAATTTGCATATAAATAGCCATCCAAATTCTTGGCCAAACCTAAATAGACATGTGGAACAGAAACTCCAAGGAACTTGGCAGGAAACAACAGCTAGAAGGCCAAAAAAAAAAAAATTTCAGCTGTTGTTCATCACAGGGAAGCAATGCTAATTGTTAGAAAATAGAAGTGATTATATTAATATCAGACAAAATAGATGGCATAAGAAATGTTAAGAGATGGGGGGGGGGAGGTGGGAGGGGGGATCAGGATGGGGAATACATGTAACTCCATGGCTGATTCATGTCAATGTATGACAAAACCCACTGCAATGTTGTGAAGTAATTAGCCTCCAACTAATAAAAATAATTAAAAATAAATAAATAAATAAAAAGCAAAAGCAAAAAAAAAAAAAGAAATGTTAAGAGAGACGATTCATAATGATTAAAAAGAAGTACAGTTCATCAAAACAATCCTAGATGTGTTTGTAACTAATATTAGAGTTACAGAATGGTTCATGTAAAACTGACAACCAACTGAAGAAATAAACCAATCTATAATCATAGTTCGAGATTTCAGCCTTCCCTTCTGTAGTTGATGAAACAACGAGCTAGAAAATTAGTAAATATATAGAAGACTTGAATAACACTACTAGCCAACTTTACCTAATAGACATTTATAGAACACTCCACCCCACAGGAGTAGAATATACTGTTATGTTCTTTTAAAGTAAACAAGGAGAAATTCCCTGGTAGTCTAGGGGTTAAGAATTTGTGCTTTCACTGCTGAGGGCCTGGGTTCAGCCCCTGGTCAGGGAACTCAGCTCCCACAACCCATGAGGCCTGGCAAAAAAAAAATAAT
Source organism: Muntiacus reevesi (assembly GCF_963930625.1). NCBI lineage: Eukaryota > Metazoa > Chordata > Mammalia > Artiodactyla > Cervidae > Muntiacus > Muntiacus reevesi. The sequence goes on from NC_089257.1 coordinate 38,909,981, forward strand.
ATAAATAAATAAAGTAGATATAGAATATTTAGCAAGACCATAGACTATACCACAAACCCATGTCACTGAATTTGAAAGGACGTCATGCAGAGTATGTTCTGTTACCCATCAGAATAAAATTAGAAAGCAGTAACAGAAAGATATCCCAGATATTTGGGGATTAAATTATTTAAGTACAGTAATTTGTTGCTGCCTTTAGAAAAAAAAAAATCCAGTTTAATGTCAAAAACAATGATTTATTATCCTTCATCATCTGGGTGTTGTCTGTGTAGTTCTTCTGCAGGTTTTGCCCATGATTACTCAAAGAGCTGCACACAGCTAGAGGACTAGGTCTTTTTTTCCATATGGCCCTCCATCCTCAAATAGGCTAAACCGGTCTTCCTCACATAGTGGAGGCATATACCAAGAAATCAAGTCCTAGTAACACTCTTATCAAGTCGCTGCTTTTATCAGATTTGTATATGTTCCATTGGCCAAAAAAATAATCATATGGACAAGGTCAGAATCAATGTGGGAGGGGATGCCTGGAGACTCCCGTGTTTCATTGGGCATAACCTTTTACCACAATTGATATGACCTTGGTTAAATCATTTTTTTTGCACCTATTCAGTAGAGTTTATGATATCCATTCTCAGGCTTGTTGTATAAATTAAATGAAATAGTATAGTCATATAGTACCTAGTATATATGATAAAAGTTGTTTGGGGGTGTGGGGAGGTTTAAGATACCAAAAGTAATTGAGTGGCAAATGGTATTATCTACCATTATTCATTTCCTACTGTATGCACTGACCTAAATAGTAGGGTTACAAATAGGCACAGTTCTTATCTTAGAGAAATGATATTTTGAATATAAGTTAATTAAGCCCAAATTAGGTTTACAGATTTTGTAACTGTCAAAAAGTTTCATAAACTCAACCATGGTATGACATTTGGATACACATATGTTCAGTTTTACGTTAAAGTTGGTTAATTGACAGTGTTAATATACCAAGGTTATATATCTTAAAAGATCTGACTTTTTAAAACATCATTTTAAAAAGCTCTATCTTTTTACAAGTTTTAAAAATGATTTGGTCAAGCAGTATCTGGAATGCCATCAAGTTTCAGAGAGCTATGCTCTGCAGAATTTTAATCAATTGGCAGATCATCAAAATATACTTGAAAACACTGGAAAGTTCTGCTTTTAGATAGTTTTTAAAATATAAACAGTTGGAACTCTGAAGGAAGGCTAGCATAGTTTATTCTGGAACTGCAATCTAAGTTTGCAAATACCATGTTCTTTAATTGTTTGGCAAAGTACTGACAAAAATAAATCTTATGAAAACTAGATTACTTAGATTTGAGAAAATAGAGTATGCTAATCTCTCTCACTCGTGTGTGTGTGTGTGTGTGTGTGTGTACATGTGTCTTTTTCTCCCTCTCTTTCTTTGTATTTTCTTTGCTTCTCTGCTTTAGCAGTTAAATGACCTACATTTATAATTTCCAAAAAGATGTTTGTTAGTCTACTCATTTTTAAAAAACATTTCATTGCCTGTATTAGTTTAAAATACATATTAGAATGATGCTGAGACTACTGAATATCCACATGCAAAAGAATGAAGCTCGACCCTGACCTCACACCATATACAAAAATAAACTCAACTCAGAATGATCAAATACCCAAATGAAACACCTAAAGCTATAAAACCGTTATAAGAAACATGGGGATTAATCTTTGTGACCGTGGATTAATTAATTAATTAATATGACACCAAAAACCCAAGCTACAAAAGAAAATAAATAAATAAATTGGACTAATCAAAATTTTAACTTTTATGCTTCACTGTTAAGTGAAAGACAACCCACAGAATGGGGGAAAGTATTTACAAATTATTGCAGATGGTGACTGCAGCCATGAAATTAAAAGATGCTTGCTTCTTAGAAGAAAAACTATGACACACCTAGACAGCATATTAAAAAGCAGGGGGAAAAAAAAAATTAAAAAGGCAGGGGTAAAAAAAGCAGAGAGACATTACTTGGCTGACAAAGTTCCATCTAGTCAGAGCTATGGTTTTTCCAGTAGTCATGTATAGACATGAGAGCTGGACCATAAAGAAAGCTGAGCGCCAAAGAGTTAAGGCTTTTGAACTGTGGTGTTGGAGAAGACTCTGGAGCGTCCCTTGGACTGCAAAGAGATCAAACCAGTCCATCCTAAAGGAAATCAGTCCTGAATATTCTTCAGAAGGACTGATGTTGAAGCTGAAGCTCCAGTACTTTGGTCACTTGATGCAAGGAATTGACTCATTGGAAAAGACCCTGATGCTGGGAAAGATTGAAGGCAGGAGAAGGGGATGACAGAGGATGAGATGGTTGGATGGCATCACCGACTCAATGGACATGAGTTTGAGCAAACTCCAGGAGTTGATGATGGACAGGGAGGCCTGGTGTGCTGCAGTCCGTGGGGTCTCAGAGAGCTGGACACGCTGAGTGATTGAACTGACCTGATTTGCAAATCAGATATCTAATATGGGACTCTTTATTTAAAATACATCAAAAGGCTTACAATAAAAAGACAAAGGCACAATAAAAACTGTAAAAAGACAACCCAGTTTAAAATGGACAAAAGTTCTCAATAGACATTTCTCCAAAGAAGATATACAGATGATTAAGAAGCACATGAAAAGATGCTTGACATCGTTAGTCATCAGGGAACAAATCAAAACCAGAGTGAAATGCCACTTCACACCCACTAGGTCGGCTAGAATCAAAGCTGGCAAACATTAGCAAGTGTTGCCAGGATGTGAAGAAATGGTAACCGTCGCACCCTGCTGGTGTGATTGTTAAATGAGGTAGCGGCTTTGAAAAACAGTTTCCCCAAATGGTCAAACATACCGTTTCTTTATGACTAAGTCCAGTCCTAGGTATAGATCCACAAGAAATGAAAAAATATGTCTAAAGGAAAACTTGCACACTGATGTATAAGTTGTATACAAATGTTTATAGCAACTTTTTCACATTAGCTGAAAAGTTGAAACAGCCCATCAGCTGACAGATGGATAAACAAAATGTGTTATATCCATGCACTATCCATGAAAGGGCATGAAATACTAATACATGTTAGAACATAGATGGACTTTAGAAACATTATACGAAGTAAGAGAAGCCAGACAGAAAATATTGTATGGTTCCATTTATATTAAATGTTCAGAACAGGCAAATCTAAAACCTAGGTTGGGAAGATCCTGTGAAGATGGGAAAGGCAACCCACTCCAGTATTCTGGCCTGGAGAATTCTGTGAACTGTGCAATCTATGGGGTCACAAAGAGTCAGACACAACTAAATAACTTTCACTTTCTTTCATAAAGAAAGACAGTAGATTAGTGGTTCCAGAGGCTACAGAGAATAAGGGATACGGGAGCAATAGCTAAAGGACATGGCAGGGGTCGGGGGAGGTTTGAAGGTGATTAAAGTGTTCTAAAATTGCGTTGACAGTGCTATATTTAAAATGGATATCCAACAAGGGTCTACTGTATAGCACTAGCACAGGAAACTCTGCTCAATATTATGTAACAACCTAAATGGGATAGCAATTTGAAAAAGAATAGATACATGTATATGTATAGCTGAATCACTTTGCTATATACCTGAAGCTGTCACATTGTTAAATAACTATACTCCAATTTAAAATAAAAAGTTAAAAAGTAAATAAAAGTTGTGATAATTGCATGTATCTGTGAATATGCTGTAAGTCAAGTGTATTATGTAATTTAAATGAGTAAATTATATGTGCACTTAATCTCAATAAAGTTGTTACCAAGAAAAAAATTATTAGAAGAAACAGATTTTTGCAAGTCTATTTACCAAGTAGTGTGCCACAGGCCATAATCTTTAATTACTTTATATTAAGGTCTATGTGATATCCAAAACCACCGAATTGTGTACTTTAAAGTGACTAATGTGGTTAACCTTATGTAATATGAATTTTTATTTATTTATTTATTTTTTTGGCTGCTCCATGTGGCATATAGAATCTTAGTTTCCCAACCAGGGATCAAACTTGTGCCCCCTGCAGTGGAAGGGGAGGATCTTAACTGCTGGAGTGCCAGGGAAGTCCCTTTATCTCACTGTGCAAATCTTAGGAATACAAAATAAATTTAGCAATGAGAGCTCAGTGAAAGAAGTCAAGAGTTCAGATCCTTTTTGATACCAACTCCCTCAGCAGAGTCCAGAGAGTGATCAAAATTGTATACTAGAAGGGCTCAGTGAGCACACTTGTTTGTCCAAGAGTCCCACAGAAGGCCGCCAAGTGAAGGTCCTCAAAATTATCTCAATGGAACCTTCAGATGTTGAGGAAGACAACACCACTCTTAATACAAAGAACAGTGAGGCTGAGTTTACTACTTGCTAAAGCAAAAAAGAATGATATTTACAAAATATAATCTCTCTGACAAAGTAGAACTGATGCAAAGGGTTTTGAGAAGTGAGGGTTTCAGGGACTGGCAGATTTTCAACACTGGGAATGTACTACAGACTTGCTCACTTAACTGGTGTGTAGAGGTAGGACTTCCCTAGAAATCGGTAGGGAAGGAGGTCTGTTCTTCCCTAGACGTAAAGAATTCGCCTGCAATGCAGAAGACCTGAGTTTGATCCCTGGGTTGGGAAGATCCCCTGGAGGTCATGGCAGCCCACTCCAGTATTCTTGCCTGGAAAATCCCCATAAACAGAGGAGCCTGGCGGACTACAGTCCATGGGGTCTCAGAGTCGGACACAACTGAGTGACTAAGCACTAGCACAGAGAGTGGTGCGCTGTGGGAAGCAGGAGTGGAAGCTTGAGTGCTGATGCTTACTGGAGTGGGGCTGTGGTTGCCTGGCCGCCTTGCAGAAGCAAGGGGCTGTCGTTGATTGACTGACTTAGAGGCGTGGCTATTGGGCAAAGCAGTTACTGTTTGATTGGGACAGGTTTGAATTAATTCTATGATTACTTGCTTATGGCTTGGAACAAGAGCCAGAGAACGGGCAGTGTTTCCTTTTCTTGAATTTGGAGCCTAGAAACTTCTTTTATTCTCAACATCTCCTGTTTCTGAAAGCTGCGTTAGTATCTAATTTAAAATCTTTACTCCAGTCAGGAATCATGGGTATTTTTAAGCAGAGAAGTAACTGATGAGATCGTTCGTAGACTTGTAAAAGGTGGATTATAGAGGAGAAGAGAAAGTCCAGGAAATGAGTTAGAAGGCTGTTGAAAATGCTAAACTTTAGAATGTTCTGAGGCATAGCCTTACTAACAGGAGAGGAAAGCAGACTTTATGTTGCATTAACATCTTCCTTTTCCTTCCCTCTTACCACTCTCTCTCTCATCAAGTGAAAAATTAATATCTATGCCAAGGAAGAATTGCTAGTGAATATCAAGATTGTCCTAATTACTCAATCAGGAATAACTTAAAAGCAATTAATTTGATGAAAGAATGCTTTGCTTTCTGACCATTTTCTTGGTTTTCTTAGATAATTAAGTTGAAAGCTGAAGCCCGACTGGACCTACTAAAGCAGATTGGTGTTTCTGTCGACACATGGCTAAAGAGTGCAATGAACCAAGTGATGGAAGAACTGGAAAATGAACGATGGGCCCGCCTTCCTGCAGTGACTAATAATGGAGCCTTACACTCGGTACGGTTTCTCTTGAATATGATGGGTTAACTTCACTAAAGGATGCTCTTCTATGACTGTGTAACCAAACTTGATAATAGCCAAAATTTCAAAGAAAAAGTAATGGATTTTCTAATGGTTTGGGGTTTTTTCCTTTAGTCTATCACTAATTGAGTTAAACTTAGTGCAGGAAAGAAAGAGAGAAGAAAAAAAATAATACTTTTTAAAAATGTGCATTATATAGTGATAAAATATTATCACTAGTAGGTTTATCATTATCCCATTCATAAAAATAAGTATATTTCTTATTCAGAGGTAGCAGGATAAAAATTTTAGTCTAGTCTTTCCAAAGTTTCCAGAGGTCTTCTTCAGTGTAAATGAAAATAAACATCCGGAGCATTGTAAACAGTGTTGAAGAAGGGAAAGGAACACAGTCTGTGACTTAGTCTGTTCAGTTCACAAGGACTGTCACACTCTGCTCACAGTTTCTTTCTTTCATCAGGGAGACAGTGCTACAGGTATAGGTTTATGAATAAGGCCAGAACTCACGCTTAAGTTTTCTTACTTCAGATTCAGAGTGTTCTCCACTCTGATGTCATCCAGTTCAACTGTGGTTTTTCATCCTGGAAATCTGAGTATCAGAAAAGTTCAGTGATTTGCCTGATAATACATAGGTGGATATATAATGCCTTGCTGGTCAAACTATTTTTTGCTACTATCCCCCTACCCATTATTCTCTCTCATCCAGTTTATTTCCATATGGCATTTATTACAATCTGTATTTGTCTTCTTGTTTTATTTTACTTATCATCTGTCTTCTTCCCTGAAATGTAATTTCCATGCCTACCTGGTTCACTGTTCTGCACAGCAAAGTGTCTGGCACGTATCAGTACTCAGTAAATGTCTGTTGAGGGACAAAGTGAATGAATCAACAGATAAATGGAATAGTGTGTTTCTCATTCAGACTCTTTGCAACCCCCTAGACTGTAGCCTGCCAGGTTTCTCTGTCTACGGAACTTTGCAAGCAAGAATATTGGAGTGGGTTGCCATTTCTTATTCCAGGGCATCTTCCCAACTCAGGGATCAAACCTATGTCTCTTGTGTCTCCTGCATTGGCAGGTGGATTCCTTACCTCCGCACCACCTGGGAAGCCCAGATGGCATAGTAGCAAACTAATTCTCTAATCTCCTGTCTTTCCACCATATCCATAGTGCCTCTTCAATATTTGTGCCCTTCAGATAAAAGGAATCGAGCTAGAGAAAGTGGCCATAGTTCAAGAACATTCTTGGAAGTTTTGTCAGTTTTTTCACATGGCATTCTGACTTTCTAATGAGAATAGACTTGTGCATTTAAAAAAGATTGTGAGTGCACGTGCATTCTAAGGAAAAGCAATCTACTGAAGGTTTATTTTTATTTCACTATTAATGGTAATCCAGCTGGGGAAAATAAGTACATATCACCTATTTGACTTTGGGGTTAGAAGAACTACCCTGTTTCCAATACAACAAATTTGCTCTATTGCATGGAATGTCTCTTCCCATTGCATCTTTTAAAAGCCACAACTTCCATCTAATTCACCTTATTCTGTTTAACAAAATTCTTACAATGATAGCAAATTCCAGATACATTCTTGGTTTTGGCTTCTTCAACAGTACTTACTATTGGCAACCTATCAACCCCATGATTTTCCTCAGACTAGCATCTTTTCTAACTCTATCAACTGGGCAGGCACTTTTCCCTATGTGCCCACTTTCTGGGCACATTGGAGATGAACAGGACTTGGTGTTTTTCCTCAAAAAGCTTACAAACTGGTAGAGCAAGCAGACACCTATGAATCCTAATGCTACATGGAAGTGTATGACTGAACTATTATATAGCAAACTTGAAATTGATTAACTCCTAACTCCTCAGCACATATTGGAAAAAGTCTCTGGATTTCAGAAATTCTAAGATACCCTCCAGCTCCAAAATCTCATGTTTTTGTAAAATTGTATCAGAAAAACTTAACATACTTCATTTTATTGCATTTCATTTTATTGCACTCACCAACAGTTGCATTGTTTAATGAATTAAAGGTTTCCTTTTTCATTTTACATTTGTTATGGTGATCTGTGATCAGCGATCTGTGATATTACCACTGTAACATTCTGGAGCACCACAAATCCCACCTGTTAATTGATAAATGTTTGTGTGTTCTGACTGCTTCCTTGACTAGCCATTCCTCTGTCTCTCTTCGTCTCTTCTGGCCTCCCTATTCCCAGAGATGCAACCGTATTGAAATTAGGCTGATTAACAATCTATAGAGTGGTCAGGTGAAAGGGAGAGTTGCACATCTCTTAGTCTGAATCAAAAGCTAGAAATGATTAAGCTTAATGAGAAAGGCCCATCGAAAGCCAGCATAGGCCAAAAGCTAGACCTCTTGAGCCAAACGTTTGGCCGTCTCATGGATACAAATGAAAAGTTCTTAAGGGAAATGAAAAGTACTGCTCCAGTAAATATGTGAATGATAAGAAAGAAAAAAAGCTTTATTGCTGGTTGCAAGGAAGTTTTAGTGGTCTGGATAGATGATCAAACCAGCCACAACATTCCATTAAGCCAAAGCTTAATCCAGAGCAAGGCCCTAACTGTTTTCATTTCTATGAAAGCTGAAAGAAGTAAGGAAGCTGCAAAAGAAAAGTTGGAAGCTAGCAGAGGTTGGTTCATGAAGTTTAAGGAAAGAAACTGTCTTTGTAACATTATAGTACAAGGTGAAGCAACAAGTGCTGATGTGGAAGCTACAGCAGGTTATCCAAAAGATCTGGCTCATATCATTAATGAAGGTAGTCACACTGAAAAATAGATTTTCAATGTAGACAAAATAGCTTTGCCATGGGAAAAGATGTCATCTAGGACTTAGATAGAGAGAAGGCAATGCCTGGCTTCAAAGCTTCAAAGCACAGGCTGACTGTTTTGTTAGGGGCTAAGGAAGCTGGTGACTTTAGGTTGAAGCCAGTGCTTATTTACCGTTCTGAAAATTCTAGGGACTTTAAGAATTATGCTAAATCTACTTTGCTATGCTCTGTAAATGGAACAAAACCTGGATGACAGTGTATCACTTTACAACATGACTTTATGGATATTTTACACCCTACTAAACTAAACTACATCTTAGTTTAAGATCTACTACACAGTCTTCCCTGGTGCTCAGGGGTAAAGAACTTGCCCTGCCAGTGCAGGAGACAGGGATTTGATCCTTAGCTCGGGAAGATGCCACATGCCACAGAGCAACTAAGCCCATGAGCCACAACTGCTGAGCCCATGTGCCGCTGCTACTGAAGCCGGCACCCTGGAGCCTGTGCTCTGCAATGAGAGAAGCCACCGCAATGCAAAGCCCTCCCACTGCAACTGGAGAGCAGCCACTGCTTGCCACAACTAGAGAAAAGCCCATGCAGCAACAAAGACCCAGCACAACCAAAAAACATAAATAAATTAAAAAAAATTTTTTTAAAGATCTAGTACTCAGAAAAAAAGATTCCTTTGCTAATATTACTGTTCATTGGCAATGCACTTGGTCACCCAAGAGCTCTGATGGAGATGTACAATGAGATTCATGTTGTTTTCATGCCTGCTAATACAATATCCCTTTGGTAGCCCATGGATCAAGGAGTAATTTTGATGTTCAAGTCTAATGACTTAAAATATACATCTTATAAATCTGTAGTTGCCTTAGATAGTGATTCTTCTGATGACTCTAGACAGAGTAAGTTGAAAACCTTTTGGAAAGGATTCACCATTCTAGATGCCACTTAGAACACTCGTGATTCATGGGAAGAGGTCAAAATATCAATATAAACAGGACTTTGGAAGAAGTTGATTCCAACCCTTGTGGATGACTTTGAGGGATTCAAGAATTCAATGGAGGAAGTAATGCTAGAGTAGCAGTAATAGCAAGAGATTTAGAATTAGAAGTGGAGCCTCAAGATGTGACTGACTGCTGCAATCATGTAATAAAAGTTTAATGGATTAAGAGTTACTTCTTATGTATGAGCAAAGAAAGTGGTTTCTTCAGATGGAATCTACTCCTGGTGAAGATGTGAAGATTGCTGATGTAACAACAAAAGGTTTAGACTATTACATGAACTTAGTTGATAAATCAGGGTTTAAGAGGATCGCCTTCAGTTTTGAAAGAAGTTTTACTGTGGGTAAAATGCTATCAAATAGTTTTGCACACTACCGAGAAATAGTTCATGAGAGGAAGAGTCAATCAATGCCACAAACTTCAGTGTTGTCCCATTTTAAGAAATTGACATGAACACCCCAGCTTTCAGCAGCCACCACCTTGATCAGTCAGCATCCATCAACATTGAAGCAAGACCTTTTTACCAGCAAAAAGATTATGACTCACTGAAGACACAAATGATAGCATTTTTTGGCTATAAAGTATTTAATTAAGGTATATAAATTTTTTAGACATATAGTATCGCATGCTTAATAACTACACTATAAACATAGATTTATGTGCACAGAGATTAAACCAGTCAATTCTAAAGGAAATCAGTCCTGAATATTCATTGGAAGGACTGATGCTGAAGCTGAAGCTCTAATACTTTGGTCACCTGATGCACAGAACTGACTCATTGGAAAAGACCCTGATGCTGGGAAAGATTGAAGGCAAGAGGAGAAGGAGACAACAGAGGATGAGTTGGTTGGATGGCATCACCGACTGGATGGACATGAGTTTGAGCGAGCTCCAGGAGTTGGTGATGGACAGGGAAGCCTGATGTTCTGCTGTCCATGGGGTCACAAAAAGTCAGACATGACTAAGCGACTGAACTGAACTGACTTTATTGTGGTGGTCTGAAACCAAACCCACAATATCTCCAAAGGTATGCTTATTATACCAGCTAGAAAAATGGGAGAGATGGAAATGTCCTCATGAAGGAAATGTCATTTGGGATTGGCTTTAAAGAAATTTAACAAGAGATAAAGGAAGACAGCTGAGTATGAAGGAAGGAAATGAAGGAGATGTCCCTGGTATGGTGTCTGGCAGTGAGTAGTACAGACTGATTGTAAGTGTTGAATAAATTGGGTATTTTTGACAACTGTCCTGAAACATCAGCTCATCTAGAGACATGTCATATCCTCTGTGAAAGGAGCATTTTGCAATCCCATTCCAGTCTTTCTTCCCTCTAGTCACTCTTACAGAACCTGTATTTTCTCAGTTTCAGCTGAGGGATGTATTTTGTGGATGCTCTACTAACAGTATAAATAAGGGAAAGATGTAAGCATAAAATAGTTTAATGAAGTCCCAATATTTATTTAACCTGATTTTAAATGACTGCCCTGAAATAACTTGGAGGAATTTGTAGCTCTTCACACTGACAGCTAGCTGGAGAGAAACAGAGAGTAGAAATACACATTCGGGGGCCAAATTATTTCTTCCATTACAGATGCCAGCAAAAGCATTAATCATCAGGTTTAGGATTCCCTTTTGTCTGGAAAACATAGTTAATAGTACTATTAGACATTACTAGTGTAAAGTGCCCTATGGAGATAAATATTTTTTAAACATATATTGTTTATCTTATAGAATAAGGAAGGGACTATACTTTCTTGAGTATTAACTCTTTGCCTTCTGTATTATGCTGTGGTACAGAATATAGGAATAGGAAGGGAAAAATTCACAATATAGCAATATTTTTTCATGGAGAGCATTCTACTGGTATAATTATTCAGTTGATGGTTAATCAGAGCCTGCATACAGTCTCCTATGATTGGATTGCTGCCAGTGACCCAGTCACCCCTTCTGTCCCTTATCCCTTCTCATTTTCTTGCCTTTTCTTACTCAGAAACGCATACCCAGTTTAAAACCTAATTTTGAAATTATATTAATTGTAGAATAGAAAGATTATATAACTTCGATAACAAAAAATTAAGAAGTATGGCAGAGAAGAAAATTTAAAAAGCTCCATCCTTATAAAAACAATGTTAGCAACTTAGTTGAATTCCTTCCTCTTTCTACTGTTCCTTTTTTGAACACCTTTATCATAATAAGGTTAATTTTGGATATTTTTATCTAACATTCCATACTGATGGATGACCTTCATAATCCTTTTCATATCTGTGTAATATCCCATCGGGAATGTGTTCACTTAACTCTTTATGTTTAGTATTTGGCTTGCCTCCACATAGTCTAAATAACACTCTTTAAAACATTTTTACACTTTTTTTTTCATACTGGGGATTTTTTTTCTGTAAGTTAGGATCTTAGAGTTACTGAGTCAGAGATTCTTTGTTTGAGGTTGGTTTATTTTTGTTCTTTCTGTCTGTTCTTTTTTCCCCTCTAAATTTTCAGACTGTAGCTGACAGTGTTTACATGACTTCCTTGTTTTCAGCCACTTCCCGCAACTACTATGCCAAGGCATCCTGACAATCTACTCTGTTGGGAAGCATCTCTAAGTATATGAGCATTTCACAGAGTTGCATAGAAATAAATTCTAGGTCTATTCATTATGAAGATCATGCTCAGTATGTGTTTGAAAGGCAAGAGTAAAGATTTTAAACCTTTAGGATGCTAGTTTGCTTCCCATCTGCCTCAGTAATGCCTTATAGTCCTTGCATCCAATGGGCTTTGTTTTTATAACACAGAAACCTGTTTGTTGGCTTGAGCTAAATCCCAAAGAAACAAACAATGGATTTTCATGATGAGATAAATGTAAACTGTAGAAAATAATGGAATACACCTACAAAAATATTCAGTTGCTTTTTTATTTACAGTATTTTCAGATGGGCATTCACCTTTTAACTGGACTAAACTCCATACTCAAAATGTCCACACTTTTAATGAAACTGACATTTCAGGTTCGCAGTAGGATCAGTTTAATTCAATTCAGTAAGCATGTATTGAGCCTTCACTGTTCATGAGACCCTTTGCCAGGGGCTGGAAATTACCTAGCTGCATATAATGACTGTTGGGTTGGTGTCCACAGATCAAGAGAACCAGTGTCACTTACTGACAGCCAAGGCCAAAGATGGGCATTGAAAAGCTAGAGCATTTCACTTCTAAGAGAAGTATCTCTAGCCGTGTTATGTTCTTTGACTTTCTCCATAGCCATAACAAGTAAAGTGCTTGACATAGGTCCTTACACATGATACATGTTCAAAAATATTAATCTGAACTTTAAGCAGTTTATTCCAGTTCTACCAACTAAGCTTAAAATACTACCAAAAAGAGGGTATTCACTTTGGTAAATCATCTATTCTGTACCAGGTACCATGTCAGGCACATTCATTTGTTATTTTAATTAATGATCACAACCATCCTGAATGTATTACAGATGAGAAGATAGACTTAGAAGAATTAACTATCTTGCCCAGCAGCACGCAGCTAGTAAGTGGAGAGAGCTAGGATTAGAACCCAAATATGTCTGCCTCTAAAGTCCTGCTTTTTTTTCTCACTCCTTGGATGACTCTTTATTCCTCTAACCTTTTTCGTGATTCATTTCAATTGCTGTATTTTTTTTTTCATTTCTTGTTTCAAGCATCTGGTGAATCATCATTGACTGCCCTATTTTGATGTAATTAATGGTCTTATAACATCTTCAAGTACTGTGCAACCAGTTGTCATTAAAATTTCCAAGCTTTATTATTCTTAACAGTTTTATTGAAGTATAATTGAAATACAATAGATTACAAATATTTAAAAAAATACACTTTGCTTTGTTTGACCTCTTTCATGCAGCATGATTATTTTGAGTAGCATCCATGTTGTTACAGTCTTTTAATTGCTGAGTCATATTCTGTTGTATGAATATACCACAAAATTTGTTTATCCGTTCACACTGATGATGGGCGTTTGAGTTTTTTGGGGCTCTTTCAAGTAAAACTGCTATGTGTGTATGTTTTAGCTGGATCATACAGTGGCTATATGTTTAACATTTTAAGTAACTCTCAGGCTATTTTCCAAAGTGGTTATACCGTTTTACATTCCTATCAATGGAATACTAATGTTCCAGTTGTTCCACTACCTTACCGATAGCTAGTATGGCCAATCTTTTTAATTTTAGATATTTTAATAGGTGTGCAGTAGTGTATCATTATAGTTTTAATTTGCATTTCACTAACAATGTTGAGCATCTTGTCACATGCTTATTTTCCATATGTATATCTTCAGTGAACTATCCATTCAGATTTTTCAAGCATATTTCATTAGGTTGTTTGTTCTCTCTTTATTGTATTTTGAGAGTTCTTTTTATACTCTGGATACAAATCTTTTATCAGATAGATGATTTATATAATTTTCTCCCAGTCTGTGGCTTGTCTTTTCATTTTCTTAACAGTATCTTTCAAAGAGCAGAAATTTTTTGGTTGAAGCCCAACTCACTTTTTTTTCTCTTTCATGGACCCTGCTGTGATATAACTAGGAAACCTTTGAAAGATTTTCTTGTATGTTTTATAATTTTAGGTTTTACATTTAAGTTTGTGATTGTGCGAGTTAAAAAGAGTGAGTACAATTCTTTTTTCTTGTTGTTGAAAGGACTGTCATTTCTCTACTGAAATGCCTTTACATCTTTGTCAAAAGTCAACTAACCATATATGTATGGGTCTATATTTGGACCTCCTGTTCTATTTCATTGATCTATTTGCCTAGCTTGATGACAGTGCTGCTATGTCTTAATTATTGTAACTTTTAAGTCCAGAAATCAGGTAAAATCTTCCACCTTTCTTCCTTTTCAAAATTGTTTTGGATATTCTCATTCCTTTGCTTTTCCATATGAACTTTAAAATCGGTTTTCTACCAGAAAAACCTACCAGAATTTTTTCATTAGTATTACAGCAAATTTGTAGATCAGCTTGAAGATATTTGATATCATAACAATATTGAGTCTTTCAATTGTCTTTCATTTCTCTAAGCAGTGTTTGATAGTTTTCAGTGTGTGGATGTTGCACATCTTTTGTCAGACTTATCTTTAGTTCATAGTTTTTGATGCTGTGCTAATAGTTTTTTATTCCAACTTCTGATTATTCATTACTGACATATAGAAATACAATTGATTTTTGTATATCGATTTTGTATCCTACAACATTGCTAAACTCATTCATTAGTTATTGTATTTCTTATGTAGATTTTCTATATAGATAATCATGTAGCCTGTATACGAAAACAGTTTTACTTCTTCCTTTCCAATTCAAAATGCCTTTTATTTCCTTCTTTGCTTACTTCCCCGCCTTATTGTAACAGCTCCAGTGTCCAGTACACTGCTTGAATAGAAGTGGTGAGAACCAGCATGATGTTCTTGCATTGTTCCCAAACTTAAGGAAAAGCATAGTCTTTCACCATTAAGTACGATGTTCACGGTAGGAATTTTTGTAGATGCCCTTTCCCATGTCAAGGAAATTTCCTCCATTTTTGTTTAGTTTACTGATAGGAATGAATGTTGAAGTGAAGTGTTAGTTTCTCAATCATGTCTGACTCCTTACAACCCCACAGGCTATAGCCCGCTAGGCTTCTCTGTCCATGGGATTCTCCAGGCAAGAAAGCTGGACTGAATTGCCATTCCCTTCTCCAGAGGACCTTCCTGACTCAGGGATCGAACCCCAGTCTCCTACATTGCAGGCAGATTCTTGATAGTTTGAGCTACAGGGAAGTCCTAAATATTAAATGATTTTTCTTATTAGTTTGTTAATACGGTGAAGTACACTGATGATTTTTCACATATTAAACTGACTTTGCATTCCTGATGAACTATTATCCTTTTTTTATATTGATTAGAATTGATTTGTTAAAATTTTGATTAGTGTTTTATATGTCTGGTTATGGTGGATTCTTTATTAGTCTATAGTTTTCTTAAACTGTTTTTGTCTGATTTTAGAATAATGCTTGTCTCATAAAATAATTTGAATCCCTTTCTCTTCAATTTTTTGGACGCTTATATAGAATTTTTTTCTTCCTTAAATGTTTAGTAGAATTCACCAGAATCTAGACCTGGAGGGGAGTTTTATGGGAGTTTTTTATTAAGCAACAAACTCAATTTCTTTAACAGAGATAGGGTTCTTCAACTTAGGCTTCTTGAATGAACTTTGATCATTTGTGTCCTTCAAAGAATTTGTTGGTTTCATGTAAGTTGCCACATTTATTGACATAAAGTCATTCATAATATTTTTTATTATTTGATTGTCTGGAGGATCTGTAGTGATATCACTTCTCCTGCTCCTTGATGTTGGCTATTTGTTTCTCCTTTTTTTTCCCCTTGATCATCCTACTAGAGGTTTATAAATTTGATGTATCGTCACAAAAAACAAAACAGCTTTCGATTTCATTGACTTTTTCCCTGTTGTTTTCCTGTTTTTTTATTTTATTGATTTCTGTTTTTTATTATTTCCTTTTTCTGATTAATTTGGACTTGATTTGCTGTTTCCTAGTATTTTTAACGTGGAAACTGAGGTCACTGATGTGAGACTTTAATTCTTTTTCAGTATAGGCATGTCATGCTAAACATTTCCCACTGCTAAGTCACTTCAGTCGTGTCCAACTCTGTGCAGCCCCATCCCTGGGATTCTCCAGGCAAGAACACTGGAGTGGGTTGCCATTTCCTTCTCCAATGTTTTTGAAGTGAAAAGTGAAAAGTGAAAGTGAAGTCGCTCAGTCATGCCTGACTCTTCGAGACCCCATGGACTACAGCCTACCAGGCTCCTTCGTTCATGGGATTTTCCAGGCACGAGCACTGGAGTGGGGTGCCACTGCCTTCTCCAACATTTCCCACTACATGTTGCTTAGGCACCACCACACAAACTCAGATACATTATGTTATTACTTCCATTCAATTTTAAATATTTTCTAATTGGTCTTTTAATTTCTTCTTTGTTTTATGGGTTGTTTAAAAGTGTTATTGAGTTTCCAAATATTTGGGAATTTTACAGATAACTTTCTGTTAATGACATAATTTATTTCCATTGTGGTCAGATAACATACTTGAATCATTTTTAATTTATCAAGACTTGTTTTATGGACCATTATATGGTATATCTCAATAAATATTCCATGTGTACTTGAAAAGAATATATAATCTGCTGTTGTTAGGTGTTATCTTCTATAAATGTTAATTAAGTTGGTTTGTAGTGTTGTTCAAGTCTTCCGCATCCTTACTGATTTTCTAATTTCTCTACCTGATGCCCTATGCCTTGTGAGGTTTTCTGCTCTGTTAAGGAGGGAACAGGAAATATTCCCAGGCCTGTGTGAATGCTGAGGATGGTTCCCTCTAATCCTTTGAGGGATTCTATCAGTGGCTTCGGGTAGTTCCTGATGTACATGTGCTGATCAGTACTTAGCTGAAGACTTAAGGAGGACCCTCTGTAGATTTCCAGAGTTCTCTCTATGCGTTTCTCTTTTCTTCATTACTCTACTGTGAAAACCCTAGCCACTTAGGCCTTCCTTTAAAGTCCCAGTTTCGTGTCTTTAATTCCATTAGATCACCAGCCTCTTCCTGGGTTCCCTTCTGCTGTATCTCATCTTGGAAAGTTTTTTCAGATAGTAGGCTGGGGAAATTGTTTGTTTCCTGCAAGGATCACTGTTCTTCACATAATGTCCAGTGTCTTGAAAACTGCTCTTTTGTAAATTTTGAACAGTTTTTTAGCTGTTTCTGGAAGGTTTAAACCTGGTCCCTGATACTCCATCTTGCCTGGAAACAGAAATCCATTTGACTGATATTTTCAACATCATCTTTTGTAATATACTTGTGTTGTGTTTGGAATGATGTTCACTGTGATCACTTTTCTGTCTAGACGGAATTCAGAGGTTCTGCTAACCACTTACAAGGAGCTGTCTTCCCCTAAGCTGGATATCACCAGATTTTTTTTTTTAATCTATCTTCTCCTTTCCTCATAAAAACAACAATTATGTATTAAGTGTCTCCTTTGTACCAAGCATATATTAAGGGTTTAAGTGTTGCCTCACTTAATCCTCATGATAACTTTGTTAAGAAGTAATTGTCTTCATTAAAGAGATGAGATAATTGAAGTTGAGAAGTCAAATAGTTTGCCCAAGGTCATTTAGCAAGTAAATGGCATAGTCAGCATTCAAACCCAAGTCTGTCAGATCCATAAAGCTGATGAAGCCCTTCAGAAGTAATTTGCTGAGTATGAGGTCAGCTACTAAAATCAACTCAGAAAGGTTCTTCTTATCTGCCATTGCAATAAGAGTAAGCATTTTACAACATCTCAGAAAGGAAAATTATTAGTACCACTGGAAAGAATAGTTTTGATTAAAATTCTGTCAGATGACAGGAAGGAAAAGGGATAAGTGAGCAGTTAAGAAACAGGAAGAATGTGCTTTTAGAAATGCTAGGTCAAGAAAACATTGCAACAGTTAAAAAAAAAAGAAAAGAAAACATTGCAACATTTAAGTTACAGAAGGTGGAAGAGGAAAAAGGAAGAAGCTGTCCTGAGATGACATACTTCGAAAAACTGCAAGAGCGATGCAAAAGTATGTAGCAGTGACCCCTGCTGCCGCCACTGCAACCTTCCGTTCCCTTCTGTGAGACTCAAAAAATGAATTCAAAATAAAGAAGAAAAAAAGAATGTTTAGTATCAGATAACATTGCCAAGATGAAACATTTTGAATTGATTCCCAGTGTCAAAACACAGTACATATTAACATTCCTTACACTGTATTTTTGGAAACTTGCTCTACCCACATTGGCTTTCATTTTTTTTATAGATGTATGGGTGTTTTGTTTTGCTTTTTGTAATGCCCACAGTTGTCTGTAACCTTTTCTAGAATATAAAGGCATCTTCCAAGTGTATGTAAATGTTTGTTAGTTTGGGGGCTTCCCAGGTGGCGCTAGTTATAAAGAACCTGCCTGCCAATGCAGGAGAGTAAGAGGGTTCGATCCCTGGGTCGGAAGATACCCTGGAGAAGGGCATGGCAACCCACTCCAGTATTCTTGCCTGGAGAATCCCATGGACAGAAATCTGCTCTGACCTTCTTCTCAAGTCACTCTCTCCATACTCACAGAGCCATCTGTGCACTTAGCATTTGAGTATGCTGACTTCCCACTCTATGTTGTGAACTCCTGCAAAGCAGACTATGTCCTTCATTTCATATCTCAGAGCCTAGCTTAGTGTTCAGCATTTAGTAGATGTTTGATATTTTAATTAATTGTTCTACCATAAGGCCCAATTCTGACTATCCATTCCTTATATCCTTACTGTGTAAACCTTAGTGCCTTTGCGTGTTTGAATATTGGGAAAAGTAGCCAGATAAGTGTTTGTATGTAGCTAGAAACCAAGAAACCTTTGAGCTTATTTTGTTTCTTCTTTACTGGATTTTTAATTTAAAAAGTAAAACATACTTTTTGTTTATAGTTCAGAGATATATAGAACAAGCCAATCTCCTCTATTCTCCAGTCTTAGTCCTTCTGACTCTGCCTACCTCTGTCAGATGTTTATGCTCATTTAAGTGTTATTCACATTTTAATGTAATAGACAATACTCTAGATAAATACGTTTTTACACTTAATACCATTTTAGTTAATATGTGCCTTTTAGCTATGGCCAGTCATATACATTGAAACTGAATTTATTTCCCTTGTGCTACATTTCAAAAGAAACTGTGCCCTTTTCTGTGGCAAAATATACATAACATAAACTTCATCATTTAAACCTTTTTATTTTTTATTTTTTTTTAAATACAAAGTTCAGTGGCGTTAAGCGCATTCACATTTTTTTGTGCAACCATAACCATCATCTATCTCCAGAACTGTTTTCATCTTGCAAAAAGTGAAACTCTATACCAATTAAACAGTAGCTCCCCATTCTCCCAGTCCCCAAATCCCTGACAACCAACATTCTACTTTCTGTCTCTCTAAATTTGACTACTCTAGGTAGTTCATGTAAGTAGAATCATGCAGTATTTATCTTCTTTGTGACTGGCTTATTTCTTTTAATATTAATGCCCTTAGGGTTCACCCATATTGTAGCGTGTGTCAGAATGGCCTTCCTTTTTAAAGCTAAGTAATATTCTGCTGTCATATACCAGTTTGTTCTTCCACCCGTCTCAGTGGATGCTTGGGTTGCTTCCACCTTGTAGCTATTGTGAATAATGCTGCTGTCAACATTGGTATACAAATATCTATTCACATCCCTGCTTTCAAACTCTTTTGGGAAAAATAATTGAAAGAATAGAATAGAAATGAAAATTGAAGAGCATTGGGAGTACAGAAGTGAAATTGCTGGGTTATATGGTAATTCTATGTTAAACTTTTTAAGGAACCATCATAGCGTTTTTCCAAAGCAGCTACACCATTTTACATTCCTACCAGCAGAGCACACATGCTCTAATTTATCCACATCTATTTTTTAAAGTAATTTTATTTATTTATTGTTTTTGGCTGTGCTAGGTCTTCATTGCTGTGCAGGCTTTTTTTTCTCAAGGATGTACCAGTTTATGTTTAAACCAGTCATAGATGAAAACCTGTTTCTCTACATCGTTGGTAGCATTTAGAAATCTTTTTAATGTTTGCTAATATAATCAGTTTAAAATGATAAGCGGCCTTCATTAGTCAGTATTTAACTGACTCTTGGTTTTAAAAAGAAAAAAAAGATCCCAGTCCTTTCATAACATGAAAAATTCAAGTGAGAACAAAACAGATACTTTCCTATGTGCAGTTGAATGAGTAAATTAACATTTTGAAACAATCCGGTTGTTTGCTACTTTCATGCATCTTCTTGAAGTAACTAAGTAAGCTAGCCAGTGGCCTCTGATTTTTCCTAGCTTAATACAGATACTGAAAGAGAAGAAGGAGAAGAGTTTGAGGACAACATGGATGTTTTTGATGACAGCAGTTCCAGCCCTTCTGGTACCTTAAGAAATTATCCACTCACCTGCAAAGTTGTTTATTCCTATAAGGTTTGTATTTCTCTAACATATTTCTCATGTTAAATTGTGACAACTCTGAAGATACAAGTAATGGTATCTATCCAGCCTCTTATGCTGTACTTACCATAATGTTGGTGTTGCATTCTTATTAGAGGCAATATAACATAATGAGAAAGAGTCTAGGCTCTGAAGGCAGATGGCCTCGGTTAAAATCTTGTCTCTGCCAGTTACAAGCTACATAACCACGCTAGTCCCTTGGTCACTGTGAGCCTCAGTTTTCTTATCTATATTATGGGGATAATATATAGGGCTAATGTGGAGACTAAATGAGATAACACTTGTATAGCAAAGCATTTAGCACAGTGCCTGGCATCTAGCAAATTTTCTGTAAATAGAACTCCTCTCCTTATCAGTTGCCTGCTTGGCACAAGGCTCTCCATTAGGATAGTTCTCAAAATTGGTATTAAAGTAAAATTGCTTGAAAAAACAGTTTTGTTAAACTTTGCCTATCCTAATATTAATATAATTACCTCTTGTTTCCAGGCTAAGCAGGGACCTGGATAAATAGATTTTTCTTTAAACTTCCAAACCTGATTTGGTATGATAGTTTTTAATGTCTCTCACCCGTGCCCTGCTTCCACATTACCATTTTACTCAAAGTAGATTGAGTTTCTTTTCCCAGTTCCTCTTTTCCTCACTCTCTTCATCAGTCAGTAGCCAGTCCTGTTGAGTACACCTCCAAGATATATCTGGAATCCATTCACATTTCACGTCTTGGTCTAGGCCATTACTTTGATTAATGTAAAAAAAAAGTAATAATTGATAGCCCTTCTTCATACTTGTCTACCAAGAATCCACTTTCTACCCTACAGCCACGTATAGAAGATTATTGTATTCCCTTGCCTAAGACTCTTTTTAAGCTTTCAGTCACACAAAGAAAAACCAACTCTTTACTAGGGTCTGTAATGTCCAAACTGATCTGGCCCCTGCCAGTCTTCTTAGCTTCATGTCAGACCAACCCACTGAACCTACTCACTACACGTTAGCAGCTCTGGCTGCCTTTCAGTCTTCAAAAGCACTGTGCTCCTTACTGACTTGACAACTTTGCACTTGCTTCCCCTTACCTAGAACTATCTTTTCCCAATTCTTGGTTGGCTGCCCAGTGCTCTCCAAATAGGCTCAACTCAAATAGTGCCTCCTCAGGTTTCTCCTCACCACCTAAATACATAACCAACTTCCCAGTCACTACTCTATCCCATTGCCCCTCTGTCCTCATTTATTAATTGACACTATATAAACCTATCACCAAACAAACTTAATCTTGTTTGTTTTCACATTTCTCTATCTAACTCTGCACTAAAGGCCCCTTAAGGCAGAAACTTTGTGTGCCTTGCATATATGTCTTCAGCACCTAGGACAGTGCCTGGCACATAGTTGGTCCTCAGGAAATAATCGTGGAACGAATAAATGAGTGATGTGAGGAAAGCATGAACAAATGAATCCCTTTCATTTTAATGAATTCCTTTCATGTTAATGCCATGCTTGAGGAACAACAGAGGAAGTATGTGGAGAGAATCTTAAGCATACATGGAATAGTCTCACTCCCACCAGCACCATGCCTGGAGAGTGAAAAACTGACATTATTTACTCCTCAATATCAGTGATTACCAGACTTCTTTTCATTTAACATCCTTTTATTATATATTTAATAATACTTCTTCTTTTCTAAAACAGTTGGGATTTGTCTTCCCAATGTAAACTGTTTTGATAATCTGAAAATTTGAAGTCATCTTTAAAACACTTGTACAGTGTTTTTAAAATATTATACAACTAGGTTGGGATTGTTTCCCTGTCTTCTGTCTCAGTGTTATATTTACTCTGAAGTTCCAGAATTAAAATTTAAGGGCTTTAAATGGAGAGGGTCCTAAGTATCTGAGTGATTATTGCATCTGAGGAATTTTGCAGATAAGGTAGCATTTCAGTGAGGTCAGGAGTAAGATCTTTCTAGTCACAATGATGAGGTAGAGAAGGGAAAGAGCCTTCTAAGCAAACAACAGATGCAGAGACACAGTTTGATAAGATAATAGAGGGTCCGGGCAATGTTAAACTCAGTGGTATGTGAGCATCAAACGTGGGGAACAGAGCAGCTGGAAGTAAAGATGTCAGATAGACCTGTAGATCGCCCCAAGGTTGGGCTTCTATCCTGGCTGAAGGAAGCCATTGCGTGTCCTAAAATCAGACTGGGCTTTAAAGTCAGGGAACCCTGGTCATGGTATAGATACTCCAGAGAGGGTAGATTAGAGGAGAGAGAGGCTTAACTAGAAGCCTAGTTGTGATTCCTATGGTCTAGATCAGCAAAGAAAGCCTAAATTAAGCTAACAAGAGCAAAGAAAAGCTAAATTTAAGGATTTGTTTCAAAAGTCTTAAAAATGCTTGTCACTTTGACCCTACTAGCATTTGTCCTAAGGAAATGACCCACAATATAGAAAAATATTCTGGGTACAAAATTTTTTTTCATCATACTACTACTTTATAAGAGCGAAGTGAGCAGTCCAATAAGGAAATAATTAAATAAATTAACCATTCATATAATATTATGAGGATAATTGAAAAATTACATTTGAGGTTTTTTTTGTAAGAAGAAATGATAAATCAAGAAAGTAAGATACCAAATTGTACTACCCTAAGATCTCGATTATACCTACTTCTAGCTTTTCTACAGTGAACATTTATTACTTTTATGATCAGGAAAAAGCATATTGTTTTAACGGAAAACAGGAAATTTAGAGAGGTGGTAGTGGAAACAGAGGGCATGGCTGCTTCTGGTGTTCTGGCAGTCACTGTGTATTAGGACTTCATGAGGTAGTGTGTGACCATGTGTTTATTTAATAACCATTTACTGACCACTTGCTGTCCTGGTTGGGATAAGTGAGAAGAATTACCTTCCCTGCCTTAAAGAAGTCATTCTATTAGAAAGCCCACAAGTGCAAACAACTAACTTGAGTGCCATAGTAGTCAGTGTTAGAAGGATGCCCAAAGCCTTATAAGAATAAAAGGAGGAAAAAGCAACCAGCTCATTGTGGGTGGTCTTGGTATACATATAAGCCAAGCATCAAATCACAGGTAATAATAATAGCTACCATTTATGAATTCCTGTGTGCCTGGTATCTCTCTCTCTCTCTCTCTCTCTCTCTCTCTCTCTATATATATATATATATATATATATATATATATATACACACACACACACACACACACATATATATATTTCTAATCCTTTCAATAATCCTATAAGGAAGAAATTATCAACCAATCCATTAATTCAACAAATGTTACCTGAGTACCTTCCGTGTACCATGCTGTGCTCTTTTCTAGGCTTGGAGATACAGCATTGATCAACACAGACAGAAATCTCTGCCTTCATGGAGCTTATGTTGTGATAGGCATAAAAAAGAAAACTGAGGCTCTGAAAGGTCTTACAGTCACTTGCCTGTAGAAACAGACTGAAGCTGGACTTGAACTCACAGTAGTCTAATTCCAGTTACCAAATGGGAAAGAGGGATCGAGGCCTCTTGGAAGGAAGGCATAGAGACAGTACATAACATGGTATATTCAGATACTAGGGATTAGTTTGCTGGGGCCAAAACATCAGGAGACCACAGGGTCATGCAAAGGACTTGACCTTGTCAAGTGAAAGAACTGGTCCCTGCTTAGGTATGGTATGATCAAGCTAGTATAACAATGCTATATAGCACTGCTTATATTACAATGTTGGACAACTTGCATGGACCTTCATGACTTTTCTACAAGGACAGCAATATATTTAAAGGTGTCTAACTCTCCTGCTTTGCTCTCACCACAGTGAAATCTGGTTGTATTGATAACCTTTTAAAAGTTTTGCCAGAGAATTAGGAAAAACATCTTTGTTATATAGATGCCTTTTTCTGGTATATTCAAGGCATAGTGTGGTTTCAGATTAGTGAAGAAATTCCGTTGGAAAAGCCATCAGAAATCAGTGGACTTTTTTTTCCTCTTATTTTGAGGTCAGAGGTAATCTGCTTAAAATTCTGGTCCTGAAGTATTTCTGTGATTAGTCAGCCATTTTCAATACTGATTTTCTGTCTCAAGTAGCTATTACAGCAATGTCCAGAATCTGGGTTTGATGAAATGTACATGCAGTGGGAAATGAGTCTTGGGAAATGAACCTTGCCTTATTTTTGCTTATGTAACTTGGAGATATTTTTATACTTTGAGACTGTGAGATCTGAAAAACTATATGGTCTTAACTGATAGTTTTCACTGATCTTGAGACTTGGGGAAAGATTTTACAACTGTTCACTAAGAGCCAGAAGATGCCTGCAGATCCTTCCTGTTACATGTAACAGACAAGTCTCTTCAGGAAACAAAGTCTCTTCCTCTAACCCCTCTGCAGAGTCCCTGAGAGTTTGCCCTCAGATTCTACAGCCTCACGGGCAGCATTTGGGTGTCCAATGCCAGTGAACTCCTGCTTTTATTTACTTTTAAAATAAAAAAAGTCACAGCAACTTCTGCAGAACCACCCAAATGGATCAGCCCAGTGTCTACAGTTAAGTTGGAGCATAATAAATCCAAGCCTTGACCGATATCAATCATTTCTCTTCTACAACTTACTTCTCTTGGCCACTGTTTTACCGTGATTGGAGACCAATTCCAGGCACTGCTCAAGCTGTCATTCAATCCATATACATAGCTCTTTGCATTTTCACAGTCTGCACCTCCACTGTAGCCCTGTGGTGCAATTCTCATTCGCTGCTTTTACCTTTGCCTGTGCTTCCCAAACCATCATGGTTCTATGCTTATTCATCCCACACTGACCCCACCCCACCCCCACCCCCATCTTCCCGAGAATGGCGGGATTGTCATTTTGAAGAAATGGAGGCATCAAGAAGTTGAATAACTTACCGATAGATACATAAGCTGGAGCTGGAACCCAGGTCCCCTACTCCAGCAGAGTGCTGTGTTCACTGAGCCTGACTGCCTCTTGAGGATTCCGTTTCTCCAGTTTTTGTTGTGGCTTTATTTTGTTTAGTTTTTAAGTAAAGCTTCACCTCATTATGATAGTTTTACAACACTCAAATTTTTATGTTCAATACGTTTTTCAAAATCATTTCAATATTTTGATCCCCGGTTTTTGTTATAATCAGTTCACATCTGCTCTTTATCTAACCTTTTTAATTTTGTCCATGACCATCCTACATTGCAGGCTTCTCAACCAGATGAGTTGACCATTGAGGAACATGAGGTGTTAGAAGTGATTGAAGATGGAGATATGGAAGACTGGGTAAAGGTATATTCCTTTGCTCATATCACCCCTTCTTGTGACATTTTCAGGAGTTTGTTTTGGTTCTTGTTGTACCCTGTCCAAATTGTGTGTGCAAACCTGTTTTGTCACATGTCTTTTACTCAGGCTCGAAATAAAGTCGGCCAAGTGGGTTATGTGCCAGAAAAGTACCTACAGTTTCCGACCTCGAACAGTCTGCTGAGCATGCTGCAGTCCTTGGCTGCCTTGGACAGTCGGTCACACACATCCAGCAATTCCACGGAGGCCGAACTCGTTTCAGGCAGCCTCAACGGAGATGCCAGTGGTAAAGACTGAAACAAGGCACTCTTTATTTGGTCACATTTGACATAAACCCTATTACCCTGGAGTCAGCCTTCAGTTGGTTAAAAACATGGGTTTATTCCCTTTCTGTAACGTATTTATTTGGCCACATGTATCCTGTACAGTAGAACCCTAGAGTTGCTTTTCAGTGAGTACAAAATTACAGCTCTGCTCATATTCCATTCGACACTCTTTTAATTGTCACTTGTGCATGGGGTGGTAGTAAGCATTTCCTGGTTGTCAGTGTTCTTACTGCATTTTTCTCTCTTGCTACCTAGTCTGTTTCGTGAAAGCACTTTATGACTACGAGGGCCAGACCGATGATGAATTATCTTTTCCTGAGGGAGCAATCATCCGAATCTTGAACAAAGAAAACCAGGATGATGATGGCTTCTGGGAAGGAGAATTCAGTGGGCGCATTGGAGTTTTCCCATCGGTGCTAGTGGAAGAACTTTCAGCCTCAGAAAATGGTGACACCCCATGGATGCGAGAGATTCAGGTGCACAACATGGGAAGAAAGCTGAATTAAAAGAGGTTTAAAGAAAATAACTCCCAAAGAGTCTGTTGACCTACACAGAAGTGGGCTGCGGTCTCAACCTCACCCTTACCACTCCCAATTTTTGGTTGCCAAGTTTCTACAAGACTGAATTTGGGAAGCAGAGACTTGTCAGTCAGGCTCTTGTGCAATGGCTATATTACACTTCACATCTTCCACATTCTGTTCTCTGAATTGAGGAACCAAAATACTAAACTGTGTGTGACCTACAAAAGACTGGTTTGGCGAGGAGAAAGAAACAAATCAGAGAGGGAATGTATTGTCTTGGTGGTTAGTTTATACAGTAAAAATATTACCACCCTCTTCCTCTCCCTCACTATCAGAAACTCCCTGCCCAGCCCAGGTCCTGCTAGTCCTTTTCAGAGAACTAATGAGACTGCCAGAGCCCCATGTACTCAAGTGGCCCAAGGCTTACTTCATAATAGCAAAACTTGTCTTTACAGAAAACTCCTAATTCAGATATGTCACAACAGGCCTGGCAGGTCCAGGACCATAAGGAATATGTCTGCCCATCTTGCTTGTACAGTATTATGACCACTGAACATGACAATTACAAAGCCTGGGGAAGTCAGAAACTCAGCCAATTATTTTATCTTCTCCAAAAAATACAACTTGTCCTTTTTTTTGTTCTTCACTGAATTGACTAATTTGATATGTTTTCAGTAGAACTCTAGAGAATGGTTTGACTTGGTAACTGTTTAATTTAAACTAAAATCAGTAGTATAATGAGATCTATAGAAGGAAAAAGTTAAATGCAACACAAAGCTGGTGGTAGTGTGGTTATTCTAGGCTCATTTGCTTTTTTATTTTACTTTTTTTTAATTGTGAAAGGATGATAACACATTCACAGGAGACTTGGAAAATACAGAGCAAGGTTGCATATAGTTCCACCATGTATTACAATTAGTTTTTAAGTAGATAAACTAAGATTTTTAAATGGAATTTCAATATCAAACTCTCAAACAGTACTAGAATGAATATACAGAGAAGTAGGATATAGTAGGCCTGAAAAGCACTGTGAACCAATTCAACGTAATTAAGATTTATACAATTTTCACACAATAGTAGAATACAAATTCTCTTTAAGTTCCCATAGACTGTAAATTAGGAGACACTGGAACATATCCAGGGACATAAAACAAGGTACAAAAATGTCATGGCCTAAAGGTATTGAAATCATAGTCTTTTCTCTTAGCACTGTGGAATTATGTTAGAAATCAATATCAAAAGATACTTAAAAATAACGCACACATTTTCAAGTGCGGCTTCCCAAGAGGTCCTAGTGGTAAAGAACCTGCCTGCCAGCGCAGGAGACGTAAGAGTCGTGGGTTCGATTCCTGGGTCGGGAAGATCCCCTGGAGGAGGGCATGGCAATCCATTCCAATATTCTTGCCTGGAGAATTCCCACAGACAGAGGAGCCTGGTGGGCTACAGTTCATGGGGTCACAAAGAGTCAGACACAATTGAAGCAACTTAGCATGCATGCATGTGACATTTACCAAGAGAGATTGTCTTCAACTTAGCCATCAAACTAGGCTCATTTGCTTCTAATGAGGCTGGTCAAAAAAGTTAACAATCATAACTTAGCTCCAGAGAAAGGTAATTTGCCAGGAGCAGAGAAACCAGCTGACCGCCTTCATGAACTGAGCACTGTGTAACCTCTGTTCCCTTTGCTGCAGGTCTCTCCTTCCCCCAAACCGCCCGGCTCCCTGCCTGCACTGCCGCTGTACGACCAGCCTCCCAGCAGCCCTTACCCCAGCCCAGATAAGAGGGGCTCCCAGTACTTCCCCCGCTCTCCTTCAGCAAACGGTAAGGGGTCTCCTGGGCATGTATCAAAATACACTTTGATTCAGAAAGCCACGTGTTCATCTGAGGGTCTGAATTACCGTCTTTATTGCTCAGCAACACAAATAAATTGAGCTTCTTTGATTCCCCCCTTTAGAAAACAGCTTCCATGCCGAATCGCCAGGATTCTCACAGGCATCCAGGCATACTCCTGAGACCTCATATGGGAAGCTACGACCTGTAAGTCTCTTCTCTAGCAGAGTAATAGAGTGCATCGTTCTTCCAGATTGAAAGTTAGAAATTAATGGAGCTCCATGACCCCTGTGTTGTTACTAATTCCTTCCATGCCAGGTTGCGATGGACTTGGGAAGTTAAACAGAGCTCTGGAAAAGGAAGGCTATAGAAACAAATACATCTTGGAAGGTCTAGCTTATTACGCTGGCACTTTCCTCACTGATCCATGGTGAGATTGCCAGGTGACAGTTACAGAAAGTGTATTTAAATCATTACAGGCTCTGTGAGCATTAAAACAGTCTAAAGCAGAAGCTTTTTTTTTCCCTGCAGGCGTTTACTGAGAACTTTTTATCCAGGCCTCCACCTGCCTCTTTGACAGACAGTGAGATGATATAAAATTCATGCCCTTTTGAGTTTTGAGAGCTTCTATTCTCAAAGAAAATCTATTCTTTACAAATGATCACTTCTACCCACCCCTCACTCAGCTGCCATTGAATCCATCCCACCACCTCACTGTAAAACAGTTCTTCCAGGGTCATAACTTCCACATGGTAATCTAGTTATATTTGCAGTTTTATTTTCCTAGACCCTCTTACCAGCGTTTGACATAGTTCTTTGAGCCACTTATAACCTTTGTCTTTGTTCATCCAGCAGATACTGAGTGCCTTGTTAAGGACTTGGTTCGTGATCCTAAATGTGATAGGAAGCTGTTGTAAGATTGTAAGCCAGACAGTAATATGACCAATTGTGCATTTTTTTAAATTATTTTTACTTACTAATTTTTATAATTTTATGTTGGCTGCACTTGGTCTTAATTGTAGCACGTGGGATCTTTGTCCCTGGGCATGGGCTTCTCTTTAGTTGCAGTGAGGGGGCTTAGTTGCCTTGAAGCATGTGGGATCTTAGTTCCCCAACCAAGGATCAAGCCTGCATCCCTTGAATTGGAAGACAGATTTTTAACCACTAGACCACCAGGGACATCCCAGCTGTGCATTTTTAAAACACTACTGTGGCAGCTAGGTGGAAAATGAGTGGAAAGTGACAGACTGAACATGGGGAGTTGTTAGGAGGCTGGAGCAATGGTCCAAGCAAGAGAGGACAGTAATGTGAACTAGTGGGGAAGAGCAGTAATGCAGAGAAGTGGACCCATTTGTTCCACCACACTTTTCCTGGTCTGCTTTCTGCTTCCTGGCCTTCCTTTTCCTTGACCTTTGAGGGCTTCTCTGCCTTTATCCAACTCTGTTGATGCTTCTCAGGGTTCCATCCACTGACTGCTTCCCTCTTTTTTTTTTTTCTTATTTGTTTGGCTGCGTCAAGTTTTAGTTGCAGCAAGTGGAATCTGTGGTGCATCATGTGGGATCTTTGCGATGCACTGCATGGACTCTGCAGTGTGGGCTGCAGTGCACACAGGCTTCAGTAGCTGCTGTGTGCAGGCTCAGTAGTTGGGCACTCAGGTCGGCCTCTCAGTTGTTCCATGGCCTGTGAGATCTTAGTTCCCTGACTAAGGGTTGAACCCATGACCCCTGCATTGCAAGGCAAATTCTTCACCACTGAGCAACCAGAGGAGTCCCAGGGCTACTGCTCTTAAAGTCGTTAAACTTACTCCTGAGTTATCTCATTTACTCCCAAGACTTCGATAACCATTTATTTACTGACAACTCCCAGATTTATAACTACTTATCCAGTCTCTTCCCTGAGCTTCAGATCTGTCAAAATCTCAGTGTATATATAGCAAACCCCCAAAACTCAGCTAAAAACTAGTTAATTATCTTCCTTCCCAGACATCATCCTTCTCCCATATTTCCTGTCCTGGTGAGTGGTACCACCATCCTGCTAGTGCTCTGGCATCACTCGTGACACCTCCCTGACCCTGCCTTTTATGAAGAGTCATCACAAGGCCTGCCAGGGTTACCCAGAGATGACTGTCAAGTTGTCCCCGTCTACTCCCCCAGTGCCAGCCAACATCAGCTCTCTTTCAGGCGACCACAGGAGGCTCCAAAACTGTCAACCTGTATTCTTGCCCTCCACCACTCTTTTCTTCAAACTTTTACCTGAGTCATCTTTTCACACATCTGATACTGCTGCTTAAAATCCCCCAAAGACTCTTCTTTGCCTACAGAATAAAGCTCAGATTTTTAAATATGACTTAATGAGGCCCTTCATGACTTACCCTAACCTGTCTCTCTAGTCTCATCTCTTGCATCTCTCCTTCCAAGAGATGTTTAAAGGTTTTTCAGTTCTCCAAGCATTGCTTTCTCTCACTTCCAACTCTAGGCCTTTGCTTGGGCCAAGATTTTCAGGACTACAAAGACTCTTGTGGCCATGAGGCTTTCAGCCCAGGGAAGAACCTGAGTCGTGAGTTTCACATTTCATCCAGAGCAGTTTGTCCTTCTCAATGTAAGAAGCTGTGAAAATTAAGTTGAAAGCACATGCCTAGAACATTTCTGAGAGCCCTCAGGTGCCCATGTCCTTGAATAAATGACTGATCGGATTTCGATGCTTCAGCCACTGAATCAGGAAGCTGACTGACCATGTGATGGTTTCCTGCTCAGGTCCGGGCAGCTCCCCCTCCTCCTACGCAGAACCACCGAAGGCCCGCAGAGAAGATCGAGGATGTGGAAATCACACTGGTGTGATGATGGGTTTGCCTGTCCGTTACTGCTACAATCAAGGCCAGGCTTGGAGTTTGGCCAGTCTTGTTTTTTAGGCACCTTTGCTTGCATGATGATGACTCGAACAGAGCAAAAACAAGGAGGACTGTATGTGACCGGGTGGCCTGGTTGACACCTCCCACGTTTTTAATATTTCGTGCCTTTTTTTGTTGTCATTTTCTATGTCATCTCTCCTAGCACAGCACAAATCCTAGTGGGCCCTAGAAGCAGAGAAGGGGGACAGTTCTCTTGCCTACCAGGGACCCATTTTTGTATGAGACTCAAGACCAGGCCTCGTTCAGGGCACAGTTACAGAGATACTGATCATGTGCACTCGTACAGTATATTACTGTGGCCACGAGGACGTGGCGAAGATTCTCATCTTTCTTCAAGTGGCTTTGGCTTATCTGATTGAGTTTAATCAGATCATGTTGGCTACATAAGGAAGCGGTAGGAGGGATTTCAGGAGAGGCTGGCTCCTCCCCACAGTTGGTCCCCAAACTGAGAAACTGAAACCTTATTGGAAAAAAGTAGACTGCCCTGAGTTTAGCACTGATTGCAATAATGCACATCTCTTCCACAGCTAACGGATTTAAAACAATTAACAGTGTCCTTTGTATTAATATTTATGCCATTCATTTAGTATTAGCGGAGCTAACATGGAGGGGCTGAACTAGTAGCCGAATCTTGTCCATCACATAGACTAATAGAAAGGAGGCTGCAGCTAAAGCAGAAATGGAGCTTCCAGATCTGCAATGAGCTGACTTAGTGTTCTTTTTATATTTGGGTATTTTTTTCATCTTAATTTTTGCAGCATATACTATCATGACCAGTATCCTTAGAATTTGAATGTCTTGATAAAACCGGGGACACATACTTGCCTTGTCAAGCTTCTCTACTGGGGAAGCACCTAGCTTTATTTTATTCCCAAACTAGTCCACTGGCCCAGCCAGCCAAGTTGTGGCTGGCCCAGACCAGCAGCCACCCACCACATAGAATGCAGCTTCCCAGGTCCCACTGACCTGACATTTCCTTGGGAGGAAGAATCTGTGGCTCAAGGAGTAAACCAGCTTCCTGTGAAGAAAGACAAAAGGATTGCACGGTGCAAATTGACAAGGAAAGGACAAGTTCTCCATGTCACAGGGAGAGCCAGGAGGAGCCTTCTCTGCAGACTAACAGGCCCACAGCAGTGGCTCCCAGAGGCCTCTGGTGGCCCTCCACCTCCTATGGAAGATAGGGAGTACATTACTTTGGGACTAAGGGATGTTTGCCAGTTGCTTTTTTTTTTTCTTTTTTTTTTTTAAGAAATCAAAATTTTCAGAATTTAATCCAAAAGTTGTCTTTTGCTTTGAAAATGCCATCCCTCCTAAGACTCTCTAAAAACTTGAAATGCTCGCCAAATGTCCCCATGGGATTTTTGACCAGAAATAAGGTCATAGCTGAAGAAGTTTTCAGATAGTCATTTGATCACTTCAGTAACAGTACCCATTGATTAATTTTCTCTGTGATTTGAGGATTTTTTTTGGTTTTGTTTTTGTTTTTTTGCATTTCTTAACCTGTTGATCTTTTTGAGGTCTTTTTGTGTTTATCAAACTTATTCTTAAGTTTACAAAATAAATTAAAAGGGTGGGTTTTTTTTTTAAGATTTTAAAGTTTGTGGACAAGTTAAAAATCTTCAGAGCACTTTAAAAATCTTCAAAGTGCTGAAATTGGGTAGTTCTTGCCACCCACTCTTGTATTCTCTCTTTAGCTAGCAAAATTGTCCTTGAATCTGGGTTTTCCACATTCTCAGAGAGTTATTTGAAATCTTTTGTTATATTTTAAAATATTTTTTGGAAGAGCTGCTAATTTTATTTTAAAAAAACAAAATTGTAAAAATATGCCTCCTTTTTAATAAGAACCCGTCCCTCCAGGACATGTAACCCCACGTCACAGTGCACAGGGCTGGGCTCAGAGGAGGCGCCTCTGTGCAGAAGTGCTTTCTTTACAGTGGCTGTAAAAACTTTGTATTTATTATGTATAAAATGTTGAATAATAAAAAAAATGGAATTAACGTTTTCTAAGTTTTTCTTAGGGTAAACAGGCTTTTCCAAATAGACAGTACTGCTTTTAAAGACACTCTCAGGCCCTCCTTCAAATCTTACAACAGGTACAAAGAGAGGGAAGTACATTAACCCATCCAGGGGACAAACAGCCCTTCATGCCACCCTACCTGCCAGGGGTAATACCCTGAATGCTAGAGATAAAAATGAGTATGTTGTGGCCTTGGGCGTCAAGGTTCTCTCCATGGAGAAAAAAAAACATACATACCTGCGGACAGTACTGTATGATATGTGCTGGAAAGGAGAGACAGAGAATGTGCTAAGGGGGCTGAGGAGGGAGCCCCGAATCTGCAGCTGCAAGGGCCAGAAGGAGGCCCCTGAGTCCCCTCAGATTGATGTGCCTGCCGACTCCCAGGCAGTGGGCACGCTATACTCCTCTGTCCTTTTCCTAAACCTCTACCCGAGGAGTCATAAGGCAAGAGAAGGAGATTTTACTGTTTCCAGGGGTGGCTGGAGGATTCCAGGTAGAAAACTGAGTCCATCTGGCTACCAGCCACCCCAGTGAGGACCACTGTTTGGGGAGGGCCCCCACAACCCTCCTCTTCCAGAGCTGGGCAAATGTGATATGTAATCTTCCAGATGTTTTCTGTGCATAGAACTTACATGTGCCAACACTGCCTTTTCATATGTGAAATTATATAATACATTTAGATTTACCTCATTCTTTCTGAAGGCAGCATTATATTCCATTGTTTGGGTATAGCATGATTTAAACATTCCTATAGTGATGGATGTTGAGGTTGTATCCACTCATTTGCTATCAGCTGAAATTAATAACCTTTTTACCTAATTGTTTATAAATTTGTTCCAGTAAAAATATCAGGTAAATTCCTAAATATGTAATTTAAGAGTTAAAAATGTACGTGTGTATTTAATATTTTCATGCTGTGTGCTAAGTCGCTTCAGCCATGTCCAACTCTTTGAGACCCTGTGGACCATAGCCCACCAGGCTC
Organism: Muntiacus reevesi; assembly: GCF_963930625.1. NCBI lineage: Eukaryota > Metazoa > Chordata > Mammalia > Artiodactyla > Cervidae > Muntiacus > Muntiacus reevesi. The sequence goes on from NC_089257.1 coordinate 38,944,378, forward strand.
CTCTGTCCATGGGATTCTCCAGGCAAGAATACTGAACTGAGTTGCCATGCCCTCCTCCAGGGGATTTTCCCAACCCAGGGATCAAACCTGCATCTCTTACATCTCCTGCGTTGGCAGGCAGGTTCTTTACCATTAGCACCACAAAAAGTATGCATAGATTTAATTTTGTCAGATGTTGCCAAATTGGCCTCCAAAATGATTATATCCATTGACACTCCCACCAACAGCATAGAAGACAACGTGGACTTTGGACTCAGAAGGTCTGAGTTAAATCCTGGGTCCCACTTAACAGCTGTGGGACCCATCTTCAGTGTCCCCATCAGAAACCAAGTAATGCCGTGTCTCCAAGAAGGACATGTGAAATGTGCACCACAGGGTGGTCTTCCTCAGCATCACTGCCCCACCTTCAGCACCTCCCCTCCAGAACTGTGCCTTGCTGTCCTTCCAGAGCTGTCATAAGGCCCAAAGGAAGGAGTGGGTGTGAAAGTGCCTTACCATAACTATGTTAAAGGCTGTCAGTACACATTAATATCATGTCCATCTTCTGTCTTCCGCTGCTAGTGAAAGCTGCTCACATTTAAGACTACCGTTGGTACCAGAGGCCTGGTCTATGACCAGGGGACAGAATTAAGCTGATTGCCTCACCCCTGTATCATAGTTACACCAGAGCCTCCTCCATCATAGGAACTAAACGTGAGGCAGCCAAACCAGAGTCACAGCACATCACCTGAATCCCTTTTCTCTATAAGCCATCCCACCCACCCCCAGCCCACAGCCACAGGCAGACAGAAATGAGTGGAAGGATATCCTGCAGCCCTGCCACCCCTTGATGGATGCCCTTTCCACTGAGTTGCCACACCCCCCAGCTTTAAAAGAAGCAGAATGAGATGATTTCCAAGGACTCATCCAACCTTTATGTTCCAGGTAAGTTCAGTTTCTAGATGCACAATGAGAACATTACACAAAAAAGTCACAGTATTTGACAAGACTACTAAAACAGACTTCTCGGGATGGCCAGAAGTTGAAGATTCAAGCCACTGGACTCGCCACGAGACCAAAGCAACCTCCTCTGGGTTGTAATCTCACTGGGCTGCACCCTTCACTCACTGCCCAGGAAACCCAGCCAAAGCTTTCAGTAGAGAGGCAAGTTGTTTCTTCAGCCTCTGAGCGGCTTTATGACACAATCTATCCAAATCATTGTATCTGATTGCTCATTATGAAGCTGTTTTTCATGACAGAAATACAACCAAGTTACAGAAAGTTTACTAGGAGAGAGTTGTAATTTGTCCCCAAATCCTACAACTTAAGACAACCAGTATAAGTTTCCTCTTAGAAGCTGTCACCGCTTGATCTGTCAAGAATTAATTCCAGAGGGCATCTCATTCCTGGACCACTTTCCCCTGGTCCCACTGACCAAAAACACAAATGCAATACTTCTCCCTCGTCTGTTTCAGAGAGCCCTGGTCTGGAAATACTTCACTGGAATGTTATCCCGAAACAACAGAAAGGAACACCTCTTCCACAGTGTGTGCTGAACAAATACACAGGCTTCTTGTCACTCAGTTGCTCCTGTGAACAGCAGGGGAAGCACCTGGTCAAGAGGCCTGTATTCAAGTCCCTGGGCTACCTCACTTAGCTGTAACCTTTGACTCATCGCTTCACCCTTCTGGGCCTTGCTTTTCTCATCTGTAAAGTGGGAAGGAGAACACAGTACCAGCTTCATAAGACCCAGGAGAATCGAGAAAAGATAATAAGATAATGCAGAGATAAGCTGAAATATTTTTGACTAGTGAATGTGCATCTATAAAAAGAAAACAGCCTATACCAGACTGTTTCTATGAAATATAAAACTGTTTGTGTGAAATATGGCATTTCACATATCACAGATGGGTCCACACCTCATGCCACCAAGATTCCTCCAGAGAAGAACTAAGAGTCAGGACCACCTCCACTCAATCACTATTTGTCAAGTCAGCAACTTGCTGTCCCAGGCCACGTTCTGGTCATGGAGACACAAATGGGACTCAGTTCCATTCCTGTCACCAGAGGGCTTATGTCTGGTGGGGGTGACTTGGGAACAGCAGTTTCAAGCCAAGGTGCCTCTCCCAGGACAGGGAGATAACCAGGGGCGGTAGGAGCCCAGGATAAGAACCTCTGTCACTTCTCCCTCTCAAGCCTCAGGCTGGCAGAGGAGGTGGTACTCATGTCTGTACACCAGCCCGGAAAGAGCCAGGTCCCCATTGGTAAGGCCCAGAGCCATGGAGCAGGAAGAGTCTCACAGGTGGGGAAAATCCACCCACTGTGATTTGCCCACAGTCTCAGAAAGACAACTGGGAATGGAACCTGGAACCTGGAGGCCTCCAGAAGATGGATCAGCACTTCTGCAGAACCTGAGTCCAGTTTTGAGAAGAGTGAATCAGGAGCCTGGATTCTTATCCCAGCTCTGCTGGTTCCTCTCTGGACCTCAATCCGTATGCACAGCAAGGACAACAGTTTTGAAGGTTTTCTTTTTTAATATTTATTTATTTGGCTGCATTGGGTCGCAGTTGCGGCACTCAGGATCTCTGTAGCATCACGCGGGGTCTTTTGCTGTGGCTCAGATTCCTTTGTGCGGTTCTCAGACTCCAGAGCACATGGGCTCAGTAGTTGCATTGTACGGGCTCAGTTTCTCTGCAGCATGTGGAATCTTAGTTCCCTGACCAAGGAATGAACCTGTGCCTCCTACCTTGCAAAGACCACTGAACCACCAGGGAAGTCCCAAAGGTGACAGTTTGGACTTTAGGGAAGAGACTCAGGCCAGCAACCTCAGAGTAGGTTGAGTAGCAACTGAACACCTGAGTAGTGACTGGAGAACCAAAACCCACAGTTCTTCTGCACAGGGTTCTGGCCCCACCCACTCTGCTGCCCAGGACTGCAAAGACTAGAGGTGCAGTCTGCCCAGCTGGCACCCCTCCGAGCTCTTGCCAACCCTTCTCCTCACACTTGCCTCATTCCCTGGAATGCCTGGGCCCATCTCTGACCCTCCAGACTTGCTTCTCCAAGTAAATTAAGGTATGCACATGCTTTCTGAGGTGAGGCAAGTGTGTACTGCCCCATGAAGAAAGGGAGCCTTGAGGGGAATGGAGGGCACTCTGTGCCAGGAGCTGAGTCAGGTCATTTCCTGATGACCGCTTCTGTGTCCTCTAAGCAGTCTCCTGCAGTCCTGGGAGGTGCTTGCCCCAGATGGTGGAACTGGTAACAGCCTCCCAGGATCAAGTTCACCTCCCTCCTGTAGCCCTGCTTGTCCCTCAGTTCAAAGGATACTAACCCTCCAGGCTCAGACCTAGGTACCCAGGGCCAGAATGAAGAAGTGAAGATGCGGGGAAGGATTTCAGTAATTTTTATTTTGTTTATTTTTGACTGTGCTGGATCTTCGTTGCTACATGTAGGCTTGCTCTCGTTGCAGTAAGAGGAGGCTACTCTCTAGTTGCAGTGGACAGGCGTCTCCATGCAGTGACTTCTCTTGTTGTGGAATGCAGGCTCTAGGTGGGCAGGCTTCAGTAATTTCAGCTCACAGGCTCTAGAGAACAGGCTCCATAGATGTGGCACATGGGCTTAGTTGCCCTGCGGCATGTGGAGCAGTGATTGAACCTGTGACCCTTTCATTGGCTGGTGGATTCCTAACCACTGGACCACCAGGGAAGTCCAGGGAGCTAGAATCGCCCACCTGGTGGTGGAGGCCGTGGGCACACCACTGGAGCATGGCAGGGAATGCCCTATCGCTCTGCTTAATTGGGAGCCCAGATTCTCTGATACTTTGTCTTTAAAAAAAAAAGTCTAAAGACCACAGTTCAACTGTGCCAGCTGTGGTGACCTCATATCACTTACTCTCTCTGAGCCTTGATTTTTCTCATCTGTAAGACAGCTACATCACAAGGTGGTTGGGAAAACAAGATACTGGATAGAAGGCACAGGGCCTGGCAGCTCAGTAACAGCGGCTGCTGGAAGCATTGCTCTTTCAGCCCCAGGAGCTGGGAGAATGGCCTCAGCAGACCTAGGCAAATGCTGACTCCTGGTGGCCGCTACAGACTTCGACTGTCAGACTTGCCAAGTCCTCGAGTAAGAGAATTTAGTCACTTAATAAACATCTCCTGAAGCTTTCTCTGTGGCTCTGAGGCCTGATCCCAGAGAGGGCTTTGCTCCCATCCTGGCCTCCTTCAAGAGCTCCCTGACTGAGACAGAGGGAGGCAGACCCAAAGCAGGGAGGCACAGAGACAGAGGAGGCCCCTAGCCGGCCTGGCAGGTGAGGAAAGGCTCTCAGTGAGGGGATCCTGAAGGACCAATTTGAATTAGGGACTGGGCAGGAAGAACGTTCTGGGCAAAGAGAAAACCCTGTGTGAGACACACTGAAGAGTGGCAAGGAGCTGAAGATGCAGCTGAGGCCAGCAGGGCCACATCCTGCGGGTAAGGAGTTTCTCTGCAGGCAGTGGAGAACTTCAAAGGGCCGGCTGTGTGACCAACATACATCCTCAGAAAGCCACTCTGGCTGTGGCAAGGAGGGGTCGAGGTTGGAGAGAGAGCAGGTCTAGGAGAAGGTGGCCTGCAGTGGCAGCAGGAATGGAGAGTTAGACACAACAGCCCCAGGCCTTGGTGCCCGAGAAGATGTGGGGTGTGAGGGGAAGAGATGATGCCTGGGAGGCAGCTGGGTGTGTCACCAGAGCCCAGGGGAGAGCTGGACCAAGGGTGGTGAGTGGGCTGGGATCAGTAGAGTGTAGATTTGGGTATCCAGTGTGCCAGGAACTTTACAAATACTAATACACTGAGTCTTTAAAACAATCTTTGAGGTAGATACTACTGTTAGCCCCTTTTACAGAGGAGGAAACTAAGGCACAAAGACATGAAGGTAACTTGCTCAAAATCATTCAGCTACTAAATAACAGAGCAGAGATTCAAACCCAGACAGCCTAGCTGCAGAGTCCAGGCTCTTAGCTCTCTCCTGCCCATCCTGGAAATGGTTTCCAAAACCTTGGAACTAGCAGTGGGACTCTCCAGGGAGGATTCTGTAAGGTAATAAAAGGAGGAGTTCCAGAGTAAAGCCTTTGAATCTCAACTAAGCAGACCCCCAGTGATGGTCCGCCCCCATCACTCAGAGACAGGCGTCCCCTTCGACACCTGGTGACCGGCAGTGGCTGTCCTGCTGACCTTCCTCCATGCCCTCTGTTGGGGAAGAAAGTAGAGTGTCCAGGTTCCACCCTACTAAGTCTGCTCCAGAGGCTTGTCATGTGGATTAAATCTGATGCTAAAGTAAATGAAGGCCCAGGCCCAGCCCATGGCTGTCCTCCCTGACACAGACACATGGAAGGTGTTTCCCACCCACTCCAGGGTCTGCCTCTGGGGCACAAACATGGCCCCAGGCTAAAGGCAGGCCTGGTATAGAGTACCTGACATCATTCTGGTTTTTTAGGCTTCTTTCCACAGGGCCCCCCTAGGCTGTCTCTCTTGCTCCTCCTCTCTCAGAACTCACATGGTCCCTCCTCAGCCTGTCTACCCTGGGTACCTGAAGAGAGGGCCCAAGGACCAGGACTATCTTGGAGCACAGGTGAAATGTCCACGGCACCAAAAGCCACTGCCCTTTGCTGCCTCTGGGCCTTTCTTCCCGCTGTCTCCTGATTAGACCACTCCACCCCAGCTCTGTGTGGAAGGGACAGGAGCCAAGCCTGGGTCTCCTTGTGCCTCCAGCCCAGAGGCTTCTCCATTCCCTGAATGCTGAAAAGAAGCAAGCAGACACCAGTTTAAATGCATTTTTTTTTTTCCACTCTTGCCAGGAAAGTGAAGAAACATAAAAAAACAAAATAATACTGTAATCCCTACCGCCCAACCCACACTTTGTTTTTAAACCAACAGGCCAGGTCCAGCCAGGCCTTCTTACTCATTAAACACCCTGAGCCGTCCCCACCCCTCTGCTAGCCCTGGAGTGTCTGGGGCAGTGGGAGACTCCTCCAGCTTCAGGCTTCGGACCCGAGCCTCAGCTCAGGCGGGGGAGTCGTGGCACTAGTGCCAGAGCACAACCTTCCTGGCCTGGTCCACGCTAACCACGTGGTTCCCAGAGTAGCACCAGGCCACGGCGTTGACAGCAGCGCTGAGGAGACAGAGAGGCAGGATTCAGGGGCGTTGGGAGCTGGCCCTGCCCCTTCTCACTGGACCTGGGCTGTCTGAGGCCCTCTCTGAGCCCATCACCTCACCTGTAAAGTGGGCTGTAAGAGCTGTGGTGGGAGTGGACCCAAGTGCACATGGGAAGGCACTGTGAACTGTGAAAGGCTCTGAGGGGGCAGGGACTCCAGATCCCAAGCATGTCAGGACCTGGGATCAGCTTAGCAGGACTGGCCTTGGGGCTGGGATGGTGGTCAGTGACCATGCTCACCTGTGGGGTCCCCGAAGGCTACTCTCTAGTTTCCCAGTGTCTACATCCCAGATGTAAAGGGCTCCATCCCAGGACCCTGCCAGCACATAGCTTCTGTCTGGGCTGCAGGAGCCACAGCAGAGCAAAAGAGAAGAGACCAGAGGTAAGGACACGGACATGGAGACACCCAGACAGACAGGACACACTCAGGCATGGGTGTTCTCACGGACACACCTGAACACAGCTTTGGTCCAGTCAGAACCGCACTTGAAACCATCAGCCCTGAGAATAGACAGGTCAGGATGGAGGGGGCTGCCACTTCCTGCCCTCAGCCCAAAACTTAACAAACTTCCTGTCTGTCAAGGGCTTGGGCACCTCAGCAGGCCCTGGTCCAGAGGGGCCTCCACGGAGGGCCCCCCGCCAACAGGCCTTTCACAGGAGACAAGGCCCAGCTGCCCCAAAGCCACAGCGCCAGTGAGCACACGGCAGGTACCTGAACACCTGGCGGATGTTGCTGACACGCAGGTCGATGACCTTGAGTGTGTCATCTCGGGAACAACTGAGCAGATGCAGCTGGTCGTGGCTGAGGCTCAGGGAGGTGACCCGACCCTGCACAGGGATGACCTGGGTGCAGCGGGGCCCCCTGAGGAGCAGGAAAGGAGAGGAGGGTGAGGAGCAATCACCTTGACAAGGCTGCTCCTGACAGACTAACAGAAGTCCAGAGCCACCCCTCAGGCCCCAAGGCTGACAACTAATCTCCCACCACAGCCAGCCCCCCTTCCAGCGGGAACTTACTTGAAGCCAGAGCCCCTGAAACCCTTGAGCCACTGAAATAAGTGCTGGGGGGAAAGCAATGAAAGTCTGTCTTTAAATATGTGAAAGGGAGAGCAAAGAGTTTCAAAGGCAGTCGCTACAGATAAGGAAGAAGAAGCCTGAGGCAGGGCTGGCTCTAGCTCTGGTTCTAGCCTTAGCTATTTTTATAAACCATTCAAGCCTGACGCTGGGCTCTCAGGTTCTTTTTGACTAAAAAGTGGTGACTACATGGGAACTGTGGTGTTGGAGAAGACTCTTGAGGGTCCCTTGGACTGCAAAGAGATCCAACCAGTCCATCCTAAAGGAGATCAGTCCTGGGTATTCATTGGAAGGACTGATGTTGAAGCTGAAACTCCAATCCGTTGGCCACCTAATGCGAAGAGCTGACTCATTTGAAAAGACCCGGATGCTGGGAAAGATTGAGGGCAGGAGGAGAAGGGGACAACAGAGGGTGAGATGGTTGGATGGCATCACCGACTCGATGGACATGGGTTTGGTGGACTCTGGGAGTTGGTGATGAACAGGGAGGACTGGCATGCTGCAGTTCATGGGATCGCACAGAGTCGGACATGACTGAGCGACTGAACTGAATTGAACATGGGACTCGGTTGGCAAGACCCAGCAGAGTATGGTGGTTGGACCAAGGGTCAATAAGGAGGCATGATTCTCCAGAGGCCGCAAAGCCTTCAAGGGACCAAGCCCAGCACAGAGGCCACCAGAGCCTCACTTCCCCAAGGTACCCTCAGCTTCTCCATGGCCAGAAAAAGGAAGAGAACACAGGAGCCCTGTCCCCACCTCCCCTGCCCCTCAGCCTGCGCCTATCACCTGCTGTCCCAGAACCGGATCTTCTGGTCATTGTGACCACTAATGATGACATGGTCCCAACACACCACGTCGTTACAGTAGGAAAGGACATTGATGGTCCTGGAACCTAAAGCAAGGAGTAGAAAGAGCCCTGGACTCAGAGAAGGGTTATTACGAGCCAGCCCACTGGACGTGTGGAGAAGCTGAGGCCCAGAAGCCCCAGAGGTACAGTGTCCTCCCAGAACTAGAACCCAGGCCCCTGTTTTCCAGCCCAAAGCCTGAGGTAACCAAGAAACTAGGGAAAGTGTCACCAATGGGGGACAGAAGAGGAACCTTAAGAGGTTTCATCCCAAACGCCTGTAAGTCTTGGAGCCCCTCCCAGAGATCAGGTTGTAGCTCCCCATGGCCCGGCCTGCGAGGGTCCTGGTGGGTGGGGAAGGGGAGGGCTGGGCCTCACAGTAGGCTCGGCAGAGGTCCCACTCCTTCACTGTCCGGTCCCGGCTCCCGGTCACCGCCTGGTGCCTCGTCAGCTTGAATTTGGCAGCCGTCACCTTGTCTGTGTGTCCAGATAGTGTTTCCTGCACATCCCAGGGAAGTATCAAGGGTATGGCCAAGATCCCATAACCAACCCCTCCACCCAAGGCATGACCCCTGTCCCCCAGGCTGCCTCCCCAGTCAGACCTCACCTTGGACTCTGCCTCCCCAACCTTCCAGAGCTGGGCAGCCTTATTATAAGTAGCTGCCAGTAGCTGGGAGCCCTGGGGAGAAGGGAAGGGAAAAGAGAGATCCTGGGCCTGGCCAGAAAGCCGGAGTCGGGCCGCCTCAGAGCTTCCCCTGGCCCAGGTCACCCAGGCAGGCAGAGGAGAATTGAAGCCCAGGAGAAGGATTTATCCAGGCGCCCTCTCAGGACACATGGCTCTAGGATACCCATGATGTTCCCCCGGGTCCCAGAGCCCCACCAGCTCGGTGTGGAGACTCGGGGAGGGACATCCCATGCCACCCAGGTCCTCTCACCGAGGGGTCAAAGTCCACACTGGTGATGCTGCCGCCAGCTCCTTCAAGGGTCTGGTTGGCCTTCAGGCGCCCTGGGGGACCAGGGGAAGGAACAAGCAAAATGAAGTCACTAATCTCGTGAAACAGAGGAGCCTGTACTGTGAGTGGGAAGATGAATCTCTCCCAAGTTAGAGGACAGAATTGCTGGGTCTGTTCTTGGGGGTGGGAAGATATGGGTTGGGGGAGTCTAGCTAGAGGTTGCACCTTCCTGAACTGCCAGCAGGGGGCTGCAGGTCATCTCACAGATGTCTGGAGAGGACTAGAGAGAAGGGACTGTCCCTAGGTCACACAGGAAGCCAGGCCAGACAGCTGGGGACTCGCCTCCTCCAGGAAGCCTCTAGGAGCCAGCTTTCATTCCCCAGTGCACCCCGATCTGCAGAACACAGAGCAGACAGCTAACACTTGTCTCATAACTAAGTTCTGAGAGCTCAGTGATGCTAGGTGGCCTGGTGGACCCAAGAGACCTGCTCAAGGGTCTGTTCCTGTAGAATGTCCTGACATAGTATCCTTACCACCCCAACAGGGACCATCTGAGCTGAGCCCTGCCCACCATGCAGGCCTCGACTCCAGGAGGTAAGAGGCTCTGCCCTTCTTAGGAGCAGTGAGCCCAGAACTCTTGCCAAGGGGTCATCTGGCCACTGCCCACAAGGATGACCAGGTGAGGAGACACAAAGAGACCCAACACCTTTCCCACCAAGGAGCAAGCTGAGGGTGAGGTCTGGAGAGAAAGGACTCAGCTTGCCTGTGGGCAGCGACCCTCACCTCCCACGACATTCCAGAGGAGGATGAGGCGGTCAGCCCCTCCGGTGGCCAGGAGGCTGCTGTTGGGGCCGAAACGAACAGCACTGACCTCGGATAGGTGGGCATCCTGTGGGGAAAAGGGGAGGTCAGTGCTCCTGGTCCTCGCCACACATGCCTGTTTGTGCACACTCACAGTCAGCTCTCTGTCACGCATCCTTGCACACATGGGGTCTCTCTCTCAACTCTGAGTTTCAAACTTGGCCCCACAGGGGCTCATCACCTCTGACTGGACTCTGGTAGCAGCCTCCTCCCATGTTCCAAGTACTCCCCTACCTGGCCTCCTGGCCTCCTGTCTCTCCCTCTCATTATAAAGTGCCGAAGGGCTCCCAGAACAAGCTGTGGGAGGAAAACTCCTGCTCCCACTGAGGGGCCCATCCTTGCTTCCCCGGCCTCCTGAGACCACTCCTGGGACCTGCACTCCCATATCATACCCCATGCACTTGGCCCAGCTCCTCCTTACCAGCACATCCTGAGCTTGGGTGGGAAGTCGGGCGGTCACACACACGGGGATGCTCTGGTATCGCTGCTCGGGGGCTCCCCCGATTGAGTGGCCTCTTCTCTTCTTGAAACTGGGGGTGGGGGTCAGGAGGGCATTCAGCAAGGCCTTCTGAGAGGGAGAAGGCCCTTCAAGCTCTCCTGAAGCAGCGGCAACAGGAAGCTGACACAGAAGGCGGCAGAACATGGCCAGCGGCACCGAGACAAGCACAGAGGCAGGGCGGGGCGGGGTTGGTGGATCCTGAGAAACCGCGGAGCACTGTGACCCTGAAGGAAGCCCTGACATTTCTGAGCCTCTGTTTCCCAAATGAGTGGTAGTTCCTGTCTGGCCTCACCTTGGAGCCCTTGGTCCCCTGTGAGGACCCTGGATGAAGGACAGAGCCCAGAAGATGGCCAGGCAGGAGCTAGGAATGAGGCCATGCACCCAGCTCCTGCCTCTGGGACTCAGCAGAGACTCATACACAAAGTGCTGGGCAGAGTATGGAAAGACAGACCAGGACTCATACACAGCCCAGGCCTGGGCTCCAGGAGTCTGACACAGGCATCCAAGGCGCCCAACACCTTCACACACACGGCGCTGCACACACACTTACTCCAGAAGCCCCTTCACTACATCCACACAGCGGGACATCGTCAGGAAGGTGGCAGAGGCTGACCTGGGGCAGAACCAAGAGAGATGTTTAAGGGACTGGCCGGTGGGTGTGTGGACCGCAGTCATTCATCCCTACACTCTTGAGCCAGAACAAGAACTTACTCCTCCAATGCCAGGAGAGCACGGTGACCCGGAGCAGTCCCAGGAAGGTGGAGGAAGGCAGGGATTTGGAATGAAGTCTCCCAGTTTCACCATGATAGGTAAAAACTGCCTCACCACCTAGGTGCCCCCCAACAAAAGTCCATGGGAGGCTGAGATGGGACCTGTGGGGTAGGATGGAGGTGCCCCCAAGCTGAGATAGCACAAGGCTGGGGACAGGGGTGTGGGGAAACCTAGATCCCAGAAATACCCAGGAAAGCATGTGTCCTGAAAGGACCTGGCCCACCAGGGCTGCCAAGACTTTGGGGACCAGCATCTCATGCCCCTCCCCAGGGTTCCTTCACCACCCTGAGGCCTGGACACCAGCAACCTGCAAGAAAGGGCTGGAGGAGGAGGGCAGTTTCAATGCCAGGCAAATCAAGATAGATGGGGGAGATGGAGGGAGGGGCACCCAAGAACTGAAGCCTCGATCAGGTCCCACCCATGTGAGTTCACATCTACACATGCTTCACATGCATTCAGGTATGCTCACCTAAGTCTGTACACATACATGCTCTGATGTCCCCATGTATGTATACACACGCTTGTGACCGCTGAGCCTTGGACCTTGCCCACAGGTTCCCTCCTGTCACCCTCTTTCACCAACCTGCCATCCCACCCCCAGAGCTCTGGTTTTAGGAAGGAGGAAAACGGAGTGAGGACAAAGGCTGGAGTCCCTGGCGTGGCACTGACTCCAAGGGGCTCCAGGTACTGAAGTTTCGGCTGCCCTGGGGTCCAAGTGTACCCCTGTCTCTGCTCAAACCCCTCTCAACCCAAAGGCTGGCCCAAGGTCCTTTAGGAAGACTGGAGGGGGTCAGCTCAGAGCGCTGGGACAGTCCTCACCTGAAGGGCCGCTTCCATTTCTCACCAGCCTCACTCTCCAGGGACCCTGGCTTAGCAGCCAGGACCAGAGTTTCTGCTTCCTCTCTGACCCCATCGCCTAGTGTGTCTGGGCTCCTGGGAGAGAGAATGAAGCTTAGGACGGCTAAGGGACCAGGCCAGCCCCTCCGTTCCCCTGCGCCCCACTCGGAGAGGACGGGCATCCCCAGAGACGAGGGTCAGTGCGGGAGCACGTGTGGTGGGCGCAGATGCTGGCTCCTAGGACCACCCGTGTCCGCACGTGTCCCGGGCTCAGTCTACCTGGGGGCTTCGGCACCGTGACTGTGCACACTTGTGGTCAGGTGCACAGATGGCCGCAGGCAGGTGGGGGCGGGGTAGAACAGTAGCGGCCCCGGGACAGGGCATTGCAGAGCCCCCAGCGGAGGCTCGGCAGACAGGTCCCCGGCGCGTCCTCATTCTTACTCGCTTATGCTCACTGTCCGCTTGGCTGCCTTCTTCAGTTCCTGGGAAACCCGCGCTTGCTTGGCCCTGGGATAGAAAAGCCTCCAGAGTCGAGTGGCTCCCGTGTCGGGACAGGGGGATCGGACCCCTCCCCCACCAGGCCAGTTCGCCTCCCAGACTGACCCTCGGGGCTCTCTCACCTTTCCCGGCGCTCAATGCGCAGGTTGCGCTCGGCGGCGGCGCGCGCCTTGCGCTGCACCAGCCGCTCCAGCAGGTCGCGCGCCTCCTCCTCGAGCTTGCGCAGAGCCGCCTCCTGGTGCCCGACGCGCGCGCGCAGCGCCTCGTAAGCCGCCCGCTGCTCCTCATTCAGCGCGCGCCGCGCGTGCACCTGTCCGGCCTCCTTCGCCCGAGCCTCCTCCAGCTGCTCCACGCGGGCCTTCAGAGCTGCCAGCCTAGAGGACCGGGAGGACCTCCGTCACCACCCTGGGGGAACCGGTCTGAAAGCTGGGACAGACTTGCCCCAGGCCACAAGGCCAGCGCGGAGGCTAAGCCACGTCTCCCTCGAAGTCCTACAGCTCCCGCCCTCTGCGACCAGCCACAGGCCTAGGGGGCGTTACGCTATCGGGCTCTTCTGGAGACCCGCGGGGTGACCCGGTGCCCCCAACCCCGGCAGTGATGGCCCGGAGCCTCACCTGCTCTGCCGCTCCTCCAGCTGCGACTCCAAAGTGCCCAGGGTTGCTCTCTTCTCCACCACCTGGTAGGCCATCTGCAGCGGCGGAGGCGCGGGACAGGTAGGCATGGGCGCGTCTGGGCAGAGCCTCCAGCCCCTCTCCGGCGGGAGAGGCTGGTAGGACGGGGTCTGCCTCTCTTCCCAGCCGCCCCCTAGCTCAGCAGAAAGTTGAGAAGCAGACAGCTAAGGCATCAAGCACAGGAATACACTGCTGTTTCAGGGATCCGCGGAAGGGCCTTCGGCTCTGGAGACTAACACCTGAGTTTCACTCCTTGCAGCGCCACTTTTCTCTGTGACCCGCGGTAGTGATTTAACAGCTCTGAACCTGTCCAACGTGAAAGCAGTGCTTACCTCGTAGGGTAACACTGAATTACTATAAGGAATAGTATTTCAAATAATGGTGACTGGTTATACAGCACTTGATGTGTGCTGGGTCTTGTTCTGAGCACTCTACAGTACCAACTCTTTTATAATCTGGTAGTTACTGCCATTCTCCCCAGTTTACAGATGAGGACATTGACACTTCTCTAGTTAAGTGTCTTGCCCAAAGTCATACAGCTAAGTGGCTGAACTGATATCTGAACCCAGACCACCAAGCATGCTCCAAGTAAAGGGCTGCAAGTGTTCAAGGGATGTGTGTTCTGTTCCCCGCCTCTCCAAGCCCTGGCTTACCAAGCATAAATCCCAGAGAGCAACAAGATGCTCTGAGCAGAGGCACACAGGCTAAGAATTGGGATGGACTGTGGGAGCACAGGGCCCAGACTGAATACTGGAGCTGCCCCCCAGCCCAGAGTCAGGGGAGGGTCATCTTATCTGTCACCCGCCTTACTGAACAGTCCATCCAAGAGCCAAGACCTGGGGAAACCACAGAGCTGAAGGGTCAGTGGGAGAGACAGATGCTTAGAGAAGCATTTTCCAGCACCGTGGCAAGAGGAACATGAAAGCACTAAACCTGGGGGTTCTTGCTGCTAACCTGTCGCTGTGTTCTTCCTCATGTGGGCCTGGTGAGAGAAGAGCTGAGGAGCAAGGTTGGTGTCTACCTGCACTGACTCCCTCTGTAAGTGGGCTGAGGTAGGAGCCTTGCACATTCAAGGTCTATAACTGGCCCAGTTTTGGGGTTGTTTTTTTTTTAATATTTATTTAGATGTGCCAGGTCTTAGCTGCAGCACATGAGATCTCAGTTGCGGCATACAGGATCTAGTTCCCTGACCAAGAATTGAACCTGCACCCCCTGCTTTAGGAGGCATGGAGTCTTAGCCACTGCACCACCAGGGAAGTCCCTGGCCCAGTTTATAACATTTATAATTCCTTCCACCTTTAAACAATCTGACCATCACTTCTGTTTCCTCACCTATCATATACTTTCATTGATGTTTTGGGAATCAGTATTTTTTTATGCTTTTCAAAATCCAAATAATAGAGGTGGAAAACAGACTAGTGGTTAGGAGTTAGGGATGGTCTGAGGAGAGGGCTGAGTTGTGACTAAAACGGGGTGGTCACGAACTCGTGCTCTATCTTGATGGGCACACAAATCTACACAGGTGGCATAATGACAAAGAACTATATACACTTCATACTAACATCTGTTCCCTGATTGTGTGTACTACAGTCAGGCATAAGCTGTAACCAAGGGGAGGTACTGGGTAAATGGCTGCACAGGACCTCTCCGATGTCTTTGCAATTTCTGGTGAATCTAAAATTATTTCAATAAAAAGTTAAAATGATAATGCATGCTTGTTTTGATATGTAAAACAGTACTAAAAATTAAAGAAAAAAATCTCTCCTTGTCTCTTGGCATATCCAATGGGAACTGACTGGTTTGTGTCTGAGGATGTCATGAGGAGGGAGTGCTGAGGACAAGGGGTGCCTGGAAGTATCCCAGACAAAGGGAACCAGGAGCTCAGAGACAAGAGAGTGGCAGGAAATGCAACCTGAGGCTGGAGAACTCAACTGGGGAGCCAGGCTAAGCTTTGGAAAATATACACCAAACTGATAATGGGGAGAGTGGTGAAAGGGGCTTTTACTTTTTTACTCTATGGGCTTCTGTTCTCTTGAAATGTTCACAACAAGCATGCATTTGTGTATTACTTGTCTTTTTTAATAGAGATCATTTTTTATTATTAAAAATATATCACTCTGAGTGCTGAATGGAGAATGGAGGGGGTTCCAAAAGAGGAGTTATCCAGAGAGTAATGAGAATAACTTGTACCAGGTCAGATAGGGTACAGGAAGTGGAAGCTGATGGATTTGGAGGCAGGATCAATGAGCTGGTGACTAGCTCAGGATGGATGGAAGGTTGCAAGGGGGCAGAGGTGACCCTGGGTTTCCCGACTGATAACCACCAATGGAGGGGGGAATGATCTACCTCGTTTTCTTAAGTATCCTTTAAAAAAAAAAAACACTATTTATTTAGGTGTGCCAGGTCTTTGTTGTGGCATGTGGGATCTAATTCCCTGACCAGGGATCCAACCCAGGCCCCTTGCATTGGGAGTGTGGAGTTTTAGCCACTGGACCACCAGGGAAGTCCCATTGTTGTTCAGTCGCTAAGTCATGTCCGACTCTTTGTGACCCCATGAACTGCAGCATGCCAGGCTTCCTGTCCTTCACTATCTCCCTAGTTTGCTCAAAGTCATGTCCACTGAGTCAGTGATGCCATCCAACCATCTCATTCTCTGTCTCCCCCTTCTTCTCTTGCCCTCAATCTTTCCCAGTACCAGGGTCTTTTCCAGTGAGTTGGCTCTTCGCATCAGGTGGCCAAAGTATCTACCTCATTTATCACCTACTCTGTAAATATTCATCAGCATTACTGTGGAGACAGGCACCAGAGATATAATGGAGGCAAAGCAAAGACATCTCAATCCTTGGGGCGCTCACAGCCCAGAAGGGAGCTTCAGATGTTTGAGAATCACCTCTCAAATGTGGTTGCAACTACAGTAGGGGCTCTGAGGGAGAGGCTCTCCCTGGGTTCATAGTCCCAGCTGGACATTAGTTGAGCAAGTGACCTGGCAATCCTTCAAGCTAGGCTTCAGCAGTATGTGAACCGAGAACTTCCAGATGTACAAGCTTGGTTTAGAAAAGACGGAGGAACCAGAGATCAAATTGCCAACATTCACTGGATCATAGAGAAAGCAAGGAAATTCCATAAAGACATCGATCTCTGCTTCATTGACTACCCTAAAGCCTTTGATTGTATGGACCACAACAAACTGTGGAAAATTCTTAAAGAGATGGGAATACCAGACCACCTTACCTGCCTTCTGAGAAAACCTGTATGTGGGTCAAGAAGCAACAGTTAGAACCGGATATGGAAAAATGGACTGGTTCAAAATTGAGAAAGAGGTATGTGAAGACTATATATTGTCACCCTGCTTATTTAACTTTTATGCAGAGTACATAATGTGAAATGCCAGGCTCAATGAAGCACAAGTTGGAATCACAAGATTGCCAGAAGAAATATCAACAACTTGAGATATGCAGATGATACCACCCTAAAGGCAGAAAGTGAAGAGGAACTAAAGAGCCTATTGATGAAGGTGAAAGAGGAAATTGAAAAGGCTGGCTTAAAACTCAACATTCAAAAAATGAAGATCATGGCATCTGGTCCCATCACTTCATGGGGAAACAATGGAAACAATGACAGATTTTATTTTCTTGGGCTCCAAAATCACTGCAGATGGTGACTGCAGCCATGAAATTAAAAGATGCTCGCTTGTTGGAAGGAAAGGTATGACAAAACCTAGACAGTGTACTAAAAAGCAGACATCTGTTGATGTATGGCAGAAACTAACACAATATTGTAAAGCAATTATCCATCAATTAAAAATAAATATTTTTTTAGAAAGTAAAAAAAAAAAATGCAGAGACATCACTTTGCCAATGAAGGTTCATATAGGCAAATCTATGGTTTTTCTAGTAGTCATGTATATGGATGTAAAATTTGGACCATAAAGAAGACTGGGCACCAAAGAATTGATGCTTTTGAATTGTGGTGTTGGAGAAGACTCTTGAGAGTCCCTTGGACTGCAAGGAGATCAAACCAGTCAATCCAAAGGAAAAAAAACCCTAAATATTCATTGGAAGGACTGATGCTGAAGCTGACATTCCAATACTTCGGTCACCTGATTCGAAGAGCTGACTCATTGGAAAAGTCCCTGATGCTGGGAAAGACTGAGGGCAGGAGGAGAAGAGGAAGACAGATGAGATGGTTGGATAGTATCAATAACTCAATGGACCTGAGTTTGAGCAAATGCTGGGAGATAGTGAAGGACAGGGAAGCCTGGTGTGCTGCAGTCCATGGGGTTACAAAGAGTTGGACACAACTTAGTGACTGAACAACAATATCTAGGTAGGTATTTAATTGCTCCTTGGTGGCTCAGAGGTTAAAGCGTCTGCCTGCAATGTGGGAGACCTGGGTTCGATCCCTGGGTCGGAAAGATCCCCTGGAGAAGGAAATGGCAACCCACTCCAGTATTCTTGTCTGGAGAATCCCATGGACAGAGGACTACAGTCCATGGGGTCACAAAGAGTTGGACACGACTGAGCGACTTCACTTCACTTCACTTCAGCCTCCTCCAGTGGACTAGAAGCTTCATGGGGCCAGGTCTTGTTTACTGCTGCACTGCCTGTGCCTTGAATATAGTACTTGTCAATAAATATTTGTTGACAGAATGAATGGAGATCACAGAAAGCAGATTCATGTAGGCGAGAGTTCAGATCCTGGCTCTACCTCTCAAAGCCTCTGCTTCCTCTGAAACCATAAAGTAAAGGATTAGCTGAAATAACGCTTAACCCAGTATCATCAATGTGGTGTTGACCATATTATTACAGGGGCGACGAAGAGTCTGATTTTAGATATGAAGTTCAAAAAGCAGCTGAGAAAGAGTGTGGAGCTCCTAGGAAAAGTCTGAGCTAGAGATGAATCTGGGAGTTAGCAAACACAGAAAGTCCATGGGAGTCAGTGAACCCACCCAAGTTCTAAAGAACACCCACATCTACAGGGAGGGGGATAAAGAGGAGGGAAACTAGCCAGAAAAGGAAGTTCAGAAGTAACAGGAGCCAAGAGACACCATGGCAGCAGGAGAGGTGGGGGGGGGGGGGGGGGCGGTGGGCGGGGGGTGTCAGGTAGCGGTAGCACACCCTGCCATGGAGGTGAACCACCTTAATTTTAGTCTGCAAATGTGTATTGAGTGTCAGTTGGTGCTGGGCCCCAGGGTTTGCAGGCCAAGTGATGAGCAGAGCAGGCTGAACCATCCAAGGGGAACAGAGGCTGCCTGTTTCCTGCACACCTCACACCCCGAGCTCTCACCTCACTTCCTCCAGCTGCTGTTGGAGCCCACTTCATCCTGGGCTGCCAGGACCAAGCTCCAGAGCACTCTGAGCCCTGTCTGGCCTCAAGGCATTGGACTTGGGGAATCTCCCTCACTTGCTGGCTCCCTTGGACTACATCTCCCAGCCTCAAAGTTCTGGATCCTGGGCCCACCCCATTCTCTCTTAGACCCCTGCCCCGCCTACCTCTCCACACACCAGCCGGAGCCCCTCCGCCTCCTCTTGCCATTTCACCCTCAGAGCTGCTGGTGATAGGCCTTGGTCTGACTCCTTCTCCCTGTCAACCAATCAGAGTGGTGTTCATGTTCCCACCATTCACCCAGAGGATGCACATGAAAAGTCTGAAGTCAGAGCTAGGCATTTTCTCCTGAGGACGGTGGGAGCCTGAAAGTCAGCAGAGGAAAGATCAAATCTCCAGGAACTGGAGCTGCCCATGACTCCTCTGCTCTGGGCTTGCCCCAGAGTTCCCCTGCCAGGACCCCTCTGAAGAAGCATCTCCCAACTCTGAGCCCCAACCCATCCCTGGTTCTCATTTTCACTCCTTCTTTGGCATAGGTGGCATCATGTACTTTCTGTAGGCATCAGGTGAGAAGCAGGCAAACAAAAAGACAGATGTGTGGAGGGGCTGGGGGGGGGGGGGGGAGGTGGGATAAAGGCCGAGAGATGAACTGAGAGGGACATTCTAAGCAGCTGGCCTGGGGGAAGGCTCAAGAGCCTGCCTCCCCCTCCCCTGGACAGCAGCCAAGGGCCAATGAGGTGCCAGGGAGAGAATGAACCCAGCAGAGGCAGTGGGGGCAGGGCCTGGGCACAGGAAGCCCATTGTGACCACAGACACAAACACTCACCAGGGACCCTGGTGGACAGCGGGAGTGACATCGTCTGGCTCTGGCTGCAGCTTCTCTGAGAATCGGGCCAGCAGTTCAGCTTTCTCCAGGAGGCGGTTATCTAGGGGTGCAAAAGGGTGAGCCTGGAGCAGAGATGGACACTTTCCAGCAGACCCCAGGCAGACAAGTTACCTCTCTGGCTGGGAGGGCTGCAGGAGTCCAGAGATGCAGAAGGGGGAGCCACTGGCAGGCTGGGCTCTGCCTTGCCTGCAGGGGGTTAGTGTAGCTTCATCAGAACCTCCAGCCCTTGCACAGCCTCCTAAGAGCATAGCCCCCCAGCCTTCCCAGAAGACCTGCTCTCCCAGGGACAGAGAAGGACAACAATTAGGGGAAAGGAGATAGCTGGCCAATGCCTGCTGAAGGAAGGAAGGGGCCAGGGATTGATTCAACCTCCCCCAAGGCAGGGCCTGGCCCAAGAGTGATGAAACAAACTAAGCTCCACTAGCCTGTGGTCTTTGGCAAGATGCTTCCCTTCCAGGAGCTCTAACTTTCTGTATCAGTACTGAAAAACAGTCCTGACTTCCCCTGGGTTGTTGTAAGTTTCCCCTCAGGCCAGAACAGAAAGTTCTTCAGTTTGGTAGTTTCTGTTACAGACCCTGGAATACAACCCCTCCACCCCATCCCTGGCCATTTCCTCTTTTCTCACCAGTTTCAGGGTGGGGTAGAGGTGCGGCCCAGGCCTGACTCCTCAGCCCCTTTCCCTCTCCCTGTACCCTACCGGTCACCTAGGTCAGTCACCTAGGTTGCTGGCCTTGTTCTCACACAAAACACCCAAGCCCCAGGGCATTGTTCTGGCCCCCCTAGCAAATCTAAAGAGGATGCCATTTTGCCACTTTATGAGTGAGAAATCCGAGGCTTAGGGCTAAGATTTGTCAAAGACCACAAAGAAGACTGGACCTGCATTGTCTCTGAGTTCAGCCCTCCAGGATCACTCCACTCCCACAGATTTGCAGCTTCCAGGAGGTGGGTGGGAGTGACTCCTCTCTCACATTGGAGGGTTCCATTGTCCATCAGAGCAGTGGAGAAGTGAGGCTGCCTACAGGTAGAGGGCTGGCCTCACATCTCCAAACGGAGAGAACCAACAGCTTGGAAGGTTGCAAAGAAGTGTCCCAGGACAAGAGCAATAAGTTCAGTTGTGGGGCTGAGAGAGATGGTTAAGCGGCAGCCAAGATTAGGACCAGTGTTGGAGTTGGAGGGACTGTGGTTAGACTTTGAACCTCAGACATACAATCTCAGATAACCAGAGGTGCACACACACATGCACACCTGCTCATCCTGGCTTGAACTGCCACACCTCTTCCTGACCAGCTCCCCAGAAACAACTCTCAGAACCTGACTTCCCCAAACTCAGACACCTCCCTCTGCAGCCTGGAGCCCCTGCTTCCCCCTCAGGCTGAGGTTGGTTGGGCACAGAAATGCTCCAAAAACCTGAACCAGGATCACCTGTCCGCTGTGAAGCCTCAGACTCTTGAGCTCCCTCTCTAGAAATTCAGAGTTTAGAAGTAGCTGTTCTGGCCAGTCCCGAGATCTTTCACTGTGCTTATGGGAACCAAATGGACTGATCAGAGTGATCGGGTCCTGGGGACTTCCCAGGAAGGGGAAGACTTAAGAGACCCTAAAAATCCAACACTCGCTTATGAACCCATGCATAGGAAGCCCAGCCCGTCCCAGGCTCTGAGGGGCGAGGAAGAGCGGGAGAACCAGGAGGGAGCTCGGTCCAGGAGGGGCGTTCTCCACAGAGCCTGGATCGGAAAAGGTAGGAACGCTGGCTAGTCGGAGATGGGGCGTAACAGACAGCGGGGCCAGAAGGCCCCAGGCTTCGGAGGCGAAAAGGCATCGGTGCACTTGAGTCACAACCGGAAGAACCAGCCAAACCCTCTCCCCGGGCTGGAGCCCCATCCCCTCGACGGTGCCCGGGCGCAGTGCACTCACAGGCCGGCACCAGCTCCAGGAATAGGGCCTTTTGCGTTCGATCCCGCTGTCGAAGCTGCCGCACGATATGGCGCTTCCAGCGGGCGGCTGGGGCGCCGGGGTCGCCGGGCCCCTCCATGGCCGCCCTCTCCGACCAGCACCGCGCGCGGTTCCAGTCAAGGGAGGCGCGGCCGGGCAGGGGCGGGGCTCCGCGGGGACTCCGTGACGTCAGGGGGCGGGCCGCGGCGGGGAATCCCCGGATTGTACCAAGTGCGGTCCTGGGGGGAGAACGGAACGAAACCGAGAGGGAACCGCCGATGGGGTCTAGACCACCAGGAGTCCACAAAAAGCCTCACGTCCCTGGGGGCTCCTGTGGCAGTCGGAGCTGTGAGCAAGAACCGAGATCGGAGCCTCTGGGACGGCTTCCCCTCTCTTGTTGGCGCGCTCCGCAGGCGGGGCCTCAGGGGGGCGGGGCCTGTGTTCCTTAACCCCAGCGCGCCCGGACCGAAGTCAACAATAATAGACACTCGACCAGGCGGTGCAGTAAACTCGGGACCTGAAGATCCCCTCACACCGGGACCCTGCCCTCGAGGAGCTCAAGATCCGTGAGGGGAGGCCACACAGACACAAGGCAGACAGTGTGAAACAGCGAGATACGAAATTACGGAAAAGGAAGGGACTGAGGGACGAGGCCCTGCTTTGCGGAGGTGATGGCACTGATATGGGTCATGAGGGATGAAGTAGGAATTGGCCGAGAGAAACGGATACCAGGCAGCGAGGGAGAAGAACAAACGCAGAGCCCTGAGCAAATAAAAACTTGCAGTAGATTCGGGCCTGGAAGGACGGGAGGCAGAACTGCCCTTGTACGGAGCAAGGTTTTAGGCTTCAGTTCATCACAGAAAATTTACGACCTTTAAAGTAAAGGAATGCAGCTGATTTCATCGAGCAAACCCCTGGCCCAGAGGGGAGGAAAGGCTTTCCTGAGACTGCACAAGAGTGGATGGCTGAGCCGGCCAGCAGTGTCCAGACTCAGGGCTGCACCTGTCACTCCATGTGGGCGGCTCTGGAAGAGCGGCATCTCTTGCTGGTACACTCACTTGAGTCATCAGCTTGCAGGGAACTGTGATAAAACTGTCTCCAGCAAGAACCCCAGTCCAGAGCTCTGCAAACAGGCTGCTGTGAAGTATGAAAGGAGTGATTCAATGGAGCCCTGCAGGCCGTAGAGGTGACAGGTCTGTTGAAATGCAAATGGGAATGGGTGGCAGGTCTGGAAAGCTGTAATTGCTGGAGACCCTGCAGGAGAGTGTATGCTGCTCTGCTTTGAAACCACAGTGAATTGCACTCAGTCCTCCTGTGCTGTTGTCTTTGACCCTCATTCCCTTTGCACGTGCCGTGCGTGTTATGTGCAGCACATTTCCCTCTAGTGGGCCTGACTCCTACTCATAAGTCACCTCTTCCAGCAAAGCTGTGTTGAGCCTGCACTTCAGTTAAGCCTTCTTACTCGGCCCCAGCCCAAGCCTAGCTTTGTCCCTTGAAGGAATGGGTGGTGGGTGTTAACATTAACTAGAAGGTGTGCCCAGGAGAAGGGGATGGTACCCATGGAGGCTCAGGGCCAATTGGCATCTTAGGAGTTAAATTCCATCTTAGGAGCGAGTGACTTGCAGGTGCCTGGGGACGCCATCAAAGGAACTGAGGCTGTGTACCTTGAAAGGCATATTGTCAAGGCTCTCTCTTACTGTGAGGCAGAGAGGTATTATTTCTCTCAGTTGGAGAGTCATATTGGGGTCAGGATTTTCTAATCTAGGAAATTTAAAGTAATTTTGTCATGTTTGAATAGTATATGATAAAGAAGTATTGGATTTTTACTAAAAATATTTATTTTTTATCTTTAGAATATGAAAAGTTGTACTATAAAGTTCACTTAAAATTTTAGATGATATTCATAATATATAGACAAATTATTTATGCTTCACATTTAACATGCTGCTTAATATATTTTTGATTATGTTAGAAAGCCATGATGTGATGACCAATAAATATAAAAAGTGATTATATCATGATTTAGAGACCTAATGTACTTTAGAGTGTAGTTTGAAACTTGCACCTGGATTAGGCATCTCCCAGCAGCCAGAGTGATTATTAAAACCTAAATCAGTTCCTGTTACTCTACTTAAAACCCTCCTAAAGCTTTTCTGCATATTCAACGCAAATCCCTAAACCCTTTCTGTGGGTTTCAAGGCCCTGCTTAGTCTGGCTCCTGCCCACATCTCTGACTTTACCTCTTTCTACTGTTAAATGAAACCTTATTCAAAACACTGAAATAACTGCTAGGACTTCCCCGGTGGCTCAGTGGTAAAGAATCTGCCTGCCAATGCAGGAGACAGGGATTCTATCCCCAGTCTGGGAAGATCCCACAAGTTGAGGGGCAACAAGGCCCGTGCACCGAAACTACAGCCCGTACCCTAGAGCCTGGAAGCCGCAACTACTGAAGCCCCAGAGCTTGTGCTTGGCAACAAGAGAAGCCACTGAAATTAGAATAGTCCCCACTCACCACAAATAGAGAAAAACCTGTGCAGCGACAAAAACTCAGTAGAGCCGAAAATAAATCAATTTTTCTAAAAAAAAAGAAAAATAAATCACAGGCAAACTCCCACTGTGGAAACTTTGCCCTGGCTGTCCCCTCTTCCTGGTGCTCTTCCTCCTAAACTGTTACGGGCTGACTCTTGCCTACAAGTCAGATTTCAGAAGACCCAATCTGAATGAAATAGCTCCTACCGCAATCAGCGTCTGCAGATCATCGAGTTGCTGTTCCTTTCAGAGCATTCATCACTCTCAGAAAGGATCATGTTTCTCTGTTGTTGTGTGGTTTGTTTTGTTGTTTATGACCTATCTCTCCCACCAGGCTGGAAGCTTCAGGAAAGCCAGGACCAGTTCAGCCTTGATCCCAGCTCTGTCTTCAAGCACCTAGAACAGGGCCTGGCATCAACTGACTAGGTGATCAGTAAATATTTACCCCTGTTGTTCTCATAAAAAATATGCAGAAACAATTCTCACGACCCAGTGCATAGAAGTTTTAAATTCAAAATTGTAACTATTTTTAATTGAAAAAATAACATGCACATAGTCAAAAATTCAAATAGTATAAGAGAGAGCCTCTTTGCTTCACATGTTTCTATTGGCTGGCACAGGACAGACTATTCAGTGGTCTCTTGGTTTTGTGTGTGTATGTGTGTTCAGCCTTCCATGCTTCTCTGTCTATGGGATTTCCCAGGCAAGAATACTGGAGTGGGTTGCTATTTCCTCCTCCAGGTTTCCTGGTTATTTTTTACTTAATACAACTGTTTCTTAAGAGCTCTTGTGATTCTGAGTGTTGACTGAGCTCCGGTGATTCTTGCTTTGAGTCTCTTACATAGTTGTAGTCACAACCACTGGAGTCATATGACTCAGTGGGCTGGTTGCTGATAATGGCTCACTTATTTAACCAGCAGGAGATGCTGGCTGCTGACTGGAAGGTGAATCCTAGCTGAAAACCTAAAATGAAAGCCCTGCACGTGGCCCCTCACACAGCTCAGGTTTCTCTGAACACGGTGACTAGGCTCTGAGAGGATACATCCCCAAACAAGCATTCCAGCAGACAGCAAGAAAGCTGCTAGTCTATTAAGGTTCAAGACCAGACACTAGCATAGCATCACTTCCTCTGTGTTTTGTTGGCCAGAGCAATCCTAGTCCAGCCCAAATTCCAAGACAAAGACCCCAGCTTTCAGAATAAGCCTTCAGATCTCAGTGGCTTAAAACAAACATTTATGTCTCCCTCATATTCCAGTGCCGGGTAGACCATGTTGGTATACTATTTTCCTTCAACAGTGACTCAGATCCAGGCTGCTTCCATCAGCATCTCCATCATCTCAAAGTTCTTTGATCCCAACTGTTCAGATGGGAGAAAGGTTGCAGTGGGGGGAGAAGGGGGTGGACATTCACACTGATATTTAATTGCCTTAGACCTGAAGTGACACATTCTTTGCCTACATCCTCACTGGTGAGATCACATCGATTAGGAAGGTTGGGAAACATAGTGTTCCCCTGTTCCCTGGAAAAGAAAAATGGGGGTGAACACATCATTTTACGGATACACACCAATTTCCCAGTCTCTTTCTCTAGAAGCAACACCATTAACAATTAACACCATTAACAATTTAGTGTGTATCCTTTCAGAAATATTTATATATATGAAAGTGAAAGTAAAAGTCACTTAGCCATGTCTGATTCTTTGTGACCTCATGGTATATACAAGAATATAAAAACACAAATGTAGCATTTGCACACTGTTCTTCATGTTGCTTCTTTATGTAACAATGTATTTTCGATATATCTTAAAGAACTTCTCATGTTAGACTACGTAGATCTACTTCGTTACTTTTTTTTTCACTTGAAGACCACCAAATTTATTTTGTACACATTGATTTATAATATGGTATTAACCTTTTTTTATTTGCCAAGAATTTTCTCTTTTTTTAATTGAAATATAATTGCTTTACAATGTTATGTTGGCTTCTGCCATACAACATGAATCACCCATAAATATACATATGTCCCCTCCCTCTTGCACCTCCCTCCCACCCACTATCCCATCCCACCCCTCTAAGTTGTCACTGAGCACCGACTTGAGCTTCTTGTGTTATATAGCAACTTCCCATACTTCATTCCTTTTAAAGCTGCAAAATAGGGAATTCCCTGGCAGGCAGTGTTTAGGACTCTGCACTTTCACTGTTGAGGGCCCGGGTTCAATCCCTTGTTGGAGAACAAAGATCCCACAAGCCAGAGGGCATGGTCAAAAATAAATAAAATAAAGTTTCAAAGTATTTCATTGCATAGATGTATTATATATATAAATCAATATCATAATGATAAATATTTAGGTTATTTCCAATTATTTGCTCTTACAGTGCTACACTAAACAACCTTGTATATAGATCTCTGCTTAACTCTATTAGGA
Organism: Muntiacus reevesi; assembly: GCF_963930625.1. Classification (NCBI taxonomy): domain Eukaryota; kingdom Metazoa; phylum Chordata; class Mammalia; order Artiodactyla; family Cervidae; genus Muntiacus; species Muntiacus reevesi. Next base: position 38,970,637 of record NC_089257.1, read on the forward strand.
AACCTGTAGGAAGGCTTCTATAACTAATATATAGAAAATATTTTCAGAAGTTATTATGCCTCCCGTAATATCCAGTTATCCAGTTATAAAATATCCAGTAATATCCAGTTATAAAATGTAGTAAAAACAAATTCACGACAGCAACAAAAACAAATATATTTAGGAGTATAACAAGAAAAAATTTACTAGCTGAAAATGAACAACATAAGTTAATTCGATTGTATCAATTATATATTTAATGTATCTTAATGCAATCAATTAAATTAACTGAAGAACATACAAGAATATCTAAATGAAAGAAAAAATATAAATGTTTGGAGTTGGAAAGACTAAAAATAAAAATGTAATTTGCACAAATTATGAAGTCAATATATTCCTATTACATTCCAATAGGATTTCATTGCTATGGAATTTGACAAGTTGTTTCTAAAACTCACCTCAAAAAGAATACCACAAAAATATTTTTAAGAATGAGGAAAGACTAGTATAATGAAAATTGTGTGCTGCTTGTTCAAAAATAGGCAAGGTTAATAATAAAATAGAGAACAAAAATAGATCCTCCCATGTAGAAATTTAATATAAGATGAAGGTAACATTTCAGATATATAGAAAAAAGGAATCTCTTCAATAATTTATGTAAGGACAATTAATAATCCAGTTAGCAAAAAAAATATAGTTATAATTTTTTTCTTCACACCAAATGCAAAAGTAAATTCCAGATGAATTATATTACATTATGACTTATAAGATGATAAAGATATCAGAAACAAGTAGAATAATTTATTGATAACCTTGGGATAGGGAAGACCTTCCTAAACAACATGCATAACACAAAAGTCATAAGGGAAAAGATAGGTAATTTAACTGTATCAAAATATAAAATTTCTGGACAATAAAACACATCATGCCCTATGAAGATTACAAGTCTTTCTTGCAGAAATGGAAATGCCAATCCTAAAATTCATATGGAATTGCAAGGGATCCTGAATAGCCAAAATAATCTTGAAAAAGGACATATTTGAAGGACTTTACGCTTCAAGATATACTACAAAGCTACAACAGTTAAAAAAAAAAAAAAGGGTTGTAATGGCATAAAGATAGACACAAGGACCATTAGAATAAAACTGAGATCCAGGAGTAAATCCATACATCAATGGTCAATTGCTTTTTGACAAGGATGCCAACTCAATTCAATAGATAAATATTTTTTTCTTCAACAAATGGCTGAGACAACTGAATTTGTATATGCAAAAGAATAAAATCAGACCCTTACTTCATGTTATATACAAGACAGCTAACTCAAAATGGACCTAAACTTAAGAGCTAAAACTATTTTTAAAATCTTTGAAAAAGCATTAGGGAAAATCTTTATAATTTTATGAATATGATACCAAAAGCTGCTGCTGCTGCTAAGTCATATCAGTTGTGTCCGACCCTGTGTGACCCCATGGACTGCAGCCCCCTAGGCTCCTCCGTCCGTGGGATTTCCAGGCAAGAGTACCAGAGTGGGTTGCCATTGCCTTCTCCGGATACCAAAAGCATGGGCAATAACGGAAGAAAAGAGCTTTTGTGCATCAAAGGAGATGATGAAGAAAGTGAGAAGACAACCTACAGAATAGGAAAAATTATTTGCAGATATATCTCTAAGGGCCTAGTATCCAGAAAAAACAACAAACTCCTAAAACTCAACAACCTCTTGATGAGAATTAGAAAGGAGAGTGAAAAAGCTGGCTTTAAACTCAATATTCGAAAAACTAAAATCATGGCATCTGGTCCCATCACTTTATGGCAAATAGAAGGAGAAAAAAGTGGAAGCAGTGACAGATTTTATTTTCTTGGGCTCCAAAACCACTGCAGACAGTGACTGCAACCATGATATTAAGAGGTTTGCTCCTTGGAAAGAAAACTATGACAAATCTAGACAGCATATTAAAAAGCAGAGACATCACTTTGCTGACAGAGGTCTAATAGACAAAGCTATGGTTTTTCTAGTAGTCATGTACAGATATGAGCATTGAACCATTAAAGAAGGTTGAGAACCAAAGAATTGATCCTTTCAAATTGTGGTGCTGGAGAAGACTCTTGAGAGTCCCTTGGACTGCAAGGAGATTAAACCAGTCAATCCTAAAGGAAATTAATCCTGAATATTCATTGGAAGGACTGATGCTGAAGCTGAAACTCTGATAATCTGGCTTCCTGATGTGAAGAACTGACTCTTTGAAAAAGACCCTGATGCTGGGAAAGATTGAAGGCAAAAGGAGAAAGGAGCGGGGGCAGAAGAGTAAATGGTTAGATAACATCACCGAGACTCAATGGACATGAATTTGAACAAACTCTGGGAGATAGTGAAGGACAGGGGAGCTAGGAGTGCTACAATCCGTGGGGTCACAAAAAGTCAGATACAACTTAATGACTGAACAACAACAAAAATAACCCAATTCAAAAAATGGGCAAATAATTTGAATAGACATTTCTTCAAAGAAGATATACAAAAGACCAACAAACACATGAAAGAGTGCTCAGTGTTGTTATTCATTAGGGAAATGCAAATCACCTTATGCCTACTATGATGGCTATGATTTTAAAAAATTGTTTTAATGGAAAATAACAAGCACTGGCAAAAATGTTAAGAAATTGGAACCTTTGGGCATTCCTAGTGGGAATGTAAAATGGTGCAGCCACTGTGGGAAAGTTTGATGGTTTCTCAAAAGGTTAAACATAGAACATAATGTATTAAACATAGAACCTACCAGTAATTCCACTCCTAGGTTTACTGAAGGCAAGGACTCAAAGAGATATTTGTATATCTTTGTTCATAATGGGGCTTCCCCAATGGCTCAGCAGTAAAGAATCCACCTGCAACAGAGGAGACACAGGAGACTCAGGTTTTATCCTTGCGTCAGGAGGATCCTCTGGAGGAGGTAATGGCAACCCACTCCAGAAATCTTGCCTGGAGAACCCCATGGACAAAGAAGCCTGGCGGGCTACAGTCTGTGCAACTGCAAAGAGTCGGACATGACTGAAGCGACTTAGCACGCATGCACGAGCACCGGCACAAGGTCATAATATTATTCACAATAGAAAAAAGGTGGAAACAACTCATGTCCATTAACAGGTGAATAAATAAGCAAAATGTGGTTTATACATACAGTGAAATGTTATTCAGCCATAAAAAGCAATGAAGTTCTGATACATGCTATAACTTCTATGAATCTTGAAAATTTATACCACATGAAATGTCAGACACAAAAGGACAAATATTTTGTGACCACTTATATAAAATACATAGAATAGTCAAACTGATGGAAACAGAATGTAGATTAGAGGTTATAAAGGCATGTAGAGGAAATGGGTAGTTATTACTTAATGTTTGCATAATTTCTGTTTGAGATGATGAAACAGCTTTGGAAATAGTGGTAATGGTTTTGCAACACTGTGAATGTAATTAATGCCACTGAATTATTGTACACTTAAAAATGGTTAAAATGGTAATATATGTATATATTTTTAGGCTGCTCCCTGCAACCTTAGTTTCCTGACTAGGGATAGGACCTGCACTCCCGTTGTGGAAGTGTGGAGTCTTAACCACTGGACCAGGGAAGTCCTTAAAATAGTAATTTTTACGTTATATGTTTTTTCTCAAAAACAGACACTATATACAAAGTAAAAAGAGAGGCAGACAGAGAGGTAGATGAGGAGAAAATATTTGCAACATGTATAACAAATTAGTAAAAATCCAAAGGATGTAAAGAACTTCAGCTGAAGAGCAGAAAACCTAATATAAGAATGGGCAATGATTTTTATCAGAAGAAGAAAACCAAATGGTCCACACAAAAAAATTATGCACGACTAGTGAAATTTAAGTTAAAGTATGAATGAGAGGTCATGTTACAGTCATCAGATTGGTAAAAATTAAGAAATTTATTAATATTTAGAGTTGGTGAGGGTGTGGGAAATGGAACCATCATTCCTGCTGGTAGGAGTGTAAACAGAGCTAACCTCTTGGGTGGGCACTTTGGCTACATCACAGTCACACACACACACACACACACAATCATTCAAAAACACCCTTGGTACCAGCAGTTGCACTCCAGTATATGACAGGATGAATGATTACATATGGTATACTCAAAAGATGGAATTCAGTAAAACCCAAAGAAAAAACTGGATCTGTGTGTCCTAACATTGGAAGTATATGTCTGAAATACTTCATAATACTTTTTAAAATCCAACAGGTTTATTTTTTTGTTTCTAATGTTTATGTTTTGTTTCTAAATGATGAGATTAAAGGTTCAGACTGCTGTTTGCAAGCAGTTCTCACAAATGACACCTGTGAGAGTGGACTAGCTTTATTCTCCATACATGAAAAGCCATCATGTCTGCTTTTTTTTCTTTCTTCTAGCTGTGGCTTTGTAGTCTCTGTGACATCTGGATATGCTGTATATAAATTTTGGTTGGATAAATGCAAGAATCTGGTAACAATCATCTTTAGACAGACTTACAGGTTTATTTTTATGCTTCTCTTTAAATAGTTGTTTATGTCTATAATCAATGGTCCACCAAAGATTATGAATTAAACAATACAGAACTAAAAATTAAATGGTTTAGAAGCATGAAATGGTCAAAAGGCTCAGGGTTTGAGGGAACAAGTTCATCTGTAGCTGATGGGGTCCTAGGACCCCCAACCTTTCTTACAAACCACATGAATGCAGTGTTGACTATTGCTTTAAAGGGAAAACAATGTTTGGAATGAGATACTGAAGCTACATCCACCAAGGAGAGAAACTTGTGATTTGGGCATCAGTCAGTATGGGTAAACATAAACAGTGCTTTGAAATAGACGGGAAAGATGACCCCTTTTCATTTTCCAAAAAGTCAGGTCAAAGTTACATGAATAAGAGGAATATAAACATCTTTTGTAGATGAGATGTGGCAGAGGTGAAGTGGAATAGAAATGGCTAGAGGGTCCTTCACATGGAAGTTAAATCCTCAAGATGTCGAAGTGTATTTGCTTCTAGCCGTGTTTAAGAGAAAACCAAACACAGCCCAAGATGAAGCTTCTTCCCACAGTGTTCACCCTCCCTCCAGGCAGCAGGCAGGCCACACCTCACCCTTCTGCATAGCCACCAGGCTCAGTGAAAACAGTTGGCTATGAAATTTCCAAGGCACTAGTAGGGTCTAAGACTGGATGAGCTGGAGGCACCACTGGAAGAGCTTCAAGTGGGGGGGACCATGAGAGATGAGGAGGGGGAGACAGATGGGATTGCGTCTGCAGCCTCTTTCTTGAGGCCCCGGCCATTACTGAGGGATCAGGGGAAGGGGGCAGAGTAATTGAGACCCACTTTCCACTTGCAGCCCCCAACCCCCCGCCCCCAGCTTTCTAAGGTTTGGGCTGCTGACCTATGTGAAAAGCAGCTGACCCAGTGTGCTGCAGTCTTGAGACAGTGCGTGAAGAGTTATCCGACCCAGGTGAGGAGTGTCCCTACTCATATCATGGTCAGAGGTGGTCAGTGCCTAGTTCTTACTTGGAGCACAGCAGTGAAAAGTGGCTGCCCCTCCCCTCCAAAAAAAGATTCAGTGTTAAATTCACGGAGTTTAAGGAACCTGAGTCAACCAGAAGTAGATGTCTCAGAGGCCAAAGAGAGACCTAAGCCATAAATTGGGGGGTCATCAGCTTATGGATGGAAGTGAATGAGGTCATCCAAAGAGAGTATGCAGTGAAGAGTGGGCCTGTGAGGGAACCTGGAGGACATCAGTATTTCAGGGTGTTCTAACCCAATCAATCAAAGACCACCGGGGACAATCCATAGTCCAATGGAGTCAGGTTTATTGACCCATTGCTATGAGGAAGACAGCATATCAGAGGAATCAAGGAGTGTCCTACCAAACACAAAGAAAAAGAGTTCTTATAGGATCTGAGAGAGGTGGAATTAGGTGAAATGTAAATCAGGCAGTATTTTTGATAGCTCAAAGCAAACTACAGCTGTGTGTAAAGTAGCTTACATCAGGTCTGGACTGCTCAGTGAACTCAGGGTCTTGTTTCCTCGGAAACAATAAAGTTAAGGCTCATGTGGAATATATGTTTAGAAGTCCCTTTTCTGAATCTCTCCACACCTGGGTTGTAAACCCTGTCCTCTTAGTGATTTAGCTCCTCCAGGCAAGAGTTTCATTCCTATTCTAAAAGCAAAATTTCTGATAGTCTATGATTTTAGGAAACAAAATTGTTCAGTGAGTAAGAAATAGTCACTCCAAGAAGAGGGTTGTTATGATATTTTATAGCTGCAGTATGTCTCTGGGAAAAATTTTGTTTCTTATTAATTTTGCAGCTGGCTTTCTCTCTGTTATTCCAGCCTGATGAACACCACAGCAGGTTTTTACAGCCTGAACTAATTTTTAGATTTTCAAGGGACACACAAAGGAGGTGGAATCTGCAGACTGAGTGTAGTAAGTAGGCAGTGTGGACAAAAAAAATATGTTGCCTGTCAAGTAAGTAAACAAAGAATGTTTCCTGCCATCAAGTCATCAGCCCCTGCAGTTACCCCCTACAATGGGTGCACCCTGAGGGGGAATTCTGGATGGAGAAAAACAGTATACTAACCCTAGATAGTTTTAAGATGCATCAGTTCAATTCAGTTGCTCAGTCATGTCCGACTCTTTGCAACCCCACGGACTGTATCACAGCACTCCTTGTCCATCACCAACTCCCGGAGTTTACTCAAACTCATGTCCATTGAGTCGGTGATGCCATCCAACCATCTCATCCTCTGTCATCCCCTTTTCCTCCTGCCTTCAATCTTTCCCAGCATCAGAGTCTTTTCCAATGACTGAGTTCTTCCCATCAGGTGGTCAAAGTATCAGAGTTTCAGCTTCAGCATCAGTCCTTCCAATGAATATTCAGTAATGATTTCCTTCAGGATGGACTGGTTGGATCTCCTTGCTGTCCAAGGGACTGTCAAGAGTTTTCTCCAACACAGTTCAAAACCAAAGGAATAATTTCAGTAAGCCTCGACTCTTGCATCTTCTCATACATAAAAGGAAACTAAAAGTTAATTTGTGACATCTGGTTTCTTGTGTATGAATAGCAATAATCTTTGAATGTTCACTACACATTTTTTTTTTCAGGGAAAATTCCTTGCTCCTTCCTTACCTCTTTTGAACAGTCCTTCAGAGCTATCTGAGAGGCTGCCATCCCAAGTTATAATCCTCAGTAAGGCTGCAAATAAAACGTAGTTCTCAACCTTTACATGGTGCACTTTTTTCAGTCAACAGTAGAAAGAAAACTGTAAAGTCTTAGGTCTCACAAACCAGGAAGATGACTGTTGATTATGAACACTAGGAGGTCTAGTACACTGTGCGCTGTAGAATAAGGTGGCCACTAGTCATAGCCGAAACTCCAATATTTTAACCACCTGATGCGAAGAACTGACTCACTGGAAAAGATCCTGATGCTGAGAAAGATTGAAGGCAGGAGGAGAAGGGGACGATAGAGGATGAGATGGTTGGATGGCATCACCGACTTAATGGACATGAGTTTGAGTAAGCTCTGGGAGTTGGTGATGGACAGGGAAGCCTGGCAGGCTTCAGTCCATGGGGTCGCAAAGAGTCATAAGCAACTGAGCGACTGAACTTAACTGAGCCCATAGGTTGCTATTTAAATTTAACTAAAAGTAATTAATTGGATTTAATTTTTAAATAAATTCAAAAAAATATTTCTCTTCCTTCATGGCACTTAACCTCATGTCAAATGTTCAGTAGCCACAGGCTAGTCTCTACCCTATTGGACAGTGCAGCTGTAGAATATTTCCATCGTTACAAGCAGTAAGAGAACTGAGAATCACAGGCGATGGTGACCCCGGGAGTGTAGTCTCAGCCCAAGACTCAGCCCAACAGCGCTACTCTCTTCCTCTGACAGCTACCGTGTAACTCATCCGTACCTCGAACCCACAACCCAAGCTAAAAGCCGGAGGCTCCAACGCTTCTTCACGTTTCCCTTCCTGCACAAACTCACTACCATCGCCACACTCCATCTCCCAACAAGCCCCGGGCCCTTCTTCTGAGACGCTAGCCTCTTGGACTTCTGGGAAATGTAGTTTAAACAGCGTCCCACCCCCGAAGAGGTTCTAGCCACGAACTAAGGCTCCCATGAGGCAGCGCGTGGTCAGTTCCGGTCCAATTCACCGCGGCCGCCAAGTGTGCCGTGAGGGGCCCGAAAGTTGGCACCCGAGACTTGGTGCAACGGTGACTTGAGATGCAGGAGTCTGAGAGACCGCGCTGTGCCTCTGCCTGCCACTGCTTAGGTCTCCGCCCTCCCGAGTTGTAGAGACGCCTCAACCCAAGGCGAAGCCGACCGGGCCCCAGGGAACCGTAGTTACGCTCCAGCCACAACCACTAGGGGTCTTGAAAGCAGCGTCCGACGGCGGGCGATGGGGCTGTCCCTGACGGGAAGCGCACGCGCAAATGCCGGGCCTCAGGGCTTCTGTAAACACCGAAGAGCGCCTGCGCGAACGGAGCGCCTGGGGATGGACACGCGGGGGCGCCTTAGCAAAGATAACAGCAATAAACAGTAACGTAACAGTCCCGTTATTTCTCTGCCTTTTTTTTTTTTTTTTTTTTTTAATGGTTTGCTAAGCACAGCTCCCTTCATTGCGTCTGTTAATCTGATCTTTGGAGCACTCATTTTACCAGTGGGACAGTGGGTCGGAGAAAGTGATACAGCGAGAGTATGCTACGGCATCTTTGCGTGTGAGGGACCAACGATGGTTCAGGATGCAAGGACTCTAGACTCTGTCTCTGAGTTGCTGTGTGACCTTGGTAGTTCTGTTCCCCTGAGAACCTAAGCTTTCTGATTTGTAAATGGAAGTAGGATATTGGAAGGATCAAATAAGATGCAGAAATGAAACTAAGTTGCCGAGCAATCTATAAGGGCAGAAGATTATTACAATCGGTGATTGCAGATTGAGGAACTATTTCATCAGACTACAAATTGCAAAACTGAGGGCCCCTACAGGGGCAGGAGCTTGCTCCAGGTCTCAGCAGTCTGTGAGCAAGGGCTAAAACCCGGGCTGCTGGCTTTGGGCTTGGAGCCCTTCCTTGCACCTCCAGGATTAGTTGCACATAGGCTTAGAGAGACAGACTGCGCTCAGAGTCCAGAGAAGCCCCTATTCCTAATCCTTCTCCTACCTGCTGGGCCTAGTGGAGGAAGACCCTGCTCTGTTGAGATGACTACCAAAGGCAAGAAATTAAGGAGGAACTGGAGAATCCTGGAGACAGAGGACAGTGTGGCAGAAGCTGTACAGATCCTACTTCTCAGAAGAGTGGCCCAGGTAAGGGAAGGAACTCAGATGTGACAGATGAGGGGCTAATGTTAAGGGGACCGACCCTGAATGGAAACGGGTGGTCTCTATTTCTGAACCTGAGTGCTCAGGTGATTTCATTTGGGGCTCTGACAGCTGCCCATGACAGCTGGAGGTGGTACCTGGGCTGGCTTGGATGCTAAGGACAGGAAGTGATACAGGTTGAGCTGAGAGGCTTTAGGAGCCACTCCCCCAACCAGGTGGAGCTGTCAGGTGGCATCGTGGGCAAAGCATACTACCAACCAAGATCCTGCCCTTTTCTCTGTCCCTTGGAGCGGGGCTGTACCCAGTTGTTTTTCTCTGGAGTGCTCTTAGAAGTTCTGGACATAGGTTTGACAGGGGCTTGGAGCCGCTAAGGTCTGGTTGCAAATGGGGCCTCCTCCGGCAAGTCATGAAAGAAAGGTGTTTGTAGAAATAGAAATTCAAGATCTTCCTCACCTCTAACTGTCTCATTCTCTGGGCCTTCACTTGTCTCTGTTTTCAGCAGGGGAAACTGAGGCTAACGGAAGAAAAGACTCTCTTCAGGACACACAAGGAGCTGGCGTAAAACTGGACTAGGATAGGGATCTTTCCATGACATGGCAGTGATCAAACATCTTCATCAAACATTTATTGAGTGTCTAATGTATACACTGAGAAGAGCTACCTTAGGGTACAAACAGAAGCCAGGATTGCAGTCAGACTCAGCTTTTAATTTGCCCTCCCAGTGACTTAATGCTGTGATTCTTGGTGAGTCACTACCCTACTCTGAGCCTCACTGTCTCTAAAGTAGGAGTGGTAAGCCGTATCCAGGGCTGTCTGAGGTGTAACTATGAATTAAATGAGTTAAGAACTGTTAAGTGCATATAATAGCACTAGGCCCACGGTACCAGATCAGTAACTGTTAGCCGCTCTTTGTTACTCATGAACACAGGTGGAGGCCAGCTGGAGATAGGGTTCTCCCAGAGTCTGGCAGGGGTGGAGATGCCACCACCCCTGATCTGTCTGCCTCCCAGATACCTCCACTCTGCGCCCAGGCAGCCTGTGTTTGTGAAAGTTGAGGGAGGGGTGGGAGGCCTTCGCATCCCCATTTCTCCCTCTGGCACTGGGAACCTGGCAGGGAGCATTTACACCTCCACACACATGTGATTCATGTTCCTGACCACCTGGGTCCAGAGTTAAGGTGATTCTTGCCCAAAGCTGCACAGTACAGCCCTGGGCAGTGAGACCATGACCCTTCCTCCCTGCAGGGCAGAAGTCCCAAAAGGCTGACAGCAGGGTCTTGACCTGTGTGTGTCCCCTGAACAGAGCAGGAGCTGGGGACAGAGAGGCACCTGGGTTGGAGACAGGGCCCAATATCAGATACCCTACCCCCAGCTCACCCTGTTTGAAGGTGGCAGTCTAGTCCATTGGTACTTTCAGTTCTGGTCCAGGCCACCCTAGTGGAGGTCTGGTTCAAACCCCTTATTTATAGAGAAAGAAGAAGATGACCAGAGAGGCCACGAGCTCACCCAGAGCCCCACAGTAAGGTGGGGGGTGGGGGTCTAGGCCAGAACTCAGGTGTCCTGGTGTTTGGCCAGGGCTCTGCCTGGCAGCTGGTTAGGAGGGGGCAGGCTCCGTCTCTTTTCCCTCCACCACTGCAGTCACACTTTGAGCCAGATGTGGACACCTGGGTGGGTTGTGGGTTGGGGCATAGCAGGGTGGGGGTGGGTGCACAGACAGGTAAAGGAAAGGGGAGTAGAGGACCTGGTCAGAGAGCAGTCCAGAGCCGAGCTGGGGTGGGTGGACTGGGGAGCTCTCAGTGGTGTGTGTGTGGCTGCTGCAGGATTCTAGGGCCTTATTAATCAGTCTGAGGCAGCAGAAGATAAAAATACCGTGGGAGCACACTCCTGGAGGAGGGTAGCAAAGCAGATTCAGTAATGAGTCACAGAGCCCAAGCCCTAAATTTAGAAGGTGCTGAAGGAGGCAGCCGCCCCCGGGGAAGCACCGTGGAGATGCCCACTAACTGGGGGTACCAGTGCCTCAGGGCAGAGGGCAGTGGTTGGCAGGAGTCCCCGACACAGCAATGCCCCAGGAAAGCTGGGCTTCTTCTAGGCCTGGCCCAGGTACGAATTTTGGACCTCAAGATGAACCCTGACCCAGGGCACAGTCTTCAGCCCCACTCACTGACAGAGCTCCTAGCAAGCCTTCCCCACACGAGCCCTTCAAAGGGTCCTAGACACCAGCCCCTGGGGTGTGGACATCTCAGGACAGTCCTGCCCGCTGGTTGGGCACAGCCAGGCTCCCTGGGGCTTGCTGCTGTCCTGGGGCACTGTTGTCAGACACTGAGAAGGGGGCTGAGTGGATGCGAGGAGCTCATGCCGTTGAGTGAAGGCCTCCCCAAAGGGACCCATCCAGGCCTTTGTAGCTCTGTTAGGAACTGGGGTGGGGGGGGTGACGAGATGTTATAATGGTCACTTCTGCTTTATTCTCAGCCCTCCAGGTTCCAGGTGAACCTAGATTGTTTCTTTTTCTCCAGGTCAGAAGAGGGAGGCACTGCCTCCAGGTCAAGGAGCAGAGACTTAGAAAAGAGGCTATGCCTTGGGGAACCAGGGGTAAGGGAGCTTAGGAGACAAGAATTGATAGTAGCTGTGGCATTTATTGAGTGCTTGTTGCTTGCCAGGCACCGTGCTAAGCTCTCCACGTGCATGAACTCACTTCATCCCGGAGGCAATGATGTAAGTCCCACTTGTTCATAGAAGCCTACTTGTTCATAGAAATTTGAGTACCAAGACAGAGAGGTTAAGTAACTTATTCTAGATCACACAGTAAGAGGTTCTAACCCAGACGACCTAGCTCCCTAGCTCAGGCTCTTAGCCATTATGCTAGACTGCTGAGCAGAGTGTTTTACCCTATCTGTGCTGCCTCCTCTCCTTGTCCTTCCCTCCTGGGAGCTTCTCTCTGGGCCTTGCAGAATCTTGATGCCCAGGGTGCTCCTAGGCTTGGAGGAAAGAAGAGACTAACAGAGCTCTACTGCATGCACCCCCCACCATGCAGAAGTCCACAGTTTATAGAGCCCACCCAGCTGCCCCAGACCAGGAGAGAGGCATCTTAAGCACCTCAGCAGGAAAACAGACCAGAGAGGTGCTGGGCCTTGTCCACAGTCAGTGGGGCCCAGAGTAGAACCATGGAGACTCCCTCTTTGGGAGGGCCCCAGACCTAGATGGCCAGCACCCCCTCTGCAGGCCGGGTCCTCCTCCTGCTAATGTCTGTTAGGCATTGCTGCCTGCAGGAACCCAGTTCGATTGCTGGGTCAATGCAACCTTCTGAAAGCCCTGGAGTTCTCTGTCAGAGGCTCTTGATCCATCTGCCTGACCCCAGGCCCTCCCTTCAGCTCCGTGCTCAGGCTGGGTGGCACTGGGGGTGGAGGTGTCTTTATGTGTCTTTGGGGAGGACTAGGTTGTCTGGCCCTTTTACCAGGGCAAGAGCTCCAGCCCTGGGATGACGCCTTCTTTTCTGGAAGCCCCCACACCTTCCTTCTTTTGGTTTCTTCATATTTTTTCATCTCAAAGCTGAACCCGCAGTGCCCTGACAGAACAGTTTCCACCTCCTGGAATTAGTGGGGCCTCTGGGGGAGCTATTAGTATCACCCTTGAATGGGGGAAGGGTCAGAGGGCCCATCCCCAAACCCCTAGGCTATTGTTCCTGGGGGGAAGAAGCTCCTTTGACTGGCCTGCTTGAGGAGCTCAGACCTGCTGGGGACACAGCCTGGCCCAGGTGTAACAAGACTTCCCTTGCACCCCTTTTTCCCCCTGCCAGAGATCACACATGGGGATACCACGGATAGGTTCTGTTTCTTGCTGGGCCTTATTTTCCTCATTTTTCAAATGGGGCTAAGGAGTCCCAGCATGACCTTCCACCTAAGGTTATTGTGAAGGTTAGAATGAGTGTGGTAGACTCTTACTCTGCCCCAGGACCTCTTCACAGAGAGGATGTGCCAGGTCATTTGTGTGTGTGTGTGTGTGTGTGTGTGCGCGTGCACGTGCACGTGCGCGCACAACAGCTGTAACCCAGGTGCTGACCGCATTTCCAGGGCAGGTAAGAGACTGAGGTCTGTGAGGGGACTGGTGTGTAGCTCTTTGAGGCTGTGTGATGTGGGTATGACAGGGTCCCAGGTGTAAGGTTGCCAGATTTAGCAAATATTTGAAACATGCTAACAATGATTTTCCTTATCTGAAAATCAAATTTCAAGATGTGTCCTGTGTTTTATCTGGCAACCCCACTTGGGTGACCTGCCGTGCCCAAGCCAGTGTACCCCTTTTGGACTCCCACGCATGGGACTGAGATGCTATGTGGCTGTGTGGACTGAGACAGGAGATGGGTGTGATCGTGAAACCAATTGGTATCACTTCAGTGGGGCTCCAAAAAGCTTCGATACCATAGTCCTTTATGTCAGCATGGAGAAGAAGTCAGCGAGAGCAAAGTTGTAGATAAGAAGTGATTTATGAGAATAAGACCCTTGTGAGGTTTACAAGCAGGTGGGTGGGAAGTGCCCCCAGAACTTAGTGGGCTACAGTTTTATAATCAAAGGGAAAGTGGGGAGGGGGAGAAGACCTTCTTTGTCTCTCTTGAGTAGACGTGACATTTTCATCATCGGTTCCTCCCCTAGACAGAGCAGGGAACTTTACTTGTCCCTTCCCATATGGTTAGGCCAGGACTGTCATAGCACTTTCGAAAAATATTTTCAGGTCTCAATACAGTGAGGGTCTTTCATTTCGAAAAGTCACCTTCCCATAAATGATGGGGTTTTTTGTGTGTGCACAGAGCCTGTTTTGGGGGTCATTAACTTATTGAGCTCACTGGTCTGGATGTGGGTCTCCTGCCACCATTGTTTTATTATTTGGGGGCATGTCCTGTGCTTGTTGCATGGTTTTGTTGCTAAGCAAGCCTGCTTAGTTTTGTGGTTAAGCAAACCTGCTTTTTCGAGTAATCATTAATTTACAGGAGTTTCCCATATTTTTCTACTTATAATCCCCTAGTGGGATTAACTGTTTAATCACTTATTTTTGTCTCTCTATTCTGTCCCTATCACAGCACTTGGCTGTGACAGCGTCACCAGTAGGAGAAGGGGTGTGGGTAACTCTGTGTGCCTCTCTGTGATTCCCTCAGTCTCTAGCAGCTCACTCAGGGCAGTGTTTGAGCTGTTTGCTCAGTGAGGCCCAGTAGGGGTAGGAGACCCACCCTGGGTAAACACTCAGATCCGGCTCCAGGTGGGACTAGGGTGCTGAACCTGTTGCCACCTGCCATCAAACTGTAAAGGACACATCCCTCAAGGCCATGCCAGCCCTGGGGGCCTCAGGGTGCTCTGTCCTCAGCCCTTCCAGGGGGGACCTCTGGAATCACCTCTCTGCTGCTTCCTGGTGACATCACACAGGTCATTGCTCAGTCTTCTAGAATGGTGCCCCCAGGATACTGCCTCGTTCCCCTAGGCAACCTGGGAATTTTCTCATCCAAACTGGCAAGGCCGGTTACCCCAGAGGAGAGGAGCTGGGGGAAGCAGGGGTCAGGGAGGCCTTCTCCTCATCTCCCAGAGGGAGATCGAGGCAGCCATCCGTCTGTCTGACTAGATGGTGAGTAGGAGGGAGCACCAGGAGCAAGTCAGGGCCTGGTAGCCCCTCATTGTCTAGGACACTTGGGCAGGGGAGGAATCTTGAAGCAAAGAGGGTTGTGACTGCCCCAAGGTCACCCCCAGGGTAGTGAAAGGGGTGGCATGTAGTGGGGAGCAGGGACAGAGCCTTGGGTTAGGAGCTGGGAGACCTAAGATCTTATCTGTGCTCTGACCCTGCTGCTTGGGCCTTTGTTTCTCCATCTGTACAGTTTGGGGCTGCAGCCAGATGATGTTAGTCTGTAGGTCTTTAGTCCTGATGGGAACTCAGAGAGGGGAATTGAGAGAGGAGTGTTATGGACCAGGTCATGGATGGCTCCAGGCAGGTGTCCTGACTCTGTTCCAACAGCTGGCAGGGGTCAGTGAGCAAGAACAGGTGTGAATATCTCCAAACAACCCCTCACCCCATTCCGGGAGTCCTACTAGGTAGTTGTGTCCCCAGATGGCTTCTGTCTTACTTTGATTCAGGGGCGTCCCTATGTCTCCTACACCTCAGCTTCTCTCTCTTGTGAGGGAAACATGTAAAACCCGCACTTGCTCAGCACCCTGGGTCATGATTCCTCACATTCTTATGATGCCTCTCAGCTTGCTAAGCACCTTCTCTTTCTCATACACGCTCCTGCCTTCCACCCCCACTCTGAGTCCTGCTTGGTGCTGTCCCCATCCTGGGGCTGGGGCCTGGAAGGGCACTTCCACCCAATCCACTTTCTGTTGAGGAGCCCTGTGACTGGGACAGGGGCTGCAGGGGTCAGACAGGGTCGTGCTTCACCAACCTTTTGCACTGTTTACTCTTTCACGAGAACCTTACCAACCATCCTATCAAGGTGTTTCCTTAACACTTTTTGCAGGAAATATGCCATTTTTGAACAGTGTATTTATTTCTCCCTACCTCTCCCCTTCCAATTTATATTTTTAGTTATTTGGGGTGAAACCAACATGTATACAACTCTTTTCCTTGCAATAATTCTCAAGAGAGTAGGTATTATTATTCTAGATGAGGAAATTGAAACTCAGACAGGACATGTCACCTGCTCTTGGTCATACGTTTAGGAAATGGTATCAACAGGATTTGAACCCAGGTCCACTTTGCACTTCCAGGCTGTGGGAAGCAGGGATTGACAAGTCCTAGGACTCCTCTCCAGGCTCCTCCCCCAGGTCCTCCATCCCAGCCCTCCTAGCCTTCTCTCTGCCGCTCAGGGGTGTTTGAGACGGGATATGAATCTGCTTTGATCCAAGCATGTTTGGGCGGTTGTTATGAACCTTTGAGCCAGAGATACCTAAATTCCTGGGGGACTGGGAGAGCCTGCAAGGGCAAATTGTTGATGAATGAGGATTTATGCTCCAGCCAGCCTGGCCTAAGCCTGCAGGCAGGTTGAGCCCAAGGCATGGCCACCTGATCCCAAGGGTACCAGGTCACCCACCTTTTCTGACCTAAGACCCAAAAGACTCATTCTTGGTTAATCTATATTTGGATTTGAGTGCTGATATGATTTCTGCCATCTCAACCTCCCTGAATTTGTGTGTCTCAGACTGGCAGTGCTCTCGGGGGTGGAGAAGTCCTGTGAGCCTGTCCTCACTGCTATCTCCTGCTGTCACTTCAGCCTTATCTCTTCCTCCCAGGACTAGGCAATGGGGATGAGAGGTGGACTGTCCTGGTGCCTGCTGTCAGCTGACGTGTGTCACTGGGGCCCTGAAAAGGCAGGAGCCGCCAGGCCAGTGCTCCTCTCCCTTTTCCTCATGGCAGAGCCCAGAGGCTACAGTTCACAAAGCCGTCTCTGTATACCCCTCTTTTGAGTCTTTCATCAGCCTCGGTATGAGGCTGTCAGATAAAACTATTGAAGCCAGGGGAGGGGCAGGGAACTGCCTACGGCTGGGGTGAAGGCAGAGGATGTGTATAGCAGCGAGCCAGAGCCCTGGCCTCTTGAACCCAGAGCCCACCCCCACCCACCCCATCCCCAGGCCACCCACTACCACACACTTAAAGAACGTGGGTTAGAAGGGCCAAGGATGATTATCTGACTGTGCTGCTAACACTGGAGATCCAAGGTCACGTGGGGACCTGCAACTCATTTTACAAGATTTACTTTGCAGAATGCCCCTTGGGGTGACTTGCCATCACAGTTCCCTCCTCATCCCCTCGACTTTTAAAATTGGGCCTGATTCACAAACGTCTCAGAGCCCTAAGCACTTGAGGAAGAAACACCTCTATTTGTGAATCCACCGTGACAACTCCTCATCTTTCTCTAGCACCTTTAAGAAAAGCTGTTCCATCCTAGAACTCCGGGATGGTGAGGCTAGGAGGTTATACATTCGGATGCTCACATTCTACAGATGGGAAACTCAGGCCCAGAGAGATGGGGCAGCCAGAGCCAAGGAAGGAACCCTGGGGTGGGAGGAGGCTGAGATCTGGGATCTCGGCAGGATGGCCATGTACTCACTGATGACCCTGGGCAAGTGATGGGGCTCTTGTGCCCTATTAGCTGCCCATCCAGGGGAGCTCACCACGAGTGATCACTAGTCACTAGGGTAGTGAATGCTCAGCCTTGGGCCTGTTGCCACACTCATATTGGCCTGGCCTCAGAGAAATTGAGCTATTGGCCTCAGTTAACACAGAGCAGCGGGAGACAGAGCTAGCACTAGGACCCAGGGGGCAGGTAGCAGTCTCTCTGGCTGGAAGGGGTGGCTGGAGTGCTGGTGGACATATCTCCCCTGTAACTGTGGAGCTCTGGCCAGCTCTGCCTGGGGAGAGCCAGGGAGCCCCAGAGCTCTGGAGCCAGATGCTCTGGAAAGCCTAGTTTTTCTCACATCCTGGGAGGTGTGTGAATACGTACAGGGGTGCTCAGGTGGACTGGGGGTGGGCAAGGACCAGAGTGCCGGACTGGAGGAGGATTAAAGCTCCCAGCGGGGAGTGTGATGGGAGTGGAGATTTTGTCCAAGTCTAGCCACCTTGTGAACCTTGAGGCCAGTGGTTGGTGGGAGTGTGCCCATCTTTGGGTCTCAGAGGTGTGGTGTGGGGATGTCTCTGGGTGGTTCTAGGGACCAGCTGCTTGTGTGTCTTAAGTAGGCTGTTGCAGAGGTGTGTACCTGTGAGTGTGGGAGGGTGTTGGAGATAAAGGGTTCACAATTAACTTCCAGAATCCCCCTTCTAGCACCGCCTCGCTCTTCCTCTCAGAGCCCTATCTATCTTGGACCCTCCTCAATCCCTGCCTGAGGACTGGTCCGGCCAGGTCCTCTTCGGGGGCGATGGGGGCGGGCGCTAGGACCCGGCTGGGCGGGGTGGGGCGGGGCTCCAAGCCCCGTCAGCTGTACCTCCGCAGCCTGGAAAATACCAAGCCCAGGCGAGCTGAGCCCCCGGAGCCCCTAGCCTAGCCCCGGGGGAGGGAGGAAGGTGGGGTGGGGGTGGCGCGCGGGGCAGGGGGACGCGGGGCGGGGCCGGGCGGCGGGACCCACTGCTCCTCTCCCCAGAACCCCCGCGCGGCCCCGGTCGCCCGGCAGCGGCAGCGGCGGCGGCAGAGGCGCTCGCACCCCCGGCCCCGGCTGGCCCCGGCGAGTAGCGGGCACAGGTGAGCCTGCCGGCCCCGCGGGCGCCCCACCCCGCCCCCACCACCGGCCCCGCGCGCTTCCCGCGCCGGCGCCGCTGCCGAGTTAGTTGAGCCAGTCCGGCCAGCGCTGCGCGGACCCCACCGGACCGTCTGTCACCTCGGGTCCCGGCCTCCCCTGGGTCCCGACGGGCTTCCCCCGCACCCCGACACGCAGCCCCCACTCCGGCTCCCACCCCCAGCGGTCTGAGGTCGCGCTTTTGCGGAGAGAGAGAGGGGCATACTGCCCAGTGGCGGCGGTGCGCGCTGGCCAGGGGGCCAGCCCCTGCTTCTCTCGAACTCGCTACCTGCCGGGACCCCGGACAGCCGCACGCGCGCCCGCAGCGTTCTGACTCCGGTTCCCAAACCGGTCTTGCAGGTCCCTGGAAGGTGGCGTCAGCATCTGCAGCCGCGTCGACGCTGTCGGAGCCTCCGCGGAGGACCCAGGAGAGCCGGACCAGGACCAGGGCCCTGGGCCTCCCCATGGAGCAGTCAGCTGCCTCCCCAGAGCCCCCGGGGCCTCGGCCAGTCCTGGGCCGCGACAGCGTCCAGGTGCCCGACGACCAGGACTTCCGCAGCTTCCGGTCAGAGTGTGAGGCCGAGGCGGGCTGGAACCTGACCTACAGCAAGGCCGGTGTGTCTGTGTGGGTGCAGGCTGTGGAGATGGATCGTACTCTGCACAAGATCAAGGTAGGGTGGCCCAGCAGCAGGTGCAGCCGGCACTGCGCCCTGACTGCCTCTGACTGGGAGTCTCCCGGTCCTCCAGCAGGGGTTCAGACACCTGGCTGTGCACCTCAGAGTCTCCTGTGAGAACCCAGGAGGCACAGTTTGCTGGGCAAGCCCCCATCTCACAGATGGGCCAGCTGAGGCCTGGAGACAGGGGGTGTGACTCACTCAGCCGCTGCCTGCTCAGGGAGGTGGGCTGCTGCCAAGCCCACCTAGGAGAGTGGTCTCCCTCAGGGAGCCCTCTGCCCTTGAAGCCTTTCCCAGGTCCTGACTTGAGTCATCTCAGGTGGGAGACTGAGCCCTTCAGTCCCGAATTCCTGATTCTCTCAGCCTGAACTAGGTCTCTTTCCCCACTCTCTGCACTTCTTCCTGCCTGATGCCCTGCTTCTCCCTCTTCCCTCCTGACTGTCCCCTGAGTCTCTCCTGCAGGGACTCAGGATCCTGGCTGGCAGATCCTGAAAGCGGGGCTTAGATGTCCCTGCCTCACACGGGGCCAGGCTGGGCCGGCAGGCTGGGGAAGGAGGGACCACGGTGTAGGCCAGCAGAGGCAGGGAAGATGCAGGCATATCTGGCCTCTCTCAGTCATCCACTCCACTCCTCACAACCCCATGATTTTCTTCTCTTTGTCAAAAGAGGGCCGGTTTGGGTTTTGGGACCCTGTGAGCCCACCTCCCCTGGGGGACTAGATGGGGAACAGGCTAGTGAAGACTCTGATGAGAGCCCTCAGTGACTGCCTCCAACACAGCACATCTGGCATTGCTGTGAGTGCCACTTTTCAACGGGGCAGGCAGGTCTCCCTTCAGTGGGCTCCTGGGTGTGCCCTCCGCTCTGTCTTGCCTCAGCCTTCCTGCTCTCCTTCTCGAACACGTGGAGAAGTGTATTCCTGTGGTGGAAGCTGGCAGAGGTGGGAGCAGGGCACTGGACTTGGAGAGCACTCCTGCCCTCCCCCCACTCCAGCCCCTCCTGCCTGGGACCTGCCCTTGGATTCGGATTTAGCTCTGGCATCAGGGCCTCATAACAGGGCCAGAGATGTCTGACCTTCCCTGTCTGACCCTGTGCCTTTCTGTCTCACTTTGTCTTAGTCATTTAGAGCTTTGTCCATCTGTCCCCACGTAGGCACCTGGCTCACCCATTCTGCCTTACCTGCTCCCTTCTTGACTCTTTCTCTGCACCCTGGCTATCTGACTGTCTTTTTCTCTCCCAGTTCCCATGTGTGTCTCCTTTTCTCCCTTTCTGGGACTCTCTACCCAGGCCTGAGGACCCTGGGCTGGGGGCTTCCCCAGAGCTGGACTTGTGTCTAAGTCTGAGGAGCAGGGAAGGGCAGGGCCACTGGTATGTTCCAGCTTAGTGCTCTCCAGGGACAGGGACACGTCCTATCCTTTCCGTCCTCAGCATCTAACACAGACCCAGCAGGAATGTTGGTTGAATCAAGGATGGAAGGAAGGAACAAACGAAGGAACGAATTGAATACAAAGTGAGCAAAGTTGTTGTGAGAAAAAGGTTGTTTTCCTGCCTGTAACCTGGGAAAGACTCAGGCTGTACTGTGCCATGGGGTAGGGAAGCATAATCTCCCCATCAAGCTGGCTTTCCAGAAGGAATGGAAGGGGAAAGTCTGAACTGAGCCCGGGACTCCCACCCTCTGTGTCAACAGAGTGGAGCTTCCTCCTCCATCTGGCTTGGTTAATGAATAAACCCAGCCCCGTCCAGGACTGGAATTGGTGAGTCTGGGAGCCAGACCTCCACAATAGACCCCTTGTGGCCATATCAGATTTGCCAGGTGTTCTTCCCTGAGAGTAGAGGGGATTGGGAAAACTGGGGTATTGTGGGCTTGTAGTTAGGGCGTACACCTGACCTCTTTCCCTCTCAGACTGAGCAGAGGTTGGAGGTGCCTTTGCAATCCCCATTTCAAATTCACTCCTTACTGGAGTGCAAGTCCAGAGAGGAGCAGGGGCTAGCCCAGGCTCACACAGCCAAGCCCCAGCCAAGCCAGGCTTGGAACCCAGATCGCTAGCCTCCCTGCCTAGTTCTTTCTTTTGTGCTCCCTACAGTGAAGGGGGCTGGGGCCAGGAGGTGAGCAGAGCTGGGGCCTAAGGAGGGTGCTGGGCCTTGGCTCAGGGAAGGGAGGTGATCTCGAGATCTCAGATCCCCTCAGCACAGCCATGTGGAGCTCTGGGGGACAGGCAGAGGTCTCCAAGCTCCCCAATCCCCAAGACTCCAGGAATCTTGTTTCCAGTAAGAACCGCTGCTCTGAGTCGAGCATTTATCTGCATTGCTTGATTGACCTTCAGACCAGTCCTGGACTGTAGTAAGCATATCTCCAAGCTACAAAGAAACTGAGGCTAAGAGAGGTGAGGTCACTTGCCTGAGGTCACACAGCAGCTAAGGTAGAAGTGGAACCCAGGTCAGCCTGGCTCCAGAGCCCCTGCCTCTGTCCACTTGGGCTCACATCTTCGTCAACATTTTGGCATTTGACCCCGTCGGTAACTCTTTGAAGGACACGGTGTTCTCATCATCCTATTCCTGTTGATAAATGAAAAAGCTGAGGCCCAGAAAGGGGAGTGGCTTGCCAAGGTCACACAGCAGGTCTGAAGCCAGAGTTCCCAGGAATGATTGGGTCACTCCAGGAGACTGGGACTCAACCACAGGTATTTGTTGAGCTCCCCACTCCCCACAGCCGATTCTTGGTCTGTCCCCTGAGCTGGGAATGGCAGCTGCCCACTGGACATGCCCTGCGCACGTGAATCTAGGGTGGGGGAGGAGCCACCTAGCTGCCTACCTGATTGATTTTCTCTACCTCACCCCGCTTCCCCCAGACTTATCTTCTCCCTACCCCTGTGTCCAGAGGTTCCTGGAAGTCACTGTGGCTCTGGCCCAGCATTTGGAGCCAGAAGGAGGGACAGAACTGCTGGAGGCCACCTCTGCCCTTTCCCTCCCTCTGGTCTGGCCTGGTCCCAGGCCTGCACAGTGCTCTGAGCACCAAAGAGGAGGCAGATACCGCCTCCTGTGAGGTCAGGCCTTGTCCCAAAGGCCGATGCTGAACCCGGATCCTGGGCCCAAGGCAGAAGGCTTCTGGGCACCTGACTGCAGGTCTCTCAGTGCCCAGGCTAGGCTTCCTCAGAGCTGCTGTAGAGGAGAGAATTGAGAAACCAGGGGGCTGTCATTTATTTGAGCAGGGCCAGCTGGAGAAGGGGCTGAGGCCCAGTCCTGGTTATGGTGTTCTTAGGTTCTGTGTGTGACTGTGGGCACATCCCTGCCCTCTCTGGGCTATTTCTCCATCTGTGCCATGGGGCTCTCCTGGCTCCAAGAGCCTCTAGACTCAGTACCTATGCTGGGTCCCATGGAGAGGGATGTGGCACAGGGGACGGAAAGCTGCAGATGGCATGGCATGGCCGGCCCAGTCCTGCCCTGATGCTCACATGCTCAGGCTCTCTGGTCCCGCTGTGCACCTAGCCACCTGAGAGCAGAGGGTGGCCAGACCTCCAGAGGGTGGAGAGAGACTGACAATTCCAGATGGCTCCCTGCCCACTGCATGAGGTGGATATTCACAGGCTAACGACTGAGGCAGGATGGGTCCCCAGGAGTAGGGGCCTTGAGGGCCTTGGCTGGAGCAGGGGTGTGAGGTCTCCTGGGGGAGCATGGCTGAGAACCTGAGGTTCCTCTTGCCACAGGAAGCTGAGCAGTGGGGACCTATCTCTTCTGACTTCCTGTCCTACGACTGCTCCTCTTCCCCTTTGGAGAAAGCTTGGTGACCCCTGTCTGACCTGTCTCACTGTCTACCTGCTTCCATGCCACAGCCTCCTGGGTTCCAAGCTCTTAGGCTAGTGCTCAGGTCTGTCCTCTCTCAGCACCTCATTTTCTTCCCCTGTGAAATTTGGGATCATCTCAGGGATCTCCAAGGACCCTTCTTACTCTTAATGGTCTATGGGACTCAAAAGGGTCATGGGGATGGTGGAGACAGTCACAGGGCCAGGGGTTTTCTTCATGTGTTTCCACTGAATCTTCACAAGTGTCTTGCGAACTCCATTGAACAGATGTGGAAGCTGAGGTTCAGGGCAGGAATTCACTTGTGCAGTCAAACAACTTGAAGGTGGCTGAGGCAGGATCAGAACCCAGGTCCTTGAGACTCCAAGGCCAGGATGGCTTCAGTGTCTCGGGCCTGCTTATTAGCACCACTGGGCCCTTCGATCTCCTGGACCCTGTCGCTCAGAACCCACCCCTCTCTCCTGCCTTAGGTCTCCCAGTGCTGTGTCATTGTGAGAGGGTACCCTGGAGGGGTCCCAGCTAAGCAAGAGCCAGTCCTTACTGTGTAACCTTGGGGTTCACTTTACCTTTCTGGGTCAATCTTCTTATCTGTGGTGACAGAGGCAGGAGTTAATTGGGTTTTAGGGGTTTGGATTTGGTGAGCTCAGGTTTAGACTGGGCTTCTGCCCCCTCTGGGGCTCAGTTTCCCTATTTCTCTAGAAAGATGCTGGGCAGGTGGTTTGTAGAGCCTGGCCTTAGGTCATGGTAAGGGTGTCAGGGTGAGAATGGAGAGCTAAAGCCTTGCTGGCCTGTGCTGTCTGAGAGGTCCCTAGATGGGCTCCTGAGGCCCTGAGAACCCCTGGCCTGGATTCCTGGATGGTTCTAGCTCTGACTTGGTGTAGGGGCAGCTGGAGGAAGTTGTCCAGATCTGTCCTTAAGAAACAAGGCTCTCAGAGAGCTGCCCTCCCAAAGCCGGGGTCTGGATCTTCAGGTGGAAGAAATCAGAGACAGGAAAGTTCAGAGCTGGCTGGAGGCTTTAGGGAGGTGTTCCTGGAGGTCCTTCCTACAGGGGGGAGAGAACAGGGTTCAGGGTCCCGGCCATGTGGCCTTGGGCAGATCCTGCTCCTGCCCCAGCTTTAGCTTCCTCATCTGTCGCATGTGAGCAGCTGTGCTGGCCTGCCTGTCTTTGGGCACTTCGTTCAGGTAGGAGACAAAGAGGGAAATCAGGATGCTGGAACAGACACTTGTCACAGGAGCTGCAGAGACCTGGAGGGGGCCTCTGAGCCATCCCTGGAGACCAGGGAAGGCTTCTCAGAGGAGGAATGCTCTGGTGATCGGTTTGGAATTGGGTTGAGAGTGAGGAGTACAGATTTGACAGCACTGGGAACATTTCATACAGAGGAAGAGCTATGTAAAGGCCTCCGAGGAAGGAAACAGGGCGATGTTAGGAGAACTGCAGGTGGTATATTGTGGGGCTTGGAACTCAGACAGGTGGAGGTGATTAGACAACTAGATCAAGGCTCTTGAATTTGGGTCCCAGAGGTTCTAGGCTACTGGGGAGGGTTTTAGACAAGGTGGGTGGTAGGAGGAAGATGCTGCTCTATTTGTCTGCACTGACATGCCAAGGCCTGCACTAAAGTAGGGCCTGTGGGGAGTGGAGCACGGGATTGCCTCCAGAAAGATTTAGGAGGGATAAAGGACAACATGGTGGTTATAGCATAACTCTTGTGCAGGCTGGGATGTGAGATAGTATAAAATATGCAGTCCCGGGGGGCAAGTAGCTGGTGGGGTGGTGCCTTCAGTCCGTGTCCATACTGGGCCCAGAAGAGCCCTCAGGCCCGCAGGCTGGCTCTGTGCCTCCATGACCAGCTCCCCAGGCTCTGGCTTTTAAACTTTAACGAGCCCCAGATCAGTTTCCAGCCGAGAGTCTTTAAAGTTTCAGGAGATGAGAGAAAGGAGGCAGTCCTGGAGACAGATGGGTTTTCTTTCTTCCCTTGTGTCTCTGTGCCTGGTAGAGCCACCTGGAGCCAGGGCTGTGGGTGCCGTGACACCAGAGGCCTGGCACTCCTTAGGGATCTTGGACCTCAGCTGGACATCTCCAGTCTGTTAATGAGGGGCCAGCAACCACAAGTGGAGTTAGAAACTCTATTCCCGCCCTGCTCTCTTACCTTTACCCCTGACCTGGGCAGGTGAGCACCACCCCTCACCCGCCCCCTCAACAGGTGAGAGAAAAGGTGCTCAGACCAGGCGCTGGACTTGAGGTGCCTGTTGTGCTTCACTTTCTCTCCTCAAGCATATGTGGTCTGGCCTCAGTGCTCCAGGATCCCTGGAGCTGCAGAAACACAGGCCGTGGAGGAAAGTATCAGGCCCAGAACTTAGTGGTGGGTCCTACACCAAATACAGACCCCCCTCACTTGTTATTAAAGAGAGGCTGGGCAGGTGGCACTGGGCAGTTGGAGCTGTTCTCTGAGGCTTTAGTATAACAGCTGCCTCCCTATCTCTCAGCCTGGCTCTCTGAAGGCAGCTACTTGTTACTTCTGACCTGTGTCTAGAATCCTCTGTCTTGGGGCAGTTGAACAATGCCTGCAAGTTTACCTCCTCCATGGGAAGTAGGGGTAAATCCCACCTTTGGTCTCCTCTGCATCGCCTGGGCCATTTAATCTCATCGTTTGAGTTTCCTGTCATCTAACCCTGGCTTTCTGAGAATCCCCTCCAGCCTCTCCTTGATGCCCCCTTCCTAGTTTTGGACTCTTCTAGATTGCCTCGGGCCTGGTACTGGACCAGAGAAGTGTTAAGTCTGAAGGCAGAGGCCTGACAACCAGAGCGAATGGAGTTCCCTTGTGTGTCTCCAGTCTTCATTCATTCAACATACTATATGGTGAACATGCTATACACCAAGTATATCCAGGAATTTAGTGGGAAACCAAACAGATCAGACCCTGTTGTCATGAGTTTACATCCTGAGGGGGAGGCAAGCATAAGATACCAGATGGTGTTTGTGTGTTATGAAGACAGGATGATGTGATGGGAGTTGTCTGGCCTTCTATATTTGGACCTTCTGTGTGTGGAGCTGGACTGTGGGTGCCTGTGTGTATGATCTGGTCCTTGGTTGGGTAGACTGTGAGCCCCTCAGGGCAGGGCACCTGACAAGGGTCATTAAATCCATATTGAGTGTGTGTGTGTGTGTGTCTGTACATGCACCTGAGGTGTGTGTCTGTGCCTCTGAGTGTGAGACTGTGTGTGTTTCTGTGTCTGGCATTACTCTGTGTGTGAGTCACACCCCCTCACTGCAGCAGAGTTGTCTCTGATCCAATTATGTCTCCTCAGCTGTCTTCCAGTGGCTTCCGCCCCCCCAGCTCAGCTCTGGCTCTGCCTCGGTCTTCCCCTCCCTGCTTCCCTGCAGCCTCCTGTCTTTGCCTCTGGGCCTCTCTCTGGGTCTCAGAGTCTCCCCTTAGGGTGTTTTCTATCCCTGTCTGTGATGGTTACTACCTCTACCTGTGTGTCGCTACTTGTCCCTTCCCACCCCCTTTTTTTTCCTGTCTCAGTTATTTATTCATTCAGCAAACCTCTTCTCATGCATCCCACCCACTCTACCAGCCTCTGCGCTGGTGCTTGGGGCCTGGGGATGGATCACACCTGAGTCCTGCTCTGAAGGCCTAGTGGAGAGACTGGTGAAGATGATGACAGCCTTCCGTGACTCCTCAGGCCATGAGAGGCGTGGGTGACAGCGTGGTGGGGGGCAGGAGTATCTGGGTAAGACCTGGGGGCCCAACAGGAGTAGGGGGCAGGCTGAGAAGGTCTTGGTGGGTGCGGACTAAGGGTGAGGAAAGAGTGGAGGCTGAGCCAGAGTGGGGAGGACATTTTAGGATTTGATCTTGAAGGCAGGGAGAAGCAGCAGAGGCTTTCAGGCTGGGCAGTGTCATCATCACTGGGTTTTATTTTTTATTTTGTTTGGCTGCACCATGTGGCTTGTGGGATCTTAGTTCCCTCACCGGAGATCGACCCTAGGTCCTTAGCAGTGAAAGCACAGAGTCCTAACCCACTGGACCACCAGGGAATTCCCGTTACTGGGTTTTAGAAAGCTCCTGGTCACAGGTCACAGCTTGACCTGGAAGTCCGGAAACCAGTGATGAAGGTGCGGCAGCAGTGGTCCAAGCAAGGATGGTGAGGCCTGCCTGAGTCTGGCAAAGTGAGATTGTTGGGAAGGCCATGGCCAGGCGGAATCCCAGGTTCCAGGCACAGGAGGGGAGCAGAGGCGGGTGGGCGTTGGGCTTGGGTAATACAATAGTGGACATAGTTAGGGTGAGCTCTGTGGGCTGTGCAGGGGGTGGTGCCCAGGAAGCCGTTGAAGATGCAGTCCAGAGCTTACTAGAGAGCTTTGGGAGCATGAGGCCACTGGCAGCCCCTGAAGTCCTGGGAAGTGTTTATCCAATTTGTCTCTGTCTGCTTGTCTGTGTGTCAGCCCTGGCCCCTGTCTTGTCTCACTGATCTCCCTGACTGTCTGTCTTTTCTTTCAGATCCACCCACTCTGTTCTTTCTCAGGTCTCCCTCCTCTGTCGGGCTCCCCCACCTCCCCCAGGGCTGGAACAAAGTGGCGGGAGCTCCAGACCAGGAGGTCAGCTTCTCAGAGGTCAGAGCAGGGTGTGCCTCAGATGCCGAGGTCTGGGGGGTGGGGGCGGGGGTCCAGGGAGGCTGCTGGAGACTAGGAGGAGGGCAGGGGGATGGGAGCAGAGTAGGGCTGAGTCACTCAGCCCTGGTAGAGAGCAGCAGAGGGGCCTAGCTTGGCCTGGCCTAGCAGCCTCTGCGAGCTGTGTTTCGGGTAGACATGCAGTACCTCCACCTCCCACCAGTCTCAGGAGGGCCACACTTTTGTAGAGAAGATGGGTTGAGGTTGTCTGGTGCCAGATGCTCTTCCCTTCAGAAGAGGCTTGTCTAGTCATTTTGCAGATGAGAACTATGAGCCAAAAGCTAGGGAAAGGAGACCTTGTGAGGGGCCCACACCAAACCTGCTACGTGCTTCCAGCTCCCCTTACTCCAGACAGAGCTGCCTCTAGCCCAGTCCCTAGTGGGGACTCCCCAGGGACAGGCCTTATCTGGCCAAGTGCTAGCCCACCTGGGATTCCTTGAGTCCTTGACAGAGCAGAGCCTAAATCTTAAAGAACAACTTTAGCAGTCGACTTCGGGTCACACTGGATTCCTGAATGGTTCTTCACTTTTCTCAGCCACCATTTACAAATGGGCCCAATCTTCCCTCCTCCTGGGTAGTTGAGAGGATGAAATTAGGAGAATTTGCAAGGCCCCAGCATAGCACTTGGCACAGAGCTGGCATGCTGTTAACATTTGCTGAATGGATGAATGAATGAACAGTCTGAGGTACCCAAGGGAGAGCTCCATTTCCTCCCGCTTCCATCCTTCTTCACTTGGGTTACCTTGTGGAACCGCATGAGCTCTGTCCTTCCCCCAGCCAGTCCAGGCCCTTTCCAGTCCAGCACCTCTGCCAGGAGCCTCTTCCCAGTCCTTACACATGGGTGCCATCTGCTGTACATTCTGTAAGAATCTGCTTTGGGGTGCCCCTCCCTGTACCTGCGTCCCCCTACTTTTCTCTGTCCCTGCCCTGAGCCCCCAGGTTTCATGCCTGTGTCCTGGCTGAGAATGGAAGGACTCTGAGTCCCCTCTGGCCCCACTCTCAGCATGGCCATACTACACAGAGCATTTCCTGGGCAGCCTCAGGCCCATCTCAGCTGAGTCCAGGCTCCCAGGTCCAGGGAACCAGAATCTCAGGGAGATTCTGGACCACACTTTTAACCTAGGGAAAAAAAATATAGCTTCTTTATCTTGTTTAAACTCTCTTGTACCAACAGTAACAAGAACCCCAAAATGAGGCACAGCCAGCCTCAATTCCCGAGTAAAACTTTTCCCTGTTTTCCTTCCAGCTCTCATTCAAGGGTGTAGATAATTTATATACAATCGAGCCTGTGGCATAGATACAAGTTTGTGTCCTCTTTTGTTCATTTAACATTGCATCTGTGGAAATTTCTTGCATTGCTACAGAATTATTAATTCAGGAACACTTCCGGCAGCTGCTGCCTGCCAGGCCTCTTCTGGGTTCTGCGGGGCCCCTGCCCGTGCCCCTGTCCAGAGGGAGCCCACTGTCCTTCCTCAGCAGCGGGGCGATAATCTTCAAGGTGATGTATCATTCTTAACTGAACCAGGCCCTGCTGTTGGTGGTGTTCCAGGTTGTCCTCCAATATATTTTGCTAATTACAAATGCAATATTATTGTCATGAATATTGTAACAGGACTTTTTTTCTTATTTCATACTACCCTCACCCCCCAACCCCCTGAGTAAAAATTTCGGTTCCTGGAGGTCCAGAAACTGAGTTAAAAGATACATTTTTAGGATTTTAAAAATATTTGCCAAATTGCTTTTCAGAATAGTGGAACCAGCTTTTGCTGTCTCTAATTGGGTAACAGTTTTACCATATCCTCATGAGCAGTGGGCATTTTATATATTTTTGCTAATTTACTGAGTGTAAATGGATGTTTCAGTACAGATTTAATTTACCTTTTTTAAAAATCAGAGTTATTAAAGGTCTTACAGAAAGCCCCAGAATCTCCCTTAACTAGTCTCTGCCCCCTCTCCCCACTTACTCTCCGTTTTATAAGAGGAGGAGGGCAGAAACAGAAGTCAGCCTCATGTGCCGTGGAGAGTTTGATGAGCGTCCAGGAGGTTTTCACAACGACCCTTCCTTCTTTCTCCACAGAGACCTGAGCGCCACCAGCCATGGCCCAGAGCTCTAAAAGCCGAGGAGCTCACATGGACTTGGTGTCTTTGGTGGCTCACCTGTCCCTCTTTCCACTCAGGCAACGTTTCTTTACTAAGCTACACCAGGCACTGGGGACGCCAAGACGAACAAGGGGCCAAGACGAATCGATGCATCACAGCGTTGCTGACAAAGGGACCCGGTGGGGCGGAGGAGCAGGCCCCAAGACCAACCTGCAGAGTGTAGGGACAGGGTAGGCTGCCTGGGCAGGGCGCAGCCGGGCTCAGGCGTGAGGACAAAATAGCGAAGACCCAGCGAGTGGCGGTCTTGGGAAAGCAGGCCTCAGCAGACCTCTCTCCTCTGCACACCTCCACCTCTGCTTCCCTGATCCCTGTGTCAGAGCCCTGGAGCTGCTCTTGAGATTTGGGATGGCTGTGAGGAGAAGGCCTCGAGGTCTCCATTCTGGGGCCCCAGAAACCCAGAGGCAAGGGCAGGTGCTCTAGCAGCTGGACTTCTTGTTGGTCCTGTGGGGCCTCTGGGAGGGGCGGTGGAGGGCCCCGAAGCCAGCGAGCAGGTGGTGAGTGGCCCTGGGGAGGAGGACTGGGAACAGAACCAGGGCAGAGGGGCTGCCAGCGCTGAGCCTCTCTTGTGCTGTGTGCCCTAGGCCAGTCTCTGCATCCTTCAGCATCTGGACTGACATGGTGATGGCAGTGCCTGGTGGTGGGCTGTGAGGGTGGGACCTGTGGACCTGTGCAGGGTCCTCCCACCCCCTCCCTGTCCTTCCAGCCTGTGGAGGGATCTGGGGTATTCTTGTTATTTTCAGCTTTGTTCCTATTCCTTTATCCTGCCTTTTGGTGTTAGCAGGCAGGGCCTGAGAAGTCAGGGAAAACTGTGGGGGCCTAAGGCTGGAGGCAGGGCAGCTGCCACCGGGGGCTTGGTGTGCAAGTCTCCTTTAATCCTCACAGCTTTACTCTGAGGGGAGGATTATCCCTGTATGACAGATGAAGATACTGGGACTCAGAACTGAAGTCCTTTGCCCAGGCCAAGGCCACACAGGCAGGAAGCGGCAGGGCAGAGGCCTGTCTGATCAGACAGCCTGGAATTGCTGTGAGTGTGAGCCTGGGAGGGAAATGCGATGGTTCCAGTCTTCTCAGAGGAGACTTCCAAGTGCAGAGCTCCAGGGCTGGGCTTCAGAAAAGCATGGCCTTGCCTTTCAGCCCAGTGAGGGCCAAGGATGGAGTCAGGAATTTGGTTCAGAGGAAGAATCGCTGAGCTTTGCCTCCTTGGTCAGCAAGTCCTTCTGAATACAGTGAGCACTTCATAATAACCACCAATTAACTAAGGCAGTCTCCAGCTGCCAGCATGTTTGTTTTTGCTGGGTCAGTCCTGCCTCTTGAGGGGGGAGCGTAAAGTTCTGATGCTTTCGGATCAGGCACTCCCAGACTCTGGTTCACTCCACCACTCTTAGCTTTGTGGCTGTGGTCAGTCATTGTGCCTCTGAGCCTCACTTTCGTCATCTATAAAATGGGGTTGATGATATCCATCAGATTGGGAGGGTAAGAGACAGTGTCTACCCAGGATGCACCTTGGCACCCCTGACAGCTGGCAGAGGTGGTTTGACCTAAATTTCAGCCCCTGTGGGGTCCAGGGTCTGGTGCTGATGTCTCCTTTATGGGATGATGAATTGGTGATTTAGAGTACTTGGTAGTGGTTGTTGAGATCTGTTATTTCTGGCTATGATTGATTTGATAGCTAGTGCACCACCCTGGTCAGGAGTGCTACTTCTGTGTTAAATATGGTTCTTTTGGGAAAGGGTGATGTGCTTAATAGTGGTTCTTCATCAAAACTGCTAAAATGCAACATGGTGAGAAGCCAGCACAGCCTGAGGGAGGTTTCAGAGCCCAAATGGACCCCTTCCCCTTCCCTGGGCCTCAGTTTCCCTGGTGGTAACCTGAAGAGGAATGGTGGAAGAGGTTATCTCTGGAGTCCCTAGGACTCTGGGATAATCTGTATGCCTCATACATTCCACGGGCAAGCATATCGGAGACCTGCTGTGTGAGGTCTCAGTGTCTGAGCCAGACTGGGATCCATCTGCCCTTGTCTCAGTTTCCTTGTTACTGCCCTGGCCATTGACCCTCAAGGTCACACCACAGCCCCATGGACATGACCTGACTTCTTTCCTTCTGTCTCGGGTCAGCCATCTCCCTGGGTCCCGGGAGATACTGCAGCTCCTCCCCCCCTACACTTCCCTCCTCCTCTGGACCATCTGCCAAAGAAGCACAGGGCTAGGGGTGGGAGAGAGGAGGAGGCGAGAGTGAGACACCGGGACGGCCCTGGATCTTGCCCTATACTGATTTATTTAAGCCTCTGGCCCTTTGCACCCACCAGTCTCACTGCTGGAAATGCCTTCTCTCCCCTTTCAGCAATTCAGCTCTGTTTAGCTGTTTACCCTTCCCTGCTGCCCAGTTGCAGACCTGGCATGCGGCAGAATACTCCAGAAGGTAGTGAATGGATGGATGGAAGGGCAGGGCCAGGTGAGCCAAGAAGGGCACCTGGGGCCCAGAATATAAAGAGATACATGCACACGTGTGTGGTCCTGGCCTTGTGGAAGGGTGCACGGCTGCTCGTGGAAGCCTGCCTGAGTAATAATAGCTACTGTTTTGGGGGATACCTGCCACGTGCCAGGCATATTGCATACATCGAAGTGAAAGTGAAAGTGTTAGTCGCTCAGTTGTGTCCCACTCTTTGCAACCCCATGGACTGTAGGCTACTGCAGCGCCACCATTGCAGCCTGGGTTCTCACCTTCCCAAAGGAGCCTACTGGTCTCCTTTTTCCATGGAATTCTGCGGGAAAGAATATGGAGTGGGTTGCCATTCGCTTCTCTAGGGGATCTTCCCAACCCAGGGGTTGAACCCTGATCTCCTGCATCGCAGGTAGATTTTCTACTGTTTGAGCTATCAGGGAGCTCATTTTTGTCTCACACATTATCTCATTTAATTTGATCACAACATCCCCACAAGATAGGTATTTTTATTATCCCCGTTTTTCATATAAGGAAACAAAGACTCAAACTAACTAAATCTTGTGCCTAAGGAGAAGAGTAGAAATTGGAACCTGGGATTGCCAGACTCAAAGCGTGCAGGAGTCAACCCTGATGGCCTTCCTTGCTTGTCCATTCCCTCTGACCATGGCTCTGTGGGGGTTCTGGGCAATCTCAGTTCTCTACATCAAGGAGTCTGGTGAGAGTGGAGTGTAGCGGGTACCGAGTCTAAAAATATCTTTGGTGTCACTTGCCCCCTCTGGGCCTCAGTTTTCTCAGCTGTAAAATGGCTGCATGTGAGACTTCCTGCAGTAAACCAGGCCTTAAGAGCTTTGCAGCCAAGCATGGCTTGCTCCCTGGCTGAGCAGCTCCGGCACTGCCTCCAGTTCAGTTATGGTTTCCAGGAGGAGCTCCCAGGTGTCCAGCCAAAGTGACTGACTTGCCCGGGGCCCAATGGCTGTGGATTCTGGCCACAGCCCTGCCCACCAGGTGCTCTCTGATGACTCACCTCTGCCCCCACCCATCCCTCCAGAAGTCTCTTAGAATTACTCTGCCCATGTGGCGGCTGCAGCTGCACACAGGAACGATGCTGGATGTAACCGACCTCTCTTGGCTCAGCCACGCAGCCTCCTGGGGGCTGTGGAAAGAGGCAGGCCCAGAGCCAGGCTGGTCACCTGGACTGCCTCGGTCTCCTTACCTGCCGCGCCACCACCGCAGCCTGGGTTCTCACCTTGGCAGCAGGCCCTGCAGCCGACCTTCCTCCCTAGGAATCTACCATGAGCTTGGGAAACCTTTGAAGTTTCCTTCTTTATCTTAAAGATAAAATAGCACACAGAGTTTATGCTCAGCTTGGTGCCTGTTCTGTCTTGTGCTCTGCGTGCTCCTCCCGCTGCCTGCTGTCTCAGAGCGAGGCCCCGGGTCCTGAACGACAGCGATCCAGAGGGACAAGAGGCAGTGTGGGCCTCTCTCAGTGTGCCCCCAGCCATGGGCGCAGCTGGCCCTGGGGGTGCTGAGGCTGGCTTGAGGGAGGAGGACTTCCCAGGTGGACTCTAACCTACAAAGCATAATTCTGTTGTCACTCCCTCTTCATACACTCATGGCCTGGGACAACATGTTTGAGGACTTGCAAAGCCAAACCAGCTTTCAAACTTGGTTTAGAGAAGTTCTGGTTTCCTGAGAAGTCACACGTGAGTGCTCCTTGAGGGTTAAGAGTATTGGAAGATCTGGTTTTAAGTTTTGCTGCTTTCTTGCTCTATGATTTGGACAGGTTACTTCCTCTCCCGAGCCTCGGCTTTCTGTTTTGCAGCACAGCGGAGAAGTTGGGGGTGAAGGGTGAGTGTGTGTGTTGACCGTCCGGTGCAGCACCTGGACCTACGTGCCGCCACACAGCAGTCACTTGCCTGGGTGCTCCTGAGGATGCAGGAGCCTCTGCCGTCTTATCCGTCCCATCCCTCTCATCGCTCTGTTTACTCACTCATTTATTCACTCACTTGTGTTCCATTCGTCTCTCTCACTCTGATATAGTTCCTGAGTCTTTCCTTGACTTTCGTGACCCTGACACTTAGAGGCCAGATATTTTGTAAAAAGCCCCTCATTTAGGGTTTGTCTGGTCCTCCTCATGATTAGATTTAGATCATGCATCTTTGGCAGAAATATCACATAAGTGGTGTCTGTATTCTTTTCATTGCATCCTGTCAGGAAGCATCAGGAGTCACAACTTGCCCTGTCACTAATGACATTCCCTTTGATCACTTGATGAAGGTGGTATCTGCCAGGCAAAGTGAAGTTACTGATTTGATGGGAAGGTACTTTGAAACTATGTAAATACCCTATTTCTCATTAAACATTCAATGTATTTATTTATTCATACCTGTATATACTTTGGTTTCCTATTTTAATCAGTGGAATATAATCTGTTACTATCATTTTTTACCTTAATATGTGAGTTGGCCCAGCTTTCACCCATGGTAGGGAACCAACTGTCTTGGTTTGCCTGGGACTGAGAGGTTTCCTGGTATAAGATCTTTCAGCGCTAAACTGGCAAATGCTGATGAGTTGGTCATGAAACCAGTGGGGAGCCATTCACACCGTCTCCTGTGTCTGCTAGGCAAGGTCCCTATCATTCTGTGAGTACACGGTCTTTACTCTCTGGCACAATAAGACGTTCCAGGCTCCTCCTGTGCTTACTCCCACCAGTCCCAGGATCACACATTTCTCCAAGAAGACCTGGAAGCAGCACCTTTTTAGTATTAGGCTGCAGCACAGGGCACTAGAGCAGATGGAGCTCATGCAGCTGACCTGCAGGCCACCCTGGCGCTCTGCCATGGCCTCTTGCTGGATTCCTGCTTTCCACACTGAGCTTCTCTGTGAAGCCTGACTCCCCGCATCTCACCCCACACAGCTGACCACCTCCTCTGTGTCCTCTTGGACGGTCCGGGCACCTCCCCATTTCGACACTAGTCTCCTCTCTCAACTGGAAGCCTCTGAAGGACAGGCCTCAGATTCGTCTCTGACTCTTCTGTGCTCTGCACAGAGCTGAAGCTGGTGAAATGACTGAATCTAGTCATACCTTCTTGTGGAGTAGAAAAGCAAACAGGGTGGGGAGGGAGTGAGTCTTTTCAGTCTGAAGCTGTTCTTCAATTTCAGTTTTCTTTTTTTTTTTTTTTAATTATTTATTTATTTGGCTGTGCTGGGTCTTAGTGGTGGCATGCAGGCTCTCGAGTCTTCATTTTGGCACGTGGGATCTAGTTCCTTGACCAGGGATCAAATTGAGGCCCCTCTGTGTTGGGAGCACAGATTCTTAGCCACTGGACCACCAGGGAAGTCCCAAACTTCGGTTTTCATGACTAAAATGAGGCTAATACCTCACAGTGATAGTGTGTAGAAAGCACTTAGGGTAGTACCTGGCAGGTGGTGAGCACACCTCTCAGGGTCTCTGGGGAATCTTTTATATTTAATTCTTTTCATTATTGAAGAGGCAGTACTATATATTTTAGAAAATTAGAAATATAGACAGCAAAAAGAAAATAAAACTATCATATGCTCATCATTTAGAGATTGCTGCTGTTAATACCTTAGCTTCCCAGGCCTTTTCTGTGCATAGATTTTTTCCGCCCCCCCAAATGTATGAGATTATATCATACATCCACTCTGTAACTTGCTTTTTCTTCAGGCAGCAATATCCACAATTTTGTTTCAGTAAATTTTCAGCACATCTAATTAATACTCAGATCATGTTCACATTTCTCCAGTTGTCCCAAATGTGTCCTTTTTGCTGTTGTGTCCAAGCCAGTATGCAATCCAGGACCGTACTTTCTATCTGGTTATTTGTTCTATAAATCTCAGTTCCTTCTTTATGACACTGATGTGTAGAAAGACTAGACCAGCAGCCCTGCAGAATGTCTCATCATCTGGCTTTGTCTTGTATTCTTGTGGTGACACTTAACTTGTTCCTCTGTCTGTTGTATTTTTGTTAGGTGAGGCATATCCAGGGCTTGATGAGTTCACTGGTGCCTAGAATACTCAATGGGTAGTGTCCTTCCTTGTCCTTTCATCACCATTAGTGGGCCCAAGGCCTAACAAGATTAGGGGGAAGGCGATGTGACCCGTCCCTCATGTGGCTGCATGTATTTACTTTTTAGTAGAAAGTAGTATGTCTAAACACCCAGTTCTGGGAAACCTTTTTAAGCTACACAATAGAACTCGGCCATTTGCCGAGGGGAACTTGATCCTGGGGTTTGGGCTTTCGGGTGAAAAAAAAAAAAATCACAGAACAAGGATATGGACTGAGTTTCATCTTGTTGAGTGTAAATGGTTCTGTTTTTATTTGCTTTCCAGACGTGTGATCTAGGTGAAGTCCCAGCTTTTTTTTTTTTTTTTTACTTTTTGGCCACACTCTGTGGCATGTGGGATCTTAGTTCCCCACCAAGGATAGAACTCGTGCCCCTTGTATTGGAAGGTGGAGTCTTAACCACTAGACCACCAGGGAAGTCCCAGCCCCAGCTTTGCTTCTTATCAACTGGGTGACTGTGAGCAAGTTCCTTAACCTCTTTGTGCCGTAAGTTCCTCTTTGGATTTCTTATCTGGCAGGGTTATTGTGTGGGTTAATTTTTTTTTTAAAAAGTTTCCTCTGCTCTTTTCTCCCTAGCTGGAAAACTCTTTGAGAACAAGGCTAGTAAGTAATAAGAATTCAAAGATGTTTGTTGGGTGAATTCCTTGGTGGTCCAGTGGTTAGGACTCTGTGTTCCACTGAAAGGGGGGCACGGGTTTGATCTGTGGTAGGGGAACTAAGATCCCACATGCCGCATGGTGTGGTCAAAAACAAAACAAAAACAAAGATTTTGTTGGATGGTGTAAAAAAAGAAAGGAGGGCAAATAGTATGGCCAGGTGATAAGTACCATGGGGGAAAGACATCCATTTAGGCATTTGTTTGTTCATCTGTGCTTTCATTTCATTTAACATGTACTCATGCCAGGCTCTGTACTGAATTGACAGCCTCTGCCCATGAAATTCAGGGGCCTGGAGGGCACAGATAAAGAGGAGGAGAGCACAGTGTATAGGAGTCCAGAAGGTCGGCTGGGTAATTCAGGAAGACTTCCTGGAGGAGGAGACCAGGACGAATGGGGAGGTTTGGTGGGGGCTGACATGGGGGAGATAGTGTCTAGATGCAGAGGCTGACTTTGTCTGGCACATGTGGCTTCTGGGAGGGCTGCATGGGGCTCATGGCAAGAGGTGAGTCCATGTTGGCTTCAGAGGTCACTGTTCCTCCCTGTCCTCCTTCTCCTCCTCCCCCTGCCCCCTTTGCCTGCATGCCTTCCTATCCCCTGATTAGCGCTTTGAGCCCTGTGTGACCCTGACAACCCGTGTGTCTGTCTGCAGTGTCGGATGGAGTGCCGCGATGTGCCAGCAGAGACACTCTACGATGTCCTACATGACATTGAATACAGAAAGAAGTGGGACAGCAACGTCATTGAAACTTTCGACATTGCTCGTTTGACAGTCAACGCTGATGTGGGCTATTATTCTTGTGAGCAGATGCAAGCACGCCAATCCCAGCCCCCTCCACCTCTACCCAGGCCTCCAGCCCAGCCTCTTCCTACCCGCTTCCCTCCTCACAGTCACTCCCGGGGCCAGGCTGCTCAGAGACCTGAGTGTAGAGATGTAGGGCTGCCTTCCCTGAATCCTTGTCCGCTCCCAGACACTTGAGCATATAGAAATGTGTACTCACAAACACACATGCACTCCCATGTTCATGCATGCACATTCCATGTGGACGGACAAACACACTTGCACAGAGTCATGTATAAAACCCACAGCCACATGCCACCTACTCACCCACCTACCCACACTTAATGGAGACACAATAATACCACTGTTTTCTCCTACACTCACATTCACATACACAAACAGATCAGGCCAGCAAGGTGAGGGCTCTGTGAGGTGGTGAGGAGCAGGGGAAGCTGGATGCAGGAAGGGAGAGCGGCTGTTTTGTCTCCTTCCTAGCTCCAGAAATTAGGTCTGGTGGGTGGGGTCCTTGTTTAGATCGGGGGAGCTGGCAGTTAACCAAGCATCCCTGTGTCTCTGGGCTTTGCCACCCCCTTTTAGGCAGGCAGGCCAGTGGTCTGGCTGAACTGTCCCTTGCCCTCCACAGGGAGGTGTCCAAAGCCCCTGAAGAATCGTGATGTCATCACCCTCCGTTCCTGGCTGCCCATGGGCACTGATTACATCATTATGAACTACTCAGTCAAACATCCTGTGAGTCAACCTGCCTTCCCTGCTGGGTGGGCAGGGGAAGGTACCAGGTAGGACTAGGCCAGCAGGCCTAGCCCAGGGAGAGGCCCCTGGCTGCTACCAAGACTTCTCTGTGACTTCAGTCCAGGCGTGAAGCCTCCTGTCCTTGTTTCCTGCCTATAGAGTGAGAATAATGTCTCATCTCCCTGCTGGGGCTTTTAAGCAGACGAGTGTGGACCATCACTCTGGACAAGTGGGTGGGAGGGGCTGGCTGGGAAAAAGGGAACAGGAGTGAGAGGTAAGGTCCCCTGGCCCTCCCTGAGGCTGAGTGTCTTGATCTCCATGGCAGGCAGGACAGGCAAGTGCAGGTGGCATGGGAAAGGATGAGTGTGTACGTGTGTGTGTGTGTGTGTGTGCTTATAAACCCTCACCCCAGACTGGGGTCTTTCTGGAGGGGAACAGAGGAAGTTTAGATGGGTAATGATGACCTAGTCTTGACTCCTCTCTTTCGTCTTACCCCAGTATCAGGCCTGGCCTGGAGTGGATGCCAGGGCATGTGAACCAATTCTGTGTGTGTGTTTAGTACTTACAAAGACACCACCTTTTCCTACACCTTGAGTCTCACCTACCTGTGCCTTCCATCCCCAGAAATACCCGCCTCGGAAAGACTTGGTCCGAGCTGTGTCCATCCAGACGGGCTACCTCATCCAGAGCACGGGGCCCAAGAGCTGCGTCATCACCTACCTGGCCCAGGTGGACCCCAAAGGTGAGGGCTTGGCCCCGGAATCCCATCATGGGATCCTTCCCTATATCACGGCGATGGGACTTGATCTAGTTGATCTAGTGGGATCCGGAAGGGCCTCTGTTAAGAGGTGTTTTGTATTTTGGGGCGTCTGTACCCAAAACGTTCTTTGAGCCAAAGTTTGAGACTTTAGTGTTTGGAAAAGCAAGGATCAAGGTGGTAGTCACTTCCCCAAGACGAAGCTTACAGCTCTCTTCCTGGACTCCTACGCCCCCATGCTCTGACTTACTCCCCTCACTGGCTGCTCCCCCTCTGTCTTGTTGGCTTCTATCCTGGAGGTCTGGGTTTCCCAGGTCCCAGTCCTTTTTCCCTTGGGAGGGCTCAGCCACTCCCCAGGCTTCTGTGGCTAGGTGACCACATGTCTCTCTGCTGAGATCCAGGTCCCTGTGGCCATTGGCCCCCTCGATGTGTCCCTCAGGACGTCTCTTAGGACGCAAGGCTCAATGTGTCCAATGCTGAACTGTCTCCCTTCCTAATGTGTCCTTTCTCCTGAGTCTCTTCCCTCTAGTCACTCGTGCCCAAAACATGGTGGTTGTGGGGGGTCCCCTCTTGTCAGCTCCCAAATCATTAATTATTATTGATTCTACCTCTTAAATAGCTCCTGGATCTGTCATTTCTTTCCACATTCAGTCACCCTGTCTGTCCATACAGATTTTTTCCAAAGGACTTATTTCCTTGTGACTCTCTTCTGCTTAAAATCCTTTTGTGATTTTTCCATTGCCCTCACAGTGAAGTCTAAGCCCCCTTCCCCAGGTTTCCCAGTCCCTTCTCACAGCTTATACCTTCCTACTTGTCTAAGCAACCCTTTCCCTCAGCCTAAAACACCTCTCTGCCCTTATTCATCCCTCCAGGGCTGCTTCACCTCCTCTATCCCTGATACCCAGAGGAGCTGCTGGCTCCCTGCCCATCCCCCTCTAGCAGAGCACTTGGCACACTGTCGGGCTCCCCTAGACAGTGAGTTCCTCTCTGGGTCCCCAGGGCTGGTCCAGGGTGGGTGTTGCTGAGTGACTGTGGAGTGAGTGAGGGAATGAATGAATGACTAGAGGAGGGGTAGGCTCTTGAGCATCTTTGCCTGGGTATCCCCCCAGCACCACTGAGGGTCCACTGGCCCAGGCCCAGAGGTCCCCAGCACCTCACTGAGTGAGTTTTTGGGTGTCAGAGGCAGAGCAGACACTTGGGGATGAGGCGGGTGGAGAATCGGGCCATAGATTCCAGGTCAGGCCAGGCTGGAAGAGGTCATGCAGCAGCTAGGCTTCCTGTGCCAGGGGGCTTAGAAGGACAGGCAGAGCAGGGGATGAGCATCAGGGCCATTCAAGATAGTGAGACTGGATATGAGAAAAGGGAGGTAAGTGTGAGTAGAGGGGAGGCAGCAGGCAGAAGCTTGATTGGCCAGGATTTTAACTCATGTGTGGCCTGTGATCACCTTGGACCCTGTGGTTTTCTTTCATGTAGCCCTTGGACTCAGCAGAGGGCAGAGACAGTCAGGTGGTAGAGGTAGAGGGTGTAATAGAGTTGAGCCTGAGGACCTTGGTCTGACGTGGAAAGAGGGAGTGAAGTCGATGAAGTCTTACAGGACTTGCCTCACTCTGCCCCCTCCCTATGGAGAAGAGTGTGTACTCCCTGGAAACCGCAGGTTGGAGTAAGGGAGCTGGTGTGTGTGTTTGTGGGGGGCTGGATCCCTACGGCTGCTGCTTCCTTTTTCTTCTCACTACCCTTTCCTGCCCTCATAGGCTCCTTACCCAAATGGGTAGTGAATAAATCTTCTCAGTTCCTGGCTCCCAAGGTGAGTGACCTAGGGACTTGGCGGGTGTGGAGGTTGGGGCGGAGAGCGTTCTGGGATGCAGGGATGGAGTCCGGGAATGGGAGTCAGGGGGCGGGGCCAGGGCTGAGGGGCGGAGTTACGAAACCCGAGCTGGAGTCAGGATCCTGGGAACTAACAGCGGTCTGAGCCGCTGGAGGGCGTGGGAGCAGACGGGGTGAAGGCCTAGGCCTGCTCCCAGCTCACCCCTTATCCGGCGGTACAACCGGTCCGCAGGCCATGAAGAAGATGTACAAGGCGTGCGTCAAATACCCTGAATGGAAGCAGAAGCATCAACCACACTTCAAACCGTGGCTACACCCGGAGCAGAGCTCGTTGCCGAGCCTGGCGCTGTCGGAGCTGTCAGTGCAACATGCGGACTCGCTGGAGAACATCGACGAGAGCTCGGTGGCTGAGAGCCGGGAGGATCGCACAGGCAGCGCGGGCGGCGAGGGCAGCGATGACGACACTTCGCTCACCTGAGCGCTGCACCATGGCAGGGACCTCGATACAATGGGGCGGAGCCCAGAGGCGGCGGATCCTCCCCCGCTTTCTCCCCTCCCCCACCTCCTGCGCCTCCTGGGGACGCTGGGCTCGGGCCCAGGCTGGCGCTGCGGCCTGGCTGGACACAGCCCCAATAAACGATCCCACAGCCTCATCTGGCTCATCACTGTGCCTGCTTCCCACTTGCTCGGGGCACGGGCACCGCCCTAGGCCCCGTTGTTCTACAGTTCATTTTGTTAATTTTATTATTGATCACGGGCTTTTGCTCCTTTAGACATCCCCATGTGAAGCGGGGGTGGTCATCAACTCTCCTGTTCGTGGTGTGTTCATTCTCCTTGTGTTCTTTCATTAGTTTACTCTTGATTCATCCACCTGTCCTTGTTGTGTGTTCATCCTGCCATTCACTCAGGCTCTTAGGCTACCTTTCACTGCTCTAAGAGAAGAAGCAGGTCTGGTCAGGGTCAGAGAATGGGGTTCTATTGTAAAACCCGCAGCCTAAGACTCCCTGGGTCCAACCTATGGACTGGGGGTCTGACACGTGCCTGTTGTGACAGGAGGAGGGGCAGAGGTCCTTGAATCTCAGACCACAGGGCTGTAGGCCCAGAGCTTAGGTTGGGGCAGCATTCTCTGGAGGAAGTTTGGGGGTTGAGGGGAATATCATCAGACTCCAGTGTAGTGAAGGGACCAGGCCCTGTGAATTGAGTCCTTTCTACCTCAGGCCTGTGCTAACAGAGAAGGTGGGGCCTCCAACCCCTTGCCAAGATGCCTGTCCCCTGGTCCTGTGTTCCCCATGGCAGCTTTGAAGTCTAGAGGGATGCCTGGGCCTCTCCTGTTCTCTGTAGCCTACAGGTGCCCTCTGCTGCCTGAGGGTCACCTCTGCTCTCAGGTCAGGAGGAGGGCTCTGTGCTCCACCCCTCTCCAGCGTTTTTGTACCCCATATGAATTTGGGGCCAGAAGTTCTCCCCAAGATCTGGCCCTGCACTCTCCCGGGAAACGACCTACCTTTGCCTTGTCAGGAAGACATTTGGAGTCCACTTTTTCCTGGAAGGGCAGGGTGAATATCCAGTAAGGGTAGGCAGGAGATTCTGTAACTCACTAAGACTTGGCCGGTTTACCCAATACTGGCTTTGTAACTTTGGGCAAGCCCTGGAGCTTCTTTGGAGCCTCCTTTCCTAATCTATAACCTGGGGTAATAGTTTTTACCTTCAGGTAGATTGAGATAGAAGAAAAAAGTTTCCCAGCCCTGGGCTTGGCATGTAGTAGTTGCTCAAATTAATGACATCCAATCTCAGCCCTGGACACAGGACCTGGGAATGCCTGTCAAACCCCAGACCCTCATCTGTTGTGTAGGCTGGTAGGATGGGTAGAAATCCATTCCCTAGGCCAGGGAAGCTGCCTGGCCGCCGGGATCTCAGGCTGCAGCCTTTAACTAAGGGATCCTTGGACACTGACTTGCATCTTCCCCACCACCCTGCTCCTAAGAGATGTGGGCCCAGGGAGAGAAGTAGGATATTCTCAAAGAATGAAGTGGGTAAGGACTTCCTGGAGGAAGAGGTCAGGAACTTGGGTTTTCCAGCTTCCCAGTGCCCCTTACCGCTCTGGGGGTGGGGCGGTTTGTGACTTGTCCCTCCCAGGGAGAGGGGTGGCAGGAGGCGGAGAGGCTCAGGAGGAGATGAGAGACTCAGAGGGCGGGGCTGGTGGAGGCAGACCTCAGCTTCAGGAGACGTAGACGGATCTGTGAGCAGCGAGATGGACCGGGGAGACGCACAAATCAGCGTGTCCGCAAGGCCGGCGAACTCCAGGACCGTGACTGGGCGTGGCCGGGAAGGGGGCGGGTCCTTGCCTCCTTCCCCGCCCTCCCCTCCCCGGGGCGTCACGTGGGGCGGGCGGAAGCGCCCGGCGGGGTGGGCGCGCCCGGCCTGTGGCCGCGACTTGACTACGACGGTGTAGTTGGCCGCGCCGGGGCCCCGGCTACGCGCGTGAAGTCTTGGATCAGAACAGGTCAGTGCGGCAGCCGGGGCGTCCCCGTCCGCCGCCCCTTGGCCAGGTGTGGCCCGGAGTTTCCCCATTCCACGGAAGGGAACGCCGAGGCTGCGCGGCAACTCTGCGCTCGGCACCTACTTCCGCGGGAGTTTCTCTAGGTCACGTCTTCTGTTCTGACTGGCGCCGGGGATGGAGTCGCCTCCTGAGGATATGCGGTCGGACCAGAGACGGTAGGGAGGAGGGCGAAGCGGCGGGAAAGGGGGCTTCCAGCCCTTAGCCCTTTGGCGTGAAGCCTCCCAGGTTCCAGAGCTAACGCGCTTTCGGGTGTCTTGATTTTCTCATCTGTGAAATGAAGGCTTCCACTTGGTTGACTGCGGAGACCCTTACAGGTCTGCTGGTTCATACGACCTTATGCACTGGACCTGGGGTTCTAGTGATCTTGGGCAGACGACTTCCGGTGTTTGCGCCCCAATTCCCCACCAGTAAATGGGGGCATGCCCTCCCAAGAGCCCCTACCTGGCCCAGTTGCTGGAAAAAGAAGGAGCTGTGTGTGTTCACTGAACGGGGTCAAGCCGGGAGTGGGTTACTGGGACTGGAGGAAGCAAACTCAGAATGCGGCCTGAAGGTGTGGGGTGGGTGTCTGGTCCCAGATCTCCAGGGCTGATTTTTAGTGCTGGGGAGCTCTGGTCGGCATCTGGTATATGCTCCCCATTACCCCAAGGCTTCTGTCCCGGGGAGCCGGCTATGATTCCCAGGTTTGGTGGGGAGAGCACTATAGGGTTGGACAGATGTATGAAAGTACTCAGGGAAGGA
Source organism: Muntiacus reevesi (assembly GCF_963930625.1). NCBI lineage: Eukaryota > Metazoa > Chordata > Mammalia > Artiodactyla > Cervidae > Muntiacus > Muntiacus reevesi. The sequence goes on from NC_089257.1 coordinate 39,015,094, forward strand.
TTTGACTGTGCAGCAAGGTCCAGACAGAGACACCCAGAATACCTGTGCTCGGAGAGCAGTGTCTAGGCTGGGAGAGACCTCCCAGCAAGCTCATTACAGGGTAGAAGGAGCCCAGCAGAGTCAGAATACAGGTGCAGACAGGTACTGAGGTGGAATCAGACACTGAGGCTCAGGGAGGAGATGATTGGAATGGGCCTGGGCAGTTAAGTGGTAATTCACAAGGATAAGGACCCTCAGAGGAGGGCAGAGCTTGTGTAAAGGCAGGAACTTGTGTGGTGTGTGAGGAATGACAAGGAGATGGAAGTGGCTGGAATGGGTGGCAGAGGTCGGGTGTAGAGAGGACCAGTTCCCCCAGTGCTATGGTTGGCTGAGGATGGTCCAGATGCTGCCTTGGGGATCCCCTCTCCCCGTTTGCTGCTTGCTCATTGGAGTAGGGCAGGGGGGGGTGTTCCCAGAAGTGGAAGTGGACAGATTTCTCCCAGGCTTCCTTGGGGCATTCAGGCCTCTCCAGTCAACCCTAGCCTCACCCCCACCATCTCTCAGACTCCAGTCATGCCTTTCCACGTGTCAAGCCTCAGCTGTTTGTGCAGGTTGCTTGTCTTCCCCATCACTGCCCGCCCCCACCCCCTCCCGCCCGGGCAAGTTTTCTCCCCATCAGACCTCCTGGATCTCCTTAGAACTCTGTGAGAAAGGGAACTGCAGAGCCCAGGACTGACTGGGACCTGGAACAGTCACCAAACTCTGTGTGACTCTGCAAGTTCCCAAACTTCTCCATTTGCCCATCTGCAGGGTTGAGTGATAAGACCTGGCCCTAAGCTCCAAAGAGAGAGATTGCTGGAGCAAGAATTGAGCCTGTCTGAGCCTAAATCCACCACCCATCTTCACCAAGGGTGTTTGGGAGACAGTCACTGACCCTCAAGGAGAACACTCACCCCCAGGGAGAACCTGGGGGGAAGGAGTCACTTCAGAGGTGTAAGGGGCCTCTGAGAGTCCAAGGGGCTAGGTGTGGACTAGTCCAGTACAAAGCCCTAGGGGAGAAGGGAGTCCCCTCCACTCTCCAGGGGCCCTCTCCCTTCCCCACCCCACTCTTCCTTTGGCTGAGCTCAAAGCCAGCCAGCTGATGCTCAAACAAGTGGCCTCTGTTCCTAGGATAGGGGGAGGGGAGGCAGGCCCTGGGCTGCAGGCCCGTCTGTCCAGCACTGACCCTGGCCCCCCGCCCTTCACTCTGGATCTTAACCCTTGGGGACCTGGGGTGGGTACTGGGCTGCTTGCAGGCGGTTACCTCTTGCCCACCAGCTGTCCCCTCCACCCCACTTTAGGGTTCCCAGGGTTCTGTTGCTGAAGCAGTGGGTGCAGTAGGACATGAATTGGAAATGGAGAAGGAAGGATGGAATGGAGGTGGGAAGGAGGCCATGGACAGTCAGGAATCTCTTGGCCCAGAAGCTTTTTTCATAGATGAGGAGACTGAGGTCAGGGGCCAGAGATCAGACCAGGATCACACAGCAAGCCCTGGGCTGAGGTGGTGCAGGAGGGGGGTTCCGAAGTGACCCGACTTCTCATCTGGGCCCTCTTGGGGAGAGGAAAGGGAAATGGAGAGAGCTCTACTTGACTTGAATACTTATGGTGTGCCTGACACCACAAATTTGTTACTTTATTTAACTTTACATCATTCCATGAGACAGGGGTCATCTTTCAGTAACACAGGGGAAGAAACAGCCTCAGAGAGAGCTGAGTAATAGCTTCAGTGAGAGTGATCTCAGCAAATGCACATAGCACCTCTGTGAGAACTATTACTTAATGTTAACCAGATTCGTCCTCCCAACAAGCTTAGAAGTCAAGGACCATTCTACAGATAAAGAATCTGAGGCACAAAGAGGTTAAACAACTTGCCCAAGATCACAGCAAATAAGTGGTAGAGGCAGGGTCAGGACCCAGTCGTTTGTTTGCCTCTTTTGATCTGATTTCCCCTCCCCCAGCCTGACATCACTCCTTGAGCTCACTCCTTGAGCTCCATCCACGGTTCCTCTCAGTGAGGGGGTTTCTCCTGGGTAGTGGCCAATGCAGTCTCTAGCACAAAGTGTGACCCCAGCCAAGCAGACCTGGCCCTCCCTTAGGAGCAGAATCCAGTCCCTTGGGCCGCCCTGTCCTGCATCTCAGTCAAGCTGGGCTCTTTTCCCCCTCCACAACCCCGCATGGCGGGGCATTTCTTGTTTCCGGAAGAGATTTTGCACCAAGGATTTGAACAGCTGGCGGATATGGGGAGGCCCTCAGAGATTCCCTACAAGTACACTCCCAACAATGTTTGGGGACTCAACAACAATACCCCAGCCCTGATCAGAGAGGACATCTTGTCCACTTAGACTCCCCCCCCCCCCCCACCACTCCACTGTCAGGCCCCCAGACCTGTAGATTCTAAGCAGGGTTCTGGGGAGGACAGCCCCAGCCCCTGAAGGCAGATGGCCACAGGTTCAGGGAAGGCCAGCGGTGGAGGGAGGGAGGGCAGTGCATAGCTGGTCTTCCACGTGACCTTCCTGTGGAATTTCTCTGTCTCATCCTTTAGAACTTAGTTCAGAAGGGGAAGAAAGATTCTGTCCCATACACAGGACATCTGTCCCAGACCATTGGGATAGTCAGAGTCGCAGGGAGGGGATGTGGAGTTAAGTGACCAATTCAATAACAAAATTATTTTTTGGTAGTAATACTAGTAGCAGTAGCTACTGTTTCTTGGACGCTTATTATGTTTCATTCACCGTGCTAAACATTGTATGTAGTGATTTCATTTAATCCTCAGCAGTAGTTTTATGGAGTAGGCACTGTTCCCATTTTACAGATGAAGAAACTGAGGCCTTGAGAAGTTATGTAATTTTCCTGAGATCGTTTATTATATGGAAGAGCTGGGAGTCTGAACTTCTGAAACTTCACAGTGAGAACCCTGAGCACTGGGAGATACTGCAGGCAGACAAGAGCCAAACTCTCCTTCTCTGGAAACTCCTGGTTGGGATGGCAGGCAGGGACTGGAGGGCCACCGGGCAGGTGACTTTGCTGGCGATGTGCTGTGGGGATGGGATGCCAGCTTGCAGTCTGTACTGGGTGCTGTCAAGTTCTAACCCTCAGACGCCCAGCCCTAGGATGAGGGAACTCCTGCTCACTGCCCTTGTCCCGTCCAGTTTGGACAGTGGTTCTCCTGTATAAACTGGACAGGAAAGGGTGGTAGAGTACAGTGGTTCTCCTTTTTACTGATGAGAAAACTGAGGTCAGTAGATGTTAAGTGACTTGCCTAGAATCTTTCAGCTGAGGAAAGGGAGAACTGGGACTCTGAGGCACTCCACCTCCCTGCCTGGTCAGGGCCTTCTGGGCCTCTGAGGCTCTGAGCTTCCTTTAAGCACTGCTCACCTGCCTGGTCACAGAGTCCAAGTCTTCCTCTCTGATCAAACCAGTGTCAACTGAAAAAATAGTCACAACCTAGCAATTGAGGGCTCTGTTTTATTTCGTGGGAATTTTTAGGACTTCAGGCCTCAGAAACAGCATCTCCAGTGACCCTGAGAAAACTATTCCCAGGAGGCTGGGGGAGGAGTCACGGAAGCTTGCTAGAAGGGGCAGGTAGTTTGAATATCAAAAGATTATTGTTAATTAAGGAAAACCAGATATCTCAAATTAAGGAATTTAGCACTTTTCTGTGTATGGGAACATGCAAGGAAATACTCCATTTCACACTGCAATGGATTCCTCTCCAGGCACCTGGGGCCTGGTACCTGCGGGGTGTCTGAACCTGAATAAACAAGCCTGGGGAACATGGTTCCAGAGCTAAGAGGCCGAGAAGCAGAGACCGGCTGTGGTCAAGAGTGTGAGGCCCATGGCCAGTGGGGTCCAGAGGAGGATTCAGGGATCAGAAAGCACACCTACCCCACTCTGGGAGGAGGATGTGGCAAAGTCTTCCTCCTCCTCATTGTTGTGAGGGCTAGAGGGAGGGAGGGCAGGACCCCGACCTCTCACAGCCGCCCTTCAGGTCACACCTGGAATCTCAGCCGCCCAGGGCCTTTGGCAGAGCCTAGCCCTGCCCTCCCAGCCCTGCCCTCCCTCCTTCTGGCCAGGCCAGTGCTGGGGTGAGTCAGACCGGAGGACAGGGGAGCAGGAACCGGGCTGACTATGCACCAGCGCAGATTGCCCCCTCCCCCAGGTGCCTGGGTCTCCTCTGCCGCCTTCCCTGCCCCTGCTGGGGGCACTGCCCTGCCTTTAGCATCCCCTTCTCTACTTCCCTCCCCTCCTTCTCTTTCCCACCATGATGCTGGGCCAGGGCTCTGCCTATAATCAAGCCTAGAGTCAGGTCCTTGGCCGGTCTATCCCTGGCCTCACGTTCAGTGAGAGACCTTTGGCTGGTCATGGACTCAACTTTCCTGGAACTTCAGGGAAGAAGCAAGAAGCAGCAACACCGTTTTTTAAATATCTGTATTTATAGAAATATGCTGAGATAAATATAAGTTTTATGGCAACCCAGATATCTCCTGTTGATTTATGAAAATGATCAATAGGAACTGCTATAGAACAGAAGAAAAGGTAAATCCTTAAAATACTCAATTCTTAACAAACAAACAAAAAAAGCAGTACCTGGGACTTCCCAGGCTCCCAGGTTCAGACAGCTCAGGACAGAAACCACGCAGCGCGGATGGGGGTGGGGGTGGGCTTCTCCATCCCCGCACTCCCTCTCCCCGCATTGGGCAGCTGGGATTTTAGGAGTCTGAGATTGTGGGCATTGGGAATCAAGGGTTTTATGTGTTGGGGATCCCCAGCTTCCAGTTTTCTTCGATTGGAGAGTCCAAGAGTCTGCAGAGCCTCGAGATGGGCTGAGTGGATCCTGAGTTGAGGCTGAGCCCTGTGCCACACCTTGGCCAGCGGGTGCCAGACGGACAAGGCCTGGAAAATTTCTCAGGGCTGCCTGGGGTGGGGTGGGGCAGGGGAGACCGTGGCCCAGGCACCTCCAGGCCCTGCGTGCCCTTTGTACCCACTGCTCCCAGCAGACACACCCAGGAGACACACACCTCTCAAGAAACCTGAGAACTGGGACCTGGAATGGACTAGGTGGTAGCTGAAGAGATAGCCATCTTAATGGGGGTGGGGGAGAAGACTGACAGCAGCCAGGACTTTTCATTCCCTGGGGTGGGTGGGGCTGTCCTCCTGGATACCGGACTAGGATTGAGAGAGGCCCAGCTCGGCTCACAGAGCAATGCCTGGGTCACACTACTGGCGTACCAGGCCCTCTTGGGATGTGTGGAATGGCTCAGCAGGCCCAGGTCCAGCTCTGAAGTGTCAGAGCCAGGCTCAAGGGCTCTGATGGGATGGTGGACAGAGACCTGGGCCCGGGAGGCCCTGAGCCTCCTCGGGAGACAGGGAGACTGGGCCTTGGCTGAGAGCCTTCAGGTAATTCACAGTGCCTCCCGCATCTCCTCCCAGTGCCCATGTGGGCCTGTGGGCACAGCAGTTGGCCTCAAAGAGACCTGGGCATGGAGGCAGGAGCTGCCCCGTGGGGTCGAGAGCTGTTCCCTCTCCATGAGGGAAGCGCAAGACTTCCTGGCTGGGTGAGCCCCTTTCTGCTGCGTGTTCCTGTGTGCTCATGGGTGTGTTCTCAGACCCAGATTCTTCCTTGGAGGACTGTGCTTTTGCCTTTGTGTCGGTGCCATCAGCATTCCATATCCCTGGCTCTGCACCCCTTGGTGTGTGGGCTGGGTGAGCCTTTTGCCCATTTGAATGGGAACCTTCACCCAGTCAGGCCCTGTGTGGTTCTGTGTTTCCAGAGGCTCTAGCATGTTAGGGAGACAGGGCCTCCCCGAGGGGCAGGCTTGGGACTGAGCTTTGCCAGAGGACAGTAAGACAGCTTTGGGCTGGAGTCTCTTGCTTGGTAAAGGGGTCCTGGAGGCCCAGGTCCTACCTTTTCCCTCAGTTCAGTCTCTCAGTCATGTCCGACTCTTTGTGACCCCTTGGACTGCAGCACGCCAGGCCTCCCTGTCCATCACCAACTCCCAGGGTTGACTCAAACTCATGTCCATTAAGTCAGTGATGCCTTTTCCTCAGACTGGGGCTGTTCCTCCTGGTGTCTACTTCTTGCTGTAAACACGGATAGCTGAGTTTAGGGAGGCCAGAGATGCAGGGAGTGTCTCATGGTTCTAGGGGCTCTGTTCCAGAATGTGAACCCAAACACTCATCTGCCTCTACTGCCTGTGACTTGAAAATCCACATTTCTTAGTGTAAGACTGGCCCAGCCACTTGGAGATGGGGGGTTACTCCAGTATTTCTGAGGTCACTTCCCCCTGGTACTTCTTTTCCTGGGAATAGTTCTTTCCAGTTCAGGCTGGGTGGTCTGGGTCCTGTCCTGACTTGTGTGGCCCTGGTTAGGTTCTTGTTCCTTTCTGGGGCTGACTTTCCCCTTCTGGAGGTGGGGAGGATTGGGTTAGGAGGTTCCTAAATGCCTCAGGAGCAGGTGCTTGGGGATGTGGGGCCAGGAAAAGACAGGCCTGGGATCTGACAGGCAGGAACTGGAGTTATAACTGGTGGGTGTGAGCAGAATGGGAGGCACCTGGTCTGGGAGCCTGAAGGCCAGGTTCTAGCCACTGATAGCAGTGTGACCTTGGGCACATCATCACTCGCCTGGGTTCCTAACTCTCCACTTGTTAAATCAGGAGATTTCATTCAAGCAGAAGATATTCACTGTCTGCCAACCGTAGGCTGGTGGCTGGGGATGCAGGGAAATCAGACCCTGGTCCTGCCTTCAGGGGGCACCCAGCCAAAGCTGGGGCAAGAGAGTGTGTGTGTATATGTGACACAATGATAGTGACATCTCGGTGTGACCCAGGCTGTGACCATGGGAGTTGGAAACTGCTGCCTGGAGAAGGTGACACTTGAAGGGCGAGGTAGAGGGAACATGGAGAGCGAAGTCCTGGAGATCTACTGTCCAGCAGCGAGAGTGGAGGGAATGAACTGGAAGGGAGGAGTGAGGGGCAGGAGCCAGAGGGTGGGGGCCCTATAAGCCCCACTGGGAAATGGGGAGCCATGGAAGGAACAGGCAGGCAGGCAGGAGAGGCAGGTGTTGAGCTCAGAGACTTCTGGAAGTCTAGGGCAGTTCAGACCTGCTCCAGGGAACCGTCAGTGGTGTCTGAGAGTCAGGACTTCCCCTGTGTGGGTGAGGGCCCCTCAGCAGTGTTTTTCTGGCCGGCCCAGTAGGAAGTGACTGGAGCAACCTCAAAGGTGGAGAGAAGGGGCAGGCCCAGCCACGGAGGGTGCCAAGGCATCTCAGAGTTAAATCTTTCACTCCTTGAGCTCCGGACTCGAACCTTGAACCTTGACACCTGCCTCTTCCAGCCATCCCTTACCCTACCCATGTCACGGGCTCCTGCCCCAAGTTCCTGACCAGGAACTCTGTAGATGTCCGTTCATCCACCACCCCCTCCACCCCCGCCCCGGGCCAGACACTTGTAACCACTGAGGATAGAGCCATGAATGAGACAGTGCTTCATCATCCAGCTGAGGAGACTAGCAAATGAACAGATAAATATGTAATCCATTGTCTGCTGGAAAAAGCCTGAGAGTGAGTTGCACCGGTGTCTGGAAGAGCATTTCAGCAGAGGGAGCTCCAGGGCCCAGCCCTGAGGCAAGAGCACTTGGAGTAGGTTGGGGTGATATCGAGGCAGAGACAGACCTCGCAGGGCTGGTGGACCTCGTGCTGACTTTGGCTTTTACTCTGAGAGATGTGGAAGTCACTGGGGAGGGAGAACCGGTAGGCTGGGCTCTGTTTGAAGGCTTACATTTATTCCCACAAGCCCAGTATACAGATGGTGAAACCAAGACTCAGAGAAGTTAAGTGAATTCCCAAGTCTCACAGCAGTAGAACCTGTGGCCACCTGCTTGCCTGCGGCCCCGTACACCCTACAGCCCTTGATGGCTTCCTGTTTTCTGGACAGTAAGGCTGAGTGTCTTAGAGTGGCCTTCAAGGCCCTTCTCAGCCTACACTCATCCTTCCTCCTCTCTCCCACCTGACCTCCTTGCTCCTGATCGCCACACTCTCCCCTCTGAGGACATGGAGTGAAAGGAGGGGCTCTAGTGTGATGTTGGGCAAGTTGCTTAACCTCTCTGAGACTTAGTTTCTTCGTCGTCTGTAAAGTTGGGCTAAAACCTTCCACTTTCTAGATTGTCATGAAAATTATATGAAGCTATCCAGGTAGCAGGGTTGGCCCAGCGCCTGGTAGGTGGGAAGCACTCCATAACTGTGGCCTTTTGTCTTTTTAGGCAGGGATAGCTGGGTCAGGTAAGTGGGTTAGAATGTTCCCTGTGAGTGAGAGAGGAGAGTTTTTCCTGTCTCTTATCTGACTATAGAGTGGGGGGCAGCTGAGGTGCCACAACAGACTGGAGACCAGAGCCCGTGGGGCTGGTCCCCTGCCCCCTATCCCCCATCTCCCTCTCTCTCTTCCAGCCCCTACCCTGCCCATCTGGCCACCTCCATGCCCTGAAACAGGAGCTTCCTCTTTTCAGGTGCCAGCAGCAAGGGGCCTGCTGATCCTCTGGCTTGTCACTTCCAGGGACCCACCTAGGGAGAGGACAGGGTCAGGTCCCTGTTCTCCTGGGAGGTTGGTTCGGGGTGCAGAGGAGCCCCAGGCTCTCCTCCTTGGTGGCAGGCGTGTTAGGTATCTGGTTGCCTCAGAGGGGATGGAGTCAAGCTGCCTTCCCCCCTGCCCTTACACCCCCTGTCAAGCCAGGGCTGTCCTCAGTCCCTCTGGCGTGAAGTGAGGGTCTGACCGACCTGTCTGCTTCTGTCCACTGCTGCTGCTTGGGAGCCCCTCATCAGCCCTGTGCACTCCCATCCTCCATGTGGCCAGCCCTGTTTCTTCCTGTTTCTGCCTCATTTGCAGTGCTAAGAGCCCCCCCGACCCCCTCCTGGGGGGCATTGGTCACAGGGGCGGACCGGCCTGGACTTGTGCTGTGGTATACCTCAGCACCTTTGGTGGGGTCGGCTTCCTGTCCAGCCTAGGGCGTTCCCAGCCCAGGAGGCTGTGTCTGTGACTGAGGCTCCAGGGGGCCAGGCCAGAGCCCGAGCTTTCCTGATGAGAGGGCCCCGGCTCTCTTCAGGTGCAGTGCTGCTGGCTGGGCCACCCTTCAAGGCAAGAAGGGTGGGACCTGAAGAGTGAAGTGTTGGGGGTCTAGGGAAGGTGGATGGATGTGGCTCAGGGCTGTGGGATTTGGGTTTGCAAGAGCTCTGTCTTGAAGGGGAGTGGTTAGAGGAGCAGGTGGAAGATGCTCTGGTTAAAGGTAGCAGAATGGCAAGAGGCAGGGAGGAGGGCCCAGGGGTCAGGCCTGCTGAGGAGGGGCAGGTGGAGAAGAGGGGTAAGTTAGAAACATGGCAGTGGGGAGACGGGAGGGCGGGAGGGAGTGGTCCAGGGTGATCTGTTTGGGAGGCGGGTGCTGGTAGGGCCAAGGAAGCTAGTATGTCATAGACTTTTTTTTTTAATTGAATTAAAGTTGATTCAGTTATACAGTATATATATGTTCCTTTTTATATTCTTTTTCACTATGATTTATCACAGGATATTAAATACAGTCCCCTGTGCTGTTGTTTGTCTGTCATGGACTTATGACAAGGCCTGAAAACCAAGCCTTTTAACTTTCCATTTCATTTACTGTGAGTGAGGTACTTCAGACATTCACACTTTGTCCTCTCCAGAGTAGAGAGGGACTTGGGCATAAGAGTGGGAAGGTTTGGGGCAATGTGGGTGAGGGGCATTGATAGGGTGGGGTCAGATGATGTCTAACGGCAAGCCACACGAACCCTGGAGTCTCCCGTTCATGAAGGACTCAGCCCACTTCCCATTTGAAGGGCCGTGGGCTTCGGCCTGTGATTGGTCTCTGGACCTCTGGTTGGTGGCCGGCAGAGGTTGTTCTTTGATAAACTATGTCTGAGAACTTCGGGAGGATAAGACAGTGAGGGAGGAGGTAAGCTTTTCAGCTAAGTTTTGCATCTTCCAGTCCAGATGGCCCAGGAAATCAGTTTCGTTTACTATATTTCTCTTGGTATTCTATGCATGTTATATTTAAAATAAAAAAGCTACTTTATAATGATGGTTTTAGGGGAGAAACTGGGACAAACTCAATTCTAATAGACGAAAAATACTTTTATCATTTTTTATTCTAATTATGAAAGTGATAATGCAACTGCGAAAACTTTAAACAGTCTAGATATGGAGGTTGTAGAAAGTGATTAATCTTTTAAGATTGGGGTAGGAGTTAGGAGTAGGTCTGGAATTTAGGTCAGGGAAGTTCACTGTCCCTTAAATGTCCATTGATCATTAATAAAACTAGTTTTGTATTTATTAGGGTGATGCTGAAGGGGCTGCCCTAAGGAGGTTGTTAAAATATCCTGCCTCTCACCTGGTCTGCTGGGTTCAGATGTGCATGTTGTGCACTGCCCAAGGGTACCTGGCTGTGGGAGGGCTGGGAGAGGGGGATTGAAACTCAGCCTGTCCTCTTTGCTGAGCTGCTTGCCCTGCTATGGGGCTCTTTCAGCAAGAGGTATTTTGTCTAATTTGCTCAGTGGCCTTGCCTGCTTTCCCCAGGAGAGGGGAATGGGTGGGGTTCACTGTGGGGTGGAGAATGCACTGTATCTGTGGTTCCCCTAGAAAGAGATCCAGGAGGGAGTGGAATATCTGGTCTGGAGCCCTGCAGGGGGACATGGCTGGAGGCAGGGTACAGGAGTCATTGGTATCTGGGGAACTGAGAATTCCAGGGTGCTGAGGGTGTCTAGGCTAGAGTCTGGCTCCAGAGCCAGCACCAAGGACCCTTCTGGGCAGGCCCAACCAAGGCCTTGGGGCTCAGAACAGGAAGTGTCTATCTAAGCAGCGGAGGAGTGAGCAGATGCCGAGTGAGCGTGGCCTCTAGTATACACATGGTCATGTGTCACGGTTGTCTGGGTGACAGCTCTGTTCTGTGGATGGGGACACTGAGGGTCAGAATGTGATGTGCCTTTCCCAGGGCTTCAGGTGGAAAGTGATGGAGCCAGAACCGGAACCTGATCTTGCCTGGCGTCCTGGGAGGATGGGTTCTGGGCTAGAGCTGGTGTCCCCCAGCTCCCCACCAGATAGATGGCCGAGGCAAGCCCTGGGGCCTGGCTCAGTCAGTCCTCACTGCCCTATGGGCTGTACCTTGTCAGCCGCCATCATTCCTGGGACCCCGGAGGACAGGCTACATCAAAGACAGGAGGGGGGCAGAAGTATAGGGGGCAGGTGAAGGGGCAGAGATCTGGGGCTGGGGTTTGGGCAGGAGACCCCAGCATGCCTCCTCGGAGCCCATGTGGCCATCAGTCCCTGAGAAACAGAAAATAGGCTTCTTGGTTCGTCAGCTGCCTGCCTGAGCGCTGCACCTGCTGCCTTGCCTGGCAGGGCCCGAGAGAGCTGGCAGAGGTCTGCAGAGGGCGGGGGCCACTTCTGCACACTCTGGGCTGGGAACCCAGCCCCCACCTAGTTCCTCATATCTGAGGGAAGTGTCTACAAGTCCTCTTGTCTGTATCAACGGAACCCTGAGAACAGCCAGGAGGGGAGCAGCTGAGGGTGACCCTCCCCTCAGGTATCACCTGGTGCTTGGGCTGGGGGCGGGGGGCGTGGGCAGTGGGGGGCTCTGGGCAGTTGTCCCAGTCAGACTGTTGGTCGTGAGCGTGGGGACTGACGGCTGTGTGTGTGGTGGGGCCAGGCCGGTCGTGTGGCTGCTAGGTGGGGTGGAAGGTGTGTGTCCCTGGAGGCTGTGTGAGGTGTGCAGTTTGTGGTATGGGTGGGCTGTGGTTAGTAGACCTGGGTCTAGCCGGATGTGTACTGCTCTTAGTTCCTGTGTGGAGGGCCTGAGGGCTTTCCTGAGGTCTGGGCACTGGGGTCCCTGCCCAGCCTGCCTTGGGTGGGGTGCTGTGAGGGGGAGGAGGGGTTGGGAGTAGAGAGATACAGGCCCCAGGTCTGAAGCTCTCGGCCTGCCTTCCTCCCCTTCCACTCCCCCCACCGTTGGGCCTGCTCTTGTATCTGGAGCACAGCTCTGTGCTGGGGGGGCTTTGAAAATACAGTTGGGGAAGGGCCCTTGCTGAGAGGACTCCAGAGCTGAGTGGGGAAGGAGTTAGAATCAGCAAGGCATCCAGATGCAGGCCTGACTCATTCATACAAATCAGAATGCAAAGGAGGCTCACACCCCCATGGGCCACCAAGGGCAGATCCCTCAGCCTCCCCGGGTGTCCTTTTGCGTCCCCCGTTCCTGCCCCACTGAGCTCTCCCCATCTCTGCATCTGCCAGGTCCTTTCCCATCCCTGAGCCCTGCACATTGAGTTCCCTTGGCTTAGAAGTGCAGCCTCCTGCTCATCCTTCAAGGCCCAGCTCACGAGTACCCCCTGGAAGCTTCTCTGCCTCGCCAGACAGTCACATCCTCTGAAGGCCCCCTCTTGGCTCTAGCAAGTGACCCAGCACCTCACACAGCCTCCATTGAAATGGGATAAAAATCCCAGGCTTGGGACTTACGGGGATGATTCAGGTGAAGGTGGAAATCTGGCGGGGGCTGGACATGCGGCAGGTATTTAGGAAACCAAGGAAGTGGGAGTGTGCTTGTCCTTAGCTGAGGCTCAGGGCTGCCTTCCTGCTGGACTGGCAGTGTTGGGGTCCTCAGTCAGGAGTGGGCAGGGATGCTTGAGAGAGATGCTGGGCTGGGACAGAGAAGGGGGCGATGACATTTAAACTCTGCCCTTGGGGTTGGAATGGTAGTTAAAGGACAGAAGTGTAAAAGTTTTGGCTCCAGCAAGAGGGACACAGGCCGGACCTGAAGAAGGACTAGTTGGCATGGGTTAGAGACTCTAAACGACCCTTACTTACTCCTGGACTAAGTAAGTATCCTTACTGAGTAGTATCCTAAGTAAGCCCAGTCAGGTCCTGGGTTCTATTGTGGAGGGTAGGGGGAACAAAAAGGTGCAGGCTCTCAGGCCAGCTTGGAGGTTGGGTAGACATGGACCCCGCTCACAAATGGGACAGCCAGGTACAGAGCAGGAGCAGCACTGAGCTGCATGACTCAGCGTCTGAGGCTTAGGAGCCCAAGGGGGTGGTCTGGGAGGACTTTCTGGAGGAGGCAGCTGAGTCAGCACCCGAAGGTGGGAGGATGTAATTCATTTGCTCATTGTCAGCAGACCATCTGGGGGGCTTCCATGTGTTAAACTGGTGCCAAAAATGAAACTGAGGGAGTGATGGGCCAACTGAGCCTGGTTGAGGCTTGGGGCACATCTTGACAACTTGAGCAAGTCACTTCCTCCTTGTGGGTGTTTGTTTCTTCATCTGTAAATGGCAGGGCTGGAGCGGGTCGAAGGATGGTCCGAGGAGGTATACTTAAGGACGCTGGGAACTGTGGGACGGGTTTTGAGCAGGAGTGAGACCCAGGTTGGCTCCGCAGAGTTGCTGGAGGGAGCCAGGGTAACAGCAGGAGCAGGGTGGGCTGGTGAGATGTTGAAGCCTGAGCTGGGCCCTTGGGGTGCTGGGGAGGGGAACCCCCAAACTTGTGGCCAGGCTGTCGCAACAGGATGACGCTCTCCTCTGCTGGTCCCTGCTTCCCTGCAGTGGAAATTCAGCGATGTGTCATGGCAGGGGAAAGGCTTAAACTTCCAGACTCCAGACCAGAGTTAGGGTGGAGCAAGTGAGACAGAATAAGTGAGTGCAAAATATAAGGGGGAGCGGAGGCCAAAAAGCTCAAGGTAATCCAGGTAAACATTTTTCAGCAATATTTTCTTAAAAATAAAAATTAATGAAAAAATCCAAGATAAGCAAAATATCCAAAATTTAAATAAAGAGGTTTAGTATTGCAGATTTTTTTCTTTGTCTTAGGCCCTAGCATGGTTCAGCAATGCACTGCTCCAAACTTCTTTTTTCAAAGGGCTGCTTCCTCCAGGAAGCCTTCCCAGATCCCCAGACTGGTGAGGGCCCTGTGGGCTGTTTTTTTGCTGGCTGGGTGGTATCTGATGCCGTCAAGCCTGAGATTCCTGGAGGGTGGGTCGAGGTTGGTCTGGCTCATGCTTTTAATGCCTTGAACGAGCTGTCCTAGAGGTGTGTCAGTGCGGAGTCCCTGAGTCTGACCTTGGCCTGAAGCCCTTAGTGCAGGAATAGGAACTTGAGAGAGGCCCTGGAGGGGGCTGGGCCCTTCTCAGGGACGGAGAGGTGGTTTCCTGTTTCCCAGCCCTGGTCATTCCAGTAGCCTGGTTGGGCTGTCATGCATCAATCCATGTGGAATCCTGAGAACAGTGCCTGACCTGCAGCAGCTGCTCAGTTAGAGCTTGTTGTCATTTTTGAAAGGCTGTATATAGAGTGGTTACGAGTCGAGCTGCACCGTCCAGTAGCAATGTGATGCAAGCCACAAATGCAATTTAAAGTTTTCTAGTAGCCACATTAAAAATAAATAGGTGAAATTAATTTTAATACCATAGTTAGTTCAAATATCCAAAATGTTATAATTTCATTATGTAATAAAAAGTTATTGAGATATTTCATATTCTTATTTTTTTTTACTAAGTCTTCAGAATCCAGTATGTGTTGTATAGAGCACACTTCACTATATGGTCGCATCTGGAGTTTCAGTACCCGTATGTGGCTTCTAGAAGTTATTGTATTGCAGGTCTAGACTATATTTAAATTGCCCCTTCCCAGCTGTGTGACGTTGGGCAAGTTACTGAACCTCTCTGTGCCTCAGTTGCTTCATCTTAAATTGTGACGTATGTACCTCATAGGGTTGCTATGAGAATTAAACAAGTTAATAAAAAGTGCTTTAGGTGTCTGGTGTGTATTGATAGTAAAGACTATTTGCTGCTGCTATTTAGTTGCTCAGTCATGTCCAACTCTTTGCAACTCCATGGACTGTAACCCACCAGGCTCCTCTGTCCATGAGATTATCCAGGCAAGAATACTGGAGAAGGTTGCTGTTTCCTTCTCCAGAGAATCTTCCTGACCCAGGGATCAAACCTGCCTCTCCTGCTTGGCAGGTGGATTCTTTACCACCGAGCCACCTGGGAAACCCAAAGACTACATTGTCTTATTAAATTCTTTTTTTGAAAAAACCATCATTTGAGTAGCACTGCCTTCCCCCCCCCCCACCAACTCTTTATGAAGTACTAATTACTTAAGATTTATTTTAAAATATTCACTTTTAAAACCTGTACCCCCTCAAGTCACCCTGCAGACCAGCGGTTTGCGGTTGACCCTGCGCTAGTGGCAGGAAGCGTGGCTTTGCCCAAGACCTGCCCCTTCCACCCACCCTCCTGAGCAGAGCCCCAGCCTCCTGGCCTTGCTGGTGGTCTGCCCTTGGGGATGGCCACTGCTTTCCCCTGCCTGGAAACACCTTCTTTTGGTCCCCATGCACATTTAGGAGCAGGGCCCCTGGGGTCTTGTGGCCCTGCCTCACCCCTCCAACCCCCCAGCTCCCAGGCTTAGGGAGGGCCTTGTTTCCTTGGATCTCCCCAGGGTCCCCTTCTGTTTCTGGCAGACTCTGCATTGTGGGGGCCCTGCCTTAGTCGTGGAGCTGCATCTACCCCCTCCGCATGTCTTCCTGGGGGCCAGTCCAGCCTCTTGGCCAGGCCACTGGTCCTGGGGGAGGGCCAGAGAACAGGGGGTCCTGGCTCCCCTCTGCCATGGTGTGGTCTCCACCTCCAGGCAGGCCTGTTGGGTCTGCTCCTCACCCCCTTGTTAGTCAGCCCTGCGGGAAGGCCCTCCTCCCTTTAACCATCTCCTGCTTTCTTTCTGCTCCCTGAGCCCTCCCCTCTCTTCCTCGATCCTCTTCCCCTTCTCACTTTCTTACTTCTCTTTCCTTTTCCCCACCTTTCTCCCCACCCCTTCCCCTTTCCTCCTCTTCTTCCTGGCATCCAGCCCCTCACAGTGACCTTGTCTTTTAGACTTTTCACGTTTACCCTTGTCCTTGCAGCTCCCACCTGAGGCCAAGATGAGGAGCCATTCAGAGTAGCTGCCGCCTCTGGGGGACCCCGGCATCCTGGGCAGCCCCACCGGTGAGTCAGGGGGAAGTGGGGAGCTGGGCTGGGTGTTGCAGGCTAAGCCTCCACCGAGGCCTCATGAAGGTGAGACCCAACGTCCTGTTTTCCATTTATTTATGTATTTTTGGCTGCATTGGCTCTTCGTTGCTGTACACGGGCTTTCTCTACTTGTGGAGGGCGGGCACCACTCTCCAGTTGCCTTGCGTGGGCTTCTTGTTGAGGTGGCTTCTCTCTTGTTGCAGAGCACGGGCTCTGCGGTGTGTGGGCTTCAGTAGTTGCAGGCCGTGGGCTCTTGAGCACAGGCTCAGTAGTCGTGCTGCATGGCCTTAGTTGCCCCGTGGCACAGAGGATCTTCCTGGACCAGGGATCAAACTGGTATTGCCTGTGTGGCAAAGCAGAGTCTTAACCATTGGACCACCAAGGAAGCCCCTGTTTTCCATTTTGAGAAACTGAGGATAAGAGGCAGAGAAAGAGGGTGAGGCCAGAGATCTTGCAAAGAGCTTCCCAGGAGGGTTTTGAAGGATGGAGTCAGGTAGGGATCAGTAAGGCAGGTGGGGTGTGTACCTGATTACTTGATTTCCTTCCATGCCTGGTATGTAATGGTCCTATTCTTACTTCCAGATGATCATGTTATTGCCTAAGTTGTAATTTATTGGAAAATGATATAAAATTAAAAAGATAAAGAGGATACAGTGAAAGGTAACCCTCCCTTTCTTGTCTTCCCAGCTGGGAGTCTCCTCCGCAACAGCAGTGTCTTGTATAGACATCTGAGTGTTTTGTGTATATGTGTGTGTATATGTATATGTATATATTTTTGTTTTCTTTAACCTAGATTTTTACATAATAAAACACTGTTCTGCACTTGCTTTTCCATCCAACAATAGATCTTTAATATTAATGAATATGAACTTTATTTTTTTGGCCATACCTTGTTTTGTGGCCGTGCCTCGTGGCATAGGGGAACCTTAGTTCCTTGACCAGGGATTGAACTTGCATCCCTTGCATTGAAAGCACAGAGTCTTAACCACTGGACTGCCAGGGAATTCCCTGAATATGAACTTCAGAATCTGCCTGTGGGTAATTTTAATTGGGATTGTGTTAGCTTTAGCTTAAGCTAGGAAGAACTGCTGTCTTTATAATGTTGAGGGCCCCTTATCAAAGAACATCAAATGTATTTCTGTATGTTTGTGTCTTCCTTTGGGACCCTCAGGAGCCTTTTAGAAAAATTCACATAGTTTAAAATTTGGGTAATAGAAAAAGATATAAACTGAAAAGTTTACTTCTACTTGGAGCTGGGTTTCCAGGGAAGCTGATTGGGCCCAGGGAGGGCCCGGGCAGTGTGTGCATGTGGTCATGTGTTTTTTGGTAAATTTTTAGCAAACCCTCCCATCCCCCTCAGCCCTCAGCATTCCTCCCTAGAGGCAACCAGCATCTCCTGTCTCCTCTGTATCATTTCAGAGATCTGCATTTAGCCGTGGACACACACTAATCTACCCTTTCCTTTTGGTTTTATTATTGTGTTTTTTTATGAAAGGCAACATGTTCTGTATGGTGTTTTGAACCTTTCTTTAGTCAGTTGATACATATCGGAGGTCATCTCATCAGCGTGTAGAGTTCCCTCCTTTATGGAGTTTCCTCATTTTTCTTTAGTCATTTAGTAACTCCTTTAGGAGGTCACCCACCCCACACTAATATGTAAGGCTGTAGTTTAGTTAACCATTCTTCAGTCTTTGGGTATTTTGATTACTTGAAAGCTTTTGTCCTTGTACACAGTGCGGTAGCCGGTACCCTATGTGCGTCCTTTTGGATGTGCACCAGGGAGACTGCACGGGCGGCTGGGTCAGAAGGCCCAGAGCACTGAGGCTTTCCCAGCTCTGGTGGCATTGCCCTTCGCAGAGGCACTGCCCTATCCTGGGAGGAGAATGCCTCACCTTGTCACCGCTCAGCATAAGGAGGTTAAGTTCCATTTCCTGTGTTTAGAACCATTTATACTTTTCTTTCTGTCAGTTCATCTCCTTTGCGCGTTTATCTGTCAGGTTATTGCTCTGTTTCT
The DNA here is from genome assembly GCF_963930625.1 of Muntiacus reevesi. Taxonomy (NCBI): domain Eukaryota; kingdom Metazoa; phylum Chordata; class Mammalia; order Artiodactyla; family Cervidae; genus Muntiacus; species Muntiacus reevesi. The sequence goes on from NC_089257.1 coordinate 39,033,165, forward strand.
TATTTCTAGGTGTTTTTAACTGTCTAGGAAAATTAGCCTACGCTTGGGGTAGGAGTGATACCCCCAGTTTGTCATTTATCCCTTGGCCTTGTTTATGGTGTCTTTTTTTTTTTTTTAATTGTGCAGGAATGTTTTATTTGTCTACAGTTGAATATTTTAGTCTTTTCTTTATTCTTCTGGAGTTGTGTCATTTCCAAAAGGCCTTTGCCTCTCAGACAAAAATTTTTCATATCCTTTCATCATTTATTGTAACTTATCCTGTTGTAAGTCATGGGGGTCCAGCCTTGTAGCTCGCTATGCAGTTGTACTAACAATTCAATAATCCATCTTTTCCCTGCAGTTTGAGATGTTACTTTTGTTGTATTACTAAGTTCTTAAATGTATTTGGGTCTTTTTCTTAAATTTTATTTTTACTAATTATTTATTTGACTGCCTAAGGGATCTTTAGTTGTGGTATCTAGGATCTAGTTCCCTGACCAGGCATTGAACCACACCCCCTGCTTTGGAAGGTGAACTCTTAACCCCCTGGACCACCAGGGATGTCCCTAACCTGTGCTGTTTTAATTATTAATTAATTTATATGTTTTAATATGGGATGAGGCTGATTCTCACGCTACCCTTCCTTTATCCACTCCTTCACTTCCAGAATTTTCCTGCTCTTCCTGCTTGTTTTTCCCCATGAACTTTCAAATCAGCTTGTCTAGCCACTACCACCCATCCCTCCAAAAAGTTCTGTGTGTATGTTTAGTAGGATAGTACGTATTTATAAATTAACTTAGGGTTAATATCTGTATGATGCTCTCTATCCAGGAACATAATGTCTTTCCGTCTATCCAGAATTTCTTTTTGCCCCTTAATATCAGTCCACATTTCTCTCCCTATAGATTCTATGCGTTTCTTATTAAGTTTATTCTTGGTGGCTTTTATTTTGTGATGCTGTTGTAAATGAGGTCTTTCATCCTGGTTTCTACTTTGTTATTGCTTATCAATATTGATTCTATTAATTTTGAACCTAGCTATCTTACTAAATTCTTTTGCTGTTTATAATACTTTCTCAGCTGAACTTCTTGGGTTTTCCATTTCAGAACTCATATTATATTTAAGTAATGGATTAAGTCTTCTTTCCCAGTTTTTATACCAATGATGTATTTTTGTTGAACTTTTAGAGTAGTATGAATAAGAATAATGATGGAAGTTTTCCTCTTGTTTTTCTGTTAAGCAAAGTGCTGGTTTTTATTTTAAGAAGGTGTCAGTTTGTTTCTGTTTTACTAAAATTTTTGTTTAAGTGTACTGGATATTGAGTTTTATCATATGCCTCTTTAGTAACTGTGGAGATGAGCCGTTACGTGTTTTCTTTTGATCTGTTATTCACTGCTTGGCATCATCTGTTCCTTGACTCTTGCCAGGTCAGGAGTTCTTGAGTATCAATAGGGGTCCTCAGTCCCCACTGCCCAGTACAAGGCTGTTTTGAAAGAACAAATGAATGAATGGCTTATCCTATCCATTCCCACCTTTCCCTTCTCAGCGGTGGGAAGGGGTTACTCACCCACAGGCCCAGGACATCAGACTGTTTGGTGCTGTGTTGATGCACCTCCTGGAGTAATCTGCTTCCTCCAGGAGCATGGAGGTGGGGGTAAGGCTCACCCCACAGACTGGGCCTATAAAGGGACCAGCAGTGGTATCCCTCGCTCCCACCTCTACTTGCTAATATCCCTGGGGCCTGGGTCTCTGCTGAAAACTGCTGCCTGAGAAGGAATTGTGTCCTTGCCTGGGTCTTGCAGAGCCTGGGAGGGGCATGGGTGCAGACACAGCCACAGCAGTGGCCAAGGCCGTGGATGGGGGTTAAGACAGCACCAACTCTGAAGGTCCTGGAGGACTTCTTGGAGGAGCTGGATGCTAGCAGGCCACAGAGGTGGGGCAGGGGAGGAGGTGGCAGGATTCAGGCAGTAGAAGAAGCCTGTGTATTAAGAGACCAGGCAGTACCTCGCCTTGCCTGGCACACGGGATGCAGGGGAGAAAGCTCAAACACAGAGCTTACCCCATGGCATGGAAAAGCCACAGAGAATTGTTGATTGGAGACCTGTACCTGGACAGCCTGCCTCTGACCTGTGCCCGTGTGTCTGTTCCAGGTCTGGACAGAGCCCTGCTGGCAGGAACCATGGCAGAGGCCGGGGATGGGGCCCTCTCAGTGGCCGAGTGGCTGCGAGCCCTGCACCTGGAGCAGTACACGAGGCTCTTCGAGCAGCACGGCCTGGTGTGGGCCACAGACTGCCAAGGCCTCAGCGACGCTCGCCTGGTGGACATGGGCATGGTGCTCCCCGGCCACCGCCGCCGCATCCTGGCCGGCCTGCTCCGTGCCCGCACACCCCCAGCCCCTGCACCCCGCCTGGCCCCACGGCCGGTGCCCATGAAGCGTCATGTCTTCCGCTCACCACCCACACCCACCACTCCTCCAGAGCCACTGCCCGCGGCTGGAGAGGACGAGGGGCTGCCCACCGCCCCACCCATCCCGCCCCGGAAGAGCTGCCTTCCGCCCACCTGCTTCTCCGCCCCGCCCACAGCGGCCCCGGACCCTGCAGTGCCCCCGCTGCCCGCCAAGCGGCATTTGACAGAGCTCAGCCTTCCGCCCGTGCCCCCCCGCACCGGGCCCCCCCGCCCACTGGCGAGGTGAGTGGGTGTGTGCAGGGTGGGAGGAACATGGGCAGAGGATCTAGAGGGTTAGTATGGGGGGAGGGTTGTGGCCTTTGACACAGGGGTAAGAAAGGCACCTTGGTGGCGGGAACAGCATGTGCAAAGCTCAGAGGTGGGAAGTGCAGTCCTCGGGTGCTCTGAGCAGACAATGCAGTGTGAGCGAGGGTGAGGCTTGTGGATGGTGCTGGTGGGACATGCCGTGAAGGCCAGGTGGGGTTCCGGGAGACTTTTCAGCAGAGGAACCAATTGACAACTGAGTACGAAAGAATGACCCTGACTGCTGGTAACGTTGATGGAGGAGGAGGCTGGGAGACCAGTGAGAGGGCCCAGGGCCACCTGTGAGGCCCCCACTCAGGCTGCGTGCATGAGAATGGAGAGGAGTGGGCAGATTGGCGTGAGACCTTGGCCCCAGAGTGGACATGAGCAGAGAGGGCACGAGGAGGCACATGGCATCCAGGTTTCCATCTTGATGGTGCCGTCCTTGATCTGTGATCTGAGCACAGAGGGAGTTTGGGTTCATTTTGGGGCCTGGCGAGTATGAGATACTGGGAGACCGGCACGTATATCTGAAGTTGGGAGGTAGCATGTGGAGGAAATGGGGAGTGTGGAAAGAAGAACTTGTCCTGGAGATCTCAGCAACTGCCCAGGGCCTGGTGCTGGGGCTCCTGTCTTCCCCTTTCACATGGCTTCTGCCAAATGTCAGTTCTCAGGCCACATCCTACTCACCCCCCCTCTTCCCCAGAACCATTTTCTCCCCTCCTAGCTCCTCTTACTCCTGTTTCCTTTCTTTCTTTTTCAGTATGTTTTTCTGGGGGGATGGGGGGCACCGCTCCATGTGGCATGTGAGATCTTAGTTCCCTGACCAGGGATTGAACCCACACTTCCTGCATTGGGAGCATGGAGTCTAAATCACTGGGCCACCAGGGAAGTCCCCTCCTTGTTTTCCTGAGTTTCCGCCTACTTCTGTGGACATTGTATTTAACCTCCTTTACAAATACACTCCCTTCCTGCCACTTTCTGGGTGCCCAGCTTGGGGGAGATCCTCAGGTGTGACTGTGTATGTAATGAAGGGTATTGAGTAATGAAGGGTAAATGGGGCTTTATTGCAGCACGTGGGCCAAGTCAGCCTAATCTGGGAAGGCTTCTTGGAGGAAGAAGGGATGTGCAGAGAGAGATCCCCTGGTCTCTGTTATTGTTGGGCACTGTGCTGGGTGCTTTACTTACATAACCTCGTTCGATCCCTGCTCAGGTCCTCTGGGGCATTTGTGTCCTATTAGAAACTAAGGCTTAAAGAAGAGAGGGGAGCACTGGCTGGATCCATGCCAAGTACATGCCCAGGGAGCCCCTGTGGGGAGAACCTGGGAGGTTTTCCTCCTTAGAGAGGGGCATTAAAGGGCCTTCTGAGGCCAAATCAGGGCTGTGGTGTTTTGAGATTTGATTGGTAAGAGCACAAAAAGAGTTTATTGTGCCTTTCATAGGTTCACACACTGGGAGCAGCAATGGGATTGATTCCCTAGGAGCCTGGCTTAGAGACCAGATTGGAGTTTCCTGGTGCCACTGCACCCTCTAGTGGCCACCCTCCTGCATGCAGGAGTAATTTTTATTTCCTTCAACTCCATCATTAGAATGGGGTGTGTGTGCATGTGTGTGCATGCACATCTGTCTCTGAGGGTTGGGAGTAGGTGAACAAGGGCAGGAGGTAGGGCCCTGTCCATAGAACGTTCGTGAAGGCTGAGGAGGCAAAAACCCTAGCCAAGAAGTATACGCCTGGGTTCCTGCTTAGAAGGCAAGCTACCTGAGCAGGTCCAGCTGGCTGCGTGATTCTGAGTAGGAAAAGCTGCTCCTCTGGGCCTGTTTCCCCATCAGGTATCCTTGGCTCTCCATGGCCCTCCTGAATTCAGGAGACTTTGTGGGTAGAGCAAGGGTCCTGTGTTGCCCTAGGGTGCCAGGCCCCACTCTCATCCTCATTCTGAACTTAGCCAACCTCTGGGGCAAGCCAGATTCCTATGATCAGGAATCTGGCCCCTTGTAGCCAGAGAACCCAAAATTTATTCCAGGCTGAGAGACTTCGTAGGCAATTATTCCTTGCAATGTGGGGTTATTCCTTGCAGCAGAGTGGCAGGTGAGCTGCCAAGTCTGGCTTCTGTATCCTGGGGTCTTTGACACTTGGAATTGTGGACATCTGTAGTCCTAGCCTCCTGGGCTCCCAGGGTGTACAAAGTCTTTACAGTCCAGAGATAGAAGAACTCTTAAGGGCAGAGAGAGCCTCACGTTTGGGTAACAGGTAAAGGCTGGGCAGGTTTTGGACCCTGACTGGCTTCCCTGTCCCCTCACAACCTCTTTCTATGACCCCAGGCTCTGTGGTACACAGTGGAAGACTGCCCAGCCTGGCTGGCTCCTGCCTCCGTTGCAGGAGTCCCCACTTCCCCATCTGGCCTTCCTGTCCTCACTTGTACCCTCTAGTGACGTTGATCTTACTCTCTCAAACTTAGGGCCTCTTACACCAGATCATGTGGTGACTGAGAGAACGTTTTTCCTTGGCTCTGGTCCATCACTGGGCTACCCAGTGGAATTTGGGATTGACTACTGTGTGTGCATGTGTGTACTTAGGAGGGAGTAACTCCACGTGAGGGCATGGCTAGCCAGTTTGTCTGTGTGCACCTATAGGTGTTCATCTATAAGGGTAGTAGCATGTCTGTGTATTTCTGCATCCGCACATGTTGTAAGGGAGGCAATGTATAATAATTATACGTATACACAGGTGGGGATTTATACGATTTCAGTGGTTACGTGCTGTAGCGTGTGTACAAATTTATCAAGGCCCGTGTGCACATGCACATGTGCCCAAGTGTTCTGTACCGTGGGGGCCCCAAGAGCATGAGTGTATTGTGAGTGCGTGTGTTGTGGGTGGTGAGTTGCTTTTTGTGTTCAGTCAGGTGTGAGCCAGCGTGTGTTTGCATGTGCTGCCAAGAGGCCGAGCCCCCTAGAATGCCAGCTCCATTCGGGCTCAGATCCTTGTCAGTTTTGTTCACTGCCACGTCCCCAGCATTTGAAACAGTGCCAGGTGCCTGACAGGTACTCAGAAAGTGTTTGTTGTGTGAGTAAACAGGTGAGACCTGCGTGAGCTTCTGTACCACCAGGCGCTGGGCGTGTGTGCTGCCCACGCTGACTCAGCACCCTGTGAGTGCCCTAGGCACACACTGGACCCTGGACAGTAGGTTATGGGAAACCCCAAAGCCCTTCCCACTACCTGACCTCTGTCACCCCAGGCATCTTGGAAAGGGAGAGATCTTTAGGGAAGGCACACAGAAAATGAGCAAGGATGAGGTCTCTTCCCCTCTGCCCCAGCTGGGTCAGGACTCTCAGAAGCAGGTTCACTATTTGCCTGGCCTAGGAGGACCCTATTTGACCCCCAAAGGGTCTGTACCCCCACCATCACTTAAGCCTGTAATAGATAACTAACTGACAAGTCCAGAGACACTGAGAAACTTGTTCAAAGTCACACAACCCAGCATAGGGGAAGGCAGTGTTCAAACCCTGCCTATTGGCCTGGGACTGTCTACTCAGCTTCAGGTGTCATAGATGTGAACCCTCTGAGCCCGCTTCCCTGAGCGTGGCAGAGAGGTCATTTCTGACCCAGGGTCACTCTGCAGAGCCTCCCCTAGCCTGCTCTGGGCCTCCGTGTCCTACTCCGATACCTGGATGTCTGGAGAAACCTGGAGAAGAGGGAGGATTTGCCCAGAGTGGGCAGCAGCCAGCTGGAGTCACATCGCAAGGCCTCCCACCTGTGCCCTCGACCCTCTGCAGTCCAGCCAATCCCTGGGCTTCCTGAACACTGATCATTTGTTGCTAGGGCAGAACTTGTTCTCTTCAGAGAGCCTCTTTCCTAACTTCTCTGGGCCTTCTTGTGTGAGTGGGGAGGGGCCAGCCAGAGTGTCCACTCTGGAAGGCCCTGCTCGATGTCACTGGGGTGGTTTGTCCACCCGCTTCAGCTTTGGGAGGGGGGAGCCAGCCTGGGGGTGGAGAGGAAGTGTCTGCCCCAGGGGATTCTGGGTGACTTTTCTCTGTCTCAGTCGTGTTTTCAGGAAGTGTGTGCGTTGGCCAGGGCTGCAGGGGGCGGGGGGAGGCGGAGAGCAGGAAGCTAGAGGAGACCAAAGCTGGCTTCAGACACAGACACACACGTACACATACACACACTCACTCTTCCAGACAGGCTCACAGTTACACAGAGAAACACACACTCAGACAAGTGATCACAAACACTCCGACACAAATCGCGGGAGTGCAGAGCCATACCTGGAGCCAGACGTGGTCTCAGGCACACCCAGGGAGCGGGGCCGGACTGTCTGCGAGGCCAGCCTGGGTCGGACACAGGCTGAACAGTCAGGTACACGGCGCACACTGGGCCCAGCAGGCCAGAACCACGGGAGCTCTTGGGCCCCGGATCCAGAGGGCGTCTGAGGGTGAGCAAGGGGCCGCTGTGGGCTGGGGTGTCGGCTGAGGGAAGGGGGCCGTCTCCTCCTACGGGCCTGGTAGGGCAGGAATCCCAGTCTGTCTGTCTATCTCGCCTCTCCACAGGTTAGGTTTTCTGTGCTGCTCTCCTCCCCCTCCCTTTTTTACTCTCAGACTTCCCTCTCTTCTTTCACTTTCTGTACATTTTCTGTTTTTCTCCTGCCCTTTCCTTTTCTCCCCTCTCTCTTCCCCACTTCTGCCCTGGGCTTTCCACATCTCCATCTCACCCTAAACATCTCTCCTGGGTTTGTTGGGAGCTCCCGGGGCCTGTCTCCTGGGCTGTACGGACTGCTCCTCTTTGGGGTCTCTTGCCCTAAAGAGATCTGGTGCTGATCTCACTTCTGGCTCTCTGCACCCCCTGAGGATTCCCTTCAGAGGCTTAGGTGACTTATCTCAGGGTCAAGTTCAAGGGTGCTGTAGCTCTGGCAGCTCGCCTACCCAAGCCCTCTTGCCCTACCCCCATCCAGGCGATAGGGAGACCTGCCAAGGGCTGACCCTTAGTTGGTGTCTTCCTACCCCTTCTTCCTGGTGGTATGGTGGGTGTGCCTTTGTTATTGGGGGAATCCCCCCAATTGCTGTGACCCCTAATGAACTCAGTAACCCTGTACTTGGGCCACTGGGGACATAGAGATTCCTCTAAGCAGATTCTGTCTGTGTGCCTGGCCCACCCCTGCACCCTTGGCTTATCTTTCCATAGGGCCCAGCAAACACCTGCACCTTCTCCTCTGGCCAGGCCAGCCCAGGGATGGGGGAGAGGGGCTAGTACAGTCGTGCGCTCCCTGAGGGGTGAACTTCCTCCCCCCACTGCCTTCACAAGCCAGCACTGGGTCAAGCCTAGGAGGCATGAAGAGCTGCCATGGGAGACCTGGGCCTCAGCCCTTTGCTACCCACAACAGCAGGGCACCCAACTGTGAGCTTGGAGGAGGGAACAGTTGGGTGGACTTCCTGAAGGAGGAGGCGTGTCCTGAGCACAGGAGAGTTGATGATCTGGTCATCATGAGGATTAAATGGAAAAAAAAAAAAAAAAAAGACTCAGAACGCCTTAGCCAGTGGTACTTATATTGTTCCAAGGGGATGTGCAAAGAGCTGGGTGAAACCTTGGTTTTGAAGGTGGGTGCCAGGTCAGTCGGGCACTGTGGAGGAATGGAGAGCTGCTGACCTCCAGTATTCAGTACGTGAGTTGGGTGGTGGTCATTCATTCACTGAAAACGCAGTCACCAAAGCCACCTCTGGGTGGGATGATGCTGTGGCATGGGAAGGGATTGACTTGAGAGGACTGACAGCTTATGCAGAAGCTGAGAGGCGTCCCACAGACATCGCGTCTAAGGAGTGAGACCCTGGGAGGGCTTTCTCTGCTGTGGTTTAGGCAGAAGTAAATAGAACAGAACCCGGAAAGTGCTAGAAGAGCTGAGCCTTGGGCCTCATGATGGAGAAGGAAGGACAAGGGCAGCTGTGGAGGAAGAAAAAGGCATAAGGATAAGGCCTGGGCCCTGAGGAGGACGAGGAAGTGGGCAGTTGGGAAAGTCTGCCCCCGTGGGTAGAGGAGGTCAGGAGAGGAGGCTGACGTGTCCAAACCGTAATCTGACCCCACCTCTTGGCCTTGCTGGTGAAAGTCCAGGGGCTGGTTTGGGCTGGGTCCCTCCAAGCCCTGTGTGACCCTTTAGGGGGAAGGTCCTTACTCAGGACGGGTTGTAGACCTGGGTCCTTGGTCCTCTGAGGTGAGTACAGCAAAGCAGACAATGACAGATACAACTATACTGAGTGCTCAGAAGTCTGAAGGCTAGAGAAGCCTCAAGGAGACCCCAACCCAGCCAGGGATATGAAAGGAGGCACAAAGTGGAGGGAAAGGATGTATGACTTGCACCTTTGGAAGGAAGAGTAGGAGGTGGCCGGGCAGGGAGCTGTGTTCCTGGTGGAAAGAACAGCATGGGCAAAAGCCTGAGAGTCTGCATTTATGGAAAGCAGCTCAACTCAGGATGGCTGGAGTGAGTGGGGGATCAGTTCCAGGCCAGCCTGAAATATTCAGACTGCCCCGTCCTGCATCTCGGCCCATCTGCCTGTGGGGTGACTGAGAGCCAGGGGCCCCCCTGGAGGAGGGGCCATGAAGCAAGTTCCTGGTTTAGCCTGTGGGGCCTGGACCTCCTGCAGGGTGGCCCTGTGGCCTCACTCGGCCAGGGTGAGAAAGTTGTGTTGATGACTTGTGACTATGGCTCTCTACTGGTTATCAGCAAGCTCGGAAGTAGATCAGAGGGGAACCTGAGGCTTAGAGGTGAAGTGACATGCTTTGTGACGACACAGACCGATGAGTGGTTCAGCTGGTTTGGAGGCCCAGGGCTGCCTGGCTGCCAAGCTCTGTCTCTTACCTACAGTGACCACGTGTCTCATTTCGTCCAGGATAGGCCCACTTGCACCTGTGGCCTGACATAGTTGTTAATAGTGATTCTTTTGGGACTTCCTGGTGGCCCAATGGGTAAGATTCTGCACTTGTCCACAATGCAGGAGGCACGGGTTCGATCCCTGGTCAGGGAACTAAGATTACCACATGCTGCAAAAAAAAAAAAAAAAAGATGCCTCTTTTAACTCTTGGAAATGTTACCATTTATATGATTAATTACATGGTCACCCTGTCCCTCTGTTCTTACCCATTTTGGCTTGGGACCCTCACATGTCCCCTAACCCATAGATACATAAGATTGGCTGTGTGTATTTGCTGTAACCCAGTAAAACAAACCTTCTTAGGCTAAGGGCCCAGACTGGGGTGGTCCCTGCCCTAGGGTGCCCAGCCTTGCTCTGGGCATAATGTGGAGAGCAGATGGGTCCATATGCCACTTGGATAGAGAAGAAAGGGGCTGAAGGAGCAGAGGGGCCAGGAATGAGGGGCAGGCTGAGAGCAGCTCTGTGTGGGCATCTCGAAGGCTGCCCTGAGGTGGCCTATTGAGCCGTGTTCAGAGGTACAGACAGGCTTTCCACAAGCTGAGATGTAGGGAGTGGGCCGGGAGATGTAGGCAGGAAGAAGTGGTGTGAGCAGAGGCTTGGAGGCAGGGCTGCTGAGTCCATTCCCAGGCCTGGGACTGATCTTCCGGTCTTGTGGGGTCAGGGGTCAGTGGGAGCACCCCAGCTGGGCTTCAGCTGCAGATTGGAGCAGGGGCTGCTCTAAGGGGTGCAGGCACTGAGTGGTCAGGACTCAGCTGGTTTTCGGTCACTCTGTGGGCACTGCCCCGTCCCCCGGGATTTCCCACATCTGTGCCTTCCTGCTACCACTTCTCCTTTCCTGGTCTTGGCCCTGACTCAGCATGGCCCTGGTCCCCCGTGGTAGGCCGGGAGGGGGGATCAGCCAGGAGGCTTCCTGGAAGAGATGTCTAGAATGAGACTGGGAGGCCCGTGGGGTCCCCTTGCTCCGCTTTCTTGGCACACAACCCTTTTCCTGCAGGGACTTTGCTGGGAAAGGAGCCCTTAGCATCTGTTCCTCTCTCCCTTATCACTATGGTAACAGGGCCATCAGAAATGTGATCACATTTCCTTTTGGATGGAACATCAACTCAGAGCTGTCTGGATCCTGAGTTGTAGCCAGTATGAGGAGGCGGATCTCAGAGAAGCCCTGGGATCCCGGCTGTGGCCTCGTTTGCCCCTGGTGGTTGAGTTTGCAGCTGTGGTGCTTCCTGGGTACACATCCTAGCTGTGGGACCAAGAGCAAATTACTTCCGGCCTCTGTGTCTCCGTTTCCTCGTCTATAAAGTTGGGATAGCAAGACGCTCTCCTTAGGGAACCCTTGTGATGAGTAAATGAATGAATCCACTTAAAGCTCCTGGGAAAATATACATACACACATACTTAATAAGAATTAAGTAACCCAGGTCTTCATTTATTAATCCCTGCTGAGTGCTGGGCATACAGTAGTGAAGAAGGAGCGTATGGCACTTGTCTTAGGGAACCCACATGCTGGGGAGCCAGGCCTCAGGAAGGGCAGGTCCCTCACAGATGATCAGGACAGTGGTGGGGAAGGACTGGGGGCCTGAGATGAGAGGGCTGATGCTGCCTGGGTTCTGAGGATGCTCTGTTGCCATCACCTTTGCCTCAGTACTGGCTGTCAGTCCTGGGGGAGACAGGGAGCCAGGCCGACACAGTCCTGCTTGGCATTGGAAGGGCAGCAGCTGTCCCTCCTGCTCTGAGCCCATCTGATTGGTCCTGATCCAACATCCTAGAGCTCTGCTCTCAGCAGATCGCAGGCCAGGCCTCCAAGGGCCCCTTCGTATTGGAGTCTGGGAAATTGTGTGTGATAGTCTGCTTTGGACTTTAGATCTGACCAGCTGGGAGAGGACACCATAGGTCATGCCCTCGAGCCTGCCTTTTATTTGCTTCCCTCTTGACCTTATTGGCCAACCTGTCCACCTACCTATCTACTCACCCGCCCATCCAACATACTCTTGTTGCTATCTCAGCCAGGCCCTGTACTAGGTGGGCTGTGGGGATAAAGAGTCAAGATCAACGCTGCCCTTGCCCTAAAGAGATTCAGGGTGACGTTGGGGAGACAGCCTAGTACAGTGCTCATTGTAGGGGGAGTCTTCGTAGGTCCAGCTAAATTCCTACCCTAGGCTCACTTGGCATCAGATTCTCTGGGAAGCATAGAGAGAGGGAAGAGCTGGCCATGAGGACAGCACTGGGTCTTCCTCTGCTGGGGGTCCTGGCAGTCACTGCCGCCGTCCATACAGCTGTCTGGGAGCCATTCTCTGTGGTCCTCCAGGGGGCAGCTTGGGGGTGGAGGACGAGACTCACAGTGGACAAGTGTGGGAGCCCCCCTGGCTTGGAGACCTCTTGCTGCAAGGAGCCAGTATGTCTTCTAACAACCTCACAGGTGTGGTTTCAGGTCCCTTGCACAGGCTGTGCCCAGTAACAAGCCACCACACTCTGGGAAGCCCAGAGCTCCAGCTTCTCCCCCAGGTCAAGAGGTCACTTACGGTTTCTCCCAGTCCAGGTGCAGTTCTGCACTCAAGCCACTCTTGCCAAAGGTAGTGTTGCCCGGGAGCGTGGCTGACTTAACGCCTTTATCAGGTTTCTAGGGAGAAAGAATTTTGTCCATTCTTTATCTATGGAGAGAAAGGAGATAGGCTTCAGGGTGATGTAGAAGTAGCCACCACGTGTCCTAAGAATCATCCAGACTGTGGAGTCAGGGTGCAGGTCCGGCTTAGATGATAGCACAGTACCTGGCACAAAGGAGGGAGGTACTAAACATCAGGTTACTTGGAATAATTCACCTAAAAGCTCATCACAGAGGATAACATGGGCAGGGCCTAGGGGAGCAGGGAAGGGTCAGGAAAGACTTTGAGAGAAGGGGCATTGAGTGAGAAGTTAAAGGATGAGTAGATCTTAGTGCAAAGAAATAGAGGAAAACAATACATTGGGAAAGACTAGAGATCTCTTCAAGAAAATTAGAGATACCAAGGGAACATTTCATGCAAAGATGGGCACAGTAAAGGACAGAAATGATATGGACCTAACAGAAGAAGAAGATATTAAGATGAGGTGGCAAGAATACATAGAAGAACTATACAAAAAAGGTCTTCATGACCCAGATAATCATGATGGTATAATCACTTACCTGGAGCCAGACATCCTGGAATGCCAAGTCAAGTGGGCCTTAGGAAGCATCACTACGAACAAAGCTAGTGGAGGTACTGGAATTCCAGTTGAGCTATTTCAAATCTTAAAAGATAATGCTGTGAAAGTGCTGCACTCAATATGCCAGCAAATTTGGAAAACTCAACAGTGGCCACAGGACTGGGACAGGTCAATTTTCATTCCAATCCCAAAGAAAGGTAATGCTAAAGAATGCTCAAACTACTGCACAGTTTCACTCATCTCACTTGCTAGCAAAATTCTCCAAGCCACGCTTCAATGGTACGTGAACTATGAACTTCCCGATGTTCAAGCTGGATTTAGAAAAGGCAGAGGAACCAAAGATCAAATTGCCAACATCCGATGGATCATCGAAAAAGCAAGAGAGTTCCAGAAAAACATCTATTTCTGCTTTGTTGACTATGCCGAAACCTTTGACTGTGTGGATCACAACAAACTGTGGAAAATTCTTAAAGCGACAGGAAAACCAGACCACCTGACCTGCCTCCTGAGAAATCTGTATGCAAGTTAGGAAGCAACAGTTAGAACTGGACATGGAACAACAGACTGATTCCAAATGGGGAAAGGAGTACGTCAAGCTGTATGTTGTCACCCTGCTTATTTAAATTATATGCAGAATACATCATGAGAAACACTGGGCTGGATGAAGCACAAGCTGGAATCAAGATTGCCAGGAGAAATATGAATAACCTTAAGTATGCAGATGACACCACCCTTATGGCAGAAAGCGAAAAAGAACTAAACAGACTCTTGATGAAAATGAAAGAGGAGAGTGAAAAAGTTGGCTTAAAACTCAACATTCAGAAAACGAAGATCATGGCATCTCGTCCCATCACTTCATGGCAAATAGATGGGGAAACAGTGACAGACTTTATTTTTTTGGGCTCCAAAATCACTGCAGATGGTGATTGCAGCCATGAAATTAAAAGACGCTTACTCCTTGGAAGAAAAGTTATGACCAACCTACATAGCGTATTAAAAAGCAGAGACATTACTTTCCCAACAAAGGTCCATTAGTCAAGGCTATGGTTTTTCCAGTAGTCATGTATGGATGTGAGAGTTGGACTATAAGGAAAGCTGAGCACTGAAGAATTGATGCTTTTGAACTGTGGTGTTGGAGAAGACTCTTGAGAGTCCCTTGAACTGCAAGGAGATCCAACCAGTCCATCCTAAAGGAGATCAGTCCTGAATATTCATTGGAAGGACTGATGCTGAAGCTGAAACTCCAATACTTTGGCCACCTGATGCAAAGAAGTGACTCATTGGAAAAGACCCTAATGCTGGGAAAGATTGAAGGCAGGAGGAGAAGGGGATGACAGAGGATGAGATGGTTAGATGGCATCACCACCTCAATGGACATGAGTTTGAGTAAACTCTGGGAGTTGGTGATGGATAGGAATGCCTGGCATGCTGCAGTCCATGGGGTTTCAAGAGTTGGACATGACTGAGCGACTGAACTGAACTGAACTGAGATCTCTGATCAGAAACCAGGGAGCAAGGTATTCCTGCAGGAGGCAAGAGCAGGAGCCAAGGCCTGGCATCGTGTTCATGCCCAGCCCTTCCTTGCTTTCTCAGTGGTCACACACTGTCAGCCACTGCCAGGGACACCGAGCAGTGGAGAGGCTGAGATCATCAGTGGGGAAAGTGGCCCACCGCTCTGGTGCTCCTTCTCGGCCCCTGCTGGACACTGGCAGAGATGGCAGTTGGTGCCAGGCTCCAGGGCTCAGGTACCTGATCTGGCTGGTGTGTGTGTTGGCCCATGACACGCCACGTCTTGGTTAATCCTCCAGCCACCGTGCCACAGTGGTTTGGTAGTCCTTAGTTCACCAAAGAAGAAACTGAGGCTCAGAAAGGCTAGGTGCTTGCCTCAGGGCACACAGGAACTGAGACTGAGGCAAGGCTCAAACCCATGTCTCTGATGCTGAAGCCCTTTGGAGACGCTCAGCCTGCAGGGAGCAGTGTGACCTGTGCTGAAACAGACAGACCGAGAGACAGACAGGAGCCTAGTGGCTGTGGGAGCCCAGGCCTTGGAGTCTGGATCCTGGGGCAGGGGTAGCAGAGATGAGAAGCAGGGAGTGTGGTGGTTTCAGATGAGTTTGAGGGGTCTGAGGGCACCCAGAGGATGGTGAATATCCAAGACAAGAAAGAATGTGGTTATGAGCTAGAGATGACGTGTTGCCTCAGGACTTGGTTTCTGAGGCTCTGGTCTGTGCCCTTAGCCTCAATGCCCATTTCAGTCTTGTCTCGTCCATTCTTAGACAAACGCCTTCTTATTCTTAAAAGCTCAGGTCTAGCCTTTCCTGATTCCCTAGGCTGGGAAGTAAACTACCTCCCACCTTCTTCTGGTTTTCAGCCCTGTTTTAGAGTGGAGACCCAGTGGGTACATGTGGCTAAAGGTTAGCACTTTGGGGCCAGTTGACCCTGCCCAGCAGTGCAGGGCTAGCTCATGAAGCCAAGGAAGGCACCTGCTTTGGGGAGCTTGGAGGGTTTGGCCAGGGGAGTGAGGCAAGGCGGGCTTCTCTCTGAGTGTGTGGAATGAATGAGTTGTGCCGCAGCCCAGGGGAGCTGGGGGCTCAATGAGTTTGAGTCCTGGCCCTGTTGCGGTGTCGCTGACTCAGTGACTCAACCACACTGAGCTTGATGCCCAACTTTTGGTCTGTTCCCAGCCTTCCCTCCAAGGAAGAGGAGCTACTGTCACCACCATCACCGTCCCCTCCCGAACCGGAGCCTGCGGAGTCCCCGGTCACTGTCCCCAGGGGGCCTCCTCAGCCCCCGTCTGCACCTTGCAGCGCCCCAGAGATCCCTCCGAAGCCCGCCCGCTTGCCCCCGGAGTTTGGTGAGTGCTGTAGTGCAGCAGGACTCGGGGTGGGCCTGGGTTCGGGGCCGAAGAGTCTACAAGGATACAAGGATCGCGCTCCCCTTTGTCTTGGGCCCTGCCACTGCCCCGCTGAGTGGCCCTGGATAGGTGAGCATCCTTCCCTTCAGCCTCTGAATGGAGACAGCACTCAGCTCTCCAGCCGACTGACTGTTAGGTGGGAACAGATGGCAGACTTCTTGAGTTACTCATGGTTTAAAGCCTAGGACTGTTTTCCATGGTCATGGGCAGTTTGCTTTTCCTTGGCTTGTCCACTTTTCTTGAGTCTCGATTCTTGTTTTTTGGGGTTTTTTTTAGCCTTTTTAGGGGAGTCCCTGCCCTGACCCCCAAGCTGGCTGCCTAGTTAGACCTCCATGTGGCGGCCTGGCCTCTCCTTCGGCTACCCCCTAATGTTGTCCTGTGAAGCCTTGAGAGTATAAATAGCACTTCCTGTCCCTTGTGCCTTTTTTTGAAAGCCAGGCCAGAGTGGGGGCAGGGATCACTCATGGGCTGGGGGAGGCTTGGTTTCTTTGTCTCTGAGTCTCTCCCATCCGTCTACCTCCCCAGATGACTCTGACTACGATGAGGTCCCAGAGGAGGGGCCAAGGGCCCCAGCTGCCATGATGACCAAGAAGGTAGGGCAGGCAGTGGTTAGGGTTTGGGCTCTCTGCCTGTCAGCATGGAGGGTGGGCCACCCGCTGCCTTTCAGACCCTGGGGACCACCCGATAGAGAGTGGGCAGCCAACTCCCTGGAGAGTTCCCTTCCTCTTCTCTGTTCAGCTGTGCAAGGGTCTGGGGGCTCTGGTTTGTGGCTCCAGATCTAGTCTTAAGCTGCATCTTGGATGGCTGTGTGACCGCCCTCTCTCCCTCTGTTTTGGGGTGTCTGTCCCTGTGTCTGTCTGTCTCACTTTCTGTGTCCCTGTCTTTCTTGAGTGTTTTAACCTTCCATCCATGTCTTTATCTCTTTATCTTTTCTGTCTTTGTCTCAGACCTGGGCCCCTGCCTGCACTGGTTTTCTCTGTCTGTGTGACCCCATCTCCCTGGGTCCCTGGGTAGTCTGCCGGGGGTTGGGGAGGAGAGGTGGGTGAGGAAACAGGAGTGCTGAGTTGTGTGGGCACTGGGCCTGGACAGAGTTAGTGGTGTGATCTCGGGCTTGAAGGAGAGCATGACACTGAGTGGGTCTGGGGGGCAGGAGGAGCCCCCAGCGAGTCAAGTCCCACGGGCCGTGCGTGTGGCCAGTCTGCTGAGCGAGGGGGAGGACCTGTCTGGAGACGACCAAGGGGATGAAGATGAAGATGACTATGCCTACGAGCGTGTCCCCAAGTAAGTGTCCACTCCTTTCGGGTGGTTCTCCCAAACCACCACCCTCCTTCCCCACGCCCAGCCCGTTCTCTCCATCTGCTCGGCCCCAGCCCTGTGGGAGTCCCCACTCTGGCCCCCTCATCCCCTCTCTTCTTCCCCCAGTGGTGACTGGCACACCAGCAGCCTGAGCGCATCTTTGCCCAGCAGCCTCCTGACCCCTGAGCTTCCCCCGCACCCCATGGACGGGTTGCCCGTGGGCCCCACCCCGCCCCCACTGGTCATCAAGGCTGGCTGGCTGGACAAGAACCCCCCACAGGGGTGAGTGAGGCTTGTTGGGTTGTGCTGGTCCTCTGCATGGGATGGTCTTAGTCTAGTATATTTGGTATCACGAATTGGACAACCGGAAGGGACAAGGTTATTTGAGCAGGTCTCCCTCTAGGTAGACTGTAACTGCCTATCATCCCCACCAGATTTATGTATTATTACCCTTAAAACTGGGAAGTCCTTTTCCTGGTGGTCCAGTGGGCAAAACTGCACTCCCAAAGCATGGGGGACGGGTTTGATCCATGGTCAGGGAACTAAGAATCCCCCAGGCTGCATGGCATGACCAAAAACAAAACAGGAAAAACCCTGGGAAGTCCTACTTTGAGTCTGATTTCATTCACTCTTGCTGTAGGTAAAGTCCATTTTCTTCTCCATGACCATTTCTTCTCCATGCCTTGGATCTGGCTGTTTCTAACTTTGTATGTGACTGCCAGAGGGAGCTAGGGTGATCCTGGAACTGCTTCCTAATTCCCAGTCCTTTGCTCTGTTGTTGCTCTGCGTCTCCCTCTCCAGATCTTACATCTATCAGAAGCGATGGGTGAGACTGGATGCCAGTCACCTGCGGTACTTCGACAGTAACAAGGTGAGGCCTGTTAGTCCCTGACATGGCCCTGCTCCAGCCTGAACCCTGACACTGGACCCAGGCAGAGTCCCTGCCTAGATGAGTCCTCACCAGAGCTCTAAGGACTGTGTCCTCCTGGCCCATTGACCAGCCATGGCCTTGGCCCAGGTGGCATAGGGACTGTCACTGACCACCTGTGGGAGATGGGGCTGCCACCTTCATTTCAGCAGAAGTTGAGGGGATCACAGAGGGGCTGGGCCTCTGTGGTCCTCACCCCCACAGTCTGGCTCCTCCCTCTCCCCTAGGATGCCTACTCAAAGCGCTTTGTCCCCGTGGCCTGCATCTCCCGAGTGGCTGCTATTGGGGACCAAAAGTTCGAAGTGATCACGAACAACCGGACCTTTGCCTTCCGGGCAGAGAGTGATGGTATGGAGTGGGGTGGAGAGAAGACTGGCAGTTCGGCCTGAGAAGTTGGGGAGGAGAACCAGGGAACATCTGCTCCCCCCATATCAGTCCCAGCGAGGAGTCAGCCTTCTGTGAAGTGGGGGAGGGGAGGTCCCCCTCTGACCAGCTTTGTGCTTGAGACACCACTGAGAGTCTTCAGCACCACACATCCCCATTTCAGGGGATACAGGCTCGGAGAGGCCATGTGCCTTGCCCACCCTAAGTGGCACAGCTGGGATCAGAGCCTGAGCTGGTCCACATCAGAGAACTTGGAGGTGGACAGAGACAGGAGGGATAGTCCGGGTGGGCTTTCTGGCAGTGGAGTTGCCTGAGGAGCCTGGAGTGGGGAACCCTGAGGGAATCCCTACCCAGCTGAGCTTGGGCTTCCCCTTGCCCTTTGCCCGCAGCGGAGCGGAAGGAGTGGATGCAGGCCCTGCAGCAGGCGGTGGCTGAGCAGCGTGCCCGGGCCCGCATGTCTAGCGCTTACCCATTGGGTGTTCAAGGCTCAGAGCCCCATGACCATGCTGGCAGCCTGGAGCTTCGTGGCTTCAAGAATAAACTCTATGTGGCCGTGGTCGGGGACAAAGTTCAGCTTTACAAGAATCTGGAGGTGTGACTAGTCTGCCAGGCTGCTGACCCTCTCCCTTGTTCCCTGCCCACCAAGTGCCTTAGTCCCGCCTTTCACCCACCTGGTCCCTCAGCCCCACCTACTTGGTCCTCAGCCCTCCCCTTGCCCTTTCCCTCTTCTCTTGACTCAGCCCTTCACCTGCCGCCTTGTCCTGCCACTCGTTCTGACCCCTTCTCCTGCCTGATTCCTGAACGTTACCCTCCCATCACCACCCTGGCTCTTGCACCCCCTATTTATTGCAACATGGCCTCTGATCGAGGTCCGTTTACCCATGCCCAGATTCCTGAACCCTCCCTTACCTCCTTCCTAGGCGCTTTCTAGTCCCTAAAGTCCCACTTCCCCTTCCTCTCTGCCCCCTCCCTGGGTCTTGTGCCCCAACCCCCAGCCTTGCCCTCACCCCTTCCCACCTACTACCAGGAGTACCGCTTGGGCATCGGCATCACCTTCATTGACATGAGCGTGGGGAACGTGAAGGAAGCGGCTGACCGGCGCAGCTTCGACCTTACCACCCCCTACCGCATCTTCAGGTGAGCCTCCCACCCCTTGCTCACCTGCATCGTCACTCCCTGATCGTATTTTCTTCTTGCATATGGAGGAAGCCACCCCTGCTTCTAGGTTCCTTTGCTCCCCTCTCTTCCCAGCCCTGCCCACCCTGCTGGGCCTTGCCCTTCACTTGCTAACCTGCTCTGATCCCTTCCAAGAAGTCTCACACCCGTCCCTCTGTCCGTCACTGTCTGCCCTTCCCTGCCACACTGCTGCCATATGCACTTTCTGCACCGCACACTCACCCTGCTGTCCCCTACAGCCTGCCCTGCTCCCCTCACAGGCGCTTGCCTGTCGCTGACAGTTGCTTGAGATCAAGGCTGCTCCTCACTCCCTGTCTCGTGCCCATCCTGTGAGCTCCTCCCTGAGCCTCCAGGACGCTACCAGCATGGTTTCCTCTGAACTCAGCTGTCCATCAGTGATCTGTCTCTGTTCTCTGTCCTCTCCCGGACAGAATTGCCCACTCACAGACCTTCAGTCACCTCCTCTGAGGCTCTGTGCCATGCCTGGATTCAAATCTTTTGTATCAGTCAGCTCAGCTGCTGTGACAGAATACCACAGACCCCAGATCTTAAACAACAGGTTTATTTTCTCACAGTTCTGGAGGCTGGAAGTCCAAGGTCAAGATGCTGTCAGGGTTAGTTTCTGGCGAGGCCGCTCTTCTGGCTTGTAGGTGGCTTTCTCCTCCACCCTGGGTCCTCACAGGCCTTTCCTCTGTGCATGTGGAGAGAGGGGTATCTGGTGTTCCTTCCTCTCTTTATAAAGAAACCAGTCTTGGGTCAGAGCCCTGCTCTAACAATGTTGTTCAACCTTAATTACCTCCCTTAGTGACCCTGTTTCCAGATGCAGCCACACTGGGGTTTGAGGTTTCAACCTCCAAACTTCAGGGGGACATAATCAGTGTAATATCTGGGCCCATCATTGGGTCACTGTGTGACCTGGGCAAATCATGTGACCACTCTGTGCCTCAGTTTCCTTCTCTGTGATCAGGATCACGGCCGTCTCTGTAAAGCCATTATCTATCACAGCATCACCATCGCTCCATCGTCGTCTTTTTTGCCCTTAGTCAGATCTGCTCTTCCTCCGGTGGCTCTTTCTCCTGAGCTCTAGACCTGCATGTCTAATAGTTCTGTGGACATTCCCCGCTTAGTCCCTCCTCAACTCACTGCTCCTCCCTGGCCCCCATCTCCACCCACGGGGACCCCGCCTCTCCTGCTCACCGCTGGGCAGACCTGTCACTACCTCTCTCTTCCCTCCGTCACGTTTCACCTCTGTCTGGCCCCTCTCCTGCAGGCCTTAGGCCTGTGGGCCCTCTGGCCTGGCTCCTGCTTCCTCACCCTTTGGCTGTCTATCTGTGACCACCAGAGGGTTCTTTTTCTTTTTTGATAGCCAAGTTTGCGTTTGTTCATTTCTTATATTCATAGTCATTTTTGGTTGACATCTGTGGCCAGAGATTCTTTGCCATTCTCCTTCATGACTAGTGGATACTTTCTCTGGAGTTTTCCTTCCCTGTCAGTTTTACAGAGCCTTGCCCATTTCCCTAGTTCCTTGTTGTCATGAACTTTAATTCGGTTGATTTGGTGTTCAGCACCAAGGGCCTCCACCAGCCTGACACACATGGGCTCACACAGTCAGATATAAGCACACAGGTGAGATGCGCTTAGCACTTGGCTAAAGCCTTGGCATTTTGCAGATTCAGTACACTAAGACTTAATGGATGAGGGTGGTCTTCACACCTCTCATGATGACGTGTTGACATCTATTCCATCTCCAGCAGCAGTACCTGTCTTGGCCATGGCAGTGGGTTATGGGTGAGCTGAATCTTGAGTGCACACGTGAGACTTGGTGGCAGTAGGGAAGAAGCCAGAGGGAAAAGATCTCTGTACCCCCTGAAACCTGCTGCTTCTCTCTTGTCCTCCGGGTGCACTTTGAGCTCCTCTGCATGGCACAGGTTTGCCCTCTCTGTCTCTCAGCTTCTTTTCTGCCAGTACACCCACTCTGTCTGTGGGCCCTGGAATGCCCTGTGTACCTTCATGTCCCTTTGCATGTGCTATTCCCTCTGTCTTGAACACCTTTTCACCTCTTTACCTCACCACCCTTCTCATCTGTCAAGTCTTAGGCACCATTTCTTCCCAGCATCATTTTCTGCTCCCTGGGTGAGGCCGAGGTTGGGGTATCCTTGTTGCTGTCCATGCCCATCCTCCCCAGGGGCCCTGGGCACCCCCTTCTTCTGACTATCAGGTCTCAATGCATTGTTACCCCCACTTCGTGCTGTGCCCCCTCATGCTGCCCCCAATCTCGCTGAGCCCTTTCCCAACCAGTCCCCCACCCCACTCCTGTGTCCCCAGCTTCTCAGCTGAATCGGAGCTGGAGAAGGAGCAGTGGCTGGAGGCCATGCAGGGAGCCATCGCCGAGGCCCTGTCCACCTCAGAGGTGGCTGAGCGCATCTGGGCCACGGCCCCCAACAGGTTCTGTGCTGACTGCGGGGCTGCCCAGCCTGACTGGGCCTCCATCAACCTCTGTGTCGTCATCTGCAAGCGTTGTGCAGGTGTGTAGCAGGCAGGGTGCCAGGCCAGAGCAAGACAGGGCTGGGGTGTCCAGAAGGCAGGTGGTCTGTCTGGCTGGAGGGGCTGGAGCGAAGGCAGTGTCAGAGAGCATCGTTGATGAAGCTGCGCCTGTGTGTCAAGCCTTTCCCACCATGATTAACCTGCATGGCAGGGATTCAACTTCTCACACACATGGGGGCTCTGAGGCACAGAAAGGGGAGGGGCTTCTTCAGGGTCCCCTGGCAAGTGGGTCTGGATTTGAGCCCAGGCCTGTTGGAATCCTGCACCCTGGTCACATCAGAGGAGCGGAAGTAGGCTAGGTCAGGCAGGGTTTTGCAAGCAGAGGCAGGACCTAGTGTTTTCATCCACAGGAGGATGGAACTGTGTGGGAACCGCAGGCCTAGTCCTGGGGTCCTGCCCAAGGCCTCTCCCTGACGGCCCCCATGGGCCCTGGGGTGTGGTGGGGGGAGGGGGCTGCTCCTGTAAAGGAGAAGGCCCCCCGATGACCATGTGTCTGACCTCCTGTCTGCAGGGGAGCACCGTGGCCTGGGTGCTGGTGTCTCCAAGGTGCGGAGCCTGAAAATGGACAGGAAGGTGTGGACGGAAACACTTATCGAGGTGGGGAGCCAGCTGTGTTTCGGGTCTGTCCGCCTTGGCTGCTGCCTGGGTCTCCCACCCCTTTTCCCACACCTCACCACCTCCAATGCCCTGGAGCTAGAGAGACCTTCGGGATCATCGAGTGGTTGGGGTTTGGAGCAAATTGATTTTTGGCAAAGTTAGCAAACTGACTGGTGAGCTAAGAATGTTTTTACAATTTTAAAGGTTGCTAAAAAAGAAGAAGAAAATGATGTCACAGAGACTATCCTACAAAGACTAAAATATTTACTTCATTTTATCTCTACTCACATGTGCCAGTGGGTCTGAGTGTGTCCTTTTGGGGGATACTCACTCATGTACATTTGTGCCTGTGTGCTTGGGGTTGCCAGGTACTGATATGTGTGATAGTCACAGGGGAAGACCTGCAACAGGAGGCTGGACCAGGGCCCGACCACACACCACCTTCCTTACTGCCCCGGCCAAGCTGCAGACTCCAGAGCAGTTTAGGTGTCATATCCCCTGTGACTTAGGGTTAGAACCCCAGTTTACAGAGGATATTGAGACGCAGGGAGAGAAAATGACTTTCCTGGAGTCACAGTGTGAGTCGTTGGCGGCTGGGACTGTTTCTGCTTTGTTCTCTGCTCTGACTCCAGCACCCCACGCAGCACCTGGCAAGCAGGCAAACTGGGGGGCCCAGGAAATAGCTGTGCCACAAGTGATCAGCACAGTGAAAGAATGCATACCCTAGTCTCCTAAGTGCCAGAGCCCTGCGAAAGTCTGCCCTCACCCCTCTTCCTCTGAGTCCAGAGAGGAATGTCAGGGACAGGAGATGTTTCTGTAATCCCTGTCCACCCAGTTGGCTGACAGGCTAGGCCCCCACCAGCTGTGATAGTCTTAGGAATGCAGAGTTCCAGATGTGGGACTAGGTGGGGAGATAGCAAGGCACCCCACCAGGCACCCAGCCTGGGCCCAGACTGTTAGACTGTCTGCCTCTGGTCCCGTAACTGAGCTGGGGGACTGGGCTCAGGCCCAGCGTTAGTGAGGGAGCACCCAGGGCCACCAGCGGGCCAGGCTGTCCCCTCAGCTTCCCTGATGGGAGAGTGGGCGGATGGCCTGGCTCTTCCAGCCTCTCACTTAACAACCTCAAAACCAAGGCTTTGCTGGGCATGGGCCCCAGCTGTAGGCTGCCCTTCTGACCTCTTTCCTGCACCCACAGCTCTTCTTACAGCTGGGCAATGCTGCCGGGAACCACTTCTGGGCAGCCAACGTGCCCCCCAGCGAGGCCCTGCAGCCCAACAGCAGCCCCAGTGCCCGGCGGTGCCACCTAGAAGCCAAATACCGCGAGGGCAAGTACCGCTGCTACCACCCACTCTTTGGCAACCAGGAGGAGCTGGACAAGGTCAGGGCACTGGGCCTGTGAAGCCCCCTGAAACCACCCCCGTTAGTCATGGCCCCATCATTCCTCACTCTGTGTCAGCCAAGCTTTCCCACTAGCTCACAGTAAGGAGCGATCCTGTAGGGAAACTGACACCCAGACGGAAGAAGGACACTGCCTAAGCCACAGGGACAGCTGGGACAAAGTAAGGAGGAGCCAGGCCTGACTCTTGGGCCAAGGCCACGTCCCCAGCATCTGTCTGCCTCCCTCCCCACCGATTCCTCTGTCTCCGCACCCCATCCTGCTCCTTCTGAATCCTGCCAAAAGGAGTGAACTTGATGGGGATGCTATTTCCTGTCAGGCTCATGAAAAACAGCTGGCTGCTCCGACCCACCCCCCCACCCACACCCCACTCAAGATGAGGCCCCTCGTGGGCCCCCAAGCCCCGGCAGACCAGGAGCCAAGCCCTGTCCCTGGTCTGGCTTGGCCTGAGTGGGAGGTAACCGCCTCTGAAGCAGGGGGTGGTGCCACTTGTGACCTCTGGTCAACCTTCAGCCCTTCCCCCAAGTAGCCCCACCCAGTCAGGCTCAGTCCAGCTAGAAGCCCAGTGGGAGCCAGGCCTCCACCTCCCAGGAACCCAGGCTTTCAGCCCCCAGCCCAGCCCAGTCTAGCCGCCAGCCAGGAGGGGCGGCAACTCCCATTGGTTGGGAGGGATGGGCAGGCGGTGAGGAATTCAAATGTGGGAGGAATGAGCTACAAAGCACCCCCCTCTGCCCTTCCTCAAGGCAGAGGGAGCTTGAGATCCTCTAGAGAACAGGCCTGGTGGCTGACCGTCCCAGGGGGCTGTCAGCAGGGTGAGCCCTGGATGGCTAGGACCCTTAAGGGGATGCCCCTCCCCGCTCACTCCCTTTGGCCTTTCTTTTTTCCTCTTGTCTGTCTGCCTTCCTTGTTTCTCTTTCACTCTGAGGGTGGGCCCTTGACCTGGGTGCCTCCTTCCTCTTCCTTCCTCTTGCCCCTGCATGGGTCACTGACCCACTGGCCCCGCGCTCCAGCTCGGCCTGAGCCTCCCCCTCGTCCCCTCCTTCCAGGCCCTGTGTGCCGCAGTCACCACCTCAGACCTGGCTGAGACCCAGGCGCTCCTGGGCTGTGGGGCTGGGGTCAACTGCTTCTCAGGGGACCCTGAGGCCCCCACGCCTCTGGCTCTTGCCGAGCAGGCAGGACAGACGCTGCAGATGGAATTCCTTCGGAACAACCGGACCACAGGTGAGGGGGACTGTTCCCCTCAAGGGATGGCACCTCCCTGTTGCCAGGGTCAGGCCCTTGGGAGGGGATGGATGCTGGTTGTTGGGTGCCAGTGGAGGGGTATCGCCCTGTGAGGTCTGGTTCATATACCACTTGAGCTGTTGTTGCAGCTTTGCCAGGGGCCCTGGTGTGACACTGTGTGTGTGACGTTTACATGACTTTTGGGCATTTGTGCCTCTGGCTTCCCCTTCATACACATGTCCCTTGGTGTCTCTGTGTCTGCATCTCTCTGTGTGTTTATGGGTCCCTCCCTGGCCCACAGTGTGGGACCTCCAGGCAATGTCCATGAGCCTGGGTCTGTGTGTCTCTGAGCTGCTGTGGCTCTGCTTCCTTGCACCTGGGAGTGTCGAGGGCCTCAGGGTGTGTGTGTGTGTGTGTGTGTGTGTGTGTGTGTGTGTGTGTGTGCAGAGCGTGTCTGTGTTGCTCTGTATGTGGGGGGAGTGTGTGCTGCATTTCCTGTGTGCGGAGGGACTCACCCGGGCAGCCCAGTCTGCCGCTCTCTGGGTGGGGCTCTGTTGCAGTTGGGTTGGGTCCCATTTGGCTCCCACTCTCAGGGTAGCTGAGAAGGGGGTGGTGGGGGTGAAGTCGCTGGTCATGGCCCAGTACTAGCCTCTGGGGCTACATCGCAGGACCAAGGGTGGAGCCTGGCGGCCAGGACTCTGGGCTCAGGGCCGTGGGTGGGTGGGGCGCGCTGGGCTGGAGGGAGCCCAGGTGTCCGGGAAGGCACAGGAGACCACCCAGCTGGCTTGGGCTTTGGGACTGCTGGGAGCAGAGCTGGAGCCAGGCTGCTTCCTTAGGCTTTGCATTGTCTGAGACAAGCTCGCTCTGGGGATTGCTAGAGAGTTTGCTCCAGGCCCCCCTCATTCTAGTGTGCTGGCCCTGTGCTTCCAACAGGAAGAGCTGGGCTGGAGAGTCAGGGAAGCTCCCTGGAAGGAGAGGTACTGGAGCCAGGCCTTGTGAGTGGGGTGGAATTTACACAAAGTGGGAAAGGTGGAGAAAGGTTTAGGCAAGATCCGGAATGTGGCAGTAGGAGCCCAAGGGTGCTAGTCAGGGAACAGTGCTGGGGAGCAGGGGTGGGTGACTGAGTGCCAGCTTAAATACCTAGTCCAGGTGGGGTTAAGGGGGGTACTCCCTTGGATCGTGACCAGCCACTCTTTCCCTCCCTTCCTCAAAGAGGTACCTCGGCTGGATTCAGTGAGGCCCCTGGAAAAGCACTACTCAGTTATCCTGCCAACTGTGAGCCACAGCAGCTTCGTCTACAAGACTGCTTCTGCAGGAAAGCTGCTGCAGGACCGCCGGGCCCGGGAAGGTGGGTGCCAGGACCCCGCCCTGACCATGGCATTCTGGCATGGTGGCAGGGCCAGAGAAGCCAGAGCTGGCCAGACTGGGGCACCCCCTGAGGGCGCCAAGTGCACTCTGGTCTAGTCACCCTGCAGGGTGTCCTGGGTGTGGTCTTGGGTATACAGTGAGTGCTTAATAAATGGGCTGATCCGGTGAGAGTGGAGCATGGCACTGCAGAGTGAGACACTGCCAGAGTTTCCTTGAGCTCAAAGAAGCCCTTTATTAAGCGCCTGCTAGGTGTGGGCCCTGTGTTGGGGCAGCTGGTATTTGGAGTAGTTGGATGTTGGGAAGTTTGAAGACTAAGCTTAAAGCTCTGTCATCTCTCTCCTCAGTCTTCCATTTGCTCCCATCTCTGAGTACAATTCACAGTCCTTATTACCAAGTCCCGCAAGGACACGAACATTGGCTGCCCCACCCCATTGCCTCGCTGACTCCTCTCCAGCTTTACTGGGCTTCTTGCTGTTTCCTAAACGTACATACTCACCAGAACCTTTGTACTTGTGGTTCCCTCTGCCCAAAGTGCATTTCCCTAAATATCTGCATGGTTAGTCCCTTCCTTAAAAACCAGGTCTCTTTCAGTGTCACTCCTTGAAGACTTGATTCCCAACCACTTAATCAAAAATAGCAAGCCCTTTTTTCACACTACTTACCTGACCTTAATTTGCTATTTCTGAGTCTGTTTATGGTTCTCTGTGGGCCTGTGTGCTGCAGGGCCACAGGATGAGGAATGCAGGGTGAGTTCTGGAGGAAGCTCAGCCTGGGAGGCAGCCTCTGGGGCACACTGCCCTCAGAAGGCAAATGTCATGTTCTCGTGGACAGGATGAGAGCTGTGTGAGCACTGTTGAGGCCGTTACTCACTGCATCCCTCAGCACCCCCAGATGAAGCTCTCCAACTCCCAAACAGTTTTCTTGGGAACTCTATGCAGCTCACCACCTCACTGCTCCTGAGGCACTGCCCCTAGTCTACTTCCCTCTGCTTGGCAATATCATTTATGTAACTGCCTGACTCATCCTCTTTTATTGACATGGATGCCAGGAAGCTCTGAACCTATGTGATGCTCAGTGCTATGAATTATACGAGCCTACGTGACCTTGACAGTCTGCATTTTCTCCTACTTTCCTGGTTCAGACTCCCATTTCTATTCCTTTACGGGATCTTGTCAGTCTCCTTAGATCCATTATAGGAGGAAGCAGAGTACAGGGCAGTAGGTCCTGCTGGCAGAGGAGGGTGGGGCACGGGGTAACTTTATGGAAGTCTTCCTGGGCATTTGGGCTGGCCTTGAAGGGTGGGAGGGTGTGGGTAAAGGGAATAGGGTGAGCAAAAGCAGGGAGTGTGGGATGTGTATCCAGAGTGGTCAGAGAGGCGGCTGGAGAGGTGGGTGGGGCTGGCTTGCTGGGGCTACAGGGAGGAAGATGGATTTGGGGGAAGCTTGGGAATTAGAATGAAGAGGACATGAGTCAGATGGGAGTGGAGGCCCAGGGAGGATGCAGTGGTAATGTTCAGGTGAGGGTGGAGGGCTCCCTCACAGTTCCCCTGCCTGTCTTCTCCCCAGAGTTCAGCCGACGGTGGTGTGTGCTTAGCGATGGGGTCCTGAGCTACTATGAGAATGAGCGGGCAGTGACCCCCAACGGGGAGATCCGGGCCAGCGAGATTGTGTGTCTGGCAGTGCCCACTCCTGACACCCATGGGTGAGCACCCCCAGGCAGAATCACAGACTGTTATTGATGTAAGGTCTAACCTTCCATTGGGGAGATTGGGAAACAGGCCCAGAGACGGGTGGAATCTCCCTGGGGTCACACAGCAAGCTGGTGCTATGCAAGGGCTAAACCAGGTCTCCTGAGGCCCTAACCTCTTATGGGATGAGGGAAGGGTAGTCTCAGGGGCAGGGGGTGGAGGTGGGCCAGTGTTTGGCAGAGTGGGCCTGAATCCTGGCTTGTGTATCAACAGTTTTGAGCATACCTTTGAAGTGTACACAGAAGGAGAGCGGCTATACCTGTTTGGGCTGGAGAGTGCAGAGCTGGCTCGTGAGTGGGTCACGTGCATTGCCAAGGTGGGCCTGGGTTAGCAGGCTGCTGTGGGGGGAGTCTGTCGGGATGCTGGGTAGGACCCCTGGTTTTCCTGCTTTATGGATCAGGGCTGGATGGAAGGCAGAAGACACAGGACCCAGGGCCAGATGTAATTTGCAGCCCTCCGGGGGCAGGGGGCGGTAGGAGACCTGGCTCAACTCTGTGGAAGCAGGGCCATGGGCCTTGCACTCCCTAGATGCTCAGTATATGTTTAATAATGAAAGTCAGAGCCATCCTAGGATGGACAATGCTGCCTCTGGGGGAACGAGCGCCTTGTCCTGGAGGAAAGAGGCAGGGAGGCTGCAGAGGAAAGCTCTGCCCTGGGGACTGGAATCAGGTACCCTCTAGGGTCCCTGTGTTTTGAGGGCCTGTGACTCTCATTCTCTGGTTCATTGCTCAGTTATCTGGGCACCTCCTGAGGGTCAGTCCTCGGAGCTTGGGGACCTGGATGAACCAGTCATGGTCCCAGCTCCTCAGTGGCTCCCAGGCTGGTAGAGGAGACAGATGGGGTCCAAACAGCAGAAACTGTAATTCGTACTACAACAGAGGACAAGAATGCCTTGGTGCCCCAGAGAAGGGACATCCCTAATGGTGTCTGGGAAGGCATTCCAGAGGAGGGCATATCTGAATGGTATGAAATGGGGCATGATACCCATGTTAGTTCACTGCACTGTGTGGAGAATGGGTACATGCCCACAAGCCAAACAGCTGGGGTGTCCCAGGTGGGCAGTGCTGTTGGCTGATGCAGTTTCCCTGGCTGTCTCCCCTGTCCCTGGCCTCCCCATCAGGCATTCGTGCCTCCCCTGGCCGAGGATCTGCTGGCTCGGGACTTTGAGAGGCTTGGACGCCTTCCCTACAAAGCTGGCCTGAGCCTACAGCGGGCCCAGGAGGGCTGGTTTGCCCTCACCGGCTCTGAGCTCTACGCTGTCTTCCCAGAGGGGCCCTGTGAGGAGCCGCTGCAACTTCGGAAACTACAGGAGCTTTGTGCGTATGCCTGGACCTGGGCCCCAACCTCCAGGGCACCCTATCCTGGGCTCCCAGGCCCCAGCCCCTCTCCTTAAGTCTGAACTCTACCCTAACCCAGCCAGAAGGAGCAGCCTGCCTGCTCATGTCCTCTCCTGTCCTTGGGGTGCATCTCAGCCACCCCATGGATTGGTGGGTAGGTCCCAGGGGTGTGTGGACCCAGAGAGCTTCGGGAGGGAGCAGGTTAGGGACCATGAACGAGGCCTGGGCCTCACCTCAACTGGCCTCTCCACAGCCGTCCAGGGGGACAATGAGAACCAGGTGCTGGTGCTGGTGGAACGGCGGAGGTGAGCCTTGGCTTCCCAGAGGGGCTCTGAGAAGCCTGGGCAGTCTGGCAGGCCTGGGAGGGGTGGGACAGGTGGTGGGTCCCCCAAGTGACTGACTCCCTGGCCCAGGACGCTGTACATCCAGGGGGAGCGGCGGCTGGACTTCATGGGCTGGCTCGGGGCCATCCAGAAAGCAGCGGCCAGCTCGGGGGACACGCTGTCAGAGCAGCAGCTAGGAGATTCCGATATCCCTGTGATTGTGTACCGCTGTGTGGACTACATCACGCAGTGCGGTGAGCTCCGCCTCCGTGGCACAGCCCCCGCCCTGCCCCGCCCCTCCCAGAGAGACCGTCACCTCCTGCCAAAGGCCGAGGCTCTCCTTCCTGGATCTCCCTGAAAGCCTCGAGGCGCGCCCCTTGGCCAGTGCCTTAGCCCCTCACGTTTGGCCACGCCCCCAGCTCAGCCGCACCCTTCTTCAGGCCTGACCTCGGAGGGCATCTACCGCAAGTGTGGTCAGACCTCAAAGACACTACGGCTGCTGGAGAGCTTACGGTTGGACGCTCGCTCTGTGCGCCTCAAGGAGGGCGAGCAGCACGTGGACGACGTCTCCTCTGCACTCAAGCGCTTCCTGCGAGATCTGCCCGATGGGCTCTTCACTCGAGTCCAGCGCCTAGCCTGGCTGGAGGCCTCAGGTGGGCCCTGCAGCACATGCCCAGTCTGAGACCCAGGCCGGTGCTGCTGGCTTGTACACTCTGATCTCAGTTTTCCCTGCCCTCCCCATCATGCGCTTGGGGCTAAGCATGCCCCAGCGGTGGACTCTAGTGCCCCTTCATCCTTGCCTCTCATTCCCATTGTCACTGTATGCAGTGCGGGGGTCCCTTGGAGTTCTCCAACTGGCCTTATTTGACTTAGAGGGGGTAGGGAGTGCTATCACCTAGGATGAGAGGCAGAGCAGCGGGACAGGGAAGGTGGTTACTGGGGGGGGGGGGGTGGATTCCTGACCTGATCCATCTCCCCCCACCCAGAGATTGAGGATGAGGAGGAGAAGGTGTCCAGGTACCGAGAGCTTCTGGCACGTCTGCCCCCAGTCAACCGGGCCACAGTGAAGGCTCTTATCAGCCACTTGTACTGGTGAGGAGCAGCACTCCTGGGGGGCTGGGGTGGAAAAGACTTCTACTCCCAACCTGGCTGACTCTTCTCCCCTGGGAACCAGGTGGGTCTGGGAACTGAGTGTTGCCTTATGATGTGCCCTGGTTTTGGACACTTTGGCTCCCAGCTTGCTTCCTTCAGGGTGGGAGAGTAGAGGAGGTTTCAGCTAGCAGCCACATCTCTTGAGTTTCCCAGCCTTGCTTCTCCCTGGGACCCAAGACTTGGTCAGAAAGACTGTCTCCTCTTCCTCTTAACTAGTGGTCCTCTCTGACTGGGACCTATCCTGGCTTCACTCCAGGAGATATTCATGGACCTGGCAGGAATTAGGAAGGTGAGGTAGGGAAGTCCTGGGTTAGACCCCTCATTCAAGGCTTCCGTCCTTCTGTGTCCAGTGTCCAGTGCTTCTCAGACACGAACCAGATGAACACGCACAACCTGGCTATTGTGTTTGGGCCCACGCTCTTCCAGACAGATGGGCAGGACTACAAGGCTGGCCGTGTGGTGGAAGACCTCATCAACCACTATGTGGTGGTGTTTAGCGTGCGTTCCCCAGCCGGTGGGCAGTGGCAGGAAGCGTTCAGCCTCACAGGTGGCAGTGACCATCTGGGCCTGTCCCTTCCCCCTTCGCAGGTGGATGAGGAGGAGCTGAGGAAGCAGCGGGAGGAGGTCACTGCCATCGTGAAGATGCGTGTGGCTGGCACTGCTAGCGGGACCCAGGTGGAGGGCAAGGCCTGGGGTGGGGGGCTCAGGCCAGGCACCTGCACCCACTCCCCAGGCCTCCCGCTGAGCCCTGTCTCCCCACAGCACGCCGGTGACTTCATCTGTACCGTGTACCTAGAGGAGAAGAAGGCAGAGGCGGAGCAACATGTCAAGGTGGGGACCAGGGACCAAGAGGCCAGGGGCTAGGAGAGTCAGGCTGGACCAGGCACAGGCTCCAATAACCAGGGAGCATGGCTTCCACCCCCAGGGGAGCCCCGGTTTGGGACCTGTATCTGGCCAGTGCCAGGACCTGTCTCTTTCCCTTCTCCTCACCCATCAGGACCACTCAGAGACAGCCTCCTGCATCCCACTACTCCAAAGGATCCTGAAAGGGGTGGGCTTAGAACCACACAGCAAAGTTGTGACAGAGTCGGGGTTGGGGGTTGGGTAGGCTGATCTCCTCCTCCTCCTGGGTCCCCGCAGATCCCAGCATCCATGACCGCAGAGGAGCTTACCTTGGAGATCCTGGATCGCAGGAATGTGGGCATCAGGGAGAAGGACTATTGGACCTGCTTCGAGGTCAACGAGAGGGAGGAGGCAGGTGCGTGACCACCAGGACTGGTGCAGGAAATGGGGCAGCCCCAGTCTGTCATTCCCTACCCCACAGTTTGGTGATACTGGTGGCACGGGGGGGGTTTAGGTGATGGATGTTGCTATCAAGTTGTGACCTCAGTGATGGTGGTGAAGTGTGCTGGTGGGGGTTCAGGTGGCAGCTGTTACATGGCTGATGGGCGGGACCGTGAAGGAGTAGATGTGTCAGCTTTGGCACTTTCTCGAGTGTTAATGAGATTGGTGTTGTTTGCAAGGGTGGAGATGCTGAATTTGATAATGGGATTGTGAGTGACAGCATGGGTGGTGAAGCAGGTAGTGTGGTGATAAGCATGCTGGAGAAATGGGGTGCGGTGCTGGTGATGGTGTTGTTAAGGGGCCATGGTGGTGAAGTGGGTGATAAAGGCATTTTAGGGTGAAGGATGATCTCAGTGGCAGTGGAGGTTGAGAGCGTATCTGTTCATTTGTTTTACTGTTGTTTTTTAGTGCCAGGCACTCGGCAGGAGAGTCGGGCACATAATCCCTTCCCTGACAGGGGTTACTCTAGTATGGAATAGAGGTACTGATCCTGTGATCACACCCATAAACACACAACTACAGCTGTGTTCACTTCTGTGAAAGAAAGGGCCATAAGGCCACCAGAGCTTTTAACAAGGTCTCTGGCTTTGGAGTCCCTGGACTAGGAGGTTAAGGAAGAGTAGGAGTTACTTGTTGAAGAAGAGAGGAACATACTTCCAGGCAGTGGGGAGAGCATGGACAAAGGCCCAGAGGCGGCCAGGACCACTATCCTCTCAAGGAACTTGAGATAAGGGCTGTGAGGTGTGTGGCACGGGGTGGGGCTGAAGATGGAGGCAGAGGCCGCCCTCATGGCCTGACAGCAATGCAAGGCCATTGAAGAATTAGTGGTTGGGAGCTGGAAAAGATTCCTCCTTACTGCTGGGTAGAGGGACACAGAGAGAGGGGATGAGAGCCCATGGCAGGGACTGCTTCAGAGGCCACAGCATTCGTCCAGGAAGATGGTATCATGCGCCAGGGTGGCTGCAAGGAGCTGGAAAGAAGCAGAGAGATTCGACAGTTTGCAGACTGAGAGGGAGGAGAGTTTATTTCCGGCTTGAGTAGTCTGGTGGGCAGTGCTCTTTGCCCTGATGAGGACACACAGGAAAGATCACCAGCTTGGTTTTGAACATGGTAGGTTGGAGCAGGTTTGGTCCTGCCCAGATGTGTCAGGGGTGGTCAGGGGGGCAATGTGGCACTAGGAGGCAGAGGCAGTGGACGGCACCGTTCACCACGTAGGTGATGTGTGTCCATGGGCCAGCCCTCAGTGCTATCCGGCCTTTGTGGCCCCAGTGACCAAGTGTCCTCTCCCCAGAGCGCCCCCTGCACTTTGCGGAGAAGGTGCTTCCCATCTTACACGGGCTGGGCACAGATAGCTACCTGGTGGTGAAGAAGCACCAGTCCATGGAGGCCATGCTGCTGTACCTAGGTAGGTGGTGTCCCTGGGTGGGCGGTGCCTGCAGGGCTGGGAAGCCTGGCTGGGGGGTCCCTCCATCTAGACCCGGTGCAGGATATGGTGGAGCCAGGCAGGAGAGGCTCGGGCAGCGAGTACCAAGGGGGCAGGCCTCTTCAGAGGCTGGGGCAGGACAGGGCGGTTTCCTTCATTGGGGGATCCCGCCCCGGGCGTCTGTGTCCACGGTGGACACAGCTCGCGCCCACTCCACTCCTCCCCCAGCCAGCCACGTGGGCGAGACCAAGCATGGCATGATGAAGTTCCGAGAGGACCGCAGCCTCCTGGGCCTGGGCCTGCCCACAGGCGGCTTCCACGATCGCTACTTCATCCTCAACAGCAGCTGCCTGCGGCTCTATAAGGAGGTCCGGGTATGTGATCCTGCCGGGTTCTGCCCTGGCAGTGGGCACCTGCACCCACGCGTGCTCAGTCACCCAGGTTCCAGTGTCCCCCTGGGCCTGATGGCGGGAGCATCCCCATCTTGGGGTCTTGATATGGCACAGCACTGGTTGCGGGGAGCTGTGGACTCTCAGAGACCCTCCCGCTGTGGCTCTGGCTTTGCCCTGGGGCCCTCCCAGTCCCTGGTATCTGAATGCCGTTACATCAGGCATGTGCTATCCCCCCGTGCCTGGTCATGTCACCCACAAGAAGATGCTGTGTGGTGACAGCCCCAAGCTGTGGCCCACGCATGCCTTGTTGCTTCATAGCCACTCCCACTCCTAGCCCACTCTGCCCACGCTGTCCACACGTCAGGTGTTCTCCCTGACCAGACACCATCTCCATCCCAGCGCCTCCCCCTCATCTTTTGCACATACGAGCCACATCCCGCCACGCACCACTACACTCACCGTCCTAGCCCTGGGCCTCCTTCGTCCGTAACCCTGATCCTCTATCAAACAGAGCCAGAGGCCATGGAGCGGGGCCCCTGAGACCGTGAGTAGCTCTGGGTCAACTGCCAGCTGCCTTACACCGCCTGGGGGTCAAATGAGCTTGGGGGAGCACAGGGTCACAGCTAGAGCTCCTGGCCATCTCCAGGCATGGTTTCTCGGTCTCTACCCAAGGGCTGTGGCCTAGGCTCCTGCCCTTCTCATCACCAGCTCTGTCCCAGAGTCCTTCGCCAGGGTTCCCTGTCAGTGCTTTCGAATTCTCCAAAGGACTCAGCTGTGGAGCCAGTTAGTGGAGGCCCGTTGGAACCACCCTCTTTCCAACCCTGGAGAGAGTTCCAGTGCTATTAGAACATCATTGTTACTTTCCTTATCCTAAAACATGAGAGCAGGACTACAGGAGCTTGTGGTATATTCCCCACTGGTAGCTGGTTGCCAGCCTTTGTTTACACACTCTGAGAGAGGGAAGCTCAACCTCTCCTCCCTGGGGGCTGCCCTGTCTCTAGAATGATACGCCTGTCTGGGAGAAACCCCAGACTCAGGTTCAGCTGAGATCTGCCTCCCATGATACCCCTGTGGATCCCAGCTGTGCCTTGGGTACCACAGAGTCCGGGTGCTCTGTGGAGACAGTCAGCAGAAACATGTTTCTAAGCCCAGGGGTCCAGCCTGAGCTCCTACCAGTGTCTCCTGCCCTTCTTGCTCTTTGTGTCTCCTGAGGACATCTGAAGAGGCCTGGCTGCCATGGAGGGAGCAGAGCAGATAGAGCAGGGCCCTCACCTCCCTCTCTTTGCACACTATATCTCTATTAATGCAGCCTGGGCTCTTGCTGACCCTTGTGGGGAATGCCTCTTCTTTGCCTCCCTGTGTCATCGTCATCACATCCTTACTTCTGGACCTTACCCCTCTAGTCAGTCCCCCTTGGTTCTGGAATACCTTTTTGCTGGCTTCCTCCCTCTAGGGACTGTTTGTGTGTGGACAGAGAGAAGGGAGGATGGCTGAGGCACCTGAAACATCATCAGCGTCTGCTGATCCCTTGATGTGGAGGAGAGAAGGCAGGAGAACTAGAAAGAGGAAGTAGATCTAATGTTTATGGAACCAGGCTTTGTGTCCGGCCTTTCATGTACTGGGACATGTAATCTCCCTGCTGTCGTGTGGGGAGGGGTATTGTCCCCACTTCACAGGGAGAAAGCAGGCTTCAAGTGCCTTGTCTAAGGCCGTCTCTAGGCGGTAGACTGGGTTTCAAATCCAGATTTGTAAGCCTCAGAGCTCCAGCTTTTTACTCCCCGGAATATAGGGGAGAGGGCCTCGGCAGCAAGGGCTGGTCAGTGTAGGCCTTGGTGGTGCTCTCCCGGGGCAGCCAGCACCAGTCTCATAGGAGCCAGTGAGCTGTTTGTAATCCTGGTATCTGCTAGTGTGTGGGGCAACAGGACAGAAGACTTGAATTTGGAACAGCCCCTGGCAGTTCAGGATAGGTGAAGACCCAAGCCTCATCCTGGGGTCTCCCATTGTTAAAGACCCTGAGGCACCTGGAAAGGCACATTCTAGAAAGATCTAGGTTCTAGCAGAGGTCTTTGAGCTTCGTTCCCTGTCACTGACCTTATACCTTGGAAATGCTGGAAAGATGACCTGCTTGATCAGAAGATAACATTGACTGATGCGCCCCTTGCCCCCCAAAGCCCACTCAACCTCCCTGTCTTGGCCATGCTCGTGTCACACCTGCCACGTGTATACCACGCGCACCAGCACCTGAGGCTTGAGGGTGGTTTATTCTGATTCTCACAGAGCCACAGCCTGGCTTGAATGCCTTCATTCCCAGTTTTCTCTTCGCCCTGCTCTGCCCACTCTTGGTTCACTTTACTCCTTGCTTTTGGCTCTCTTCCCTTCACACCCACAGCCTGACTTTTCCTAGCCCGCTGCCTGCTTTTCATTCCCCAGCCTGTTTCCTTCTGTACCTGTAGCCCAGTTTCCCCCACGTCCTTATCCTAACATGCCCAGAGCCGGATGTTTTCCATGCCTTCAGCCTAAGTTCTTTTAGGACCTCTGTCTCAGTCTTTCCATTCCTGTTGCCTAGTTTCTTCCAGCCTCAGTCTGATTTCTTGAGGCTCAAGTGCTCTCAGTCTTGTGTTTTCCTTGCTTGCACATAGGCATCTTCTCCTCTGTTCTTCCCACACCTTGTCCTCTCATATCCACAGCCTGATTTCCCTTCCCTCCACCCAGTTCAGTTTCCTCCCTGCCTGCAGCCCTGCTTGTTCCCGGCCCTCTTGGGTACCATTGTCCTGCTATATGCAGGAAATATAGGGCTCCCCAACAGAGGCTTGGTCATTAGGGGGACTGGGGGTGAAAGCAGAGTGAAGGTTCCTAATAAGCCCCTCCTAAACCACACCCATGTGATCGCGCCGAAGTCTCCACTATCCCTAGTCAGCTCATCCTACTGAGACCTCACAAGGAAGTCCACTAATTCCCAAAACTCTCCATCTCTCCGCCCATCCCCTAGGTCCCCTCTTTTTGTTCCTGCTGAGGAGCCGTGCCTGGGGGTGGCTGGGAGCAATGGTGGGGAACAGAGTAGAGATGGCCCAAATTTGACCCCCAGTTTCGGTTGTAAGTGAGTCCCCCTTCCCCTGCCATCCACCCTGGTGTCCCTACTGGTACCAGGGTTGCCTGGTGGGGGCAGGGCTTCGAGCAAGTGGCTCCCAGAACAGGAGGAAGGCTCATCAGCTTGACCTCTAACTAACTTCTTCCCTGGAGGTCATTGCTCCCACTCCCCTGCCTCCGAGCCAGCCTGCTCCTTCCAAGCCCAGACCCATATGCAGAGGCGGGGACCAGAGGTGAGCATGTTAGTGATCTGGTGCCCCTCCCCAGTACATTGGTCTGCTGCTTCCTTACCTAGACCATTGGGAAGTTCTTCTTGTGGTCTACCAAATGGCTATTCTGCTTCAGCTTGAGTCATTAGCCTTCACTTTGTGGAATCAAAGAATCAGTAACTGCTCACCCCACGAGCCTTCTGTTCACACAGTCAACCCTGGAGCCTCCGCAG
This sequence comes from Muntiacus reevesi, assembly GCF_963930625.1. Taxonomy (NCBI): domain Eukaryota; kingdom Metazoa; phylum Chordata; class Mammalia; order Artiodactyla; family Cervidae; genus Muntiacus; species Muntiacus reevesi. Next base: position 39,071,055 of record NC_089257.1, read on the forward strand.
GGCAGGGAGGGGTGAGGAATAAACGACCTGAGACACGGACACAAGCAGCCGTCCGAGGTGCTCAGCTCATACAAGCTCGTTTAATTCAGTGCCAGAGGGTGATGTGCAGCGTGCAGATGTCCCTCCGCAGTCGAGCTGGATCAGCTGGTGCTGCGAGTCAGTTCTCATCTGCAGGGCAGCAGGGAGGGACTGGGAGTCACTGCTGTGGGCATCCAGCTGCCCCGGGGACTGAGGGTTGACTGTCTGATGCTGCTGCAGGGAGAGAGGCCTGGGGGCTCTGTTGGGCTGGATTGTGATCAGGGAGGGCTTTGTCAGGAAGGCTTCCCAGAGGAGGGCCCCTGTGCTGGGATATGGAGGGGCTGGGAGAAGGGGGAGGGAGGCACCCAGTTGGAAGACCTGCCCCAGTGCCCACCCCGACTGGCTGAAGTGCCTGCCCCCTCTGCCCTCCCCCTCCCAGAGTCACCGGCCTGAGAAGGAGTGGCCTGTCAGGAGTCTCAAGGTCTACTTGGGAGTGAAGAAGAAACTCCGGCCACCCACCTGGTGAGCTGGGGAAGTGGGTCTGTGGGGCTCAGAACGGACAGGGGAGATATGGCTGGGGGCTGTGAACTTGACAGGAGTTGGTTCAGTAGTTCTGAAGGTGTGGTCTCCCAGACCAGCAGCATCAGCATCACCTGGAAACATGTCAGAAACCCAAATTCTCGGGAACCACCCCAGCCGTGCTGAATTATGGATTCTCGGGGTGGGGGCAGCAGTCTGGGCTGTCACAAGCCATCTTGGGAACTCTGATGCTGGCTCATGTCTAAGAACCATTGGCCTGGACGAAATCCAGTTAGTCACTGAGTAACTCTGGGACCTCTGTGCGCCTTACTTCCCACATCTGTAGAAAGGGAAAAATAATGGCACGCCTGTTCCAGAAGGTGATTGTGTTTCTTCTTTTTTTTAAATTGAAATACAGTTGAGATGGTTGTATGTTTTAAAAGTTGAAACGCGATGCACAGCCACTCCCATTGTTATTAGTTGCAGTCACTCAACTTGGGTTTCTGGCATTCTCCTCTTAGCCCCTGGCTGTGCCTGCTTGTCTCTGGGGGGATAGGGCTCGAGGATAGGGAGCCAAGTCTCTGGGAGGCTGGCGGGAGGGGCCCGTGAGAGGAGGAGACAGAGGCTGGGATGTGCTGTGACTGCTGAAGGCCCTGAGCTCTGCCCCCAGCCCTGGTCCGGGTTGCTGGGCTGTGAGGCCTCTCCGGGTTGTCGAGTGACCACACCTGCTCCTCCTCTGCAGCTGGGGCTTCACGGTGATACATGAGACGGAGAAACACGAAAAGCAGCAGTGGTGAGCGCGGGCCCCAGGCCGAGGGGTGGTAGCGTGCTCCCCTGGACTGGGTCCCCTCACTGTCCAGGTCTGGGTGCCGCCCCTGAGACCCTGGGCAGGGGAGCAGGGTAGGGTGTCCCTGCCCAGCCGGCCTGGCCCTGATGGTGTCCAGATCTGTGCCCCACCCTGCAGGTACCTGTGCTGTGAGACTCAGATGGAGCTCCGGGAGTGGTTCGCCACCTTCCTCTTCGTGCAGGTACCAGGCGCGGGGTGCAGGGCGTGGGGTGGGGTCCCAGAACGCCTCCGTTACAGAGCATGTGTGTGTGTGTGTGCTTCTTCACTGTTTAAGCCACCAATTGCTTCAGGACTTTGAATTGCTTTTAAGGCATTTGTATGTTCGTTCTCGTATAAACCCTTCCTGGCACCTACTGTGGTCCAGCCTGGAGCCAGGCATGCTAGAGACAGAGGGTGGAGGCCCCTGCTCTCGGGCACTCACTCCCCACATGGAAAGGAAAACAGATCCAGGAGGGGCCTGTTAGAGCCGAGTGCTTGGGTGACAGAGGGAAGCCAGGGACGCTGCTCATGAAGGTGGTGGCAGAGTGGGGAAGGCCGCAGGGAGAGGCTATCATGGAAGTGGAACCTTTGGGGATCAGGGCGTGGTCCCCAAGCACAGGTAGGGGCAGAGGGGATTCTAGGCCAAGGAAACAGTGGGCTCACAGGCGTGGCAGGACTGTCCGAGAGGGCATAAAGATAGAAGCCTAGGAGTGTTAGACCTTGGTACTGAAAAGGGAGCTGGGAGTAAAATCTCAGTCTTGAAGGCCACGCCAAGGAAGCTAAACTTGTCAGTCAGCAGTTCTAAGGGGGACTTTTTAAGCAAGAGTGGTGGGCAGGGTTGCATCTGAGAGGGTTCATTCTGGGTGCGTCTTGTAGGGAAGGATGGACCGAGGGCTGAGCCTGGAGGTGAGGGGGCCTGTGAGGTGGCTGCTCCAGGTGGCTAGGTGGGAGCGGGTTGGAGAGGACTTGAAGCCAGAAAAGGGCTAGAGGGGTGGGCTGGACTTAAAACAGGTGTGTTTTTGTTTTTGCCTCACGGCATGTGGGATCTTAGTTCCCTGACCAGGGATCATACCCTACATTGGGAGTGCAGAGTCTACTGGACCACCAGGGAAGTCCCCAAACAGGTTTTTTAAACGAGAACTCAGAATCGTTCGGGGGAAAGGAAGACAAGACTGTACCAGGGCCTCGGGTTGAGCTCTTGTAGCCCTGAGCTTCCTGGTAGTCAGCGTCTAAAGGGGATCAGAGTGGATTCTGTAGTTTTCTGGGTTTCTGGTGAAAAGAAGCGGACTTGTTCCTGTAGAACTGTTTTCTTGGCGCTGCATTCTTGGAGCGGTTTGTTTGTGGACCTGGAAATGAGAGTTGTTGAGTAACATAATTGGCTGGGCTTTGCCGGGGATACAGTCATGTTCTCCTAACAGCTGCTTCTCATACCGGCTCAGATCAAAGCTGAGGGTTTCACCTCAGGTCATAGCCGAGGCATTTCTGGGAAGGGTGGGTGAATCCAGAGCCGAGTGTCTGGGCCCAGCGGAAGCCGAGCCCAGGCCCAGCGCCCCTCCTCTCCCCTGCCGCCCAGCACGACGGCCTGGTGTGGCCCTCGGAACCCTCACGCGTGTCTCGGGCGGCGCCTGAGGTCCGGCTGGGCAGCATTTCGCTGATCCCCCTGCGAGGCAGCGAGAACGAGATGCGCCGGAGTGTGGCCGCCTTTTCTGCGGACCCCCTCTCTGTGAGTGGCTCTCCATCCCTGTGTGCAGGTGTCTGGGGACCTGGCCGGCGCCCACCTTCTCCCTGACTTACCTTTGTTCCTCCTCTCTAGTGCCCTCGTCTGTCCTCAGTGGGAGCCCCCACAGGCCCCTTGGGTTCACGGGAGCCCCCTCTATTGCTGGCCCCTGGCCCCCGACTCCCTGTGAGTTTTCACAAGTGTGCTCATGGAATCTGGGCTTCTCTGCCTTTCCACAGCTTCTCCGAAACGTCTGAGCCCTGTTGGGACTCTGCCACGCCGTCACCACCGTGAAGCCTTTCCTGGGCAGATGCCCTCATGCCCTGCGTGCCTGGCGTGAGCCAGCAGGGGGCGCCTGAGGAAGCCGCATCCACACGCCCCTCATCCTGACTGCAGCCTGGGGTTCCCTGGCCAGGACTTGGGGGGGCAGGCAGCAGGGTCTGCCTGAGGAGGAGTCCCTTACCTGCTCTGTCCAGGTGCTCAGCCCTCCTTGCCTGCTCCCCCGCAGGGTCACCCACCCTGAGTTCAGAGGGGTTGGAAAGATGGGCGTCTGTCAGGAACCCTGGCAGGCTGCCGTCCTTTCAGAGGCTCGAGGCCCCCGCTGGAAGGGAGCCCACCCTTTGGCCACAAACTCCAGAACACCCGAAAGCGGATGCCCTGAAGGAACACTCAGCTGTGGTGGGGAGGGAGCTCTGGGTACATGTGTACAGGGCTGAGAACTGGATTCGGGGCACTTCAGCCCCGCTTCTGCTCTGGGCTTACTGGGAGGGCCCAGGCTGCCCGGTGCCCCTTCCCCACTTTGGGGACCTTTTGATAATATAAATATATCTGTATATTTTATCCCCTGGTGCTGAGGTCTATAATCGGTTGGTGGTTTCCGGTGTCCCAGGGTAAGAGGGGCCAGGAGGTCCAGAGGTGAATGCTTTGTGCCCTGAAGCTGGGGACCTGGCCCTGCTCCCTCCAGGCCCTCCCCAGTTCAGACACTCCCCACCTGCCCCAGGCAGAGCCCCGGCCGGGCCCCGGGCCATCCTCATTGTACTCCTGTGCAGCCAGGGTGGGAATTGTGGGTCCTGACTCTGGCTAGGACAGACCCCGGCTGGGCTCTCCCTGCTGCCATCTGATTCCGAGCCAGGGGCTAGGTGTGTGGCACATGAGTGACTCAGGGTAGCTTGTCAGCCCCTCTAGAGACACAAGGTCACAGAGGCACCAGAGCTATATTAGGAATAAGGGCCTCAGGTTACCCTGGGCTTCTGTGCATACCCGTCCAGAGGTACCCTGCCTTGGACCAGGAAACTGCCCTCACTGGGCACTGCCTGGCCATCTCCTCCAAGAAGACAAGGCCCTGGCAAGTGGGGGGCAGAGACAAATTTGGGACTCCCTGGGAAGGTGCCAGACACCACATTCCTGTCCCTGCCTAAAGCCTCATTACCAGCCTCTCTCCAGGGACCAGCGGGCAGATAGGCTGACCTCCCAGCCTAAGCCACTGAGTCTGGACAAAGTGGTTGGGGGTGGGTCGATCACATGACTTCTGATCCGGTTCAGTGGGGAGGCCTGGGTACGGATGGGGGTCTTGGAGACCTGGACTCCAGGCTTCTTGTTCCTGTCTCTTGGGAAGGGAAAGTGGATGCCAGGTTCTCTGGCAACTTTTGTCCTGCCCTAGGTGGGCTGCTCCAGACCAAGCTGGCCATCCTACCTGCAGCTAAGATAAGACCCTTTTCCAAGTGCTTTGGGGCTGGAATTCTTCCCTGGACCTGACCTTGGACTGACCAGCTAGCCCTGTGGCCCAGAGAAAGGGTGGGTGAGACTGGAGGCACTCCCCTGCTAGACTGCGAAGTGTCATTTCTTTACCTCAACTCACGGACGGACAGGCTGCAGTGACTGCACTGGGCCACCAGAGGGCAGCCATGGACAACGCAATACTGCTGGTCCCAGAACAGGTTCTGGAAGGCCCCCTTGTGGCCGTCCTCTGTTGGAGTGTCCGGTGGAACCTGGCCCTGCCTTTGACCATAGGTCTGGTGATATTCTGGAAGGCAGCACAACGGAGGAAGTGCTTTGGACTCCCAGGCTTTTGGAGTCCGAAGGAGGGAGGAAAGGCCTTTGTGGGTCAACGCCTATGTAGGCGCTATCTCCTGGCAGAGGAAGAAAGGCCCAGAGAAGGGAAGCGACTTGTACAAGGTCACACAGCTCTCCTGAATTGGGGTTGCGATTCATTTCTACCGCCCCACTTTGGGAGGTTCTCCTTCCTCCACTCCTGATTCTGATTCTGCTGTCTCCTCTCATAAGTGGCTCCATTTGTCTCATGGGGAAGGGGATCAGAACTGTGTAGAGTTAATGATAACTTAAAGTGCTTTTCCTGGGGATCAGGGATGACATCCCAATAGGAGCCTTCAGGGCCTCAACCTAATGAAACATGGCAAAGACGGCAGTGTTGGGTGGATTAGGGCAGGAGACTCTGCTGGTCTTTGTCACAAAGATTTCTAGAAATGGGGCCGCTTGGGACCTTGGATAGTTTGTTCACATATTAGTGGAAGTTGGATTGAGGGGGATGAATATAAGGAACCTGGAGCCAGACCTGCCGAGGTGTGGGCAGCAGCTCTTGGAGGAGGCTTCCTGGAGGAGGAGGTGCCCTTAAGTTGCCACTGAAGACCGGAAGCCTTGCCAGGTACACATAGTAAGGAGCGGGTGCAAGGTGGGATGGGGGAGGGGTCAAAGTATTTATTGGGGGTGGGGACAGGCCTTTGGGGTCAACCCAAGTCTGGGCCTAATGGCAGGAAACCATGGGGAGCCCTGGGAGAGAAGACTGTGGCATTCTTCCGGGTGTCAGATCTCCGGGGTGAAGGCATTGTGGATGGAGAGGAGGCTGGGCTGGGAGGTGGGGTGGGGTGTCTTGTCTCTCTTCTGCCTCCTTCCTGCTCAGCCTGCCCACCCTGCAAATTGTTCAGCAGCCATCCAGCTGTCAAGGGCCTCCAGGCCCCAGGAGACCCTTGGGCTCCACAAGAAATCAATGGGGTGGGGGAGGGGAAGGTGGGCTCTGCCTCCTTGCTTCCCCCTGAGCCCAGGGATTAGAAGGGGGGGTCTAGAGATGAGGCCTTCTTTCCTGGCCCCATGCTCTTGTGGCTCCCAAGCCCCCTACCCACAACTGGTGGTTTTGAAAAGCATGGGTGTAGGACTTCCCTGGTAGTCCAGTGGCTAAGACCTCGCACTCTCAATACATGGGGCCTGGGTTCAATCTCTGATCAGGGAACTAGATCCCACATGCCACAACTAAGACCTGGCACAGCCAGATAGATCATAATAAAAGCATGGGTGTGGATGCCAGCTGGGCAGATGCCAACACTCCGTCTACATGCTAGTTTTGGCTGAGTTCCCAAGGTCTGGGGTCCTCGGTGTTCTCTTCTGTTCTTTGGAGATATTAATAGCACCCACTCAGGGGAAGACTAAATGAGCTAATAAGCGTGAAGTCCCTAGCACTGTCCCTCAATAATCCCCTCCCAGATATATCTGGAGAGACATCATGGCACCCAGAGTCCTTTCCAGGACCAGCATGTTTTCATTCCACAAGCTTTTCTTGAACACTTACTGTGCATGCAGGGCTTCACAGAACACCAAAAAGCTGGAGCAGGTGAACAGGTGGGGTGGGGGAAGGAAGAGCTCTTCTGGTTGGGAGAAACTGATCAGGAAAGACTCTGAGGAGGAGTTGAGCTTGGAAGGACAAGTGCTGTTTCTGCAGGTGGAGTTGAGTGGGAGATATTTCTGGGAGAGGGATTGGCGTGCGCCCCAGGCAAGGTGGTGTGGCCCCGCAGGGAGCCATCTGTTCTGATTGGAGCCTAGTGCACCATGGGCACTCCGGGACCTGTCCCCCTGGCCTCTGGTGTTGGGGTCTTCCCCAACCAGTTCCCCTTCACTCTGTGACCCAGTCTTTGATCTGAGGAGCGTCTGTATCTTGTACTCATAAGTATAGCTGGCATAAACCTCCCAACCTCTCCTCTAGTATGACACCTTCAGGAAGCTCTTCTGGATTGCTCTTCCATCATATTGCCCTGTGCACACTTAGGGTGTGTGTGTGTGTGAACCCAGACTGCTTGAATCCAGCTAGAGATTGGCCAGGGAAGAGCTGTCAGGGACAGGGTTTCCCGGTCAGTCCAAGCTGGTTCAACCCTAGGATGTTCCCCTCTCCCACGCCTCTTTCAGCCTGTGGAAATTTCCTCATTTTCTCTGCCCTGGTTATAGCTCCTACTGCTGTATTTATCACCCTGGAGACACAGTGGCATAGGCACACACAGCGCACACACACACAGTGCCTGCACACCTCCTCCTGAACTTACACACACACACACAGACTGCACGTGTGTGAACACCCCCGCACACAAAGCTCTCTAGGAAAACTGCCCCCCTCCCTCCTGCCCTTCCTCCTCCTCCACTCTGTCCTCCCACCACCACCCACCTCAAAACCCTGAGACCAAAGAGATGGGCTGGATGGTGCCTCCCACCACTTGTCAGCTTGGGAGGCACTTCCCCCTTCGTGACTGCAGTGTGTTCTTCCCCACCACCCCACCCTTCCCCTACGTCTCCCGGCTCTCCCTGCCTTCCCCCATCTCTGCCATTCCTTTGTATGTCTTCCTCCACTCACTCAGAGTCCCTCTCTGTCACTCCTCTGACCCTCTGGGGTGGAAGGTGTTCTTCCTCCCTGCCCTCCGTCCTGAGTGGCTTGTGGCACTGATGGAGATGGAGGGCCAGGCCCGCAGGCCTCAGGGCCTAAGCTGCCTCCGCTCCTGTCACTTCCAGTTCCTCCTCCTGGGTGAAGGGAGGATTGTGTGCCTAGCACCATGGAGACCAGCGTCATGGCAACACAGCCCAGGTGGGCGCAGCCTTCCTCCTCCAGGGTCCTGCGGAGACCCCCGGAGGAGCTGCCAAGAGGCCCCAGGGAGGTGGGCCTTGGACTGGTGCCCAGTGCTGGCTGCCGAACCCGCCTCCAGCTCACACCACCCCCAGATCACCGGCATCCTGACCAACTCTACTTGCACTGCAGCTTCCAGTGCCACAAGCCACTAATCCCAGTGGAGGAAAGTCGTCTTGCAAATATGAACTCCAGAGCCTGGGATCCTGTGGGCTCATTTATAGACAAAGGGCCAGAGAGGGCAGGGGCTTGCCCAAGGGCACACAGCTCATCCAGCCAAGCTCCTGTCTCAGATCTCAGTTCTCTCTGGCCTCCCACCTTCCACTCAGGTCAGCTGTTACTGGGGCAAAAGGGTCATTTCAGTCACCTGGGAGGTCTCTAGCCAGTCCTTAGCATCGGCAGTAATAATGATGTAAATGGTGATGCTGATAAGCCTTTATGAAGCACCCACCACCTCCTGGGCTAAGGGTTTGCATGTCATTTTATGTAATCCTTGTAACGAACCATATGGAAAAGATACCTCTTGTTCTCATTTTATTGGTGAAGAAACTGAGGCATAGACTTACCAGTGTCAGGTGCCTGGTGAGGGGTAGGGCTGGGACAGGAACACAGGTCCTCTCCAGCTGGTGCGGATGAGCCAAGGCTTCATGCCTTGTGCCCTCACCAGCAGGCACTCTTTTCTAAGTCAGTGACAAGCTGTGTTTTCAGTTCTGTCTTTCCTTGTGGAAAGAGTTCCTGGGGGAAGATCTAGAGTTTAGTCTAGGTCAGGCCTTAGGGTTTCCACAAGTCAGGAGGCTTCTTTGCTCAGGTGATGGAGAGGGAACAGAGCCTTCCTCTCATGCCCTAGAGAAAACCTCTCTTGCAGTCCAGCAATGCATAAACTAGCTTGCAGTCTCCAGGTCCTTTTAGAGTCCTGTCTAAACCCAGCTTGGAACCTCAGGATGCAGGAAGGAGACCCTGCCTCCTGGGCCAAAACTTCACTTCTCTCCCGACCTTGATGGAGTCACGTTGCAGCTGCTTCCCTCTTAGCTTATGTAATCATTCAAATATAGCAGCTGCCTTTATCCCACTGAGTCACACCCCCTCCTCCCCCCCCCCCCCCGCCACCCCCACTCAGGTGCAGGGAGTTAAGGGGAAAGAGTTAGATCAGGGCTGAGTGGGTGGCTCAGGGCCTCCTGGCAAGGACAGTCCTAGTGTGTTGGGTTGGAGGGTGGTGGAGGTGGAGCTGGGCCAGGGCCCCAGCTGTTCCAGAGTTTGAAGCCACAATCATTTCTGCTCTGACCTGTCTGCTGAAATGACGTGGTCCTGGGGATCCCTTCCCAGGGTTATAAGCTGCATCTGCAGACTTTCCTCCCAGCCCTCAGTTTGGCTGAAAGGGGGAGGAGGAGGAGGGGAGGAGGAAGATTACAAGAGGAGGAGCTAGTCTGGTGGGGCAGTGACCAGGAGTCCTTGATCCTAGGTCCAGCCCTGTCCTTTACTCCCTGTGACCTGGACCTGTTTCTGCCCTCCCTCACCTGTTTCCCTATCTGTACAATGAGGGATTGGCCTCTGCCGGCTCTAGCATCTTGAGCTGCCTGATCCAAATCCCAGGAGGTGACCTCAGTCTTAGGCAGAAAGCACTGCCAAGTGTCTGGTTCGGCCCCATGCTAGGCTGACTTCCTGCTCTGCCTTTTCTCTGCCCACCCTAAACCTGCCCATCTTCCCTGGTCCAGTTCAGCGCTCCCACCCCATCCATGGGGTGGTGTAGGTAGGAAGGTAGGATTCTGAGAGGGGCTGTCTCTCCCTTCTCTAAACTTTTGTCTGTTCCACCGCTTTATCCCCCTGCCCAGCAGACATGGGGAGCTTACTGCCCCCTCATGAGGTCACGCCTTCCCCCATAGGGCACTGCTGGCTGCTCCTGGAACCTGAAGTAGGCCCACAATGCCTCAGCCCTCTTTCCTGCATCCCCAAAACCACCTTCCTGAGATGTGGAAGAAGCCATTCCAGAGGCAATGGAGGCCTTTTGTTCCTCTATGCAAAGGCCTTGTCACCCACGGTGTGGTGGGGTCTGTACTTAACATGACAATGCAGGGAACTATGCCAGGCTGTTGCCAAGGACATGGTGCTTCTCTCACCATTGTCCTTGGAGCCACAGGTGGCAGCTTCTGACTGAGGAAGAGAAGCACTGTGAGATGTCCCCCCCCCCCCCACCATGGGCTCCTGTTGCCAAGACCCAGATGTGGACATCCTGGCTCCCAGCCAGAGGGAGTCACCCAGGGGTTTTCAGGCCAACCCTCCGTGAAATCCGTGTCCCACCAATTACCAGCCTTACCCTGGAGTGAAGTGATCTGTTCCACACTCCACAGCCTCAGTCTTCCCCGGCAGGGAAGGTGAATGCCCACAGAGCCGGTCAGTAAGCACCCCCTCCAAACACACACCACCTGTGTCCCCACATCCACCTGCAGCCTCTTTGAGGCTCCAGTGTGTCCTGGACCGAGCTCCGAAGTGCCCCATCTCATTTCCACACTCTCTTTGATGTCTCCTTCCTACTTTGCTCCATCAACATTTTTCAATAGTAGCTGGTGAGGCCATTGAAAGGCAGGGGCCCAGTGCCGAGGTGAAAAGGACTAGCCCGTCCTTGAGGAAAATGAGATCCAGTGGGAAAAAGGAGGTGAACCTGAGCATGGGAATGAGATGTTGGGACAGATAGCAAGTCAGGGGGGTGAGTCAGCCAGGCCTGCTCTGCCCAGAATACAGTGACCCCTCCTGCCCACCTGGTCCACTGTGAGTGGGGGCTGGTGTGTGTTGAACTTGCCCAGAAAGGCTGGGCCAGGATTTTGGATGGGCAGAGAAAAGGAAGGTGAGAGAAAGGGAAGTCAACCTAGAAAGGGAGACAGACTGTACCGAAGGGAGAAAGGACCAGCATGTCCTTAGGGACTAGACCCTTCTCCACTTGGAGCAGGTGATGGAGGGGTCAGCCACAGTCGATCATGAGAGCCCTCAAATGCCAGGCCGAGGAGCTTGACATTTATCCTGAAAGCAGTAGGAACCAAGCAAGCGTTTTGAGGAGGAGTCATATGACCAGCTGGATGTCTTAGAAAGTCAGTGCTAGACGCTGGGTGAAGGTGGAATAAAGGGGTTGAGGAGGAATAAGGGGCTGGAGAATGACAGGGAATGGGGGAAGTAAGCTGGGGCTCGGAGCATGGAGGGATAGATGGAAGAGAGGGAGAATTGACCGGCCTTCCCCACAGATTTGACAGAGGAAGTGAAGGAGAGAGAGGGAAGAGGCAAAGCAACTTTGAAGTTTCCACACCGGGGATTAGACATTTACTGATGCCTTTGATAGAGACAAAAGTTGTCAATGTTGGATATTGAGTATTGTGAGTGTTAGGGCCCTAATGAGATGTACCCAGATATGTTCAGTGGGTAGCCACGCTGGTGGTATAATGGTGAGCATAGCTGCTTTCCAGGAGGTAGCCTGTGCTGGACATCTGGAGCTCCAGAGTGAAGGCTGGCACTCAGGGGTTGGTGTATTGGGGTCGACTCCATGCTCCGTGGGGGTGGGGTGGAGAATGAGAGGAAACAGGGTCCAGTGCTCCAGTGAAGGGGTGAAAAATAGGAAGAACCAGTGAGTGAGACAAAGGAGAGGCCGGCTGGAAGGTAGGAGGGAAACAGCCACAGGGGAGGGGCCGGGGAGCACACAGAAGCAGCGGCCTTCTTAGGCACTGAGGAGGTAGCTGGCGTCTTTGGAGCCTGCAGTCCTTCCGAGGCGGTGGGCGCGGGGCGGAGGCCGAATCCCAGAGGTTGTATCCTCTCATCGCCTTGGGCCGCCACCCGCCTCTCAGGAACGTCCTGCTTCCCCTCACCTTCCTCCAGCCCCGCAACAAGCCCTTCCAAAAATGGTGTTTGCTGGCCCGCTACGGGCCAGAGCCTGTGAACGCGGCACGCGCCGATCGGCACCAGGGAGAAAGGCGGGGGGCGGGGCCTGCTGTGGGGCGGGGCTTCGCCGTAATTGCGCTGGGTCATTGGTTCCTGCCCTGGCTGGTCCGGTTCTAGGTGGAGGGGAGAAGTGCCGACCCGGACAGTCTCAGGGCTTCTCCCTTTTCCTCACTTCCCCGCCTCCCAACGCTGCCTTGCAACAACCCCTACCCCAACATTTGGTGCTGTTATTCCCTTGGCCCCATCAATTCAACCTCTTTAGGAGAGAGAAGCGGGGGGAACTGTGTACCGGGAACTTGATGGACACTCCCCAAACCTCATAACTCTTTGAATCACTCATCATTCAGATGAGAAAACTAAAGTGAAATTCAGAGAGGTGAACTTGCCCAGGGCACATGGCTGTGCTGGGGTTTGAACTCCCGCCTGCCTGGCTCTAAGTCTTGGAGGGCCCATAGTCCTGGATCTTGCACCTCATTCCTACAGACTCGTTACTTCTGGGACAGCTGTGGGGAGGCTGGTGTGGCAGTGGGATGCGGAGAAGACCCTCCCTCCCACCTGACCTGCTCGAGCATAATCCCAGGAGATTTTTGAGGATGAGGACTCCACCATCGTTTCCAGAGCAAGAGAACAGAAAGAAGGCTGAGGGCCAAGTGAGGCCTCAATGCACCTGCTCCCGTCCGGGACGCACCCTCCTTTGAACTCCTCTGACTCAGCTTCTTACCACCAGGCTCCTCAGGGCGTGAAGGAGAGCTGTGAGAGGTCAGGACTGGACATGGTCCAGGGCCTTGGCTTTCTGAGCTCAAAGAATGCCTTCCTGGCTGGCAGGTGTGGAGCAGCAAGGCCCTAGGATGGGCCTGGCTGAGCACACAGATTGCCCGCAGCTTTCAGAGATCTAAAATTCCACCTTCTGAGGCCACAATGGGAAGCAAAAACTCCCTCACACTTTCTTTCCTAACACTTCCTAAGCCACAGACAACTGCTGTGTGTAGCACTCAACCTGGGCAGGCCTCCTGCACAAACTCAGTCGTTCCTGTCCACCCCTCACTACTGTGCACCCTCATGCCCCTCAGGAGGGTCAGGTTTCCACTCAGCCTCATGGATTTTTCTGCCTGGAGCTTGGTATGTGCGGCAGGAGTTACTCCCCCCACAGCTCAGAGAGGTAGGGTTACTGGTGAGGGTTATGTATAGCTCCTCTATCTTGGAATACACCCCATTTTCCTGGGGCCCTCTCCTGGCCTTAAAAAAAACCCAGCTGAGAGACTTCCCTGGTGGCCCAGTGGCTAAGACTCTGTGCTCCCAATGCAGGGGGCCTGGGTTCAATCCCCAGTCAGGGAACTAGATCCCACATGCCACAACTAAGATCAAAGATTGAAACTAAGACCTGACGCAGTCAAATAAATATTTTTTAAAAATCCAGCTGATGTCCCCCCTTCTGGAAATGCTTGCCAACTGCTGGACTCCCTCTAGGCACAACAGACCCTCCCCTCTGTCATACGGCCAAGTACCCCTTCCCCTTGCCTGGGTGCTTCTCCAAGGCAAAGCACAATCTGAATCATATCTGATGAGATTGGCCAGTGGTAGGGGTCTGTGAATGAATGAGGAAATTAGTGGTGGAACCAGGACTTGAATCCCCATCTCTGGCCTCCAGGTGTAGAGCTTTCTTTCCAATTATTCACCTGACCCTCATCCCCAGATCCTATCCTGGCCCACAAGAACTGCACATGCCTAAAAATCCCTCATCCTCACACCTATCTCTCTGGGTTCCTCTGTCAGCTTCTCTCTCTGTGTCTCCATTTCCATCTCTGCTTTTTCTCCCCCAGTCTATGTTCCTCTGTGTGTGTGTTTCCCTATGCCTCTCTGATCTCTTTGTATTTCCATCTTGATCTCTATGAAGCTCTGATCGCTCTCTCCTCTCCTTCGTGTGTTTCTCTGTGCCTGCCTGTCTCTTTCTGTCTCTCCTTCTGTGTATGAGTCTTTCTTTTCCTCTCTCCCAGCCGGTCTCTCTACCCCTCCCACCTCTCCCTCTCCGTCTGGGTCTCTCGGTTCCTCCTCCCTCCTCCCTCCCCCTTCTGCATTATCAGACCTGCTCCAACCTCCTGCCAGAGCCAGCCTAGCGGCAGAGGCAGTGACAGCGGGAGAAGCGGGAACTGCCAGGGTAGCAGGGCTGGATTGGGGTGTTGAGTCCAGGCTGAGTCGGGGACAGGCCACTGTTCTTGGTCCCCGTGCCTGCTGGGCCAGGCGCCCTGCCTGGAACCCCGGGCAGGGTGGACAGGGCGAGGTGCCACTTTAGTCTGGCTGGGGAGGCAGACGATGAGGAGCGATGGGGCAGGCATGCGGCCACTCCATCCTCTGCAGGAGCCAGCAGTACCCGGCAGCGCGACCGGCTGAGCCGTGAGTACTGTTGAGGGGCTGGGGTCTGGGTGAGCGGCTGCAGGAGGTGCTGCAGACTGGGTCCTGGGAGTCCCTCCAAGGAGCTGGGGTTGGTGTAGAGCTGAGCCACGTGGGAAGATCGATCCTGCTCCAGGGTGCTCGGTTGCTGGACCATAGCATGGTTGGTGGGGGGGGGGGGGGGGCGGCGCGGAATCTCTGTTTAGGGCGGGGGTTCCTGACATCAGTCTAGGGTGTGTTGCGGCTAGGGTCCCATAGAAGGGGCTGGTGGCTAGGGGAGGGGTTGGTGATGAATATGAACCATCCCTTCAGGGGCTGGGGGGTGGGAGAGGTCTGTGGGGAGTGTGTCGGCGGGGAAGGGGGTTGTTGAGGGTGTTTCCCAGGAGCTCTGGAGTCTGATAGACTGATTCAGGACCCTGGAGAGGGATGCTGTCCCAGACCAGGGTGTGTGTGTGTGTGTGTGTGTGTGTGTGTTTAGACAGAGAGAACATGAATTATGAATGAGTGGGCCTGGAGCAGGAGAAGGTCTGGGGGAACTGCCCTCCACAGAATGGGGATTGGGATTCAGAGTCACCAATTTAAGCAAGTTTGTCCCCAAAGCCCCTATCCCAGAGAGAAGCATGGGGCTGGTTGGAATGAGGCTCCTGTGTACCAGCCTCGTGAACACCCACGTGCAGGGAGACGCATATACAGGTGAACAGAAGGGGCTCCGTGGAGGTGCCCCTCCATCATCTGAGGGCTGCCGATGTAGCAGGCAAGTGACATGTGTCTCCAAGTCAGTGGTGGTGCAGGTCCAAATCAGGCTATGTGAGGGTGTGTGTGTGTGTGTTTGTATATAAATATTGGGGTGTAAGGGAACGTGTGGGGTATCAAAGGGCATGTAGGGGTCCTTGGTGGTTGGGTATGCAGCAGGGTGTGTGAGCATCCCAGTGTGACTCTTGAGAGTTTAGGTAAGAGTATGTGTGGTGTGTGTGTGTGTGTGTGTGTGTGCATGCTTGAATTTGTCTATTGGCATCATGTTAATATGTATGCTGTGTCTGCAAAATAGAATGACTCAATATTGAGCATGTCATTTGATTCTATGTGTATTCATGTTTGTGTGTATACTTATTGGTGTCTGAATATTAGTGCTACTGTGTGTGTGTGTGTTATGTAGGTGTCTATGTAAGCATAAGTGTTCTT
Source organism: Muntiacus reevesi (assembly GCF_963930625.1). Classification (NCBI taxonomy): domain Eukaryota; kingdom Metazoa; phylum Chordata; class Mammalia; order Artiodactyla; family Cervidae; genus Muntiacus; species Muntiacus reevesi. Next base: position 39,086,520 of record NC_089257.1, read on the forward strand.
GTGTGGATGTGTGATCATGGTCCTAGTGTGCATGAGTGTGTATGTTGGTGCTTGTGTGGCTAGTATGTGTGTGTCTATATGTGTATGTTCCTCTGAGTGTGTGTGGGTGGCTGTTTGCTTCCCTGGTGGTTGGGGACACAGCTGGGACACTGTGGCCCACCAAGGCTGGGCGGGGGTGGCTGAATGTGTGACCACCTCCATGAGCTCAGGACAATTCATTCTACACCCTGCGGGGAGATGGAGAAAACAAATAGGCAATAATGGCTCTGCTCTCTGGGGCCTCCTAAGCTTCCTAACATAAAATAGCTTGAACATAATTAAGCAGTAAAGACTAAGAACAAGCTAACAGGTGGGGGTGATGGGCATAGTATAAGCAAAGGCCCTGGGTTGGGATTGGGCATGTGCCTGGAGCCATGAGGAGGCTGGAGGGGTGGGCAGGGACCATATCCTACAGTACTTTGACCTCCAGGCCTCTTGGGCTTTATCCTAAGGCCCTTGGGGAGTCCAGGAAGGTTTTGTACAACAGGGGGTATAATCGGTTTGGGGATTTAGAAAGTTGCCTCAATGGAACTGTCAAGGTTGAACTAGAATGGAAGGGTGGGGGCCAGGAGGTCAGTGTGAAGGCTAAACCACTGTGGATATCAGGGACATCTGGGGCCAATTGGACCAAGGGGCTTTCTGAAGGGAGAGTTCTGGGGGCTTGGAAGAGAGGATGGGGGCAAGGGAGCATGGAGGTGGCTCAGGCTTGGGGTAGAGTTGGGGGTGCAGTGGCAGGACCTCAGAGGGTCTACATGTGGGAAAGGAAGAGCTCTTGGAGGGTTGAGACAAGGAAGGTAGTGGAGGGACCTGGTAAGGTTTATAGCCGGGCAGAGGGTTGGAGATCCTGGAGCCATCTCTTCCCAGACAGAGAAAGCAAGACTGTTGCTTTGACTCTTTCCTCTGGCTGCCAGGCTGGGGCTGAGCCTCGGGTCCCTTCCTCTTCAGGCCTGCTCAGCACCTCTTGGTTGCCTGAGCTGGATGGTTCTGTGAGGGTTAACTGCCTTTACACTCCTGCACCTCCCAGTTCCCCCTGCCCACCAAGCACTCCTCCTGCCACTCTTCCTGCTTCCCACTCCAGCCTCTTGTCCCTGGGGTTTACTGATGGCTTGGCTGGGATCTAGCCAAATGGGGGAGGCAGGACTCCCAGCAATACCTTCCTTCAGCCTTAATGGACTGGGAGTCTCACCCTCAGCCGTGCTGCTGTCGGGTCCAGCCTGCACTCCTCAGGCTTCTGCTGCTTTGGCCTTTCCAATCTGCCCACTGGGCGTGCTTCCATTCCTGCATTCAGTCATTCATGTCTTCATCCCTTTATTCAACAGAGATGCCCCAGTGCCTGCTTGGTGCTCAGTGGGCTGGCCTCTGAGGACACCGAGAGCACACTGACCCAGACCTTGCTCTCAGGGAGTGCCCAGTCTGATGAGGGAGGCAGAAGTGGAAACTTACAACCCTCCAGGGAATAGTGCTGGGCAGAGAGAAGTAGTGGGAATGGGGGACCCACACCAAGTCAGGGTGGCTGAGGAAGAGACATTTGAGCTGGATCTTGAAGGATGGATAAGAATTGCCCAGGCAGGGAAGGGCAGAGAAAAAAGCCTATAAAAGTGGGTGGATGTGAGAAAGTGCAGTGCGTTCAATGGACAGAGTTTGGATTGGCAGAAGTGAGAAGGAAGTTGAAAAGAGGAAGGGAGAGGCGGAAGGGGCCAGATTCCATCGGGTCTCAAGTGCCAGGCTAAGGGGCTTATAGAGGCTTAGACTTTTCCTCGTAAAATTAGGGAGCTAGGGAAAGGCTTCTGAATAGGGGCCCTCCCCTAGGTAGCCCTCCTTGGTTCCCCCTTCCCTCTGACCCCATGACCCACCCTGAAGCCTTTCTCCCTGGTGGTGCAGGATCAAGCACCATGGGACTTCCCTGGTGGTCTAGTAGCTGGGACTCCACTCTCCTGGTGCGGGGACCCTGGGCTCCATCCCTGGTCGGGGAACTAGATCCTATATGCTGTGACTAAGACCTGGCACAGCCACACGACTACTAAGTAGATATTTTTTAAAAATGCAGCCCCGACTTAGCCTTCCCCTGTGATGTCCCCTGTTTGTGAGCTCCTTGTCCAGCGAGCCAAGGAATTCCTCAAAGGCAGGAGCCACCTCCTTGTGCTTTTCCACCTCACTCATAGCGCAGGTTTGGCACCCAGCACAGTGCAGCTTCCCAGCTCCCCCTTCCAGGAGGAGGACATAAAGAGCATCCGGGCCACTGTCTAGCATTTACTTCACTCCTCTCTACAGCTTGCCCTCAGATCTATCCAGCTCTGCTTACATACCCCCAGGGTCAGGATGCTCATTCCTTCCCTCTTGGGCAGCCCGTCCGTTGTGGGCTCAGTACTCCAGCTGCCTGGCCTTGCATCATTTCTTGATCTTGGGTCACTCTCCTTTCTAAGCAGGGCCAGGCTGGCGCATGGTGGTTCAGTAGTGCTAGGAACATGCCCTGGGCAGAGAGAGGGGAGAGATTAGCAGCCTTTATTCCAACTATAGATGGTAAAACCGAGATGCAGCAGTCCCTGAGCCCTCTCCAAGAATAAAGATTAAGAAGCAGGCATGGTCAGAATAGGGAGTGAGGGTAGACAATGAGGAGAACTTCCTACCAGCACAGAGGGGCTATAGAATCACCTGGCTTCACAAGAGCAGACTGTGGGCATGAAGGGGGACGTTTCCAGGACAGGAGGGGGAGTTGGAGGCAGAGGCACAACTTAGCCGTGCTCTTCCTGCAGTTGAGTGATGTCATCAGGGAGAGGGGACTGGAGGGGCTCAGACATACAGAGGAGAGGGGTCAGGATTCATTCATTCCTTCCTTCGTTCAGCAGCCATTCAATGGATTGCTGCCCAACCAAACATGGCAGCCCTGCGGGGAGAGGGACAGAGCCAGTGACCACTTGGAGGGAAGCCTGTGGTCTTTCCTACCTCTGCCAGTGTCAGACGAAGACATTTAGGAGGAGGGGCCTTGGGCTGGCCTTAAAAGGAAGAGTCACTTCTCCAGACAGAACTGAGAGAGAGCTCCAGGAAGAGGGAATGCCACATGCAAAGACCTTGAGGTGAGCGCAAGCATGGTTTTGTTTATGTGAGGACTGTGAAAGTTCCAAGTGGCCTAAGCGTGAAGTTCAAGAGTAGGGGGCGGAGGACTGGGCAGAGATGGAGCAGGAGAGAAGTGAGGGAATGGAAGTTAGAGGACAGGAAGCACTTTCTGCCACCAAAGGGTCCCCCAGCAGCTTTGCCATATAAGCCTGCTGCAACTTCTTAGACTCTCCCAGTGCCCCCAGCAGGGCCTGCTGAGGGTCTCCTCTTCATTTGAGAATGGGGTGTTCCGTGAACAGAGACTCTGGGAGTGAGGGAGGAGCAGCGGCTGAAGAATGTGGGACCCTTCCAGAAAGTGGCATGCAAATGAATGCAAAGTAATATGCAAATAAACCAGCCCGGGCTTGGCAGCTTTGGCTGGGAGGCTGAGATGTCACCTCCTTCCATGCTGGCCTCCCACCCATTCTGCCCCAGTCCCCGGGACAGCCAGAGTAGCCTGGTCTGCTGCTCTGAACACTCCACCGTGCCTGAACAACAGGACTGTGGCCTCTAGGGTGGGGGCCATGGGCTCCCTGTCAGCACCCCCATCCTCTCGGGGAAGTAGATATATTTAGTAACAGGGATGTTTTCAACACATTTATCTCCCATTGTTCAGCTGCCCGTTCCCTGGGAAAGGCCAGGTCCCCGGGGATGTGACCCACTTCTTTAAGTCCCTGAAGTCACCCTTCTCAGTGCCTACCCTGAAAAACAGGGAGCAGTGGGGGCTTGGTGCACCAGAAGGGATTTAAGTTAGACAACCAGGAGGACTTCCCAACAGTGTGGTTGCTGAGATATGAGAACCCTGGGGCTTCCAGGCTCTGACTCTTTGGATGGCTATCTTGGGTTCAGAGGGGGCTTTGAAAACAGGATTGAGAAGGTGGCAGACAGACATAGCTTCCAGTTTCAGTAACTTTATTCTGTGTAGTCCTGGGTGACTTAACTTCTCTGAACCCCATGTGAATAATAGTGTGGGAATAACAGTACTTTCCTGGCAGGATGACTGAAGAATCTGAAAGTGGAGTGCTTAGCACCAGGCATGCAGCAGGTGCTCATAAAGGTTAGCTGCTGCCATTATGAAACACCCACACTCACCTACACTTTTAGAAAGATTCAGTGAGGGGCTGGAGGGGGAGAGACCAGAGCTAGAGCCCAGAAGCTGTCATCCTGTGGGTGAGACAAGGAAGTCTGTAATGGAGCCGTGGTGGTGGGAATGGTGAGAAGTGTGGATGCTCTGTGGGAGGAGCTGAGGGGCCTTACAGACATGTAACCACCTCCCTAGGCTGCTTGGTCTGGGCTGAGATTAATCCCCAGGGAAAACAATGGCGGAAAGGGCTAGATGAGGGCTTAAGTCTGTGGCCACGCCCATGATAGTCTGTGAGTCATTCTGGGAGTTGTAGTCTCGAGTGAACTTGCAGTGAGTACATTTTGTACTGCCACCTTGGATCCAAATCCACGCCCTGCTGCTGAGGCTGGCTGGGGCAGGCCCTGGTGAATGCTGGAACATTCGAGGCCCCAAAGGTGAAGCAGCCTGCATCCCTTCCCTCAGGGATCACTCAGCCTGCTGAGTGTTGGCAGGTGCAGGGGGCAGGGATAAAAGGATTAAGCCATAATTATGACTCTTCACACGTTCACAGAGAAATTTACAGTTTCCAGAGCACTGTTTTCACATCTATGATCTCATTTAATCCTCACCACAAACCCAAGAGACTGCTATCTTCTACATGAAGAGACAGAGGATCTGAGAGGGGAAATAACTGGCCCAGAGGTATTCAGCTAATTCCTAGAGCACAGATCTGTCATTGCTGTCCAGTTGCTAAGTCGTGTACAACTGTTTGTTTGTGACCCATGGACTGCAGCACCCCAGGCTTCCCTGTCTTCCACTATGTCCCAGAGTTTGCTCAAGTTCATGTCCATTGAGTTGGTGATGCATAGATCTGTCTGCCCCTAAAGCTCCTGCCCTTTCCATGAATTATTGTCCCAGATGGCAAAGGCCAGACTTCAAAGGACAGACAAGATATGGACAATTAGACAGAGGAACAAGCTGAGCAAAGACCTGGCTCAAAGGTGAGAAGGCCAAGGTTGGGCTCCTTGGGATATGAGACTAAGAGATGGACTGGTCAACCCCAGAGGCTTAGCTCCAGACTGAGTTTGGACTTCTTGCTGTGGCTCATCAGAATTTACCCAAGGGTTCTGAGCAGAGGCAGGAACAGATTAGAGCTGGTCTTGGGGAGGCTTGGACCTGTTGGATGGAGGTGGAGAAACCCGAGATGGCCTGAGGCTTCCGAACTCCACTCCTGGTACTCCCAGAATTTTGCTCCTCTTCCTCTAGTACACTTCTCCTTAACCTCTCCTTCCTCCTTCCCCGCCCCCCTACCCCCCACTTCCTCTTCTTCCTCTCTCTTCTAAGTGTTGCCCTCTGCCGCCACAGCCTGGGGAGTGATGACCAGGTTATTTAGAGCTGTGCTGTAATGCCACGTATCTCCAGCAGGGGTGCTATCACACAAATTCATTCTAGCCTGGGTCTTCAAGTTTGAAGGATAAGGAGTAGAGATGAAGGGTAGGGAGAGGAGAACCCATTGTTCTCCACTTGCCTTGTGCTGGAACGTGAGAGGGCCCTGCTGAAATAACCTAGGGAGTTAGGGAGGCTGAGTAGAGGCTGGACCCCTCACAACAGGGACAGACACACTGGAGGGGTTGAGCCTGGAGGCAAGAAATTTGTTCCTCACAGTTCTGGGGCAGGTTTAGATTTGGAAATGGATTTAGATTGAAATTATAGATAGTGTCTGGATTTCTACTGGATGGAGATTTCTCTGATACTGAGGTGAGGGTGAGGTTGGTTGATTTCTTTGTGTTTCTGTGTGTGTTAATGTGACCTCCCAGTTGTATGTGTGTATATATGGCTCTGAGAAGGTGAGAGCATTTGGATCAGTGTTTGTATAGAAGTGTGGGCATATTTATATGTGTGAACATGTGACTGTCCATTCTTATGCCAAATTTATTCTTAGATGGTTATATGCATGCTAGTGTGGCTTGTGTGTATGTGTGCCTGTGTATAGAGTGTTATGTACGTTGTTCTGGTAAAACTGTGTGTAGATGTCTTATGTCTGTGTATGTGGGTATCCATGTCCAAGCAGGAGAGCACAGATGAGTGGGTATGTGTGAAGGCTTGAATACCTATTCTGCTGACAGCAAGGCCACACCCAAAGTATAGCTGCTGCTGCTAAGTCACTTCAGTCATGTCCAACTCTGTGCAACAACACTTTGTCTCCTAGGTACCACCTGTCTAAAGAAAGAGAAAAATGTGTGCAGACTTAGACTGAATGGGCTAAGACCCACATGTGCGGGACTGGGCTTCCCTTTGGGAACTCTGGCCTGCTCCTAGTCAGTGAAGGCCCTGGAAGGAGCAGATTATCTCTATATTCAGACTCAGGTAGGGTCAGCCAGGATACTGAGCCATCATATTGAAATACTGGACATAGCTGAGAGGTGTCTAGCTTCCATTCTCCTGGGAAATCTTAATGGCCACACATGTGCCCTATTAGAAAGTTTCAGGGACTCTCAGCCCAATCTTCTCATTATATAAAAGCAAATATTGAAGCCCAGAGAGAGGCTAGTGATTAATCCAAGATTACACTGCAGGATCCAGGGAAGGGCATCAGGGCTTGGAGCAGAGAGAGGGGTTATGTCTGGTCTGGGAGACCTCCTTCCCTCTAGCCTGGAGCAGGAGGAGTGCTCAGGGTAGAGAGTCAAGTCTGTGGCAGGAGGCCATCCCTGTACCTGGGCATTTCCACCCCTCCCAGGCCTCAGATGCTGCCTCTGAAGTTTCTACCAGAGCTTCTGCCTGCTGTGAGAGTCCTCCCGGGAACCTATGAAGTCTGTCTCTCTGCAGAGCATAGAGGCTCAATGGAGGAGAGTCCAGCACTGGGGCAGGACCAGGGAGGGGCCTCCTCTAAGAAGCCTCGGTGTCCTCAACTTTGCATCAGACACCTTTTTAGGTTTCAAGTGTTCTAACATTCTAGGCTTTCCCTAAAATCTCTCCATGGGCCCTTAGTACTGAGACAGTGCCGGGCCCTGGGGGAGTCCTGGGGGCCCAGCTTGGCTCAGTGTGGGGGGCAGGGCAGCCCCATAGGGGGAGGGTCTGCCCTGGGGAAGGAAGGATGAGATTCCTGTCCATGGGGCGGGCAGGTATGAGCAGGGGCTGGGCAACCTGCTTAGGGAGGCAGCCGGTGAGACTCCTGTCCTAGCAGGAAAGTTGGTGGCAAAGTCTCTGAAGTTTGTTCAGTCTGTAGCTGCCGTGGAGGGGCCAGAGAAGGACACGCCTTTGCCCCTGCCCTCAGGCAAGGGGAGATTTTTGAACTCCAGAGTGCGCCCCCTGGTGGCCTGGGCAGTGGGAAGGTGTGAGATGAGACCAGCAGGAGGCAGAGAGCTCCCCTTCCTTGGGGGAATGCTAGAGAAATCTGTCTTCCTGGAGATTTGGGGTTGGAAGGCAGGGGAACTGGCCGTGAGGGTGCTCTGGTGGAGAGGGGAGTGCAATGGCTAGGGCTGGGCCACTCTGCAAAGGTTTTGCTGGTTCAGCACTGGTGGGGAGGGAGCAGACAGCAGGCGGGCAGACAGGAGGCAGCTTCCTTTGTGCTGAGTCGTGGGGAGTCTAGGGTGGGAGGCTGCTGGCTGGGGGCTCAGACTTTGACTCTGAGTGGAGCAGTGTGGAGGCTTCCTAGGGCTGGGGTCTAGGCAGGAATTAGGGTAGGAGAGGAAAGGAGCAGGCAGCCCAGTATTGCATCCTTCCAAAGCCAGAGAGAATGCAGAGCTATCTTAAAACTTCAAGTGGGATGGGGCTTGGGGGCTAGATGGAGAGAACTAATGTTTACAGAGTGCCCTTTGTATTCTGGTGGGGGGATGGTTCCAGGATCCTCTGTGGACACCAAACTCCAAGAGAACTCAAGTCCCTTATCATTTGAGTTGCTCAGTTGTGTCCGATGCTTTGCAACCCCATGGACTGCAGCATGCCAGGTTTCCCTGTCCATCACCAATTCCCGGAGCTTGCTCAAATTCATGTCTGTCAAATCAATGATACAAGTCCCTTATAGAAAATGTCATAGTATTTGCATATAACCTCCCATGTATTTACTTTAAATCATCTCTAGATTACTTACAGTACCTAATATAATGTAAATGCTCTGTAAGTAGTTGTAAATACAACATAAATACTATGTAAGTGGTTGCCAGCAAGTGGCAAATTCAAGTTTTGCCTTGTGGAACTTTCTGGATTTTGTTTTTTTCAAATATTTCGATCCATGATTGGTTGAATACATGGATGCAGAACCTGCAGATACGGAGGGCCAACTGTAGATTTAAATCACCTTTAATCACCTCAGCTATCCTTCAAGAGGCTAGCACTGTTTTGTAGAGGGGAAACAGATGACACACTCAGGTGGTTTAATTGAAGGCCGTTTGATGAAGCAATGATTACAGAGGTGGGGTAGGATTAACAGAACCAACAGGGCATGTGGAGGCACTTAAGACTAGCATCTGAGAAACCCGAGGAGCAAGGAGAGTGCTCCAGACCCAAGTTGGGGTTCTGGATGAAGGCTGCCCTACAGAGTCCATCAGAGGAGGTAGGGTGGGTGAGGGTGTCAATACCCTGGGTCCTCTTCCTTCTCACCACCCCCTCCCATCCTGACTGGCAGAACCAGATTGCAGGCCAGAGAATAAGGGAGACTGTGGAAGCAGCACTGGACATCAGCCTTGGGGCGCAGAAAATGGTAGGAAATGATGGAGAGTTGGAAGGACAAACGGATGATGGGAAACTGAAGCCCAGAGAGGGTGCCCACTTGCCCAAGGTCACACGGTCAGTAGGTCTCAGAGCTGGAGCCAGGCCCTGCCTCTGAACACCCACTCTGTCATGTCCAGTGGGGCATGGTGAGTGACCTAGTTATCTGCTCTTGGGCTCGAGCCACTTCCCTGTCTGAGCAGCCTGGGGGCTGCTAATGAGTGTCATCCAGGCTATGGTGAACTTTGGGTTTAGGAAGTCCTAAGTGAAGGGAGAGTTAGAGGAGCGAGTGAGGAGGCTGGTGTGGAGACCCGAGCGAGGGGCAAGAAGGCCGCACATCAGGGGTGGCTGGACATGTGAGTGGCATTGACAGGTCAGGGGAAGAGTGATAGCACCCACCCCCGGCTCACCTGCCTGAGCTCGGGCCCTAGTTCCCGGTGTCTGCCCACCTATGCAGGGATGTGTGACAACTTGAGATCCCCCTCCAGGGGCACTGCTCCCTGATTCATCGTGCCTGGGGCTTCCACACTCCACAGCACCTATCCATGGCACCCATAAGCCACCCCCTGACTATGGCCCACCAAGAGCAAAGTTATGTCACTGCTGCCTCCTCTTAATAACACTTATGACCTGTCCACTGCCACATCGGATTAAAGTCCTCCCATTTGAGACTTTCCTGCTGGAGTTTGATCTCAATCCTTCTTGCTGCTCAGTGTCCAGTCCTTGGGCCTCCCTGGGAGATGGGTCAGTGAGATGGCCCCTCCTGGTGCTGGGGTGGTGAGGGGCCTTGGCCCAGCCAGCTCATCTGAGTGCCCTGTGCCAACGGGGACCCACTGTCAGCCTCTGCTGGGCCTCAGGCTGCTGACTCATTAGCAGTGGTAATTAGCATCTCCAGGGCAGCCTTCCACCCCACTAAGTGCTTGACAGTCAGTAGGTGCTATTGTGAATGGCTGCATTGCCACCCCCAGCCCCAGGCTGCTCCTCCAGTACCAAGTGCCCTGGCCACAGACACACAGCTCCAGGCCTGGGGGAAACAAATGCAAGTAAAGAGAAAACCAGCACAAGAAGAAGCAGACCACGGCCCACAGGCATGGAGGGCCCCGCACAGAAACATCAAAATACACCAGGAAACAGACACAGGATGAATCTAAAGTTCGACCTGAATGCAAAAGAAACACAGTGAACTGCAGTGCCCTTGCTTACAACCCAGGTATACAGAGGCAGACAAGCAACACAGTTGTGGATTCAGCACACGCACACAGAGACACTTGTACTCTGCATAACACAGAATACCCATCAGGTGGCCAGGTCAAGCTCCCTTGGGTTCCCCACCTGTCCAGCATCTCTCACTCTGGGCTGTTGCATATGCTGTTCCTTTTGCCTGGAACACCTTTCCGCAATGGCCCCTCCCTTCATGGCTAACTCCTATCATTCTCCAGGTCTTGGCGGCCCTTCCATACTCCGCAGCCTTGGAGCTCCCCTCTGCCACATAGCATCACTGATGGTTTTCCAGCCAGTGTTTACAAGTTTGGGGATGAAGACTTTTTGCCTTTGCCGGGTGAGGTGATGACTAAATCCTGAGTGGGCGATTAGGGCCGAGAAACTTTGGGAAGAGTGAGTCAGGAATAGCCGTGAGGAGCCCTGGCTACTCAGGGCCTGAACAGGCATTTAACATACCAGCCAGCATAGCTGGATGCCCTCTGCCTCATTTTTCAGATTCTGATTCCTTTGCCTTTCTTCCAGGCTTGTTGCCTGACCCAATTCCCTCCTTCCCAAAGCCGGCTCAGCCTCTTGCCACCTCTCTGAGCTCACTCACAGGCTCACTTGCCATCTTCACTTGGGTGTGCTCCACCTCCACTTCTAAGCCTAGTGAAAACCTCATTAATGAAGGCCTTGGGTCAGAGGCACATCCTCCGTGTATGGCTTCCTAACCCCCACCACTTAGTGTGGGGAAAGGAGGTGGCGGAGATGAGTGATTATGAGTCCAAGCCTTGGGCACTGCCTCCTGGCTCAGCTCTCAACTCCTCCACTTCTTAGCTGCAGGACCTGTGCTGAGTTCTGCCACCTTTGTTCCCTCTTCCGTAAAACCAAGACAATGATAGAGCCCACCTCATTAGGGCTGCTGTGAGGATGAACTGAGACAAAGCGTGTGATGCACCTGTGCTCAGTTCAGCTCCCTCCCCAGAGCCCGCGAGAGAGCAGGGGAGCTAAGAGATCAAGCCAAGTGCACCGGGGAGGTGCCTAGTGAGTCCTTGCTAATTGGAACTGAGTGAAACCAACATCTGTGGTGTGAGCACCTACCGTGTGCCTTCCGTAGCTGGTTTTCTGCACCTCCCTGCCTCAGTTTCCGAATGGCTGTCAGTTCTGCATGGCTTTTATACTATGGCCTGGAAGGTGGGGGTGTGACTTCTTTAAAAAATTCTTCACATCCATTTTATTGAGGTATAATTTACATACAGTAAAATCACCAATTTAAACTGTATGATTCTATGAGTTTTGGTGAACCTATATAGTCATATAACCATCATTATTTCAATCACAAAAAGACTATTTTTATCATCTCCTGAGATTTTCCCTGTGCCTTTTGCAGTCAGTACCCCTTGAGGGTGATGTCTTCCAGGGATGTGAGAGGTGCTGGGTTCTCCTTGAGCTGGTAACCTGGGCACAGTGAGGACTGCTTTTGCATGCTCTCTGAGCCTTGGTTCCTGTAGACTAATGAGGAGCCAGAGGCCAGGGAAGTGAAGGGATGCTCAGGCCACAGTGTCCTGAGGGTCGGCCCTGGGTCTAAGGGCTGGGTCAGCTGGGAGTGGTGGCCTCAGAAATCCACAGTGTGGATGACAGAGATTAGGGAGTTGGTGTTCCCCAAAACCCTCCCCTCCTGGAATCAGATGTGCCCCGTGGCCCAGGTGGAAATGGCCACATATTGTCTAAGCAGGGGCTTGTGCAACATGATTCCACTTCTTATCTCCCCCACCAGGGGCCATAAACCCCTCTGGGGACCAGTGATTCCCCTAAAAGAAGGGGGCTCTTTTGTTCCCCACTCTCAGAACCAAATATTAAAGCAATTATGTAACTAGCAATAAATTACTTAAAGTAGTGACTCACTCAGCTTAATTAGAGCATGAGCAGGGAGAGATTAAGGTATTTTTAGAGCACACACCTCACTCCCTCCTGTGGAGGGAGGCCTCTGAGCAAGGTGGGGGTGGAGAAAAGACTGGGAGCTCATAGGAGGACCCCAGGTGTCTGCAAGGAGATGAAAGCTGATCCTCTGCCCACTGAGGTCCCAACAAAGAGAGCGCAAGTCCGAGCTGCAGCAGAAGGGATTCAGATGAGATTCAAGGAACACTTCCCAGTGGTGCTCCTTGAAGAACTGGGACAGGTAAACTAGATTATGAGCTCTCTGAAGGCAGATACTTTGTCTGTGAGCCCCTCTCCACCCAGGAACAGAATAAGAATGAGACTTGGGGTCAGACAGGGATTCCCAGGTGGTGCAGTGGTAAAGAATCTGCGGGAGAAGGCGAGGGTGGGATGATCTGAGAGAATAGCATTGAAACATGTATATTATCAATTGTGAAACAGATCATCAGTCCAGGTTGGATGCCTGAGACAAGTGGTCAGGGCTGGTGCACTAGGATGACCCAGAGGGATGGGATGGGGAGGGAGGCGGGAGGGGAGTTCAGGATGGGGAACGCATGTAAATCCATGGCTGATTCATATCAATGTATGGCAAAAAACACTACAATATTGTAAAGTAATTAGCCTTCAACTAATATAAATAAATGGGAAAAAAAAAAAAGAATCCGCCTGCCAGTGTAGGAGATGCAAGAGACTCTGGTTCAATCCTTGAGTCAGGAAGATCCCCTGGAGTAAGAAATGGCAACCTACTCCAGTATTCTTGTCTGGAAAATCCCATGGACAGAGGAACCTGGTGGGCTACAGTCCATGGGGCCACAGAGTCCGACACGACTGAGCAACTAACACACTTGGGGTCAGACAAGTCTTGGTTTGAATCCCACCTTTACTGGGTACTAGCTGTGTGGCCTTGGGCAGTTCCTTTATTACTGCCAAGTTTCTATTTTCTTCACTGTAAAAATGGGCATAATAATATCCACCTTTGTATACATTGTAAGGATCAAATGGATTACTATGACATGTGAGGCAAACCCCATTACTGACTTTACAGGACCCAGACCTCCAAAGGGGCAGGAATTAAGTCCGTTTTGTGTAATGTATCCCAAGCTCCATTCACAGGGCCACACATAGTAGGTGTTCAATAAATGCTTATTGAGTGAATAGATGTTAGTTTCATTTCCATTCTCCAGATCCATATGGGCTCCTTGTTTTGAGATTTTGTGAATAAAGGAACTCGGTGAGTAGAGGGCAGGGGTGCCTCACAAGTGGCATTTGGCCTTTCTCTCTCAGGCAGAGAGGAATAGGTGACTTCCAACAGAAAAAAGGCAGACTTCCGGGGAGAGGCCTGGGAGGGTTCAGGACCACGGACAGCCCCAACTTGTGTCTCGTGGGTGACCAGGAGACTTGCTGGGAAGAAAGGGTCCACCGTATGTGCCCTCCACAACCCCGGTGGGAGGAGGAGCCAGCAGTCCAGTCTTACTGGGGAGACCAGGACCTTCACCCACCATCACTGGGAATTCAGAGGAGGCGGGAGGGGGCAGTGTGGGGCGTCCTGAACAGCCAGGCATCTGCAAAATGTGGTAGCAATTCCGACTCTGTAGGTGTTCTGGGGGGATTAAATGAGTTCCTTCTTAGGAATGGCTGGCACATGTGTGCCTGGAGAGTGCACAACATGGGTTCACTTCCCTCCACCCCTTCTCAGTCCCTGTGGCATGAGGAGGGACGTCCACCTGCTCTGTTGAGGGCCTGGACATCTGCTCACAGGCCCCAGGGTGGGGACTTCCTAACCAGCCTCCACTGACCCCCACCTCTGAGGTTGGGTTGAGATAGGCACACAATAGATGCAAAGGACAGCCCGGGGAAAGGTCTGCCCTCCCCTTTCCTACCAGAGCATGGGGAAGCTGAGAGAAGGTCACAGATGACCCTCCCCCAGGCCCAGAGCCCCAAGGCTTCTGCCCCCAGTGACCGCTCTGATCAGTTCTGACCAGCTCTTCTCACACCTCGCTGGTCTTCCAGGGCTCAGGCGATGAATTAGTGATGACAGCATCTCAGCATCGCTATGACGACCAGGCATGTCCTTAGCCTCCAGTCAGAGTGCAGTGGCAGAGGCCAGAGACCCCTTTGACTCTGGGCCTTGGGACTGGTGTGTGTGTGTGACAGGGGCCAAAGGGGAGAGAGGGTGGGGCAGGACCAGGCACAGGGGCTCCATCTGGAGAGGACTAGAGTTCATTCAGATTGTTAGCTCCACAGGGACCTTGAAGACAGCTGTTTCTCTCTCCTTCCTTTCTCTTTCTTTTCATTCCTCCCTCCCTCATTGCTTCCTTCCATATCACTAAGCCCCTTCTCTGTCCAAGGTCCTGAGCTGCCCACCGCCTTCACACACACCCCTCAGTTGGGGAATGAGGCCCAGCCTGACCCTCACCCGTGGGACCTCGGAGTGAGATGGGGACATAGACATTTCCTGGTCTAGGCTCCAGAGAAGTTGTGTTGGCTGCTGGTGGCTCTGTGGAAGGGGTGGTCCTGGCTTAGCCCTGCCAGGGTCTGTGCAAATGGCTTTGCAGAGGGGGTGATACCTCTTCCAGCCCTGTTTATTGAGGAGGGAATTTTTCCAGTGGAGAGACAGAGGTCCAGGGAATTCCCTGGCAGCCCCTGGCAATGGTTAGGACTTGGTGCTTTCACTGCCAGGGCCCTTAGTTCCCATTCTGCAAGTCACACCTCTCATCAAAATAAGAGGAGAGAGAGACAGACATCCAGAGGTGAACTGGTTAACCACGAGGTATAAGTCCATAGGTGAAACATAAAGAGGGATGAGGGATTGATGAAAGGCCAGAACAGCCTAAGAGTGGGGTCTGCCTCGGGGAGCACAAGAGGAATGGAGCCTGGGGAAGGATTGGGAAGGAGTGGATGCAGTGAGGAGTTTGCAGTTTGTCTCACAGAGGAAGAGGAGCCCCTGAAGAATGTTGTTGTTGTTGCTTGTTCCCATCCCATTTTAGGGATGGGAAAACTGAGACCCAGAGAGGGAAAGTGACTGGATTCAGCTCAATGAGGTCCTCAGGGACAGCCTGTGACTATGGGCTCTGCTAGGGTCCACTAGACCCCAGCTAGGTCTTCTTGCCCCAGACTTGCTGACCTGAATTTTCCCTGGTAACCACTACCTCCACTGGGTGGGGAGGCCCGTGGGTGAGTTTGCCCTCAGATAAAAGGAAATTTGCATAGGCATGGGTTGTGCTTATGGCCCTTCCTGCCTTGGAAGGATTGGGTGTGGGTGGGAGGGTAGAGGGGAAGGGCATCCAGGTAAGGCCCTGGAGGAATTCAGGGGCTTGGCTAGGGTCAGCAAGAAATTAGAGTTAGAAATTGAATCAAGCTTGGGTCTTTGGGCTCCCAGTCCCACACAGTGCCATGTCCCCTTATTTTACACCTTCAGGGATCTTCGGCTGAGTTGGGCACTGATATAAGAGGTAAAGGCCTCTCTGAGTCCCTCACGCTCCCCTAAGGGTACTTCGTGGTCCTGGCATCTGCTGAGGCTGGAACTCATCTGGACTGAGAGGAGATATTTAGCTCCATTGTTCTGATGAAGACACTGAGGTCCCAAGGTAACAGTGACTCACTCGATAACAGGTCATAACCAGACTGGGCCTGACTGCCTGGCCCTTAGCTTGACCACACTTCTCCCACCCAAAGCTGTCCCTTGCTTCTCTTCATCCCGCTGTGCAGCCTTGCTGGGCCTGCCAGCTTTGATGGATGGCCCCACATCTCAGCCTCCCTTCCATTCCTTTCTGGATGCTGGGCTGTTAACCTCCTAATCACCAGTCCTGCCTGTGGTTCACCAAGCCATCCATCTCTCCACACAACCTCACCCAGTGCAGGTGGGTTTTTGGGATGCAGCAGGGCCCCCTTCTCTAAGGCCAAGCTGAAAGTGTGGCTGCAGGCCCTACTCCACGGGAGTCAGGGGTCAGGAAGCTGTTTACACCCCCTTGCTAGAGGGCCAGAAATCCCCACCAGAGCTTCCAAGGGAACTTATACATGCATACATGTGCATACACACATGTGAGCACACACACTTGCTCACAATAACAGTATTAAAAGCTTTCATGTATCAAAAAATACTATATGTCAAGCATTGTGCCAGATCTCTGCAAGTATGATCTCATTCAGTTAGTTGATTATTGTTGATAACCCCAATGTACAGATAAGGAAACTGAGGCTCAGAGAAGTTAAGTAACTTGCAGAGAGTCACATATCCAGAAGATGGAGGAAATGGGATTTGAACCCAGGTCATATTGGCTCACTTTTGTATGGAGGCAGCCTCCAGGCAGTAGGAAGAGGAGGCTGAGAGGCAGTCAACTGACTGATTACCCCTGCAGCAGCGCCTTCCAGGAACCTGGGCCCAGGAGAGTGTGGTGCCGTGGGTCGATCATCTGGGATGCAGCCCAGGTTCCACGTGCTGGGGGTGTGTATGTGGAGTGAGGCTGGCATAGGTCCCCTGCCTGTCCTCTTCTCCCTACTTTGCTCACCCTACACCTTCCCTCTGCACTCCCCGCTGCCCCCCACCATGGGCACTGCAGCTGGGAATCAAGCTACCTGTTCTCAGACACCTATGTGCACCCACTCCTGTGGGATTACTGTGCTCCAGAGGCTGATCCTGGGGTTGCTGCTTCAAGGTCAGGAAAGGTCAGGCAGGGAGGTCAGGGGCCAGGAGTTGCAGGGGGTGGGAGTGAGCCTTCATAGACCTCTATGGTCAATTTAATAAGATAATGAATGTAAAGTGCTTCACACCACCAGGGCATGCAACAGGAGCTTAGTCTTTGCTGGTTCCTCCCTCAGTAGTCTGCAGAGAGTGAGGCTGATGGGGGTGGATGGGTGCCTCTGAGGGCACCTGAGTTCCCAGAGGGACTGACAGTGTTAACGATGGCAGGAACGATTTAGCTCTGAGAGAGAAGGAGGGAGAGAGATTAGTACCTGACAAGTGACAGAGTCTAGCCAAGCATTATCATCTTTCTGACATGGGGAGGGGAACAGCTAATGCTGGGAGGAGTGGTTGGGAACCCTCCCCACCTTCCTACTGGGAAGGGCCCTTGAACAGGTCTGGGTCACCCCGTTCCTGGAACTGCTTCCATTCTGGCAGAGGGACCTCCACCAAGCCCTCCAACTTGCACTGGTCCCCAAAAGACCTGGGTTCAAGTCCTGGTTCAGGCACCTGCTGGCTGGTGCTGGTTAGGGCAAGTCACTTTCCACCTGGGGGCCTCTGTCTTCTCATCTGTGGCAGGTCCCCAAGAGGATTAAATGAGATGTCACCCGTCCAGTGCCTGCCATTTCCCTGCCCACAAAGGGCCATGCCCCCTGGGTTCTCCAGAGCCTGCCTTCTCTGTTCACAGACCCAAGAGCCACAGCTGTGGTCCATCTCTACCCTGGATGCCAACCCCTCCACCTTGGGTCCCCATGGTCTTGACACAGAGCCTGTTGCTGAGTAAGAAGGTAGTAAGGGGATCCCATTGCAGGCTCTGTCCTCTTCTCTCTCATTCCGGGGAGAGGAGTGGGAGGACAGTGGACCTCTCTGAACTAACAGTGACTCCACGGGTCACCAAGGCCCAGTGTGACTCCAGTGGGTGTTGGCATGGGGCTCCAGACTGGGATTCCCAGGGCCTGACTTCCTACTGTTCCAGACACTGCCTTACTGTATGAGCTTGGGCAAGACCCGTCCTGGGGGATGGGGTAAGAGAGACATGGAACCTCTCTGACCAGCCTCTCTTCTGAGGGTCTGTACCTGGATGATTCTGTGTTCTGGGGGAGAGGCTGGGTGGTGAGGTGGTGGTACAAGGCTGGTGACCTCCATGCCACAGATGGGCAGACCCAGGAGGAGGGGCTCGGGACTGGGGCCAGCCTAGGACTCCTGTAATCCTGGTGCCTTTTGTCCCCATACTGCCCCTGCCGCTGTCTGCTCTGCCTCTAGTCCCGTTGCCCCCCACCCCCCAACCTGCTCCTCCATTCCCAGTCCTCTCTTCCTTTATTATGTCTCTGTATTGCCTCCTGCCTCGGGCTTATCTCCTTCTGTCACACTTCCATCCATCTATGTTATTCCCCTGCAGCTGCCTCCTGCTCCCTGGCACACCCTTTCCCCCACTGCAGGAGTTGGGCTTGTCTGAGAGTCATTTCCTCTCTACCACTTGAGTATCTCAGTGGTCTCTGAGTCTCAGCTCTTGTCTTCCTCCACCTTCCTGAATCTCCCTCCCTCTGACGGTGTCTCTGTCTTTTGCTGTCTCTGAACCCTCTTAATCTGTCTCTGTAAGTCTCTCTCTGGCCTTGTCTCTGGGTCTCTGTCTCCTAGGACCCGCCTGGTCCTGTCTTCTCTGCTTCCCTTCCTCTTCTTGCAAGCCCAGCCAGAGCAGCAGGTACAGCCCTCCTGTCTGGAAGGCGGAGTGGTCCACCCTCCCTCTCTCTTGCTGGTTGCCTTCGAGGCCCCTGACAATTGCCCTCCGCCCTGCACCACTCAGGGCCTTGTTGCTAGGCCTTGGGCTGGCAGCACCTGGCTTCCATAGCGACGGGTGCCTAGAAACAAAATGCCACGTCTGCCGGTCCCACACGGAGTCTTGGCGGATCGAGCTCCTTTCGATCAATCAGGACAGGAAACGTGGCCGTCTCTGGGCTGCCTCCAGCTTGAAGAGGCGAGAAGAGGAGACCACAGTCTCTGCCTTCTGGAACTTGGGGAGGCCCTGGGGTGAGAGGAACTGTTCCAGTGTGGTCCTGAAGTCAAAGAGGGAGCCCTCTCCCCTCTGGGCTCTTCTCAGAGGCATGCGTTTGCAAGGGCCTGGGTTTGGGTTACTGTTTTAGCTGTTTCTAGCTGTGTGACTTTAGACAAATGACTTCCTGTCCTGGGACCACGGTTTTATCAACTGTAAAGTTGGCTAATAATATAATGATTAAATAAGAGAATCACTTCTGTGGGCCTGGCACTTAGTAGGTAGTCCCTGACGCACTGTTGTTCCTGCCCCTTCAAAGTTGTCTCAGATTTAATTAGCAGAGATGAAGGCGATGGAACTTTGGGCATGGATAGCGGTGTGAACAAAAAGTGGAGGCTGGAAGGCAAGTTGTGGGGGCTCACAGGGGCCCTCTCCTCACCAGTATTCACAGAGACGCAGCCCACAGACAGGCAAGCTCTGAGGGCCGTAGAAACCCTGGACCAGGAGTCCTAGAGTCTCAGTGTTACAGGCAGTTAGAATAATAGAGTGTTAGGATATTGGACTCCGACATTCTCAGGGCTCCAGGCTCTCACATTCATAGGCTGTAAAAAGCAAAGATTTTTCTAATAAAGGGATTTACAATAGAAGCTCTGATTTTCTTAGATCATGAAGCTCTGGGAGTTCTTAGAACCTGGAAGCCACAAACTGGGTCTCCCTCTATGACTGTGTCTGAACAGGCAGAGAGTTTTCAGAGCATGGGGCTTTGGGTCCCTGTTGCTTAGAATTTCTTGTGCCTTGGCACCCCTCATGGGCTCAGCTCTGAGCAGTCCTGGTGTGTGTGTGTGTGTGCGTGTGCGTGTGTGCGCCCACGTGCATGGGGCACTGGGGTCAGTGACCAACTGCAGCCCGAGGCACCTCTGGAGAAGGGCCAGCCCAGGAGTGGCTGGTGAAGGAAACCTGGGCAGCTCGTGTGCTGCATCTGTCCAGGTGGTGCTGGGTGGGTCTCTGGAAGCCACCCTTGGCCGAGGACCTGCTTGCCTTCATCCACCCAGCTGCCCAACAGGGCTCAGGAGGAATCATCCCATGGGACATCCTAGGGTTGGAGTTATAGCAGCTCCTTGGGGTCCTGCAGACTGGAGAGCAGGAGGCACCTGTGAGGGGAAGAAATGGGGTAGGTGGGAGCTACGGGGATGAGAGAAAGAGTGGGTTCAGTGGGGGGATAGTGCCCAGTGGAGTCTTTGGTAGTGATTCTCAGCACCGCACTCTCTCTGCACTGCCCCAGACTCCTGGGGATAGTGGTTTGGGTTGGGGGAGCCTAAGCACCCTGAACCCACCTGCCTATAGTAGCCTGGGGTAGGCTTAGAGGAACGAGCTCCTTTTCCCACCTCTGCCCAAAGCTGGAAAGGCTGGTGGAGCTGTTGAGAAAGCTGGAATCTGCCTTTCCTTTTGCTTGTCCTCCTTCCCAGTTTCCATGGGAATCATGGCTCAGGATGATCAGGATTTGACGGGATGGTGCTATGGGAGGAGTCGGCGTCAGGCAGAGCCATCCCACATGGGCAGTAGTCTGCTGCCAGGAAAGCGAGTTCCCCATCCCTGGGAGCATGCAAGCAGAAGCTGGATTGCCAGTCAGGGTGACTTCAGAAAGGAGCTTAAGTGGGGAAAGGTGGGCTTTGTGATTGGCCCAGGGGGCCGCCCCTTCTAGATATCCCTGTGCTTCGTTAAGACGGGGTCACCGTCTGACCCCATCCCCTGCTCCTGCTCTGTGTCCCTGGCCCTGTGCCGCAAACAGACGTGGGCACAGACAAGTGGGGCTGAATTAGACCCCAGGCTCTTTTGGGTCTGGTGGGAGAGGCACTTAAGGAAACACATACAGCTGGCCAAGTCCCTCAAAAGTGGCAGATCAGGTTCGGTGGAAGTTTCTACCACTTGATTCCTACAGTCCACAGCTGTCTTTTTGAGCAATTCCTCTGGGTCAAGCCTTATTCTAGGTGTGGAGCCACAGCCATAAGCAAAACAGAAAGAGAGCCCTGTCC
Organism: Muntiacus reevesi; assembly: GCF_963930625.1. Taxonomy (NCBI): domain Eukaryota; kingdom Metazoa; phylum Chordata; class Mammalia; order Artiodactyla; family Cervidae; genus Muntiacus; species Muntiacus reevesi. The sequence goes on from NC_089257.1 coordinate 39,107,264, forward strand.
CCTGGAGCTGACAGCATAGTGCCTGGCAAAAGTACAGAGGTGCTAGTTGGAGGATTGGTGAGTGGAGAGGGGTGTGGTCAGAAGACAGAGTGTGGGTGGAGAATGAAAGGATGGTTTGGAGGTGGGGTTAAGGAGGATGAAGGCCAGGACCAGAACTCCAACTTTGTCCAGTGGGCAGTGAGGAGCCACGTGCGTGTGGGCGAGGAAGAGTCAGACTTGAGAGACGAAAAGATCACTCCAGCAGATGTGGACATTGGAGAGAAGACACAGTGGTCCCCAAAGGAGGCACTAGGGCAGCTGTGCCCATTAGTGTTCCATGTGCTAGAGCCATGTGAGCATGTGTAAAGGGATGAGTCTGTGTATAGGAGTGTGTGTGTGTGTGTGTGTGTAGGCGTGATGGGAGTGTGTATGCATATCTATAAAAAGATAGTAATTGTATAGATGATTGTGTGTCTCCTGGGACACCTTTGTGTGGCAGAAGACTCTTGGGGTTTGTAGAAAATAGGGGGCAGACACCAAGGTGTGCCAAGGCCTGAGTCCCCTGGACTTCAGCCCATTTGTGAGTTGGCAGGTCCGGGACTAGTCTAGACTAGAATCCTCCAGGCTCCCTTCCCCCTCTAAGGTTATGGAGCTGGCCATCTGCTGCAGAGAAGACAAATGTGTATGCAAATAACATGGGGATGGATGAGACCTGTGGTTGACCACCCCCCCACACCCCTTGTCCCTTGAGCCCGAGTTCACTCAGCCTGTGTTCTTTCCCACTCAGAGCTGCTGTCGGGGCTCTGGGAGCTGGCCCTGCCCACTCTGAACCCAGATCCACACTGTCCCCAGTACCTGCCTGTGGCCAGATCCTTTCTCTGTAGGGGTCACCCCCATATCTGGGGCCAGTGCCTGTGAACACCCACAGCTGACCTGGGCTAGTGGACACGAGCAGCACCTCTGTTAAGTGTGAATTTGAGTACACACAGACTCACACATTTGCACATACATTTATACATGAATGCATCTTGGGCCATATATGGACACTTGTGCACACACACAACTGTACATATATACTTGCATGTGTTCATACACACTCATACCTGTGCACACATGCCTGTCTGCACACACATATATGCATGTTTCTGTAGACACACATCTCTGTACACATACAGGAGTTCCACTCTACCATGGAAGCACTGAACATCCTTACAGATACAAAGTTACAAACCTGTACTCTGCCTCTTCTGCCCTCACCAAGTCATGCTCACAGCCTGTGTGCACGCTCACAGCCTGTGTGCACGCACACAGTGTGCACACACCAGGGCTGACCAAGGGTGGCTCACCAGGGTGTGCCCTCTCTGGGCTGAAGCCCTGAGGGCGGGCTCTAGCTGATGCACAATCCGCAGGGATGTCAGTTCCTCCAAGATGCCTCTCAGATTGTACCCTGGCAGGGCCCCTGGGGTGGTGGAGCTCCCTTTAAATCCATGGGCTCCACCTCCAGTCACAGAAAAACAGCCTCGCACACTGCCTCCTGAGAAGCCCCCCTGTTGGGATCTGGCCCTTGCTCACAGTCCTTGGGCCTAGCATGACCGGGCAGGCCTGCCTGCCCCAGAGAGCTGCCTTCTGCTGGCTAGGCCTCCCTGGACACTGCCTTCCTCCACCTGAACTGCCCAAGTCCTCAGAGAGAACCAGGCTAAACTTCACAGGGTCAGAGCCCTGCCTGAGGTCACCCAGCACTTCGGACAGGACTCAGCTTGAACCTGGGGCTTCCAGGAGTCTGACCACACTCAGCAACCAGAGGATAGATGCATGTCAGGGGCACAGATGGGCTCCTGGAAGCCGGACACATGGTCATGGGGGATGGGAGCAGATTTGGGGTCTATTAAGGGTCTGCTGACATCACAGAAATGGAGAGATGGCAAGTAGGAAAGTCTGTTCTTCAGACCCAGGTGAGGAAGTGCAGTGTCCAGAGAGGGGTCATTATTAGGAACAGAGACGGGCTGGTTCTTGGACAGGGCCTGAGGTTGAGAGGCCCAGTACTCAGACTGACAGGCTCTCAACTGAGAAACCTTGTCCTAAAATACCCAGTCTGAAGTAGCTGGGCCCCTGGACAGCTTAGTGTGACCTGTAAGGTGGGGAGATGAAAAGAGGTGGCTGCGGGTCTGGGTTAGGCACCCCTAAAACTGAACTTCCTTGTGGCAGAGGTGGGCATAGGGCTCAGGGCCTGGGACTATAGGACCCTGACTGCATTCTTGGGGACAACAGGAGAGCTGGGGAAATTAGATTTTCTCTCATGCCTTTCCTTAAGAGACAGCATGAATATAAAGCACAGATTGGAGCCAGATGGCCTAGGTTTGACTTTTGGCTCTACTACTTATTAACTCTGTGACTGTGGGCAAGTTACTTAGTCTCTCTGTGCCTCAGTTTTCCTTATCTGTTAAATGTGACTAATAATGGGTCCTGCCTTCTAGTACTGTTGAGAAGACAAACTATGAGGCACAGAGTAAGTACTCAGCGAATGTTAAAGCCCAAGAGATGCTGGCTGTGCAAGGCCAGGGTTGGCCCTTGACTCTAGAGTCTGAGATATCCTCTCCTGAAGAACAAATAGCTCTGGCCTGTGGCTGTATCAGATGTCTCCTGGATACCTTGTCCTACCTGCACTGTCTGGAGCCCAGGCTTGAGTTGATAATAGATGCTCAGGATTTACCAAGAGATTTGTGTACTGGTTTCAGACTCAGTACTTATAATAGCCCTTACATTGATCACCCCCTTAACAGAGCAAGAAGCTGAGGCCAAAAAAAGAGAAGGCCTCCCTTCTTGGTTCTTGGTCAGAACCTTTGCACATCTTAGCCCATGTAATATTTTCTATAGCATTAATAAGTAGGACAAGTTGCCCCCAGTCTGAAGACGCAGTAACAAACACTGACTTGGCCTGGATTACTTTGTGACGAAGGAGTTCCCCATCCCTTCCTATGCCCCTAGACATGACTCCTAGGAGAGATGCAAGAAGGAGGACCCAGAGGACTAAGGTAGCATCCAGGGAAGGCCTACTGGAGGAGGTGGGCATCCAACTGGCCCCTGAAAGATAAGCAGGCCCAGAGGGCATTGGGGTTGGGGTGGTTGAGTGAAGGCCTGAAGGTGAGAATGAGTCAGTCACCCAGCTGAATAGAGAAGGCAGCATAAATTTAAGGAATGGTGGTGAGAGGGTCAAAGCTGAAACAACAAGTTGGGTCTAAGTTATAGAGGGTCTGCCATGTCAGGCTGAGGGTTTGGGCTTTACCGTGCTGCCAGCAGGGAGTCAGTGAAGGTGTGTGAGCAGGGGAAGAGGCATGTCCAGAGCTGGGCCACAGAAAGAGAGGTGGGAGAACTCTTGGCTCCACCTGAGCTGGTGGCACAGCCGGGGCTCTGCCCAGCCTGTGTGCCTGGTGCCTGGACTGTGTCCAGGACTGGGTTCAATGACTCAACCTTGAGGAAATCACTCCCCAGGGAGAAAGGACCCAGATGAATCAGCCCAGTAAGGTGGGGAGCTGGGAAGCTGGGGGTTCACTGAGTCACCCTGCAAGAGGGGCCAGGAGGGTGGGGGATAAGGGGAGGGTTGAAGAAAGAGGGGACTGCAGTGCAGTGGGAAGGATTCAGGTCAGACCACAGCAAGGGCTGTCAGGGGACTCTGGCTGCCTGCCCACCATTGTGGGGTTGATTCTCCTGGCAGTCTTGTGAAAGAGATGGGAAAACTGAAGCCCAGAAACCACCTGGGGAGGGGATCTGACCAAGGTCATGCAGTTAAGCAGCTAGCTGGCAAAGGCGAAGAGAGACCCAAGAACACCCTCCAGTCCAGACACGTCCCACCGCCTCAGCAGTCCTCTTGCCAAGCGGAGGCTAGGAAAGGGGTGGGTCCAGGCAGGGAGTTGGCCCAGGTGACCCCTTCCCCCTCGAACCCCCGCCCCCGCCCCCCCCCCCCCCCCAACACTCCGCGCAGATGGCAAATCGGGCCGGGCCGCGCAGCCGCGATGGGACAGCAGAGGGCGCAGGAGCGTCACGGCTGCCGCAGGCGCCTGAGCACAGAGGCCGCTCTGCGGAGAACTGCGCTCCGAGCTCGCAAGTCCAACCGCGGAACCGTGGACCGTGTGGCCCTGGGGCCTGCACCCTCTCCGGCTTGCGGGAACACCCGCGCAGACCTACCTGCCCAGTGCTGGGGGCCCAGTGCGCCTACCCTCGATTCAGGAATGGTGCGCCTGTCTGTGCGCTAGCGTGTCGGTGCGCACGTGTCTCCCTCCCAGATTTGCTACTGCTCCCAGAGCTTGTCCGACTCCGAGCGACCTCTAAAATTTCCCCTGATTCCCCTCTTTTTCCTGGAAGAAGAGCAAGCCCAGGATCCCGTGTGTCGTACCAGTGGTCCCTTCCCTTCTATCTCCCCTAGCGGACCGCCCTCCACTCCCTCACTGCACTGGTCTCTCTGCCTTCGGGCCGTGGCCCGGCTCCAGGACTTTATAAGTAAGTGGAGGGGGAGAGGATGTGATCAGACAGGAAAGGGGCTCAGAGAAGCGACTCCTGAGAGGTAGTGAAAGGAGTGGAGGAGGAGCAGGAGAAGGGAGCGAAGGCGGAAAGCGGGCTACCTGGCGGGGGATCCCAGTAGCGGACCAGCCGGAAGAATCTTGAGAGCGGAGAGATAAGGGAAGTGACAGCTGGTGGGGGGCTCTGATGGGGGTCCGAAGATTGGACAAGCTGAGAGGTGCCGTCCACGGATGCGCGGAGATGGGCGGGGCCGGGGCGGTCGAGGGGCGGGGACATGGGCGGTTCGGGGCGGGGCCCGGCGGTCGAGGGGCGGGAAGCGGGCGGTTCGGGGCGGGGCCGGGGCGGACACTCGCGCGGACCCGGCGAAGCTGTCGCGGACGCGCCGACCGAGCGCAGCGGCCGGGCCGGCGGGCGGGCGGGCGGCTGCGAGCATGGTCCTGGTGCTGCACCACATCCTCATCGCTGTTGTCCAATTCTTCAGGCGGGGCCAGCAGGTCTTCCTCAAGCCGGACGAACCGCCGCCGCCGCCGCCGCAGCCATGCGCCGACAGCCTGCAGGTAGGGAGCGGGGGCCCGCTCTAGGCTCGAGGGGAACCGGGTGCTGGGTGAGCTCCCGGCCCGGTCCTCCGCTGAGCGTGCTGTCGCCGGCCTCATGGTCCACCCTGCTCCTCAACCCTCCTAGGGTGATGAAACCCCCACCCCCACCCCCCGCCCCAGTTTGAGTCCCACTTCTGTGCTGGAACTGCAGCCCATACCCAGAGACCTTGAATGCCCAGTTCACAGTTCAAAACCTCATGCCAGACTCTGAGCCGGTTTCAGATCTGGGACTCCACCCCAAGCACTGAACTCCCAATCCACAGTGGGACCCCCTGGCACACCCAAGAATTCTGCTGGAGCCTGGAACCCCCTTATTCCCATAATAGTAGAGGACCCCTGCCCATATCCCTGGATCCCCAATATATTTTCAGATTCCAGATACACCCAGAATACCTGAATCCCAACTCTCAGCCAGGACCCCACCTCAGAGCTGGAACCTCACCTCACGCCCCTGAGCCCCTACTCCACAGCCTCATCTATGCCCCCATCCAGGTTCCTACTCAAACATCTGGACTCAGTCCTCACATGAGACCCCACCCCTGAGTCTCAATGCCCTTTCCATCTCGGTTTCTCTCTCCTTCTCTGCAGGATCCCCCTCCCACTCTGTTCCTGCTTTCCCCTCTCCTCCCTCCTCTATAAGAGATCTCAGTCTTTTCTGGCTTGTCTCACCCTCTCCTCTTGTTTCTCTCTGGGTATGTTGGCTCCAATTTATTCTCTGGTTTCTTTTCTGGCTTCTATGAGTCTTTCTGGGCATCCTCTCTCTCTCTGCCCCTCTGTTTCTCTCCTGTTTGGTCTCTCTTGCCCATGTGCCCACCTCTCTCGGCCTGCCCATCACTCCTCCAATTTCTCCAGGTTTCTATCTTTGTTCTAGGGCCTTTCCATGTGGTCATCGTCCCCCTTATGTCAGTCTCTGATTTTGGGTGGTGAGGGGACTGGCTCAGAATGCCAGGCCAGTGTCCCCAGAGCCTCCACCACTCCCCATGTTGTCATGGTGTGGGTGCTGGTAGAAGGGGCTAAACATGGAGCACGCAGCCCTTGGGCGGTGCCCAGGGATTTAAGGCAGGTGGGGATCGTGCAGTGGGGCACTGGGGTTCACACAATGAACAATGAGTATATGGTATTGCATGGCACGTGCAGCTGGGGAGGCTGAGTTGTGCATGTGGAGTGGTAGCTGTTCATATGACTGTTGCATGTGTGGGGAACTTATGTGTACATGGTGTGTGTCTGTCTTCATGGGGTGGAGTAGTTGTAGGGGCCACTTACATAGGGGACTGTGTGTATGTATGTTATAAACTGTTGTATGTAATCAGGAAAAGCCACTGCTGGGCCCCGATGAAAGGTTTTACTAAGGGGGTGGGGAGAGGGTCGCTGTGAATGTGTGAGTGTGTTTGCAGCCAAGGTGACTGGCTTCGAGTCACCAAGTTACATCCTGGAGTTGGTCAGGAAATATATGGGGACATGTGTGTTGGTGTTTGAGTGTCATATGTCTATGTGATGGTTGTTGGTACAACTCTGGGTAGGAAAGAGTGCAGTGGCCAGGGCCCAGGGGTCCAAGGCAAAGACTTGTTGACTAAGTGTATGTGTGTGTGTGCACACACAAGTGTATGTGGGGAGGAGGCAGTGTGCAGGCAGGACTGTCTGTGCTAAGGAGCTGTGTGTGCCCATAAACATGTGATATTTTGATGTGACATTAGGTATGCACATTATTTATGCAGGGTGTGTCTGTGTCTGGTGGTGTGTGTGTGTATTGAATTTAATTGGATGTGTGTGTGCTTGGAGAGGTGAGTATAGGGTGTGAGAGGTGCGTGTGGGAGGTTGAGTGAGTGTGGTGTGAAGCGTGGGTGTTTGAGCTGGATGACTTTTCCGTGTGATGTGGATTATGTGATCTTTTCTCCCTATGAGCTGTTTATGTATGAAGGGTGTCCAGGGAGCAAGGGTATGTGTGGGGGTGAGGCAGTGTGGAGGCCTGTGGAGGGTGCTGCAGTGGGTGAGGGAGTGTGTGTATAAGGTGTTTGGGGTGAAGAACACAGTGTGTAATGTTCAAGTGGGCAGAATACAGCAGGTGTCCCAAAAATGTGTGTGTGTGAGGAGGGCTTGACTGCCATCCTGTCGTTGCTTTCTTCCCAGTTAGGTCCCCAGAGATGCCCAAGCCAGGCTGCCTTTACCCTTTGCCCTTCATCCTCCTCGCTTTCACCGGGGCCTTTGTCTTGGGTTTCCGGTCGAGCAGGCGCTGGACAGGCGGGCGGCGGGTGATGTCGAGGTCTGGGAACCTTTGTTCTTTTCCTCTTAGCCTGTCTCGTGTTTGGGGCCGGGATTGGAAGGGGTGGAGAGAGGATGCACGTGTCTCGGGGTCACTGTGTTTCACTACCAGCTCACAGTGCTCTGCAGAGGGTGGGGGTTCAGGCACAGGTACTGAGGCCTGGGTGGTATCCACCATGGTGCCTTCTTGACATAAGAGCAGCTGGGGCTGGGCTTGGAGTTGGGCGGGTTTGCCAACCGTGAGGTCTCAGTCCCGAGCATGGCCCAGTGCCCTTCCTGCTCACGTCATCTCCGGGGTGCTGAGCAGCCCTGTTCCCTCTTCTGTAGGCTGGCTGGTCCTCTTCCCTTCTCTGTGTGGTGCCCGGAGAGGCTTCCTGGGCTGGGAGACAACCAAGAAGACCTCAACCAATCTCCACTCATATTGATCCCACATCTGATGGGGGGATAGTTTCTGTCTGCCCAGGGCTTTAATCTTAAAAAGGAGACCTGATCACACCTTTTGGGACCTTCACATTTGATGGACCCAGTAGGAGGATCCAGGTCATATTCTCCAGAGAAAGGTATGGGGAGACCTTAGTGGGCAGCTTTCCAAAAGGGACTCGAGAACATGAAAAGACAGGACTCCTGGTGGTTGGGAGCCACAGAGACCATCGGAGTCAGTCAGGGGAAGGGGCTCAGGGCCACTGCCTCAGCACCACATTCCAGAAGGTTCTCTGAAGTGAGTGAGCTTGAGCTGAGCCCTGGAGGGGATGTAGAGAAATACAGCCTGAGATTGAGGAAGATTCTGGGCCAATTGGAAGAGAGGGATCTTGAAGGCTGTTGAACATTCCCAAGCAATACTGTCTGACTTCAGGTGGCCATCTCTGGGCCTCCTTCCTTCTCAAGTTTTCACGTCTGGCCCATCCTGATTGTCTTTGGCCAGAATCATCATTGTCGTTATCTTCATCATCAGCTTTAGGCAGCTCTTTCCAGATTCCAAGCTCCTTTCACAAATGTCTCCTTTAACAGATGAGCTCATTCCACTGTCTGAAAGCATTTATTGAGTACCTGCTAGGCCACAGGCAGGCACGGTGTTAAGTGCTGGGCGTATAGCAGTGACCAAACAGGCCTCATGGGGTTCCCACTTTCTGTGTCTAAGGAACCCCGTCTTTGTGGCCCATCCACATTGTCAGCCCCTCCAGTCCTGGGCAGATGGCCCTCTTTCTGTGTTTTCCCGCAGCCTGATGTGCACTTGATGTGCTGCAGGCAGGCATCCCATGGTATTGGGGTCTGGCTCCCACTAGAACATGAGCTCTTCAGAGGCTGGGCGGGATCTGCCCTTCCCATGTGTCCTGACCTGGGCTTAGCGTAGTCCAGATGCTCATACTGATTATCAGGGGTCCCAGTCCCCTGTGGGGTTGGCAGCCCCGCTGCCGTCTAGGGAAACTGAGGCCTAGAGTGGGGAGGTCTTTAGGGAGCCTCCTCTTGAAACCTTCCTTTGCCCAGTGTCGCCAGAGACCGAGAAGTCAGCTGACTTGTGCAGGCTTCACAGCAAGGTGGCATGGCTGGTCCCAGAATACAGCTCTCTGGCTGCCAGGCTGGGCTCTGGCCCCAGCACCATGCTGCTCCCTGGCTGGCCTCCGGGCTGCCTGTGGCGGGTAAATGATTATTAATGACCCCCCTGGCAAGGAGACAGGAAACGTTTCCCAACCACAGCTGGGGACCTGCTCCCTGCCAGCCCCAGCCATCCATACCCGCCCTGGCCATGGGTCAGCATTGATGTTATCACCATGCCGCCTTGGCCTTCTGTCTGTCTTCCTGCCCATCTGACTCCCACCTCCCTTTCCTCTAAGGGATAAAGGACAAGATGGAACAGAGCTTTCTCTTTCACATCTCTGTCTCCAATTTGCTTCACCTCCACCTTCTCCCTTGCCCCGAACCAGCCGGAAGTATTCTCTCCTCCAGGAAGTCTTCCCTGAATGCACCACCATCCCCTTCCAGTGGCCTTGTCCTGAGCCCTGGTCACTGAATCTGGCTCATTGCAGACTCTGGCCTCACTTTGATGGTTTGCTCTGATGGTCCTAAGGCTGGGTTGGTGACTTCCTGTGTGGCCTGTCCTCAATTGCTGTCTTAGGGCTGACACGTGGAGTATTGTCCCAGATGCTTCCTCCAGGAAGTCCCCAGCCCAGCCCAGGAACTCTCACTTCCTCTGACTATCCCAGCCCTCCCTGTCCATGCCATAACTGTGTACTGCCAGGCCTTTATGAGCACCTACTATGTGCCCAACAGAGATGGTAGGTAGAGAGAACACAGTGTAGACCTTAAACTTCAGCCACACATTGCCCTAAGTCTGAGCAACAAGGCATCTGCCTCTTGGCAGGTGGACAGACCCAGGTACCAGGGCCAATGGTGGTCAGGTGATGGGGTGATGGAGGGGCACAGACAAAGATGAATGCTGATAGATTGTGTGGGGAGGGCAACTCTGGAGAGAAACTTGGGGGCCATGGTGGGACAGGGCAGGGGCCCCTAATTCAGCCCAAAGTTGCAGGGAAGGCAAGTTGGGGAGCTTCCAGGAGGAAGTATATCTAAAGTGGGAGCTGAGGGATGAGCCAGGAGAAAGTTCTGGACAGGGAGAAGGAGAGAATCGCGAATGTGAAGGCTTGCTGGTGACAGACAGAGGGAGGGAAGCGTTCTGTGGAGCTGGGTGCTGGACTGTCAGAGCGGCTGAGTGATGGGATGGCTGGGGGGAGGGGTGCTGCTGAAGCATCAAGAGATGAGGCTGGTGAGGCTGGCAGGGGCCAAATTGTGCAGGACTTTTATGCCATGTCAAGGAATTTGGACTTTCTCCAGAGGGATCTAGGCACTAGGAGAAGAATTGAAAGCAGGACAGTGACTGCTCAGACCTGCGTGTTCCAAAGTTCCCTGGGCCAGGGCTGGGGAGCTCATAGAAGGGGTAAGGTGGGAGGCTGGGGCAGTTCCTTCAGATGTGGGATGATGGAGCTGAACAAGGAAAAGCCTGAGTTGGAGGGGAGGGGACAGAGGGGCAGAAGGGGAGGAGGAAGCTGGTCAGCTCTAGGAGAGAAGAGGGAGAGCCACCATGGGGTCTGGGTGGCCGAGAGGGAAGACAGGGTTTGAGAGCACATGCCTGGGCCTGCGTCAGGGCCTTCTATGGAGCAGAAGGTCTCAGGATGGCTTCCCAGGTTAGGAGGTTTGAGGATAAACTGAGACCAGGAGACCTAGATTCCGCTGGGGGTTGTCACATCCTTGTCTGTAGTGTGGGGACTTGGGATCTGCCCTGGGCAAGGAGTATTCAGCATTCAAAAATTAAAACAATCTGTAAAATGTAACATTTAATAAAATTCAAATTCAAAAATATATGAGTACATTCGAAAATGAGTTAAAATGTAAATTTATGAAAATGCTAAGCATACATCCGTGATGGTTCTAATATCAACTGTATGCCTTCACTGCTTCCCACCCCTTTGGATCCCGCTCCCTTGAAGCTACTGCTCTGGTGTGGCCAGACACCCGCCCCGGGGTGGGGTAGGGGATGGTCTAGGACCTTCTGGCCTCTCCTTCAGGGCACCTCCGCTGGGAAGCCTGCTCTCTGACTGGTGGTTTCCTTCAGCAGGCATTTTGCTTTTCCTGTCCCTCACCTTGAGGAACTTGACCCCTTGAACTTCACCCATTTTGGGGAGAGGAGATGGTGAGGGAGTTTCAAGAACCGAGGGTGGGGGGTCAGAGAGAAGAGGTGCCCGCTTTAGGACCCAGTAGGGGCAGGGCAGCAAGCGGGGGAGGGAGGATGGGACAGGGGTGGGGGGTGGGGGACTGGGGGCTGGGAGGCAGGAGGTGTGAGCAAAGCTAAAAGAACAGCATTACTCCAACTTGAATATCTGTATTTCCTAATGTAAAAGTTGCACCATTTCTGGAAGACCAGATGTTGAGGTCCCATTTTAAAATCTCAGGATTAGGCATTGCTTGGCTCCTACTGTCCGATGATCTTGCATAGCACCACTTTTTAGGCTACATTTTCTCACCTGTAAGAAAAGGAAGTTGGGTGAGATGAGCTCTCAGGAGCATCCACCATTGTCAGTTTGTGGGGTTCCAGCTTTTCATGGCTCTCAGCTCCCAGCCAGGGCTGTGTGGATGCCTGGCTGTGTGGTTCTGACATTCTGTGACTTTAAGATGCTGAGACTCTAGGAGCCGAAGAGGCAGACTTTCTGTGATTCTAAGATTCTTGGATTTGATGATTCAATGATTCTAAATGGGGTTTCTGGGAAGAGCTGCAACCACCTGCTTCGTTAATGTTGATGTTCAGTTATTAAAAACATAGCAAGAAGCAATGGAGACAGCTTGGGGCCAGGGTCGGCCCCCACCCCAGGGAGGGAGTGGAAGAGGGGCGGGGTTGGCAGTTAGTGGGGAAGGAGACCCTCTCAGCCTGAGTTGCACAGACCATTTCTCCTGCAACAGCAGAACTGGTGTACCTGCCCATGTGAGATCCACCACTCCCTAAGCTTGCAGGGTAAGGGGTGATTTCCTTCATCCCTCTGTCCCTAATCATTTCAGACTATGGCAGAGAGAGGAGTGCCCTTTCCTCCCAATCCCTAAAGCCTGTGGGAGAAATGTTCACAGTGGAGGAAGGAGAGGCCTGCTCACCCCCACCCCCTCCTTCCCTGGCAGCCCCGGCCTGAGGGGGAAAACAGGACATGAACACTTCCTGGACACAGACATGGGAATGCACGAAGCTCTGCTGTGAGGCTCAAGTACAAAGGGCCTCCGACTGGGGCAGAGGGCAGGCAGCTAGAGGGGCAGTGTGGGCATTGGTTAGGGACCCATCAGCACCTCTTGAGGACAGGCTAAGGAGGGAGGGCCCAGTTTGTGCCCTGGGGGTGGCTGTGAGAAGGACTTAAGGAAGGGAGGTCCCAGGCTAGGGGGCCTGAAGGGCTAATGACTGGTGGGGGCTCAGGCCACCAGCCCAGCACAAGGCCAGATCATTGGTCCGGCAGCTCGTTGCCTCTTGGGTTGTGCAGTCTCAGCACCCACACCAGAGGTGGGGAAAGAACCTCCAGCCTGCCCTGGCTGGGTCCCTCAGAGCCCACCAGTACCACCGACCAAGACCCAGCCTGGTGTGTTCACAGATTCAGTGACAGAGGCGAGAACCCAGACCCATCACACAGCACAGCAGGGCCTGAAAGTGCAGGCCGGACTTGGGTCGGGGGAGAGGGCCTTTGTCTGTCACCCGCCATCTTTCTCCTCCCACAGGCCAGGGGGCAGGTGGGGTGGCGATAATTGCTCGCTGTCATCTACGAGGCTACATGGTCTACCACAGCTTGTCTGGGCCGTGAGGCTAGGGTCCCCAGCAGGGAATCCCTCCCCAGCTGCCCGACCCACAGGCGCCCGCTCTGGGGTTCTCCTCCCTCGTCTTCCTGCTGCCGTACCCCTCCCTCTCCTCTACTTCTCGCTGGGCTCTCTCCCCATCCCTATGAGTTTCTGTCTCTGGCTGTCTTTGTATGTCAGTCTCTCCAGAAGACTGTTAGACTTGGAAGGGCCCTAGGAGATCATCAGGTCCGCCCCTTTTATTCCTCAGGTGAGGACGGTAGCTCAGAGAGGGGAGGGTCCTGTCCGAGGTTGCACAGTAGGCTACAGTGGAACCCAGGTCATGGAGGCACAGTCTTGGCGTCAGGCATCTAGGGTTTCAGGACTGCCTGTGTCATGCATGGCTAACCCGACAGGCTTCTCTCCTCAGGTCTGAGCTGTTCTCCCTTCTTTTCCTTTGCCCTCTTCTCTGCTGCCTGGCTGACCCCTACCTTGGGCAGACAGTGCCCATGGGACACAGACCAGAGCCTAGGACTCTATGACTGGGGTGCACACCCATGCACACATGGACACACAGACACTTGCAACTGTATATAAGTCCCAGGGGCAAACCTCTGTCATGTAGTTAGGAGGCTGTCCTGGAACCTAGTTTCTCTTCCTATGAGGCACTGCACACCTCCTCCAGGAAGCCCCCGGGGACTTCTCTTCAGAGTCCCTTTCCCACCAGTCCCTTTGTGATAACTGAGTTCTGTTGAGCCTAGGTTCCTCCTCTATGACCCCAAGGGCACGGCTGAGTCTCCCTCTGGCCCTGGAGCACCTCCTTCAGTGTTCCCTCCTTCTGTCTCCAGGAGGGGCTCGGCTTCCTGTGGCTGGGTGGGGAGAGTCCTGAGGTCCCCAGAGGACGGTGGGACAATGGGGAGGCGGTGACAGATGAGACATTGCGTCTTTCCCAAAGTAGGCTCCACCCTACCCTGACCTCCTGGCCGATGTCTGGGGCACACCCCTGGCCTGTGGGTCCCTAAGGACTAGGGTCCTGGTCTGACTGTCCCCTTCCCCCTCCCTCTCAGTGCAGAGGTCACAGCATCAGAGCTCCTGACCCAGCAGCAGCTCTCTAATTGGAAAGCTGTGGAGTCCTGATCCCCAAGGTGGCAGCAACATATTAACAGGATGGTGTAGACTCCTGGGGCCTCAGGCAGGGGCGAGCTGGACTGCTCTGAGTAGGAAGGTGATAAACATGAAGTTTGGAGTAGGATTATGGAGGCACTGTGAATGCCTAGCTGAGACTCCCACCCCCAGTCCTGTCCACCTTCCGTGTGCTTGAGCTGGGTGACGCGGAACCAGAGGGCGTGGGGCAGGAGCCTCTCCAGGGAGTGGTGGAGAACCTGGGGTGCAGTTAGAATTGAGTGAAACTAGCACTGCGTCTTCTCAGGTGGGGGAGGGGGCTGTCCCTGGGCAACTCAGTGGTGGCGGTGGGTGGACCATCGGAGGCCAGGATGGAAAAGAAGGCTTAGGCTTGTGGACAAAGGGATGGGCCCTTAGGTCAGACACTTATCTTGGCCCTCGTCATTTCCTCTGCCGGACATGGCTGGGTTAGCGGGGTCATCACACAGAGGGAAGGAACAGGCCGAGCCAACGCACATGAGGCCCTGCAGTAGACTCAGGCACATGGGCGACCTTGTCACACCCTGGGCTACAGTCAGTCCCCCATCGAGGCCCAGCCATGGAGCCACAGTCACCCTGAGAGATGGCACCGTCTAGACCATCAACCCCTCTGCCCCTAGACCCCAGGCATCCTTGGCAACACTCGGGCCCAGCTGAAGGCACTGCCGAGGAGGGAGACGCCACAGGACACAGGGACACGTGGGGCAAGCAGACACTCTGCCAGAGCCCCCCCTCCACAAGCATCCACACACCAGGTGCAGCTGCTGTCACCCCGAGGGTGACCCAAGGAGAACCGCAGATTCCAGCAGGTGTCCAGAGCCTCAGTGAGATGAAAGGAGCGCCAGGCAGAAGACCCAGAACTGCCCCCTGCCCCCACCCCGCGCTGACTCGTGCCCTCCCCACCAGCTCGCTGAGTGCCCGAGGCTGTTTATTTCCTAGCAGGGATGGGTGTCTCATCCCCACCAGCTCCCCCTCCCCACCACACGCTTGCCAAGCTGCCAAATCAAATCAGCCCCTGCGCTCGCGCCAGGCGGGCATGGCGGCCAGCAGCTGACGGGAACGAAGCCAGGCTCAGAATATCCCGCCGCCTGTGCCTGTCCGATGCCTGGGTGCGCTTGTGGGTGGGGGTGGGGAGGGATAGCCGGCCCCTGGGCAGCACCTCCCAGAGTGGATCCGATTCTGGATGCCCCCCGGGGTGGTGGGCTCCCATGAATGAGTGAGCAGGTCCTGGTGTGTCTTCCAGCCCATGAGGAGCTGTGGGATAGAGCTGATAGGATGCAGGTTGGGGGTCCGATTGGAGCCCAGACGTCTGTGCACTGTGCTGGGCTTGAGGACTCACATGTATGATCCCATTCACTTCCCAGCAACCCCAGCTGGAAGCCCAGCCCAGTGGCTGTGAGCTGGACAATACGAACCCCATTTTATAGACGGGAAGCTGAGGCTCAGACAGTGGAGAGAAGGAGAGAAGCAGAAGCAGAGGGGACCTCAGGAGGGGTAACAGCGTGGTCATGTCCACCCTTGAGGAGCCCCAGGCTGAAGGAAAGAGTGGCTCTATTCTCAGAGTTGAGGGACTGAGAACACACCAGAGTCAGACGCGCCCATGGGAAGCAGGGGCCATCAGGCAAGGCTCCCTGGAGGAGGCCGCCTGTGGGAGATAGGAGGTCCTGGGTCTGCTGGGGGCTGGTGGAGGGGCAGCCTGGGGAGACGGGGGAGGGCCTGGCCGGCCTCAGCCCCTGGCTTTCTTGTCTCTGCAGCCAGCCGGGACCTCCTTGCACAGGAGCCAGTGCCCCCGGGGAGTGGAGACGACACACTGCAGGTGAGAGCTCAGCGGAGGGAGGGCGGACTGGGGTGGGCTTCGGGGTGGGGGGTGGGGGGCGCAGGCTGGGGGCCAGTCTGAGCGCTACCCCCACCCCTGGGAGGACTGGGAGGCTGGAGCTGAATCCCAGCCCCACCCCCTCTGGCTTAGGGTCACCCCAGACCAAGACCACCTCTCCCTCCCTATTCCTGCCCAGAGTTCCCTCCCCATGAGGATTCACCCTCCTCCGGAGTCACCTGGGTGTCACTGGGGCTCCTCCCTCATCCTCCCCACCCTCACCCAACAATTCACTGTTGATTCTCAGCTCTGAGTATCTGGTGAACTCTCCAGCTCTCCCACTGCCTACCCTGGTCTGGGACGGGTCACCTTTCCCCTGGATGGCTCATTGGCTGTCTCCTCTCAGGTGCCCCCCTTCTCCAAGTGACTGCCAGAAACATCTTTCTAACTCACAAACCTGAACTTGTCACTTTTCAGCTTAAAAATTCTCCCTGCTCCCCCTCCCCGGCTCCCTCTACAGCCTCAACCAGGTCACAGTTCCCCCTTCATTCACTCCTGCCTCCCTAGCACCACTCCGGCTGGCCTCTTTCCCCTTCAGCTTCCCAAATCCTTCTGGGCTCAGCTCTAGCCTCGCCTCCTCCAGGAAGCCCTCCCTGCCTTTCAGGCTCCCTCCTCTGAGCTCTCCTGCTTTGGCCGTCAGCTGCTGGGACATTCTGCTGCCTGTGCCTTTAGCACCCTATTTTCTCCATCTTGTGACTGGGATGTCTCCCCCTCTGAACTGTGAGCACCCTGAGCCTAGGAATGTGCCTTGTCCATTCCTGAGTCTCCCACCACCCTCCAAAGGGTGCCTGAGGAGGGCTCAGGGAGCACCTTTCCTTTGAGATGAGGGGTGCCATCTCAGTCCCTAACCATGCCTTTGGGGGCGCCTCATAAGAACTGTCAAGTGTCCATGGGATCCTGAGTCACAATGGGGTGGGTTAGGGTTGGTGAAGGTTGGCACAGAGGAGGGGTGTGTGTGAGATCAGAGAGCCTTTGATGAGCCTCCCCTGTGCCCTGGGGGCCTGGCTGAGAGGAAGGGGAGACTGTGGCTGTATCAGCCCCTCCTCTGGGCCAGGAGCTGTAGATCCACTTCCCTCTTTAATCCCCACGACCTCCCTGGAAGGCAGGGGCTGTGATTCTTCTACTTAGGGGAAGCTGAGGCCCAGCGGGGTCACACAGGGAGTGAATCAGAGGCAGAACTGAAAGTGGACCTATGTCACATATTCAACCCTGGCTCGCTCTCTGCCCTTGGGTGAGATGGCCAAAGATGCCCGTGCGGGGCCTGGTGCCCAGCGGTGTCAGCATGGGCTCACTGCTGGGACACGGAGCCCAGCCCCGAGGATGTGCCTGCAGCTGGGTGCTAGGCGAGGGAGAGGGGGGGACCTGGGGAATCATTATTAATTTATTTCTGGCCGTGGCATTCCCCGTGGGGCGGGGGCTCCCCCGGGAGCTGGGACAGATGGTGTTCCTGGGAGCCAGCAGTGTCTCTGCAGCCGCTGCCACCCGCCAGGAAAGACTGGATTTGTCATCCTCCCAGGAAGCGGAGAGGGGAGAGGGCTTTGGAGAAGCTGAGCCCATCCTGGGCGATGGGAGCGGGGCTGCAAGGGCAGGAGCCGGGCCCAGGCTTCTCGTTTCTTTCTCTGTGTAGAGCCGCCTTGCCCTTGGCCCTTGGCCCTGTTCCCTGCAAGTTCAAGTTCTGCCTCCTTCCTCACCCTCCCCATGAGGCTTCCCCTCCATCATCCACATTTGTTCCTGCTGCCTTTCCTTCACCTGGGTCCCGCTGCCCCCCCTCTCAGCCCAAAGATATGGGCTATGAGCCCCCCCGGGTCTCAGTTCTTTCCCCCTAGTCCCACACCCATCACGGAGATGGCAGGTATCTGCCTGGCCTCTGAGCAGCACCTGCTGTGTTTCTGGGTTCACTTAGCACCCCTTCCCGAGTGCCCAGGCCCATGCTCAGCCTTGCTGGAAAGAGACAGGTTGCTCTCCCTGGGGACCCCCTAACACAGAAAGGCTAGGACTGGACAGAGTAGGAACCCTAGGGTGTGGCTCAAACTATTGGGACCCCTGGAGGGAAAGAGGGATGGGAGACTGATGAGGAGCCTCCTATGAGGGTGGAACCTGGGGTGGTGAATGCACTTATCCAGTGGACAGACCATGGGGTCAGGTGAGCATGAGTTCAAGTACCAGCTTCACCACTTCCTAGGGGTGTGACCTTGGGCCAGTCCCTTAACCAACTTGAGCATCAATTCCCCTCACCTGTCAAAAGGGGATAAGAAGCTTCACCATCACTGGACATAATCACTATTATTGGACATAATAATCACAGCAGGCCTGTTGGGAGAAGTTACAAAGATAGTATGTGTGAGGCGCCTGCCCCAGGCCTGGCCCACAGAGGATCCCTGGAGGGAGTTGGCAGCCTCCCTGCTTCCCTCAAGGGTGAGATCCTTGGAGCCAGGTCTAGATGGCTCTGCTTTGTGAGACCAGGTTCCCCATGGGGCTGGGTGGGCACAGCTCATTCTCTTGCTGCTGGCAGCACAACAGCCACGAGAGCAGGACTGCCGGCTCTCAGCCCTCCCATCGGGTGTCTGTTCAGCACACCTTCTTCGAATGGCTCCCTGGCCCCAGTGCCAGCTGGCCGACTTGGAGGAGGGGCTCTTCAGGCACCATCTGGAATCCTCCTTCAGCGCCAGGGCCGTTACTCTCTCTGGATGTCAGGGCTGAGGCAGTTCAAGCAGTGAGCTGAGCACTCGGGGCGAATGCCGTCTCTGCGCTTCTGTGATGGCTCTCAGGGCCCAGACGAGGTTTAGGAAACCCAGCTGGGGCAGGGACTGGGAAGAGGCAGACGTGAACAAGTGCACGGGTATCCACACCAAGCACCCTAGTGCTCTGCCCAGCACTGGCTCCTCTATGGCTTCCCACTGGATAAGGAAAGACCACACCTTGGCCATGGCATTGCCAACTATACCTGCTGGACCCTTTCATGTCCACCCCTTGCCCCAAGACATGGCGATGCTCACTTCCGGGACACCTGCTCTTGCTGATCTCCCCTGACTTTGTTCTCACTGACCCCTCTCTCTGGAATGCCTTTCCCTTTTTCCTCTACCTACTCCTTTTGGCGCTAGTGGTAAAGAATCCACCTGGCAATGCAGGAGACACAAGACTCAGGTTTGATCCCTGGGTCAAGAAGATCCCCTGAAAAAGAGCATGGCAACCCACTCCAGTATTCTTGCCTGGAGAATCCCGTGGACAGTGGAGCCTGGTGGGCTACAGCCCACAGGGTCGCGAAGAGTTGAACAAGACTGAAGCAACTCAGCACGCAGGCACACACATGCTCCTGTTTCAAGCCCCAGATTAGATGCCACCTCCTTTGTGAAGTCCTCTCCGATTGCTCCCTCCACCTCAGGTCAAACTGGCCTTCCCAACCCCTCCTGGGCACTCACACCTCCAAGCTTCCCTGAACTTACAGTCAGACAACTTGTTACACCATGTGGTTATATATCCTTTCCCATGTAGTTGTAAGTTTCTGGCTGGTAGGAACCAAGACTGAGTCTTCTTAGTCTCTCCTGGGCTGATGTGGGGCTTGGCATAGGCCTGGTATGTAGTAGGTGCCCAATAAATGCTTCTTGATCCAAAAAGAATGGCTGCGAGATGAGGATGAAGTACTTCTAAGAACTGTATTGCTGTATTGGGTGCAGACTTCCTGGAGGGGACACCTTGGAACTTTGAAGGATAAGGAGGGGTAAAGTCAGTGATTAATGACCAGAGATCAGCTGGATAGTCAGGGAGGTCCATGTAGCTGGCTTCTGAGAGGACCCTCTGAGGACAACAGGACGGGGACCAGACACACAGCGGAGCCTGGAGCAAGGACTTACAGGGGGCTGCAGGAGGCTGGCTCCGTGCTGAGAACCCAGCTCCAAAAACCTTTTCGCCCTTGGGTCCTGGTCTGAGGAATGCTTGATCTCCGAGTCTAGAGTGAGGCTGAGGCCAGCAATGGTGAATAAGTGGGCCCTGGTGGTGGGCTAGCCATAGGCAGGGGCAGGAGCCAGGGTGGGGCTGTTGGGTAGAATTGTTGTGGGGGTTGGGAAAGGCTTCGGGGGTGAGAGGAGCAGCTTGTGCAAGGGCATGTGGGTAGGATGCCCCTGGGTCTGCCGGGGAGAAGGCCGACATGTCAGTGGAGCCCAGGTTACTGTGCTGGGAACGTTGGGGTGAGGCTGGACGGGCCACTGCAGGCAGCTCTTCCCATGCTCGTATTTAAGATTCTTAAGTGACTGCTTCGGGCTGGGAGACCTGCCAGCCTCCTCCTGGATTCCGCACATCAGGAGCAAGTGGCCTCAAAGCTGCCCCATGGCCCGCAGGGAGCCACTGCCAACAAGTTGGTCGTAGCATCTGGTGTCCACGGGGGCCCCCAGGCCCTGCCATCTGTCTGCGCCCACCTGTCGGGCTGCATAGGCCCAGGGTGTGCAGGGACCTGGGCCAGGGAGGCAATCTCAGCTGCCACCCCAGCCTGTCTGTCTATCTGTCCATCCATCTGTCCACATCCCTGACTGACCAAGGACGAGGTAGAGATGGGCAGATGCAAGTCCTGCCGTTGGAGAAGCCTAGTCTGCAGGGGCAGGCATCAAGCACCAGGCGTTTACACCCAGGGAAGACACAGCTGAGCCTGGGCCAGACTTGTGGGCTGGCCAAGGCCCCGGGTGGTCCCCTCAGCGCTTGAAATGGAGGCTCAGAGGAGGTGGGGACTGACTCCGAGGCAGACAGTAGGTCAAGGCCGATGCTGGGCCAGATGCTGTGGCCCCGGGGCTGGAGGCTCCTCTGGCTGGCCCCTCCCCCACCACCCTGCCTGGCCCTTGGCTGTAAACACAGAGAGAACAAGTTCCGTTTCCCGGGAAATATTTATCTCAGGCCGTGTGGGGAGCGTGCGCTGGCCTCCGCCTGTCCTTCCTGCGGGCTGCCCTGGGGCAGGAGGTGAGGGGGCTTGGTGGCCTTGGGGGGCAATCTGTGGGGCCCCCAAAAGCTGAGCCAGGAAGGGTGTGCCCTGCGGCTCCCGCAGGAGCTGGAGTCTGAATGCCGGCGCGCGCAGAGAGAGGAGGCAGCTGATAGGAGAGAAGCCGCCGCATAACCTCGCCTCTGTCACGTT
The DNA here is from genome assembly GCF_963930625.1 of Muntiacus reevesi. Classification (NCBI taxonomy): domain Eukaryota; kingdom Metazoa; phylum Chordata; class Mammalia; order Artiodactyla; family Cervidae; genus Muntiacus; species Muntiacus reevesi. Next base: position 39,128,058 of record NC_089257.1, read on the forward strand.
CCTATTTTCATCCCTGTCAACCCGTCTCCTCCGGTTCCTGCCTCCAAGCCTTTGCTCCTGTCTGTTGACCCCACCTGGGATGCCGTTTCTTCCACTTCCTTGTATGTCCCAGCTCTCAGCTGGCTTCCTCTGGGAAGTCTTCCCTGACTCCCTAACCCCCTAACCCTTTGCCCTCCCCCGCCCAGGAGCCTGTCCTGCTCTGGCTCCCAGCAGCTTCAGGCTGAGCCCCACAGATCAGCAAAGGTCTTGTTCCAAGCCGCTCAGACAGTCCAGACAGCTGTGTCCAGGCTGCCCAAGAGTCCCCTCCCTGGGAAACACAGGTCTGGGCCCCCTGGGGGTGAGGCAGGGCCCAGAGGTCACCTTTCAGTGATTTAGGACAAGCCCAGGCACACGTGGGAGCCAAGTTGATTGAATGGGGTGAGGGGGAATCCCACACGAGCCCAGCAAGGATGGAGGCAGTTAGAGGGGCCCCAGGTCCCTGCTGGGGCGGGGTGGGGGGTGCAACTCTTGGACTTTAGGCTGTGTATCCCTGACGGGGGCCCTGACAACAGGAAATCCTTGAAGGAACAGGCAGTGGCTGAGGACTCAGCACAACAACAGGAAACAGCCTTGACATGGGGCAGCAGCTCTGGCCACGGGACCTGGTGGGGTGGGGGTGGGGGCAGCTTGTGGGCCCCAGGGTGATGCCGAGGGTGACACTGAGACCCTGACAGTGGGGCAGCAGGGGTTCTGCTTTGTGACCCTGACTTTGTGAAATCATGGGATACTGTGTGGAGAGTGGGTGAGTCACCGAGTGTGACACCAGATGACACACACCAAATGCATGCCGCCAAAATAGTGATACCAAATGCGTGCCACCACTTGCCCAGGACTGTGTGAGACAGTGGACGTGCTGCTGATGGTGTGACCCCGTGATATTGGTTGTGTGATGCTAAGTGATGCCAAGTGTGACGCTGTGAGGATCAAATATGTAAACACGGATGAGTGACACTGTGCAGTAACGTGTGGTCCTGAGTTTGGGGGCTCAAGTGTCTGACACTGAACTGTTAATGTGGGCCCCGGGCATACAGGGAGGCTGAGTGTGCAAGCAAGGGTGTAACACAGAGTGGCATCGTGTGTGAAAACCAGTGTGTGATACTCTGCAGTCCTGTAATGCTTGTGACAGTGTGAGCTGTTAGTCCACAACCCTGTGTAAAATGCTGTCATGGGAAGACCCTGCTGGATTCAGGCAGGGAAGTGACACGGTCTAATTTATGGGTTTGAAAGCGTCTATTCTCTTGTTGCAGAGTGTATGAGGGGGAACCAGTTGGAGGGGCTGAGAGGAGGTAGGCAGAGAGTTGAAGGCAATTGTAGCCCCCCAGGCTGGAGATGGTGGTGCCTGGGCTAAGGGGAGGGCAGAAGAGTTGGAGAGAAATGAACAAACTTTGGAGATATTTGCAGGTAGAAATGACAGAACTTGCTGATGAACCAGAAGGAAAAAAGGAGAATGGCTCCCAGGTTTCTAATTTGAAGAACCAAGGGATGGTTTGTGGCGATGTTACTGGGAAAGGCATGGAGTGGGAGAGGACAAGGAGACAGAAATTGACAGACCTGTTTCAGATGTAAGTCAAACATCCAGGTGATGGGCAGCTAAGGCCAGGCTGGGGATACATTTGCAAGCCAGCAGGTAGGGCTGATTTGTTAAACCACAGACCTGGCTGGGATGACCTGGGGAGAGACATAGGGAGAGAAGAGGTGAGGACTGAGGACTGAACCCTGAGGTGAAGAGCTGCAGTGAGACAGAGCAGGCACGGCCAGGGAGGTGGAGGAGACCAGATTGGGTGAAGCTGGAAGTTAGGGAGCGGGAGAGGGTCAACGGGGTGAGATGCTGCCAAGCCGTCAGGTAAGGTGGGAACAGGGAGATGGTGCTGGGCTGGGCCATGTGCTCAACTGAGCCAGACAAGAACCCTGTCGGTGACAGGGTGGGGCCAGAAGCCAGATGGCCTGGGCAGGTGGTGAATGGTGGTGAAGACAGAGCATAGTCAGTCCTCTGGAGACCTTTGGCTGTGAAGGGATGCAGAGAGGATGTGTGGTTGCTCCAAAGGGGTGTGAGGTCAAGGGAGAGTACAATTTTTTCTTATTATGGAATATTTTAAACACACAGCGCTTGGGAGAATAATACAATAAGCTGGTCATATACCCATCACTCAAATATAAAAGTCATTAAGATTTAGACATATTTAGTTCATCGATCCCTCCTTTTTATTTTCATTTTCCTTTCTTGAAATATTTTGAATTGTGGTAAAATATGCATAATATAAAATTGACCATCTTAACTATTTATTTTTCAATAGAGATTTCAGTGGTGCTAAATACATTTGCAGGGATGTGCAACCATTTTCCAGAACATTTTTCGTTTTGCAAAACTGAAACTTATATCCATTAAACAACTCCCTCTCCCTCTAGCCCAGGAAACCACTATTCTGTTTTCTGTCTCTATGAATCTGACTATCCTAGGTATCTCATATGAGTGGAATCATATAGTATTTGTCTTTTTGTGATTCTCATTTCATTCACCACAATGTCCTTAATTTTCATCCAGGCTATGTCATAATATATGTCAGAATTTCCTTCCTTTTTGAGGCTAAATAATATTCTATTGTATGAATAAATCACATTTTGTTTATTAGTTCATCCCTTGATGTACACTTTGGTTGCTCCACCTTTTCATGAATAATGATGCTATGAACATGGATGTGCAGATATATCTTTAAGATCCTGATTTCAGTTTTTTAGATACATACCCTGAAGGGTATATGATAATTTAATCTTTAATTTTGAGGAACCACTGTACTATTTTCCACAGCAGCTGTACAATTTTACATTCCCATTGACAGTGTATGAGGGGTTCGGTTTCTCTACATCCTCACCCACACTTATTTTCTGTTTTTTTTTTTTTTTTAAATAGTGGCCATTTCAATGAATGTGAGGTGATGTCTCCCTGTGGTTTTGATTTGTGTGCCCTGATGATTAGTGATGTCAAACATCTTTTCACGTGTTTGTCAGCCATTTGTACATCTTCTTTAGAGAAATGTCTATTCAAGGTCTTTTCCCATTTAAAAATCAGGTTGTTTATTTTGTGGTTGAGCTGTAGGGCTTCTTTGTATATTCTGGATACCAACCCCTTATCAGACATATGATTCGCAAATATTTTCTCCCATTTTGTAGGCTCTTTTGCTGAAGCATTTTAATGCAAATCTCAGAAATGATGTCATTTCATCAAAGGTGGATATTTTTAAGGTCCTGGATGACATGAGACAGTGCAGCCCAGAGCCAGCTTGGAACTGTGTGTGTGTGAGTCTGTGTGAGGGTGTGTTGGGGACCTTGGGAACGCAGTGTGTGGGTGACACTGAACGTGGGCCTCGCCCTGAGTGAGGACCAAAGGGATAGTTTCTCTATGTGTGGCCCAGTGACACTCAGTGATGTGTGGCACTGTGGACACCATGAAATGATTGTGTGTCGCCGAGTGTGTGGGACATGCCATGTGACGGCAGCAGCGATCGTGTCCTCCCTGTTTCGCCCTGAGCCGATGAGTGTGACATAGAGTGGATGCTGCATGGGATGAGAGGGGTCGCGGGTGTGATTGTGTGGGATCAGCCCCAGCCTCGGCTGCTGACCCTCAGACAGAGGGCAGACATCACAGAGTGGACGAGCAGGAGCACTCAGTGGGGATAGACATGGTGTCTGGGCCCAAGTATGAGCTGGCGTGAGGCCTCCTCCTTTCTCTGAGCACCCCAGGAAGGCTTCCTGGAGGCAGGGTGGGAGCACGGCACTGGGATGCGGCAGGTACCCAGTAAGAGCAAGGGCTATGGTTCTGGCTCTGACATTTAGCAGGTCATTTTCTCTCTTAAGCCTCAATTCTCTCAAGAATAAAATGGGGCTGGTGGGAGGATTACGTGAAACGGTGCAAGTGAACACAGTGCCTGGCACTAAGTGAATGCTCAGTGGTCCCTTGGGGAGACCATCTCTTGCATCCCAGTGTCCAGGCACCCAGTGTGATGTGAGCACCAGTGGGTGTGCAGAGGGGCTGAAGAGAACAAATGATGTGTTTTATGTTCTCAGCCCTCCACTTTCCCTCTCCCATCCCTTCTGTCCTCTGCTCAGCATTGTCAGGACCTCCCCATCCCATGTTGCTCCCACACCCTCCTCTCCCTGGCTCCTGCCATCCTCACCCGCTGTCAGCCTCTCGCCCAGGCTCCTGCAGCCTCATTCAATTAGGCCGATGCAATTTGTTCAAGAAAAAATGCCATAATGTGGTTATCACACCAGTGGGGGATCTGGCCAGGGTTGCGGGGGGTGGGGGGTGGTGGGTAGGAGACCCACACCCACAGCTGAGGGCTCAGGTCTGGAAGGGCCTTTCTCTTGGATCCCTGCCCACTCCCTTGGGCTCCGTTTCGGAGCCCACAGAGTCCAGAGCTTGGAACTCCCCAACTCCAGGTCCAGAGATCTTGAGACAGAAGCTTGAGATGATTAGGTTCATTGTGTCTATGGACGGTCCCTGGTCCTCTCCGTCTCAGCCTCCCTGTCGGACAAGGAGAGTTGTCATTGGTGGGGGTGGAGGTGGGGGTCGGGGTGGTCTCTGATCCTCTGGCTGGCCTAGCTTGTCTCTGCATCCCTGATCTGGTCAGTCCCCGTCATGGCTTCTGTAGGGCCTTCTCTTGGGCTTTGGAGAAGGCGGGGTAGAGGGTGGGTGAAGGGGGAAGAGCCCCAGGGGGAGTTTGGTGGGAGTGGGTGTTCACAGAGCCTTATCTCTGTCCAGAGCCAGAGATCCTCTAGTTCCAGGCTGCATACCTGGAGCGGGGGCAGGAAGATAGGGAGTTTCTGTTTCCTGGTCACCTGCAGGGTCACAGCTTCTAAGCTCGCAGGTTGAACTTTACTCACACAGGGTTCCGACAGTGCTGAAACCCAGCTTGCACTCAACCCCCCGACCAACCCTTGTCCCTCAGGCTTCATTTGCCCAGAGGGTTGGGGTCCCTCTTTGTAACTTGCACGGAAGTGCCCTAGCCCCCCGGCTGGGAGCCACTTAGGCAGGACCGCAAGATTCCTCTTGAGTCTTCTCAGCGGCTCTGGGAGAAGTCACCATTTTATAGATGAGAAAACTGAGCCCAGGGAGATGGAAAGCTTGTCCAGTGCCACACAGGTGATGTGTGGTGGGGAAGACTTGTGGGCCCAGGTCTGCCAGAGGTGATGGAGGAGGTGATGGGGTGCGCAGGGCAGGTGCATCAAACCCCCCATAGGCACAGATGCCAACACTCAGCCATAAACTTATTCATTTGTTCAGAGACAAAACCAGCCGCTGATGCACTCACAGTTCCACAAACAATTACACACTTGCTGTGCACACCCAGGCCCACATAGACATCACCAACCCACATCACACCCACACAGGCCCCCACATGCACAGATGGCTCACGCACAGACATGGTCTCAGGGGTGTGCTCACACTCCCAGAGTCCCAGACCCACATGCTTTCACACAGACATCCCCCTAATGACCCGAGGGACATATTCTGCTGTGGTCACGTGATGGTCCATAGGGACATGCATTATGGACAACTGAGGGACAGGCCACATGTGTGCTCAGGTCACCAGCTGAGCAGGAGCTCCCCATAATGTGGGGGAAAAAGTCAGGTGGGATGAGTGTATCTGGAATTTTGCAGCCAGAAAAGTTAATGCAAAAGCAATTCTAGCGTTCATTTCCAAGACAAAATTTAGAAGGTCTGGAGAAGGGCATGGCAACCCACTCCTGTATTCTTGCATGGAGAATCCCCTGGTCAGAGGAGCCTGGCCAGCTATAGTCCATAGCATCGCAAAGAGTTGGACACAACTGAGCGACTAACACACACACTGGTGAGGTTGGGGGACAGTCTCGTCTTTTTAGGGTTTGGGGGCCTCTAAAGGACCTGCACAGATAGATTCTCACAGGCACAGCAATAGCACGAGATTTCCTGAGCTCACATGTTTACCCGGCCCTGAGCTCTGTGTGTGTGTGTGTGTGTGTGTGTGTGTGTGTACACATGCGCTCAGCGGCTCCCAGATCCTTGGGATATGAGGAGGGAAAGTAGGAGAAGTTCCAGCGACTCCGGATGTTTGTTCTGTGGCTTCCTAGGCCCTCCAAAGGCAAATACTTTTGGATGCCAGCCTGCCTGCCCGGGTGGGGTGGGTGGGGTGGTGGGTTGTGTGAGGAGCCTGCCTCTGGAGCCCCATGGACGGGGACCCTGCATAATGATGCAGTGTGACCAAGGCCCACGGCCAACTTCCCGTGGACTCGGGGGCCCATCACCTCCCCTCTCTGGGGCTCGGTTCCCCCATCTGAAAAATGGAGGCAGAGAGGAGGTGAGACTGGATGGGCCTTCCCTTTGAGACTGAAATCAGGAGACATTCCAGGGTGCAGAAGAGAAAACCAAAGCTGGTGGGGAGATGCTGGGGTCAGGGTAGGGTGTAGGAGCCCAGAGCCTGCAGCGTCTCCCCACCAACAACCCCTTCCCTGGAGAAGGGCGGTTCCTCAGAGCTTTGCTCAGGGAGTGGAGGTGGGGGGAGGCCCAGCCCGTGCTGATCTGCCAAGGGGAGAAGAGGAGGCAAGGTGGGGGTGAGACTCCCCTGAACCCTGAAGGACTGAATGGGGAGCAAGAGAGCACAGCTGGGGTGGGGCACCAGAGCAGACTTGGGCTGAGCCTAGAAGGACAGGAGGGGAAAAGTGAAGAAATGGAAATAAAGGAGCCAAGGCCTGGAGGCGGGAGGATGATGGGATGGTGGGGGGAGAAGGTTGGAGAGTTGGGAAGAGGCTGGGAGTGTGGAACCTGGACCCGGGCATCAGTAGGAATAACAGTGGCCTAGTCTGGGGTGCTTCACAAACAGTTCCAACAAGTCCCAGAGCTCAGAGCCTATTCTGGGGCCCTGGGAGCCATGGCAGGTGTGTTGAGGGGGTTGGCTCAGAAAGGCCCCCGCTCTGGGGAACAAAGTTGGAAGCCCAGAGGCAGGGGCATGCCTGAGACGAACCCTGCCCAGAAGATTTCTCATTCCAACCCCCAATACAGTGGGATTATTTTTAGGAACAATGAGAATGCTCACACATTCCTGCAGGGGCAGGGAGAAGGAAGGGGGGCCAGGAGCCAGTGCAGAGGGGAAGGGTGGACCCCGCCCCTCCCTCCAGTTCGGGCTTCGTCCTCTGGGCCAGCGAGGTTTGAGGACCCTGGCCAGCCCTGCCTCCCTGGCCCCGGCCCCAAGGTCCCCTCCTGGCTCTTCTTTTGTTCTTCAGCTTCTGAATCGGTCCTTATCTCTGTCCCAGTCTCTTTCTCATACTCACCCTCCCTCCCAACCCCCACATGCGCCGGGAATTGGGGAACAGCTGAGATGGGCCAGACCCTGAAGACAGAGCCAAATACAGTCATGGGACCCAGCAGTGAGGCTGTGGGAGAGACGCATGCCAGAGAAGAACAGACTGAGGGAGAGGGACAGACATGGAGAATCCAGGAAGGCTGGGAGGGAAACAGAGCTTAGGTCAGAGCCGGGAGAGTCCCCTCTGTGGCCTGCTGTCAGCCTTGTGCTGGAGGGGACGCCCTGCCCGGCCTGCCCCCTTCACCCCCAGCAGCCCCTCCCCAGGCCAGCCCTTCCTCCCTGCCCTCTGCAGGCCCACACTAACCCTGTGCCAGGCCAGTGCCATCCTTTATTGACTTCCCACTGTGGGCACTGTGTCTGGAACAGGGAGAGACCGGAGGTCCTGTCCCTGACTTGGAGGAAGACACCCAGCCCCTCCCCACATCTGAGAGGGGCTCAGTCCATCCACCAGCCAAGACGGAAGCTGAGGGACCTCTAAGACAACAGTGCTCAGCGGGGAGGGAGCCTAGTGTGTCCCGAAGGCCTTTGGCCGGAGCAAGGCCTCCTGACTCCAGGTGCATGCATGCTTAGTCGCTCAGTCGTGTCCAACTCTTTGTGACCCTGTGGACTGTAGCCCGTTAGGCTCCTCTGTCAATGGGATTCTCCAGGAGAGAATATTGGAGTGGATTGCCATGCCCCCCTCCAGGGGATCTTCCTGACCCAGGGATCAAACCTGTGTCTCTTAAGTCTCCTGCACTGGCAGGTGGGTTCTTTACCACTAGAACCACTTGGGAAGCCTGACTCTGGGTGAGAACTGGGCAAGTCCTTTCCTGCCTCTCTGTGTCTTAGTCTCCCCTGGTTAAGCTGGGGACTAGGTTCCATAGGCCTGAGGCCCTGTCAACTCTGGTCCTGTGCGAATTCTCAGGAGGGTTGAGAGGAGGACAAGTGACCCACCCAGGAAGGCTGCCTGGAGGAGGTAATCTCACTCATGAAAGAAGGTGATAATGTTAGTGCTTCAGGGAAAGGGCCTCTTCCTCCTGACATACCATCTATCCCCTGCCCTCTCTGCATGGGGAGGTGATCCTGAGGCAGAAGGGCCCCCCAGCCTGCAGAGATGTTTTGGAACTGTTGCCAAAGTCCTCTGTACAGGGCACTCTCATTCCTTAGGCTCCTCTAAGACAGTAACTGTGCTAGACTTGGGAGACTTTGAGAGGACTTAGCTGTCTTCCTGGCCCAGCGGTCTCCAGAAGTCATGGGGTCCACCCCTCTTGCTTGGTAATGGCATATACCCTTCACAGCCCAACAGCCCTGGGCACTTGGGAGTCTAGCTGATCATTTGATAGATAACTCAGTGAATACCTCCTGACACCTGTGATGGGGGTTGCATGATACTGGGGTCCGCAGGAGGAATAGGATACAACCTCTGCCCTCTAAGAGCCCCCAGTCTGATGGGGGAGCCAGGTGGACTATAGTGGAAACTCTGCACTCCACGCCATCATGGGGAGCACAGGCTGTAAGAGCCCTGGGTGGGAGACTCAGACTGGCCTGAGCGAGGGAGCAAAGACAAAATGTTCCTGGAGGGAGGCCCAGAGAAGGGAGGCCAGTCGTTCATTTATTCAATCATTCATGGGTCCAATTGTTCCTTCGACCATCGTTTCCTGAGAGACATTAATTCGTCTCTGACGCTGGTCCCAGCGGTTCACTCAGCTCCATCCTTCTCTCCCGCCTGGGCCACTGTCTCTGCCTTTCAGAAGCTCCTGGACTTGCTTTGTTCAGCTCCCAACCCACCCTGAAGGCCATGTGAGGGGGTGAGGCTGAGAAGGGTTCAAAGACATTAAGGGTCATGGAACCCAGAGCTGAAGGCCAGCAGGGTTCCCCCAGTCCTTTGTTGGGGCACCAACTCCCTAGCAGGGCCCTGTCCTTGTCTACACACCACTGGCAGCAGGCAGCACACCTCCCTCTGACCCAGGCTTCTCTTTAGTGGTATGACTGACTCATGGCCAGCTTATACCTGTCTCCTTGGGACTCCCAGGCCATGCCTCACCTTGCCCGCATGGGCCCTTGGCCAGGAGTCAAGAACAGTAGAGGCATCAGGTGTTGGGGATGGCAGTGATGAGGGGCTGCTGTGTGCTTGGGAGGAAGGCTGTGACGCTGAGGAGAACGTGAGCAACGCAGGTGGAGGTCACTGTTGGCTCTGCCATGAGAATAAGGCAGAGGGGCATGGGGGGCATGCCTAGGCATGAGCCTATCCTGAGCCCCCGCCCCCCCACAGGCCATCTTCTGCCTCCCCCACTTGGCTCTGGCCTCCCTCCCTTTGCCCACTCTGCTGTTCCCTCATCCCATCCTTTCCTCACCCCAGACCCTGTGCTAGGGGCTGAGGAGGCCAGAGAGTCAAGAACACAGAGAGCTGACTGGCCATCCAATTCCTACCTGATTGAGATGGGCTTGGAATTGGTGAGGGGCTCGGGAGGGGCTGGTTGTGAATGTTGGAGGCATGGAGCCCACAGGATGGGGCTGAGCTCATCAGGGAGGTGGGGAGATGTGGCGGGGGGTCTCCGGGACCGGGCTCAGGTGTATTCTACAGTGCACGTGTCTCCAGTGTGGCTCGGAGGCTGGAGACGCGGCCCTGTTGGAGTAACAACTGAAGCCAGAGTCTGCGAAGGGCAGGAGAGGGGCAGAGAATGGGTTGGTGGGGAGAGACGGGGAACAGAGGAGGGAGGAAGGAGCAAAGGAGGGAGGGGAGAGGTCAGGCCCTTCCTTTAGGCCTGGACCCTTGAGCTCTGAGGGGCCCCTTCCACACACCCTGGTCTCCTGTCACCCCGCTGCCCCACCTAACTCTCTTTCCAGGACCTCTGCCTCTCCCTCCCCTGGGGACCTTCTCTGAGGAGTCCCCCTCATATGTGGAAGTGGCATGGACTTGCCAGAAGACAGGTCATTCTCCCCTGAGCAAGGCCCCTCCCTTCTGATCCATAGTCTCCTCACCTATGAAACAGGATGGTCAAAACAAGCACTTCCCAGGGTTCATGGGAGGACTAGAGACAGTGTGTGTTGCTGGGTCTCCAAGTGTGGTCCCTGGGCCAGGAGCAAGGAGTGTGTTAGAAATGCAAACTCTTAGCCTCATCCCAGACCTATTGCATCAGAAACTCTGGGGGTAGGGCCAGCAACCTGGATGCTAACAAGCCCTGCAGCGGTTCTGGTACATAGGTTTGAGAACCCCTGATGGATGCCCCTAGCACACAGTAGGTGCCTTTTCTTCCCTGAAGCCTGATGCCCCACTCAAGTAGGACTCTGGCATGTGAACTTGTCCAACTGAGGCCCGGGCCTCTCTCCTGCCACTTCCTCAGATCAGGTCTCCCAGGGATTACCAAGCCTCTTTCCTCTATTTTCTCGACCCCAGTCCAGCTCAACTTTGTTGAGGGGAGGTCTGAGGCTGCAAGATCTTAGCACTCCTGGGCAGCTCTCCTCTGTGTGTTTAAGGTGCCAGATCCATTCAAGCAGCTCCTTGGGCGCACAGCAGGTCTGGGTGGGTAGGATGGGAGAGAGGAGGAAGGGCCGCCCCTCCTGCTTCCTGGCTGTCTCCTGACTCTATGGGGTGAGGCATGCTGCAAGGGCTATAAGAGTCACAGAATAAGTTTCGGATGCTCAGGCTTGGCTGAGGTCTGAGGCCCAGTCCCCAGGGGCTTCTCTGGCCTGAGCCCCCAGGAAGCCTCCTTTGGGGAAGCTTTGCCAGTCATGCTGGTGGAGCAGATGGGCTTGCAAGTGCCAGGCACATGCTGGGTGCAGAGACAGATGGGCTCCTTTGTCCCTGAAGGCCCTGTTCTCTGGGAAGAGGAGAATATGTGTGTGATGCCCACCAGAACAGGAGGCAGGAAGCGGAAGAATAGATGGCATCTGCCCTGGCACCCCTGGTTTCTCCCATCATGGCCACCTTCCTGGGGTACTCTCATTCTGGGGGTGCCAATCTTGGGTCAGACACTTTCACCACAAGTACTCAAGATGACCACCTGGGGGGTTAGGGAAGGGGTGGGCAGGAGAGACAGGAGCTGGGGGCAGGGAGCAGGAGTGTACAAAAGAGAGAGGGCAGAAGCCATCTGAGAGAGGAGAGGATTTGGAGGTGGGAAAGGACACTGAGACTCAGAGGTGAGACGGGGAGCAGCCTGTGACAGACATGGACCGAGGAAGGCATGGCAAGAGAGAGAGACCCACTTGGAGAGATCGGGGAGACAGAGCCTGAGAGAGACACAGGTCCAGAGGGAAGGAAAGAGGAATAGAGTGAGAGGGACCCCAAGGTCCTTGAAGGTCCCCATTTTAGAGAAAGGGACACCAAAGGCCAGAGAAAGTGGGGGTTCCCCAACCCCAGGCCACCCAGGGGACCTAGCACAGGCAGAGGTGGATAAATCAGCATGTATGGCCAGTCCCAGTAACACAGCTTGCCTTAAGAGGTACCTGCCATTGGGTTTGATGTTATTGCCTTCTTCTAGGTCGCTGTGGGGGCACGAGGAGGCTTCCCTCTGGAGAGCAAGGGGTGGGCTCTAGGTTCCCAGCTGCAGGGAAAGGAATAGGATGGTTGATGGAGGTGGCGAGAGACGATGAGACTCACAGAAACAAGACAGGAGAGCAGCATGTGACACTGACCTTGACCTTCAAGAAGGCCATCAGTGGGAATCCAGATCTGAAAGAGACACGTGCACCCCAATGTTCATTGCAGCACTGTTTATAATAGCCAGGACATGGAAGCAACCTAGATGCCCATCAGCAGATGAATGGATAAGGAAGCTGTGGTACATATACACCATGGAATATTACTCAGCCGTTAAAAAGAATTCATTTGAATCAGTTCTAATGAGATGGATGAAACTGGAGCCCATTATACAGAGTGAAGTAAGCCAGAAAGATAAAGAACATTACAGTATACTAACACATATATATGGAATTTAGATAGATGGTAGCGATACCCCTATATGCAAAACAGAAAAAGAGACACAGAAGTACAGAACAGACTTTTGAACTCTGGGGGAGAACGTGAGGGTGGGATGTTTTGAAAGAACAGCATGTATATTATCTATGGTGAAACAGACCACCAGCCCAGGTGGGATGCATGAGTCAAGTGCTCGGGCCTGGTGCACTGGGAGGACCCTGAGGAGTCGGGTGGAGAGGGAGGTGGGAGGGGGGATCGGGATGGGGAATACGTGTAACTATATGGCTGATTCATGTCAATGTATGACAAAACCCACTGAAATGTTGTGAAGTGATTGGCCTCCAACTAATAAAATAATATTTAAAAAAAAAAAAAAAAAAAAAAGAAGGCCATCAGTGCCTCTGCTGGTGGCTCCAGAAAGGATAAGACCAAGGTCTCTAGCTTCATATAATCCATTAATGAGTTAGAAGTCATTTTGTCCAGACTCTCTCCCTACTCAAATGAGTACAGAAAGGCTGATCCAGTCCCAGTGCTGGCTCCAGAGGAGACCTCACTCCAAACAGGGCCCACTTTCATGGTACCTGGGGTACTTTCTAGAGTGTGTGGGGAGTGGCCCCATCTACAGTGCTGAGTAGACCTACCTCCAACCATAGAGCTGCAAGTAGGGAAGGTATGAAGGCTCCATCCACCCATCCATCCATCCTTCTACCCATCTATCTATCCACTCATTCATTGATCCATCCATTCACATATCCATTCAGTTCAGTTCAGTCGCTCAGTCATGTCCAACTCTTTGCAACCACATAGATTGCAGCATGCCAGGCTTCCCTGTCCATCACCAACTCCCAGAGTTTATTCAAACTCATGTCCATTGAGTCGGTGGTACCATCCAACCATCTCATCTTCTGTCATCCCCTTCTCCTCCCACCTTCAATCTTTCCCAGGATCAGGATCTTTTCCAATGAGTCAGTTCTTCTCATCAGGTGGCCAAAGTATTGGAGTTTCAACTTTAGCATCAGTCCTTCCAATGAATATTCAGGACTGATTTCCTTTAGGATGGACTGGTTGGATCTCCTTGCAGTCCAGGGGACTCTCAAGAGTCTTCTCTAACACCACAGTTCAAAAGCATCAATTCTTTGGCACTCAGCTTTCTTTACAGTCCAACTCTCACGTCCATACATGACTACTGGAAAACCATAGCTTTGACTAGTTGGACCTTGGTCAGCAAAGTAATGTCTCTGCTTTTTAATATGCTGTCTAGGTTGGTCATAGCTTTTCTTCCAAGGAGCACGCATCTTTTAATTTCATGGCTGCAGTTGCCATCTGCACTGATTTTGGAGCCCAAGAAAATAAAGTCTGTCACTGTTTCCATTGTTTCTCCATCTATTTGCCATGGAGTGATGGAACCAGATGCCATGATCTTAGTTTTTTGACTGTTGAGTTTTAAGTCAACTTTTTTTACTCTCCTCTTTTACTTTCATCAAGCAGTTCTTTGGTTCCTTTTCACTTTCTGCCATAAGGGTGGTATCATCTGCATATCTGAGGTTATTGATATTTCTTCCGGCAATTTTGATTCCAGCTTGTGCTTCATCCAGCCCACCATTTCACATGATGTACTCTGCATATAAGTTAAACAAGCAGGATGACAATATACAGCCTTGATATATCCGTTCACCCATTCTCATTGAATTAAAACACAAAATGGTAGAACTATGTGTTGTTAACTGGAAGGACCCATTTTTACTGGTGAGGAAATAAACTCAGAAGAGGAAGGGGCCTACTGAGACCACACAGAATTTCCATAGTCAGTCTGGGACACGCTGGAAACAGCTGCTGTTCGCTATACACACAGATTCTCCTCTGGGGTCTGGGAAATTGCTGGTTGTCATGCCGATATTTACACTGATGTTTCTTCACAAAAGCTGCAAGGGCAGGAAATGTGACCTCTTTCACCCCACCCTGAGCTTGGCTGTGTGTGTTTGAGTGTGTTTATTTGTGCATGTGTGTACATGCTAAAGTGTATGTTTATGTGTGCCTTGTATATTGCGTGCATGTGTGCTCAGTTGTGTCCCAGTCTTTTTGACCCCATGAACTAAATAAAGCCTGCCAGGCTCCTCGGTCCATGAAATTTTCCAGGCAAGAATATTGGAGTGGGTGGCCATTTCTATAGGCTTGCATTTTTATCCATGTGTGTGAGTTTGTGTGTGGGGGTGTGTGTGTGCATGGCAATATGTGTATGTGTGACGTGTAGATGTGCATGAGAGCAGGTATGGCTCTGTCTGTACTTTTCCTCTCCTCATCTGTTTAAGATTTCTGGGGTTTAAAACCCTTTGACTTGAGCCTCAGTACCACTGACTCTTCTCCACTGGGGCAGCCATTCTGACCTCTGAGCCTCACCTCATGGTCTGTGGAATGTGAACTATTTCCTCCCTGAGTTGATGCAGGAGGTGAAATAGATTTGGGATCCTGGCAAGATTCAAGGAGAAGGCAGCATGTGAGCAAATCTTGAAGGCCAAGTGTGACATGGCCCTTCCCAGCTATGTATCCTACACTCAACACCCTTCATCTTGGGGCAGGCAGGCAGGGCAGGGCCAGGAGGTGGGTGGACAGACGGATATCAGGCAGAGACCACCCAGGGCTTCATCGCCATGCTTCCCTCCAGCCCACTGGGCCCCCTCCCTCTGCTCCAACTGTCTTTAACTTTCCTTCCCAATTCCCCTCTTGCGCCATTATCTTGCCCTTAGCCTGAGGAGTCACAGAAAACTGACCAATCCAAGCAAAGGCCAGACAGGCATCCACCAATCTCAGTAAAGGACAGTTCAGGGTATTCCCCAATCCAAGTAAAGGGCAGGTAGAGGAGCCACCAATCAGAACAAAGGACAGACTATTCGCTCTAAGGCCCCTGGGGAGGGAGCTGGGGATCAGTCCAGAGCAGGAAGAAGACAGAGGCTGGAGATCCAGAGAGGTAGGTTCTGGATCTGCCTCTGTCCTGACTGGCTGGCTGACCACAGATGGGGCATTGCTTTTTTTTTGAGCCTCAGTTTCCTCATCTGTCAAATGGGGAGACTTAGCTGTCCTAAGCCTGTGGCTTTGAGACATGTCTCCCCGGACATCAGATCTCACTCTGTCACCTTGGCCCCTCTTCTCCAACTTCCACACTACACACACAAACTCCATTAGAGGGCAGGGCCCTCCACTTAGCTTATCCTTCCTCACTGCCTGCAGGCAGGAACAAACCTAAACCAGCACTACCTTCTGGGGCCAAGCCCTTGGAACCACTGTCTGAGGAGCCTGGGTTGGCAGACTTTATTTCAGGATTATCTGGGACATCATCTCTTCCTCGCCTCTTTAGTCAGCAGAATTGACCTAGAAAGGCCACAGTGGCCAACAATGTTGCTGAGCCCTGGACCTGTGAATCCATTAGAAGTATCTGCACCTGTGTGAACCCATATGTGTACCTGGAGGGTGTCTGAAGGCAGGCTGGGGTGTTTCTGTGAGAATATGATGGTCTATGACTGGCTAACCAGGTATGTGTGGTGCTGAGTGTGTGTGAGCTATGATGAGGAGTGCCTCAGGATCAAAGGATAGTTGATCCAACTTGGGGAATGTATTGTGGAGTCGGCAGCTCCTGGTGTCCTAGGATTGAGACACATCTTCGTGACTGAAATGTGTCTTCACTTGAGCAGTGGAAGGGATCAAAGGGAGGTTGGGGGTTGGAGAAGACAATGCCATTTGAAGAGAAAGCCCACCACTGCTCCCTCAACCTGGAACACAGGACTGGGTGGGAATGAGAGTCAGGGTAGGGAAGGAAACTGAAGCCAAGAAGATGCAAGGTGAAATCTGGAGCCAAAGCCCAGACCATAGGCTTCATCTGGACTCCAGTGCAGGACTCCCCTCTGTAGCCTCTCTGAAAAATAGGCATCTAGCCAATTTTTGCATACCCCCCAAGTATGGGGAGCTCAGTTCCTCACCTCTTTTCTAGTGGCCTCTGCCTATGTAGCAAGGTTCTACCTGGAAGATATTTCACCTCCCTGGGCCAAGGTCAGCCTCCTGTGAAATCCTGTGAATCTCCAGGCTGTCTCTGGGGCCACAGAGTCCAGTCGCCCTGCCCAGGAAAGCTGAGATATTGGAGTCAAATAGTGAGCCCCCTGGATCTGTTCTGCTGCAGACAAGGCATCCCCAGTTTCTCCATGCAGGACTTGGTTTCTCATTCTCTCTTTACATATGTCACCTCCTCTGAATGAGTCTCTTCTTGTCCTTACGTGGGACATACTGCACTGGGGATGATCTAATCAGCCCATGGACATGGATGAACTCTCATCTTCCCCAGTTAGGGTAACATCTTTATTAACATGCGCTTGCAATCTCAGTGTTTTAATATATTACCAGCCACATTTATGCTGTGGGCTCATACTGAGCTTGTGGCCCAATAAGAGCCTCAAGCTCACATCACTTTTACAGGAATGGGGGCCACGCCATGTGTCTTCTATCCTACAATTAATCACTTGGCTCTATGAACACAGACTGAGCCATCCACAAGGAAGACATCAGAAAAAACTAGCAGGGGCTAGCGGGGAGGGCCTGGCTGAGTGGATGGTATGAGTCACAGTCCTGCTTTGGCCCTGGATCCTCTGTTCTGTTACCTTTCTCTTTGATCCCCATGGTTTTGGCCAAGTTAATAGAGCGAGAAGCAGGGACCTTTCTTGTCTTGGTTCCGGCTCTCCAAGGACGAGGCCTGTTCCTGGGACAGGAAGGCTGTGAGGCAGTCAAGGCTGAGTTCTCCTTCCCCTTCTATCTCACCAGGGGCTGGCCTCACTGTGTTTCTTGAATCTTGTGGGCTCATGTACCCCATGGACTCTTGTTACTCCCAGCCCCTCACTAGGATGAAAAATGAGACTGTGCAAGACCACCTCCCTCCTCGGGAAACTGAATGGGACCCAGGTTCAGCAGATGTTTCGCTGAGCACCTGTGTGTGTGGGCACTCAGTTTCATTTCATCATCACATCAGCCTGTAGGGGGAGATAGCCTTAGTTGCCCCCAGTTTACAGATAGAAGGCTGAGGCTCAGTGACTTGACCGAGATTCACACTGCTTATAAATAGTGGAGCTAGAATTCAAATTTGGAGCTTTATGTTGACTTGTTTCATTTTATATTAATGCAGAGGCTTGCACTTTCCCTGCTATGCCTGAGTTGTCCTTGGCTGAAGGACAAGAGACCTAGGGTCTAGGTCTAGGTCTTGACCTCTTGACTTACTGAGTTCTTTGCTAAGTCCCTGACCCTTCTCTAAGCCCCAGACCCCTCATTGTAAGATGAAGGGACTTGGACATTTTAAGGCCTTAAGACTTGTTGGGGAAATAAAAGAAGACTGGTTGGATTCTGAGTTCCTAAGATCCTGGGATTCAAGTGTCTGCTAGCCTTAGGCCCTGGTTTAAGCTGAGAGTTTGTATTCCTAGCCCCCTGGGTAGGGGTGCTGTCCTGGCCTGCTTGGCAAAGGCCCTCACTGCCCTTCCCTCTCTTCCAGGATGCTTTGCTGAGCCTGGGCTCTGTCATCGACATTGCAGGCTTGCAACAGGCTGTCAAGGAGGCCCTGTCAACTGTGCTTCCCAAAGTGGTACGTGCCTTGTTCCATACTTTCCTGCCCCTTAAGCCTTTGCCCAGCTCCTCTTAACCTACAGGGTTGAGAAGGAAAGAAGAAGCAGGGTCTCTGCCCAGAGGACTCTCATGGGGAAGTGAAGAGTATGGGTGAGTGTTTAAGAGGGCTTCCTGGAGGAGGAGGACTAAAACTAAGCCCCAATGAATGAACTGATATGGGAATTCTGGAATGTCTGGGACAGAAGGGGCATTAGAGTGTAATTGGAAAGATCATGTCTCAGATTATGGAATGGATTCACTTAGGATAATAACCTAATGGATTCACTAGGTAGGACCTAGTGAGTCACGTGAGGTTTGGAACATGTATAGCAGGAAGGATTGAGAGTAGAGATGCAGAAGAACTTCCTTGGTATCAGCTGTGTGCTGGAATGGGGCTCGGCCTTGATAAATAGATCTGTGCTGAGTTCAGGTGTCCTGTCTAGAATCAGAAGCCTGGATAAGATGTCCTCTAGAAGCCTCTAGAAGCCTTTAAGCTTCTCTCTGACCCATCCCAACACCATAGATGAGGTTGCACACTGGGAACAGGTGGAGGATGGCTGCTTGGGCCCCTGGTCACCTGGTCAGCATGGTTTCCTGGGCCTGGAGTGCCTGGATGAGGAGACTGTGCTCCTCTTCAGTTGCCCCAGGCCACTCCTCAACTCAGCTCCCGTGGTCACTATGCATCCCTTATGCAGGAGGATGGATGAACTGGCTTCAAGACACAAAGCAGCAGTGTATCAGTTGTGCCAGACAGAAGGGAGCAGGGGACTGTCAGTCTGGGGAGGGGGGCTCTGACACCCTAAGAGGCATGGGAGGCTTACCAGAAGAGGAAATGCCTAAACTGAGTCCCATAGCCTGGGGTGTTCCCTCCTCTACCCTAGACAGCAGCCACCAGCAGAGCCTACTGTGTCTGAATCTGCTGGATGAATGATCCACCCAAGGCCCAGAGAGGGAGGACACTTCCCCCAAGGTCACACAGCACGACAGGAACAAATGGGGCTTGGCACCTAAGCATCCCCATTCTCTTTCCTCAGCTCTGTCTTTTCAAAACCTCCTGGAAGTTCAGAGCCCAAGAGGAAGACTAATGAGTGAGCTTTATTGAGTGTGAAATTGGTAGGAAGTGGGTGGTGTGTTGGTTCCCAAAATAAATCCTCCCGGAGATGGGATTGAGGCAACATCTGGCCTGGGATGGAGAAACATCTGGAAAAGAAGAGGTGGGGAGGTTGGCAGGTCAGCATCCACGAGGCTGCCCTGGGAGTGGGGAGGAGGAGGGTCTTCACAGGCAGGATGCTGGTGGTGCCAGCAGAGATGCCCTTGTACTAGATTAATTGTATCCCCAAAGCAGGGGGCCAGGAAAACAGCTCCGGTCCAGTTGACTAGATCCCTGGGACAGTGGGAAGTGTTGGTCTTGGTCCACCCGCAAAGACCTGCATGAGCTAGGGAAGCCCTGTCTTTGGGGAGGGAGCCCTGTCTTGACTGCATGGAGGAGCTCAACTCTCCAAAGAGGGGTGGGGAGACTCCAGGGAGGGGAGCTGCTGGCACCTGGCTCCCTCATCAGCACCCATTGTGGCAGGCAGCCGCAAATGCAGATGGGACTGATGTGTCTGAAATGATTCCTCCTTCTCTCCAGTAAACTCAGCTAATTTTAACCCAGAGGGCTGCGAGTGATGGGTGGGGGCAGACGGACACCCAGAAGTGAAGTGAGGATGTGCGTGCCTGCCTGCTCACCACCCTCGGATTGCCTGCCCCTCTTTCTGCCAGGGCAAGACTCTGGGTGCTGGGTAGTGTCTTAACCTTTTTGGGGGACCAAATCCTACAGGCCCCTCCTAGGCTGAGTAAAGGGTTGGTTGACAGGAGGAGGCTGAATATAGATGAGGTGTGAGGGCCTCCTTCCCACCGATTTCTTCATCCCTGCACTCCCCTACTAGACCCTCACCCGGGAAGACAAGGGGGCCCAGGTCTTCCTGTGTCTGCCCCGGTCACCCTCCGCAGGTCCTGTCATTTCTGGCCCATGCCACTTCTGAGCTTGCCTCAGGTTCTCTGGAGGTGGGACTGGGGCATCTCCTGGGGGTTGGGAGAAGGTGGGTTGGCTGGCTGGGGACAGCCAAGGGCAACAAGAGTGTCTGACAGGGTTGTGGACTCTCACAGCTGTGAAAGGCAATGGCTTCTGAGAAGGACTCCACACTTACTTACTTTAACATGGAGCTTCAGTGTCACCACCTCCAGAAGCCCTCCCTGATACAGTCAGCAGAGAGGACAGCCCTCCATTCTCCCACTGAGAAAACAATGCCTCTCGGGATACTGAGCTGGGCATGTGGGTACCCCCTTGATGGGGTGTAGGCTCTGCTGAGCACCTGGGTCTCCCTCATCACATGCGACTCCAGCAGTGGAGATGCTCTGCAGACAGGTTGGCTGTGGGTCTCTAAGAATGGCCAGTCCCGCTTGGAGGGAATGTGGATTTTCTCTTGTGGGTCAGTGAGGGCAACTACTTCTGCCAAGACATGGTCTGCAACTGAAACCAAGACTGCTCCGGGGGGCAGTTCCTGACAGTCCAGTGGTTAGGACTGTGCTTTCACTGCTGAGGGTGCAGGTTCAATCCCTGGACGGGGAACTAAAATCCTGCACACTGAGTGGCATGTCCCCCCACCTCCAAACAAAGGACCGCCCTGGGTCCTTGGAGAGGGTGGATTGACAAGCTGCAGATTTGATATGCTTCAAACAGAGCTTTGATCTCACTCTGGGGAGTGATCATTCCAAAATACAAATCAGCTCCTGTCTCACAGGGCTCACCAGCTCCTCGCTCCCCAGCAGCAGTCCCTCTCCCCAACAAAACCCTCCCCAAGCTCCCTTCCCACTCAGCACCCCTGATCCCAAACCCACCTCCTGTGCCAACCCCCGGCCCCGCCACTGTCGGTTGCATCAATGCTTTGGACTCTGTACACCTACCTACCTATTATTAATACTTGGCCCAGAAGCCATTCTCACCCACTCTCTTTTGTTGTTGTTCAGTTGCTTATTTCTGTCCGACTCTTTTGCGACCCCATGGACTACAGCACACCAGGATTCCCTGTCCTCTACCATCTCCATCTCCAACCCACCCCCTAAATATGTCTAATTTCCATGTCAATTACAACTTTAAAGTCACTCCCTCCAAGAAGTCCTCCTGGCTTGGCTCATAGTGTATGATTTCTTGGTTGTGTATCTGAAGTAGGAGGGAAGATACCCTCTTCCCTGCAGAGCCTCTTCTGCAGTATGGCCCCAAGTGGACGCTCAGTTATTGTCTGTTGAGGCTGCAGTCTCTGCAGGAAAATATCTCAGGGTTGTGGAGTATTGGCAGGTTGTGGTCTGCTCCTTCAGCCCATCAGACCCTCCCCAGGAGAGAGTGAAGTGCTGAGATCACACGGGAGTTTTTCTACCCTGGCTGCACTTAGAATCACCTGGGGAGTAATGACGGACAAACAGATGCCCACGACCTTGTCACCCAGACCTGTGTCAGACTGGAAGTGGGTGGTGGGAGGGCCTCTCCTCTGGATTTCATGAGTGCCTTCTGTTCTAGGAGACAGTCTACACCTACCTGCTGGATGGGGAATCCCGGCTGGTGTGTGAGGAGCCCCCCCATGAGCTGCCCCAGGAGGGGAAAGTGCGGTGAGCTGCTCTCCACCCATTGCCCTCTCTCATGGTCAAGGGAGACCACAAGGTCTGGTCTCACTCTCCCCATCTGACCTTGACCTTAGCCTCCCTGCCAGCTGGGGTTGGTTCCCTGGCTGGGTCACTGGCTGCAGCATAGAGGGGAGAAGCACTGTCTTCTCTTGTGTTGTGTTTGGGGAGTGGATGACACAAGGAAAGTGCCAACGGCTAGATTTCCTCCTGGAGAGCTATTCTAAACCACTGCAGCCTTCTTAGCCTGAGTCTCAAAAGGTCAGGGCTACAGTTTGTCAGCTAGAACCCCAGCAGGCTACGATAACTGCCTGCAGGTTCTCACAGAATCACAGAACTCGGAGTCACAGAATGCCGGACCGCATGGTGTCAACTCTGAGAATGGGAAGATCACAGACCACGTCCTGCTGTGGGTTCTGGAGCCTGGCTGCTTGGGTTCAAACCCCAGCTCCAGTTTACTATCCAGGGCAAGGGACTCAGCCTCTCTGTGGCCCGGTTTTCTTGCTTGTAAACTGGCGATAATAATAGTACTCATCTCGTAGTACTATTATGGGAGGATTCTTGGGAGGATTAAACGTTTAACACATGTAATGCCCTTATAAAATGTATCCATAATGAGTGCTAAATGTCTGTTTTTATTTTCATTATGGTAGAACATTGGAATCACTGACTTCAGGAACACGGGCTCAGTGCCCTATGGTCCCTTGGCACCTCTGAGCCTATTGAATTTAGCCTCCCTGTTTTCCAGATGAGCAGACATTGTGAGACGTGTCCAATGCCACTTGGTGTGAGGCACAGCCAGGTCTGGGACACGGTATCCTGGCTCCTGGCTGTCCAGGGGAGAGAGAAGGGAAATGGAGCTTGTCTGATGAGAAAGTGTGGATGGGCAGGAACTCTGGTCCAGAGGAGGGCAGGCCAAGGAGGATACGGGCACTGCCTTCTGAGTAGTGCAGGGGCGTCATGGACCCAGGGAACACAGGGTCGGGAGCTATAAGGGCTGGGTGGACACCAGTGGGAGTTGTTACCAGGAGGCAGCGCTCCACTCCAACATGTCAAACAGTCAGGGATGCGGCTTTTTCAGGTAGTAGCTGAGGTTGGCAAAACACCTGTCACAGAGGCCATGGAAAGAGCTGCTTTTGGGGGATGCTGGAGGTCCTGATACTGGGGATGCTGGTGGTCCTGAGATCCCCCTCTCCTGACACATGGGACCCTGGCTTCTTTGATGCTGTTCTATCCTCCAGTTGTTCCCCATGGAAGGGGCTGGTGCCTCTCCAATAGCTCTGAGCCTTCCCACCTCCTTTTCTCCCAGTCGATTTTCCCACAGGGTGGGCAGGTAGGTGACACTGTCCCCTTTGGCATCAATTGACAACTTCTCCTCTCGAGGACTGTGTGAACCAAGGCAGCCATGCTCTTCTCTGGCTTCTAGTGTCCCATCTGTAAGATGGCAGGATAGGCCTGGGAGGTCTTCAGAATCTTAAGGGAAAAAATGCTATAATGTCCCCTCTTCTCCTCTGAGCCTGTACCCCTACCCCTAATCCTCAAGAACTTTATTTAATATGAGCTTGTCTGATCCAGGAAGTTTCCTCGAGGCAGCCTGGGAAGGCTCTCCTGGGAGAGGGCTGCAGGATCGTAGACTCAGACAGCAAGAGGGGAGCATCCTTCAGGGTCTGCATTGCTCCTTCTGAGCCTGCGTGAGCTGGGGTAGGGGTGGGGGCCTGCGGTCCAGGCATCTTTGAGGGGCTCAGATCCTCTGCAGCATCAGAAGCCCTTTCAGTATCCCCACTTCCGGCCACTTCAGATTCATTAAAGCCTTTGGTAAAGGTACCAAAAAAAAAAAGGCAATTAAAAGTAAATGTTCCAATGCAATTAGCTCAGAGTTGAGAGTGGAGAGGGGAAGACTGCTGGGACACAAGGCTCAGAAATCCTAGGAGGCTGAGGAGGTAAGGCGGGTGAGGGGGCAAGCGGGGTGTCCCACCAGCAAGTATGGGGGTGAAGGTTCAGGCCAGTCCTCTCTTTTGAAATCTGTGCTCTGCCCACTCACCCACTCACTGCGTGTCTGGTGGTGAGCCCACCTCCTCGGCTTGGACTGAGAGACAGAGGTTTGCGGAAGAGGCAAGAGCACATGAATGCGAGTCAGACAGGCCTGGATTCTAGCCCTGCCCCATCCCTGCCCCATCCCTGCCCCAATGGGGCCCCTTCCAAGCCTGTTTTCTCATCTACAGAATGGAGAAAACAGTGGGCCCTGCCTATGGGCTTAATAAGATGCCAGGGCTTAGCCCAGGGCCAGCACACAGTAGGTGTTTAATGATTGCTGATTGCCCTCCACCCCCAAGTCCCAACGCATTTACTCATTGGGTGACCTTGAGAAAATTACTTCCCTCCCAGGGCCCTTCCGAAGGTGACCTCTGTGGCTCTCTGAAGGGCCCTCTGGTGCGCCATCGGGAGACCAGGCACCAGCTCCAGCCCAAGGTGGAGCCTGCGTGCTGGCCCCAGTGGAGGGGGTGCTCCTCCAGGAAACCCTGGAGGGCCGGCAGGGCGCAGGGCGGGCAAACAGCAGCAGGTGTGAAGTGAAGGCGGATCATAAAGACACATAAGGGCCCAGGGTGGTGTGGGGAGGCAGCGTGGAGATGAGCCAGGGGAGCGAGGCGGCCCCACCTGCTACCCAGCCCTTCCCGTGATGCCGCGCACAGCCCTTCCCGTGATGCCGCGCACAGCCCTTCCCGTGATGCCCCGCACAGCCCTTCCCGTGATGCCCCGCACCCCTCCACGGACTCACAGATGCCGTTTCGTCCCGGCGTGTGCCCTGGGTTCCCTGCCTCCGTGTGCTCGCCGAGCTGTCTCCTACCCCGCGAAGTCCTTCCGCGTACCTTCTCCACCCTGACCAGCCCATTTCCCTTCTCTGCCAGGGCCCAGCCCGAGGGCCGCTAGGAAGCCTGCTCCATAGATCCCCAGCACTAAGGAGGATTCAGTTTTCCAGAAAAGGTGTCTGGGCCTTGGCAGCCTCCCTAGGGGATGGGTCTGTCCACGAGAAGAACCCTGGGCTGGGAGCCAGGACAACATGGCTGCCATCACAAGCTCATGCTGTCTCCCTGGGCCTCAGTCTACGCTATGTGCTCTGATAAGCTGGGGCACTGTGACGTCGTCTGAGGGCTTCAGGCTCGGAATCCTGAGGCTGCAAGGGCGGGGCGGGGTTCTTCAGGGCTGGAGAGGGAGAATCCTGGAGGGCTGCCTGGGTGAGAGGCTTCCTGGAAGCCGTCTCTCTCTTCTCTGTGCCCCGCCTCAATCTCACTCAGCCTATTTCAGTCCTCTTCTCATTGTGTCTCCTGCCATCTTAAAGCCTCTGATTACTCCCTGCTGAGTACAGTGAAAGCCTTTCTGACTAGAGCGGAGACACCGCCCACCCCGTTCCCAGCTGGCTGTCTCCCTCTGCCACCGTTTGCGGGGGGG
This sequence comes from Muntiacus reevesi, assembly GCF_963930625.1. Lineage (NCBI taxonomy): Eukaryota > Metazoa > Chordata > Mammalia > Artiodactyla > Cervidae > Muntiacus > Muntiacus reevesi. The sequence goes on from NC_089257.1 coordinate 39,153,066, forward strand.
GAGGGGGGGGGGCAGGGGCCCAACCCTGATAGAAATTTCTTCCTCAGAGTTGACCAGGCCCCCAACTCACTGCAGAATCCGTCTGCCCCTCTGACTGACCTCAAGGGACACAGAGAACAGTCTGTTCCCATCTCTGTGGAGTCTCATTCTGGGGGAGGGAGAGGGAGGCAGAAAGGAGGGTTGGGGTCTTGGCCTGAATCATAATTTGTCTCCAAGAGGGATGAAAGATGAGAGTGAAGATGAGGACCCTGGAGGTGGGGGGCTCCGTCAGGGGAGGGAGGTCTCACCTAAGAAGGGGCTCAGAGGAGTGGAAGAGGGCCTGGTGCTCTTTCCAGGCCATTGACCCCACCAACAGAGAGCCTTTTCCTCTGCGCTCCACTAAGCAAATAGTTGTTAAAGGGACGGAACCATCATAAAATCCACGCCCGTTCCTCTCCCCACTCTGTGTCCATCTGTCTTTATCTTCACTGGGGCAGCCCATGACCACCCAGGCACCAGGACCGAGTCATTAGCCTTCAATCTGGACAGCTGGCCCCGGGGCTGTGGTGTTTGCTCCCCTCCGACATCATCCTGGTTGGAGGGGGCAGTCAGGAGGGGAGAGGAGGCAGGGCAGGGGTGCTGAGTTGAGGGGACGTCATGGGGGATGTGGGGCTTCCCCAGTGGCTCAGCGATAAAGAATCCGCCTGCAATGCAGGAGCCACACTAGACATGGGTTGGATCCCTCTGGGTCAGAGAAAAATCCCCTGGAGGAGGGCACGGCAACCCACTCCAATATTCTTGCCTAGAGAATCCCATGGACAGAGGAGTCTGGTTGGATATAGTCCATAGGGTCTCAGAGAGTCGGATATGACTGAGTGACTTAGCAGGCAAACAGGCAGGCAGACATGAGTGGGGGATGTGAGCAGTAGATGAAGTCCCAGCCCTGACTGGGTGGAGGAGACACAGCCTTGGAGTCCCCTACCCACTTCCAGCATCTTTGAAACCTCTAGGGGTACAGCAGTTCTGGAAAGGGTGAGGCAGCAGAAAAGGGCTCATAGCAGAGTAGGCTGAGGTGAGCATGGCCTGGCACAGCCCTGCCCAGAGTTCTGGGATGTGGCTGGCCAGAAAAGGGTGGGTTACAGAGCAAAGTTCCGCGGTGTGGGGGGACTCCTGAAAGTGGAAGATCCTTGGAAGGCCCAGTGCTTGGTGGAAGATCTGGACCCAGTAAAGGCTCCAGCCTTGACCCTGCCCCAGCCCAGCCTCCCTTTTGCTGTTCCAGGGACGTCTGAGACTACAGGCCCTCACTGAGACCCAGTTTCTGTCTCTCAGATTCTCCCTCTCTAGTGAGAGTTTTACTCAGCAGCCAGCATGATCAGCCTGAAATTGAACCTGACCTTCACCTTGGCCTGTTCAAGTCCCTGGGCTCCCACTGTCCTCAGGATCAAGCCTAGCTCCTCAGGACTCTGGCCCTCTGCAGCCGCCTGGCCGGTGGACCATCCAGCAGACATACATTATTTCTTTCCTCTGAGCCTTTGCCATGCAGTTCCCTCCACCTGCACTTCCTTTCCTGTCTGCCTTGATAGCGTCTGTGTATGCTCTAAGACTCAACTCAGGCATCTCCTCCTCCAGGAGGCCTTCTCCTTCTCTAATCCCACTTCTGTCCTGCATAGGGGTCAGCTGGGGCCTGCTCTTCCTTCCTTTGTCAGGGCTCCCATCTCTGCACTCCGGCGTGGGTCTGTACTTCATTTGCTGGACGACACCATGACTCCTCCTCTTCTCTTGGTCTTTGGTACCAAACCTGACCCAGAGGGACTCTGTGGAATAAACAAATACTCTGTGGAATGGCTTTAAGCAGAATGTCCTCATAGTTAGGACATCTGCCCTGACTCTGGTGGGGGCTGGATTTAAGGGACCCAACAGGATGCAGGAGGCAAGGAGAGAGGCTGTTGCAGGTCTAGGGGAGAGCTAGGCAGTGGCTTGGGAATGGAGGGCAGGGGAGAGCTGTGGGGATGCAGAGGCGGTGACTCACCCATTGGATGGGGAGGTGAGGAGAGGGAGACACCCAGGACGGTTTGAGGATAAGCTGCAGGGGACCCGGTGGATGGTTGTGCTACTTCTGGGGAAGCGGTGGAGAGGATAAGTTCCAATCAGGACTGCGGGGGTCTCTGACTATTTCAGGGATACCCAGGGCAGGCCTTCAGCCAGACTTTGAGTCCTGGAGCTTAAGAGATTGGGGGCTGGAGAGTCATGAGACCATGAGTGCCGAAGGGGAGTTTTGGGCAGAAAAAAAGATCAGGGCAATTCCTTTATCAGGGTCCTGACTTGAGGGCAGAGTGGGGAGGTAGGAGGAGAGAAACCAGGGTAGCCCACAGTCTGGGGGTTGGGAAGAGAGGAATCAGGGGTCAGTGAGATGAAACTGCAGCACTTACTGACCAGCAGTGCAAGGACCAGCGCCACCTGGTGGCTGAACAATAACTAGCTTATCTGAGGCCAAGAGATTGGGTGGGGTCCGCTACAAGGGGTCTGGCTGAAGGTCAACAAGGCCAGTCCCTGTCTCCACAAAGCCCCAGCCTTTATCAACTTAGTCCCTCGGAAACGTGGCTGCCATTGCCTCCTGCCACCCTAGATCCCTGTTCCTTCCTGGGGTGACTGGCACAGTTGGACAGCTCAAAACTGGAATCCGGCCCTCTAGAAACCTAAAAGGTCCAGGTGTGAGGGCTGGAAGGTGGGAGACACCAGTGGTCATCATAGAATCTGAACCAAGGGACCAGGAGTGAATGGGTTGGATTCAGAATGTTGCATGACCCTGACTGAGGCATTCTGCCTCTTTGGTCCTTAATTTTTCTAGCTGCTGGGACCTGATCTGGGCACTCGCAGACTACTCCTCTCGTTTCCTCACCTGACCTTTGCTGGGCTCCCATGAGTGACTCCACATGCACACACCAGAGCCCCAGCCCTGCAAGCATCTCTTCTCTCCAGGCCAGGCAGTTCCTACAAACACAATTAAGTGGAGGCAACATGAGGGATGAAGAACCCAGGACAATTAATCATCAGGGAGTGACATTTGGTGAAAACTCAGGCGCTTAATTAAGCAGGAAGAGCCAGAGGCTGGGGCAGGGGGGATGTGTGGTGAAGGCAGAGAGAGGCTCGTTCTTCCTACCATAGGTTCCCCTATCTCAGTTCCCACCCCTGCCCCCATCACACCGATGCCCTGTGCCTCCTTGACATTCACATCAGTCCTCATTGGAGCCTCAGTACCTTCTGGTCTTTAGGAAGACTCAAGGGTGCTGGTTAGCAGTATGGGCTCTGGTGCCAAATGCCTGGGTTCAAGTCCAGGCTCTACCTCTTGCTAGCTGTGGGACTTCGGACAAGTTACTTAACCTCTCAGCATACTAGTTTCTCCACCTGAAAAATGGAAAAGATAATAGTATTTAATCTATGGGATCATTGGGAATTTATCTATGTAGGTTGACTAGACTTTGTGGGCACATCAGTTCAGTTCAGTTCAGTCGCTCAGTCATGTCCAACTCTTTGCGACCCCATGGACTGCAGCATGCCAGGCCTCCCTGTCCATCACCAACTCCCAAAGTTTACTCAAACTCATGTCCATTGAGTCGGTGATGCCATCCAACCATCTCATCCTCTGTCATCCCCTTTTCTTCCTGCCTTCAATCTTTCTTAGCATCAGGGTCTTTTCCAATGAGTCAGTTCTTTGCATCAGGTGGCCAAAGTATTGAAGTTTCAGCTTCAGCATCAGTCCTTCCAATGAATATTCAGGACTGCTTTCCTTTAGGATTGGCTGGTTGGATCTCCTTGCAGGCCAAGGGACTCTCTAGAGTCTTCTCCAACACCACAGTTCAAAAGCATCAATTCTTCGGCGCTCAGCTTTCTTTATGGTCCAACTCTCACATCCATACATGACTACTGGCAAACCATAGCTTTGACTAGACTGACCTTTGTTGGCAAAGTAATGTCTCTGCTTTTTAATATGCACATAGGGATGCCTAATAAACTTCTGGAGTCCCCCTCCTGTGCTTAGCACCAAAAGTTGCTCCAGATGGTTTTCTGAAGATTCTGATGTTTCAATTTCTACTCTGTCCACCCCAGATCTCCCTGGAAAGCTCAGAGAGGTTAGGTCACTTGCCCAAAATCAAGTGGTAGCTATGGCAGGATCTAACCCAGACAGCCTAGCTCTGAGCCCTGGCTTTTATTTGCTCTGTGGGATTTGTGCTGTACCCTGAAGGTACCTTTCCCATTATCTACCAGCAGGAGGCACCAGAGGCCAGACTGTAGCTGCCTGCTCCTCTGCATGGGGAGGGGAGAATCAGGGTCTGAGGCTCTGATTTTTTTTTTTTTTTTTTTTTAATTGAAGGATAATTGCTTTACAGAATTTTGTTGTTTTCTGCCAAACCTCAATATGAATTAGCCATAGGTATACATATGTCCCTTCCCTCTTGAACCTCCTTCCCATCTCCCTCCCCACCCTACAGAGCCCCTGTTTGAGTTTTCTGAAACAAACAACAAATTCCCATTGGCTATCTGTTTTACATATGGTATGTAAGTTTCCATGTTACTCTCTGCATACATCTCACCCTCTCCTCCCCTCTCCCCGTGTCCATAAGTCTGTCCTTTATGTCTGTTTCTCCATTGCTGCCCTGCAAATAAATTCTTCACTACCATCTTTCTAGATTCCATATATATGTGTTAGTATACAATATTTATCTCTTTCTGACTTACTTCATTCTGTATAACAGGCTCTAGTTTCATCCACCTCATTAGAACTGACTCAAATGTGTTCCTTTTTATGGCCGAGTAATATTCCATTGTGTATATGAACTACGACTTCTTTATCCATTCATCTATTGATGAACATCTAGGTTGCTTTCAGGTTCTAGTTATTGTAAATAGTACTGCAGTGAACATTGGGGTACACGTGTCTTTTCAGTTTTGGTTTCCTCAGGGTTTATGCCTAGGAGTGGGATTGCTGGGTCATATGGTGTTTTTATTTGTAGTTTTTTAAGGAATCTCCATACCGTCTTCCATAGTGGCTGTATCAATTTACATTCCCACCAACAGTGCAGGAGGGTTCCCTTTTCTCCTGAGACTCTGATTTTTGCCTTCGTCATATCCACTGTGCAGCGGCTCAACTTGTCCGGATCCCCACAGATGTGCAGGGTCTAGCCTGCTGTGTGTCCCCAGGCTGGGGCCTGTTCCTCTTTGATCCAGAGACTGAGTGTGCATGCTAAGTTGCTTCAGTAGTGTCCGACGCTTTGCAACCCTGTGGACCATAGCCCTCCAGGCTCCTCTGTCCATGGGATTCTCCAGGCAAGAATACTGGAGTGGGTTGCAGGGCCTTCTCCATGGGATCTTTCCGACCCAGGGATTGAACCCTCATCTCTTGTGTTCCCTGCTTGGCAGGTGAATTCTTTACCACTAGCACCACCTGGGAAGCCCAGGGACTGAGAGGTAGAATCGTATCCTCTTTTCAGAGAGGCTGTGATCTCCCGGAAGCGGCTGGGCTGCAATGGACTGGGCCCCTCAGACCTGCCTGGGAAGCCCTTGGCAAGGCTGGTGGCTCCACTGGCTCCTGACACCCAAGGTAAGGGCTGGGAGCTGAGCAGGGGCAGGGAGGGACTGTGGCCCCTGCTCCCCAGACCATATCTGTCTTCTATCCCTGTCTCCATCTCTCTGTCTCCTTCTTTCTCTTGCTTTGTGTTTCTAGCAGACCCGCCATCTAATTCTCTCCCTATTGTGCTACTAACCTCTCAGCCTCAATTTCCTGGTCTGTAAAATGGGAACAACAGAACCTACCTTGAGGGGGTGTGGCTTGTGCTGGTGGTTAGATGGGCTGTAGTTGTCACGCTCTCTCTGTCACTCTCTGTTTTTCTTTCTTTTCCTCTCCACGTCCCCTGTCCGCATGTCTCTCTGCTTCGTGTCTCAGTCTCTCTAGGTCTCTGTCCTCTGTCTCGATGTGGAAAGTGCACAAGACTGGGAGTCAGGAGACCTGACTTGCTGTGTGATCTTGGGCAAGTCACTTCCCCTTTCTGGGCCTCAGTTTCCCAATCTGTAAAATAGGGGTGCTCAGCCTTACCTGCCTCCCTCCATCCCAGGGTTGCTGGGAGGATCATGAGAAAGTTGCCAAGAGCGGGGGTTTCCTTCTACGCAGGGGTTGTTGCTGTGGTCATTTTTGTCACTGCCTCAGGACCCATCTCTCTGTCTCTCTGGGTCTCTGGGTCTCTTTGTGTCTCTGTCCCAGCCTCTCCCTGTCTGTGTCTTTGTCTCCCTCCCTGGGTCCTGGCTCAGTACCTCTGAGCCTCACTGGCCCCACGGGACCACCTCATTGCCCTCTCCCCCTCAGTGCTGGTCATACCGCTGGTGGACAAGGAGGCCGGGGCTGTGGCAGCTGTCATCTTGGTAAGAGCAGTTGTGGGTGGGATGGGGAAGAGAATAGGGGAGGGAGCAAGGGAGGGTGCACTGGATGGAGCCCCATGGGGGGTGTGTGTGTGTGTGTGTGTGTGTGTTGAACAGTAAGTTGGGGTGGAGATGGGTGAAATGGGGGTCTGGGAGGAGTCTGGGCGGAGCCCTCTGCCCCACCTTGAATGGGCAGGATGAAGCTGCCTGCCCATCAGCAACCTGTAGAGGGAAATGTGAGCCCCACCTGGACTCTTACCTGGTGGAGCCTTGACACAGCCCTGACCAAGACATCCTTCAAGACGGGTTGGGGGCAGTGTCCCAAGAGTCCATGCATGCAGTCAAATGGGAGAGAACCGAGTGACCCTGAGGAGGGATGCGCAGATACGACCGACCCAATCGAGACAGTGTGGGAAAGCCAGTCAGAGATGGGGGTGACTGGAGCTGGAGGCTTGAGGAGAGGAGGCCCCCGGAGCAGGGCTGCCTGGGAAGGCATCCAGCCCCAGCCAGACCCACATCCAAGGCTGGGACAGATGCCAGGCAACAGGGCGGGCTTTCTGGAGCGGGTGACTGGAGGGGAGGGGGCCTCAGCTGGAAGGAGGGACGCCGCTGGGTTGGGGGAGATGGGCCGGCAACCCGAGCCAGGGCCCCTCCCGCTCTCTGCTGCCCCCTCGCGAAGCTCCCCGCTTTCAACTCCCCCTGTGGGGCTGGGTGAGCTTTGCGAGGTCCGGGCTCTGCGGTTCTTCCAGTCTCTTAGGACTGGATACAGGTTTTGAGGGTCCGTGGGGAAGTGCACCCTCAAAATCTGTGTCCAGTCCTAAGAACCGAAGGGTTAGCGCCCTCAAATCGCCGTTATTAGGGATCGACTTCTGCGGAGGGGACCACCGCCTCGGTAAAGGGCGCGGACAGATAAATGAGCCTGTCTCGGAACCACCCCCCACCCCCCCACCCCCGCCCCAAGGACTCCTCCTGAGCTCATTAAAACGAAATTAAAGGATTCCGAGGCGCCTGACCTTTCCCGAGTTGCTGGAGGGGGAGGGCGGTGGGCGCGGGGGGCGGCCACGGGGAGAGGAGAGGAAGGAAGGGACACTTGGCTTGGTCTCCTCAGAGCCCCATCTGCCTGATGAAGGGGGAGGCGGCCCCCTTTCTCCCGCAAGCTGCTCCGCCACCCTCAGCTTCTGTCCCCGCAGGGAACGGATCTGCCGTTGGCACCCAGTTCTCAGCGCCGCTTGCCTCCCTCCTCTGGTCCCCATCTGTCCCAGAGCTGGTCGCTTGGAGGAGGACCTGGGTTAGGCACACTATACAGAGGTGGGGCGTGGGAGGCGATGGCTTGGTCGCCCACCTCTGCTGAGGGAAACGGGTCTGGGGTGCCAAGTTCCTAGAAGGACTCCCTGTGTCGGGGGCTGTGAGGCCTGGGCCAGTAAGGAGGCAGCTCCTACAATGGCAAGATGCTTGGAAGGTTGTTGTCTTGTGGGCAGAAGTATGGTTGCTGTGACCATTGTTCACTGTGGCTCATGTCAGGCCAGGAGTTCAGGCTTCAGCCTTCTCCTGGGGGTAGGAAAGGCTCTGTGTGTTGGCAAGGGGGATTGGTCAGATCACTTAAATTTATGGCACCCAAGCAAAACACTGCTCTGGGCCCTGCCTGCCCTAGGACAGGTGCTGAGGCAGAGAGAGGAGTCATACTCATTCCTGCCTTCTAGAAGCTCAGTCTGGGGGAAGGCAGGGTCACCCTCAGACCACCACCAGCCAAATGAAATAATGCTGGAGCGCCAAGGGGTGCCTCACAGTGGAGACAGCATTTGAGTGGGACTTTGGGACGTGGGGAGTGGGGAACAGATAGAGAAGAAGGAATAGGATATTCTAGGACCAGCATGAGCCGAGTCAGGGTGGTGGAGTGTGGAGTGGAAGAGTGTGATACAGCAAGGCTGAGGAGTGGGGTGCGTGCTGGTGAGCAAGATGCTACCTGTGGCTGCCAGGAGTTCCTGACTACTGTCTGCTCACCTCCTCAAACACCCTGGGCAGTGAAGAGCTCTTGAAAAGTATTTGGATTATTTGCAATCTGCCTCCCCTCCAAGCCTGGCCCTTCCTACTCAAGTGGAAATGTTCTTCTCCAGGACACCCCCTCCCCAGAGCATACAGGTCTGACACATCCTGTCTGGCTGATCCTGTCCAGCTGCTCCATTCCCCTTCCTGCCCCATGCTCCTGGGGCCACAGGATCTCACATCCTCTGAGAGGCAGCATAGGCATCCCCAGACCTCCCCGCTGCTGCCAGATCCCAAGGACTAAGGTTCTAGAGGGTAAAAGGAGTACCCAGGGCAGATCACTTGGGGGCTGACTCACCAGCTCCTTCCTTAACAAGCCCCATTCTCCACTCTAGGTCTCTGCTCTTGTATTCATCATACCTCCATCCATCCACTCACCCATTCATCAATTGAAGGCATATTTCTTGAGCACCTCCAGGCACTGTGCTATGCGAACATAGCAGCAGTGACCGAGGCGGACCAGACGGGCCCTGCCTTCACAGACCATACAGTCTGGAGGGATGAGGGCACTGGACATTACACAAGTGAGCCAAACAAAGAGAGAACTGCAAATGAGGGCAAGTGACAGCAAGGAAACCTGGGTGCCCTGCAAGGAATATTGGGGCCTGATAGAGATGGGCTCAGCAGAGGGCTCTCTTAGGGACATGCTGTCCTGCGCAGAGCTCTGGGTTCCTGCAGCTCGCAGCTCAGGGTGACTTGATTGCAGATTCTTTGTGTGGAAAGAGTCTTGGCTCTGTTCTTCGATTCTGGGATAATAAGTCCCACTGAGGAGCGGGGAGCCTTTGGTCTCTGGCATCTGATGTGCGATTTGTGCCCACTCTTTCCTTGAGCTGTGCCAGCCGTACCAGTTCCTTACTTGGGGGAAGGGGTGTCCTTTAGCTCTGTTGAACTTGGTGAGGGGGTGGGCCTTTGCTGGGCTTTCAACCTTCTCTGCCGCCCGGGTCCCCACTCCTGAGAGCTCCCACTGGGTCATAGACCCACCCCCTAGTTAGCAAGAGTAGGTACAATTGTGCGTTCTGCTGGTGGGCAAGGAGCTGTGGTGTGTGTGTGTGTGCTGCTGATTATGTTTGCTTATGGGGAGGGGGCGGGATGGGCAGAAGTGTGTGCACGGCTCTCCACTATGTGAACTCAAGTATCCTGTGTACAGATACAAATGTGCACGTGTGGATGGTAGTCACTGTGAGTGTGTGGATGTCTTTGACTGCACTGTGTGTGTGCAGGTATGCACATGCCTGATATCTCTATGGGACAGTGAATGTGTGTGTGTTGGGGGGCACTGAGGGTCTCCATGAAGGTGTGCACTGTGTTCGTACATGTGCTGGTTGGGATGGGCTGAGGCAGCCCAGGAGTACGTGCAGGGAGGGGCAGGCCCAGCAGGTGGAGAGGACCCCATGATTCCTTCCTTCCCTCCAGCCCTCTGAGGCTCGTTCAGCCTCCCAGCTCTGTCCTGGGACCAGGCTATTTTGCCAACCCCACAGCCCTAGAGGGGTCTCAACCTTCCCTTCTTCTGAGAGAGGAGTCCAGGTGGCAGGAACAAGAAGGATGTCCTTCCCCATCTACTAATAGTAAAATGCCAACATGTTTCTGTAAACCATATGCAAATGCCCCTTTCAACAACCTGTCTTATGGGACTCATAGATGGAGCCTCATCTGGAGCCTAACGTTCCATACCATCCTTGGTGGCCCAGGCCTCTTCTGGGTCTTCCTGCCTCCAGTCTTGCTCCATCCAGCTCTCCCTACCTCGTAGACCATGGTCCGCAGATGCTAAAGTCTGCCTTGAATCCCCAGTACAACCAAGCTAAAGTCCAGTTCCTTAGCCCTGCTCTCCCCCTGTACCACAGACGGCACCCCTGCCTGGTCCTCAGCTCCCCATCCCACCTACTACCCAGCACTGTCAGGACAGCCTTCTGCCTGCAGCATCCTCTCTGGGCTCTGCTTGTCTTCCCAGACTTCAGTGCCAGGTTTGGAAGCTCCCCAGGTGCCCTCCCACTCTGAGCTCCCACAGCCTTTAAGTTCCCACCCACTCAGTCTGCCCTCTCCTTCCTCAGGTATGAAGTTCTACACCCCCCTCCATCATATCGCCCTCCTCCATCCCCCCCAGCCAGGCTGTGAGCTTCCTGAGAACCTGCTGGTCTCCTCCTCTCCATCTGCTCCTGGCAGGGGACCTAGAACAGAGGCAGGCAGGCAGGGGCTGTTGAGTGGGGCCGGGGTGGGGGGGCTGGAGGATGAAGGAGGGTACCGCAGTGCAAGCACTGTGGGAAGTCCCGCAGGTGGTGAGCAGCTCTGAGTAGGTGCCCGGAAGCTGCTGACGCAGGTGGAGAGCTTTGCTGTCAGGGCCTGCAGTGCACACCACCGCCCCCACCACTTTCTTCACCAAGCACCCAAGCAGAGGTGGGAGAAGAGACTTCACAGAGCATGAAAGATGGGCGGAGGGGACTCCAGGTGGCTGAGACAGAGAAGTTGGAGAGGGACAGGACAAGGGCTGGGGTGATGAAGATGGATCTGGAGAGGGGAAGATGTGGGCAGAGAAGGGGAGGGAAGGGGCAGTGCTATCCCAACTCTGATACTTTCTGCTCTGTGACCTTGGGCAAGTCACTCAAACCTTTCTGGGCCTTCTGTCTGAAAGATGGAAGCTTGACTTACAGGTTGGTGAGAATCACATGCAAGGCAAAGTACCTTGTCACTCCATTCATTCATTCCTTCATTTATCCATCCATTCTCCTGAGTTCTTTAGGCACAACATATGTATTGTAAATGGTGGACTTCTTCCCCTATCCCAGACTTAGGGTTGGCTCAAATTCCAACTCAGAAAGGATGGAGCTGGGAGGCTGAAGTTAATAATACTGATTCTATCATCAGGGCCTGAAAAGCTCCATAGACTGAGAGATGGGGGGCAGGGGGTGTCCAAGGTCACCCCCTGTCCCTCACTATACACCTGGCTTGTGCTATAGATGGGACAGTGGCTGAAAAGTCAGAGATCAGAAAAGTTCCACTTCTTTGGATTAGCCCTTGAAAGCTTCCTGGAGGAGGGGATTTCCCAGCCATCTGCTTGGTCAGAGGATGGACTTGTCATTGAGGCCACAGACTGGAGTGTGTATGTGTTGGTGGGGACAGGTGTGTGCTAGGCATAGGGAGGGCACTCTGGTAGAGACAAGAGGCTAGGGGAGGTCACAGCTGGTTCCCCTCTCCCTCCCCTCCAGGTGCACTGTGGTCAGCTGAGTGACCATGAGGAGTGGAGCCTGCAAGCCGTGGAGAAGCATGTAAGTGGGGGTAGGGGCTGGGGTAGGATGGGGGCTGCTGAAGGCCCTTATCACAACTTAGGGGAAGATGATCCGGCCAGGGAGATGGACAGAGCTGGGTTCCGGGGCCGCACTTTTGGGCTGTGTGACCTTGAGCAAGTCACTTAAGCTCTCTGAGCCTCAGTCTTACATCTGAGAATCAGGATAAGGATAGCACTGGCCTACTTAGGGTACTAGTGATATAAGGCGAGTCAAATACTTTGCCACCTGACATTTGAAAAGACCCTGATACTGGGAACGATTAAAGGCAGGAGGAGAAGGGAACGACAGAGGATGAGATGGTTGGATGGCACCACCAACTCAATGGACATGAGTTTGAGTTAACTCTGGGAGTTGGTGATGGATAGGGAGGCCTTGCATGCTGTGGTCCATGGGGTGGGGAAGAGTCGGACACGACTGAGCGACTCAACTGAACTGAGGAAGGAATATCTACATAATGATACTGAGGCTCTTCCCTGAGATTATGATTTTGTGACTTTAACAAGAACTCAACGACAACGACTCCCCATGGGTTCTAGAGACAGAGAAATCTGACTCTGTTCTTGCCTTGGAAGAGTCTTGGGGCTAGGGGTGGAGACAAACCCAGTACTTATCTGATCACGGACCGAGGGACGCTCCGGGGAAAGAGGGAGCCCACGGGAGTGTGGGGGTGGGGGCTAGGCACCGCAGGCAGAGAGAACGGCTCAAACCAAGGCTAGAGGTCCAAAGGTGGCGAGGGCGATAAAGGTGGGGCGTGTGGCTTGCTGACCGCTCCGCCCGCCCCAGACCCTGGTGGCCCTGAAAAGGGTGCAGACCTTGCAGCAGCGCGAATCTAGCGCGTCCTCGGAAGCGACCCAGAATCCTCCAGAGGAGGCGGCGGGAGACCAGAAGGATGGGGTGGCGTACACAGACCAAGACCGAAAGATCCTGCAGCTTTGCGGTGAGAACCTGGCCGCGGCGGGGAGGGGCGGGGCGCGAACCTGTGAAGGCGGAGCCATGGGTGGGAAGGGCCGTGGGTGGGCGGGGCCTGCGGCTGGGGCGCGGCCGGGGGTTGGCTGGGGCCGCAACTGAAGAGGAGATCCTGAACTGGGTGGGGGGTGGAATTGGAGGGCGCACACCCTTGGGGGAAATCTGTGGGCCCTCTGCCTGACTCCTGCCCCGCCATTGCAGGGGAGCTCTACGACCTGGACGCCTCTTCCCTGCAGCTCAAAGTCCTCCAATATGTGAGTCCCTGTAGCCCTCTATTGTGTTCCTCCCGGGACGGAAGTCCTCTTGAGCCCTCCATCTCAGTACAGATTCAGATGTCCTGCCCCTCCTCTCTTCTCCACCTACCTGCGGAGCCTCAGAGAGGCAGAGGGTGGTGAGTGGGGATCTCCCAGATGCGAGGTCAGCCCCTCGCTGTGTCCCTCCCTCTCAGCTGCAACAGGAGACCCAGGCATCCCGCTGCTGCCTCCTACTGGTATCCGAGGACAATCTCCAGCTCTCCTGTAAGGTGAGGGCCCAGAGCCACTGTGGGGCTGGGCGGGGAACCTGGGTCTCTGAGAGGAAAAACTTTGCCTGTTCTTTAACCAGTTCATGTCGTTCTGCCCATCAGGTCATTGGAGATAAAGTACTGGAGGAAGAGATCAGCTTTCCGGTGAGTCCTGCATCTGTCCTCTGTGTTGGAGTCTGCAGAAGCAGTTAAAGTAGACCAGGCACTCCTGGGAGTGAGACTGGCACTCCCAGTGAGACTGGAATCTACTAGAATCTCTTGGAATCTGATGGAATTTTCTGGACCTTCAGATCTACTTAGAAACGTTATGAGAGATCACAACTTCTCACGATCAGGATCTCTTAGGAGAAATCACTCACAATCTACAGAAAGGTTTACTTGGGGCCAGGTCACTTCTGTTGGAGTATCTCTGGGCTTGGCTCTCTTAGAATCTGTTGGGATCAGTGAGAATCCTTGGATTCTGCTTTTTTCTCTCCTAGTTAGGAAAGACCCTTAAGTCCTCCATAGGGTATTCTGGTCAAGAGCCTACTCCCCCCTCCCCCCACCCCACCCTCACTCCTCAGTGTTGACTCCATCCACGATTTGGACTGACTGAAAAGGTAGTTGAAACTTCCAGACTTGATGAGGAGAGAGGTCTGACATGGCCTGATCTTGGGAAGAGCTGGACTCTGACTGGCTCTCCTCACTCCCCCAGTTGACCACAGGACGCCTGGGCCAAGTGGTGGAAGACAAGAAGTCTATCCAGCTGAAAGACCTCACTTCCGTAAGCCATGGCTTGGCTGGACCAGGGGAGGAGACAAGGGGATAGCCCTCTGCCCAGTCCCCAGGGCCAGGTTTTCTGGGCCTGGGCAACTTAGGAATAGGGGAGACAAGACCCGGGAACTTTTTCCTAGCCTACCCTGTCATAGCACTTCCCACCCTGCCTGAGCCCTTCAGACCCTCCTGTTGCAGAGTGTGATGGAGGGCAGGGGAGGGAAGCATGTTCTTCCTTCCCTGCCCTGACTTGCTTCCCCTCTTGCTTCTCCTTTGCAGGAGGATGTGCAACAGCTGCAAAGCATGTTGGGCTGTGAGGTGCAGGCCATGCTGTGTGTCCCTGTCATCAGCCGGGCCACTGACCAGGTCGTGGCCTTGGCCTGCGCCTTCAACAAGCTCGGAGGAGACTTGTGAGTCTGGGTGGAGGGATGTGGGTCAGGAGATGGAGCTGAGAGGCTGGGCAGGGCTGACTCGGGTAACAGTGTAGGAAGGGTACTGGGCAGGGGGTACTATTCTAGCAGTGGTGGGTTGAATGGTTTATCTGTGCAATAGATTGAGATTATGGGAACAATAGAGCCTTATTGCTGCTCCAGTTGGCTTTGTAAAATCATGCTGAGGTTCAAACAAGTTTCCCTTCTTGTTGCCACTTCCTACAGTTTGGATTCTGCATGTTTTGGAACTGGTCTTCCCCCAACTTGCCATCCCTGTATTAGTATTTCTGCTGGTAACAGAAGGAGGAGGAGCGATGTGCTCTTGGATGGGTGAACTCTCTGGGACCCACAGAGCATCAGTGACATTGTGGACAGTGGCTCCAGGGAATAGGCATGGTGGTTAGGCTGAGCTGAGGCTCTTCAGAGGCATTGATAGGGCAACTGTAAGAATCATGAGAAATAGAAGGGTAGGCAGGACACAGAGACAGATACACAGGCTTGGTCAGGAAGTATGTCTCAAAAACTGAGGTCAGATTTGGGGTATAGAAGTGGTATCACAGATTTCATGTCCTACACCAACTCATTAACTGCTGCCTGAAGCATTGTATTAGTTTAGTGAGAAACAGTGCTGTGATTAGCCACGTCTGTCCTGGGGGCATATTCAGGATGTGAATGCTGCCACACTTGGTCCAGCATGCCCAGCAGTAGGGAGTAGTGGGCAGGTGAGGGGTTGCATTCTGATTCCAGGATGCAGAGGGATGCTGACAAGATACTTGGCCCCTGGGACACAAATTGGCAGGCTGGGTTTGAGGCCTGGGAGCTCCTGCAGGAAGTGGAGACTGGAGATGTTGGGACTAGAGAGGTGTCAGAAGCCCAGGGACAGTGTCTGCAGGGGTGGAGCAGAGATCTGGGAGTCAGGGGTCTGAGTAGCAGGACCTGCCAGCACAGAGGCCTGGGGAAATGAAGACAGGGACAAGGCAGAACTCATTGAGGCAGGGAGGATGGGGGTCTATGTCATGGGGAACTGGTGAGCATTCCAGTGTGGGAGTATTTGTGCCATTCAGTAAGTACACATTGAATAGTGTGTCTGACCCTGGGCTGGCTGGATGGCCTTGGGTAGGCCTTTGGGGAGGGAGAGTGCAGAGTGGGAGGTCCAGCAAGGGTTGTGGCCTCTGGCTGCCGGCCTGGGTTCTGAGATAGTCCTGGACCTGGAGGAGAGGAAATATCAGAAGGGAAAAGAGATGGGGACTGGGTGACAGCTTTGAGGCTCAGGGCAGAGACAAGGTCACCTCTAGGTTCCACATCTTTCAGGGAGTGGGTGCTGAATAATTGCATGAGCCAAGGTGGTGCTCAGCTCAGACCGAGCACTGTAGAGAAGCAGTCTGGAACCCTGAGAACAGGGACTCCAGAATCCCTTCATTGGGGAGTGCGATGAGGCTGGTGGCAGGGGAAGAGGTACATTTGAGACTTCAGCAAACACTTTGCAAACATCTCCCCTGTACCAGACTCTGCATTTGACAGGGGGTGATACTGTCAGGGTTCAAGACTGGCTTCAAGACTCGATGTTTATTTTTAGGGCACAGAGCAGGGACGGTGGGAAAGGTATTCTAGGCAGAGCGAACAGTGTGAGAAAAAGCATGAAGGTGTGAAAGAGCCTGAGGTTTTCTCAGAATGATGAGCATCTTACTGTGGCTGAGGCTGAGACGCCCATAGAAGAGGGGAGAGAGGTGGGTGGGACCAGATGAAGGGGCCTCAAATGCAGTGGGAAGGAAGGTAGGGAGACAGACACAGCGCGGTGGGGATTGGGGTCTAGACCCGAATCCTGGATGGCAAGCATGAGTGGCAAGCTCCCCAGCTGAGAGGAGCACTGCAGGCAGCCCCCAATAGGGGAAGGGTCTTGGCAGGGAAATCTGGGGACTGAGAAATGGTCAGAGTCTCTGAGGAATACTCCATCTCCCCTTGATCCCCATCCAGAGAGGCTTACCCACGTCCACAGCCCAGGTCCCGCCCCAGCCCAAGTCCCACAAAGCTCCCTGCTGACAAATCATTGGGTGGCCTGATTGAATGACTTCCTCAGGATTTCAGGCCAATCTTGTCAGATGCCAGCCAGCTCCATGAATGTGATATAGGCACTGCCCTGCCCACAACCACCTCAGGACTTGTGGAGGCACCAAATTGGGGCCTGCAGGTTCCAGGGAAGGTAGGACAGTGTAGGAGCTGGACGAGACAGGGCGGTGCCACCACCCCTCCCTGAAGTTGGAGGAGAGAGGCAGGAGAACATACAGCCCGCGGTTGGGCGAGTCTCCAGTCTGAGGGGGAAAACAGCCTCAGTCTGGGTAAATCTGAAGTCAGAGGAGGGAGACTGAGAAGCAATAGTCTGAGGAGTAAAACACATTTGGGGCAGAGGAAGATTAGAGCCCACTCCCCAGAAGCCCCCCCCAGTCTGAGGCAGAAGCTGGCCCAAGCCACCAAGGTGGTGAGCGGCCCCAGCAGAGGAGGGTGCGGTGAGCTGGTGGGTTTCTGGGTGGGCTTCCTGAAGGGACGGAAGTGAGGCGGAATGGGGAGAGCAGTCTGTGGTCTGTCCCTCTGCGGTGACCCCCACCACCCCACCCTGGCAGATTCACAGACCAGGACGAGCATGTGATCCAGCACTGCTTCCACTACACCAGCACGGTGCTCACCAGCACCCTGGCCTTCCAGAAGGAGCAGAAGCTCAAGTGTGAGTGCCAGGTGCGTGGCCTGCCTTGACTGCTCTCAGGGACCAATTCCGCCAGCTCTCAGCCCCAGAGAGTCGTCCACAAGGGAAAAGCCCATAGGTTTTAGGACCAGTGGTGGGGAGACCACCTAGGCCCCTGGAAGTCTCTTAAAGAGGGAGGACTGGAGCTCCTCAGGACCGCACCTCTGGCTGCAGGCCCAGTATGTGATCGCCCTCTAGTGTTCTGATTGGGCATCACAACAACATCTGGATGGCTAGAGTCGGAGGGGACCACACATGTGACGCTCAGGTTTCCTGCTTACCCTTCCTGGGGCTAGAACTCCCACTCCTTCCCTTAGAGCCAAATGATACAGTTAGACTCTCCCAGTCTAGAGTTAGAGTCTACAGTTAGACTCTCCCAGTCTAGAGTTAGAGTCTCCCCATCTCTCCCAGACAGGCCAGACTCTCCAGCCTGTCCCGTGAGCCCTAGGGAAAGATTGAGAAGACCCTTGGGCTGACAGAGGCAGGGGGCTAGAGGGTGAACCCCTGCAACCTGATTCCCTGTGATCTCCTTTTTCTTCATTCCAGGCTCTTCTCCAAGTGGCAAAGAACCTCTTCACTCACCTGGGTGAGTACACTGCCCTCCTCCATGCCTGGCTGTGGGGTGGGAGTCGGGGGACTAGTGTTTCAAGGAGGGGAGGCAGGCAGGCTTGGCCTCAGCACTCCAGCCTGGTCTCACCACTGTCCCCCATGCTTCTCCCTCCCGCAGATGACGTCTCCGTGCTGCTCCAGGAGATCATCACAGAGGCCAGAAACCTCAGCAATGCTGAGATGTGAGTGAATCCACCCAGAAGTGGGGACAGAGAGAGAGAGGCCCTGGCCCTCAGTCATCACCTCTCTTTTCCTCCCCTCTTTTTCCCCCTCTGTTGTCATCTTAATTTATTTGGCTTGCACAGCATGTGGATCTTAGTTCCCCAAGCAGGGACTGAACCCCTGCTCCCTACATAGGGAGCATGTTGTCTTAACCACTGAACCACCAGGGACATCCCCTCCACTGCCTTCTTGTGGGACCCACATCTTGCGTGATTTTTTATTTCATTCTTGTGTCCCTCACTAGATTGTAACATCCAATGACAGCAGGGCCGCTGCTTGCTTTGCAGGCCTTGGGTCCTCAGCTCTTAATACAGTGTCTGGTACATGGTAGGTGCTAGCAGAAAAAAAAAAATTATCCGTCTGAACTAATGTCTGGAGTCAGCTAGCCCTGAGGAGAGTCTCAGGCCTCAGAAATCTAGGCTTCACCTCAAGTCCTGAGATTTGAGGGGTGGTTACAGAGGGGTGTCAGGGCCCTGTGGACCAGCGCCATCTCTCCACAGCTGCTCTGTGTTCCTGCTGGATCAGAACGAGCTGGTGGCCAAGGTGTTCGATGGGGGCGTGGTGGAAGATGAGGTGAGGCAGGGCTGCGTGGTCCTGGGGTCCGGGAGTCCACCGGGAAGCAGGCCCTACGTTTGATCATTCACTCTGTGACCGGCCACCAACCCTCCTCTCAACTCCATCCCTGCCCCGGCAGAGCTATGAGATCCGCATCCCCGCTGACCAGGGCATCGCGGGTCACGTGGCGACCACTGGCCAGATCCTGAACATCCCAGACGCTTACGCACATCCGCTTTTCTACCGAGGCGTGGATGACAGCACCGGCTTCCGGACGCGCAACATCCTCTGCTTCCCCATCAAGAATGAGAACCAGGGTGCGGGTTGTGGTGGCTCTGGAAGAGGGCCGGGGCGGGGCCTGAGAAGATGGGGCGGAGCCGAGCAGAAGGTCCTCAAGCCATCTCTACCACCCTAGCATCCCCAGGCCGAAGGGATGGGGTTTCCCAAGCATGTGATGTCCCTTGAGGATACCCTGGGAGGACAGATCGTCGGACACGTCCACTGGCTCATCCTAGCTCCTCTTTGGTCCCCAGAGGTCATCGGTGTGGCCGAGCTGGTGAACAAGATCAATGGACCATGGTTCAGCAAGTTTGATGAGGACCTGGCTACAGCCTTCTCCATCTACTGCGGCATCAGCATTGCACATGTGAGTGGGACAGGGGCAGGCCCATGCAGCACCCTCTGTTCTCCTCTCCACACTGGCTCTCCTTACTCTATCCAGATGGGTTTGTCCCGCCCCTGGGGCTCAGAGCCCTGCTGCTGGGTTGCTGTGCAGTCTTTAGTACCTACTGGTCTCTTCTGGCCTGTTTCCCATCAGAAAATTAGGGATACTATTTCCAATCCTGTCCAGTTAGCCTCCTAGGACTATGGGAGACCTGTTTTATTTCCCCCTTTCCCAAAAGCAACCTCAACCTGAGCCCCTGTTTAGCTTCTTGTGGGGATGTGTTGGGTCTCATTGTCCACAGCTGGCAGCTCTGACCCGGGAATCCAGCCCCTAGATCCCTAACGCTATCCCCCCTCCTTGCTTCTCTTTCTCCATGAGGGGCCTGAGACTCCATCACTGAAGCTGGGGCAGGCTCAGGAGAGGGTGCAAAGTGCTAGATCAAGTGCTAAGAGGCCCTGGGGAGGAGGAGAGGGCAGGTCTGGATGAAAGATGGAGAGGGGTCCCTACTCTGGGCTGGAGCTTGAAGGCTCAGACTGGGCCCGGCCTGGGACAGGAGTTGGGGGAGGTTCTATCTGATCCCTTTGTCCCGGTCCTGGGTATTTCACAGCCACCTTTCTTGAGCCCTATCTTTCCCTCTCTCCCCCACAAGTCCCTCCTGTACAAGAAAGTGAATGAGGCGCAGTATCGCAGCCACCTTGCCAATGAGATGATGATGTACCACATGAAGGTGAGCCTGCACAGAGCTTCTACCCTCTTTCTCAGGGCCCCAGGGACCCTCTAGTCCCCCTGTTCCTCCCCTAGCTCCATGAATCCTCTGGTGCCCAGGATCAGGCTGGGCTTTCTGATCACCCTCTCTTGATAAGAGCAGTGCCTGGCCTTTTGCTCTCCTGCTCTCCTTCGAGGCAGCCACTCTTCAAAGCAATTTCTGGTTCAGCCCCAAAGCGGGCAGCAAGACTCAGCCCAGTGGAGAGCATGGTTCAGCCAGGTGCTCCCCATGTCCAGGGATGATTCCCATCCTGGGAACTGCTGACAGCTGGGGAACCTGCTCAGGGTCCTCCCTCAGCTCCCTTAGGTACAGTGGTCCTGCAGTTCGAGGCAGTCCCATTCCCAGACCCTGTGCAAGACAAGCTGTCTGGAACTTTAGTTCAGAGTATGTGATGGTTATTGTTCACTTGAACATTTCGTCTCCTCTGTGTCCAAACCAAAAGGTCCCAGACTTTGTGGCTGGGGTCAAAACTGTAGCAGGAAGGACTGGCTCTGGGATGGTCCTCCTCAAAGAAGAAATCTTTTGAGTTACTGTCTGTGGAAGGCTGCCATGGTGTCAAGAAGAGGTGTTCTCTGCCTTTAACAAGGAGAGGCGGTTACAGATGAGGGTGGGCCCAGGCACGGAGAACAGTAGTTTGGCTGCAGGATGGCGAGGGGAGGATGGTGTTCTCCCGCCCAGTGACAACCCATGGAAGGCCCAACTGGGGTGCATTCGAGTGGGAGGTCCCCACCACTGTGGGCATTTGAGGTTGAAGACATTGGATGGGGGTAGAGGCTATCTTCTCATGCCCTGGCTGGTCCCCTCCAGGTCTCTGATGATGAATACACCAAACTTCTCCATGATGGGATCCAGCCTGTGGCTGCCATTGACTCCAATTTTGCCAATTTCACCTACACTCCTCGCTCTCTGCCCGAGGATGACACTTCCATGGTGAGCTGGCTCACCCCTCTTGACTATGGAGGATGGACAGCCAGAGATTGAAGTTAGATGTACATAGGAAATTCCTGGCAAGACAGAGTCATCAAGAGATGGAGGGGGGATGCGGTCTGCCAGCATGGGCCCCAGGGCCTGCCGAGGGACTGGACTGGGACCAATGATGGCCTCAGGATTGGCATCTCCCTCACTGTTTTTCTAAGACTTTGTGTGAACTTGGTTCCAAGAGTTCTTAGATCTCCTATTTCTAAGTTCATGGCTCCAAGAATGCTTGGCTGTACCATTTTTTGGTTTTCAAGTTTAGATCTAAAGTTCTAAGGCTCCAAAATTTTGGAGGCTTCAAGAAGGGCCAGGGTAAGGGGAGTGGGGTGCATCTTGGAACTGACAGTCTTTCTGATCCCTCCTTCTGCTCTCTCCAGGCCATCTTGAGCATGCTGCAGGACATGAATTTCATCAACAACTACAAAATTGACTGCCCGACACTGGCCCGGTGTGTACCCCAGCCCTCCCCTCCGTGTGCCGGCAGCCCTGTCTCTGCCTCCCTCTGTCCTCTACTCACATCCATTGCTCCGTGTGCTCTGGGAAGGACCCCTGAGGATGACTAGGGGAGACACAGACTTGTAAGGGTGGGAGGATCCACCAGTGAGAAGCAATTCACAGACACTGGAACCTTGAGGAAAGAGAAGGAATTGGGCAGGACAGAGCCTGGAGGGCTTGCTGGAAGAGGAGAGCCTGAGGCCCCTGTGCTGCCCTCTCCCCACCCCTAGGTTCTGTTTGATGGTGAAGAAGGGCTACCGGGATCCCCCCTATCACAACTGGATGCACGCCTTTTCTGTCTCCCACTTCTGCTACCTGCTCTACAAGAACCTGGAGCTCACCAACTACCTCGAGTGAGTGGCTGCCCTTGCCCCCATCTGGCAGCTGCTGGGGTCCCCTTCCTGGGGACAGAACCACACCTCCTGTGTGGCAGACTTTCCACGCACTGCCTCACGGAATCCTAACAGCCCAGTGCGAAAGGTACAAGGCCTCTTTCCAAGAAGGGGACCCAGGTTCCTGAGCCCCTGTGCAGGTGGTTCCCGGACATGTGCAGTCAAGAGCTCAGTCACTGACCACAGAGCAGTTCCCCTTCTCATGGCCATCTCCTCCAGCCGGCCCTCCTGTGGGGAGGGAGCTGTGCTCACCTCCTTGTCCTCTGTCTCCTCCCAACCAGGGACATGGAGATCTTTGCCTTGTTTATTTCCTGCATGTGTCACGACCTGGACCACAGAGGCACAAACAACTCCTTCCAGGTGGCCTCGGTAAGACCCTGTCCTCCTCACAGTGGGCACCCTCCCCGGGGTGTCTGGGAGCCTCACCCCTCCAGCCTGAGGGGTGGTGGGAGCTCGTGAGACCAGGAGCCAGTTGAGAGACAGGAGGAGGCTGTCCCAGGCTATGGGAGATGCGGGAGTGCTGAGGGGGTGGGAGGAGTTGGGCTGTTCTGAGCCTAATATGCTTCTGGATGTCAGGAGTGATGGAGTTTTCTTTGGTTTTTCCAGAAATCTGTGCTGGCCGCACTCTACAGCTCGGAAGGCTCTGTCATGGAGGTACCACCATTCTGCCCAGTATCCCCATCCCCATTGTCCCCTTAAGGCCAATGACTTATTAATACGAAACTAGACTGTGGCCTGGCTCCTCCCCATGCCAAGCCCTGCTTTCCACCCAGACAGGGAGAGCTGCAGTGCCCCCAGGGCACGTCTGACTCTTGTTCCCAATGAGCTTGGAAGGGTACCCGTGCGGCTGGGGGTGCCAGTCAGGCTGCAGGTTCTGCCCAAGCCCAGGTTTGCCCAGGGAGGCCTTGTAGTTAACCTGTTTCTCTTTGCATGTCTAAGGACGCCCTGTGAAACCCTCTCCGCTCCCAGCCTGGCGTGGGCTCCTTGTCCCGTCATGCTCAGTTTAGCCTGAGACTGTTTGATTTGTGTCTGCCCACCCCCAGTGGGAGCTGGTGGAGGCAGAAACAAAATCAGAGGCACCTCTGAGTTCCCTGCATCTGGCACAGGGCTTGGCATGAGTGGGAACCCAACTTTCAAGGTCACCTTGCCCCACCCTGCCCCCCACAACACCCCTCTGGAGCTGCTCCTGCTTGCACGCCCCCAGAGACAAGGGGCTCACTTCCTCCTGGGAGGCCTGGTGACAGCCTGGCTCCTGCTCTCCACGCCCTGGGCTGAGTCGGCTTCTCCTCTGAGTGACAGCCCTTCAGCGTCAGAAGACAGGGGTCTTGCCCTCGCCTCATCACTGCCCTTCCCTGTCAGCACACAAATGTTTCTTGCATGAATTAGTGCCGAAGACTCCAAGGGATCATTTCAGAATCATTCCAGCTTGAGAGGCCCTCAGAGCTCACCTTGTCGTGTCTGTCTGACTGACAGCGGAGGAATCTGAGGCTCAGACGTGGCCAGGGACTTGCCCAGGGTCACATGGAGGGTTGAAGCAGAGCCCAGAAAGGGAACTGGCCCCCCACCCCCGACTCCCCAGTTCTGCCTGCTCTGCTCAGTTTGGGGGCCAGGGCTGGGCTGGGCTTGCTTCCTCCCTGGGGGTCAGTGAGGAGGAGCCCCCCACCCCAGCTGGGCCCCTATCACACCTGTCCCCACAGAGGCACCACTTCGCTCAGGCCATTGCCATCCTCAACACCCACGGCTGCAACATCTTTGACCACTTCTCCCGGAAGGTGATGGGGCTGGGGGTGGGGGGCAGGGAGCGGGAGCTGGGAGCTGGCCTGAGATGGGAGATGAGGTGGAACCGAGGGGTGGAGGTTCGTGAGGTTTAGGGGAGGAGGGGTTGGGGTGCCTGGGCCTTGACCCTGTATCCCCACCCCCACCCAGGACTATCAGCGTATGCTGGACCTGATGCGGGACATCATCTTGGCCACAGACCTGGCCCACCACCTCCGCATCTTCAAGGACCTCCAAAAGATGGCTGAAGGTGCCTGCCTCTAGCCTGGGTCTCGAGATTGGGGAGGGACCACCAACAGGGGGACTTGCCTGGAGAGCATTCCCAGGGTTCAGACCCATCCCTTCCAACATCAGCCCACCAGGCAGACCCAGCTCTGCATCCCTGGCTCCCATCCAGAGTGCTGAATTCCCTGCGCCACTTTGGGATGGGCCCTGGGGCCTTGCCCTCAGGGACCCAGGATGCTGGGTCCCTCTCCTTGACCCTGTTCTCTCCCCAACAGTGGGCTATGATCGAACCAACAAGCAGCACCACAGTCTCCTTCTCTGCCTCCTTATGACCTCCTGTGACCTCTCCGACCAGACCAAGGGCTGGAAGACCACGAGGAAGATTGCGGTAAGTGCCACTCCTTCTTGGGAAGGCGCAGGCTGTACACCCTGCCTAGCTCTGTGGCTCCTGCAGCCTGCACGCCCTCCCAGTGCTGAGCTGAGCCTGTGGGGGAGACAGAAGCCTAGACCACCTCAGGTGACAGTGGACAGATTCAGAGAGGGGCATGGACTCACTGAGGGGTCACCCAGCAAACCAGTGGGTGGCTGGTGGAAGGTGGGCCAGAACCCAGCCCCCGTCCTCCTCCCAGGCCAGGGATGGTGAGGACAGGTCCTGAGGTCCCAGTGCCGCAGTTTGCCCCCTTGGGAATGGGCTATGGAGGAGTGTGGGCGGGTGGATCGCATTCACAGGCGGTAATGAGAGTGTTGACCTTTCAGGAGCTGATCTACAAAGAGTTCTTCTCCCAGGGAGACTTGGTATGTGGGGTGTGACCTCAGGGTGCCCAGGTTGGGGGAGGGTTCCTAGCCTGGGCCTAGGAGGGGCTGGGTTGGCCTGATCCAGATGTTTCTGGAGCATGGAGTGGGCCAGACAGGCCTGACAACTTGATGCCTGCAGGAGAAGGCCATGGGCAACAGGCCGATGGAGATGATGGACCGTGAGAAGGCCTACATCCCCGAGCTGCAGATCAGCTTCATGGAGCACATCGCAATGCCCATCTACAAGTGAGTGAGCTCAGGGGGCCTGCTGGAGACGCTGCCCAGGGATGGTGTGGGAGTGGGACGGGGCTCGCTGTGGCCATCACAGCAGACACAAGCGCTGCGCTGGTCTGGCTCACTCCACCTCATCTACTCCTTGTTTCTGAGCACAGCCGTCTCTTGCTTTGCCCCTGAATGGGCCATTGGCTTCATCCTTGGTCCTTTATGGAAAGAGATGGTCAAGCTCTCCTTGAGCTTCCAATCTTATGCCTCATGCTCTTGTGGAAGTTCTACCTGTGGTCCAGCCCTAATGTTTCTTGCTGCTTACAGTCTGACTTCTGACCTCTAAACCTGCTCCCATCCACCCCCAGGCTGCTGCAAGACCTATTCCCCAAGGCGGCAGAGTTGTACGAACGTGTGGCCTCTAATCGTGAGCACTGGACCAAGGTGTCACACAAGTTCACCATCCGAGGCCTCCCGAGCAACAACTCACTGGACTTCCTGGATGAGGAGTATGAGGTGCCTGACCTGGATGGCACTAGGGCTCCTATCAATGGCTGTTGCAGCCTTGATGCCGAGTGAGTCCCTCCTGGGACCCCTCCCTACCCAGGCCTCCTCCCAAAACCCTCCATGGGCCTGGCCACACGCCCTGGGACCAGAGCCAGAGGTCCTGGATTCTAGGCCAGGACTTCCCACGTGACCCCAGGCGAGGTCTGACCTTCCTGGGCCTCAGCTTTCTCATCTGTATAATGGAAGACTTCCAGCCTCACTGAGACTTTGTCATTTGTCCTCTTGAGAGCACAGGGGTAACCAGTGAGCAGTGGGCCCTGCTCTGCACCTCTGACCGCACCTTGGCAAGTCCTCCCCCCCCGCCCCCCCATCAGGCTACTCCTTCTCTGAGGCAGCCGGATGGTTTCTTCTGGGCCCCATTCCTGCCCTACCAGATCTGTGCCCTTTCCTCTGGGGCACCCTCACTGCCTCCCAGGATCCTCAGGCAAGAACGTGAGACATCTGAATGGGTAAAGGGTGGGTCTTAGAGACATTTATCATCCTGGCTGGAGGACTATAAATAGCCATGGTGGCCCTGAGGACTGCCTTCGTACTTGTGGTGGAGACTGGGACCTGGGGAGATAGGGGTCCCAGGAGGAAGCTGCCAGGGGGCCAGCGCAGTGCTCTGGGGAGAGGGGGCTCAGGAAGAGAGCAGGATAAGAACAGCGAGAAGGAAGGATCCCTGGACTGGGAGGCAGGCCCAGCATGGGTCAGCCATGCTTCCTCCTGGCTGTGTGACCCTGGGCAAGTCCCTTCCCCTCTTCCCCTCTCTGTGAAACAGGAGGGTGAGACAATCCATCCCCTAAGACCCCTTTTAGATCCAAGTTCCCATAGTTCTGTGGAGTCCCAGGAGAGGCCACCGAGGGTCTCTGGCCCCCTTGGGCACAGAGCTGACACTGAATCCCTCAGTGGCCCCCTGAGTATACCCCCTTAGCCGGAGCCCCTTCCCTGATCCTGCAGCCAGAGGGGGACCTGGCCTCAGCCTGGCAGGGCCTCTCTCCTCTTCAAGGCCATATCCACCCGTGCCCCAGGGCTTGGGAGACCCCCTAGGGCCGGGCCTCTGGGGTCATCCTGGCCACTGGCTTCTCCTTTCTCTGTTTTGTTCTGTATGTGTTGTGGGGTGGGGGGAGGGGGGCCACCTGCCTTACCTATTCTGAGTTGCCTTTAGAGAGATGCGTTTTTTCTAGGACTCTGTGCAACTGTTGTATATGGTCCCGTGGGCTGACCGCTTTGTACATGAGAATAAATCTATTTCTTTCTACCAACCCTCCCCCACGGGGCTGTCTGCAGACTTTGTGCATGAGGTTGGTGGTGGTGGTGGGGAAACAGCATGGGGGAAGCAAATGCCTTTAAGAACTCCCAGGCTACTGGAACTCCCATCCCTGCTGCCTATGCCCTCTTCTGGGGGAGTGCTGGACCTGTCGGGGTACCCCCAGACCAGTCCTGTGCCACACACTGGGTGCTGAGGTAGAGATGGCACATACAGAGGCCTGAGCATGAGGCAGTCATTTGTGGACTGGAAATGGAGAAATGAGAGACTGAAGCAATCAAAGAGGCTGCCTGGTGGAGGTGACCTGCCACTCCTTCTAGACCCTCTGTCTGCTGGTCTACCTTAGTCATGCATGCCCTTACAGCCAAGGCCTGAGCCTCTGAACCCCCTCTCCTAACCACAGGGATACTTGTCTGTGTCCCTGTAAATCCAGCCAAACAGGTAGCCCCGAGTCCGACTGTGTATCAAATACAGCCCTGGGTTGTGTCTGTGGGGTTGATCCCCTGCTCTCCTGGCTGTGAGAGTGTTTGCTTCTCCACAGACAGAGGGGCAGACTCCAGACTGGTGACCAGGAGGAAGCTCTGATTGGCAGTCTCCAGACCCCACGCCCACCTTGCCTTGAACCCGCCCATCTTCTCTCCTTCATTTCTCCCAGATCAGTAAAGGTTGGCATGTTAAGGGGCTGGGCACTAGGATCTCCTTTCCTGGTGGGGGAGGGTTGGGAGGCGATGGACTGAGCCATCCTGTGTTTGCCCACAATGGCCTCAGGGTATCAGCTTTGCCGGTTGACACCTCAGGGTGTCCTGGCCATAGAGCTTGTCTGCCTCTCATGCCTGGCAGTTTGTTCTGGTTTGGAGTCTGTTTCTCTGGGCTGAACAGTCCCAGGACTTCTAGCCTGCCCTTGGGGCTGTGAGGTCCAGGCCCCTGCCCTGCTCAGCCCCTGCTTTGGGCTCCCCAAGTCTGTCCTCTCACAACACAGATCTCAGGCCGGTCAGTGGGCCCCCAGGTGGGGGTGAGTCATTTGCTGGCTCCAGGCGGACAGAAGAGGATTACTCTAATTGTGCCCAGCTGACACCAGTGTTGGTGTGGGCTAACACAGGTGCCTATGACCCTGGACCCTGAGTGTGTGTGTGTGTGTGTCCTCTTCCACAGGCCTTTGGGCAAAGTGGAAGCACAACCTAGGTACCCACTCCTGAGCCTTCCTCCCCTTCCCCCTGAGGCTGCTCTCCCTCGACATTTAATTCTGTTCAAGGCCCAAGCTGTGACACATCCCTCCTTGCCTCCAAATCAAACAACTCAGATATTTTCTCCTGCACTGCAGGACCCTATGCTAAGGCCCAGAGCTAAATTCATCCTCGACCCTGGTCTGGAGGGTCTAACAGCCTGGCAGGGGAGACACAGGCCATGATACCTATGGCCCCAAGCAGAGGCCTGAGAAAACCACAGCGAGGTCTGGAAGATGAGCAGGGGTTTTCCCGCGGGCAAAGGGGGCAAGGCACTCCTGGGAAAAGGAACCGCTCCTACAAACGCTGCTGCTCGGAGAAGGAGAGTGGCTGACACATGAGAATGGAGAGAACTAAGCTCAGATCAGGGAGGGCCATGAATGCCAGACTGGAGTTTGGCTTGACTTTGTGGGCAAGAGGGAATGGGGGCTCAGGCGTGCATTTTAGAAGGTCCTGCAGGAAGGTGAAGCAAGGACTGCAGGAGAGCGGTTGGGAGGGGATCACCCTGGTGGGCTCCCGTCTATGGGCTCGCACAGAGTCGGACACGACTGAAGCCACTTAGCAGCAGCAGCAGCATCCTAAAGTGGATGCTAAATGGCCTAGGCTGGGTGAAGGAGAAGGAGGTCAAGACGCTTTGGACTCACAGAACTTGTGCTTGATTGGATGGGGGCGGAGGCCGGATTGGCAAGTGCCCTGGAAAAGGAACCTGCTCTTGACAGCCCTGGGCGGCTGCTCAGGCGTCACCCTCCCGGGCCACCAGGTGTTGGGTTGAGCCTCGGGCAGGAGGTGAGTCCCCGGGGAAGATGGGCGGGGCAGCTGTTTGGGGGCTGCCAGGGGTGGGGGCCGGAGGAGGGGCGGGAGGAGGAACCTGCTTCTGCAGAACCTGCGGGGCACCCCTCACCCGGTTGGAGAATACAAGCCTAGGCCCCCCAGGACTTCTGATAACTGCCCTGCCCTCCCAACTTAATGGTTTCATTTTACAGGAAACTCCATGATTCTGGGCGTAGACACTATTGTCTCATTCTGCAGACTAGAGAGGTGAAGTCCAGGAGGTTAAGTAATCAGCCAAGGTTGGGATGTGAGCCTGACTCCTCTTCAAGGGCTCTGTCTCTGGGATAGAGGAAGGAGATTCAGGAGCTCAGGGTCTCCGTCTGCCTTCTCAGGACTGTGGCGGGTAGGAGTGGTGAGCAAGTGGACTGGGGCCCCAGAGAACGGTTTGGGATCAGCGCTGTGTGCCTGTGTTGCGGGGGCGGGTGGGGCACGAGAAAAGGCGTGGAAAGGCTGATGGCGTGTGGCGCAGCCTACGGCCACCAGGTGGCGCCGAACCCCCGCTGGCCTCACCTCCCCGGAGGTCTGAGAAGGGCACGTGGCAGGTGTGTGATGGGGGCTCACCTCACTCCTGTCCACGCTCTCACGGGGGTGATGAGTTCTCTGGAGGCCTTCAGGGTACAGGAGGGTATGTCGTGTGAGTGAAATCTGCTTATAGATGGCACAGCCAGATTGTTCTCTGAGGGCGCACTAGGATGGGTCCCTACCAGATGGGAAGTACACCCTCAGTTTGAAATTGGCGGGGTAGACCCGAGAAAGAAGGTGTTGCTACTCCCTGACAAGATGGCTGCCATCCTCCATTCCTAAATCAACCCTGGAGAAACCACAGGACTGAGTAGGAAGCGGGAAGCATGGAATTCTGGGAACTATCAAAAACTGGGGTGCAGTGGGGTGGGAGTTGGGGAGAGGTAAAAGTGAGGTGCTGGGTTGGCAGAAAGCACTTGCCTCAGGCCTGTTGCCTTGGATAGTCAATCATTGTCTGTCCCCTCGCTTCTGCTCAAACTGCTGGGGCTTCTTCATCTTCTCTTGGCAGTAGCTGGAGGAAAAGAACAATCTCTTGATTGTGGGGCTCTCCCAAGGATGGACAGGATTACTGTCCCTTTTGTGGGCAAGAGAAACTGAGGCCGGAAGCTCAGCTGATGGGAGCCCCCCTCAGAGTTAAACCAGCTTAGCTCCCCAGGGTCAGATGAGGAAACTGGGACCAGGAAACGGCGGGGACCTCGAACTCCACACAGATCCAGAGGTAGCGTAGGGACGGGCGCCTGCTCCCACTTCCTGGCCCAGGGCTCCCCACCACCTTTCCCAGGGTTGGCAGTCTTTGCTTCTTCAGGTTCCACCTAGAACTCACCTTTCAGACCAGACCTGGAGAGCTGGTCTGTGTCTCCCACATCACTGCCCCCGCCTCGGCCTTGTGCTGGGGACAGGGTGGGGAGGGGACGGTGTGGGTTAGAATCGCTGACTCTCTTTTCTCTTCACATCTGCCCCCTGAACCATTCCTCTGGCTCTCAGCTGAGACTTCCCGGGCGGTGTGTGCCTGCTGGGTGCATGTGGTTTCTCTCTTCAGTTAGACAGGAAGCCTGGTAAGGGCAGGAACAGGTCTGCCTCAGCTTTAGTGTCCCACATCAATCCTCAGTGTAGGCGTCCCAGGTGGCACAGTGGTAAAGAATCTGCCTGTCAATGCAGGAGACTCAAGAGATGTGGGTTCCCTCCCTGGGTTGGGAAGACCCCTGAATTAGGAAATAGCAACCCACTAAGGTATCCTTGGCTGGGAAATTCCATGGACAGAGGAGCCGGGCCGTCTACAGTCCATGGGATCACAAAGACCGGACATGACTGAGGGACTGAGTACACACAGGAGCTCAAAACAGGTGTGCTGAGTGATAGATAGTGGCAGTCAGGATTCCAATGCATGTATTAATCAAAACTCAGCTGAACAATGAGGGAGGCCCTCTGAAATTCTCTAGAATTATCTCTCTGCATATCTTTCATCTCTGGTACTCCACCCTGTAAACTCTTGCCAAACCAGCCTCTTCAGACTCATAGCTCCATCTCCTTAACTTAAGGGAACTTCCAGGGTTCATCCTGCCTGCATGATGGCCTCTCCAGGCAGTGTGGGCAGTGATAGTGTTTACATGTGTCTTCTGCCCCTTAGGATTCCAGTCATTACCTGATAACCAATGCCTTGAAAACCTTTCTTTCATACATTTTGTCCAGTTTTGTTGTTATTTCAGGTAGGAAGCTAAATCTAGTCTTTATTAGTCCATCTTTGATGAGAGTGTAAGTCTGTTTTATAACTTTCATTGCAGTGTAGTACATACACAATGTAGGAATGTTGACAGACATCATTGTTATTATTGGCAGTACCACATGGCATGTGGAATCTTAGTTTCCTGCCCAAGAATCAAACCCGGGCCCCCTGTATTGGAAGCTCTGAGTATTAACCACTGGACCACCAGGGAAGTCTTTTGACAGACATTTGGATTTGAATGTCTTGGCAATTAGAAACACTGATCCTGGGCTTCCCTGGTGGCTCAGTGGTTAAGAATCTGCCTGCCAATGCAGAGGAGACAGGGTCGATCCCTGGTCCAGGAAGATTCAACATGCAGCAGGGCAGCTGAGCCCATGTGCTGCAGCTACTGAGCGCAGGTTCTAGGGCCTGAGAGCCGCAATGCCTGAGCCGGCAAGCCCTAGAGCCTGTGCTCCACGACGACAGAAGCCACCGCAGTGAGAAACCTGCACACTGCAACTAGAGAAAGCCTGCCCACTGCAAGGATGACCCAGTGCAGACAAAATAAATAATTAAATTTAAAAAGAAAAAGGAATCCCATGACTATTCTTTTTTTTTTTTCATTTATTTTTATTAGTTGGAGGCTAATTACTTTACAATATTGTAGTGGTTTTTGCCATACATTGACATGAATCAGCCATGGATTTACATGTGTTCCCCATCCTGAACCCACCTCCCTCCTCAGACTATTCCTGTATATGGGTATATATTGAGTATTCCATTGTATGACTATCTTCATCTACCTTTATTGTTAATATATAGCTTCTAGCTCACAACCGAGACCATTCCTTTCTATGTGAAAACATTCTATTTCCTTTAGAGTAGGTCTGCTGAGATGAATTCTCCTGGTTTTTATTAGTTTAACAATGTCTTCATTTTTCCTTTATTCTTGGAGGTTTTTTGTTTGTTTGTTTGTTTGTTTCTTGGCCTTGCGGTGCAGTTTGTCGGATTGTAGTTCCCTGACCAGGGATTGAATCCACACCCTCAGCAGTGAACATGTGGAGTTCTAACCACTAGATAGCCAGGGAATTCCCTTGAAGGATGTTTTTGAAGATATTGAATTCTAGGTTAGGTAGTATTTTCTTTTAGCACTTTGAAGATAACGTTCTGTTCTCTTCCTGACTTTCGCTGTTGCTGACAGTGTTACAGCTGACAAATCAGCTATCAGTCTTATTGTGTCTTTGAGAGTAATGCATCTCTTTCTCTGGCTGCTTTTAGATTTTATCTTTGTTTTTGTTTTTCAGCAGTTTTACTGCAATGTGCTTAGGTATGGTTTTCTCTATATTTAGTCTACTTGAGATTCATAATGTGTCTTGAATCCGTGATGATTTTTCCTTGCTTCAGTTCAATCCTCATCAAGTGTAGATAAGTCGTTTCTCATAATTCAATGCATGCTAAGAACGTTCTAGAAAATTTTACTGAAATCCTGGAATAAAAAGAAAGAATGATGCAGCAGTGGGGAAAATATTTTTTTTGGGGGGGGGATATTTTTAATCAACCACTAGATTCTTGTCCTTAGGCTTCAAATTCACACTCCTCATCAGGACAGAAGGGTGGCCAGTGGTGGTCTCTCTCCTTAGCTCCTGATCTATTACCAAGGATATGTTCTGACCAACATCCCTACCTGGAATCAAGACTTTACCACCATTTGTCTGGTGACAGATGAGAAGGAAAAACTTCTTTTTCTCTCTAAATTTTGCCTCTCAGTCAGCACATTAAAAAAAAAATTTTTTTTTTTTTGGCAGTGCCACTCAGCATGTGGGATCTAGATCCCCGACCAGGGATGGAACCCATGCCCCCTCCATTGGAACTGTGGAGTCTTAACCACTGGACCACCAGATGTCCCAATACTAACATTTTAATACAGAACAGTTTAGTATCTCATTGTTTAGGACTTCTGCAAATCAGAATAGGAGTTTGGATTTACCACTGAAGGTAGTCCCTCCATGATAGTAAGTATATTCCTAACAGATGAGTTCTAGCCCAACAGAATAAAGAAGGACCAGTGGGCAGCCAGCGTTCCCCTGCCCTGGCAGGTTTCTTACTCCTTGCTTTGACCATTAGGCTTCAAGTGCACCTGTATGAGGAGGTAGGGAAGCTTCAGGGAGCAACCTTCACACTTATGTCTGTGTCTACTGGCTCATCTGCACCTGGGCAAAGCCTGTATGTGTTGACCCAGCTCACTGGTCCATATATCTTCCCAGAATATAAACATCCAGTTGCCCAATCCCTTCTAGATAGCTTTCCTGTGTTATAGAGACTGGAAAACTAAAGTAACATTTCCCACACTCCACATAGATCTCACCTGTAACCTGGGTCCTATATGAAGGTGTTCCCAATGAGATGTGGAGGTGAAAGGAAGTTATGGGCATTCATGGCTGCATACAGGTAGATAAGATCAGCTGGAAAGCATCTGTGATGCGGTTGTCTAGGTGTTTGAGGCACATCTGTGGAGGAGTTTTTAACAGCTAGCACCTCGTGTAGGTGCCAAGAAACAGATGGCAAGATGGTGATATTTTCACTAGAAAATTCCCCTGATATGGATGGGCATTTTGGCTGGCTGTGTTGGCACTGACTTTTAATGCTGTGTAGCGTTGAACCTGATTCTCTTCTTCTGCTTAATCCTGTATGGTTTATGGTATAGACAACTAAGAACCTCAGCCAATGGTTCTTGAAGCACTGATTCCATTGGTTGTGATCATCCATCTTCCCCAATAAAAAGTGAGCTCTCTGAGGGGAGTGACTAGTACCTAACACACAGCCTAAGACAGAGTAGGCACTCAGCAAAATTTATTGATGACTTAAGTGAAATGTTGTTTAGTCACTAAGTCATGTCTGACTCTTTTGCAACCCCATGGACTGTAGCCTGCCAGGCTTCTCTGTCCATGGAATTTTCCAGGCAAGGATACTGGAATGAGTTGCCATTTCCTACTCCAGGGGATCTTCCTGACCCAGGGATCGAATCCAGGCATTCTGCAATTAGCAGGTGGATTCTTTACCACTGAGCCACCCAGGAAATGTTAGGCATTAAAAATCCAACCTGAGAGACTGCATCCTCTAATCGGTCTGGGGCTGACCTGCATATCTTGAGGGGTATCTCAGTAGTGATCACGGGCATGTAAGAGTTACCACATTCAACTGAAGAATATAGTCTTCTCAGTAAAACCATGCTGGCATGACGAACAGTCAGACTTCCCATAAAAGGAGATCATGTTCATAGTGGAATCAGGCTTGCGTGACCAGCACTGAACATCAATCAAAACAAACTGACTTCTACAACACCAGCAGGCTCCAGGATGCAAAACAATATTCACTAAGCGTAAGCATACAGAAGTCAGACAGAGAAAAATAACTGAATTTATATTATATCATCATCAAATCAATTTAAAACTATCACCAATGGAAAATTTCCTCCTAAAGAAATGTCACCACAAACTGTACTTTGTTTTCATCTCTTTGGGAGACCTGTGACTTCTTAGCCCTAGGTCTTCTTAACAGTCAAACCCAGGCCCCTAGTTTTATGTACTTTCTATCTCTTAACAACTCTTCTAAGTGGCTGGGTGGGTTTCCCTGGACCCTCTCAGCGACTGGCAGATGTTCTACCAAGGGGAGCAAGGGAAGTACCACCAAGGGTAGAGCACGGTGGTACAGGACGTGGTATCTGGCATCAGGCAGACCTGAACCAAGTCTCCACCCTGTCAGTTCCCTCCTGTGAGATTGTGTGAGGCACTTACCTTCCCTGAGTCTCAATGACCTCATTTATAAAACAGGAAGAGGAGTAAACCTTCCTGAGGCTGTTGTGAGGATTAACTGAGAAAGAAGACAGGAAAGTCTTTGGCCACTGTTAAAGCTGCCAGCTATGAGACTGCAGGGCTCTATCAGGGTGCATTTCTGGGAATGAAGAGCATGAATTCATCTTTGACAAAAGCTGAGAAGTCAGACACCTCTTATCCTTCTCCATCAGAGGGCAGACAGTATGAAAACCACAATCACAGAAAACTAACTAATCTGATCACATGGACCACAGCATTGTCTAACCCAATGAAACTATAAGCCATGCTGTGTGGGGCCACCCAAGATGGATGGGTCATGGTGGAGAGTTGACCAAACGTGCTGTACTGGAGAAGGGAATGGCAAACCACTTCAGTATTTTCGCCTTGAGAACCCCATGAACAGTGTGAAAAGGCAAAAAGATAGGACACTGAAAGATGAACTCCCCAGGTTGGTAGATGCCCAATATGCTACTGGAGATCAGTGGAGAAATAACTCCAGAAAGAATGAAGAGATGGAGCCAAAGCAAAAACAGCACCCAGCTGTGAAAGTGACTGGTGATGGAAGAAAAGTCCAATGCTGTAAAGAGCGATATTGCATAGGAATCTGGAATGTTAGGTCCATGAATCAAGGCAAATTGGAAGTGGTCAAACAGGAGATGGAAAGAGTGAACATCGACATTTTAAGAATCAGCAAACTAAAATGGACTGGAATGGGTGAATTTAACTCAGATGACCATTATATCTACTACTGTGGGCAAGAATCCCTTAGAAGAAATGGAGTAGCCATCATAGTCAACAAAAGAGTCCAAAATGCAGACTTGGATGCAATCTCAAAAATGAAAAATCAAAAATCTCTGTTCATTTCCAAGGTAAACCATTCAATATCACAGTAATCCAAGTCTATACCCCAACCAGTAATACTGAAGAAGCTGAAGTTGAACAGTTCTGTGAAGACCTACAAGAACTTCTAGGACTAACACTAAAAAAAGATGTCCTTTTCATTAGAGGGGACTGGAATGCAAAAGTAGGAAGTCAAGAGCTACCTGGAATAACAGGGAAATTTGGCCTTGGAGTACAAAACAAAGCAGGTCAAAGGCTAACGGAGTTTTGCCAAGAGAACGCACTGGTCATAGCAAACACCCTCTTCCAACAACACAAGAGAAGACTCTACATATGGACATCACCAGATGGTCAATACCAAAATCAGATTGATTATATTCTTTGCAGCCAAAGATGGAGAAGCTCTATACAGTTAGCAAAATCAAGACCAGGAGCTGACTGTGGCTCAGATCAGGAACTCCTTATTGCCAAATTTAGACTTAAATTGAAAAAAGTAGGGAAAACCACTAGATCATTCAGGTATGATGTAAATCAAATCCCTTATGATTATACAGTGGAAGTGACAAATAGATTCAAGGGATTAGATCTGATAGAGTGCTTGAAGAACTATGGATGGAGGTTTGTGACATTGTACAGGAGGCATTGATCAAGACCATCCCCAAGAAAAAGAAATGCAAAAAGGTTGTCTGACAAGGCCTTACAAATAGCTGAGACAAGAAAAGATGCAAAAGGCAAAGGAGAAAAGGAAAGATATGCTCATTTGAATGGAGAGTTCCAAAGAATAGCAAGGAGAGATAAGAAAACGTTCCTCAGTGATCAATGCATGAAATAGAGGAAAATAATAGGATAGCAAAGACTAGAGATCTCTTCAAGAAAATTAGAGATACCAAGGGGACATTTCATGCAAAGATGGACACAATAAAGGACAGAAATGGTATGGACCTAACAGAAGCAGACGACATTAAGAGGTGGCAAGAATACACAGAAGAACTATACAAAAAAGATCTTCATGACCCAGATAACCACGATGGTGTGATCACTCACCTAAAGCCAGATAATCTGGAATGTGAAGCCAAGTAGGCCTTAGGAAGCATCAGTACGAACAAAGCTAGTGGAGGTGATGGAATTCCAGTTGAACTATTTTCAAATCCTAAAAGATGACGCTCTGAAAGTGCTGCATTCAATATTCCAGCAAGTCTGGAAAACTCAGCAGTGGCCACAGGCCTGGAAAAGATCAGTTTTCATTCCAGTCCCAAAGAAAGGCAATGCTGAAGAATGTTCAGACTACTGTACTATTGTGTTCATCTCACATACTAGCAAAGTAATGCTCAAAATTCTCCAAGCCAGGCTTCAATAGTACATGAACCATGAACTTCCAGATATTCGAGATGGTTTAGAAAAGGCAGAGAAACCAGAGATCAAATTGCCAACATCTGTTGGATCATCAAAAAAGCAAAAGAGTTCCAGAAAAAATCTGCTTCTGTTTTATTGACTATGCCAAAGTCTTTAACTATGTGGATCATAGCGAACTGTGGAAAATTCTCAAAGAGATGGGAAAACCAGACTACATGACCTGCCTCCTGAGAAATCTGTATGCAAGTCAAGAAGCAACAGTTAGAACTGGACATGGAACAACAGACTGGTTCCAAATAGGGAAAGGAGTATGCCAAGGCTGTATATTGCCATGCAGAGTGTACATGTACTTATATGCAGAGTACATCATGAGAAATGCTGGGCTGGAAGAAGCACAAGCTGAAATCAGGATTGCTGGGAGAAATATCAATAGCCTCAGATATGCAGAAGATACCACCCTTATGGCAGAAAACAAAAAACTAAGGAGCCTCTTGATGAAAGTGAAAGAGGAGAGTGAAAAAGTTGGCTTAAAATTCAACATTCAGAAAACGAAGATCATGGCATCCAGTCCCATCACTTCATGGCAAATAGATGGGGAAACAATGGAAACAGTGACAGACTTTATTTTGGGGGGCTCCAATATCACTGCAGATGGTGATTGCAGCCATGAAATTAAAAGACCCTTGCTCCTTGGAAGAAAAGCTATGACCAACCTAGACAGCATATTAAAAAGCAGAGACATTACTTTGCCAACAAAGGTTGGTCTAGTCAAAGCTATGGTTTTTCCAGTAGTCATGTATGGATGTGAGAGTTGGACTATAAAGAAAACCAAGTGCCGAAGCATTGATGCTTTTGAACTGTGGTGTTGGAGAAGACTCTTGAAAGTCCCTTGGACTGCGAGGAGATTCAACCAGTCAATCGTAAAGGAAATCAGTCCTGAATATTCATTGGAAGGACTGATGCTGAAGCTGAAATTCCAACACTGGCCATCTGATGTAAAAAACTGACTCATTTGAAAAGACCCTGACGCTGGGAAAGATTGAAGAGAGGAGAAGGGGACAACAAAAGATGAGCTGGTTGGATGGCATCACCAACTCAATGGACATGAGTTTGAGTAAGCTTCAGGAGTTGGTGATGGACAGGGAAGCCTGGTGTGCTGCAGTCCATGGGGTTGCAAAGAGTTGGACACGACTGAGTGACTGAAGTGATCTGAACTGAGCAGTCAGGGGAATGGTCCCAGGAAGAAGGCTTCGGCCTCAGATCCAGAAGGGCAGGTTCAAAGAGTTTGAAAGAGGTGGGACTTCCCTAGTGTTCCAGTGGTTAAGACTCCACCCTCCCAATGCAGGGGGCCCAGATTCCTTGGTTAGGGAACTAGATCCTGCATACTGCAACTAAGATCCTGTGTGTTGGTGCAGTCCAATTTAAAAAAAGGAGTTTGAAAGAGGTAACTGTGGCTTTCTGGGTTAGTATAATGAATTGTGTCCCCCCAAATATATATTCGAATCCCAACCCTCAGTACTTGTGAATATGATCTTATTTGGAGAGGGGGCCTTTGCAGATGAGATTAAGTTAGGATGAGGTTCCTATGAGAAGACAGAAATTGGACAAAGGGACACACAGGAGAAAGGCCACGTGAAGACAGAGGCAGAGACTGTAGTGATGCTGCCATAGCTGAGCAACATCAAGGATTGCCAGCAACCACAGAAGCCAGGAGAGAGACAAGGGAAGTCCACCCCTAGAGCCTCTAGAGAGAGCAAGGTCCTGCCAACACTGTGTTTTCCAACTTCTAGCTTCTAGAATCATGAGAGAATACATTTCTGTTGTTTGAAGCCTCCCCGTTTATGGTATTTCGTTGTGGCCCAAGGAAAAGATCCAATGGGTGAAGCAGGGGGCGCGGTATCTCAGCTCACAGGGACAGGTGGGCTGGAGGGAGGAGGGGACAGAGCTGACCATCATTTCCCAGCTTTTGTGTCTTGGGGCCACCTGACAGGACCCCAAATCACTGAAGACCATCTGGGACATACACACAAAAGCCTGACCGTCTTGCCTCAAAGTGGGACAGCTCTTCAGTACAGCCCATGATTTATGCTCCAGACCCTGTCTTCTCTGCCAGGCTGAGGCTTGGGTCCCTTTAGATCACATCTGTCCTCAGTTCTTCCTCCTCTCCTGTCCTGCTTGCCTCCCTCACTTATGGCCGTTTCTGATAAGCACTCCCATCCCTGTAAGCCATGTGTTCACCATCACTCAGCGTGTTCGGTACACACTTGCCCAGGCCTGTGCTGGCTGCTAGGGGTCAGGGGATACAGAAAATTTAAGACAAGGCCCTTCTCTAAGGGATCTCACAGTAACGTGGGTGAAACATTAATTTGTTGATTAATCAACTAATTAATTAAACAAGCACACATTTGTTGACAACAGACTATGTGCCATCCCTGGCTGGGCATTGGAAAGGCTGCAGAGAGAGTAACAGAACCAGACCACAAGCTTGTAGAGGGCTAGTCGATCCAACTGAGTTAGGCTGGGGCCTGGGACCCTTTACTGGAGTGCTTGCACCTGGATAAAGTTCTCCTTGAGCAACAGAATACAAAGAAAATATAAGGGGCTAAAAGTAACTACAAGCATGTGCAGTTGGGGCAATTAGGAACAACAAGCTACAAAAAGGCCACAAACCAGCTGCCAGCTGGGAGGTGCCAGGAGCTAAAGCAGGAACTACACCTGCACACAGCACCACCAAGAGGGTGGGCAGACCACCTAAAAGTCACTCCTCTGGCCCACACCTGAGCCTGCCCCTACCCTCACCCCATTTAAGGAACAGGCCTTCACTCCTTGGAGAGCGAGCAAGAACACCTGTTACTTAATTTTGATACATTGTGCTGTAGCACAGGTCCCAACCAAGCCTTGCTTGAATTCTTTGTCTGGCCTCTCATCAATTCTACTGATTAAGGAGTCCAAGGACCTGATTTGTTAACAAATTTACAAGCAAATATAGACCTGTAAGAGTGTCAGCTGGGCCATTAAGGAAAAGTAGATGCTGCTCTGAAGGGAGGTGTGGGGTAGGATTTGACCTAGTCATGGTGGTCAGTGGGGTCTTAACAAAAAGAAGGAGGCTGGGCTAAGACCTCAGGTGAGTAACAGTTAACTAGCCACAGCGGGGAGGGAGCAGTGTGAGCGGAGATCCCATGGCTAGAGGAAACACACAAGAAGGGGAGACTTTAACAAGGCCAGTGGAGATGGTGGCTGGGGGATTATGAGAGGGAAGGGGATCATATGTAAGACCAGGTGAGGGAGGCAGGCAGAGGCCATGCTGTGTCAGGGAGTTTGGGCTTTGTCCCCAGTGAATGAGCATTAACGGCTTTCAGTAGGCAGGTGACCTGGTGGGGAAATGGAGACACCCACTCTGGCTGCAGCATGGGAAAACACCCAGAGGATAGCTTCAGTGCAGAACAGGGAGGGAGCTCTTATAGCAGTTCAGGTGAGAATGTGACATCAACAGAGGATGGACAGAAAAGCATAGATCTGAGAGACAGCCTTGGAGATGGGTTGGATATGATGTGTGGGATGGAGAGAGATGGATTGATGGTGACTTCTTCTAATGGCAACCCACTCCAGTATTCTTGCCTGGAAAATCCCATGGACTGAGGATCCTGGTAGGCTACAGTATATGGGGTTGCAAAGAGTCGGACATGACTGAGCGACTTCACTTCACTTCTACTCTTCTGGTTGTGCAAATGGATAGATTGTGGTGCCATTTGCTGGGAGAAGGATCTCTGCAAGAGGACTGGATTTGAAGAAGAAAATCCTAAATTCAGGAAAAAGTTCTTTGTAAACCTCTATGGTTGAGGGATGTCAGCTGTTACCATTTACTTAATAAAAAAAATATTTAATGTTCTTGCTGTATGCTGGGCCCTGTGCCAGGTGCTGGAGATTAAAGGGAAGGAAATTAGCATTTGGTGCACAACTCTACCAGGCGGTGGGGTGGAGAGATTAAGATGGCCATCAGGTTAGACAGATTTGGCTTCGAGACCTGGCTGTAAGCTTTATCAGTTGTATGACCTTGGGCAAATCACTTAAACTCTTTGGTGACTCGGAAACCTCTGTAAAATGGGATTTATGTCCCTATCTCCTAGAAAGTTGTATGGATGTGGTGACAACACATGTAATGCTTTTAGCACAGTGCTTGACATACAATAAGTGCTTAATGAAAAGATGCTATTATTGGTTCTCTGTGTAAGGCACTGTCATCTTGTCATTCTGTCTAATCCTTCCTACAGCATCACGAGGAGGGAATTATCAGTATAAGGAAGTCGGTTTCATCTTTCCACACTCAGGAAAGCTGGCTTCCTCTCTTGTCTCAGGGTGTAAATCCTGATTAGTCCAGACTAATCCTGTGAGTCCATTCCCCTAACCAATCATTGATTTAGGCAGTCATAGCGTCCATTTCGCCCCAGGTGTGAACTCCCTTCAAGTTGCCCTGGAATTCCTGGTTTTAGTACTGTTAGTGCTGATTCCCAGG
Source organism: Muntiacus reevesi (assembly GCF_963930625.1). Lineage (NCBI taxonomy): Eukaryota > Metazoa > Chordata > Mammalia > Artiodactyla > Cervidae > Muntiacus > Muntiacus reevesi. The sequence goes on from NC_089257.1 coordinate 39,194,519, forward strand.
AATCACATCAGTCCTGGGCAGACTGGGTTGGTTGGTCACCCTGCTTGGCCACTGAGACCTGAGGAGGAGACGTCTCCAGGTATGGGGGTGGGGTGGAGGAGGGGTGCGGGCAGAGGGAGGGAGAGAGAGAGGTGGGGCATCTGGAAAACTTTCTATTTGCTAAGAATCAATGTTAAAGGCATTGTGGGAGGACACGCCCTTCTTCGCTGGGTGTCTTTATTTCTATGTGCTATGCTTGGGGTTGCTGTGGTCATCCTGTGACCACGAGAGGAGATAAGCAATATGCTGAAGGTGGCAGGGAGAAGACGTGGAAAACACCTGGGTCCTTGAGGATGCTGCTGGGCTGGAAATGCTTAGCTCAAGAGTTGTTGCTATGAGAGTGATAAACTACAATGTCCACTGATATCTGTCACTTGCAGCCAAAATCATCCTGGTGCAAAATACTACCCAGATGAAAAGAGGCAGACCTGAGAATGAGCCGATCTCTTTCCTGGTGATTTCCTATCTTACTAAATACTAGGACAGGGATAAGACATAATCTGGGAACAATTCCGTTTGCCTAGGACAATGTTTCTGAAGTATGTGGCTTCCGTGAGATGCTCTTTGCACAAGAATTCCCTGGTCAAATCAGTTTGGAAGACTGGCATACTGCATTCTTACCAATACATATTATAAGTGTAAAGTGTGAGTCATTCAGTCAGGTCTGACTCTTTGTGACCCCATGGACTGTAGCCTGCCAGGCTCCTCTGTCCATGGGATTCTCCAGGCAAGAATACTCCTACCTACTAATTTTGAGAAACTCAGAGTTTCTCAAAATCATTTAAATGTGAGATTTTTAGTTTCTTTTTGTTTTTGTGAAACTCTATTGATCTCTCCCAGATGTTCCACAGACCATCTTTTACCTCTTTTACCTCACCATTTCCCAAAGATGCTGTCTGGAGCATCTGACCTCCTCTGGATAGGTCCATACAGGCCTTAATTTGCCTGTTGTCTGATGTGGTTGTCCACGGTGCCCTCTTTCTTGCTTCACTGTGTCCCAGTTTGGGATGATCAACTATGTGATCACTCAGCTCTGGAGGAGTAGGAGGGCTTCCCAGGGAGAGGAGGAAGTGAGGGGCTCCTTAGGTTGAGGGAGGGATCACTGCTTTTCCCTGGGGAGCAAAATGGTGTGGCCAAACATAGCCCGTCAGGAGGAATGAGGGGGTATGAAGATGAGCTTGGGCACATGATATGCATGTGATGTAGAAAGGGAGGTGAGCAAAAAAACTAAAAAGCAAAAACAAAAAAATGAGACTTCCCAGTGGTTGGGACTCCATACTTCCAAAGCAGGGGGCAGGGAACAGATGCCATGTGACAGGGTCAAAAACCCAAATCAAACAAACAAAACTCCAGAAAGGGAGGTGGTGGTGAGGGTGCAGGGTGATTTGCTTGGTTGGAAGAAAAGAATTGCACATTAATGTATGGTATTGTACATTTTGGCATGGACCATTCCAGATTTCAGTGTATGGTCAGGTCTGTTCTTCATGGTGTATCTTTATAATAAATAAGATAGTTCTGGCAAGAAAAGAAAGAGAAAGGAATGGCAGAGGCTTGCAGGCTGCAGCAACACGGGGGAGGTCTGGGCACAGAGGCCCCACAGAAGCTCCCATGGGGTGTCCTCCCTGGCCAGTATTTCCTCCAGGAAGCAGGGTTGCCAGATGAGTCACTTGGGCCAAGGAACCAGATGTGTAACCAATCTGGGAAGGCAGAGGCCTAAAAAAAGAGACTGAGTTTGTTCAGCCTGCCCCTCCAGCCCTGAGTTTTCCTTCTGTCACCTGCCTACCTCATTGGAACAGAAACTCTCTGGGCTCAGGTACTGTATGGTGCAGCTCACAGGCAATTCCATAGCACCCGAGACTGTTCCTCATCCATGGTAAAGGATCAGTGTGCCTGGTCGCTCAGTCGTGTCCAGCTCTTTGTGACCCCATGATCTGTAGCCCGCCAGGCTCCTCTGTCCATGGGGATTCTCCAGGCAAGAATACTGGAGTGGGTTGCTGTGCCCTCCTCCAGGGGATCTTCCCAACCTAGGATGGAAGCCAGGTCTCCCGCATTGCAGGTGGATTCTTCACTGACTATCAGGGAAGCCCAAGAATACTGGAGTGGGTAGCCTGTTCCTTCTCCGGGGATCTTCCAGACCCAGGAATTGAACCAGGGTCTTCTGCTTTGCAAGCGAATTCTTTACCAGCTGAGCTACCAGGGAAGCCCAAAGTCTCAATAAATACATGTTAAATAAATAAATCTGAGAGGGAGAAAAGCATCTTCCTAAACCCCTTGTATGGAGAACCAGAAGGCCTGGGGTGGGGTGGGGGGCAGGGAGCAGGGGGCCTTGTCATCAGGTTTCCCCTACAGCATCCTCACTCCTGGCAGCACAGGTCACGGACAGGCTAATGATGTCACCAAATCCCACTGATCTTCTGAGGTTCAAGGCCCTCAGCCTCCAGGAAACCTTCCCCTTCCAAGCCACTTCCCCTTCACTAAGCCTCCTCTCCTCTGAGCTTTATAAAGATCTGGCTCTTGACTACATGCTGTTCAGTGTGGTATTTCATCACTGCCTCCCACTTGACTGTAAACACTTTAAGAACAGAGGCTACATCTCTTGTTTCCAAGACTCCCCCACAGAACCAGGAGCTGAACTGAAAAACAACCACCCTCTGCGTTCCTTAGTTGATAGGTTTATCTTTAACACTGGTTCCAGCACCACCTTGACTCAGAGCTCTCTTCAGGCAGTTAGTTCCTGCTGCTCTGTGTATTCTGTCTCAGTTAGGACTGTTTTCCTGCTCTACCACAGAACACCCAACAAGCCATGTCTTAAGCAATCAGATTACTTAATTATCTCTCATGTGGAGAGGTCTGGAGGCAGGCAGTCCAAGGCTGGGGCCAGCGCTTCTAAGATGCCATCAAAAGCTCAGACTCATGGCGGCTTTTCACTCCATCCCTCATAATGGGCTGGCTGGTTGCCTCATGGTGCAAGGTGGTTGACCAACTCTCAGGCTTCACCACTATATTCTCAGCAAGAAGATGGGTGGTAGAAGTGAAGCCAGCTCATGTGTACTTTTGATCAGAAAAGCAAAAACTTTCCCAGAAGCCTCTAGTAGACTTTTGGTTTACCATATTAGCCATGCTAAATATAAAGGAGCCTGAGAAAACAATTGAGGTTTTCCAGCCTCTATAGTTAACGAGACAAAGGAAAAGTGGTTTGAGGATGAGTGTTACATTAACCATAAACAGTGATTGCTATTCACTCTATAGAAAAAAGAGAAGAAAAAAATCATCAGATTTGTCATTCTCGCAGACTGGCCATTCTGAACTCTCCCCACACCAAGCAGAGTGCTATTTAGATTTGTTTGTTCCCAGAGAGACACTCTGTTCTTGATTATAAATAAACATAAAAGGCACAGCCCATGCCCTTCAGGGTCACAGAGGCAGGATAGGGAGGATGTGGGGGGGATGTGAAGGGCTGGCAGAGATAAAGCAGTCATCTCTATGATGTGTGTTCCATGATTTGGGATGAGGAGAATCTACCTTCTGCTCAGGGATTGTCAGGGAAGGCTGCCCAGAAGTCATGACCTATGAGGGTGAAATGGCAAGAAAATATATGAGAATGGGACTAGAGAGAATATTCCTGATAGAAGAAAGTGCATGGACAAAGTCACACGGTGTTGGGAGGAGAGCATACATAGCACATGTGAAGAGTCTGTTTTGCTGGAATATAAGGTGCCTGCAGGAGAGAGTTTTTGTTGGTGGGGCCAGGTCATGAAAGGCATGAAGTCCAGCTTGGTGCCTGGGTATATGGTGCTATTTTCTTTTATTTTTTAAAAAAATATTTATTTATTTATTTGGCTGCACCAGATCTTAGTTGCGGCATATGGGATCTTTAGTTGTGACATTTGAACTCTTAGTTAGGGCCTGTGGGATTTTAGTTTGCCGAGCAGGGATTGAACCCAAGTCCCTTGTGTTGGGAACTTGGAGTCTTAGCAACTGGACCACCAGAGGAGTCATGATGGTGCCATTTTCTGAGGTAGGAATCACTGAACTTAGGTTGGTAATGTTGACTCCGGGGATCTCAAGCTGTTCTTACTCTACCTGACTTCTCAGGATAATCTCACCTGCTGCCTTGACTTTGGTTCCCATCTTCTGTCTCCTAAATCTATATACCCTGTTCAGATCGCTCTTTATATTCCCAGCCTGCATATCCAGTGCAGCTTTTGCTACATGACAACCGTGTCCCAAATTTAGTAGCTTAAAACTAGAACTGCTTATTTAGTTCCTAAATCTGTAGGTTGGCAATTTACTTGGGCTCAGAAGTTAATGTCTCCCTGAAAGACTTAAAGGATACAGAGGTGATAGCTCCCATTATAGCCCCCATTGAATCTGCCTGTATTAAGTATCTGCAAAAACCATTTGGATCATGCTAGATCATGTTAGATCTGTCCATGTGCTCTTTTCAGTCCCCATTAGTAAGGAGAACCAAGAGCATTTCTGGTATATATGGGAAGAGCAGTCATATTCATGGTCATGCCTTGAGATGATGGTAACTCTCCTGCTCTCTGTCACAGTGTAGACTACAAAGACCTCATCGTCTTGACCTTCTGTAGAACATCACTTTGGTCTACTATGTTGATGACATCACGTTACTTGGACCTGGTAAACAGAAATATGGTGTTACTCTGAATATCCTAATAAGGCACATACATGGGACTTCCCTGGTGGTCCTCTGGCTGAGACTCCATGTTCCCAGTTCAGGGGGCCTGGGTTTAACCCCTGGCTGGGAAACTAGATCCCACATGGGGCAACTAAGAGTCCACATGCTGCAATTAAGACCCAGTGCAGCCAAATAAAGAAATATATTTTTTAAAAGCCACATATATGCCAGAGGATAAGGAGATAAAGTATACAAAGATTTAGGAGCCTGCTACATAGGTAAAGGTTTTAGGGCATCTAGGTCTGAGGCATGCTGGGATGTTCCTTCTGAGGTAAAGAACAGGTTATTTCACCTTATACTCCTCATTGCCAAGCAAGGTACACATCTTTGATGGGTCCTTTGGATTTGGGAAATATATGCTACATTAAGAATACTGTGCCAATTTATTTAGCAGTCAGGGGTCTAACAATTTCAAGTGAGGCCCAGAGGAAGAGAGGCCTCTGCCTTAGGACCAGACTGCAGGACAAGATGCTCTGCCACTTGGCTGTAGGGTTAGAGATGTCCTGTGAGACAGGGATGCTGGGCAGAGTCTCTGGCAAGCCCCGATAGGAGATGCATGGCACAGTTCTCTAGGCCATGCCTTTTGCATCAAGGAACTATTCCTTCAAAAAGCAACTCCTGGGCTTCAGTAGACACTGACCAGGGGACAGGCACCACGTGATTGTGAGACAAGTGGGACCTATCACGAGCCTGGTATCGTTAGGTCCATCAAGTCACAATAAGGTCAGGCAGGCACCATAGTGAACCGTGGTGGACCCATGGTAGAAATGGTACATTCAGGCCTGAGGAAGTTCAACGGGCACAAATGAGTCACACAAGCATGTGGCTCAGAGGTGGCCTGTGTCACGGATTCTGTTGTACTGATGTCTATCCTGTAGCTCACACTTATGGTCTTGTGAGGACTTCCCTATGACCGGATGATGGAGGAAGAACATCTCTTGGCCTGCTTCATGTATGGATCAGCTCACTGGTGGGATGGTGTGAGCTGCAAGTGAACTGCAGCCACACTAAAAGCCCTAGGCAGTGGTGGCCTTAAAATGCGGTATAGAAGCAAAGTCCTCCTGGTGAGCAGAGCTCTGAGCAGGAATTTCAGTTGTGAGCATTTGATGGAGTGAGAAGTGGCCGAAGATGGAGATATATGCTTCTGAGCAGCAGTGAATCACTGGCTGGCTGGTCAGGGGCCTGAAAGAAGCACTGCAGGAAGATGAGGGAAGAGGCATACAGAGGGGCTGATGGGGTGGGTACCAATGTGAAGATGTTTACGTCTCACATCCGTGTTCACTAGGAAGCATCTTCCTTATAGGATGCACTTGGTGGCCCGGTGGACAGGATGACTTCCCTGGCGGATGGTGGGCAGCCTCTGCCTTTAGCTGCCCCAGTGCTAGAGCAATGAACCCCTGAGTGGAGCAGTCACTGCGGCAGGGATGGGGGCTCTGCACTGGCCCAATAGAGTGGGTCTGCCGCTCACCGCTCACCGAGGCCTTTCGACCTGCTGCCTCTGCCGATTATCTAACTTGCCACCCACAGAGTCCCCAGTGCGGCTCCATCCCTCAAGAAGCTTAAGCAAGCTGATTGCATCAGATCCTTTCTAATCTGGAGGGGGAGTGATTCTTCCTCATGGAGACTTAAACTAGTTGTGGGTATGGGTTTGCCTTCCCAGCCTACAGTCTCTGCCAGCACCAACACAGGACTGCCTGATTTCCTGACAAAGCATTCTGCCTCACTGCCTCACCCTAACTGCCTCACCTAATGTCTCACCCCATTTTATGATGGAGAAGGTGTGTCAAGGGGCACATTCCCATGGGATCCACTGGGTCTCCTAAGGAATGTTTCATCCTGAAAGTACCTGGTCTGAAAGTCTTAGTGAGGATACTAGCCTAGGGGTGACTCCTTGTGGGGTCGAGTGCTGGCCTGGAGGTTGTACAATGTGGATTGAACCAATGACTGTTAAGTGATGCTCTCTCCATCAAGAAACTAAGGGTAGAAGGAGAAGTGGCCCCTCTTACCATCATTTCCAGCAACTCACTTGCAGTCATTTTGCACTGTATTCCTACAACTCTCCGATCTGCTGGAAAGAAGACCCTGTTCCCAGGGAGGGTGAGCTCGTCACCAAGGGCACAGGATGGTTCCATGGAGCCTGAGGCTCTCACTGCCACCTGATCACTTTTGGATCTCTATACCAGTGGTGCAGAAGGCAAAATGGGTTTGTGATGGGAGCAGGGTGTAATCAACCCTGATTTTCATGAAGAGAAAGGGCTGCTGGAGCTTGGTGGGACAGAAAGGAAGGCATTCAGAGCTCAGATTCCCTAGGACACATTACTTGAGCGCTCAGTAGTAACCCTGCCTGGGCAACTGAGACACCCTGGGCCTGACAAAGGCAAGGCCACCAAGGGCTCAGATCCCTCAGGGACAAAGTTCTGGGTCATCTGCCTGGCAAGCAGCCTGACGGTGAGGGAAATTTAGTACAGGCTGCACCAGGGAGAAATGGTAAGTATCAGAAATGCAAATTCACACCACAGCAAGAGACCATTTTTTCACCCTGCAGATGAGAATAAACCCCACAGTTGGACAACAATTTCTCTTGATGAGGCTGTGAGGAAAAGACACACTCATACATTACTAAGGGCAGCAGAAAAAGCTTCGACCCCTCTGGAGGGGACATGGCAACACCGGGCAGAATGACACGTGCATTTACCCATTTCTAGGAATCCATCCCAAATACACACTGGCAAAGACCTGAATTGACATTGGCACAAGATTACTCACTGCCACACTATTTGTTTTTGCAAAGGACCCAGAGGAGCATCATCAAGAGGGCTGTGCTTTGTGGCAGCTGTTGGGAAGGGCTGGAATCCAGACAAAATGCTGGGTGATTTATTTGTTTCTAACAAATGTGTACTGAGGGCCTGCTCTGCGCTCGGTAGCTTACATATGTCACTCCATTTAAACCCAACGATCTTTCATACTTTCTGGAAACAAATTTATAGCTGCAGCCTCTAACACAGAAATTCTAAGAATATGTCATGAAAACATAAGCAAAAATGGCAACCATTTTTTTATGCATAAAGATGTCTACTGCGGTATTATTTTTCAGAGTTGCTTTTTACATTTTATCAAAGCTATGTCGGCACATGGTTTAAAAGCAAAATAAAAAGCCAAACTATACAAAAGAGCTTATAACAGTATCAGCAGTCCCCAGCTCTTCATCTTCCTGATCCAGCCTGACCTCTGGAGGCAGCCCCTTTGAATCATTTCTGATTTTCTATTTTTTTTTTTTTTTTCTATCTTTTGAGAGGTTCCTTCTATATCTTTAAATAATGTGTATGTTTGTGTGACTCTACTTTTAGCAAGTTTAGATAGTATGTATTGGCTTTCTTTTATAGATTACATTAGGGCTTGTTCAAGAGCAAACACTATTTTTTATTCTCTTTAGAGCCCCAGGACCTGGCCTTAAGACTGGCAGGGAATGAGTATTAAATAAATATTTGTTAAATAAAGGAATAACCTGGGTAGTCAAGGGGTTGAGGCCGGGGCTGAGAGGAAGGCTTTAGAAGCAGAGAGAAAAACATGGGGGAAAGGACAGAGGCCCCTTCTTCCTGACTAATAGGACCTGGTTCTAGTTCAGGGTGGCTATGTTCCAGCTAAGATTGCTCACCTCCCATACTCCCTTGCAGAAAGTAGAGACCACACTTGAGTACAGCTTCTGGGAAAGGTTTCCAAGGGAAATCTGAGATAGTTGGTGTTTCATAGGCTCCTTCTTGCTCTTCCTTAGTTTTACTTCCTGGAACAAGGATGTGATTTCTGGAGGCTTGGCAGCCATCTTGCAATCACATTCTAAAGATGGAAGGCCAAAGCAGTAGAAGGAGCTGAATTTTGGGGGACACTATTCAGTTTTTGACAGCAGCCTGGACTACCTGTCTCTGGACTTTCTGTTATCTGAGACAAATAGTGCTTCTATTTGTTCAAGATCATATTGTTGGTTTTTCTGTTGCCTAATGCTTCATGCACTCTTAAGAGAGAGAGATGGAAAACAGCCAAAACTTGATGGTTGTTGATTATATCAAGGGGATTCTGAAAATTTTAGGTAATAAAAAGTTTAAAAAAATGATGGAAAAAAAATACATATAAATCATCCTTGTATTTATGATTTTCAAAAGTCTGTGATTTTTTTTTTTTTTGGTTTCGCCACACGGCTTGCATGGGATCTTAGTTCCCTGACCAGGGACTGAATCCTGGGCCTACTGCTGCGAAGGCGCAGAGTCCTAACCACTGGACCGCCAGGGAATTTGAAAAGTCTATGATTTGATTGGTTGCCTTAATGTTTTATTGGAGAAGGAAATGGCAATCCACTCCAGTACTTTTGATGGGAAATCCCATGGACGGAGGAGCATGGTAGCCTACAGTCCATGGAGTTGCAGAGTTGGACACGACTGAGCGACTTCACTTAATGTTTTATACTGGTGATGACATTTAAATTGTCATCTCCGTTTTGGAGGCTCCAACAATTACCTGTGAATTCTCTCTTTTTCACCAGAAGGGGTTCATGGGCATGGCCTCTTCCTCAATATTATACATGAGGTAAAATAAAACCACTCTGCAGAACTTCTTAATTAAACAAAGAGTCTGAGAGTTTTATCTCATTTAAATTAATAAACTCTGAGAAGCTAAGAGCAGGGCTTGGTGACCCCATGCAGAGCTCAAATGAGTCAACCAAAGGGAAGCAAAATTAATCATCACATATTGGACTCTTGTGCTCCACCTCACACCCTGTCAGTCCAATTTTGACTCCAGCTAAATTCCTGCTGCAACCAGATCTGTGTAGGCATCACCCAGCCTGCTGGGCCTCAGCTGCATTTTATTTCTCTCCCTTTCTGCTCAGGGTTTCTTTGAAGCCGCAATGGGAAATGCCTTTGGGAACTCACAGGCCCTTGTGCATATGATCCCTGAATGTGGGTGGAATTAACACTCCAAGAGGTAGTGCTTACCTAGTGAGGGGTGAGAAGTGGCAGATAAATGCTCCCCAGTTCTGAGATGGTCTTAAAAGATCCAGTGGGATCAAACCAACTCATCAGCTCAGCTTTGTACTGGTTTCCCTCCTCTGGGACTAGTTCTCCATTTCCTATAGTGACCAACTTGTCCCAGTGTGCTGGGAATTTCTTGATTTTAGCAGTAAAATTTTCCCGTCTCCCGGAACCCCTTAAACAGGGGGTTTGAGCAAACAGGCATGGTTGGTTACTCTACTAGTTCCTCACTCCTGTATCCTGGGATCACCTCCCAAATAAATCCTCTCAAATGCTTTGTTTTCAAAGGGAACCCAGGCAATGACAACCCATTTGGGTCTGCTTGGCATACATGCCTGTCTCTGAGATCTCTTTCCTTTCTTCTTTCTTTCTTTTTTTTTTGGAATAAGTATCAAATCCCTTTATTTTCTTTCAAGCAGCTTAATTTCAGCAGTGACTATCCCATGCCTCAATTCTCAGAGCGCCCCCATCCCTAACCAAACAGGCCTTCTCCTAGCACCAAGGTTTTGGGAGGGCTCCTCATCCCCTAGTCCTTCCCCTGATTCCCTAGCATGTACAAAAGCTGTGAGTCACCAGACTACACTTGTTGCCATGGAGATACACATCATCCCAGTCTACCCATCCCTTCAGGTCTGGGGCTGCTGCTTCCACTCCACCCATGGAGGCTGGGGGATCAGGTGAGCAGGGGTGAGCCCCTTGCTGTGCTCCTCAACCCACTTGGTCTGGGTCCTGCCAGGGAGTAGGGTGCTGCTTCCCGATTCTCTGGGACCTGTTCTAACTGGTTCAAAACAAGGACATCAGGTTGCGGCTGTCTGAGAACATCTATGGAGCATTGGGAAGTGAAAAAGTGCATTTTCTGTTTCCTGCTGTTGTGGATTATTGTCTTGTGGCTTTCACCAGATGTTCACAGGTATGATCCAGAGAATACAGGTGAACTCATCTGTCAGTCTGTGGCAGTCAGAGTAGACGGAAGGGCTCTGGTGCCTGTGTCTCTTGGAATGAATGTTTCTGGTTTCTAGGTTAGAATTTTATCTGTTTCGAAGCTGGAGTGACTTCTTTCTGTTCGAATTAAGGCATGGCTAAGTGAATTTTCCCTGGAGGCTCCAAGAGGCAAAACTCGGGAATAGAGTAGGTTGTTCTCCCCGAGAAACAAGGAACTACGGCCCCCTAGAGGATAAACTTGTATACGATGGTTCAGGGAAGTTTGGGACAGCAGTTTTTCTGAATTTGTAGACAGTTTCTTAGGGGTTGGACTATAAAGAAAGCTGAGCACCGAAGAATTGATGCTTTTGAACTGTGGTGTTGGAGAAGACTCTTGAGAGTCTCTTGGACTGCAAGGAGATCCAACCAGTCAATCATAAAGGAAATCAGTCCTGAATATTCATTGGAAGGACTGATACTGAAGTTGAAACTCGAATACTTTGGCCACCTGATGCGAAGAACTGACTCATTGGAAAAGACCCTGATGCTGGGAAATATTGAAGGTGGGAGGAGAAGGGGATGACAGAAGATGAGATGGTTGGCTGGCATCACCGATGCAATGGACTTGAGTTTGAATAAGCTCCGGGAGTTGGTGATGGACAGGGAGGCCCGGCGTGCTGCAGTCCACGGGGTCCCAAAGAGTCGTACACGACTGAGCGACTGAACTGAACTCTCCTCCTTAGAAGGAAAAAATGCCATTGCTTAATCTTTAGGTTGTACAGTAATTTAATAACTTCTTCTGTTGTTTCAGTGAAAGATGGTTCTACTTGTAAAAGCCCAGCTGCGTTGTGTTTGAACTGGTATGAGATGAAGGATTGGGAGTGGGGAATCCAAGGGCTGGAACCCCAATAGATAGTTCAGTTTGGTTGTTTCTGGAGGACTGGTCTTGTCATTTCACAGATGACCCAATAATAAGTTTAATATCAACAGTATTTCTGAATGAATTAGGCCCCCTCTGTAGATTTGTAGAAAATAGTTCTGTAATATCTCTCAACCTCCACTGAGGTTATAATAGTTAATACAAATTAACTATTTGTATTGGTTTCAAGAGATCCCTGAGTGCATATTTAAGAATAAAATAAAGGTATTCAAATGTCTGGGGTGCGATTAAGGCCTCAAGCCACACCTCCATTAATTTAAACGTGCTAGCTCTTTATGAAAAGCCCTCTAGGCTGAAAGAAAAATAAAAGAAAACCTTCCAAACTGCAGAACACCGTGTTTACAAAGAGGCTGTAAATTGCACTCTGTAATTTATGTTAATACATGTAAATAAATTAATTAGTCTTCAAAAGAATGAGTCTTGTAACAGTTTTTAAGTTAGACAAATGACTTCCAATTGAAAAAAATGAATCTACTCAACTGAGTATTAAGACCTTTGGGTAAAAGGTAAATTTTATATTCTCCAAGAATTAAAACAGAATATGTGTAAATAACCTTGGAAAATGAACTAGGTTATTAATACAACTTCAAACACTATTCCTGTTTTCAAACCTAAGCCTTTTCTTCAAAATGTTTTTGGGTGGGAACCAGGAAAATCTAACTTTGGTTTAACGGCTTCGTGGTTCCTGCTGAGTTACAAAATAAATATGCAGATCAGGATCAGTGATATGCAAATTCACACCAGGCCAAAAATGGGTAGATACAAAGGTTTTAAGAACTGCTTCAGTACTAAGACTTCTAATAAGGTAGGTTCTGAGAATTCCATTACTCTGTAAAATAAATATAAGGAGGTCCTTGATCCCCTCTGCCAAGTGGCCTGTCCACAGCCACAGCCCAGGTCCTCCCACTGCTGGGAATTGTGGGATTTCCTTTTGCTGCTCTCACAGATGACAGCACCACCCAGCTGATATTTTACTGAAAACGAAGAGATTTCAGCATAGTCTTCATTTGAATTCTCCTGTTGGGAACCCCCAAGCTCCCTCATTTCCTCTCCAGAGTTTCCCATTTTCTAAAGTAATTTGTTCCTTGTTCAATTATCTGGAGCACATTACCAGTAAATGACTGTATGTACATAAATCACTGACGATGTTCTTTAACTTCTTAGTTTTAGTCTCTTCAAGGGTGTTTTCCCCTTATTTGTGTTGATGACTCATCTTTTTTTCCCCCTAGTCAAGGGAGACAAGCTACAAGCCTGCCTGAGAGTTTCAACTGATCCACCTTGAAGAACGTGTTGGATTCTGTGGGTGTTGAGAAAGGACAGAGTAAATGGACACACCACGCCCCCTGGCGGCTGCATTTGTCTGAGGTTTGAACCCATAGTGGCAGGTTACTGTATTAAATGTTAATCATCTAGTTCTGTTGCCGGTAGAACCTGCAAGAGCTCCTAAGTGACTGGATAAGGGCTGGATCTCTCTCACTCTTCCTCATTCAAACAAACACCCTGGTGAGGCAGGAGATAGGTGAACCCCAAGCTGGGCAACTGGAGTTTGTTCCCTGTGGACAGACACTCCAGGATGAAGATAATAGCAAGAGGATAATAGAAGAGGCTGAGAGCTATATATTTTTCTGAATTTATGCATGGCTTCTCCTTAGGGGAAAAAAATGACCAGTAGAGGTGTGCATCAGCTACTGCTTCTGTTCCAGCAACTCATACCCTCACTGTTAGGCAGTGTTCTCTGAATGTCGGTTTTGTTTGACCAAGAGTCTTGCCACAATCTGAAATCTTGGACGTGTGATCCACATGGATCCCTGAGAATCCTTGCGTTTTAAGAGAAAAAATGTGTTCCGGGTATGAATGTGCATTATATATGATCCTTCTCAGTTGGGGAATTCATCTTAAGCAAGTGTAGCAGAAGCCCTCCTGGCCAGAATGGGGCTGGATGGAACAGATTAGGCTTTGAAATCAGCTGCTGTTTGTGATTTGGAGCTCAGGGAAGAAAGAAAAAAGCAGGAAGGAACAGCCATCTAATCTTGCCCGTGTTCATCCTTTATCAGATGGAGTTCTGCCTTATTGGTCCCCCAGGTATTTTGTAACAATGTGCCTTTATCAACTGTGAGTTTTACAGGCAAAGTTCTCACACAAACAGACATAAAACAGAAAAGTAAATAAATACCAGGAAATTAAACTCTAATACATGTGCCCTTAATATTTTCTGTCAAGGCAAACCCTTTGAGAAAATAAATTGTACTGTGAATTTTGTTAAAAGATGACTATAGGTCTTCTCCTTGATCTTCACAGTGGGAAATGAAAATGCAAATGTGGTATTTTAGTTCCTGCAAGACTTTGAATCTAATTTCTTAATCCCCATACCCCCAAATCTAAAGTAAGTGGAAATTTCAAGTTCCCTGATTATTATTACTCACACTAATATTTGAGTTTGTAAATGAGTATTAAACTAAATTTAATTATTTTACAGACCAGTATTTTATAAATTGGTTCTTGTACTTGTGTAATATTGTACTTTATGTAATATTGAAAATTATGTAAATCTACAGTTTTCACTTTTGTTACCACATTTCTCTTATAAATTATTATAATCAATAATTATTGATTGTTTAATGCTGTTGTTTAGTCACTAGGTCATGTCCAACTTTTTTGCCACCCCATGCACTGTAGCTCACCAGGCTCCTCTGTCCATGGGATTTTCCAGGCAAGAATACTGGAGTGGGTTGCTATTTCCTTCTTCACAGGATCTTCCTGACCCAGGGTTCAAACCTACATTTCCTGCATTGTCAGCTGGATTCTTTACCACTGAGCCACGAGGGAAGCCCCTCCTTATGCAGGCTATACTCTAATAAAACATGTAAAAAATAACTAAGATTCCCTTGATATCACATTGCCCTAGATAATTCAAGATCTGCCTCTTTTGGCTGGGTAACTTGAGGTGGCATCCTATTATATTAGTTTTTCCTCTAATAGCTTTCCCATTCATAGAATGAAAGCAGTTTATTCAGTAAAATTTTCCTAAGCTCCTAATACATGGCAGGCGTTATTCTCAATGCCTGGGATACATCAGTGAAATAAGCATACACAAATCCCTGTCCTCTTGGAGCTTAAGTTTAAGGAATGAGAAAGAGACAGGCAATAAACAAACACACGGACAAATGATACAGGATGATTGTAGATAGTCATTTTTTTGTTGTGCAAAAAGAAAACTTAAGAAGGACAAGAAGAACCAGGAGTATGGAGGGGGCAGGATGCAATATGAAATGGCATTGAAAATACATGTACAGTAATTTAAGTTGTGACAAGTGCTAAGTGGAAGCATAAAGCAGGAATAGGAGAAAGAAAGATGGAGTGTTTGTGACAGGGAGGCCAGAGATGAGATGAGATGAGATCACAATGTTTATGGGGTAAGAGATTGGATATGGCCTTTTCAGGGCACTGTAAGGGCTTTGGCTGTTAGCCATTCGAGGATTTGAGCAGAGAAACAATATGTTTAGGCTTAAGTTCATAGTCATTCTGGAGGAATGATCAGTTAGGAGGTTGTATCAGTCAGGGTCCTGTGAAAGAAAGAAACTGATCAGGTGTTTTAAACAGAAAGGGATTCAATATAGGAAATTTGGAGCTTACAGAATTGTTGGAAGGGCTGAAGGAGTAGAAGTCAGGTGTCCTCCCTGGCATTGGTCTTCAAAGTCTCACCACTGTGATGAAACCCTGTTGTGAGAAAGCTGATTCTAATTCCCGCAATAATTGCTATACTCCAAACTGGCTCTCACACCCATGAAGCTGGTGGAGACACCTTGGAAGGAAAAGGGATCCAGAATCCAATCACCAAAATAGTCCTGTTTGTTTCCCTTTGCTTGCCAGCATTCACATCATCAAAAAGATGATTCCATCTCCCACCTTCTGTATTTTGTGTGTGTGATTATTATCAGGAACTAATTGATAGACCCTAATTGCAATGGGGGGGCTTCCCTGGTGGTTCAGTAGTAAAGAATCTGCCTGCCAATTCAGGTTCCATCCCTGGGTTGGGAAGGTCCCCTGGAGAAGGAAATGGCAACCCAGTCCAATATTTTTGCCTGGGAAATCTCATGGACAGAGGAGCCTGGTGGACTATAGTCCATGGGGTCGAAAAATAGCTGAACATGACTTGGCAACAAAACAACAACAACAAATTGCAATGGACTTGGGAAATGTGGCTTTTAATTTTCCAACCTCTCCAAGAGTGAGGAGAGCAATGAGAGGGGTTAAGAAAGACAGTCTGATTACTATCTGCAGTAGAGGTCATTGAAACAATCTGGGTGAGAGATAGTGGGGACTGAGACCAGAGTGGTAACAGTGCAGTGGTGAGAGGTCATTGCATTGAATGCAGTATACAATTGAAAGGTAGACACAGTACATTTTGCTCATGGCCCAGATGTGGGGTGTGAGGGAAAGAGAGGAGTCAAGGCTAACTCCTGGTTTCTTAGTCTGAACTTTGGGAGAATGAGGCTGACATGTCCTCGTGAGGGCGTGTCTAAGTTAGAGCTAGAGGGTGAAGGCCACATTTAGAGACAGATTGATGACCTGTTTCTAACCATTCAACATGAGTTCCAGGGGCACAGTGGAGGCATTTAAGAAGGTAAAGAAGTGTGAGATAGAGAATGTGTGGAGCCTTATATGAAGGACCTGAAAGACTTGGGCTTCATAAACAGGGGCCAAGGGCAAAATGAGATTGGTCCTTATGATCCTTGGGGAAGAAAGTGGTGGTGAGGCTATGAATGTTGGGATGAGAGAGGGGTAGGAAGTCTATTAAAACGCACCCTTCTGGGGCTTCCCCTTAACCCTTGCTGCTGGATCATCATGAACCAGGATTTATCACCAATATCCTAGGTCATCCTAACATTAAGACCCTTGTGAATATGATGTCACCTTGTCCCTAGATAAATAAGAAGCTGTGTCTGTACCTCACAATCCTGGGAAGCAGTAGTAGCAATAAGTACCTAAAGCATCCTCACTCTCCCACCTGGCTCTCTAGGCCACCACTGGTGAGTCCACAACCACCAGCAAGATTCTGTCACGAACTGGGCCAAACTCCCACAAGCATCTTTGCTCAAGAATATCACAACCTTATTTCATCAAGCAGCCTCCAGCTGTCCCCCTATTACAGAAGTATGTTCTGTGATAGAGCCAGAATCCTGCTTCCCTGTGTGTCTGTGAGCAGAGCTCTGTTACGGCCTGAATTAAGCAAGAAGTAAATCTTTTCTTTGTTTGCTTATAAGAAATATCTTCCTTCTCTGAGTTAAAACAAAACAAAACAAAAAACCAAACTCCTATGTCTTTGGTAATAGTTTTAGAGGTTTATTTTTTCACATTTAAACCTTTAATTTCCTTGTGATTACTTTCAGGTATGGTGCAATGTAGGCATCCACTTCTTCTTCTTCTTTTTTTTTTATCTTTCTCATGTGCAGAGCCAGTCATCCCAATACCATTCATTGACTCATCCTGTAATAGGGAAGAAAAATCTGACTCTGTATTAGATCTGTTTTTTAATTTTAATCCCCCTATTCTATTACTTTTGCTACAAGTTAACTACGAAGTTGCCTATAGCCTGAGCTATACAGGATAGCCCATTCTCAGTTCTTACATTTCTGGCTCAGGCAATCAGGGCTGCAGGGCTGTCTGTGACAAGTGTAAGACATGACCCTCTTCAACGGTGAAAATGCCAGCATCCTATCTGGTTCTTTGGAAGAATTTCTTGAGCAAATAATACAGTCTGCAGAAATACACAGTTACAGAAAAGCAAAGTGCTATTATAAATGGTTTATTTCTTTAGATTATAACATTCATCACAATGAAATTGCATTTTTAAGACTGTTACTGCTGACAGTGCATAAAAACATTGCTTTTTAATCATAGCAAAGTATCAAGAGATTACAGATTTATCTCAGGTAATAAATTTGAAGATGGAGCACACACTTTTGCACTCAGATCCAGCAGACCCCTCAGATGTCTTAGGGGATATGAGAACTAATGTGGGCCGTGAAAAAGATCCCGTGTCCCACCTTTCCTAATACTGTACAGTCTGTCAATATTTGTGGGGAAATTGTTCCAGATTCACCTGCGGGTACTGAAATTCAAGGCTGCTCAAGTATATAAAATGACATAGTATTTACATTTAATCTATACACATACTCCCATATACATTAAATCATCTGTAGTTTCCTTATAATACCCAGTACAATGTAAATGCTAAGTAAATAGTGGTAAATACCATGTAAATTCTATGTAAATAGCTACTGAGTATGTGGTAGATTCAAGTTTTGATTTTTGGAATTTCCTGAAAGTTTTTTTCCAGTATTTTCAACCCGTGGTCGGTGGACTCTGGATGCAAAGGTCCAACAGCACTGCCGATGCTGGCAAGCCAGTCAGCCCCCTGCCACTCTGCCTTCCTCCCACACCCCTGTTCACAAACTCCTGCAGAACCAGGCCCCATGCAGGGGAGGGTTCCAGCTCAGCCAGGAAGAGCAGCAGGACCAGGAGGCCGGGCAGCAGCAGCAGGAGTTAGGACTTTCTCTCATTCCTGCAGATGGGCAGAAGAGAAGGAGAGGTTTCCGTATGGGGTTGCCCAAGATGTGGACCTCTCAAACTTCCTGAGCTTTACATTATGGTCAGAAAACCAAGAAGGTAGGCTCTAGGGGCTCCATATACTTGGCCAGCAATTAGACTCTCCTCTTGCCTTTCAGAGAGGCTTCCCAGGTGGTACTAGTGGTAAAGAACCTGCCTACCAGTGAAGGTAGATGTAATATATAACTTAAGGTGCATATATATATATATATATATATATATATATACTGTAAATATATTAAAAATATATATTTGCCAATCTGATGAACCATATTGCATTACAGTTTTAGAAAACACTTTGTGCTGTGCTGGGCTTAGTAGCTCAGATGTGTGTGACTCTTTGCTGCCCCAGGAACTATAGCTTATCAGGCTCCTCTGTCCATGGAATTCTCCAGGCAAGAATACTGATGTGGGTAGCAGTTCCCTTCTCCAGGGTATCTTCCCAACTCAGGGATCGGACCCAGATTTCCCATATTGCTGGTGGATTCTTTACCATCTGCTATTTATTATTTGTGTCTTCATTTTGTAAATGAAAGAGTTGATACAGAGGTTGCTAAGGTAACCTGGCCAAAGTCACAGAGCCAGTGGTGGTTGAGCCTGAATTATCGCTGAGGTTGTTTGACACCAGACCTATGGCACAGATCACAAATTTTGCCTGAAAGTATCAAGGAAAGCTCAACATTGGAAGTGATATTTGAAATAGGTCTTAAAAGACAGTTACTAAAATGATACTGTTTTAGACTGGATGAAATATGACATGAAATCAAAGACTTCAGACTAGAAGGAACAATGGGTGTAAATGCACAGAAATCTGAGAGCCAGGACCCCTTGGGGACGGTTGCTGGAGGTTGATCCTGGTGACACTTCTCACCCATCTTGGGGGTGGAGACATAGCAGTCTTTCTCTATGCCCTCCCTTGCTCTTTCCAGCCATTCCTAATACGCTTTCCCAGAGGTTTGTGTCCTCTGGTCTTCGTATCTCTAACCTTCATCAGGCCAGACATCATCCCTGTGTGTGGTCTCCTACATGGCCCTACTCCTGCAAAACCTTTCTGATCTTTGATCTCAGCTCTAACACTATTCACCTACTTTTCATTCTAGCCAGCTACTTTGCTGGGAATGCCTTCTAACCTACTCAGGAACTGCAAACTCTCCATACTGAAAATCTCAAGATTCATCATCCTCACCCTCATTTTTGACCACACTCCTCCATCTGTCTAGCTTTTACTCTTTCTCCTGGAACACCTCCTAGAAACACCAATTCCCTGGCCTCCTTTGATCGCCATAGCCACTGCCTCAGTTCAGGCACCTGGATATTTGCCTGAATTTCTGCCTACAACTAGGTCTCCAACTCCCCTGACTTCACCACCACATATTCTGGTACTTTTCATGAGTCGTGTTCCCTGGTGCCCAGCAGATATTTCTGATCTTTTGATGCAGCAGGGAGATGGAGAACTTAGCAAGACTAGAAATTGCCATGGGTCTCTAGGCCTGAGGTTTTATTTCTATTTTGGAACATTAGTGCTCTGCTCAGGGACCAAAGGCTCCTCAGTTGATTGAAAGCCTCCCTGTTGTCTGCGCTGGGTAGCTTCTCCCCTCCCAATGGCCCCACCACTCCCATCTCAGGTACAGACCCTGACTCACCAGAAGAGACTTCGTAGAAGTGGCACAGACTATTCCAATTATAGGAGTAATTTGTGTCCATACTCCTATTATTTTTCAAGCTATGATAGAAGCAATTGTAATTGCTCCTATCATTTTGGGGGACTCTCAAGTGTAATTTCAAAATATTTTTCCTTTTTGGGGACATTGACTTTCTGATATACTTCATACCCTGGAATCAACTAACACAACATGCTTTCATGTGGACAGTAAGAATATCCTTTAATAGGAACACCCAAGCAATGGTGATTTTAAACATCTTCCACTGCCATTTTTGCAAAATAAAAGGACTTATACCTCTTCTTTTAGACAAAGTTGAGTCGATAAATCCCCCTAAGCTTACATTTCCAGTCTCATTGTAATGAAACCTGAGAACAGAGCACTTATATACTGTATAACAATCTCCTTGATTAAGAAGTTGAAGAGCTCTTGTCAAATAATAATGGAAGGCTTTGAATTGAAAATTGTCTGAATTGCTGTGAAATTCTCTTATGGCTCTATTAAAATTTACAATGTCCCCATTAGAAGAGGCTACTAGAGCTGTTCCATGAAAATCATTGAGTTTCTTTGAAACATGGTGTTCTTTATGTCGTTCCATGTTTCTGACGCCCATTTCCATTCAACTGAAAATTCTTTGTTTGCCTTCAGTTCTTTTAACAGCTGGGGTGCCATTTCCTCCATTTCTTCAGTACAGCCCATATACTGATCATCAAATGCATTGTCAGCCGTGTCTAGGTCAACCTGGTCAGACACCCACAAGGAAGGAGCAGTGTCCTTGGGAACTGTAGGGGAGCAGAATATGCCACTCCCAAGCCTGCCACTTTGGCATGCAGATTATTTTGAGGTGAAGGCAATCAAGAAGCAGCAGACTCAGGAAAAAATTTTATCTCCCCCTTCACTGTCTAAAAGAATTTAGACAAGGGGCCTATACCAGAGAAAGAACTATTACCAGAGATAACATTTTTTTTATCTTAAAGCCTACATCTACATTGCAGGGCAAACATTTTGAAGGGGACCATTTTTAAAGTCTCTATTGAATTTGTTACAATATTGCTTCTGTTTTTTGTTTTTGTTTTGGTCATGAGGCATTGTAGGATCTTAGCTCCCCAGCCAGGGGTTGAACTCACACTCCCAACATTGAAAGATGAAATCCTCATCACTGGACCACCAAGGAAGTCCCAGGGCCAACAACTGATTATCAAATATCTGCTCTTTTTTATATTCCTGTGAATTACTCTCCTCCCCTTTGAAGCCTCAGGCCCCTATTGTATTTCTTAGCTTGGGATGGCATATAAGCCTCAACTGTGTGACTTTCCTTTGAGTCTCATGACTTTGTCAACTACTGTATATACATAATTAAATGTGTTTCCCCCCTGTTAATCTGTCTTATATCAGTTTGATAAGAACCTAGAGGGGAAGAGAGAAAAGTTTTCTGCCCCTATGCCCTCATCATATTGACTGAGGAACTGGCGTGTACTTGGTACTCCATGCTACCCAGTTTATGTACTCTTTGCTCAGAATGATGTACAAGTCACGTGACATGGTCACATATATCATGAATGATACATGCATGTGTGCATGATGGCCGCACACTAATTACATTCTGAAATAATTAAGCTTTGAACTTTTATTTAGCTTCTCAATTTTCTCTTTAAAATTCTTGAGAGTCAGAATTTCTAACAAGCCCAATTTATGGAACCCAGCCTTGGAGGCTTCTTGCCTGTATATGCTATGAGAGAGTAGGTGTCAGCAGAGATGAGGGCTCATGAGCAGGAAATGTTACCTATACTTTTAGACATCAAGTTAGGATCAAAAAGTGAACCACTGCATCAAGAACAGATGCCATCCTCAAGGTCAGTTGGGATTGCAAAGAAACCTAAGACTGTGAAAGTAAAGTATGAAAATGTAGTTTTATTGTAAATATGTCCCTGAATCCCTTTAGTGTTGTTGCAGTGTTAGTCGCTCAGTCGTATCCAACTCTCTGTCCCCATGGTCTGTCCATGGAATTCTCCAGGCAAGAATACTAAGAATAGTGGGTTGAGTAATGGCATACTAAGAATACTGGCAACGTAGTGGGTTGCCTTTCCCTTCTCCAGCAGATCTTCCTGACCCAGGAATCAAACCTGGGCCTCCTGCATTACAGGCAGATTCTTTACCATCTGAGCTACCAGGGAAACCCCTCTTTAGTGCTAGCAAATCCTAATTTCAAATCTGTGATGTAGTATTCCAGACTCCTAAATTTCCCCTCCATCTTAGACAACTAACCTTGATGTCCTAGAAACCACTGTCTGAATCTTACCCACACCAGTTAGGTGAACCTGGCTTTGGTGCAGCCTGAGAGAGGGTCCCTGATGAAAAAAGTGACCCTCCCAATCAGACAACTTTCTGTCGTGCAGACTACCAGTTAGAGGAAAAAATAAGATTTCATTGACCCTCCAAAACCTCATCTTCTCCCCTTAGATGAATATCGTGACTCTTTTCAAAAGTATGGTATCAATTGTCTTTAAAACCAGTTCTTGATATTTGCTAGTCCAGGGCACAAATTAATTTAGGGCCCCCAAATATTTCTCAGAGTTAGAAGCTTTCACCATGACCAGGTTGCTTCATTATGTATTATATCTCCAGCAAAGGCGTTATTTTTCAGTCTCCTCTTCTGGTTATAAAAGAAAAGACATGTTTAATAAGACTAGTCAAGCAGTTAAGGTGAGTTAGTCATCAGTCCTTTCTTCATACAACAGAAGGGGAACAGAATATGCCACTTAGGTATACTGATTATTTTGAATTATTGTTCCTGAAGAAATAGCTAGTGCAAGAAAGACACTCTGACCTCCTTTGTCCCCCTGAAAGCAATAAAAGTTATGCTTCCTATACCAGGAGAAAGAGAGATATCCTTATCACCAGAGATAGGGAATTTATGGCCAAGAAGACTGTATAAACAAACCTTATCAGTCCTTTACTATTTTACTACCCCAAGCCCAAACTTCCTTGTATTACCAATTCTTTACAAATTTACTGTTTCTTTGTCTAAAAGGTATAAAAACTGCCTGCTTTGGTCACTTGAGTCTCATATTTTTATGGGTTCCCATACATACAAAATTTAATTTGTTTTTCCCTTGTTAATCTGTCTTCTCGATTTAATTATTGGACCAGCCAAAGAACCTAGAAGAGAAGAAAGGAGAATTTTCCTCCTTCACCCAGCTCTTAGTAAATAATAAGATCCTAATTGTGAGTATGTTTTGTTTCTTTCCATAGAAATGTGACCTGGCCTTGGCAGAAAATGGAGCAACCCAGAGCTCGAGAAAGACAGGGGCAGCAGGGAATGCTAATATAATGGTCCTGCCTCCTTTCTGTTGGTTAGGACTACCACAGGGAACTCTGTTTTGGAGCTGATTTTGATTCCAAAGGCTTTGTTGTTTCAAGTAGGGATCCAAAACTGAGCCTTTCTGTTTTTTCTTCATAGAAAAATACCATGACCCCTTGCAAAGGTGAGTTATTAGTCTTCATGACAAACAGTTCTCAGCATTTTCTAATATATGGCTTTGATTTTATGTCAACACCACAGAAAATGTTTCAGTGTTGTAATCTCTTGCTCAGACCCAAACTGCCTGTGATTAACTGCACCTAAATAAAATTTATTTTTCCTTTTTTAAGAACACAAGCCACATTCCTAGCAAGGTGAGCCAAGGATCTTCGGAGCAGGAGCCACCCAGCTGCTTCTTGGTGAGCCCAGACTTTATTCCTCCTACGTGTCCCTCTTAGCAAATAACAGATTCTAACTCTCACCTTTTGTCTATGATCTTTTATTTTCCACAACAATCTAGTTTGTTTTTGTCAGAGTCTGGAAGAACACAGCCTGTGATTCGTGGAGGGGTATGCAGTGTAAGGGTTAAGCACACACACCAACTCTTTTGCTGCCTGAATTTCAGTTCTTCCCACTTTGTTGGACTATTCTTTTACCTTCATTTGGGAGAATTTTGCTTTTTCTTGTAAGGATTTTAAACTGAGTCTCCCCACATTTTATCTTTCCTGTGTAACTCATAACAACATTGGGAGGAGTCTGCAAACAAAAGAAGAACAAGTAGCATTTTGCTCACCGTAGTGTTTTGCTAACCAAAGACTAACCTACTGCCATCACTGACCAACTTTGTGCTTCAGACAGAAGAGATTAAGGCAGCGTTATTTGATGAAGCACTCTGTGCTTCAGAGGAAGTGGAAGAAGATAACTGGATGCTCTGTGCTTAGGGCAAGCAGGCCTCTCAGATAGTTAGATGTATCTCAGGAAGAATTTTAATGAAACCAACTTCTTGCATCTCTCCGCACACACAGAAAAGCACTATAATCATTAACTTGAGGTATCTGTTCCTTGTGACTAGCAGTAACCTTTTATCAGGATGTATACTTGACTGCATGTATTTCCCAGCAAAACATCATGTACAAGCTAACCTCCCCCCATTCCTTTGGAGCAGTTTCCCGGCACAGTTGAGAAACTGTCTCCTGGGCTAAAGTCCTCAGTAAGACCCTGAATAAAACTTAACTCTTACATTGTGCATTTTTTCTTTCAGTAGACGTCTTAACTCTGCTCAATATATGTAAGGCAACTGTGGTCCCTGGTGTTAAAATTTGTTTAGGAAAATGGAATTGGTATAAAATATGAAACTGGTGTCAAAATTAGGATTTGCCCCCTGGTTTCCTTCTCATGGATAAAATAAGAAACATGTTTATTCTTCCTTTCCCCTTCCCAACCCTCCCACCCAAGAGCTCCTAAAACCCTTGCAATTTCCTGAGTGATAGGAAATTGTTATTCATAACAAGTCTCTTTCAATCACAATTATGAGGTAACTAAGGATGAGGTCCCTTAGGATGTGGCTGAGAAAGACCAATTGATTAGTGGGATGAAACTGTCAGCCCCATTCCGTACCCGCCAGAGATGATGCAATAGAAGTGAAGGTAGAGTTTGGGTTATGAAACCGAACAAAGAGACTTAGAGAGTTTCCAGGTTGGTGTCCTCATCTGTGTCACAGGAAGATGGTGTACTCCAGCTCCACAGGACAGAAGTTACTGGACTTGGGACCCTCTGGACCACATCACCCAGTGTCTCTCCATCTGGCTGCGTAACTGAGCAGGACCCTATGAGACCTTCCCATGAATGCATGCATGCTAAGTCACTTCAGTCATGTCCGACTCTGTGTGACCCTATGGACAGCAGCCCACCAGGTTCCTCTGTCCATGGGATTCTCTTGACAAGAATACTGGAGTGGGTTGCCATTTCCTTCTCCAAGGCCTTCTCAGGACAGGCCTTTTCCCCATGTCTTCTGCATTAGCACCTCTCTGAGGTACCTAGATAACAGTATCTAATGTACATTTCCTGAGTTGTTTTACAGATGTGAACTCCCCCACCCCCCAATGTTAATTATGTGATGACCATGAATACCTAGCCCCAGGCCTCCTGGAATCTAAGAACTAGTAAAGTTAACACCTGTGACACCACCCTGTTACTTCACCATCAGCCAGTCAGAGAACTGTGCATGAATTGCAACACCACCACCGCCATCCTACCCCCACCTGGTTTTTGAAAATGCTTTGCTAGGGGCTTCTCTGGTGGCCCAGTGGTTAAGACTATACTCTTCCAATGCAGACGGTGCTGGTTCAATACCTGACCAGGGAACTAGGATCCAACATGCTGTGCCCCGTGCCCCCCACCCCTCCCCACCTGACCCCGCCGAAAACTGCTTTGCTGAAAACCTTCGGGGGAGCTTTTTAGAGTTTGAGCCAAGTCTCCTTGCATGGTCCTACCATAGCCTTCTCTGTTCCAAACTCCAACGTTTTGGCTTGTTTGGCCTCACTGTGTGTCCTTTCATGATTGAGAGTCATCTTTTGTCTTCCTGGTACAGAGAGGGAGACAGTTGGCGACTGGAGATTTCCTTTATAAATGTAATTGTCATAATTTTCATCCCTGACAATGTGACAACTTCCACTCTGTGCCTGCTGTTTCTTAAAAATAATCAGCTCAAAATAATTCTTATGCCAAAGAGCAATTATTTTGGGAAAGCATAGTCTGTTTCCCTTCATTTATAAAAGGAAGGCCTAATCCTTGACTGCCACCCACATAAGTACCTAAGAAAGGTAAAACACACACACACACACACACACACACAAACAACCACATTAAGGACCTCAATAAAAAAGAACTCAAATTGAAATCTTTTACAATATCCTTTTTTTAAAAACATTTCTATTGGAATATAGTTGATTTACAAAGTTGTGTTAGTTTTGCTGTGAAGCAAAATGAATGTTACACACACACACAGATATTCCCTCTTTTTTAGAGTCTTTCTCATATAGGATATTACAGAGTATTAAGTAGAGTTCCCTGTGCTATACAGTGGGTTCTTATTAGTTACCTATTCCATATATAGTAGTATGTATATGTCAATCCCAATCTCCCAATTTATCCCTCCCTTCCCCTTTGCTCCCCACCCCGTAACCAAATTTGTTTTCTACATCTCTGACACTGTTTCTGTTTCTCAAGTAACTTCATTCGTATCATTTTTTTTTTTTTAGATTTCACATATAAGTGATATTACATGATATTTGTTTTTCTGTCTGACTGTATTTAGTATGATAATCTCTAGGTCCATACATATTGTTGCAAATGGCGTTATTTCACTATTTTTATGGCTAGTAGTCCATGGTATATAATTACCACATCTTCTTTTTCTATTCATATGTTCATAGACCTTTAGGTTGCTTCCTTGTCTTGGATGTCGTAAGTAGTGCTGCTATGAACAGTGGGGTGCATGGATCTTTTTGGATTATGATTTTGTCCAGATATATGCCCAGGAGGAGGACTGCTAGATCACATGATGATTCTATTTTTAGGGTTTTTTTTTTCTTTATTTCATTTGTTTTTATTGGGTCTATTTTATTTTAAAGCAGGGGATTGACATCACCAAATATATCTGGATTTTCCAGGGTAAATAAATATTTATTACAAACTTATAGGGAAACAAATTTCATGTCTTTTAAGTAGTTATTATTACCTACTGGGGAATTTCCCTGAATGTTGCTATAACAGAAGGCTTTTAGCCTATAGCAGAAGACATTTATCTTTGAGGAAAATATTGGGAAAAATATTCTGTACTGCTGTCTCTACTATATGCAAGTTTAAAAGTTGAGCATAAGCATGAGATAAAGTTTCCTTCAACTTCAGTAATATCTAGAGTCTTCTTATTCATTATCCCAGATTGTGTGTGTGTGTATGTGTGTGTGCGTGTGTGCATGCACAGATGAAGTCACTTCAGTCATGTCCTACTCTTTGTGACCCCATGGGTCACAAAGAGCCCGCCAGGATCCTCTGTCCATGGAATTTTCTAGGCAAGAATACTGGAGTGGGTTGCGTACCTTCTGCCAGGGGATCTTCCTGACCCAGGGATTGAACCCGCGTCTGTTACATCTCCTGCGTTGGTAGGTGAGTTCTTTACCACTAGCGCCACCTGGGAAGCCTATTCCAGATTAGGAGTCATTATAAACCCAGATTTTAGTTCTATACTAATAATGATGATAATAGTATGTAATATATGTTAGGCATTTTGCTAAACATTTCACATATGTTCTACCAATTAGTACTTACCATTTCAGCCCTATTTCACATATTAGTAACTTGGACCTAAAGAAACTATATACCAGATTTCCCTGGTGGTTAAATCTGTCTTGCAATGCAGGATACACAGGTTCAATCCCTGGTCAGGGAACTAAGATCCCCCAGGCTGTGGAGCAGCTAAGCCCACAGGCCACAACCAGAGAGTTCATGAGCCTCAGCAAAGATCCCACATGATGCAACAAAGATCTGCATGCCTTGACTAAGACCCAGGGCAGCTGAATAAATAAATAAACGTTTAAACAAAATGGTTATGTATTTGGCCCAAATCATAGGAAATGACAGAGCAGATCCTTGCTAACTATGGAGTTATATGCTAGTCTGCCAGTCCATTTCTGTGGATCACCATTTCTTCATCTGTAAAACAGACTGGATTACCTTTTCTTCTAAAATGTCACAATTCTCAGATTTTGGGAAACTCTCCAAGATTATGCAGAACCAGCAACATAGTTTGATTTACCAATGACTCTGATAAGAGAGTTGTCAGTTTGATTTACTGATAACTCTGGATTTTTATTAGTATTTTTTGCAATTTTTTTTCATTTATTTTTAATTAGAGTTTAATTGCTTTACAATGTTCTGTTGGTTTCTACTGTAGGACAATGTGAATCAGCCATAAGTATACATATATTGCCTCCTTCTTGAACCTTCCTCCTCCCTCTAATCCATCCCACGCTTCTAGGTCATCACAGAGCACCAAGCTGAGTTCCTTGTGTTATACAGTAACTGCTCACTAGCTCTCTGTTTTACACATGGTAATGTATATATTTCAGTGCTTCTCTTTCAATTCATTCTACCCTCTCCATCCCCCACTATGTCCACAAGCCCATTCTCTATGTCTGCCCTGCAAGTAGATACATCAGTACCATTTTTCTAGATTTTATATATACAAGTTAATATACAACATTTGTTTTTCTCTTTCTAACTTGCTTCCCTCTGTACTAACAGGCTCTAGATTCATCCACCTCAGTTCAGCTGACTCAAATTCATTCCTTTTTGTTTTGCTTTTTTAAGGATCCTCCATACTGTTCGTTACGGAAAACAGTAATGATTATACATTTATATTCCCATGATATCTTTCGATTATTCATTCCCCACTGCCTCTTTCAAACACGGGCTTCTAAGACTCTCTCAGTCTGTCTACCCTGACAATCTGCAAGCATCTCCTGGCCAGTCGAGTTTTTTCTCTTCCACTGCTCTTGAAATGACTTTGAACCACCTTGTTCTATGTCTCAGTTTCACACTTAGGAATGCTGAGAACTCCTTGATCAGAATGTCTCTGTATAGGAAGCTCTCAAATCATAACCAGAACCCATGAGCATGTAGGAAACAAACTTTAAAACATAATAGATTTAGAATATCTATCAGTGTCATCATCTTTTGACCCAAACAACTTGCTCTTGAAGAAAGTCCACTATCTTTTGCTCTCTTTCTCAGATATAAACCATGTATCTAGATAGGAAAATAGTCAATGGAGTCTACACCTTGGTGAAACCCATGCATTGCTCAGGTTAACTCAGGATAGAAAAGGATTTTTAAATTTCATAATAAAATAATTGTAATAATTTTTGTTTAGGGAAATTAGTTTCAAAGCAGTCTTTAGTGTGTGTGTACAATTACACAAAATACTTATATCAATGTGGCATAAAGGATAGGCTGTACAAAAGAAATAAAACATGTTTTGCATTTAGTAAAGAATATTCAGAGATAAAAGAATTTTGCTTGCTCATAAAAGTAAGGCATTTTAAACTAGAAACTTATAAAAATGGAGATACTATTCCCTTGCGGAAAGCCTAGAATGTAGAAGACCAAAGGAGAGAGAAATCATTTGTTTAAAGAATCTTAGTCTGTTTTTATATATAGGAGATCTAATATATATATATATTTATTTGACTGCACCTGGTCTTAGTTGCAGCATGTAGGATTTAGTTCCCTGACCAAGGATGGAACCCAGGCCCCCTGCATTGGGAAGTCCTTATAAGGGATGTCTTTTTTATGCATATGTGGAGCTTATCTTGAGTCAGACACTATTTTAAATCTTCTACAGGGGATTTCCCTGGTGGTGCAGTGGTTAAGACTCCAAGCTTCCACTGCAGGAGTCATGGGTTTGATCCCTGGTCAGGGAACCAAGACCCCACCCACATGCCACAGAGCACAGCCAAAAAAAAAAAACTTTACAAACATTAAATCACACAATCCTCAATACAATCCTATAGGATGGGCATTGTTATTATCTCCATTTTAGAGATGAAGAAACTGACACCCAGAGTTTAAGTAACTTCCCCAATCACAGAGCTGATAAGTGGCAGCTTTGGGATTTGAACCCATGTGGTCTGGCACCTCAGCCCACACATTCATTCCCTATACCATGCCATCCTCCTAGAAAGGTACATAGTTGTAAACAACTCAGTTCAACTTAATTTGACCAACAGTAGCTTTCTTTTGGTGATTTATACAAATATAAAGTTATTTAATTTCAAATGGTGTTCAAGGATTTCAGAGTTCCAAAACAATTGTCTGTTTGGGTAAGCATTTTCCAAAAAATATGTGTTTGAGTTGCAACTGTAAACCTTGATTAATGAGAATAGTTCCTGTTCTAGAACAAACAAACTAGGAAGGTTTGAACCAACCATTCTTTTTATCTTCAGTGAAAAAATTCCAAATCTCATTTTTTTCTAAACCATTTACTCTTGAAAAATGTAGTGAGTACTTCTGTTTCTGGGAACATAGTCAATTACAACCTGGATCAACTCATCCACTGACAACAACTATCAATCCTGTGTAATATTTGTTTAAAGAAACCAAAAAACAAGACAAAACAAACAAAAAACCTTACCATCGTTACAAGCATTGGGGATCTGGCCAAAAAAAGGAATTCTCAGTCTAGGGAAGACAGGCAGACAGGTGAGTGGAGTGCTGGAACTAGCTTTCACTCTGAAAGCTTTTGCTGGACCAGGTGAACGGGAGCCTCTGTTTCCACACTTCATGGTTTGTGGGGAGGAAAGAGATGAGGGCCTCCTGTAGTGAAGACTGCAGGAGAGCCTCTCTGCAGAAAGCTGGGCTGCACCCTCAGTGAGGGAAAATTGAACCTTTGTGGTTGTGGGAGGGAGAGGACATTGACACCAAGAATTTGGAAGCATTTTTTAAAAAGAAAAGGAAAAAGAATTTGGAAGCAAAGTTACTTTTTTTTTTTTATTAATTTGTTTTTTACTGTGTCAGTCTTAGTTGGGCACCTTTTATTGCAATGCTCAGGCTTCTCTCTAATTGTGGCATGTGAGCTCAGTAGTCAAGCACGTGGGCTCAGGAGTTGTGGTGCTTGAACTTAGTTGCCCTGAGCCATGTGGGATCCTAGTTCCCCAACCAGGAGCAGAACAAATGTTCCCTGAATTGGAAGGCAGATTCTTAACCAGTGGAACACCAGGGAAGAACCCCTACCCCTGCAAACAACCTCTTCATGCTATTTGAATGACCAAAAAAAATAAAAACCTCCAACCTGAGAATTTCATTTAAACTGGTCCATTTAGAGTGATTCAGTGGTTTTTCCCTGAGACAGAAGTAACTTTAAGTCCTCTCTGAATAAAAGAGTTTGTCCATTTCTGTTTTGTAAATATGTTTATTTGTATCATTTTTAAAATTCCATGTATAAGTGATATCATATATTTGTCTTTGACTTCTGATAGCGACATAAAGGGACAAAGTAGTTAATTAAATAGTTAATCACACTAAGGGACTGTAAGTAAAGAAAAAGTATGGGAGACCCCTATAAGTTAATGATCACTAAAGAAAGTGGGTTTGTTTAACTGCAAAGCCAAGCAGGCTTACTTCGTAACAAAACCACACAATAGGAGTATGAGATGTGCCCCCAAACAATAAAATAATGGTGGCATGAGACCCATATCTTGTTCAGTAAACTCAGTAAATTAAGGATTCCTAGGACATGATCCTCCGGACACATTAAAAACAAAAACATAAGGAAAGGGTGACATTATACTGAAACTTGATATATATGCTAAAGCATATATGTTACCACTTTTTGCTCATTTCCATTGTGTTAATACAGTCCTGTCTTGACCATATAGGGACAAGAAAATTCCCCACCTGACATGGAGGAGAAGCTGATGATGGAAGCATGACATTCAATCAAGAGTGAGGAAGAAGGTGGTCTATTCCCCTTCCCCACTTTTCCTTTGATTGTAAACTGTAGCCCACTAAGTTCTTGGGGTGTAGTACCCTCTCACCCTCCTACTTGTAAGCCTCAAAATCATCCTGTTCTAATAAATAATTTCTTGTCTATCACTTTGCCTCTCGTTGAATTCTTTCTGAACTGAAAGAAAGGACCAGAGCTCCTCATAGCCCCCAAACACTACCTAGCAGTTTCAAACCAACTATACTTCAATTAAAAAAAAAAAAAAAAAAAAAAAAAGGTAGGTTGCTTAGGAAGCCAACTTGGCATAGTGGTAACTAAAGAACCTTTTGATGAAAATGGAAGAAGAGAGTGAAAAAGTTGGCTTAAAACTCAACTAAGAAAACTAAGATCATGGCATCCCAGTCCCATCACTTCATGGCAAATAGATGGGAAAACAGTGGAAACAGTGACAGACTTTATTTTCTTGGGCTCCAAAATCACTGCAGATGGTGACTGCAGCCATGAAATTAAAAGACGCTTACTCCTTGGAAGGAAAGTTATGACCAACCTGAAAGTGAAAGTCTCTCAGTCGTGTCTGACTCTTTTTGACCCCGTGGACTATACAGTCCATGGAATTCCCCAGGCCAGAATAATGGAGTGGGTAGCCTTTCCCTTCTCCAGGGGAGCTTCCCAACCCAGGGATCAAACCCAGGTCTCCCGCATTGCAGGTGGATTCTTTACCAGCTAAGCCACAAGGGAAACCCATGACCAACCTAGACAGCATATTAAATAAGCAGAGACATTATTTTGCTGACAAAGATTCATCGAGTCAAACCTATGGTTTTTCCGGTAGTCATGTGTAGATGTGAGAGTTGAATCATAAAGAAAGCTGAGTACCAAAGAATTGATGCATTTGAACTGTGGTGTTGGAGAAGACTCTTGAGAGTCCCTTGGACTGCAAGGAGATCCAACCAGTCCATTGTAAAGGAAATCAGTCCTGAATATTCATTGGAAGGACTGATGCTGAAACTGAAACTCCAATACTCTGGCCACCTGATGCGAAGAGCTGACCCATTGGAAAAGACCCTGATGCTGGGAAAGATTGAATGTAGGAGGAGAAGAGGGTGACAGAGGATAAGATGGTTGGATGGCATCATTGACTCAGTGGACATGAGTTTGAGCAAACTCAAATGGGAGATAATAAAGGACATGGCATGCATATCCTGGCATGCTGCACTCCATGCGTTGCAAAGAGTCAGACATAATTAGAGACAACAACCACAACCCTCTTTGAATGAGTGTATTGAAACTTTTCTTTCAATCAAAACAAACCCCCATGGGTTTAACTTCCCCAAGGTGATAGTTGGGTTGCTGAGGGAGCCACCTGCCACTCACGTGCAGATGGCTTGTGCCTCCTTATTGAGCAGGTCAGGGTTATAATCTGCCTATTCTTAATTCAATATACCAGTTTGTGCTTCTCAACACAATTGGCGACAAGGAGGATAGGATGGTGGGCACAGTTTGCACCCCTATTCCATGTCTTGGAGCTGTGAATGGCATACTAACTTTCTCTCCCATACTACTCAGTCTCTATGGGAAGAAGCCAGTGCTAGCTGTAATGTTGCTGCTGGTTGCTGGAAATCCCTACCCTAAACCATCAGTGCTGTAAAAGGTCAGACTCTCCTGCAGAGACTCAGGAGCCAACTAAAGGCCCCAGCCTGAGATGGGTGTGTTTCCAATTATTCTCTAAAGGAGACCCTCCTGGGTGTCAGTTCTGGAGGTGATGGGCTATGGTCATATGTGAAAATCCCCCATGTTTTGCCATGGTGAGCTAACCAGGATGGAAGGGCTCTGCCTTTTTCCTCCAGGCAGAAACCAGGGCAAGGGCTCAGGTCCTAGTGTTACAGACCTGGACGCTTAGACTCTTTAATCAATAGAAACTGATGAGGCCACATGAATTTCAGGCAAGGACTTGCTGGGGCTTAAGCTGCAGCACAAGGAGGCACCAACAGGAAGCAGCTGCTCTTGCTCTTTTTTTTCCAGAGAGCTAGCTGGTCCCTTAAATAGGGTGAGGGTAGGGGTGGGGAGATGGGTTGGAGGTGTAGTTTGGGTGGGCTCTTTAGCCCTCTCAGGGTGCCGGGTGCAAGGATCTGCCCTTTGTGGAGGGCCATGTGCAAGAGTCATATGCAGTCCTTCATCTCTGCACCTGTCACATCAAACATGGTGGATAATAAGCTCATTAATGCTGCTTCAGTAAGGTAGGAGAGCGGTCAAAACTGCCCCAATTGCGCATGCAAGCAGTTGTTTAATCGCCTATGCCTTGTGGCTGTTTTGTATCCTATTGCTTAAGGAGACGTTTGTCCAGGTGCAGGCACTCTGGCAGAGATCTCAGGTCCCAGCCTGTCTCACTTGGAGTCAAGCAGAGTTCCTCTAGATTCATGCTAGCTGGGGAGGTCAGCTGCTGGGTCCTCTGTGCCAAGGGTCAGACTTGGGGAGCAAACTCTACCAGGGCAAAATGGCACCCTAGAATGGGGGATGATAGCTATAGGGGGGCTGCTCCCAAAATGCCACCAGGTGCAGACACTAGCCGAGGGATTCAAGCCCTCTATCTTAAGCGGCACATATGTGTAAAGGCCACTGTGCCTGCCCAAGTGGTCACTCAACATCCTGACCTGCAGCCACTGGCCATCACAGTGCCCCAATTTCATCTCTAATTGGCTAATAGGCTTATGCAGTTCAGACCCATCTCTGGCAACACAGGGCCAAGCATTGAATTATTGCGAGCGTATAACTAAATTTTCTCTAAACCAAGGCTACACATGGGCTTCCAAACTTTACCAGTTATGGAGGAAGCCACCCATGTTTTGGAGGAGAGCCCCACCCAATCATTGGCAAGGTGTTTCCCTCATGGGCCCAACTCTGACTACTTCCTCTGGAACCTTCCACAGTAGCAGAGATGACACCAGGGAAGACGTGGTGATGATAACTGTGAGTACTGCCTGGTACTTGATTGTTGATCTAAATTCCCTGCTGCCGACTCGCTTGAGTGGCATTTTGCAGGTTTAACTTGGTGTTTACCCCAGAGTCCCCTTGCTTGCTGCAATGCTTGCTGCTCAAGGGTGAGGCAGCACCCTGACTGCCAGGCTGCTCCCCGCTGTGCATGTGTGAAGTCTCACAACCTATGGGGGCTCCTAAACACTTGACTTAGCTGTTTGCCTTCAACACACCCATTGGATTCCACATAATGGGTCCTCCTGAGAGTTAGTGAGTTTAAATATCTGTTAGGAGGAACCCCTCTGCAGCTGTGGATGCTGCCAACACCACAGCATCACTGCCCTTCCCCCCACCCACCAGGACAACAGCCACAGGGTCACCTCCCTCCAGCTCTCGAGGGGATCCTTCCCCACAGTCACCACCTAGGGCTCCACAATCGTCCAGTTAAGCCCCTCAGTGGGGCAGAAATTAGGGTTCGTTTTCTGGGTTGCTGCAATTGTTGAGCATGTTACCTGGCTCCACAAAGGCTATTTCCCAAGTTAGTGGCCTGTGGGGATGACTTTTTTTCTTTTTCACTTTCGGCTACACAGTCCTGGCATGAAGGATCTTAATTCTCCAACCAGAGATCGAACTCAGGCCCCCTGCATTGGGAATATGGAGTCTTAGCCACTGGACCACCTGGAAAGTCCCCCAACGTGATTCTTTAGCGCAGATGGTTTTGGATAACTGTTTAGCTTTAGATTACTCATTGACCAAGGAGGTATGAGTGCTATAAAGAGCACCACCTTTCACATGTATATTAAAAATTCTGGACAAGTTCAGGCAAATTTATAGAAGGTGGCCCAAGGGGGACAAGAATTCTGTAATCTCAACTAAGTTTTTAATAAAAAACGTTGGCTTTATCTAATGACTTTGATTACTTTTTTGGCTGGACCAGAACAAATAAATTTCAAGCTATCATTTGTCTATTGATGATACTGTTGATTGGCATTTTTGTGTTTTTCTTATATTTCACGTACTCAGTGACTAAAACCCTGCTAGTTGGCTTGATATAGCTCTACTGTCCAGACAGTGTGTATAATTATCCTTAAAGATTAATGCCTAGACATCACAGAGTCTATTGTGACGAGAAAAGCAACTTTTGAGGAAAACAACTTGTTTTTCTCAGTTGCTGCCTAGGCATTTTATGGTATGATAATCCTGCTCACACCCAGAATGTGGACACTTAGATAAAGACTTGAGGGTAGAGTCATAAATCTTGTGACTCAACTTCCTTTGTGGGAGTGTTTTGAAACTACAACTTCCATCAAAAGGGCCTCAGCATTTTCACTTTACCAGAGTCAGAGCTCATAAGCCCAAGGAGCAATCTGCCACCTCCATGTGGTGGCTTGTGTCTGATCAGCAGGTCATCACCTGCATATTCTCAATGAAATTCACTAGCCCTGGCTTCTTGATGCAATAGAAGAGTCAGAAAGGTTTGTCTCAGTAGAGGAGAATAATTAGTGCTGGGTCAAATGCCACTTTGGTCTTACCTCACAAATCCTGAAAACAAATCCCAGAAAAACCAAGCTATTTTCAAATAATTTAACTGTGTTCCAGAACAAAGCTCAAGAATACTTGCAGGAAAACAAAAATATCTAGTATCCAATAAGGTAAAAAAAAAAAAATCAGTGTCTGGAATCAAACTAAAGATTGGCATAAAAAAAACAGAAAAAAATGTCCCATAATGCTGAGAAAAATCAATTAGTTGAACTGACACAGGACAGCAAAGACAAGAAAATAGTTATTATAACAATATTTCTTAAGTTCAGGACACTAGAGGAAGGATCAATCACCTTAAATAGTAATGTGGAAGTTACTGAAGAGGCCCAAATTGAACTTCTAGAACTGGAACTGCAATGTCTGGGATGGATTTATGCCAATGTTTGGGGGAAATAATAGCAAGGTTAAGTGACTTTTAATGTGTTTAAGGGCTACTTGTAATTCTTCTGTGAATTGACTGTACATCTATTGCCCATTTTTCCATAGGATTGTTGGTTTTTTTTTCTTTTTCAATTTTTAAATGCCTTCTATATTTTAGGAAAATCAACTCTAAGCCTGTGATGTAACTTGCCAATATTTCACTCAGTTTGTTATAGGTCTTTTACTTTATATATCATGATTTTGGCTTTTTTCCCTTGTTGCTTACTGCTTCTAGATTTTGAGTCGTAATCAGAAAAGTTTTCTCCACCCCTTGGTTATGGAGCAATTCACACTTGTTTTCTACATATGCATGGTTTTACTTCAGTTGACTTGCTCAGTCATGTCTGACTCTTTACAACCCCGTGGACTGCAGCATGCCAGGCTTCCCTGTCCATCACCAACTCCCAGAGCTTACTCCAACTCATGTTCTTCAAGTTGGTGATGCCATCCAACCATCTCATCCTCTGTTGTCTCCTTCTCCTCCCAGCTTCAATCTTTCCCAGCATCAGGATCTTTTCCAATGAGTCAGTTCTTTGCATCAGGTGGCCAAAGTGTTGGAGTTTTAGCTAGAGCATCAATCCTTCCAATGAATATTCAGAACTGATTTCCTTTACAATTGACTGGTTGGATCTCCTTGTAGTCCAAGTGACTCTCAAGAGTCTTATCCAACACCACAGTTCAAATGCATGAATTCTTCGGTGCTCAGCTTTCTTTATAGTTCAACTTTCATATCCATACATGACTACTGGAAAAACCACAACCTTGATTAGATGAACCTTTGTTGGCAAAGTAATGTCTCTGCTTTTTAATATGCAGTCTAAGTTGGTCATAGCTTTTCTTCCAAGGAGCAAGTGCCTTTTAATTTCATGGCTGCAGTCACCATCTGCAATGATTTTGGAGCGCCCCCAAATAAAGTCTGTCACTGTTTCCTTTGGTTCCCCATCTAATTGCTATGAAGTGGTGACACCGGATCTTAGTTTTCTGAATGTTGAATTTTAAGCCAACTCTTTCACTTTCATTGAGAGGCTCTTTAGTTCTTTGCTTTCTGCCATAAGGGTAGTGTCATCTGCATATCTGAGGTTATTGATATTTCTCCTAGCAAGCTTGATTCCAGCTTGTGCTTCATCCAGCCTGGCATTTCACATGATGTACTCTGCATATAAGTTAAATAAACAGGGTGATAATTAGTTTTTACTTAGCAATAAGTTTTTTTTACTTAGCAATAAGATTAATGAGTTAATCTTTAAGTAATAATGGTTTTATGTAGTAATAAGGTTAATGGGCTAATCTCTGGAACTATCTGGAACTTCTTTTGGGAAACAATGTTAGATCAAATTTTGCCTTTGTGTCAACAGAAATAATGCATGTGTGTGCTGTGTATGTGCTCAGTTGTTCAATCTTGTCTGACTCTTTGTGGCCCCATGGATTGTAGCCCAACAGGCTCCTCTGCCCATGGAATTTTCCAGGCAAGAATACTAGAGTGGTGTGCCATTCTTTTCTCCAGGGGATCTTCCCAACCCAGGGACTGAACACACCTCTGTTGTGTTGCCTGCATTGGTGATGGGTTCTTTATCACTAGCGCCACCTGGGGGAAGCCCTGAATGTGCAAATTTTTTCCCTCTGTGTGCGCGCACGTGTGTGTGTGTGTGTGTGTGTGTGTGTGTGTGTGTTCCACAGAGAACTCAGTCCTGTACATTTTCCAATCAGACCAGCTAAACATGGAGCTACCAATCAGATAAGCTAAATATGGAAAATGAAAGCAACCATTTAGAAACTTTTATAACAATTTGACATTTCTACAATATTTAAGCGTATGGTTGTTTTCCTAGAAACTTGTTCTTATTGCATTTTCAAAAAGTATCAGTCCTGGAGGAGGAAACGGCAACCCACTCCAGTATTCTTGCCTGGAAAATTCCATGGACAGAGGAGACTGGTGGGCCAGAGTCCATAGGGTCACAAAGAGTTGGACATGACTGAACATACATACACGCCAGAGAAAAAGAACCACCCAGATGGGTATATATGTAAACTGAGATTTGGCTTACTTGATTATGGAGGATTGGTCAGTCCAAAATATAGACCTACAGGCTGAGACTCAGAGAAGAATTGCAGTCCAAGTCCAAAGGCAGAATTCCTTTTGCCTTTTTACCTATGCCTATCCAAATGGAGAAAGTTAAAATGAAAAACCAATTGTTAAAGATGTTTTGATTCACTTTCTATTTCTGGTTCCACATGTAAGGAGCCACTCCATCCCAACAAAAGTAAAAAGCTGAACAGACTGAAAAATCAACAGTCTGGATCTGTAAGAGAGGGGAGAACATGGGCAACCACTGCCCTCAGGATTACAGAGTCAGATAGGTGAATGTGGGAACAAGTGCTAGGGTAGGAAAACCTGAATTTTAATTAATGAATTTCTGGAGACTCAGTGTGGACAAGTCTGAGAGTGAAAAATTCAAGCAGGACCCAGTCATTGGTGGGGCGGGGTGGGGGGGACCATAATATTGTGAGATTTATCTATAGGAGCTCAACCAGGTTCTTGTCCTAAATATTGGATAAACAACCATCCCCACCCCTGCTTCTGGCTTAGAGGGAAAAAAAAGAATTAGAGTACTCTATTCCTCTTGACAAGTCCTGCCCTCAGAGGGCTAATCAGAGCCTAAACTAATCAGAGCCTAAACCTACCTGGGGGAAGGGAAATATTCAACCGCAGACCACCCTACAGCCATTGTATCCCACCTAAGAGGAAAAAAGAAACTGAGAAACAGTAACTACACTGCATGGTATTTATCCAAAGGAATGGAAAACTTACAACCCCACAAAAACCTGCACACAGATGTTTATAGCAGTTTTGCTCATAATTGCAAAAACTTGGACACAACCAAGATGTCCTTCAGTAGGTAAATGGACCAATAAACTATGGTACATCCAGACAATGGAATTTATTTAGCCTTAGAAAGAAATGAGCCGCTAAGTCATGAAAAGACATGGAGGAAACTTAAATACATATTACTAGTGTCAACTTTAAAAATATTCACAACCTAAAAGTTGAGAGACATGTTTTATTTAATGGGAAATTTTGGAGTTTAAGCTCAGGAGACAGCATCTCAAGTAACCCTGAGGGAACTGCTCTGAGGAGGAGGTACAGGGAGGAGCCAGGTTACATAGAACTGTTAATTAAAGAAAACCAGATCTCCCAAGTTAAGGAATTTCGTGCTTTTCTATGTATGGGAAGATGCAGGAGTGTGGGCTCACTGAAATCATTCCTTTCATATGCACTTCAGCTATCCAGGGCCAGTATCCTGTGTTTTTCACATCCTGAGCTCCCTTGGGGAGCTCACCATAGGGAGTAGCTGTGGTCTGATGGCTACTAGATCACAGGTATTCTTCTCTTTCCTGAGTGCCCTTAGGATTCAGCAGCGCACGTTGGAGGGCCACAATGTCTGATGACTGTAACATCCTTGCTTACTGATGTGGCAAGAAATATTCCAT
This sequence comes from Muntiacus reevesi, assembly GCF_963930625.1. Lineage (NCBI taxonomy): Eukaryota > Metazoa > Chordata > Mammalia > Artiodactyla > Cervidae > Muntiacus > Muntiacus reevesi. Next base: position 39,234,640 of record NC_089257.1, read on the forward strand.
TTCTCATTAAATAAAAGCAGTCAATGTGAAAAACATTTATAGTATGATTCCAACTATATGACATTCTGGAAAAAAGCAAAACTGTGGAGACATTGAAAAGATTAGCAGTTGCAAGGGATTGGGGGTGGGTGGGAGGAGAAATGAATAGGCAGAACACAGAGGATTTTAAAGCCATGAAAAAATATTCTGTATAATACTATAATGGATACATATTATTATACATTTATCCAAACCCATAGAATGTACAACACCAAGAGTGAACTCTAATGTAAAGTATGGACTTGAAGTGATAATTATATGTCAGTGTAGGTTCACTAATTGTAAGAAATGTACCACTCTGTTGGGAGGTGTTCATAATGGAGGAGGCTGTACATACGTGGAAGGAAAGCGTCTGTGGAAATCTCTACCTTCTTTATAATTTTGCTGTGAATTTAAAACTACTCTAAAAAATTAGTCTTTTAAAAATGTTTTGATTCTTGTGCGATAGACTTATTGAAATTCCTAGTTTGAATCAGAAATGTATTAGCCATATAATTTTGTAAATAAATGGGGATAAGGGAAAGTCTGTCTTCCTTCTATGACTTCACAAAGATCCTCCACGAATATTTGTATTTCTAGAGATACATTAGTATCCAATTCAGTATGAGGGCAATAAATTTAATAAGAAATTGCAAGGCTGGTCCTCCCCTCTGTGAGCCACTATGGCATTACTGTTTACAGCAGTCTGATCTGACTGCTCAGTACATGTGCCTTATGAGATTCCAATTTTTTTCTTACATGGTTTTTTTTTTTGGCTGTACCACAAAGCTTGTGGGATCTTGGTTCCCTGACCAGGGATCGAACCCAGGCCCCAGAAGCAATAGCACCAAGTCCTAACCATTGGACTACCAGGGAACTCCCAGGATTGAAGACTTTTGAGATTAAAAATTATGCTTTATAGGAATTACCCTTACTCTTTTAAATCCATATATATTAAAAGAAAACTCATTTGTTAAACAATAAACAGAAGGGGATAGTTTCAGTTAAATACTGAAAAACAAGTCTCTTCACAGCAATGGAGAGTAAGACAGATAGTCTGATGAATGATTCCAACCTTATCAAAACTGACTTCATGATGTAGAACAGTATCGGCTTTTCGGCAGCTATAAGACATGTACTTAAATCAAATAGTTATTTGTTAACTAATAACTGTCAGTTATTTCTCTAGCAAAAATAATGAGTTTATTTGGGACCAAGAACGAATTGCAATTCGAAGTCTGCAACCATGGTAAGCCAAGTGCAAGCACCCAGCAGAAGTGAAGAGAAGAACTCTTTATAAAGGAAATAAGGAAGTTGGGGAGGCTTTTTTCTCTTTTGAGAAGAGTCGATAGCTGTTCATTGGCTGAGTTGCGGCAGTCTCTCATTGGGTGAACGATTGTCAGGAAAGAAGAGGAAATTTTTGTTCTTCCTGTTGGGTTCTGCTACCATTGAAGGACATGAGCTCTCCCTCTCTGACCTTCTGACTTTATTTTAATTGAGGTTTCTGTTTATTAATTTTTTATAGAAAGAAGGGACATTTCCCCCTTAATTTTCTGAGATTTGTTTTTACTAGTAACAGTTAAAAGAAAGGTCACCATTTTTAAGAGCCAAATATTATTGGAGGTTAGCGCCCACAGAAAAGGGTGGGACTTGAGAGCCTTAAAACTTAACAGGAAAGGAAAGGAAAAGGACAAAAGAGACTTAAGTGAATGTAGTATGAGGCATGTAATCTTTTGTTTCTATGTATTCATAAACAGGTTGCTTCTGATTCTCCTTTTCATAGATAATATCTCAATGAAAATGCTTATATAGTTGCATTTATGAGAAATGTTTTCCAGTGGAATAAATTCATAGGAGTGTAAGTGATAGGTCAAGTTATTTTGTATTTAGAACTTGTATCTACTGCTAAATAGCTTTCCATTAAAGTTTTACCAATCTGACCCTTATAGTGTGAGTTTCCTCACATTTTTCCTGTACTGGGTGTTTCTGACATTTTCAAATTTAGAAAATCTGGGCAAAAATGAAGTAATATTGTTGTTGTTATTTGTACCTCTCTGATCTTTGGTTATTTGGCTTCAGGAATGCCTGGTCCAGAAATATCACTCAGTGCTTTGTTACCATCTCTTGGCTTTACATAATTTTGCATATTGATTTTATTTTCTCCTACTGTGAAAGAGCTTTTTCCAAGCAACCTTAGAACATGAGCATCTCAACTAGAAACACAATTTGAAAGTAATGTATTCATAGAAGAACAGTGATTGTTTTCTCTTTGGACATATGTTCTCGAGAACAAATTACTGTGTTCAGGAGGATTTAATAATAAGATTAGGTTAGTTGTAGTCACAATTTCCCACTGAACCATAACTAATCTTTAAAACCCCTCTCACTCTGCTTGGCAGAACTAAGAGACAGGGAGGGAGATGCTTTCCTATACACTGTATTCTGAATTCAGTTTAGAGGCACTTTGAAAGAATGAGGTTTTCCACATCTGGATCATGGACCTGTCTGTGAGATAATGCTGACATGCAAAATAGGCAAGATACCAAAAATGTACTTACATTGGTTTATTGGCATTGTCAGCTTTGTGCCATGAGAAAGGGCAGGCATTCCCATACCTAAGAATTTCTCAAGCCCATAAACTGAAATTACACATGTCCCCGCAATGTCAGATTTTTATCCTTTTGTCTTCTTTCTTGGTTCCACCTGTGCTCCTTCCCAGTACCTCACTCTGGATAGTCTTTACAATGTGGCCAATCCCCAGACTGCATTAGATCCATCATTCAGACCCTTCCCCAATCCCATTATTGGGGGCCTAGACAACATTATATTCCTGTGGCGAGAGGTTTTAAATAAATATACACCATATTATGCTTCTATGGTCAACATTAGTAATTCCCAGATGAGAATGTCTCAATTTTATTTTGCAGATAGTACTTGGGGGTTAGCTGATTTATCTGATTTTCCCCTGACCTTACATCTTGCAGAGGATTGTTCATCTTGTATTGGTTTTTGCCTTATGTGCAGTTACCTGAAAATTTTATCAAATGTTTTATAAAAACTTAGATTCTTTTAAAATTTTTTCTTTATTTTTCCATTCTTCCCTTACTTATTTTATGAAAATATTTTTTCATATTTTGGGATGGCTAGGTGAGGAGCTGTGCAAATTCTCTTCCCAAAAAACAATGACAAAACTGGACAAAACAATAAACAAACAAAAAACTGTTTAAATTGATCAAAAAGCATATAACAAATTGAAAAGAATTTATTTTTTAAAAATACTCTGAATATTGGTAAAATTAGTGGAAGTGGGTTTGGGTTTGGTTCCGGAACACTGCAATAAAGTGAATGTTGTGATAAAGCAAGTCACATGAATTTTTTGGTTTTCCAATGTGTATGAAAGTTGTGTGTGCTCCCTCAGTCATGTCTGACTCTTTCCAGCCCCATGAACTGTAGCCCTCCGGACTCTTCGGTCCCTGGCAAGAATACTGGAGTGGGTTACAATCTCTACTTCAGGGGATCTTCCTGACTCAGGGATCAAACCCACATATTTTGCATCTTCTATATTGTCAGGTGGATTCTTTACCATTAGTGCCACCTGGGAAGCTCCATATACAAGTTATGTTTATACTTTACTCTGGTCTATTAATTGTGAAATAGCATCTTACCTTAGAAAATAATGTACATACCTTAAATAAAAATACCTTATTGCTAAAAATTGCTAACCATCACCTGAGCCATCAGTGAATTACATCTTTTGCTGGTAGAGGGTCTTGCCTTGCTCAGAGTTGATGGTTACTGGGTGATCAGGGTGGAGGTTGCTGGAGGTTGGGGTAGCCATGGCAATTTAAAAAAATAAGATGAAGTTCATTGCATTGGACTCTTTCTTTCACAAACTATTTCTCTGTAGTCTGCTCTGCTGTTAGATAGCCCTTTACTCACAGTAGAACTTCTTTTGAAATTGGAGGAGTCAACTCTCTCAAACCCTGCCTTATCAACTAAGTTTAAGTATTCTTCTAAATCCTTTGTTGTCATTTGAACAATGTTCATAGCTTGACCAGAAGTAGATTCCATCTCAAGGAGCCATTTTCTTTACTCATTCAAAAGAAATAACTCTTAATGTGTTAAAGTTTTATCATAAGGTTACAGAAATTCAGTCACATCTTCAGGCTCCACTTCTATTTCTAGTTCTTTTGCTATTTTCACCACATCTGCAGTTACTTCCTCCACTAAAACCTTGAATTCATCCAAGTCCACAAGAGTTGGAATCAACTTCTTTCAAACTCCTGTTAATGTTGGATTTTGATTTTTCCTCATAAATCAGGAATGTCCTTAATGGCATCTAGAATGGTGAATTCTTTCCAGAAGATTTTCAATTGAATTGGCCCAGATCCATTAGAGGAATCACTATCTAAGGCAGCTATATAACCTTTTGAAATGTCTCTTAAATCATAAAAGTTGAAAGTCAAAATTACTCCTTGATCCACAAGTTATAGGATGGATGTTGTATTAGCAGGCATGAAAACAACAGTAATCTAATTGTATGTCTCCATTGGAGATCTTGGGTGACAGGTGCACTTTCAATAAGCAATAATATTTTGAAAGGAATCTTTTTCTGAGCAATAGATATCACTTGTGGGCTTAAAATATTCAGTAAACCATGTGGTAAACAGATGTGCTGTCTTCCAGGCTTTGTTGCTCCATTTAGAGAGCAAGGCAGAGTAGATTTAGCATTCAGAAAGGGCCTAGGATTTCTGAAATGGTAAATGTTCTTTGGATTCAACTTCAAGTCACCAGCAGGATTAACACCACAAGAGCCAGCCTATCCTTTGAAGTTTTGAAGCCAGACATTGACTTCTCCTCTTTATCTATTTAAGTTCTAGGGGGCATCTTCTTCCAATATAAGGCAGCTACATCGAAAATTTTTTGTTTAGTGTGACCACCTTCATTTATTATCTTAGCCAGATCTTCTGGATAAATTCCTGCAGCTTCTACATTAGCATTTGCGGCTTCACTTTGCACTTTGGGGTTATAGAAATGACTACTTTCCTTAAACCTCATGAACCAACCTATGTCAGCTTCAAACTTTTGTTCTGCAGCTTCTTCACTTTTCTCAGCTTTTGTGGAATTGAAGAGAGTTAGGGGGCTTCCGTTATAGCTCAGTTGGTAAAGAATCTGCCTGCAATGCAGGAGACCCTGGTTCAATTTCTGGGTTGGAAAGATCCCCTGGAGAAGGAAAAGGCTACCCACTCCAGTATTCTGACCTGGAGAATACCATGGACTGTATAGTCCATGGGGTCTCAAAGAGTCGGACACGACTGAATGACTTTCATTTTCACAGGGCCTGGGTCTGATTTAGACTCTGGCTTAAGAGAATGTTGTGGCTGGTTTGTTCTTCTGTCCAGGCCACTAAAGCCTTCTCCAAATCAGCAATAAGGCATTTTTATCATGCATGAGTTCACTGGAGCAGCACCTTTAATTTCCTTCAAGAACTTTTCTTTTGCATTCACAATGACTAAATGTTTGACTCAGGAGGCCTAGTTTTCAACCTGTCTCAGCTTTTGACACACCTTTCTCACTAAACATAATCATTTCTAGCTTTTGATTTAAAGTGAAAGATTGCAAATGTTCCTCTCACTTGAACACTTAGAGGGCAGTGTAGGGTTATTAACTGGCCTAATTTCAGTATTGTGTCTCAAGGAATAGAGAGACCCCAAGAGAGGGACAGACATAGGGCATGGCTGGTCAGTGGAGCAGTTGGAACATACAGTTTGTGGCACCCCAAAAGCAATTACAATAGTTAACATCAAAGATCACTGATTCCAGATCACCATAACAAATAAAATACTGATGAAAAGGTTGGAAATATGGTGAGAATTAATAAAATGTGACACAGAGACACAAAATGAGTAGATGCTGTGGGGGAAATTGTGCCAATAGACTTGTTCCACCCAGAGTTGCCACAAACCTGTGGCATAAATTTGTAAAAACAAAACAAAACAAAAAACAACTCATAATCTGTGGAGTGCAATAAAACAAAGCACAAATAAAATGAAGTATGCCAATATCAGAGATGATAAACATGTAGCTTCTTAATAGAAAAGACTATATAGTTATAATTCCTTTTTTAACATCTCTAAAAGATATCATCTAAAAGATATTAAAAGATATCATCCAAAAGATATTTGGTGATATAATCAGCAGATTATATAAAACAATACTATAACACTGTATTATTGGATGTTAAAGGGAAGTGATGATTATCAATTATGGCTCAGGGATCAACTACAGCAGCAGGAATTGTAGCTCTTTCACTATCCTCTTGCAGCTTGTCTTTGCAGAGATGGCAGCTGCAAAGACCTGTGATGGACTGCTCTTAACAGAAAATATGAGAAGACCCAAAGGGCTATATTGGAAGTGTTCAATGGAATTTTATGTACTCTTTCCAATATTCTAGTTCTCATATCTTTCTGTAGCCTCTGCTGTGGATTCTGATTGACTTTGTGTAGTTGAAAGCTGATAGCACCTCACCTCCAGCTCATGATCTGAATTCCTCTCTAATCCGTGGCTTGATATCATGCTGTGTGAACCCACATGCTGACTCAATGTGCTAACCAGAAGAGCAAGGAAGGTTATGCTTCATGGAAGAATTTTTGAGCAATGGAAGAGAAGATTCAGTAGATAATTACCTCTTTCTTTCTTTCCTTTCTTCCTCTTTCTCTTTCCCTCTTCTTTCTACAATTTATTTGTATTTCATCAGGTTTCTCTACATGGGATACAGTAACTAGGCACTTATGGTTGCCACCTCAGTGATGCACACACACACACACACACACACACACACACACACACACACACACACACACAATATGGAATACTACTGGGCCATAAAAAAGAATGGAATATTGTCATTTGTAGCAACATGGATGGACCTAGAGACTGTCATGCTAAGTGAAGTAAGTTAGAGAAAGGCAAATATCACACGGTATCACTTATGTGTGAAATCTAAAATATGACACACATTATTTATAAAACAGACTCACAGACATAGAAAACAAACCAGTTACCAAAGGGGTGGGGAGGATAAATTAGAAATTTGGGATTAACAGACACAAACTACTATATATAAAGTAGATAAACAGCAAGGTTCTACTGTATAGGACAGGGAGCAATACTCAATATCCTGTAATAAATCATAATGGGAAAGAATTATATATATTTATATATATATATATACATAAAATATACACATATATCTGAAAAGCTTTGCTGTATACCAGAAAGTATTAATAAGATAACATTGTAAATCAACTATACTTCAATTAAAAAAATAAATAATGCAACCCTGGCTTGGTTTTCCTGTTTGCCTTTCTGCATTTTATCTGTCACTCACTTCTGCCCCCTTGGACTGCACTCCCAATTTATCTATAAACCCTTGCTTCAAGCTTTGCCTTCAGGAAGCCTAGGCTAAACAATTCATTTGTTTCATTTAAGCATATTCTCAAATTCATTTAAGCATATCCTCAAATAATTTTCTAACAGGAGAGGCATGAGAGACATAATTCCTTGCATGTATGAAAATGTTTCTATTTTACCCCACATGCTGGGGTCCAGCCTTGGCAGGATCCAGGGGATACCCTCAGGATGAACGGCGTCAGCAAGAGAAGACACGTGAGACTAGTCTTGATAGGGCCAAGTCTGCAAGGGAGAGAGAGAGAGAAAGAGAGAGAGAGAGAGAGAGAATGACCAGACGGGGGTGTTTGCAGGATCTGGCAGAGTCTGGCAATGCTTTATTTTTTACCGTAGCTTTTATACCCTAAGTTAGTACATTTCTAAGGGGAAGATAGTTTAACATTACATCAGCTTGTTCTTCATGAAACCAGGGTGTTTTCTGCATACTTCTTTGTTTATGAGGGTCTTGTACATTATCTTCTGGCCTTGGGACCTATTAACATTTTATGCAAGTCAGTGAATGTAAACCTATTTTCTGTTTCTATGGTGACCTTAACTGAAAGGTAGCAGTCTCACAGGGCAACAGTACAGAGTAGAAGTATAACCTTGTTAACATAAAAATTAATCCTTCTGCAGAAGTTGTCAGTTGCGTTTATCTAAGAAGTTTACCCCAGACTGACTCTGCGACTTTGGTGAGGCAGCCCCTGCCTAGCACTCCTGGCTGACAATTAACAACCATTTCATTGTTACCACACTAGGGCTAAGGTCTTATTTCTCTAGATCTTTATATTAACAATGGTTTCTATAACACAACCTTAGCACATTAAAAGCAAAAACACAGCAAGCAAAACACAGTAAGCAAACGTCAACCCAATAACCACCTTTAGAATAATTTTTCTTATGTTTTCTAATAGGACTCCTTCACCCCTCAAAAATGCTCTATGTCTATTAGGGCTTTTATATGATCAGGTTCTTTATATTATTTTATGATTAGGATATTATAAGCAATCATGCCTATTAGTACCAAGGGCATAAATGCATTTGGCTAACAAACTACCAGCAAAGGAGTTTAAATTAAAACACTCCTTTCACCCTGAATAATCTCATAAAATACCACCACCTGGGAAACTTATTGATTAAAGTTCTAAATTGATTCTTATTTGGGAAGAGATTGGGGAAGGCCTTCTGCCTGTGTCACAGAAATTAGGGAGTAGTCCATTGAGTCAGGCATCAGAAAGACAGATATCATCTTTAAGGTGAGCGCCAGGGGCAGCTTTTCGAAATCCCTGAAAACCTGATCTGCCTTGCCTGTCAGGCTTTCTCCTCGTGACTTTGTCATGGGTGGGATCTCGTGAGCTGGCCTTTTCGAAACCCCTGAAAACCTGATCCGCCTTGCCCGTCAGGTTTTCTCCCTCATGGCCTTGTCATGGGTAGGGTCTCGTGTGTTGGCTCCTGGCACCCACACTTGATTTTGTTTGGCTGGATGTAAAATCATGGATTAAAAGTAATTTCCCCTCAGGACTTTGAGGGAACTGCTATGTAGCTTTCTTTTAATTTCCAGTACTGTTAACGAGCAATCTAAACCTGAAGCCAGTCTGATTTACATCATTTGGAGGGCATCTATTTCCCATACTCACCCTCTCCTCTAAAATTTGGTAAGACTTTTTAATCCACAAACTTGGTCTTTCAACTACAAATTGGCACTTACCAAGAGCATTGCCAAAGACTGAACAACAAAGGCATTTGCCATCTGCCTCTGTGGAGATTGAACCCCGTGCTGCTATGGCTGTTGACCTCAACAACCCCTGAGGGTTCCGGGTAGAGTGAGGGAGGCACTCTGTGCTCCAGGGAATCTAGTGGAACGCTGGATGTTTTTAAGAACAGACTTTATGATCTCAATGCTTGCATCTCCTCATATCTAGAGAGGCACTAAATCCCTTCATGGTGACATCAGATCCTCATGACTAACAAAAAATCTTTTGTAAAATGAGTGCTTAATGGTATTGAACTTCCCCTTCACTGAAATCTTATATATTGATCTTCCCCCACTGCTGCTTTGGAGCAGTCTCCCAAAGCTATCTGAGATGCTGCCTCCCGGGCTGCAGTCCTCATTTTGCCCTAAATAAAACTTAACTTGAAACTCTCAAGTTGTGCATCTTTTATAGCGACAGTCTTTAACATCCAGGAAAATGTCACATTTTTATTCTTCAGTGATTTCTTACCTTTGATTTCCTCTCTCTCTCTGTTTTTTTTTTTTTTTTTTTGGCCACACCAGAAGGCATGCAGGATCATAATTTCCCAGCCAGGGATGGAACTGTGACCTTACAGTTAAAGTCTTAACCACTGGAATGCCAGGGAAGTCTCTGGTTTTCTCTTTTTAAGAGTTTTTTTTTTTTTTTTAATTAGAAGTTGTACCTCCTAGATTAATATCATATCTATTATCTTCCATATTTTATGATTTCTTATTTTTGTTCTACCCCTTGAGAGAGTCACATGAATTTATCTTCTACTCTTCCACTGAACTCAAGTTCAGTTTCAGTTCAGTTGCTCAGTCGTGTCTGACTCTTTGCAACCCCATGAATCACAGCACACCAGGCCTCCCTGTCCATCACCAACTTCCAGAGTCTACCCAAACCCATGTCCATTGAGTCAGTGATGCCATCCAGCCATCTCATCCTCTGTCGTTCCCTTTTCCTCCTGCCCTCAATCCTTCCCAGCATTAGGGTCTTTTCCAATGAGTCAGTTCTTTGCATCAGGTGGCCAAAGTGTTGGAGTTTCAGCTTCAACATCAGTCCTTCCAGTGAACACCTAGGACTGATCTCCTTTAGGATGGACTGGTTGGATCTTCTTGTAGTCGAAGGGACTCTCAAGAGTCTTTTCCAACACCACAGTTCAAAAGCATCAATTCTTTGGTGCTCAGCTTTCTTTACAGTCCAACTCTCACATCCATACATGACTACTGGAAAAACCATAGCCTTGACTAGACGGACCTTTGCTGGCAAAGTAATGTCTCTGCTTTTAAATATGCTATCTAGGTTGGTCATAACTTTCCTTCCAAGGGGTAAGTGTCTTTTAATTTCATGGCTGCAGTCACCATCTGCTGTGATTTTGGAGCCCAAAAAAATAAAGTCTGACACTGTTTCCACTGTTTCCCCATGTATTTCCCATGAAGTGATGGGACCAGATGCTGTGATCTTAGTTTTCTGAATGTTAAGCTTTAAGCCAACTTTTTCACTCTCCTCTTTCACTTTCATCAAGAGGCTCTTTAGTTCTTCTTCACTTTCTGCCATAATGGTGGTGTCCTCTGCATATCTGAGGTTATTGATATTTCTCCCGGCAATCTTGATTCCAGCTTGTGCTTCTTCCAGCCCAGCATTTCTCATGATGTACTCTGCATATAAGTTAAACAAGCAGGGTGACAATATATAGCCTTGACGTACTTCTTTTCCTATTTGGAACTAGTCTGTTGTTCCATGTCCAGTTCTAACTGTTGCTTCCTGATCTGCATACAGGTTTCTCAAGAGACGGATCAAATAGTCTGGTATTCCCATCTCTTTAAGAATTTTCCACAGTTTATTGTGATCCACACAGTCAAAGGCTTTGGCATAGTCAATAAAGCAGAAATAGATGTTTTTCTGGAACTCTCTTGCTTTTTTGATGATCCCGTGGATGTTGGCAATTTGATCTCTGGTTCCTCAACCTTTTTAAAACCAGCTTGAATATCTGGAAGTTCATGATTCACATATTGCTGAAGCCTGGCTTGGAGAATTTTGAGCATTACTTTACTAGTGTGAGAGATGAATGCAATTGTGCAGTAGTTTGAGCATTCTTTGGCACTGACTTTCTTTGAGATTGGAGTGAAAACTGACCTTTTCCAGTCCTGTGGCCACTGCTGAGTTTTCCAAATTTGTGGGCATATTGAGCACAGCACTTTCACCGCATCATCTTTCAGGATTTGAAGTAGCTCAACTGGAATTCCATCACCTCCACTAGCTTTGTTCATAGTGATGCTTTCTAAGACCCACTTGACTTCACATTCCAGGATGTCTGGCTCTAGGTGAGTGATCACACCATTGTGATTATCTGGGTCATGAAGATCTTTTTTGTATAGTTCTGTGTATTCTTGCCACCTCTTCTTAATATCTTCTGCTTCTGTTAGGTCCATACCATTTCTGTCCTTTATCGAACCCATCTTTGCATGAAATGTTCCCTTGAGAGAAAATAATAGCAAATGAGGAAACAAAGGATTAATCTCAAAAATATACAAGCAACTCCTGAAGCTCAATTTCAGAAAAATAAATGACCCAATCAAAAAATGGGCCAAAGAACTAAACAGACATTTCTCCAAAGAAGACATACAGATGGCTAACAAACACATGAAAAGATGCTCAACATCACTCATTATCAGAGAAATGCAAATCAAAACCACAATGAGGTACCATTACACGCCAGTCAGGATGGCTGCTATCCAAAAGTCTACAAGCAATAAATGCTGGAGAGGGTGTGGAGAAAAGGGAACCCTCTTACACTGTTGGTGGGAATGCAAACTAGTACAACCACTATGGAAAACAGTGTGGAGATTTCTTAAAAAACTGGAAATAGAACTACCATATGACCCAGCAATACCACTTCTGGGCATACACACTGAGGAATCCAGATCTGAAAGAGACACATGCACCCCAATGTTCATCACAGCACTGTTTATAATAGCCAGGACATGGAAGCAACCTAGATGCCCATCAGCAGATAAATGGATAAGGAAGCTGTGGTATATATACACCATGGAATATTACTCAGCCGTTAAAAAGAATTCATTTGAATCAGTTCTAATGAGATGGATGAAACTGGAGCCCATTATACAGAGTGAAGGAAGCCAGAAAGATAAAGAACATTACAGTATACTAACACATATATACGGAATTTAGAAAGATGGTAACGATGGCCCTATATGCAGGGCAGAAGAAGAGACGCAGAAGTACAGAACAGACTTTTGAACTCTGTGGGAGAAGGTGAGGGTGGGATGTTTCGAAAGAACAGCATGTATATTATCTGTGGTGAAACAGACCACCAGCCCAGGTGGGATGCATGAGTCAAGTGCTCGGGCCTGGTGGGCTGGGAAGACCCAGAGGAATCGGGTGGAGAGGGAGGTGGGATGGGGGACCAGGATGGGGAATACGTGTAACTCTATGGCTGATTCATATCAATGTATGACAAAACCCACTGAAAAAAAAAAAAAGAAAGAAAGAAATGTTCCCTTGGTATCTCTAATTTTTTTAAAGAGATCTCTAGTCCTTTCCATTCTGTTGTTTTCCTCTATTTCTTTGCATTGATCTCTGAGGAAGGCTTTTTAAAAATCTCTCCTTGCTATTCTTTGGAACTCTGCATTCAGATGGGAATATCTTTCCTTTTATCCTTTGCTTTTCACTTCTCTTCCTTTCACAGCTATCTGTAAGGCCTCCTCAGACAGCCATTTTGCTTTTTTGCATTTCTTTTCCATGGGGATGTTCTTAATCCTTGTCTCCTGTACAATGTCACAAACCTCCATCCATAGTTCATCAGGCACTCTTGTCTATCAGATCTAGTCCCTTAAATCTATTTCTCACTTCCACTGTATAATCATAAGGGATTTGATTTAGGTCATACCTGAATGATCTAGTGATTTTCCCTACTTTCTTCAGTTTAAATCTGAATTTGGCAATAAGGAGTTCATGATCTGAGCCACAGTCAGCTCCCAGTCTTGTTTTTGCTGACTGTACAGAGCTTCTCCTTCTTTGGCTGCAAAGGATATAATCAATCTGATTTCGGTGTTGACCATTTGATGATGTCCATGTGTAGAGTTTTCTCTTGTGTTGTTGGAAGAGAGTGTTTGCTATGACCAGTGCATTCTCTTGGCAGAACACTATTAGTCAGTCTTTGCCCTGCTTCATTCTGTACTCCAAGGCCAAATTTGCCTGTTACTCCAGGTGTTTCTTGACTTCCTACTTTTGCATTCCAGTCCCCTATAATGAAAAGGACATCTTTTTTGGGTGTTAGTTCTAAAAGGTTTTGTAGGTCTTCATAGAACCATTCAACTTCACCTTCTTCAGCATTACTGGTTGGGGCATAGGCTTGGATTACCATGATATTGAATGGTTTGTCTTGGAAATGAAAAGAGATCATTCTGTCATTTTTGAGATTGCATCCAAGTACTGCATTTCGGACCCTTTTGTTGACCATGATGGCTACTCCATTTCTTCTAAGGGATTACTGCCCACAGTAGTAGATATAATGGTCACCTGAGTTAAATTCACCCATTCCAGTTCATCTTAGTTCGCTGATTCCTAGAGTGTCGATGTTCACTCTTGCCATCTCCTGTTTGACCACTTCCAATTTGCCTTGATTCATGGACCTAACATTCCAGTTTCCTATGCAATATTGCTCTTTACAGCATCGGACCTTGCTTCTATCACTAGCCCCATCCACGACTGGGTAGTCTTTTTGCTTTGGCTCCATCCCTTCATTCTTTCTGGAGTTATTTCTCCACTGATCCCCAGTAGCATATTGGGCACCTAGCGACCTGGGGAGTTCCTCTTTCAGTATCCTATCATTTTGCTTTTCATACTGTTCATGGGGTTCTCAAGGCAAGAATACTGAAGTGGTTTGCCATTCCCTTCTCCAGTGGACCACATTCTGTCAGACCTCTCCACCATGACCCGCCTGACTCAAAGATTTGGCAAATATTTTCAGTTTCCAAGACCTCACTATTGGCTTATGATTGTTCCTTAAAACAAATAAACAGACAAATAAAAACAACCTCTTATCATTTTATCTTGGTCATCCTCTTTTATTTTGCAAGCTTACCTCAAATGTCTGGTTATCTTTGTTATCTGTTTACATCTAAGAGTAAAGCCATAAAACTCTGACTTGGAGCTTCGGGTACATGCACTGTTCTTATTTATTTACTCTTTACCTTGATGTGGCCAAATGCAGTCATCTTTCCACTATGGTCAGCACATGGTAATGGCTATCCTTGATAGCTGGTGCAGTTGCATGGGCCTCAACTTCCCTTGAGGCCCTTAAAGAGAACTAGAGAAGAAGAATTGGATCAAAGAGTGACTTTAAATAGGATAGATGTATCATCAGCCCAGCAGGTGACTAGGGCTCAGATATGTGGGGGGATCCTTTGTAACACCCTCCACTCTCCCTTCTCTTATCCATTGAAGAAGAATATCCTGGTCTTGCTCTCTCAAAACCATTCCATCAGAAGAGTGGCTTATCAGTCTTTGACTTATTTCTGCCATACTTAGTTTCAGGGATAAGGAGTCTATCATTAGTTTAATGCACATAATCACAGACAGAAGTTGAGGAAATATTCTCTACCTTAAGTAACTCAGAGATCCATCTGGGCAGGGTCCTCTTAAGTGTTCTACTCATCACATGAGTGATGCTCAATAAATGCTTGTTTCATCAATGACTACTGGCCTGGAGATGTTTAAATAATCCCTCTTAATGGCCAGGATTCATTTCAGAGACTGGAGTTGTCCTTAATTATGCAGATAATATTAGGTAAATAGTAAAGAGATCGTATCTATAGAGATTGAGAACTGGGTAGAGCCTCTTGCTAAATGTTTGGAAGAAAGAAAAGATAACTACTAGAAATGCTGCATACTTCTCATCTCTCTGACCTTTTCTGAAATGATAGAGCATATAACTGCACAAAATATTTATAGAGCATTATTTATAAGAGTGAAAAATTCAGGAACAACATGAATGTCTAAAGCTGGGGGAATCATTAGCAGGCAACTATTATGAAGTCTTTAAAATGATGACTCTGCAGAAAACTGTATGCCTATCTAAAGACCATAAAGAAATATGAAGAAATAAAAATAGTTTCTGAGATGGGATACTTGAGCTTAAGAGTGAAATTTAAATTAGTTTCTTTTTTATGACATTCTAAGCTGTTTCTGTTATAAATACTGAAGATTTAGCCTTTATCTCTCTCCCACACTTGCGCAAATCTTTTGACAGATATACAGCCAGAAAATCTTAACTCCAAAACAGCAGAACAGAAAGCACAAGCAGGTTGTTTGGGCTGGCTTGAGGTTTGTCTGCATCCTCTGAACTGTGGGTAGAATGGTATTTTTTTTCTGACTTCTTCCTTTCTTTCCCCAGCTTCACTCTTAGTATAAAGTAAAATCATTATTTAAGGGTTCCACCACATAAAGAGAAACACTATCATTGTTTCCACCCAGAAGTCTGCTAGCTTGGTCAGCTCACAGGAGAAGTTCCTCAGGTGACTTGGAACTGATCCTTGGGTCTCCTGCTTCTCTCTCTCTCCCCCAGGTACCACCCTTCTCTTCTTTCAGTTACAAAGATGGTCTGGCCATTCTTGGCCCTTTACTCTTCCATATACATTTTAGAAGCATTTTATCAAGTTCCATGCAAACTCTGTTGAGATATTTATTGGAATCACAATGAATTTGCAGATCAATTTGGGAAGAACGGATTTCTTTATAATATTCTCTAAAGGGGTCTTGAAGATCTTTCAGTATATTTATTCTTGGAAACTTTATTTTCCCCGTAAAAACTGTATTTAAAAAAATTTTTATTTTATAGTTGTTTGCTGCTGGTATATAGAAATTCAAGTGACTGGTAATCTTATATTTATAACTAGCTATAATAATTTCTAACAATTTGTATGTATATCCATTTGAGTTTGGTGTTTTCAAACAATGGTATTTTTCTGTCTTCTGTTCCAATCCTTGTACCTCAATGTACTTTTTTTTGTTGTATTGGCTAGAATCTCCAATACCATATTGAATAAAATTAGTGATAGTGGATTTTCTTGTATGTTTTTTATTGATTTCAGAGGAACATTTCCAGAGTTTCCCCATTTTGGATGAGATTTCTCTAGGTATTTTTATAAAGCATGTAGTTTTTATTAGATTGAAGATTTTCTCTTTTTAAAAAAAAAATTTATTTATTTGGGTGCACTGGATCTTAGTTGCGGCACGCGGGATCTTTAGTTGCAGCATGTGGGATCTAGTTCCCTGACCAGGAATTGAACCCAGGCCCCCTGAATTGGGAGTGTGGAGTCATGACTACTGGACCATCAGGGAAGTCCCAAGGATTTTCTCTCCTTTATTCTCATTTTGCTGTAAGTATTTATCATGACTGAGAGACGAAGTTTACCATAAAAAGATTTTTTATATATCAATTAACATGGTATGTTTTTTTCATTTGAATTAGTTAATATGATTATTTATATTTGTGGATTTTCTACTATTAAACTAGGTTGGCATACATGAGTTAAATTCAGCTGAGTAATGTGATTGCTTCTCATACACTCTTATATTAGATTTGCTAATATTAAAAAATTTTTTCATCTGTATTCATGAATGGAACATAATTCTCCACTCTTGAATTGTCTTTGTTGATTGGTATACCATGCCTATTCATCCACTCTCTTTTGGGTATCTGTTTACTTCCAGAATTATGCTGTTGTTAACATTCTTGTAACCTGCACGCGTGTGTACTAACACTCAGTTGTGTCCAATTCCCTGTGACCCTTTGAACTATAGCCTGCCAGGCTCTTCTGTTCATGGGATTTTCCAGGCAAGAGTACTGGAGTGGGTTGTCATTTCTTTCTCCATATTCTTGTACCTGAATCCTGGCAAATACCGAGAAATATGATTGCTTTGTCTTAAGGTACAAGAACATTCCATTTGATGAACTAAATATAATATTTTGACATTTTCTATTGATTGCTTTTATGTTTGCCATCAGTTTTCTTAATATGCAAGAGATCACTTGTTACTTTTTAAAAATTAATAGTCTTTACTTTTTAGAACAGTTTCAATTTATAGAAAAGTTGAGCAGGTAATACAGAGAATTCTTGTATATACTCTGCACAAAATTTCCCCTATTAACATTAGTATGGTATATTTTTATAATTAATGCATAAATATCAATATATTATTATTACCTGAAGTCCATAATTTATTCAGATTTCTTTAATTTTTCTCCCTAATGACTTTCCAGCCAGGATCCCATCCAGGATGTGACAATACATTTGGTTGTTGTGTCTCCTCAGAATCCCACTGGCTATGACACTTTCTCAGACTGTCCTTGTTTTTAATTGCCTTGATAGTTTTGAAGAGTACTGGTCAGCTATGTTGTAGGATGTCCCTATCCTCCTCTGTCTCTGGCAATTTTCTTTGCTCTGAAAATACTTTATCTGGTATTATTATAGTTATTTCTGCTTGCTTTTGATGAATATATTTATGATACATCTTTTCCTGTCTTTTTACTTTCAATTTGTCCATATTGTTATGTTAGGATACAGTGAGAAAGAAGGTACAGTGCAAGCCAGAGAGAGCTCTATCATTAGGAACTGAGCTGACTGGCACCTTGATCTTGAACTTCCCAGGTTCTAGCACTTCGAGAAATAAATTTTGGTTGTTTAAGCTACCCAGTCTATGATGTTTTGTTATGAAACCCTAAGTAGACTAATATAATGTGAATAGTGATTTTCTATTTAAACCTAGAAAATGTGAGTATTGTGTTATGAGATTCTGGATCTCATTTAAATCTTCTGTTTAGCTGGGTTAAGAAAGTGTGTGTGTGTGTGTGTGTGTGTGTGTGTGTGTGTGTGTGTGTCTGTGTCTGTGTCTGTGTCTGTGTCTGTGTGTGAGACACTGTTCTAGCAAGAGTAGCGGAGTGATACCACCCAATTCCCTGGTGGTTCGGCGGTTACAGCGTCTGCTCACAATGAGGGAGGCCTGGGTTCGATCTCTGGGTCGGGAAGATCCCCTGGAGAAGGAAATGGCAACCCACTCCAGTATTCTTGGCTGGAGAATCCCATGGACGGAGGAGCCTGGTGGGCTACAGTTCACGGGGTCGCAAAGAGTCGGACACGACTGAGCGACTTCACTTTCACTTTCACCATCCTATTACTGCCAGGTAGGGGTAGAAGTGGAAGTTCCCCATCGTCTCTATTGACACAGGAGGTTGGGGGCTCCTCAGTACTACAGGGTGGGAGTGGACCCCATGTGGTTTTCACTGATGTCACAGTGGGGGAGGCAGCCTTACTATCTCCCAGCAAGATGAAAATCCCAGCTCCCTACTTCTTTGATATTACCCTGGCAGGAAGGATTGGGGTGCCTCACTACAAGTGAGAGTAGAAATCTACACTCCTCACACAGCCTTTGCTGGCATGGGTGGTGGAGGGAGGTCACAGTTTCTTCTTTGGTGTTTGGCTAGGTGTAACTGTTATTGGAGAAAAGTTTTTTGTCTTTCTATGCTGTCCCTTTCCTGGTCCTTTGACTAGAAAGAATAGACTTTTGTTGGGATCGTCATTTTGTCTGTATCTGCTGGCATTTCTAAATTGCTGCACTCTTCAGCTCCTAGTCTGAGATACTTAAGGCAAAAAGAAAATGTACGGAACTCTTCATGTCATTGCTTAGGTCCCAAAGTCCCTATCTGGTCTGACTTCTTCCTTCCATCTTTCAAAGTCTTATGTTTACTTTATATATAACTTCTAGGGGTTTTAGTTGTAGTTAACAGGAAGACTAAGGGAAAGTACATCTTACTCCAAATTCCTGGAAGTGGAATTCCCATATATTGAATTTTTAATTTCAATTATTTTATGACTTTATTTCTAGAAAGTCTATTTTTTCTTATTCATGTGTGCTTTATAATTCTTTATAGTTTCTTATTTCCTATACATAGTTTAAAAGAATTTCTGCTGTTTACTTAAATTTATAGAATATGACATTATATAAACTCTGATAATTCTACTTTTGGAATTTCTTATGCATCTGTTTCTGCTGTCATTTCTGTAGACTCTTGTCCATGGTACCTTATTTTTGTGTGTAGTTAATTATTTTTCACTGTGTGTCAATTGTTTTCCTTTGAATTGTATTTGTTAAACTTTAAAAAGGTTTTCTATTTAAATATAACTGCATCAGTAAAGTGCACAAATCTTAAGCTCACTGAATTCTTACTTATATGTGCATGTGTGGAACTATCACCCAGATTGAGATATAGAATATTTCCAGCATCCCCAAAGACTTCTTGCACCTCTTCCCAATCAGTACCTATACCTACAGTAACCAGTTTTCTGATCCCCATAACCATACTTTCATTTTGCCAGTTTTTGAATATTATATACATGAGATCATATAATATGACCTTTTTATATGACTGGCTTATTTCACTTAACATCATGTCTTTGAGATTCATCCCTGTTTTTCGTGTATCAGTAGTTGATTAGTTCTCCTGATTGTTTAACATTTCATATGCTTATATACATACATATTCTTTAAATATTCTATATGATTCCTTTGTCAGATATAAGTATTGCAAATATTTGCCCCCAATGTATAACTTGCCTTTTTACTCTCTTAATGGTATCTTTTGATGAACCAAAGTTATTAATTTTAATGAAATCCAATGTGTCAATCTTTTTTTTAAAAAAGAAAGCTTTTCCATTTATATTTTCCTCTAGAAATCTTATTGCTTTGTTTTAAAATCCATGTTTAAGTCTGTGATTTCTCCTAAATTAATTTTTGAATGTTGTGAAGAAAAAGTCAAAGTTCATTTTTTTCAACTTGGTTTGTCAATAAACCCATTTATTTACAAGACCTTTGGTAAATTTGAGTAGAGCTTTTGTCATAAACCCCACACATAAATATATGTGTGAGTCTATTTCTGGACTCTCTATTCAATTCTTTTGGTTGATTTGTTCTGTTTTTGTTGTTGCTGTTTTTCCCAGAGGAGCAATAAAAAGCTGTATAAAGGAAGAATGAATAAAGTCTTCCCACCTCCCCCTCTGAGGTAACCACCACATCATTACTCTGGGAGGCATTTATCTTTCTTCCGTGGTCTCACAAACATATGTGCTCATACACAGTGTGCAGTTACAAAATTTTAATCACATGAGGACATGTTTACTTGTAAAGTGAACAGAGTAGAATTTAAATGTTTATGTACCAAACAATAATAATAATAATGGTAATAACTAATAGCACTTGCCTTGTACCAGGTGCTCTTCTAAGTGTTTTACATTTGTTAGCTTATTTAATCCCCATAACAACCTTAAAGGATAGAGACAAATTTTTGCTCCCACTTTATAGAAGGTGAAACAGAGGCACAGGGAAGGTGGAACTTGTCCAGTGTCACACAGTTAATACATAGTGGAGCTAGAATTCAAACCCAAGTTCTCTGGTTCTGGAGTCCAAGCTAGTAACCAAAAATGGTTAGAACACGTTATTTTATCTCTGTGAGTTACTGCCTTATTTATCCCTTGCTCACTATCATGCATTTTTCTGATATTAGGGCCAAGTTCTTTTCAGCCTGCAATCCTTTTCAGTCCAATCGACAGTTTCTCCACACCCACTGCTCAAATAACTGCTATTGGGTCTTTAACTGTCAGCCTAAATGTTCCTTCCCCGTGAAGCCTGCCCTGACTTCCTACAAAAGGCTGGCTTCCTCTACAAAGATCTTGCAACTTCCAGTCTTATGCCTCTCCTCTTCAGCACTCAGGGTGTACTTAGTGATTTCTGAAATAAGTTTTTTAAGCAGCTGTCTTCCTTGCCATCCCTCTTCCCCTCTATTGGAAGCCTGTCTTGTTCACCTTCAGATGCCCAGAACAACTCCTGACCCACCGTATGTGTGGACGAGGCTTGTCATGTAGCAGACCCACAGAGCAGACAGGTCATGAGGCGGCACGGCCTGAAGACCCCTCTGTCTATGGATTCTAATGTGGATGAAACAAAGGTGCTAGAATTATACAGATAGCCCTGAGTTAAAATATTGACTCAGCAAGCTGTACAAAGTGGAACCATGACTCTCACATTCTGGGATCTGCTTTCTCTCCTATGACGTTAGTTGATAATATTAGCTCACACATACAAGAGTGCCTGACACGTAGTAGGTACTCAAGAGATGAGTTAATTGAGTGTTTGGGGAAGAATTAAAAGTTAATTTTTACTTTTCTGTACCTCTGTTTTCTAACCTATAACATGAAATCTGTAACATGAGATCTCATCTATCTGCTGGAGTTATTGTGATAATTCAAGGAGATAATTCACGCAATGCACAGAACCCAGTGTCTGGCATAGAGCAGATGCTCAATAATGGTTAACTATGATTATTAGGATGATTAAAGAAGGCTGAACTGTGGTGCTAAAGAAGACTCTTGAGAGTCCCTTGGACAGCAAGATCAAACTAGTCAATCCTAAAAGAAATCAACCCTGAACTATTCACTGTAAGGACTGATGCTGAAGCTGAAGCTCTAATACTGTGGTCACCTGATGCAAAGAGCTGACTCATTGGAAAAGACCATGATGCTGGGAAAGACTGAGGGTAGGAGGAGAAGAGGGTGACTGAGGATGAGGTTGGATGGCATCACCGATTTAATGGACATAAGTTTGAGCAGACTCTAGGAGATGGTGAAGGACAGGGAAGCCTGGTGTTCATGGGGTCACAAAGAGTCGGACACGACTGAGTGACTGAATGACAACAAACGATTATTACTGCCATGAGTAAAGCACCTTCTGCAGTGTATATCTAGTGAGTATTCCTAGATAGATGCTGCCTAGCGGCCAAGTTCTTCCCAGTTTCTCCTAGATCAGTCCTGACCCCCTAGGTGCTCTCCTACATTCCAGAATTGGCACTTCTCTGACACCACCCCCTGGTCACCATCAGCTACTGCAGCCTGAGCCTTGGATCTTCCCCTGCTCCAGGGTTATCCTTCCTGGTTCCATCCAAACCTTAAAAACACCTCCGTGCATTTCCTTGGGAGACCAGGAACACTGGAAACAGAGCAGAAGAAATAGATTTGGGAGATAATTCCAGAGGGTATGTCCGACAAGACTTTATGACCAATTAGATGTCCAGTGGGGGAGGGAAATGTCCACCTACTAAGGCAGTGATTCTCAACTAGGGTGATTTCCCCCAACAGAGGATATCTGGCAATGTCTGGAGACATTTTTGGCTGTTTATTACTTGGTAGGGGGTGTTACTGCATCTAGTGAGTAGGGACCAGGGATGGTGCTAAATTCAGTGCCCAAGACAGCCCCCTGACAACAAAGAATTATCTAAGTCTTAAGTGTCAGTAGAAATACGCTAGTCTAGAATGATTCTCAGAGTCCTACCAGGGCATTCAGGGCATCAAGAAAAGCTGTGAAAAACCTGCCACATGAGATCTCAGTACTGTGTAAAACTCAAGGCTCGGATAAGTCTGAGGAAAACCCTACTCAGGACCAGGACCTAACACAGCCTGTACAATTCTCTAAAATCACAGAAGGGGAAACATTACAATAGATCATTTATTTCTTCAACTTACACTATTTGTGATCCCAGCATACATCTTTAATACTGGTCCTAACAATATATACAGTTATTAATCACATCAAAGGACTTAAACATAGAATATACATCAGATTAGCTAGAAATTCTCAAAGGATTATATAATCTTCTAGTTCAATTAGGAGATCCTTTGAATTTCTATGTCGATAACAAAAGCAGTAACTAAGAACCAAGGAAAAGACTCCACTTTTCATGCTTCCTAATACTTGCCATAACAAAGGAAGTAGTCAGCCCCTACCTGTTGTTTTTATATCTGTTCTCCACTGAAGAAAGGGTAAAATCAGGAAGCAGGTGAGGACTTCTGCTCAGCAGGACCAGGAGACCAGGAAAGAAAGGGGAGAAATGCTTCAGAATGTCAGCCTCTCAGATTTTTCCAGCCACACATGTCAGTGAATAATCCAAGCAGAAGGGCTTTTCGGTTCACTTCTGACTCACAACTGGAATCCCCTTTCACCTAACAGGAATTTCTGAGACACCCGGAAAGATCCCAGGGACATTGTCCTTGTGTTCTCTTGATTGGAAATTCAAACCCAAGAAAGGCTCAGTGCTGTGCTGTTAAGTCTGATGGGCAACTTAGTCCCTTCCACTTCTAGGTCTCAGTTTGTTTCAGGCTGCTTGTTTCAGGCTGCAAGTCCTCATCTCCAAGCCACTTGGGCACCCTGGGTGCTGCTCCCTGTGAGAGAGCCCTTTTCTGATGGGTCCTGGAGCACCTCTGATATCATGGGGGCCCCCTGTGCTTGTCTCTCTTTACCCCTAAAGGTATCTCTGATTCTGACCTCCTGGAAATTCTATTATTTGCAACAAATTCTTTCTCTGCCCTATAGGACTTTGTAAAATATTTGTTATACTTACATGTTAATTGTTTTTCTGACTCTCGTTGAAATCTGGCTTCTTTACCAGTGTCTGGTGGTAATCATTTGATCTAACCAACTGGGTAGCATCTTTTCACTGCTGCGCTATTTATCAGGTCTCCATTAAGACCTGATGTGAATTTTAAAAGCTTGTAAAAACTCCTTGCAAAGGCTTAAAGCTCCCCTGGACTCACTCCCCGAGTTTCTGTTTTCTGTTTTTAGAATGGTTCTATTTTCTAGAGAAATTTCAGAGTATACTTCTATAGATATATCCTAGAGTCTAATCAGAACTTAAAATTCTCAACTTGTGAAGTCTCAGGGTCCGCTAAACTGGTTTCTGACCATACCCTTTAGTCTGTCCATCTTTCACTTTCTTCCTCCTAGTATACCTTGTTGACCTAAAACAGCCTGCCAGATAATTCTCTAGCAAAGGTGGGTTTACTTAGGATGAGCAAAGAAGAGCAATTTGGTGCATGCAACCATGGCAAGCCACGTTCAAGTCCTGCAGGACCAAGGAAGAACTCTTTTATAGAGATGAAAAAGGCAGTTGGGATGCCTATAGAAAACAAATAGTCCATGGCTTCTTGTTGGTTGAGTCCTTACCAGGAAAGAAGACAGGTCTTTCTCCTTCCGGTGGGCCTCCGCCATTGTCACAGTGTGTGAAAGACCCCTTTATGGCCTCCCTCTTGTGCTCATTCTCAGTCATTCAGCCATGTCCAACTTTTTGTGATCCTGTGTTCTGTAGCCTGCCAGGCTACTCTGTCCATGGGATTTTCCAGGCAAGAATAATGGAGTGGGTTGCCATTTTCTCCTCCAGGGGATCTTCCTGACCCAGGGATCAAACCCACGTCTCCTGTGACTCCATACATTGGCAGATGGATTCTTAACCACTGAGCCACCTGGGAAGCCATGTTATGGCCTCCCAACTCTATTTAATTGAGTTTCTGTTTAATTTTTCATAACCTAATAAAGAACACCAGTTCCCCAATCTCCCTAGATCTCCACAGCTACTGCCTCAGTTCATCCACCTGGATATTTTCCCAGATTACTATGACAGCCACACCACTCTGCCTGGACCAGCTCTTCCAATTCCTCTGACCCTTTCCTTTGCTGCACATTCCAGTGTTGTCCATGACTCCTCCCCAGCATGTCTTTCTGACCGTCTGCACAGCAGAAAGGTTGGGAGCTTGGCTGGACTAGAAATTGTCTCAGCTGCTCTCTATTCTGGGATACCAGCCCACTCTTTCTTCTGCAGATGGTTGGCGGCCCCATTGTTCTCCTCCTTGGTGGCTATGATAGCAGAGCACCCCTTCTTCTGTTTCATCATGGCCCCACTGCTCCCACCTGGAACACAGCTACTGGAGGAACAGCTAAAATTGTTGTCACTTTTTAAAAATTTCAAGGTTAATATTTAATTTTTTTTTCAAGTCAATGTGTAGAAAAATATGGAGCTTTGTGTAGGCTTGCACTCTATAATCACATCTCATGAACTAATATTTTAATGACACCTCCTGGATAATAATTAGCTCAGCTCCTTACTTGTCATCTGCAAAGTACAGTCACTGTTCCAAGTTCACCAGACTCTGTTTTCTCCTCTTTTGTTCCCCAGTAACTAAGATATTAATAGTCTTCATTTGGAAAATGCTTCTTCCACCCATGCTAAAATTTCACCATTGTACAGAATTTCCTAAGTCTTATTAGGTATACTTTGGTTGTGAGAGCAGACTTAAGAAGAAATCGTCTAATTTTTCCTTTAAATACATTGGATTCAGCCAGAAGAATCAGGCTAATTGGAGTATTTCGGTAAATAGCTTGTATTTTCTTCTTAAGAGCCTAGAATATAGATCTATACTCTGTTGGTTTTTTTTATTTTTTTAAATTTCATTTTATTTAATTTTTGGCCACACTGCACAGGATGTGGGATCTTAGTTCCCTGACTAGGGATTGAACCCTTGTCCCCTGCATTGAAAGTGCAGAGTGTTAACCACTGGACCACCAGGGAAGTTCCCTCTTTTTATTTTTAAAGTATTTGTAAAATAAGAGGGAATGGAGAGTTAGCCAGGTCTGTCTTATCCATACATTGAGCTTTACTGACAGTCTTTTCAAAGCAAACTTTGACATTTCTCAGTGATTTTAATGCTTGAATGTTGAGAGAATTCTGTGGGCTCATCTAAATGTCAAGTTTTGATAAGGTTATGCTCTGTCCCAAGAGCCCTATAATGCCTGAGTCAGTGCTGCTGCAGCGGGAACCATTGCTCTAGGGGTCAACTGAAGGACAAAGAGGGAAAATAGCTGGTATTACCTAAGCTTCAAAGAAGACTGGCTCATAGAGAATCAAAATTGCAGATTATTATAAAAATTTCCTCTCTGTACTCTGTGCTCCTACTCTCCTACTGAGCAGACAGACTGAGGCCAAGGCTCCATTTGTCACATGACTTTCATAAGCTTTCATTCTAACCAGTAGGCCAAGGCGGCATGCTGCACCGCAGTGGTTGGCGTCAACTCAGAATCAGTATCTAAGGTATCTAAGAGCTCCCAAAAGTTTGGGGCATTTTCCTTCCCAATGCATGGTTATTTTAATAATTGGCTGCAGGTCTTTCTGTGGGGAGGCTTAGAGGAGAAGTTTATAACATACACTTAGGGCCATATTCCTTAAAGAGCCCCAGCCTTCCCTTCAGTCAAGGGCCCCTAGGCCTGTCCACAGCCTTTCTACCCCTGAAGCCTATTATGGTAATTCACCTACCTTGACTGTGAAGTAAAGAGCCACCACCTGGCCTCCGCCAATCCAGAATCCTGTTAGTCTCAGTGAAATGGGAAAGCCCCGTTCTAAAGTGGGCTCTCCCACTACCACTTTGGCAATGCTTTTCACTGGTGCTTTTATTACTATGCATATCTTATACTGTGGGAAAGGTAGCATCCTCTGGCCCTTCCCAGGGTATGGATAAGGTGGCTGGGGAAACTGAACATTTAGGTCCACTCCAAGATTCTTATCTCCCTGAAATTTTGGCCCTTCAACACCTTATTATCTGTAGGCCACCACTGAGTCCAGGCTTCAGTAAACTAGCCAACCAAGCTGTTAAAGCCAATTGTGGGTGCTCAAGTTAAATTCTGTTGCTTGAATCCATATAAATACACCCCTATTGTTAATTTGATGCCTATCCAAACTTACATTTCCTCCTCTTCAGTCTAATGTACTTAGAATCTACTTCCACCATGATATCCAACTTTAATGAAACAGTCTCTACACATTCTGACCTACATACAGGCTAGCCACAAAAAGAAATAAATTTTAGAACTTTCAAAATAACATAGAGTATATTAGGATTTTGAAAAAAACTAAACTCTTGTTGGACAGGACACTTCTCTTTTGGCTCACATCTATCAGTCCTTGTAGAATATCCTTCCATTTCTCACAATCAAAACTTTCATGGTTATATTGAAGAGCCTTATCCTCTTAAATATGGAAATAAGCACAATAAAGATCCTCCAGAAGAGTTAGTGCTTTGAGACAACACATAATGAATCCAAGCAGAAACATAAAAAATCATTGTAAGGAGTAGTACCCAGGCTAGTAGGACTTGACTTTACTTATATAACTGGTTCCTAACCTATATTAGAGAGCAGATCACTTTGAAAATCTGATAAAAGCTATGAATCCTCTCTAAAGAAAATGTATATAGATACAAAATATGCGTTCAATATTCAGGTGCTCGAGTCCCTTGTTATCCTGTTCATGAACCCATACTTTTCTGGACTGGTTCAAGGTATCAAAAGCATCTAATAATAGAAAGTGTCCATAAGAAGATTTTTTGGGAGTTCCCTGGTAGTTCAGTGGTTAAGACTCTGGATTCCCAATGCAGGGGGCCTGGATTCAATCCCTGGTCATAGACTAGAGCCCATATGCTGCAACGCAGACCCAGCGTAGCCAAATAAATAAATACATATTTTTTTAAAAAAAGAAGAAGATTTTTTGGTTAGACATAAGTATAGAAAAAGGAAGCTCATAAGATACACACTATCAGTGTCCTTTCAAGTATCATCAATGGGAGAGAGAACTCTGGTTAAAAAATCCATCAAATATTCTCGTCCTGAGAGCAGGATAGGAGAGTCATCCTAACTTAATCTGGAGCCATTAACCACTCAAATGATCAAATTCTATTTGTTCTGGTCTCATACACACTAGACAAATTTCTGTTTATCATTTGGCCCCTTGGGTAGCCTGCCTATGAGTCAAAAGGGCTTTGACCATAGAATATGAACAGAAAGAGTTCCAGTGTGAATTAACAAATTGGTATTCTGTCGTTTCCTTTAATAGGCATTCTCTGTGAGTTTGGTTAATTAAAGTCCACATATAAAAGATAATTCTAGGTTTCTGAACTTGTATAGCAGAGGGAAATACCTCTATGAAAGATTACTCCTGATTTCTAAGTCTGCAAGGCAGAGGGAATGTAATAGATTTGTCAAGTTTCTAAATTAAATCTCTCAAAGGTGTTGTCTCAGGACAAAGAATCTGCCAGAGTCACTGAGTTTATTAATTTTATCCTGGGCCTAAATAAGAAGAGTAAGATGTAGAATTTTGAGACTATTCTACAGAACAAAGGGATTTAGGCTATTTATATACCTTCAGGAATTATAGGCACCAGTTACAGCCATGCAGTTTCCCATGACAACCAATTATTATGCAATACTTTGAGATTCAAAGTTTCCTACCAGAGGAAATAATAAATTTTTGAAGATCCATGTTTTAAGGAGAATTTTCAGATAACCTTACAAAATTTCTCTTTAAAAAGGCTGTAAAATATTGAACAGGATGAATACAAATAAAAATCCTCTCATGAAAGATATAGTCTTATGACTATTTTCAGCCTTCATCTTTCTCTAACAAGGTCCTGAGAATGGCTTCGTTGCTCTGAATTCCATCTCTTATACCTTAATAACATTTTCTCTTCAGACTTTCTCTTTACTGGCAACAAGCAGATAAGACTACCATCTCTGACTTCAGGCAAGGTTTTATTAGCCAGAAGTCAGTGGAAAATGCAAGATATGTAGAAATCTAGGATTTCCTAGTACGTCAAATGTGAAAATAATAAATTGTAGGAAAAATATTCATGTACCACTCAGTGCATGAATGTTCTCCTAAGTAAAGTCTAAAAACTCTCAGTCTGGTATCTAAGTCCTTAAACTCATTGCCCCCTTGTCCCACTCATGGGTCGTCTTTCTCTGTTCCAGCCAGCCAAACCGGTGTCTTCAGGGGTAGATTCTCTCTGAATCTGACTGCAAGACTCTAGTGTAGGTAGTTTATTTAGAGGAAGAAGGGGCCATCTGCAGGGGAATTAGGGAAGTGACACAAGAAGGCAGCCAGTGAAAGGGTGTGTTACTAAGCCATGCACATCGAAGGTCAACTGGAGCTTAATTCCACAGGAGAATTCTGGGAAAGGGTACAAAGTGTACCTCAGGATCATCTCACTGAGAGATAGGGGACCTGGGGTATTTTCCTCCAAATTGCATCAGTCTTTGGCTGAGGGCTGAGAGTGCTAATTCCCGCAGCACATCCAGCCTGCTGAGTGTGGGTGAACAAGGCAGCTTTCCATGGTTCTGGAGCAACCCGCAGGCACAGAGATGGTGGGGTCTGAGGGAGACACAGCCTGGGCACCGAGAGTGTCTGCTATATTTTGTTCCTGCTCTCAATTAGTCTGTGCACTCCAGGCTTCTCTCCAAAAAACCAACTTCCTTTCTTTCTTCAGAATTGTCTGGAAATCTTTCTCTCCCAAGAAGCTTTCTCTGAGTAACCCGAGCCCACTCTCAGGGTGTCTGCTAAGGTTATATGCCTTGAATGAGTGAAGGAGACTCCTACTTGGAGAAGTGAGACAAAGTGCCTCCACTTCCCCAGCCCCTGAGGGCAAGAGCTTTGACGAGTGAACAACATCTTTGTAAAGAAAATGGTGCTACTTCTGAGGCAGCTCCTACAAGCGTACACAGCTTGGCGGGAAGGCAGGGGTTGAACTGCGAACTAGACTTCAGCCTTCACTCACCAACTCAGCCAGGCATTGTTAGGTTAGATACAACAGTATCATGGCAGCCCCACCTACTGTGATAGTTCCTTTCCTCTAGAGTCAGCCAGAACTTACATGTAGTAGAACTGTCCAGTGGAGCTTGATCAGATAATGGGTGTGTAAACTTGGAAGCAGCTCCCCAAGTATCTATTTGTATTGATGTATTTTGTGACTAAAAGAACAGAGAAAGTAGGTGATCCAGAACCAGTTGGGGAAGAGACAGAGGAAAACGTCCCTAGGCTTCCCTGGTGCCTCAGCAGTAAAGAATATGGCTGCAATGCAGGTCACAGGGGTTTGATCCCTCAATCAGGAAGATCCCCTGGAGAGGGAAATGGCAACTCACTCTAATATACTTGCCTGGGAAATCCCATGGGCAGAGAAGCCTGATTGGCTACAGTTCATCGGGTTGGAAAAGAGTAGGACATGACTTAGTAACTAAACCACCACCACCTCTTCCTGAGACCTGCAAAATACTCTCCACCAAGACACTGGAACAAGATCTCTATCTAAACTTGACATGCCAAATGTCCATTTCATTTCATCTTCAAAGGGTTATAAAAGAAGGAGGCAAAATATTGAGAAGAAACACTCACGAACTGTTCACCGATTCAGAGCATGTGGTGAAACCTGAAATGGGTGGCAGTTCTGAATGTGGGTATCTGCTCACTGACTAGGTAAATGGGGAAAGTTCAGTGGATTCTTTTTTTCTTTCAACCGTTTAAAGTTACAATTTACAACATTATGAAAATTAACTTAAAATTTCATCTAAAATCCCTTTACAAAGAAACTATCTTAATATCTGCGCTTCCTTTTTCATTTCTCTTCATGAATATGCACTTGCAAGTTTTACAGAGTCATCATTTTAACTGCCACATAATGTTCTAGTACCTCTAGTACCGTGTCTTGTTTTTCACTATCCCAAGTAAATTTTTATAAGCATCCTGTTTATAGATGCTTATCTATAGTTAGTAATCATTGGCCATCTTCCATATCCCAGAGCCTTAAAAGCCTTTCTGGTTTCTAGATTCTGCAGCCCTTCTCTAAAATCAGCCTCACCCCATCTTCACGGTTAGCCTTTCACCAGGCAGTAGAGTGAGTCCTGACCTTAGATGTGTGGTAGTTAAGCACTTCTGGCTCAATAGTCATTGGTACAGATGTCACTGCTCCAGCACCTTCTCCGTGCTAGATGCCAGACCAGGCTCAGGCAATTACAAAGATGTGTGAGAGAGATTCCTACTCTCAATTATTTTCTCATCCTGAAGTCTCAGAGTGCTGTTTTTCAGACCTGCACCCATATGCTGAATTCAATAATACTGAGTCAGTGGAAGTGTAGCAGAAGTGTCTATTTCATATAGATCTGTTTTTTCCTGCCAGCCAATATTGCGTAGTGATTAGGAGCCTGAGCTTTGGAATCAGACAGTTAGAGCCCCAGTTTTGCCATTTACAAACCTGGGTGGCACTGACCAGCTTAATCTTTCCACACTTTGGTTTTCTTATCTTCAAAATGGACATAAGATCATGATCATCTTCATAAAGTGGCTTTTGGAGTTAAACACTAAAAAGAGACACATAACACATAACACTAAAAATAGAGTCTTGCTCATAGTACCATTCAGTAAACCCATGACTTGCACAGGGTCAGACATAGGGCTACCACTGAGAGACACCTTTCAAGTTCAAGACTTGCCCCATTCCACCCTGGGCACCAGGGAAGCTGGAGGGATGGAGAGAGGCTCTGCTGCAGGGGTCATTCTCATTGACTAGCTTTATCCATCAACATGACCAGAGCAACAGTTCCTCTGAGACCAGAGTTAGCAACTTGGCACCCAAAGAGCCTTCCCTCTATCCTCCCCAGCACCAAAGAAGGAGCAGACAAGCAATGTGGAAAGAGAGAAGGAGGGACAGAGAGAGAGGGAAGGAAAGAAGGAGAGGGAGGGAGGGAGGGAGAGAAGGTGGGATGGAGGGAAGGATGGAAGGAAGGGAAGAAGAAACGGAGGGAGGCCCAACTTTGGGCCTGGTTGGGGAGAGCAGAGCATTAGGTGAAGGCCCAGGAAAGGCTCGCAGAGCAAAATCTTCATAGTGAGAATGAGAGGAAGCACTGGAGTCATTTAATTCTGAATTAAATGGCAACCCACTCCAGTTCTCTTGCCTGGAATATTCCATGAACGGAGGAGCCTGGTAGGCTACAGTCCACAGGGTCGCAGAGTTGGACACAACTGAGCGACTTCACTTTCTTTCTTTCAAATTCTTGGCGTATCATGTCCTTGCTGAGGTTAAATTGCTTAACCTCTCTGGTTAACCCACATTTCTCACCTCTTAGCCCCTGCTACTCCACGCTCAGCCACACTGAACATGCTGTGCCTCAAACTTGCGTTGCACACAAGAAAACTACAGTCTCTGCAGATTTGCATGTAGCTTCCCCTTTACCTAAAGTAACCCGTTCTCCCAGCGCCCTCAGCCCACCGTAGCTGCTGCAGTCCTTCTTCCGGCATGTTCCGGCTCTTCCTGCAGAGCTCAGCTCCGGTGTCACTTCCCTGACCACTCGGCCTGCTGTGTGCTCCCAGACACACCGGAGCTGTCTCTGCTGGGGCATGCACCGTGCTGCTCTGATGGTTCCTGTTGACTGCAGGCCCCCTCCAGAGCTCCATACCCCGATGGCTGTTTCAGTACCTGGGGCCTCACTGCTGGTCAGTAAGTGAGGCTGAGTATTATTGAAACTGTGTCAGCTTTAAAGGGTTGGGTGGTTGGGTCGGCTTACCCAAAAGGGTAAGCATTCAACAAATATTTGTTGAAAAGAACGGAGTGGAGGACTGAAGTTGAATAGAATGGTGGCTTCGAGGGTAAAAATCTGCCTGCAATGCGGGGTACTTGCATTCGATCCCTGGGCTGGGAAGATCCCCTGGAGAAGCGAATGGCAACCCAGTCCAGTATTCTTGCCTGGGAAGTCCCATGGACAGAGGAAAGGAGTCTGGTGGGCTATTGTCCATGGAGTTGCAAAGAGTCAGACATGACTGTGTGACTAACACTTTCATTTTCTTTCACTGATTATATCTAGCCGCATTATCTTTAAAGTCCACAAGATGTCAGTGTTTCTACCTGAGAAAAAGGAATGCAATAGCCTGAGATGAAGAGCACTGTCCCTGATGCTAGAAATTAATTTAAAGTGAATATTGATATAGAGATAATAGATTGATAGATTTAACTGAATAAGCAATATATGCCCAAGCCACAAAATTCAAAATGTCTATAGTGAAAAGTAAACTCTCCTTCCCTCCCTGCTTCCTTTCCTAAGCACCTCCCCACCAGCCATTTTGTCTACCTCAAAGGCAACTATTTTTATTATCCTTCCAGAGATATCCTAAGTATATAATAATATAAATGTTTTTTTCCCAAATAACATCAGTGGTTATATACAAGTGTTCTGTGCCTTGGTTTTTCTCTGCTTAAAATGACTCAGAGTATACATATTAAAAGAGATAAGATTACCCTATTAGGAAATAGTAATATTTTTAGCTGTTCCTAACATATTTACTGTAAAATATATATTTGCCAATCTGATAGATGAATCATATCTCATTACAGTTTTAAAAAACACTTTACTCGACTACAAATATGTTTACTGACATACGGTAAACTGCATATAAATTTAGTGTTGACCTGTTTAGCGTGTGACACCATCACCACGACCAAGATAACAAACATATCCCATCACCCTCAAAGGTTTCCTTGTGCTCCTTTCAATCCTTTCCTCCCACCAACATTTCTCCCCCCTCCCCATGCATCCACCATAGTGCTTTGTGTTACTATAGTTTTTATTTCCTAGGATCTTATATAAACAGAATAATACAGTATGTAGACTTTTTAAATCTCATTTTCATTCAGCATAATTATTTTTAAATGCATCTCTGTCATTCCTTTCTATCACTGAGTTGTATCCATCCATTGTGTAGATACACCACAATTTGCTTATCCATTCTTATACTGATAAACATATAGATTGTTTCCAGTTTATAACCATCACAAGTAAGACAGTGACTTATAAGTCATTTATGCTTCTATTTTGCTTGAGTGAATAGCTGGAAGTGGAATGACTGAATCACGTGATAGGTGTATGTTGAACTTTTAAAGAAACTGCCAGACTATTTTCTAAAGTGATTGTACCATCTGACAATCCTATCAGTAGTGAATGAGTGTTTGGTTGCTCTTCATTCTCACCAATATGTGGGGTCAGCATTTTTAATTTTAGACATTCTAACAAAAGTGTTACAGTAATTCATTGTGGTTTTAATTTTCGTTTTCCTAATGAGTAATAATGTTGAGGGTCTTTTCATGTGCTTATTTCACTCTGATGAAGTGTGAAATATTCAACATATTTTCTTTTTTTAAAAAGTGGGTTGTTTTCTTATTATTGAGTCTTCAGAGTTCTTTTTATGTTCTGGCACAAGTCTTCTGTTGGATATATGATTTTCATATTTTTCCCCTTTTGTGGCTTTTTAAAAAACTTTTGATTAATTGCCTATGTTATTATTACATAATCCTCAGTAGATAAGTCAGACTTCTGTTCTATGGGTGGGGATATTGAGGTACAGTTGAAAAAATTTACAAAAAGTATTTACAGTATTCATTTATCTTGTTGGATTTTGCAGAAATCAGCTATAGAACTTGTGTAAATTCAGTATAGATTGGCACTGCTTCCTTATAAGTTGAACTTTTTTTTGGCTGTGCTGGGTCTTCGTTGCTGGGTGGGCTTTTCCCTTGTTGCAGCCAGCAGGGTGGTTGTGGTGTTTCTTGCTGGTGTTTCAAGCAGGTTTCTTGCTGTGATGGCTTCTCTTCCTGCTGAGCAACAACAGAAGGCTCTGGGGTGTCTGGGCTTAGTTGCTCTGAGGCATGTGGAATTTTTCCAGATAAGGGATGGAACCTGGGTCTCCTGCATTGGCAAATGCCTTCTATACCACTGAGACACCAGGGAAACCCTAAGTTAAACATTTTGATAGTCAGTGGTTAGGGTTTTTTCCCTTTCTCACCAACTATAACTCCCAGTTAATGTACAATTGTGTCTTAAGCCACCTCTCTTTATATCCTGATAACTTGATGATGGGCTTCCCAGGTGGCTCAGGTAAAGAATCCGCCTGCCAATGCAGGAGACACAGGTTTAATTCCTGGGTGGGAAGATTCCCTGGAGGAAAAAATGGCAACCCACTCCAATATTCTTGCTTGGAGAATCTCCATGGACAGAGGAGACTGGCAGGCTACAGTCCATGGGATCACACGACTGAGTATGCATGAACCTCAACAGTGGTTTTTGCAGAGTAAAAGTTTTCAATTTTGATGAAGTCTAATTTATCTCTCTCTTTTTTTAATGAATGTTTTTGGTGCTGTATGTAAGAAATCTTAGCCTTACTCAAAGCCACAAAGATTTTCTGTTTTCTTCTAGAGCTTTTAGAATTTAGGTTTTACCTTTGGGTCTATGACTCATTTTGAGATCATTTTTGTATATGGTACAGGATATGGATCATTATAGTTTTGATTTGTACGTTCCTTATCACAGGTGTTGTTGAGCATATTTTCGTATTTAAATATAAATTTTTTTCTTCTGAGCTCTTTAGTCAAGTCCTTTGTTCCAGGCTGCTATGACTGGATATGCAGTTCATGTGCAACTCAAAAGCCTGAGCCAATAGGAGAAGTGGAAGCAGAAATCTGGCAGCACAGGGCTCACTGAGCCCCTTTCCTTAGTTCATCCCCAGGAAGACCCTGCCTTTACTGTGCACAGGTGTGGTATAAGCTAACACAGGCATCGCTTCTGCCCATTTATTTCTTTTCTTGCAGGTCTTTTCATATTTTATAGGCATTCTTTTATTACTTAGCCCTTCATCACTATGGTGCGAATATGTTTTTCCCAGACTGTCATTTATGTTTTTCACTGTTTATGGTATTTTCCCATCATAATTATATTTCATAGAGTCAAATATACCAGTCTTTTCTACTGTGGGTTCTGAATTTTGTGTCATACTTAGAAAGCTTCTCAACTTCAAAGTCATTTTTAAAAACATATAATGTGTATTCTAGCATTTTTATGGTTTCTTTTTTCACATTTCAACAGTTTGATTCAGTAGGCATTAATTTTGGTGGAAGAGTTAAGATTGAAATCCAATTTTTTCCCCCAATTGGCTCCCTAGTTGTCCCAACACCATTTACTAAATAATTCACCTACAGAGTTTTCATAAACAAATTTCTCATCCTTAGTGTAAAAAGTAACCATGTTACTCTGCCCAGAGGCTACATACTTCACTTTGAGTCCATGAGAAAGAGGCAGATGAGAAGAAAAGGAGGTGATATAAGAGATTTATTCTGCAAAATATTTCCCATGTGTAGTTAACGCTCACAATCTCTACATTTACAACATGGTACATTTTAAAAAATCTGTTGTGATAGCAATAACCTCAACCATCAGAAAAAGATTAAATTATATTCACTACTTTCTATTTGTTAATACAGGAAAGTGGGCAATGTATTTGAGGAAAAAAATAATCCAGAAGATTTTTTGTACATACCCTTACACACAAAGACACAACACACGCACACACATTTTATTCCTCAGGAAAGCATGCTATGTAATGGCTAAGAGTTTGGGCTCTGAGTCAGAAAAATCTGGGAATTGTAATAGTTTTAACTTCTAGGGTTAAAGTAGCGATTAAGAGAATTTGCTCATATAAAGTGTTTATTAGCTCAAGGCTCAGAATAAATCTCAGCATTCAGTATCCATTAACTTCTTCTGTTTTTGTAAAATGTTTAGATACGTTTCTCCAGAATTTCCCAGATGTGGTTTACATGTTGTCGTTGGGGTATCGTGCCTTCATTGACTAGAGAGATTGCATGAAAGAGAAACAAACATAATTAGCAAAACCTGGAGGAAACTTATCTGAGTATTTATATAAATAACAGATCAGGTGGGTTATTTAGCACAATGGTTGGAATATAGAAAATACTTAATAAAATTTAGGTGCTATTATTATTAGAAAATCTGTTCATCCACTTATTCCAAAGAAGAACTGTGGGAGAGTGTGCACCTAGTTAGGGGTATGGCAGTATCCAGCAGGATCCACAGGAAATTAATTGTGTTTCCAGAGCCTATTCATCAAGCCTGAGGTACAGTGTTAATTCTATTTTAAAAGATCTTTGACTCATGAAACTAACCAAAATAAACTATTTGTCAGTCACACTTGATATTTGAAAGAATACACTTTTAAAATTATATCTTCTGCTACTGTTAACTGACCATATAACTTGTAGAAAAAGAATTACTTTCAAAGGTTTCCACTGAACACCATAAGAGGATCTGGGACTCTAGCCACCATCATCCATGCAAGCCTGAAGTTTCTTTGAGAGCTCATCTATTTTATCTCCCCTTCCCCAAATCATGTAAATGGTGTATTTGAATTCATACCATAGAATGCTCTTTGAACTGAACGAT
Organism: Muntiacus reevesi; assembly: GCF_963930625.1. Classification (NCBI taxonomy): domain Eukaryota; kingdom Metazoa; phylum Chordata; class Mammalia; order Artiodactyla; family Cervidae; genus Muntiacus; species Muntiacus reevesi. Next base: position 39,271,833 of record NC_089257.1, read on the forward strand.
GCCTACCCAAAATGGAGAGGAGCATGATGTGGTGGAAGGAGGCTTTGCAATCACACTGAAAACTCTCATCCTAGAGCCATCACTCACTAGTTTATGACACGGATGAGTCATTGAATGTGTTTCTCAATCTATAAAATGGGGGTTGGGGGTGGGGAATCCCACTTCATACTTATTGTCAGAATTAAATAAGAACTTTCATGCCTTCTGTGTGCCAGTCACAGTGCAATGTGCTTGGGATACATAAATAAGACGTGGCCCCTATCCTCAAGGAGTTGAGTGGGTACTCAACAGATATTTTGTTTAAATGACTAATAAATGAATATAAACTCTTAATACATGTCAGTTTCTTCTTCATTTCCCCTGCCTATCCCAACTGCCAACTGATGTGAAATTAGACTAAAACACATTTCCCTTTTAAAAAACATTTTATTTTGAATTAAATTTTAGTTCAGTTCAGTTGCTCAGTCATGTCCAATTCATTGTGACTCCATGGACTGCAGCACGCCAGGCCTCCCTGTCCATCACCAACTCCCGGAGTTTACTCTAATTCATGTCCATTGAGTCGGTGATGCCATCCAATCATCTCATCCTCTGTCATCCTCTTCTCTTCCCACCTTCAATCTTTCCCAGCAGGAGGGTCTTTTCCAATGAGTCAGTTCTTTGCATCAGGTGGCCAAAGTACTGGAGTTTCAGCTTCAGCATCAGTCCTTCCAGTGAATATTCAGGACTGATTTCCTTCAGGATAGACTGGTTGGATCTCCTTGCAGTCCAAGGGACTCTCAAGAGTCTTCTCCAACACCACAGTTCAAAAGCATCAATTTTTCAGTGCTCATCTTTCTTTATAGTCCAACTCTCATATCATACATGAGTACTGGAAAAATCATAGCTTTGACTAGATGGACCTTTGTTGGCAAAGTAATGTCTTTGCTTTTTAATAAGCTCTCTAGGTTGGTCATAGCTTTTCTTCCAAGGAGGAAGTTTTGCCAAGAGAATACACAGGTCATAGCTAACACCCTCTTCCAACAACACAAAAAAAGACTCTACATATGGACATCACCAGATGGTCAATAACAAATTCAGATTGATTATATTCTTTGCAGCCAAAGATGGAGAAGCTTTATATAGTCAGCAAAAACAAGACTGGGAGCTGACTGTGGCTCAGACCATGAACTCCTTAATGCCAAATTCAGACTTAAATTGAAGAAAGTAGGGAAAACCACTAGACCATTCAGGTATGACTGCTGAATCAAATCCCTTACGACTATACAGTGGAAGTGACAATAGATTCAAGGGATTAGATCTGATAGAGTGCCTGATGAACTATGGATGGAGGTTTGTGAGATTGTACAGGAGGCAGTGATCAAGACCACCCCCAAGAAAAAGAAATGCAAAAAGGCCAAATGGTTGTCTTTTCATACAAACAGCTATGAAAAGAAGAGAAACAAAAGACAAAGGAGAGAAGGAAAGATATACCCATTTAAATGCAGAGTTCCAGAGAATAGCAAGGAGAGATAAGAAAGCCTTCCTCAGTGATCAATATAAAGAAATAGAGGAAAACAATATAATGGAAAATAATTAATTTTAGACTTACAGAAAGATTGCAAAAGTAGTACAAAGAGTTTCCTTATGTTCCCCATCCCACTTTCTCAGTGTTAACATCTTAAATAGCCATGGTACAGTGATCAAGAATAGGAAATCAACATTTGTACAATATTATTAACTATAGCATATACTTGAAATTCACCAATTTCCCCACTAGCATCCTTTTTTTGGTCCCCAAATCCTATCCATGATCACACAAGGTATTCAATGAACTATCACTCCTGTGATTATATTTCTTATCATTTAACATGGATTTATCAAAAGAGAGATTACTTGGGTGGACCTGACCTAATCACTTGAGCCCTTAAGAATGACAGGGTCCTTCCTGAGGTCAGAGAGACTGCAAATAAGAGTGGGTCTCAGGTGGTGGTCACACGGTAGAGACCTGAGAGGTCCTCATCTGCCAACAGCCAGCATGACAATGGGAACCTTAGAGTCCCACAGCTGCTAGAAAATGATTTCTGCCAACAACCCGGGGGAGATTGGAGTTGTGCTTTTCTCTAGTTGAACTTCCAGATGCTGATATTGCTGACCAACACCTTGATTTCAGTTTTTGTGAGGCCTTGAAAAAAGGACAAAGTTAAAATATGCCACACTCCTGGCTGACAGAAACTGTGGTATTAAATAGGTATTGTTTCAAGCTGCTAAATGTAAGGTGATTTGTTGTACAGTGATATAAACTAATATAGATATTGATCAGTTATTTATAGAGTGTCTCTCAATTTAGATTTGTCTGATGTTGCCTCACGGTTGGAGTGGTGTTATGTGTGCTTGGCAAGAATGCCACAAAAATGATATTGTGTTCCCAGTATGAAAGGATTAATGATGTCTATATCTTTTTTCCTTTTCTTTTGGTTGTGCTGGGTCATCATTGCTGTGCACAGGCTTTCTCTTGTGGTGAGAGGGAGTTACTCTCTAGTTGTGGAGTATGAGTTTCTCATTGGGGTGGCTTCTCTTGTTGTAGAACATGGGCTTAGTTGCCCGAGGCATGTGGGGTCTTAGTTCCTGTGCCAGGGATTGAACCAGTGTCCCCTGCGTTGGCAGGTTGATTCTTAACCACTGGACCACCAGGGAAGTTTTACTAAGTCTTATTACAAATCCTGTTTATCCTCAAACTTTGACCCACTAATTTTAGCATGACTTGAGGATTTTGTCTGAAATGTTTATAACTGTGATATCTGCTTAATGATGATCTGTTTCCTTCTTCCTTCTATCTATATTAATTCAATTTCTATTGTAAGAAAAATCTGTCTCTTTACCTCATTCCTCCCCCAATCTATCTATTTATTTATTTGATTATATATATCAGTAAGGCCTCGTGGATATTTGTTTTACTCTCTGGGTAAAAAATCCCACACTATCATTATTTTTTGCCCGAGTGTTCTGGTTTGGGTCATCAGTAAGTCCTTCACATTGGCTCCTGTGTTCTTTTGATCAGCATGTATCTGGTTTTTCCTTCCTTTTTGGCACACAAGATAGTCCTGAGTCATTTTGTATTTTTCCTACCCCAGTTCTGAAGAGAACCATTTCTCCAAGGAGAACTGGTTCCTTTACTTGGAAGATAGTGTTTGGATCTGGGTAGTGTGTGTATTCAGTGTTTAAGATGTCATTGCTTCTACACTCTCTCAGGAGAGAGAGAGGTCATATATGGAATATACTAACCCATACATACTTACATATCTATATTTCTGTATGGATATATCTGTATATACTTTAAAACAATGAGTTTATCCTGAATACCCCTAATTCCAATCCAACGCCACAAGGTTCATTTTGGCTCTCTCTCTTTCTTACTTATAGCTCCTTTCTCTAACACTGAAAAACCCAGCTTTCATTATCTCCTACATATCTAATTATTTTGTTTAAAAATTAGTGTGTTGTTTTTCACGAAAAGTGTTTTCCTTAGAAGCCTACAGAATGGCTTCCAACCTTACCCTAGTGGAAGGTGACTAAAGCAATGGCACTGATCCTCCACTTTCGGCCTCCTCTTGAACCCCAATATCTCTAGTCACCTCACCACAAACTAAATGAAACACATTCTCTGTGCCCCAACCCAAGGGCTAGAAGCACAGGTAGGGTAATTACAACCTGATACAATAAATTCTTGCATTCTGAGCAGACCAAAAGGAAGTCATCATGAGCTGAAGATCTTTTTTAAAAAAAATTATTTATTTATTTTAGGTTGTGCTAGGTCTTCGTTGCTGTGTCCAGGCTTTCCCTCTAGTTGCTGTGAGCTGGGCCTACTCTTTGTCGCGGTGCACGGGCTTCTCACTCTGGTGGCTTCTTCTGCTGTAGAACACGGGCTCTAAGCGCATGGGCTTCAGTAGTTGCAGTATGCGGGCTCAGCAGTTGTGCACAGGCTTTAGTTGCTCTGAGATATGTGGAATCTTCCTGCACCAGGGATCGGATCCATGTCCCTGCATTGGCAGGCAGATTCCTATCCATTGTACCACCAGGGAAGTCCCTGAACTGAAGATCTTTTTAAATGTTATGAATGTGACCTAGGGGATTTTGAATTGTTTATTGAAGAACTAGAATTCGCTGAGTCCTGGCTGATTTTAAATGGGTGATTCCCCCATGCTCCCCCACCACTTCTCATTCAGCCAGACAATGATCATTTAACCTCTCAGTACTCCCTACTAAATGCTAATAGTGGTTCAACCCTGCCTTGCTCCTTTCAAAGATGTTATTTGTGCAAACCATATGAGACAATAAATGGATATGTGCTTGGAGAGTTAGGCAATTGTAAGTAAACTGAAGGACCCTGGAATGTCTCTGCAGCAGAGGAGTTGAACGCTGCACACTCAGACGCTCTGTGACCCACCTGGTAATGGGAACTCAGAGACCGCTCTTCCTGTTGTGACCAATCCTAAGCTGAGAGGCAAAGTTACTCTAAGAATACAAGGAAGGTGAAGCTGCTAAAGTGAATAGAGTGACTAAAAAGACAGGATAACATGGGAATCTCTTAAAATAGGAAAGTCAAAATGCTTTGACTATTGTGTACTTTTAAAATATTCATTCATTCAACAGTTATTTACTGAATGCCTTCACTAAGGGATGAGGAAATGAGGAACTCCATTTCTGCCCACAAGAAGTTTACAGTAGGAAATCCAGTAAACCCCTAGAGCAGGGAATAAAATAGCTGCCATTTCTTGAAACTTATTGTGAGCCAGGAATATTAGTGCTCTACGTATTATCTCATTTAATACAACTAATTGCCTTGAAGGTAGGTGTTATCTAATCATGAGGAAATTAACAATCAGAGAGGCAAAGAAATTTGTCCAAAGTTACACATGTAGTAAATACAAGAGTCATAATTGAAATTCAGGTCTGCCCTCACTTTAAAGGTCATATTCTAATATGACCATGCTAACACAGTGAGAATAAGCTATTCAGTGAATGAATATATATTGAGTACCTTTTTGTTCCAGATTGTTCTAGTGATGTGAAAGTGAAAAAAAAAAAAGTCCCCTCTTCCCTGGTGGTCCAGTGGTTAAGAATCCACCTTGCAATGCAGGGGACTTGGGTTCGATCCCTGGTTGGGTAAGTAGGATCCCACATGCTTCAGGGCAATGGGAACCTTGAGCTCTATGTCATGGCCTGTGCACAGGTTGGAAAAGAATTTCCAGACATGAGGCAAAATGAAAGAAGAATAAAATTTATTAGAGTGGGAGATGCTATTCTAACAGTGGTCCAGCTCAAGACAGAGCCTACCCTTTCATGAGCTAGTAGCCAATTTTTATAACCTCAAAACAGAAAATTCCTACCGGAATGGTGGCATTAGGTGATTGACTAGGCTGCTATTGGGCGGGTAATAGGGTGAGTATTTTACCTAATTAGGGCCAGGGAACTGGTGGTTTAGATCCACAGGCTCATGGCAACAGTTGCTATGGGGCTCAGTCAGTTCCAGAGATTTTTATCCTGTGACTTTGGTACAGGGCTCCACACTCTAGAGCCCATGCTTCACAACAAGAACAAGAGAAGGGGCACAACAAGAGAAGCCAGCACACCACAATGAAGATGCAGCACAGTCAAAATAAAATAATTTTGTTAAAAATCCTGTCTTGTGGGACTAAATTTTACTGGAGAAAGACAATAAACAAAACAAATATTTAGTACATCAGGTGGCCCTTCCCTGGTGGTTCAATGGTAAAGAATCCACCAGCCAATGCAGGAAACTTGTTTGATTCCCGGGCTGGGGATATCCCCTGGAGAAGGAAATGGCTACCCATTCCAGTGTCAACTACAAATTGACACTTGCCAAGAGCATTGCCAGCAACCAAATAACAGGGGCATTTGCCATCTGCCTCTGTGGAAACTGAGGCTTCCCTGATAGCTCAGTGGGTAAAGGATCTGCCTGTAATGCAGGAGACCCCAGTTTGATTCATGGGTTGGGAAGATGCTGTGGAGAAGGGACAGGCTACCCACTCCAGTATTCTGGCCTGGAGAATTCCATGCACCGTATAGTCCATGGGGTCTCAAAGAGCTGGACACAACTGAGCAACTTTCACTTTCTGTGGAGACTGAACCCTGTGCTGCTGCAGCTGTTGACCTTCAACACCCCCTGAGGGAGTTCAGGGTGGAGCGAGGCACTCTGTGCTCCAGGGAATCTATCTGAGGGGACAGGTCTTTAGATAGTTGGGTATTTTCAGGAACTGATTTCATGATTCCAATCCTTGCATATCCTCATATCTAGAAAAGCACTGAATCCCTTCGTGATGACATCAGATCCTTGTGACTAGTAGAAAACCTCTTGTAAAGTAACCACTTGATTGCACTGAACTCCCCCTTCATTGAAATCTTATATATTGACCTTCCCTGACTGCCTCTTCCCATCACTTCATGGCAAATAGATGGAGAAACAGTGGAAACAGTGGCAGACTTTATTTTTGGGGGCTCCAAAATCACTGCAGATGGTGACTGCAACCATGAAATTAAAAGACGCTCACTCCTTGGAAGAAAAGTTATGACCAATCTAGACAGCATATTAAAAAGCAGAGACATTACTTTGCCAAGAAAGGTCCATCTAGTCAAGGCTATGTTTTTTCCAGTAGTCATGTATGGATGTGAGAGTTGGACTATAAGGAAAGCTGAGCACTGAAGAATTGATACTTTTGAACTGTGGTGTTGGATAAGACTCTTGAGAGTCCCTTGGACTGCAAGGAGATCCAACCAATCCATCCTAAAGGAAATCAGTCCTGGGTGTTCATTGGAAGGACTGATGCTGAAGCTGAAACATCAATACTTTGGCCACCTGATGTGAAGAGCTGACTCACTGGAAAAGAGCCTGATGCTGGGAAAGATTTAAGGTGGGAGGAGAAGGGGACAACAGAGGATGAGATAGTTCGATGGCATCACCGACTCAATGGACATGCGTTTGAGTAAATTCCAGGAGTTGGTGATGGACAGGGAGGCCAGGCGTGCTGCAGTCTGTGGGGTTGCAAAGAATCGGACATGACTGAGCAACTGAACTGAACTGAACTGACTGCCTCTTTGGAGCTATCTCTCAGAGCTATCTGAGGTGCTGCCTCCCGGGCTGCAGTCCTCATTTTGTCCCAAATAAAACTTAACTCGAGGCTCTCAGGTTGTGCATCTTTTTTAGTCGACACCAGTATTCTTTTCTGGGAAATCCCATGGACAGAGGAGTTTTCAGGCTACAGTCTATGAGGTCACAAAAGAGTCAGACATGACTTAGCAACTAAACAACAACAACATGTCAAGTGCTAGGTGATATGAAGACAAAGTAGGCAGGATAATAAAGATGTGGAAAGGAAGATAGCTTATTTAAATAGAGTCATCTGGGAAGGTTTGATACTCTGAAGTAAGTGCAGGAACAGGATCTAGAACTGGTATAAAGAAGAGCCTTCTCAGTTACAGAAGATAGACCATTGCTCTTCTGCTTCCTGTAAGAATACGGGAGTAAAATCTGAGTAAAAACAGGAGGGAAGGGGGCAGGGCACAACCTTTGAAAGAATGACATAGCCCAAGGACACAACATAAACTGATTAGAATCAAATGGGCCTAAGACGGCAGACAAGTCAGTTTAGACTAGACCTGGATCCTCAGTATGTGCTCATTTTAATACATCAGCAAGGTAACTGGCACACCCAGAAGTGCCAGGACAGTTCCAAAGCCAACAGTCAAAGACCGGAAAGTGGGCAGTGGCCCAATTCCTGGAAATCTCCACCCCCACCACCCCCCACCAAAATAGGTGGAGTAATCCTCCCTCGTTGTTGTTCAGTTGCTCTGCAGCACACCAGGTTTCCCTCTCCTTCACCATCTCCCGAAGTTGCTCAAACTCATGTCCATTGAGTTGGTGATGCCATCCAGCCATCTTGTCCTCTGTCCCCCTTCTCCTCCTGCCTTCAATCTTTCCCAGCATCAGGCTCTTTTCCAATGAGTCAGCGCTTCACATCAGGTGGCCAAAGTATTGGCGTTTCAGCTCCAGCATCAATCCTTCCCTGAATATTCAGGATTTGTGTCTTTTAGGATTGACTGATTTGATCTCCTTGCAGTCCAGGGAACTCTCAAGAGTCTTCTCCAACACCACAGTTCAAAAGCATCAATTCTTCAGTGCTCAGCCTTCTTTACTGTCCAGCTCTCACATCCATACATGACTACTGGAAAAACCATAGCTTTGACAATTTGTATCTTTGTTGGCAAAGTGACGTCTCTGCCTTTTAATACGCTGTCTAGATTTAGCACAGCTTTTCTCATTAGCCTGTGAAATAACCCAGCCTATAAAAACTAACCACACTGCATTTCAAGACTACTCATACCCTCTGCGACAGTCCACACTCTAGTCTGTTCAGTGTGTTTCTCCCAAGGCTGCTCTTGATTCTGAGAAGGCTGGAGCTCTGTGGAGTGTGCTTCTCTCTAAAAAATCCACTTCTCACCTAGGAAAAAAAAGCACTTCATCTTTCACCTTCTCATGGGTTCAATCTGGAGAAATGAGGGCAGGATGGGAGTGCAAGTATCAAAAGGGTGATGGCTTGGAGTTGAAGGCTTCAGCTTTATTTATTGATTTATTGACAAATTCTTTTATTTTTGAGCCTAAATTCCCCTCCCTGTACACAGGAGTAATAGTCCTAGCCCAGCTTCCCTTATGCGGCTGCCACAAGGATGAGAAAGAGAGAACATATGAAAGCACCTTAAATATAGGGCAAGTGGGAAAGCAAGATTAGGCATCAACTTTTTAACAGAAAGGATGTCGGTGTACAAAAAACAAAAAGAGAGAGAGAAAAGAAAAGGAATTCCTATTTCAGGTGCACCAGTTACCCTAGCTATCTTTGTGAAAATCAGTCCCAGGCTAAAAAGAGATATAGCCTAAAAGAAGCACAAGTTTCATGACTGGCCTCTGCTGAAGAGTCCCGTTTAATGTACAAAACTCAGAAATTGCATCTCAAGTTTTAGCTAAACTTGGAAGAAGACTCTGGGATTCCAACCTTAACTCTAATGGCCTGGCCCCTGCTAGGTGTTTCTCTTCTTGCCACGCCCCCATGTCCAAACTCCATTTCCCAATACGCCCCAGGATCCTGTAAGTCGGCAGTCATTATGACGCAAGTTCCACAGCCTTCTGGGAAATGTAGTTTATTTCTCCCTCCGCTACGTCAAGATCTACGGTTAGGGACTACCACTCCCGTGGGGTAGTGCGTAATTCCACTCCGCGGCGTCTTCGAACGCGCCGCGGCAGCCATGTTGGAAGTGGTCAGCACAGGGGCCGGCACCAGGGGGTTATCGAAGCAGCTGTCACGATGCTGGGGTCCCTGGTGTCGAAGAGAACAGCGCCGGCGCCGCGGCTCCTTCTCCAGCTGCTTAGGTCCCCATCGCTCCGGAGCCACGAAAGTGCCACCGGCGAGAGTGTGACCACCGGGGGCCGCGGGGAGCCTCAGTGGCTGAGGGCTGCCGTCGGGGGGCGCCATGGAACGTCGCCGGCCCTACTCACCGGAGGAGGGGCAGCCACTGGAGGGCGCCAGAGAGGACGTACCGAGACCCCCTGCCTTGCAGCTGCCACGTGGGGACGCCTTCCCAGCCCCGAAGATACACTGCCTGGGCAGGACAGCTGGAATGGAGTCCTCAGCAGAGCCGGATTGGGCGTGTGGGCCCTGGCCACGGCGCTGGTGGTTCACTGTTACAGCAAGAGCCCGTCCAGCAAGGGTGATTATCGGAACAGTCTGGTTTTGTGCAAGTGAGAGGCGGGAGGAGGGTCCTGAGTCCGTGTGGTTGGAGGGTGGGAGCTGTTTATAGATTTAGACCACTAGAGCTTCAGTCCTGGTGGGACCCAGACATAATTTGGTCATAGAGCAGGCTGAGGAGCTCAGTTCCTCTGAGTTGTGTAATTTCTCAAATTATGCAACTGTTATTGTATTACAATAATAATTGCATGCGTGCCTAGTCGCTGCAGTCGTGTCCGACTCTTTGGGACCCTGTGGACAGTAGCCTGCCAGGCTTCTCTGTCCATGGGATTCTCCAGGCAAGACTACTGGAGTGGGTTGCCATGCCCTCCTCTAGGGGATCTTCCCTACTGAGGGATCAAACCTGCGTCTTCTATGTCTCCTGCATTGGCATGTGGGTTCTTTACCACTGGCGCCACCTAGGAAGCCCATAATAATAATTATTGTATTATAATAATACAGTTATTAAAGGTCAGCCTCCCTTCTTGGAGTATCATCTTATCCATCTGTACAATGGGAGCATTGGACTAAACATCTGAAATTAGCATGTGGCCTATTTCTCTACCATTCTACCTGGTTCAGTTCCTCTTTTAAGAGGTCTCCAGGAAACCTCCTGTTTGGCTTCCCATGTGGTGCAGTGGTAAAGAATCCACCTGCTAATGCAGGAGACACAAGAGATGCAAGAGACGTGGGTTTGATCCCTGGTCTGGGAAAATCCCCTGGAGTAGAGAATGGCAGCCAGCTTCTGTATTCTTGCCTGAAAAAAATTCCATGGACAGAAGAGCCTGGCAGGCTACAGTCCTTGGGGTCCATGGCCTAAGAAGGGAAGAGGAGACTTGGTTTCAGTGCCAACATTGGCTCTGCTTGCTCCTCTCTAGATTGTTTTCCCACAGGTGGAGGATGATTTCTCAGTACTCTTACAGTGCTGTTATTCTGATTCCTTTTGAAGTTCAGCAGTGTGGTTGTGTTCATCAGGGAGACTCCTAGGGTTCTGCTATGCCTAGTCTCAGGCATGAGGTGATCTTGCTATGTAGGGAATTTGGCAGGACAAGAAATGCAGGGAGCTGGCTCTCTAGAGAACCAGAGCAACCACGGGGGCTGGCTGACCCAGATTGGCATCACCCCTGGGTGCACGGAGCCGAGCAGGGACTGGGAGAGCAGGAGAGAGCTAGACTTCTAGCCTACGTGAATCCAGCTACTCAGATTCTTAGCTCTTCCTCAAAGAGAAGAGTGAGGCCTGGTGTTTCAAGATTCCATGCATCCCAAGCTCTGAGACTTTGGACCAAGAGGAGGGACGTCCTTGACATTCATTTGTTTATTCAGCAGGATGTGGCCAGCTGTTTAGGAAGAGCCTCGGCAGGGAGTAAGGTCACCTGGGGTTTTGTTTTGTTCTACCTTTAATTCCCACGTTACTTTGGACTTTTGCTGTTCCTCATGGTCCTGTTTCCTCATCTATAAAATGAGGGTGTTGAAACAGAGCTCCTAAGGGTTCTTCTAGCTTAGGCACACTATGATTCTATCACTTCCACACCCACAGAGGTATGAATACCCTCTGTGCGCCTACTTTAAAGCTTGATGTGGAACTCCTGACTTAACACAATGCCAATTAAGGGGACGGTGCGGGCCATTAGGCATGTGCATCTGGTGAGTCATCTGACAGCATGTTTTGGGGGATCAGAAGGCCAGCATGGAAAGCCTTCCTGAATGATTGGAGACCTTCCTTGAGAATGGGGAATTTGAATTTGAGTTCTGAAGGATAAGGCAAGAGATGAAAAGGAGAGTTGATACTGTGAGCTCCTTGAGAGCAGGGAGTGCGTCTTGATATTTTCAGGTTGATGCCGGTTCCTTTCCCTAATACTTTTGCATTGTCCATCATAGTCCCTGGTACTTAGCGTAGGTACTTAGTAAATGTTCCTCAAGATGGTTTGTATTCTACGCAAATGTTTCCAGGAACGAAACGCAGGTCAGCATAGTATGTATAGAGGCTAACAGTTTGTCCAGCCTGGTTGAAGGAGAGGAGGTCTTTTAAATGAGGTGAGAGCAGATGGAGTAGGGTCTGGATATCAGGCGAGGGGATTTGGAAGGTTTGAAATTCTTCTATAGGTGATGGAAAAGCTGTGGAAAATTAATGAGCAGGGAATGTCCCAAGGCCAGCAGGTTTAGACAGATGGGGAGAAGGTGTCCAAGGTCTTGCCTCAGAGTTTTTGGGGGGCTCCAGATTGGACTCTGTGGCATGTGAACCCCAGCAAAAGACACTGGGGTCTTTTTACCAAAATACATGACGTTTACCAAACCATGACCAGTCCCAACCTTTCTGACTTGCCAGTTCCCTTGTGACTTGAGAGTTGTGAGCCAGGGCCCTTAGTGCAGCATAATCAGTACTGCCCTTTAGGAGCCAGGGGACCCTGGTTTTAATCTCGGCTCATTCCTCATTCCCTCTGGGACCTTGCAGAAGCTACTTCTTTTTAAAAGAGTGAGGGGAGAGAGAATACAGCAGTATCTGAGGAAGGCTTGTTCCCCTTCCAGCTGGGGGCTGCCCAAGCATGCCGGGGTGTGTGCGGGGAAACAGCTGGGGAACCGAGGAAGACCTAGTCCTGGAGCCTAGGCCTGAAGGTGGCGTGGAGGCCTGTGCATCAGTCTGAACCACAGGACTGGTTTGCATATGTCTGATAAGGTGGATATTGTACACAGGAGGTTAGGTGAGTGAGCCAGGTAATAAACAAGTAAGTGGCAGAGTTAGGACCAGACCCAGGTCTGCTATTCCACCCTGCCCCAGTGCTTCCTGTCTTTTTCACGTGGTGACTCTCTTGGCTGGACTGAGAGCTCCCTGAGACGGGGCTGGTCTGAGTCAGTCTGGTGCCCATCACTGGAGCTCAGGACCAGCTGAGCTCAGAGTGTTGCAGCCCCTGGGAGAGAGAATGTGCCTCTGCTGTTGACAGCTTTTCCTCATGGCCACAAGGTGGTGCCAACAGCCCGCACGCTGCCCAGGCCAGGCCAAGCGTGCCATCGCTTTTCTACTAGGCCTGGTGATTCCTAAGGGATTGATTGGAATCCTCTGCTTTGGTTCTTCCTTCTTTGGATTTGGCACTGGGATGTTTGCAGGTTTTTCAGCTGTTATTTCTTTAGCATCCTTGTAAGGCTGTCAGAGCAGGGATTACTGCCTCTGCTTTATAGTCAAGGAGGTTGGCGTTGAGGGGTTAAAGGTTGCCACAGCACATGGTGAATAGTGGACAGGGTATGGTGGAGCCTGGCTCCTGGTCGAGGCTCTCTCCACTCTCGGAGGGGTCCACACCCCTGCCTGCTCTTCCTTATCCTGTCCTGCTAGGTTTGTGACGTGTAACATCAAGATTCAAAACTAGGCTGAGAAACTGAAGTTGGAAGAGAAAGTGGGGCAAGGTAGGGGGATAATTAATAATGTGTGATAGTTACATAAACCTGCAGAGCTTTATAGCTGGTGAAGGGTGAAGGCGTTCACACACTGAGTGTTTACTGTAGGCCACACGTGGTACTAACACATTCCTTGGATCACCTGTGTGGTAAGAGTTCTGAGTCTGGGCTCTGATAGAAAGATGTGGAAGACAAGTGGTTAACAGAGGCTTTCATGTGGGCAGAGGAGGACTAGCTGTCTCGTTGTATAGCTTGGCATCTTTTCACTTGTTAAAGCCCATGTATCTGAAGTGCCTTTACTTCCACTGTCTTTCTGGGCCCTCCAGGAAGCTCTGAGGGTTAGGTCCTGGTCAGGGATCTGATTGGTGCCCCTCTCTCTTCAGATGCAGCCCTGATGGAAGCTGCTCGAGCCAACAATGTCCAAGAAGTCAGCAGGTGAGTATCAGACCCAGACCTTGCTCTCTCGTGCAGGAGGCCTGAGTGGAGTGGGGCCCTTGCTCTGGCGGTGACTGCCTGGGAAGAAATCCTCACACTGAGCTGGGAACCGAACCCTGTGACTTCCTTGTAGTCAGTGAGTCACTTGGGCTCCTTTGGCCCAGGTCAGCCCTTAGATATCTTAAGGTAGAGAGTCAGCCCCTGTGTCTTTTTTTCTGGCTCCAGACAGCCCTGATCCCTCAGTTGTTCTGTTCTTCTCAGGGCATGGTTTGGGATCCCTCCTACATCTTGTGGATTCCTCGGTGAATCTTCCACTTTGTTCTTGTTTCTCTGTGGGATTGGCCACAGATAATTGTCTATTGACTGGATGGAGTGCGCGTGGGCAACAGTGGAGACACTTGGAGATTTGAGAGGGAGCTGGAAGAGATCTTTCTGCCAGAGCCACCTGCCTGCAGGGCTGGGTGCCCATGCTGGGTGCCTGCCCGGGGGCTGACTACATTTCTCCAGCTTCCCTAGCTCATCTGTTCCCCTAGCGACCACTGGTCAGTTAGATCAGAGGCTTGTTCCTGTGCAGGGACAGGACTTAATCCAGGCCTCAGCCGGGTGCCGGGGCAGAATAGAGTCTGTCCTGGATGGATGCTCTGACATGGGACTATTAGTTAGGGGCAGAGGCTTCATCCTTGGTGAAACTTGGTGCCCAGCATTAGCCCGAACTTTGGCCTTTTTTTTTTTTTTTCTTACTGCCTTTTGTGTAGAGCTGGCCATGGGACACCCTCCCTTCCCTGCCACCATGTCCACATTTTAGACAGGAAATTAGGTAACTGGAGTGGCTATCACTGCACCCAGCGCCACACACCCATGGTGCTCTTCCCCACTCCAGCTGCCTGAACATGCAAGAAAGTGTTGAAAGGCAGTCACAACCCCCATCAAGACTTACTGCTTTGATTCCCTTTCATTTTATCTGCCGTATTATTATTGACTCTCAAGGGTGCTTTTGAGTATTAATGTTCAAGGCTTAGTTTTTAATAAACCACTTTTGGAAGTATGGGCTGGGAGTTGTTTCGTAGCCAAATAAATATGATGGAGCAGTAGTTTAATAAACATGCGATGATGCATCTTAAAAACCAAGCACAGATGTCAGCTTGCTGTTATAAGAGCCATTCATAACTGCAGGCAGGGCATGGCATATTCATTCCCCCAGAAACATAAGATCCTCGTTTCCTTCTGCTGCAGTATGGTGGCATGACGGGGTGGCAGCTGGCTGTGCCCTCATTTAAGGCCTTTGCTGGCCCTTTAGTCACCTGTTGATGACTGCTAGGTGACTGCTGCCAGGCTCCTGCTTTCCTCTGGCAAGCCAGGATAAGCCATGCATGTGCAGAGCAGCAGGGCTGTGAAAGCACCTGTTCCTTACCAGGGGAGGCTGAGTTTTGTTCAGTCACTCAGTCGTGTCCGACTCTGCGAACCCATGAACTGCAGCACACCAGGTTTCCTGTCGTTCATTATCTCCTGGAGTTTTCTTGAACTCATATCCATTGAGTTGGTGATGCCATCCAACCATCTCATCCTCTGTCGTCCCCTTCTCTTCCTGCCTTCAGTCTTTCTCAGCATCAGGGTCTTTTCCAATTGAGTCAGCTCTTCTCATCAGGTAGCCAAAGTACTGGCGCTTCAGCATCAGTCTTTCCCATGAATATTCAGGGTTGATTTCCTTTAGGATTCAGTGGTTTGATTTCCTTGCAGTCCAAGGGACTGTGAAGAGTCTTCTCCGGCACTGCAGTTTAAAAGCATCAGTTCTTTAGCGCTCAGCCTTCTTTATGGTCCAACTCTCACATCTGTACATGACTACTGCAAGAACCACACCTTTAACTATACTCACCTTTGTCAGCAAAGTAATGTCTCTGTATGTTGTCTAGATTTGTCATAGCTTTTCTTCCAAGGAGCAAGCATCTTTTGATTTTGTGACTGTGGTCACCAGCCGAGGTGATTTTGAAGCCCAAGAAAATAAAGTCTGTCACTGTTTCCATTATTTCCCCATTTATTTGAAGTGATGGGACTGGATGCCATGATCTTCAGTTTTTGAATGTTGACTTTTAAGGCAACTTTTTCACTCTTCTCTTTCACCTTCATCAAGAGGCTCTTTAGTTCTTCACTTTCTGCATATCTGCGGTTATTGATATTTCTTCCTGCAATCTTGATTCCAGCTTGTGCTTCATCCAGTCTGGCATTTTGCATAATGTACTCTGCATAGAAATTAAATAATCAGGGGGACAATATATAGCCTTGACGTATTCCTTTCCTCTTTCACTTAGTCTCCAAGGGCTGATTGATTTAGCTCGTTCACATACACATTTTTCTTAACAACTATTAAACCTCCCACCCTCAAATTACAGAAAATGATTGAATTTATGGTATGTGTGTGGTTCAGAACATTTGTTCTTGCCTATGTGACTAGTGTCTACAAGGATTTCCCTGTGTGTCCCCAGTCTTTAACCCGCTTTTCTCCTGCCTCCTCTTGTCCTGTCTCTCTCGATCATGAAGACTCAGTCAGAATCTCCCTTCAACCCTTGTGAGGGAGGCAGAGATGAGCAAGGCACAGACCCAGCCCCTCAGAACTGACAGTTTCCCCTCACCTTCATCATGTGGTCTCAAGGAAACAAACATGTGACCTGTTAATCACAGCTCTTCCTGCTCAGAGAGTTGGTCCTACGGGAAGGAGTGGGGGGAGCCTGACCACCCTTGCTTGAAGGAAACTTCCTTGAATTCCTACCATAGGTCCTTGTTTGTTTAGGCTTTTTACATCCTAGACTCTGCACAGGTGCTTGACACTACCGTTAAGTTTTCCCATCTGTGTCCTGGCCTTTAGCTCTGCCCAACAGAGCTGCTAATACCAGGATAGAATCCCATTCTCAATTTTGAAAAAATATTTACTCATAGTTTATACACAGTTGGGTCATCATGTGTATGATCTGTGTGGTCAAATCAGTATTTGGAATAAAACTCAGACCTGGAGTAATGCTGTCTCTCCCCTCCTTTTCTCCTGTCCCTCTCTGGGTTCTGGGCTATGTATGCCTCTGCCTTGATGACCCCCTACTTTCCTAGAGCCTTGGGAGAGCTCTTGATAGTGAGGGAAGCAATCCAAAGCTCTTCTGTTCGGAGGTGGGGAGTTTCATCATCTTCTTTAAGGATACTCTCGAATCTGCAGTTTCTGGGTTCTAGGTGTGGGCCCTCCACACAGACTACTGTGTGTACACTGTGCTCCTTACACCTTTTCTTAAAGCCTCCCAGCCTCTGCTCAAGTACTGCAGACTCCTCCCAGCTGAATGTGATCTGCCCGTTGCCCTGCACCTTCTGCTGGCCTGGGGTGGAGGCGCGGGGAGGGGTTGGTGGCCAGGTCATCTAGGAAGAGCCGGGCCAGCTGTGCAGAAGACTGCTTTGCTAGAAAAGAAGTTGGAGGTCAGGTGGGAGAAGCTGGGCTGAACATCAGAACTGAGGAGGCACTCAGCCCATGAACAGGAAAACCAGCGTGGCTCACACTCTACCCAAATCAGGAACAGATGAGGGATCCTCAGGCAGTGTGAGATGATCAGACCAACAGCTCTGAAGTGTGGGCACCGTTACCTGTTTTACGTGGAGCTGGCTAACCATTCATGGTGTGGGCCTGCCTGGCTAAAGGCACAGGGAAGGTTCTGCCACTCACCATGTTCTTCTTTATATTAAGGAGGGCTGGGCTGGCCTTCACCTTAAACCACTGGATTGTGTGCCTCCCCATGGCAGGGACAAGGTCTGGTTCCACACATGTCTTATCCTCTTTTCCAGTACAGTGAAAGTTGGGGAAAGCTACTTTTTACTGACTTTCCAGCAAACCGGAAGCAGGCAGTCCAGAGTCTTATTTTCAGACTCCAGCTGGCTATGTCAGAAGGAGGCTGGATCTCTTTTCCTTCCCGTCGTCCTCTCCTTTCTCTTTGTGTGCAGCTGTTTCCTTCTTCCCCCAAGGCACTTAAACATTGTTTGCAAGTGCAGCTCTGGCTCTTCAGGAGTGGAATCCTGGTTCTGAGGCCCCTATCCCACCTGTCAGCAGCACGAGCAGGTGGCCCTGCTCCTGGGCTCAGCCCACAGCCGAGCGTGGCTCTGGACTCAGGGACCACTCAACCGAAACCTAGGGCACAGGGCAATCTGAAGGCACATCTGTCCCGGATCGGACAGAGCCGAGTGAGGAGCTGTTGGGGCTGGGAGAAGTGAGGCCTCCTGTCCTCGCCACAGAGATCACATTTCTTTCCGGACAAATTTGGGTGAAAGACTATACCCCTACCCACTGCCCTTCTCCCAGCAGGGAGCTAGGCCTCTGCTGAGTGCTTAACTCAAGTTGTTTCCATCGGCACAAGCATTTTTTAAATGAAGGAAGTATGGTGGTATCAGTCTTGAACTTCAGACTGCCTGCCCTTTCTCTCCAGGATTCATTTGTTCGTTTGATGAAAGCTTACTGAGCACCTGCCACATGCTGGGCGGTTTACTTGGCATCGGGGACAACTGACCAGGCATGCTTCTTGCCCTCAGTTAAGGAGTCTGCGGAAGACGGTGGTAATGCAGCATGATCTGTGCTGAGACAAGAGGGCTTCCCTGGTGGCTCTGATGATGAAGAGTCCACCTGCGGTGCAGGAGACCCAGGTTCAGTTCCTGGTCGGGAAGATCCCCTGGAGAAGGGAGTGGCTGCCCACTCCAGCATTCTTGCCCCGAGGATTCATGGACAGACACCGTGCTTTCCAGCCACTATGTAGGTCCTTAGGTTGTCTCCACTCATAGTGCTGAGACAGGAGCCCAGCATGTGGGCCTCGTCTACCTGGCAGACCAGAGGAAATGACGCCTGATCAGAGTCTTAAAGTATTAGGAGTGTTTAGCAAATAGAAGGCAAAGGCATTCTAGGCAAAAGGAACAGTGTAAGTGATAGTGCTGAGGCAAGAAAGAGCCTGAGTGTGGTGAGGAGGGCGAGCTGTGTACCGTTAAATTGTGTGGTGGTGCTGGATCAGAGTCGGCCACCGGGAGAGTGGAGATGAGTAGGGCCCTGGTTATGGAGAGCATTGTCCATTCGTCCCTCCGTCACTCGTCTGTCCAGCCTGTCTCTTGTGCCTAGCCCTGAGCTGAATTTGTGTTGGTGGCAACAAAATGAGGAAGGAGAAGCAGTCCTTGCTCTGAGGAGCTCACTAACCTGCTTCTCAGGTGAGGATGGAACACCTCAGTGGAACATTGAGGACCAGCAGAACAAGGCACAAGTAACTTCTGTAAGCCTAAGTAATGTGGAAATGATAATACCTGTAACTCAAAACAGAGTTGCTCGTGTTTATTGTAAATAATAAAAGTATTTCATTAGTTCAGCCAAAATATCTGAGTGCTTATTAGGAGATAGGTGTTGGATTGAGTGCTGGAGATACAGTGGTGAACAGGATGGGCACAGTTCCTGCCCTCCTGGTACTTACAGTCTAACTGGGAGCCAGGTGACTATGCAGTTATAGTTACGTACTTAAAAATGAAGTAGTTTGCCCTTTCAACAAATGGTGCTGGGAAAACTAGATATCTCCATGTAAAAAAATATAACTGTAGCCCTGCCTCATCATACACAAAAATTAAAATGGATCATAGATCTAAATGTAAGAGCTAAAACTATAAAACTCTATAAAAGAAGAAAACAGAAGTAAATCTTTGTGACTGTGGGCTAGGCAAGCCTTCTTAGATATGGCACCAAAAGCACAGGAAATCAAAGAGAAAATGAGATAAATTGGACTTCAAAAGTAAAAATGTTTGTGTTCAAAGGACACTTTCAAGGTGAAAAGTCTCTCCCACAGTAAGGGAAAAAAATTTACAAATTAGTAAGAGATACGTATTCAGAATACGGAAGCTCAACGGTAAAAAAAAAGATAGCTCAATATAAAAGTGGACAAAGGATTCGAATAGTTTCTCCAAAGAAGATATTCAAATTGACCAATAAGCGCATGAAAAGATGCTCAGCATCATTAGTATTAGGGTGCTTATGCTTAGTCACTCCATCGTGTCTGACTCTTTGAGACCCCATGTACTGTAGCCCACCAGGCTCTTCTGTCCATGGGATTCTCCAGACAAGAATACTGGGGTGGCCAATCATTCCCTTCTCTGGGGATATTTAATACTAATCAAAGCCACAATGAGATACCACTTCTCACATATCAGGATGACTGTAATCAGAAAGATAGATAATAGCAAGTGTTGGTAAGGATGTGGAAAAGTTGGAACCCTTAAATATTGCTGGTGGGGATGTGAAATGGTGTAATTGCTTTGGAAAGCAATTGGCAGTTCTTCAAAACATTAAACATATGACCCAGCAAGTCTACTCCTAGGTGTGTACTCCAGAAAAATGAAAGCGTACATGAATGCACTTGGTACAAGAATGTTAATAGCAGCATTATTCATAATAGCCTAAAGAGGGAAATAGCCCCAAAGTCCTTTAACTGATCAGTGGGTAAATATAAGTACGATATAGGCATACAGTGGAATATTATTTATCAATACAGATACTGCATGTATGCTACATTAAAGAACCTTGAAATCATGCTAAGTGAAAGAAGCCAGACACAAGAGGCCACATATTATATGATTCAGTTTATATAAGATGTCCAGAATAGACAAATCTATAGAGACAGAAAGTAGATTGGTGATTGCCAGTGACTGGAGATAGATTGGTGATTGCCAGTGACTGGAGAGGCTGGGGTTGGGAGGGAATAGGGAGTGACTGCTAATGGGTCCCGAGTTTTTTTGGGGGGCTAATGAAAATGTTCTGGGGTTGGTAGTCAAGATCACAGAACTCTGAATCTACTAAAATCAAGTTGTGCACTTTTAATAGATGGATTTTATGGTGTGTGAATTATATCTCAGTAAAACTTTGTTAAAAAGTGAAGCACAAGACACTTGGGAATCTAGTCTTGAGCATGGGAGGAGTGGAGAAGGGGTATGTTATCTGTAAGCTAAAGCATCTGAGTGAGGTTGAAGTGAACTCTGAAAGATAAAGAGAAAGCTAGAAGAATATTGACTTAAAAGAACAGTAGGCCCTGAGTCAAGAAAAGATGCAAAGGAATTGAGAGAAGTCCAGACTGTAAGTGGGAAAGGGCATGAAATAAGATTGGGGAGTTAAGCAAGGACCATATCACACTGGATCTGTTGGCTATGTTAATGTTTTTTATTTTTACTAAGAGCAGTGGGCAGCCATTGAAGAATTTGAAGGTGTGTGTATGTGACAGAAAGAGAGAGAGAGAGAGAGAGATGTGGTGACATGATCTAGATCTGTAATTTTAAAAGATCACCCTGGCTGCTCCATGGAGAATAGATTGATAGGGAGCTGCGGTGGATGCAGGAAAACCAGTTGATAGTGACTGGAGTAGTCCAGACCAGAAAGGATGGTGGCAGGTGGTGACTTGGAGTAAGGTGTCAGTAGCAGAGATGGAGAAGGTAAACTAGACAGGACTTGGTGATGTTTAGAACAGCATCAGTTCCTGGTACGTAGGAGGTACTCAGTAGGTGAATCTTGAATGAATGAATTTGCATATGGTTGATTAGGGAGAAGAAGGTGTTACGAATGAATTTCTGTTTTCTGGCTTGAATCAGCTGTGGAGATGCTGTTGCTATTTTCTGAGATGAAGCTGCTGTGGGAGGAGGACTGGGTTGGGAGAAAGAGATTGAGTTCAGTTTTGAACATGTTGAATTTAACATTTCAGTGAGACATTCAAGTGGAGATGTTAAGTAGACAGTTGAATGGGTCTTTCTGACTCTTCTGCAGTACATGCCATGCTGCTTCAAAGATCAGTCTAGAGATTGTTTTGACATCTTGTTTTGATTTCTGGTTTGATGGTTCTAGACGTTAAAGTACTTCATACCAGCTAAAACTTGTTTACTAGGTACCTTTGGAAAAAAAGTCTGATTTGATTTGCAATGCAGGAAAGAAGAAGGGGTTGGGTTTTGTTGGAGGCCAAACATATTTATTTTAGCTTTGCATTGATGGCTTGGTTTGATTCTTGTCCCCGGATGCCCCAGCTTGGGGCTTGAGGCACTTGCTGTCATTGTGCCCAGATTAAGGTGTCCAGAATGTGCTTAGCTCCAATATAGGTAAATGTTCTGCACATTGATCCAAGGATTTTATCTAATTAACAAACACCCTGGCTGGTAAATACATTCAGCTGTCTCGGGGCCTCTGAGAGGCTGTTTATCGATTGTTGTATCACTTTGGCTGGATGGGAAAATATTAATGATGGCATGAGAGCAACCAAAACATCCAGCTCTCTTAACCAGTAAGTATGTAAATGTTCTTGTGGCTTGCAATAGGTTGAAACAAAAGCTTTATTCTAGACCAAAGGTCAAGGCCTCACTGGCATCACTCTTGTAATTTGAAGCTTATGAATGTTTCTTGAATGCTAAGGTATAAGCTACACAGGTTTCTTTTTGAATGCTGGGATGTTGGAAGGCAGCATAATGCTGCAAAAAAAAGTACAAGGATTTTAGAATTAGAAGACATAAGTTCCACTTCTGTCACAGCTACTTCTCTGGGATTCTTAAGAGATCATGGGAAAATAAAAGTTAAAGTGTTAGTCGCTTAGTCATGTCTGATTCTTTGTGACCCCATGGACTGTAGCCCACCGGGCTCCTGTGTCCATGGTGTTCTCCAGGCAAAAATACTGGAGTGGGTAGCCATTCCCTTCTCCAGGAGATCTTCCCGATCCCAGGGATTGAACCCAGTTCTCATACACTGCAGACAGATTCTTTACCATTTGAGCCACCAGCGAAGCCCTTAATAATTACAGACCTTCCCTTTTTGAATCTTCGTTTCCACATCTTGTTAGTGGGGTTCCCACTGAGAATTTTGAAATATAGTTCTCAGTGTTAAACTCTACAGAGAAATCTGAGCCCTTTGCGGGACGGTCCAGATCACACTCTGAAACTCCAGGGCTTACTCAAGTGGGCCTTTAACCAGCCTAGCAATTTTGCAGAGTGGTCCAGGGTCTGGCATGTCTTCTGAGGTGTGAACTTATGGAATCTCTGTTTGCTTGCTCCCTGATGATAGAAAACTACTGGGGAAGATTGGGCTAGCAGCTTTTTCAGAATTTTATGAGTAGGTGAGTTGTGGAAATAGCCAGTCCGTTGCTGAGAACCCCCGCAGGATCAGGTGGTTGGCCAAGCCCAGGAGCAGAGAACAGCCAGGGCCTCCTGCAGTGGCTTGCGGCAAGGAGGGATGCCCCTGAAGGGAAACCCAAGCCTGTGGTAGAGCCTCCACTGCTGGCCCCGCTGCTTCTTGCTGTGTGGTCTGGAGCTAGTAGTCCCTTAACTTCCTCAGTAACCTCGACTGTAAGATACTTGCCAGGCCATCCTCCCAGGAACTCATGAAAATTCCAGGAGGGTGAACTCCTGTGGTCTAGAGAATTATTCATCCTTTGGGTCATCAGTGTCACATCTTCCAGGAAGCCGTCCCTAGCCCTCCAAGTACTTTTATACTTCCTCTGTGATAGCACTTATCACCCTCTTTTGAGATGGGTCATCTCTTTCCTTCTCTCTCTCTCTTTTTTCTTTTTCTTGCGCGCGCATGCGCGCGCGCACACACACACACACACACACACACACACACACACACACGCTACTGTGAGTTTTGGAGGTGGCAGACTATTGCTGTGTTGTTTATCACTGTTCACATAAATAGTAAACAAATATTTTTTATTGAGTATTTTTTAAGTGTTTTGTAAATGGTAGGAGTTAGGCAAATGTTAGTAGTTATTTACAGTCATAATAAACTTGTAAAGAAAAGAATTGACATCCCCCTAGGGAAAAAGAAAATTAAAATGGTGATTTAATTCAATCTTTTATTTATTCAACAAATAACACCTACTGTGTGTTGACACTGTGCTAAGCCCTGATGGATCGGTGATAGGCCAAAAATGTACAGACCTTGTCTCATGAAGCTTAAAGCTTAGTCAGACATTAATCATGTAAATATGAAATTACAGCTGTGACAAATGCTGCAAAGGAATGGTATAGAGAATCTCAAGTGTCTCTCAGAGATTTCCTCTGGCCAGGGAAAAATTCCCAGCGGAAGCTCAAGTACGAAGTGAAGGAGTTAACCTAGGTGAAGAAGGAAAAGAAAAGCTTTCCTGGCAAGAGCTGGGAGAGAAAGCAGGCCTTGCGTGGCATTGGGGGCTGTCCATTGTAGGGAGCTTTGTCTTACTCTGACAGCAGCAGCAGCTGAGTTGGGGTGGTTGGGAGGGGATTGATGTGCTCAGCAAGCACATCAATTCTGATTGCTGAGAAACAGTGGGAACCAATCTGAGTACCTACCAGCTATGTGTGTCAGCATCTTCTTGGGCACTGATCTAGCCATGGAGGCAGTGAAGCCGCAAAACTGCAGTCCCTCAGGGCTCCCCAGCAGGGGCAGCTGTCTGGCTCAGTCTCCCCACCACCATTGTTATGGCCCAGGTGCTGCTTCTCCAAAGCCCCAGCTCAGCCATGGCCATAACACAAATCCTATCGGCATGACTGGAACCAGTTGGATTTTTTTCCCAAGGAGTTTTCCCGGAAACTGAGGAACAGAGAGAAATGTAAGAATATTAAAATTAGTCAAACTGATATGTTATGGGTTTACCGTATTCATTGTAGCAGTTTGCCTCACAGTTCTGCTCTCTCAGAAAATCTCACTTTTGAACGTAGATTCGTCTACATCCTGCTTCCTTCCCTCTCCTCCCTCTGGACAAGGGTCCCAGGCCCAAAGTCCTGCTAAGGCATATAAAGTGGTTCTCTTCTTGTGCCTCTGTCAGTGGGTCTGCCTGAGAAGTTTTCATATCATTGGCAGGAATCCTGGCAGTAAGGAATTCAGAGTCTGAGGAAACAAGCTTTGATTCCCAGTCGTGAGTCTCAGAAGACAGGGTTTGGATCCCAGCTGTGCCATTCGTTAACTCTCTGTGACCTTGGGAAAGTAGCCTAAGATTCTAGCCTTAGATTCTTCATCTGCAAAGTGGGATGGTGATTGACCTACCTCACACCATTGCTGCGAGTATTCAGTGAGATTATTAGGTGCTCAGTGCATAGTAGGGGTTGTTTTTGAATGTTGTTAATTATACCAGGTTTTTGCCTGTGAACTAGCAAAATAAGATAATGGATAGAATTTTCTGGATATTCAGTTTTTACCGTCTTGGCCATGTCAGGCATTTTATTTTTAGCCATTCTGGTGGATCTGTAGTGGTAGCTGATAATAGTTTTAATTTGCATTTCCCTGATGAGTAATTAAAATTGACCATCTTTTCATTTGCATACTGGTCTTGTGGATATCCTATCACCTTAGTTTTACCACTTTTTTTAAGAACCCACATTTATTCAGAGTTTCATTTAATGTTTAGCATATTATTTTAATGATATAATTTTGTATATTTTTAACATTTATTCTTTGTATATATATATTAAAATACATAAAATAATAATATTTTAATAACATAATTAACTATTACTAATAGTGACTGATGTTTATTGAATGCCTTTTTTGAAATAGGCATTATGTGAGACTTAAATTACTAAATCCTTAACAACTATGAAAGTAGTATAGCTCCATTTCACAGATGATAAAACAGAAGTTTGGATTGCTTGAGTAATTTACCAAAGTTGCCCCCGTTGGAAGTGTCCTAGCACTTCATTTTATAGGTGAGGATGCTATGAGGCTTGAAGGAGAATGAAGCTTGCCTGAGTCACAATTTCCTCCCAGCACTTTTCCAGGCTTAGGAAGATGTTTTGTAGCTCAAGGGAGAACCATTTCAATCTGCCTTACTAGGACAGTACAGGGTTCCTGAAAATGAATGTCAAATCTAGATCCCTAACCTATCCTGCTCTCAACTCTGCTCTTCATTGACAGCGCTCCCCGCGCCCCCTCCCCCGCCCCCCGCCACATTCCTGCCAGCCAAACCTGACTCCGCTCCATCCCAGGAACCCTCATTCCAGTCAGACTTAGCTCCTCTAGTCCTAAGCATGCAGCTCACTTCTTCCTACCTGTTAGCCTTTATAGTGCTTCCAGCTCCACCCATGTTCTTTCGTTTAGATCCTATTCATAGTTCATTGCCCCCTTCAAGCCCTTCTCTTCCAGAAAGCTCACCTTCCCTAGTAGTAATAGCTGCTGTTTATTAGATACTCACTCTGTGTGTGTACACAAGGCAGAGTGCAAGATACTGTGTATGTATTATCTTCATTCTTTGCTGCAGTATTACAAAACAGATTGTGCTGTGACCATTTTCCACATGGACTTCCCTGGTGGCTCAGACGGTAAAGAATCTACCTTCAGTGTAGGAGACCCAGGTTCTATCCCTGAGGTCGGAGTGATCCCCTGAAGAAGGGAATGGCAAACCACTCCAGTATCCTTGCCTGAAGAATCCCATGGAGAGAGGACCTTGACGGGCTACAGTCCATGGGATCACAAAGAGTCAGACAGGACTGAGCGATTAATACCCTGCAGCTCATAAGGACTAGAGCTGTGATTTAAACCAAGTCCCACATAAATGCAGAGTGTATGCTTTTCTCACTGCAGTTAACTGCTTGTTCTAGCCCATGATGATCTTTCTTATCAAAGTTCCCAAAGCCTCAAAATCTGAGCCAGACTTGAGTTGAGTCTTCACCTCCTTGTCTTTCTCCACAGTTGTTTCATGCATGTGTCTCCTCACCCAGGCCATGCTGTCCCAGCTAGGTGGCCAGCACCTCTTCCTGCCTCCACCATAGCTACTCACACAAGGCTGATTGGGCACTCAGAAAGCATGCAGTACAGATGGAGTCTGGCCAGTTGATTGACTGGTTGAATGAAACCTTGTTTATTCTCCAGAGTCTCCCCAGCAGGGTCCAGTGGCTCGGCAGACTGACTGGTCTCCAGGATCCTCCATTCATGTGGATGGGAGGCCCAGGAAGGCTGCATAAGAATACCCCTCTGAGGCTGAGCTCAGGCTTCCATCTCAGTGCCCTTTTGTTTGTGGGGATAGTGCCCAGGCCTCCCAGGAAGTCTGTGTATTTGACCAGCGTTTGCAGATAGTGAGCAGGACCAAATGTAAAGCACACACAGTTGGAGGAGTCCCATGGAATCCCCAGGGGTCAGAGTCCAGCGGGAGAACAGTGTCCTTCCCAGGGCCACCTGGGACTCAGGTACAGCCCCTGATGGGTCAGACAGGACCCAAGGCACTGTTGTCTTCAGCCTCACTTCCTCTCCAGTGTCCTTGCCTCCTCTTTAGGTTCTCTGATGGGCACCATCCCACACACAGTTGGGCTCCTCTAGGTATGAGGCATACTCTTATCTCCTGAGTAATAAGCTTACTCTGATTGAGTAAACATTTACTCATTCACTTATTCTTTTTCCTTTTGAGATATAATTCACACCTCATAAAATTCATCTTTTTAAAGTATACAGTGCAGTGGTTTTTTAATATAGTCATAAGATTATACAAGCATCACTGTGTCCTAATTCCAGAACATTTTCATCACTGCTTTCCCCCTACCCCCCAAAATCCAGTCCCTCAGCAGTCACTCCCCATTCCCCCTCTCTCCCAGACTCTGACAACTACTAATTCACTTTCTTTTCCCATGGATTTCCCTGTATGGGTATTTCATATAAATGGACTCATACAATATTTGTCCTCTTGTGACTGGCTTCTTTCACTTAATATATTTTCAAGGTTCACCTCTGTTGTAGCATGTACTTTGTTTTTATGTAGCAGGTACTTTGTTTTTATGACTGAACAATATTCCATGTATAGATATATTACATTTTATTTACATATTCATCAGTTGATGAACGTTTGTGTTTTCATTTTTCAGCCATTATGAATAACACTGCTACGAACATGTATGTACAAATTTTTGTGTGAATGTATGTTTTTATGTCTCTTGGCCAGATACCTAGGAGTAGAACTGCTTGGTCATATGGGTAACTGTATGTTTAACATTTTGAGAAATGGTCAGACTGTTTTCCAAAGTAGCTACACCATTTTAACATTCTCACCAGCAATATAAAATGTGAGGGTTCTGATTTCTCCACATCTTTGCCAACACCTGTTACTGTCTTTTTTATTAGAGCCATTGTGTGAAGTGTGATACCTCTTTGTGGTTTTGTTTTGTATTTCCTTGATGGCTAATAATATTGAACATCTTTTCATGAGTTTTTTTTTTTTGGTCATTTGTACATTTTCTCTGCCATTTATTTATTCTTAAGGCCCATTATGAGCAGTATGCCCCATTCAGCATTGAATCATGATGTATCGTGATGACCTTTGCTTTTCAAAGAACGTTCAGTTTGGTAAGAGAATTGTAATTAGTACCTACAAAAGATTAAGTCTCTATAGACAAGAGGGGCATTCAGTCTGGACCTGGAGATGTTAGTATTGGGATATAAGGAGCTGGGTAGAAAGACATTCTGGACAGTTGGAATAATGTAAGCATAAGCACTCTGTATGGAGGAGGAAATGGCAACCCTCTCCAGTGTTCTTGCCTGAAAAATCCCATGGACAGAGGAGCCTGGCAGGCTGTATGGGGTTGCAAAGTGTCGGCCATGACTGAGTGACTGAGCACACACAGCACTTTGTTATCAGAAAAATACTTTATGTTGTGATGAGTTCCAAGGTAATGTTATGAAAGCACCTGGCATAGCGCTTGACACATGGTGAGCTGCTGTTATGTAGTTAGCTGTCTCTACAGCTTGCCTCTTTGGTCCTTGTTCTGTTCTCTAAGACTACACAGCTCCCTTTCCCTGTTCCAGACTTTTAAATATTAATAGCTCCAAGCCAAATAAACCTTGGTTCTCTAAACTATGGTATCAAGTCTTCTCTCACCCTAGTCATTTTGTAATGAAATGGTCATAAAGTTTTTGGTGCCCTATTTGAATTCTGGTGTGGCGTGATCATTGTGTAGAGCAGGGCAGTGATCCCCTTTTTAGAGATTTTATGAGTCTGTTAACATGGCCTGAGTTTGTATTAGCTTTCTCGGCAGATGCATTATACTCTGAGAGTCTGTTAAGCTTGTCTGCAGAGAACTAGGACTTCCTATACCTCTAAAACCTACTGATTAGATTTGTTTGTCAAGCTTGTTTTAACCTAAAGCCAAGGCCACTTTACAGTGTTGTATTGCCATGCAGCTGTGGAAGTGGTGGTGGTAGTCTGGAGACTACCATGAAGGGATCTGGCCTGTCCCATCTTCAGTCTAAGAGAAGGGGTCCCTTCCAAGGGAGGAGGTTCTAGACAGCAGAATTAATCAGAGTATCTCCATTCATCATTTAACCTCCTTTCTATGTAAGGCTTTTCCTTTTTTTTTTTTTTTTTTTATCATTATCTGTTAGCTGATTGTTATTGTTCAGTCGCTCAGTCATGTCCAGCTCTTTGCGACCCCATGGACTGCAGCATGCCAGGCTTCCCTGTCCTTCACCATCTCCTGGAGCTTTCTCAACCTCAGGTCCATCGAGTCGGTGATGCCATCCAACCACCTCATCCTCTGTCATCCCCTTCTTCTCCTGCCTTCAGTCTTTCCCAGCATCGGAGTCTTTTCATCAGGGTCAGCTGATTAGTCCCATCAGCTATTTGTGCTGATCCCGGGCTAAATGTGTAGAAAAAGAGAAGAAGTTGGGCTATATGCCCTGGAAGGCAGTGTGGTTCAATAGAGGGTTGGGCTCCAGCCCAGCCTGCCACTTACTGACCATGTGATCTTAGGCAAGTCAGTTACCCTCTCTCTGCATGACTCGGGCTCCTTCTCTAATCACAGGACCAGGTGAGATTATAAATGTCAAGTACCTGGTGTGTAGTAGGCTGCTCTAGAAACACAAGCTCTTTTGAATACCACCATTTAAGAGTTTTGAAAGACCGAAAGAGCCAAGCATGCTGTGTGCTCACTGACCCTCTCCAAACAGCTTTCAGAGCACCTGTGATCCTTAAAACACTTGTGTTCCATTTCCCCGCCACCAGTTCAGACCAGGAGCTTCTTGTGGGCATGATCCATGTATGACTGATCTGTACCCTCAGTGCTCAGCACAGAGCCTACCTTGGAGAAGAGCCTACTTTGTTCTGGGACGAACCTGAAGTAGTGAAAGCCAGACTTTGCTCCCATGTAGAGGGCCAGACACTGTGGTTGGCTTTGCACAGTCCATTCTTTACTGAAAATCTCATAGGGTTTTGGAGCTTAGCAGTAGTAGCTCAAGTGCCAACCCAATTTAAGAAATTTGGGCTACTTCTGTGTCTCATTGCCATAGGATAACAGTCTTCCTGGCAACACCCAGCTGCCCAACTGCCCTCTGTGGAGCCTACAGGCCTGCTGTGGTGCCAGTAGGTGGCGCTCACGGCCCTTTCCCACACTTCAGCTGCCTAGACAGACCAGCTGCTGAGTGGGACACAACTTAGGACCCCGAACAGAGGTACCCAGATGGGGGTGCCCTGGACCACTCCCTCCCCTTTCTGGCCTCGTATTGTTGGATTTGTGTTTTATTGAGTCCCCGCCATGGCACACACTGCTTGGGGAAGCAGAGCTGTCTCCCATAGAAGATCCCAGGAGTCCATTAAGGGAATCTGTGCTTCTGCCCATCCTTTCTGGCACAGCTCATGCCTCTGCCTCCAGGAAGGCATGCCTGTGGCTCTTGTTCTGGTCTACACTCACTTGGTGCTTGCTTATGTTTTAGCTGTTTGCCAGATGACTATGCAGGGAATGCCTTGAAGGTAAGAACACTGCAGAATTCATCAGAGAGTCCAGTATCCTGCTTAGAGTCCTGTAATAACCAGTCTCATGAAAAGTTTGTGCAGTAAATAGTTGAATAAGAGCAAGTGGTTCCTCAACAAATTCTTATGCCAATTGAAGAAGTCTACAGACAAACCAGCCTTATTCTGTAAAAGTGTGTGTGTCATGAATATATATCAAAGAAAGTTTGAGGAACTGTTCCAGATGAAAGAAGACTGAAGGCCCATGCAATGTGTGATTCCAGTTTTGATCCTGGCTTATATCTGAGTCTGGGGTGGAGGGTAGATTGCTATAAAGCATATTGTTTGGATAATTGAGGAAATTTGAATATGGGTCGTGTATTAGATAAAAATATTTTGTCAATGTTAAAATGTACCGAATTTGATCATTATTGGTTAATGCTTTGTAAGAGAATGTCCTCATACTAGGAGGTACGTCCTGAAATATTTGGAAATAAAGGGGTATGATGTCTGAAACAAATTCTCATGTGATCTAGGAAAAAACAGAAAGAAAAGGAGTGAGGTAAAATGTAATGAGAATCTGAGTGAAGGATATACCTGAGTTTTGTGTGTGTGCACGCTGGGTTTTGTTTTTTTTTTTTTTTTTTTTTTGCACGCTGTTTTTTAACTGCTGTGTGAATTTGAAATAATTTCAAAATAAAAAGTTAAAAAAAATAATAATCTATGCACTTTAATGTGTGCCAAGTTCCTGCTAGAAACTATAAGAAAGATGGGACAAAGAATGTTCCCCCCCAGCTTTGGCTTTTATTTTTTTTTAATCCAGCAGTATTCAGTGAAGTTCTGATACAGCTCCTCCACTGTGTGCCTTTGAACACATAGAACAGCGGTAATGATGATAGTTAACACTAGAAGTACACGTACATTTTTGGTTACCTCAGTTACCAGACTGATGAGGTGGGATGCCTGAGGTTCAGAGGTTAACATGACCTGCCCACAGTCACACAGTCTGGAAGAGACAGGTGCGGGCTTATATCTGCATCAGGCTGTTCCAAGGTGGGTGCTTTCTGAGCCTCTGTATGTGTATCTATAAAAAGAAAGGATTGGATAGACTGATCTCAGCACATCCGTCTTTACATTCGGAAACTTAAAAACTTTATACGATAGGAAGTTAACTGGTTATGAAGCATGCAGATATGTCATGCAGTGCACCTCATTTGTTGTCAGTACTGTGTAAGTGACAGTCCTCCCCCTCACTGCCCACTCACTGCCCTCTGGAGTAGTCCAGCTATGGCAGTGCTGGGATGGGCCGCCTCACCGGGAATGAGAGCACCTGGAGAGATTCCTAGGGGCCAAGCCCTGAGCCACGCTTGAAAGAGAGTGTTCAGTTCAAGGACTGAAAGCAAAAGATGCCAGAAAGGCCCCGTGTCTGTGGAGTTGTAGCTCTGGGACCTGCCTGGAATTGTCTAACCCGTGCTGGGTTCTGAGAGCTGTCTTTCCTCCCTTGCCCCACCCCTCCCAGCCCAGGCCAACCGGTAGATAAGGCACAGATGGAGGCTGCGTGTGGATTCTAGCCCCAGGCACCTTGCCTCTGCTCAGACAGCAGGGCCTGGCGCTGTTATTACTGTAAACAGGACCTTCTGTGAGGCTCCAGTCAGGACCTTGTTGCCCAGATAGCAATCATGATTGAGTCTGCATGGCTCACTGCTTCCAGGCCTCTGGTGCAGGTGGGACAGGGCTCCCCACCCTTCAAGCCCCTCCCCAGCTGCAGCTGAGGGCAGTTCGTGTGAAGGGTCCGGAAATCAGTTGGAACAATGCACGATTGAAGTTCACTGGCCGTTTTGTATTGATTGGTCATAAAGAAGAAGGAAGAAAAACCAAGTGGTACCTCCCTCCCCTGAGTAGAAGAACTGATCAAGTCAGAATAACTCAAAACTGCCCTGTATCCCTGTCTGGGACCCCCTCCCTCCAATAAACAGCAAACCTGAGGAGTTCTCTCTTCTTTGGAAGTCATGCTGGTGCCTGTGACTGCTAGGAGTTCACTTCTCAACTTCTTTGATGCTGTTGATATTTTGAATCCTAAGACTTTAGTTCTGGCAGGGACTTGAGAAATCATTTAATTCAGTTCCATTATTTTACCACAGAGAAAAGTGAGACCCAAAGAGACAGATTTGTCCAGGTCACACAACTAGTTGTTGAGAGAGCCATGACTGAAACCCATGGTCTTCAGCCCCAGGCCTGTGTCTAAGTATCCTCAGCCCTGAGAGAGAAGCCACGCCTACGACCTTCTGCATATATGCAGGAGCCTGAGTTCTTAGGAAAAGACAGGCATATGAGTATAGGGGAGAGATCTGTGTGGGCATTTTGTAGAATGCCACAGGCATTCATTTGTCTAGGCCCTGAGCCACTGTGCCAGCACCAGGAGTCAAGAAACAAGGCATTTCTAGGAGGTGATCCTGACTACTGGGAATGCGGGGCAGGGAAACTGACAGCTGTAGATACGGGTTAGTATAAGCCAAGGCTATCTTTTTTTTTTTTTTTCCATTTATTTTTATTCATTGGAAGCTAATAACTTTACAGTATTGTTTTGCCATACATTGACATGAATCAGCCGTGGATTTACATGTGTTTCCCATCCCGATCCCCTCCTCTCCATCCCATCCCTCTGGGTCTTCCCAGTGCACCAGCCCTGAGCACCCGTCTCATGCATCCAACCTGAGCTGGTGATCTGTTTCACCCTTGATAGTATACTTGTTTCAGTGCTATTCTCTCTGAACATCCCACCCTCACCTTCTCCCACAGAGTCTAAAAGTCTGTTCTGTACTTCTGTGTCTCTTTCTGTTTTGCATATAGGGTTATTGTTACCATCTTTTAAAATTCCATATATATGCATTAGTATACTGTAATGTTCTTTATCTTTCTGGCTTACTTCACTCTGTATAATGGGCTCCAGTTTCATCCATCTCATTAGAACTGATTCAAATGAATTCTTTCTAATGGCTGAGTAATATTCCATAGTGTATATGTACCACAGCTTCCTTATCCATTCGTCTGCTGATGGGCATCTAGGTTGCTTCCATGTCCTGGCTATTATAAACAGTGCTGCGATGAACATTGGGGTACATGTGTCTCTTTCAGATCTGGATTCCTCAGTGTGTATGCCCAGGAGTGGGATTGCTGGGTCACATGGCAGTTCTATTTCCAGTTTTTTAAGGAATCTCCACACTGTTCTCCATAGCGGCTGTACTAGTTTGCATTCCCACCAACAGTGTAAGAGGGTTCCCTTTTCTCCACACCCTCTCCAGCATTAATTGCTTGTAGACTTTTGGATAGCAGCCATTCTGACTGGCGTGTAATGGTACCTCATTGAGGTTTTGATTTGCATTTCTCTGATAATGAGTGATGTTGAGCATCTTTTCATGTGTTTGTTAGTCATTTGTATGTCTTCTTTGGAGGAATGTCTGTTTAGATCTTTGGCCCATTTTTTGATTGGATCATTTATTTTTCTGGAATTGAGCTTCAGGAGTTGCTTGTATATTTTTGAGATTAATCCTCTGTCTGTTTCTTCATTTGCTATTATTTTCTCCCATTCTGAAGGCCAAGGCTATCTTAGGGAAGACTTCTGGGAGGAAGAAGGGGCAAGTCTTTCTTTTTCTTTTTTAAAGTGATTTCTTTTTTCAAATGGTTTTTTTTTTAATTGGAGTATAGTTGGTTTGCAATGTGTTAGTTTTTGCTGTACAGCGAAGCGAGTCAGATCTACATATTTTTTCAGATTGCTTTCCCCGCAGGCCATTATAGAGTATTGAGTAGTGTTCCCTGTGCTATGCAACAGGCTCTTATTAGTTATCTAGTGTATATATAGTGTGTATGTGTCAGTGTCAGTCTCCCAGCTTATTCCTCCCCTGCTGCCTTTCCCCCTTGGTGACCATGTTTGTTTTCTACATCCGTGACTTGATTTCTGTTTTTTTTATTTTTTTTATTTTTTATTTTTGGTTGTGCTGGGTCCTTGTTGCTGCGAGGCTAGTTTCTCTAGCCGCAGTGAGCAGGGGCTGCTCTTTGTTGGGTTGCCTTCTCGTTGCAGTGGCTAGTCCTGCTGCGAAGCACAGGTTCTAGGCGTGCGGGTTTCAGTGGTTGCCACACTGCAGCACGGGGGCGCCACAGTTGCAGCTCTTGACTCTAGCGTGCACGCTTGGTAGTTGTAGTGCACAGGCTTAGTAGTCACATGGCAGGTGGGATCTTCCCGGACCAGGGATCAAACCCTTGTCTCCTACATCGGCAGGTGGATTTTTTACCACTGAACCACCAGGGAAGCCCTTGATTTCTGCTTTGTAAATGGGTTCATTTGTATCTTTTTTTTTTTTTATATTCCACATGTAAGTGATGTTACATATTTATGTTTCTCTGTCTGACTTGCTTCACTCAGTATAACAGTCTCTAGGTCCAAAGTTTTTCTTCTCTTAAGAAACTTTTTTTTTTTTTTAAGGAGTAATAGTATGGTCATTGTTATAAAAAAAAAAAAAAAACAGCAGCAAAACTTCTGACAATAGAGAAGCAATCACAGCAGGAAGTGAAAGTTTGACTCCCTTCCCCACCTGAGGTAACCGCTGCTACCTGTTTGGCCCAGAACCTTCAGTACTCTCCTGAAGATAGATGGGAGAGTTGCTTCTTTTTTCTCCCCCCCTTGATTCGTTACTCTCCTGTGGAAATCATCAGCTTTTGGGCTGCTACTGTTCAGTCGCCCAGTCGTGTCCGACTCTTTGTGACCCCACGGACTGTAGCACAACAAGCCTCCCCGTCCCTCACCATCTCCCATAGTTTGCCCAAGTTCATGTTCATTGCATTGGTGATGCCATCCAGCCATCTTATCCTCTGATGCCCTCTTCTCCTTCTGCCCTTAATCATTTCCAGCATCAGGGACTTTTCCAATGAGTCAGCAGTTCACATCTGATGACCAAAAGACTGGAGCTTCAGCTTCAGCATAAGTCCTTCCAGTGAATAGTCAGTGTTGATTTCCCTTAAGGTTGACTGGTTTGATCTCTTTGCTGTCCAGAAGACTCTCAGGTGTCTTCTCTGGCACCACAGTTTGAAGGCATCAATTCTTTGGTGTTCAGTCTTCTTTATGGTCCAGCTCTCACCGTCATACATGACCACTGGGAAGACCATAGCCTTGACTCTACGGACCTTTATCGGCAGAATGTTTCTGCTTTTCAACACACTGTCTAGGTTGTCCTGCCAAGAAGCAGGAAACTTTTATTCTACCATTGCCCTTGCTTGGGAATTTGAGACCATCCTACCAATCCACAGAAAATTTGGAGCACTTATATTCTAAGTTCTGTGTACACCTTGGATATATCATCCTAGTTTACTGTTACTTCCATAAAATGGGGTGGATACTCATTAGAAAATGATGATAACAATAAAATAGGTTCTTCCATTTGTACAGTGCTTTATTGCATACCAAGTGCTTTTATTTATTTTTGTCTCATCATTTCTTCATGGTGCCCCTGCGTGACATACAGAGTAGGGCTGGTGGCATCCTCTCCCTTTTTTATTTTTTCCTCTCCCTTTTTTAATAGTTGTGAAACAGGCTCAGAGAGCATGAGCTGTCACTCAGATGACACCAAACGAGATTCAGAGAGGTTGAGTCACTCGTTTGTCCATGGCTGCCCACCATGAATTCCAGCTCGTGTACAACTCCCAGGCAGTAGAGCGGGGCAGGAAAATAAATGCCTGCATGTGAACTGAGGGGTCTCTCATTTATTTTCATGCCCTGCACTACTGCCTGGGAGTTGTACACGAGCTGGAATTCAGCTCTGGACTGCTAGTGTGGTTTCCTCTCCATCATCTCCCCTGGGTCACCCCCAATTAGTGTCACCCACCACTGCCCTGCCAAGCAGGAGACCTAGTTCATTAGGGAAGGGCCTCCACAAGTCTGGAGTGCGCCCAGAAAGGCCTGCGGTGCCCACCCCCACTCCTCAGCCCCGGCCACAGGCTGCTCTGGCCTGAGTGGCAACCTGCATTAAGCGTTCCACTCATCATCTCAGGGATGATGGAATCCTAACCTTTTCGGAGACACCGTGCTCTGTCACAAGCATTGCTCTTTTTAAAAGAGATTAATTCACTTGCCGCATTTTGTCCGTTGGTGAAAATCACAGGGGAGAGCAAGGGTGGCTTTCTCAGGCCTCAGAGGCCCTTTCAGCTGCTCTCAGCAGGCATCCACCCGCCCAGCTGTCCCAGGACTTTGAAATGACTGCCCGCTGGGCATTCACTTGCAAAGCAACAAAATGAAATGGAGGAGACCTGGGTTTGTGAAATCCTAACTTTTGGGGCTGCTCTGCACCCTGAGGGAAGTAGGGGAGGGGCCCACTTAGCTCTGAAAGGGGAAAAGTTGTTTGGAGTTGGGGTCACTTGTGGTTTTTCTTTGTTCTGGTCCTTCCTTGAGTCACCAGGTGCCACCACTCCTTATGGAGTTCTGCCTTGTGGTATCTCTTTTAATCCTTACAACCACCTTGCACAGTAGGGATTAATAGCCCCGGTGTCACAGCTAATAAGTGACAGGACCAGAATCTAAACTCTACTCTTTGGACTCCAGGACCATTGCAGTAAGATTTACCTCCTAGGAATGATCCCTCAGGTTTGCAGAACCCTTTCCCTCAGATTTCAGTACTCTGTGTGTGTGTGTGTGTGTGTGTGTGCACATCGTGTGCACTCAGTTGTGTCTGACCCTTTGCAACCCCATGGACTGTAGCCCACCAGGCTCCTCTGTGGAGTGGGCATGTAAAGAGACTGAGGCTCAGAGGATAATATATCTTTCTTGGGGTGTCAGGAGGTGGCAGAACTAGAACTTGAATGCAGATCTTCTGCCCTGTGCTCTTTCTACTCTGTTCATTGAAAGGATAGGAAGTTTGGAGAAGCCTTCTCTCCCAGCATTTTCTCCTCTTAAAAGAAAACCCTGCAATGTACAGAAAAAGGAAACCTCAGCCTGCTAATATGCATACAACAAGTAGCTCCAAATTGTTGCTAATCAGAGACATGCAGATTAAAAGGATAGCATGAAATCCCTGTATACCTATTGCACTTGCAGTGTTTAGGAAGTTGGCTGCTGCCAAGTGTCCGCGGTACACAGGAACGCCCCTGTTCTGCTGGTGAGAGGGTAGATGGAACAGCTGTCCTGAGGAGGACCCTGGTGCTATTTAGTCAAATCAAGTGGTGTAAACCCCGTAACCCAGGGATCATACTCTGAGTACATGCCTTGAGAAAAGACTCACACAGGTCCAAAAGGGCATATGCAACAGGATGTTCTTTGAATGCTGCTTTTGATGACCGAGAGATGAATGTTACTTGGGTGGGTATGCCTGGGAGAACAGAGAGGGAATATCTCTGATGGATGTGGTGTGGAGAATTAAGTTGCAATTTAAAATGGAATTATTATATCCTTAGCAATGTGAACATATTTTAAAATGCAGTTATTTGTGGGAAAAAGTAATAAATACACACATGCATGTTAAAAAAGGAAAGAAAACCCTGCTTGGCTTAGGTCTTGGGAAAAAAAGAATTTCTGACTTGTCTCCTCAGTAGCGAGCATCAGCCAGGCACAGAGTGTGTGCATGTTTGTTGAATAAATGAACAAAAGAGTGCTTGGAGCTGGCCTGGCTAAACTACCCAGGTCATCCTGTATGACTCTGTCTTAGAATCCCCAGGTACTTGCCAATTTGCCACTACCAACTTGAGGCCAGATCACTTTGTTCCATCACAGAGATGGAAACAGGTTAGGGTAGCAGGCAAAAAACACTCTGTAATGAGTACCTGCTATATGCCAGGTACTGAGTTGGGATCCCTGCAAGTTAGAGATTATTGTTCCTACCTGATAGGTGAGAAAACTGAGACTCAGAATTTATTTGTTCAGCATTATCTAGCTGGACTAGAATTTGAATCCAGGTCTGACTTACTCCAGAGCCTTCTATTCACCTTTTTATTACCCTACACTCAGCCCTTAAGGAAAAGGCAATGGCACCCCACTCTAGTACTCTTGCCTGGAAAATCCCATGGATGGAGGAGCCTGGTAGGCTGCAGTCCATGGGGTCGCTAAGAGTCAGACCTGACTGAGCGACTTCCCTTTCATTTTTCACTTTCATGCATTGGAGAAGGAAATGGCAACCCACTCCAGTGTTTTTTCCTGGAGAATCCCAGGAACGGAGGAGCCTGGTGGGTTTCCATCTATGGGGTCGCACAGACTCGGACATGACTGAAGTGACTTAGCAGCAGCAGCAGCAGCAGCCCTTAAGGGGCCGGAAGAGGAAGCATCTCAATCTTTTTTCTTCAGCACTGCCTCCAGAAGAGTGTTGCTTCCAGAATTCTCAGGGCCCAGGCAGGGAAATGCGGGTCACTGGGTTCTGGCTTCATTGAGTTTCTTCTGTCCACTCCTACATTAGCTCATCTCCCTTGGTCTATGTTACAGCAGCTTCCAAAATGGTCTCCTTGTCCCTGTTTTCTACTCTGTCTCCTTTCAGACTCAGCTTGCTTAAGCTATTAGGTTAATTCTTTAGTTTCTTTTACCCCAGACTTCAGTGACAACCCCACTTGCCTATGGTAAGCCTCTAAGGAATGGCAAATAGGTTTCCTGTTATTGATGGTGGCTAATTGGAGCCAGTGTTGAGGAGGCTCTTTCAAGGGCTCCATGCAAAGAGCTGCTAAGAGAGATTTGTGATTTCTGACTCAAATGCAGGAGCCCAGGACCACATGCCAGGCATTTGTCAACCCTTTAGATTGGGTTTTTAATGTAGGGTCCACTATTGATTTCCTGAGGACCTATGAACCTCTGGATGTTGTATGTAAAGAAAGTTTTATGTCATTTTTGAATGTGTGTGCACTTGTGCACTTTTCTGGAAAGGATCATCAGCTTTGATCATATTCTCAGAGGAGTCCATGGCTCGAAAAGGTTTATGCCCACTGCCTTGTCCTCCTAGCTTGGCTTTTGAGACCCTCTGTTAGGCCCTTACTCTCTTGGCAGCTGCCTGTTTCTGTGCTGTTAACTGTCACATGGCTGGATCTGCCTGGTGGTCTCTCTGAATATGCCTTCTCATCACTTCCCTGCTTCTAAACAGTATCTTGTGCCTTTTACCTTGACTGGCGTGTATTTCCTCCTCCTCCTCTAAATTGTTCCTGTTCTTCAAGACAGAGTTCAGGTCTTTCCCTCAAAAACCTCTGATTTGCTTCAGCCCTTCCTGATTTTCTAGTCTTGTGGACTGGGGGCCAGAAACATGAAGCCAGCCAGGCAGAATCACAGTTAAAATCAGAACTCCAGTCTCTCAGTTCTGAGAACCTTGTGTTCTCCACGGCACCACTTGGCCTGCTGAACAAGGGAAGATTTTGTCCAAAAAGAGATTTTTGTCTCAGAAAATTATCCCCAGGGTTCTTAGCCTCTTTAACATTTTTTACTATGGACACTTGTTTCTGCATAAAAGATGCTTAACAGTATGTAGTAAGATAAGAGGCCAAGGATTTTGCCCAGAAGAAACCTTTCAAACTAGAGGTGAGAGAAGGAGGGTTTCCCAACCTCCTCTCTCGACACTTTACCCTCACACTTCATACCTCAGTTGTGCAAGACCTCTCTCAGGGCCTCATATAACCCATGCTGCCTTCTACTCTGGTCGAGAGGCTTTACCTCTGCCTGAAACACTCCTCCCCTGCCTTGCCCGCTTTTGTCTGGCTAACTCTGTTATCATCACTTCCTCTGAGAGGCCTGATGGATCATTAAGACTTGGTTAGATTCCCTGGTTGTACACTTGCAACCTGCAGCCCCTTTTCCTAGCACTCATCAGATGTGTGGTGATGTGCTTGCTGGTCTGTCTCCCCTCAGGCTTTAACTGCCTGTGTCAATGTCTGCAAAGGCAGGGAACAAATGAGTGAACAGATGAGTTCACAGGCTGAGTGAACAAATGAGTACATGTTGCGTCTCTTCATCCTTCCAAGCCTTCATCACCTGCTTACTTCAACAGCACAGACGTTAGAGTTGGCTTAGTCCAGAGGGGCAGCTACTACTGTTTATGGCAAAAGAATGGAGCTAGGACTCAACCCCAAGCATCTGGACTCTTTGCCAGGGCCCTTTTGTCTGGAACCCACTGATGAGTAGACAGCCTCACAGTTCCCCCAAACACCCATTCCTAATAAGCAGCTCCTTCCTTGTTGGTGAAATGCTCTTGATTGTTGGTCTCCCCCATTCCTGGCCTCCTACAACACTTCTGGTGGGAGACCACACACTATAGGCTTTGGTTTCCTGTTATCCTGGGTCCTCCCTCCACAACTAAATTCCCTAGAGCAAACTCCCTGTGTTCACCATACCCCCATTCCAGAATTCAGTACAGGATCAAGTGCATATCATGCTGATTTGTTGGAGTCCATTCAGTCTTTTGTCTTCCATGTTACATGGAGCCAGGTTCAGTATAGAGGAGGGGTGATGACGTGAGAAGAGTTCAGGCTTCAGAGCCATTATTGACTTGGGTTCCAGTCACAGGATTGCCCCTTACCTAGCTTTGTGACCTTGAACCTGTTACCTCATCCATGAAAAGAGGAGATTAACATCATCAGCTCCTTAAGCATGTGTGAAAAGTGAATGGAGAGAATGTATGCAAAGTTCCCAGGCAGTTCCTGCTTGTGGGAGGTGCTCAGTAAGAGTTGGTTCTCTTTACTCTCCTCTCTATCTACCCCCACATTATAGGGTCCCCTGCTACCAGGACCTAAAATACCCAGACTTTTAGGGGTATGGTTAAAACCTCATGCTTGTTCATTTATCCAACAGGAGCTGCTGAGCTCCTACCCACATGCTAGGCACTTACATATCCAGTCAAGTAGGTTCACATGAACTTTCCTAGAAACCTCATCTAGCATTTCTAACACTCTTTCCATCTTTCCTTGGCAAAGAGTTCCAATTCCAAACAGCCACCATACAGATAAACTTGAGAAGTGGGATCCTTCTATAAACTGATAGCTACATAGATGAGAAGTGTTGTCGGACATTTGGTGTTAAGCATGGAGAAATTCTAAGGACAGAGATCTGTGGACTGGATGAGTCAGGAGAGTCTTGTTGAGGGAGAGTCCCCCAAGCCAGGATTGTATCCCATGAAAGTAGGATTAAAATAGGCAGAGAGTCAGGGAGAGAGCATTCTGGATAGAGAGAAGG
Source organism: Muntiacus reevesi (assembly GCF_963930625.1). Taxonomy (NCBI): domain Eukaryota; kingdom Metazoa; phylum Chordata; class Mammalia; order Artiodactyla; family Cervidae; genus Muntiacus; species Muntiacus reevesi. The sequence goes on from NC_089257.1 coordinate 39,313,295, forward strand.
CACATTGTTTCCTCGGAAGGCTGGAAGGATAAGAGTGGAGGCAGACTCATTTAAGGGAAGAGAGAGAGGAAGAGGAAGCATGGAGTCAGGGGATAGTGACCAGAGGAGCTGGGATGGGTATTTGGTTCTCAGAGGTCTATAACTATTTCAAAATCCATCTAGTCCCTGTTGATTTTTCATGTCTTCCACTCTTATGTCCATGATAAACCATACACTGAAAATACTTCTGTCTCTCTCCAGACTATTGTCGGAAGGTGCAGATGTCAATGCAAGGCACAAACTTGGCTGGACAGCACTGATGGTGGCAGCCATCAACCGAAACAACAGGTGAGAGATCTCCTTTCACTCTCCCTTTGCCAGAACTCTGCAGACCACGATCCTGAACCTTCTCCTACCCTTGGACTGTCCCCCTGCTGTCTTCTCCAGAGGCAGGGAAATGGCCTCAGCTTAAGGGACTGTTCTTCACCTGGTGCAATGGAACTTTCAGGAGATGTGGAGTGGGAAGCTCTAGCTCTGGAACCCAGCTCCATCATTCACTGACCTTGTGACCTTAGACGAATCATTTGCTTTACCGAAGCAACAAGATGTTTGAGAAGCCTGTTAGGGATTAAGTATACATGTTCAAGTTATCATCATGATTCCGCCATCATATCTTTTCATGTTGAGCAGTCTGCAGTCATTGTCCCCAGCAAGGGCTTCTTTGGGCTGTTCCTTTGGAAGTTCTGATAGAAAGTAGGGAAGGTGGGGTGTTCTGCCCTCTCATTGCAGGCTCTTCTATTTCCCTACCCGCTCCCCTAGTGCCCTAGCATGCAGCTGTTGGGTTAAGGTTGAAATAGTCTACTTTGTACAGAGAGTGAGCTCTACTACTCAACAGCCATCCACATATGTATTAACTTTGCCGCTGAGACAGCTGAAGCCCAGAGAGGCAGAGTGATTTGTCTGAGGTCACACAGGTAGCATTTAGAACCTGGTCTGGCTGCCTGCAGAGTTTGTTTTACTGTAACTCACTGCTGCCTTCCTCTGCCAGATCCCAGGCTCAGGCTGGATGCTTTGAGTCTCTAGTTGTGATTGTGCAAAAGAATTGACTGAAAAAGCAGGAAAAGATGCTTTCAAAGAAGGCAGACTGGGCACTTCAGTAGCAGCCACTGATATTGATCATGGGAGGTGCCAATTTTCATTTTCCCTTCAATCAGATCTTTAAGGCTTTTATCTGCCAGTACCAACCACCTTTGTGAGAGTCATAAAGGTGGTAGAAATCAACCAAACTGGGACTTTATAATGTTGAGGTGGCACCGCCTCAGACTGGCTGAGAGACTTAGCTGTCCTGAGCTAGTTCTCTCTTCTCTGCTCCTGTCATGAACTTGATCTCAGCACTCTGTCTCCTTATTTGCCTCTTTAGCCCCAAGCACATAGTCTTTAAAAGAAAAATTGATGTAAACAGGCTCTACAAGTCAGAGCCTAGTGTCCAGTTCTGGTTCCGACCCTTGGCTGAATTTCAAAATTCTGTGGACACCTAGTTTCTTCACCTGAAAGCAACTATTTCTGCAAACATTTGGTAGATAACTCCTCTGAGCCAGGCTCTGTGTTAATCACTGGGGAATCAGAGGCCTTGGGAGTTCATGGTCTCATGTGGAAAAGATAGGCAGGTAGAGAAGCAGAGTGTAGTGTAATCAATGATGTCAGAGCAGTGTGGACAGGATGTTATCAAAGCAGAGGGCGTGAGGAGACTGAGTCTGACAGAAGAGCAGATATTCTCACTGTATTCTTGTGAGAGTCAGATGAGATAATGTATGTGCTACAGGTTACGAATGGTGAGATGTTATTCTCTGCTGCTAGACCTGTCCACACGCAATCACATGTGTTTGTTCTACTTCTGATAACCCGATTCCCCTGCCTCCACCTACACCCACCAGTCTTTCCCAGCTTGCAGGTATCTCTATCTGCAAGAGATAACCAGGGATGGAGAAAAGGGAGGGGGTGTGAGCCCTTCTGTGTGTGATATTTTCAGCATTGATACAGGATAGGAAATAACACTATATTTAAGAGTAATGCCAATCATTGAGCAGATTGCTCATAGATGTGCTTTGAGGACACTTCTCTTTCAATCTAATGAGTTGTTGGTTTAACTGATTGCTCTTTCTTTATCCAGGGCCATTAGCAAATCAGTGACGCTCACTGAGCAAAGTGAGAGTGTTGGTTTGTATTTACTTGGTTCCTGGGACTAATTATTGGTGTTTTAAACTTCTATTTTATGCCCTCCTCTTCCTTCCAGTACCCAGCAAGCCCAGATTTTTACAGAAAACAGCATACTTTCAGGTTAGATTTATTTATTCATATCACAAAAATTGTTTGGTACCTTCTCTTTACCAGGCACTGTTCTTGATAGACAAATATCCCTGTCCTCAAAGAGCTTATTTCAGTACAAGTGGTGGTCCTTGGGTAGAAAGAGGCAGAAATAAACAATATACAGTAAATACAATACACAAGTAAACTATATAATATGTTAGGAGATAAGAAGTGCTAATGGAAAAAAAGGAAAAGTAGAATCTGGTATGCCAGGAATATACTGCTCAGGGAGGATAGGCCGCATTCCTAAGGTGCTGTGGGAGTGGTCTTGAAGGATTATTGTGTCCATCCCAGCACAATCTGCCAATGTTTTTCCGTGTTAGAAGTGTGCTGATCCTCATCTTATCAGTCACCAAACCCGCCGTCTGGAATCATGCTGTCCAGGCCTGAAATGCCACCACCTTTGAATTGGGTTTGTATCAAGCAAGAGTAGAGGGGCAGCAACTTGGGATTCAAGGCAGAAAACAGAGAACCTTCACCTCCTTTCCAGTGTTGGCTGCCCACAAGCTCAAGGGAGATATCCTGAGAAAAGCACAGTCGTTTCACCCTCCACTGCCTATAGTGCCTGGTTGCTTAATGTGTTAAGTCCTTGGGGATATGAACACGATAGTCTCTATCCTTAAGGAGATAACTTTTTGTGAACTTTTATATATGTATTTATGTGTATATATATATCTGTGTGTGTGTATGTATTTATTATTTTATTTAATTTAGAATGGAGAAAGTGTTATTTAGTTTTGAATAGAAAATATAGTGCTATAGAACAAAGAAAATCATTTATCCCCTCCTTTTATTTCCAAAAAGGGTTTGAGGTGACTTAAATTCAAATACAAACATAGATGTACACAGGAGAGTTAAAACTGGATCAAGATCAGAAATCATATTGGTAAAAGGAAAGATAATTCTATCAGGATTGAACTTGAGATTTTCTTTTCCAGAAATAGGTTTGTTGTTTTTTTAAAAATAATACAGAGAAGCAATGAGCCATCAGCTGAATTTCCTCTATCTAGAAACCAGTCACTATATATCTATATCTGTGTGTGTCTAATTTTACATAAGTGGGACCAGACTGTACTCTCTGTAAGTCAGGTAACTTATGGAATAGAGTATGAATTTAGTTAGAAGTTTCCTGACCAAGCAAAAAAGGATACAGCGAATTTTGGTTCTTCAGGAGAGAGGAACTTGGTTCTGATGTACCTTTTTATCATCATGTTAGGCATCCAGCAACGTTAAAAAAAAAAAACTATACTGTGTTAGGTGCTGGTGTGCTAGGCTAGAGGGCCTTCAGATACTAAGTAAGCATCCCAGCCTTTGCCTTAAGAAGCTTACTTGGACTGCTAACATCAAGGAATTGAGCATTGTGATGGCCATTGTCTTCACTAGCCGTCCTGCCAAAGATTTACCAACATTCTGCTCGGACAGTCCTTTCACAAGCCTAGTAACAGCTTGGGTGTAGTATTGACTTGAGGAGTAGTCGGCAGGGGCGGGCCCCTTCTCCACAGTGAGCTCTCTGTAAGCCTCACGCCACAGGCACTTGTTTAGCCTAAATCTGGGTGCCTCATTCCATGTTGCACTCTGACCCAGCCCAGCTAAAGGCTAAGCCACAGGGTCCGAGGATGACCACTGTAACTTAGCACAGCCTCTACTGGCTCGTGCAAATATACCCAGGCTTCAGCTAAATTCAATTAGTTTTTCTTTAAGAACGGAAAGAAATCCAATTTTACTAAACATGGACAGACGGTGGAAGGCACTTTGATGTTACAACTTCTCAGTGATGCTTTACTTAGTCACAAGTTCATAAGCAAGAAGGCTTAATTACTTGGGAAAACACGGGATTAAAACTGGATACAATGGTGGAGTATCCGCTCTTGGGCAACTTGATTCGAACCCATGCGCTGAGTTCGTGTGTGGTGCAAACTTTGATGTGCGCGGTGACAAGCTGGAAGTCATGACCCCCTCAGGGATGCTCCTTCAGATGGCATTTGCAGGATGTGTAGGCGGAGAGGCAGGGCCTGCCAGGCCTGTTTGCTCTACTTTGATGTCCAGGCAGCCACAGGCCCCACTGTTTGCTCTTTCACTGAGGGGTGGGTTGGGAGCCTCCTACCTTTCCCAGTGGACAATGGCCAGCAATGGAGTGTGACGACTGTTGACCATTCCAGGAGCCTGGCGGACCAGAACAAGGCTTTGGGAGGTGCCGAGCCTGGGGGGCCAAAAGCTGTTTATAGGACAGCCGTTTCTCCAAATGTAGCTTTCTTTAAAGCCCCGTGGTGGTCAGGTGCTCATCGTGGAGGTACAAATGGTCTTGTGAGTTTTAATAGGTACTGAGTACTGCTTGACCCTTTGTCCAGTGGCACTAAGGTACTTGTCAATTGAAAGTTTGTCTTTTCTGTTTTCTTGATCAACATGTATGTGCAGGGGATAGTGGTTTGGAATTAAAATGGTACGATTTCTGATTCCTCAAAAAAGAAGCTGTCAAAACACGTCTGATAACAAATTTATCCAGAAGGTATAAAGAACTCTTGGACACATCAGTAATAAAAAGATAGCCCAGTTTTTAAAAAATAGGCAAAAGACTTGAGCAGACACTTCAAGTACATTAAAAATACTCAGCATTTAGGGAAATGCAAGTTAAAATCATAGTGAAATGCTATTCCATTTGACCAAATACCTATTCCAATGACCAAAATTTTAAAAACTGACACTACCAAGTGATGATAGTGATGCAGAACAATTGTCATAACTGCTGATATGAATGTGTAATGGAATAGCCACTTTAGAAAACATTTTAGCAATTTCTTATAGAGGCAAAATGTACATTTATCAAACAGCCCAGCAATACCAACTCCTAGGTATTTGTCCATGAAAAATAAAAACATATCTACCTAGAGACCTGTATGCAAATATTTACAGTAACCTTATTCATAATCCCCCAAAACTCAAAATTACCCAAATGTCCATCTTCTGATGAAAGGACAAATTATGGTACATCCATACAGTGGACCTCTCAGCACTGGGGAAATGGTCGAATCTTGAAAGTCTTATGCTAAGTTAAAGCCAGACAATGAAAACTACCTTCTGTATAATTCCATTTATATGACAGTCTGGTAGAGGCAATACTATAGGGACAGAACTCAAGTTAGTGGCTGCTAGCATTTAGGAGAACCCACTCCAGTGTTCTTGCCTGGAGAATCCCAGGGATGGGGGAGCCTGGTGGGCTGTGGTCTGTGGGATCTCACAGAGTCGGACACGACTGAAGCGACTTAGCAGCAGCAGCAGCAGCAGCATTTAGGAGTGGGAGGAAGGACACAAAGGAACTTTTCGGGTGACGGTAATACTTTAGAGTATTAATTCTTAATTCTGGTGGTGGCCATACAACTCATCAAATTGTACATCTTAGAAGGATGCATTTTACTATGTGTAAATGATGCTTCAATAAACTGACATTAAAAAAGTTTTTCAAATGCCACCATCTTTCTCTATATTTTCACTGTTAATTGTGACCTTTGGTGTACTGAGAATTCATGATTGTAGTGTTAAAATGAAAAAAATGAACCCATATTGTTTGTGGTCTACTAGAATGTTTTGAATCCTTATTGCTGATGGGATCTTACATTGGAATACTATATATTCTGATTATAGAGAGTAAAGATTTGTGGAGTCACACAACCGATGAATAGTGATCAGTTCACTTTGTGAGTGGTATATTGGCAGGCTCACAAAGTGTCATAGGGTTCTTCATAGCAAGGAGAAAGAGCAGGGCTCAGGACTGGGAACTTGCCTCATCCCGTATCATTCTTGGGTTCTTTGTTCCTGGACTGCCATCCAGAGAGGACCACCTAAATAGTGTGGCCATTGGGGTGCTTCAGGAACCAAGGATCCTGAAAGGGTGGGGTGGTGGGGGGACATTGAGATTTGAGCCCGCTTGGGCTTGCTGGTTGCTTTGAAAGCCCCTGCCCCAGAGAAGGTGAGTCCACCAGACAGAGAAGGAAGCTCCAGCAGAACTGTTTGAAATTCCCCACAAGAGTCTCCCTCCCTCCTGCTTTTTCTCCTGGAGTACATTTCATCAGCATCGGAAGGACTGCTTCCCGGCACTGCCTTCCCTACTTGGCTGGGGTCCCTGAGGAGCTGAGCTAATGAGTGGATAACACGCATTTGCCAAGGCCTTCCTGGATGTGGTACCTGGGCTTTGTTAATTTTAAAATGCCGCCATCCTTGGCCAAAGACCATTTAATTCCCTCTCGTAGCAGTCATTTATTTTTAGCATTGGCTTATTTTCCCTCCGTCTTACTAAGGGAAGGGGGACATTATACCCTATCTTTAAGAACCCAGAAGCCCAAGCTAGATTCCTGACCCTCAGGAGAGGCTTTACAGGCCTCTCTGTGTGGCCGACAACTGTGCAGGTGTTCTCTGAGCAAGGAACTGGTGCTGCTCTTGCAGCTGGACCAGGGCAGCCTCCTTGGGAGGCTCTTCTTTGCTGACTGGCCAGAGGCAGAGCAAGTAGAGCACCCTGGACCCATGCTTCAGCTTAGGTCTTTAGGGGGCCTGACAGCGTGGAGGTCTAGCCTGTCTTGGAGGCTTCCAGCCTCTTCCCAAGATCCCCAGCCTGTTCTCAGCCTGGCTGCTTGCTGCACAACGGTGCTTCCTTTGGCCCAGAGAGACTGACTTTGTGCTGTCTGATCTCCTGACTGTAGTGATGATGATGGTTGTGGTGTCTTCTGCGTGCCAGGCCCATGTCAAGTACTTCCAGTATTGGCTGTGATCCTCACTGCAACCCTAAAAGGGATAGGTTATTATCCCTGTTTTACATATAGAGAAAATGAAGTTCAGAGGTGTTCAAGCTTGTCACTGTTGAAAGGGAGAGCTGGGATTTGAAGCCAGGTACCTCTGAACCCCAAACCCTTTTTCTCTCCACTGGACTACACTGCCCAGGTAGGGAAGATTCAGGATCAAAGCCATGTCAGGACCAGGTGTCAAGTCAACTCGGGCAAGGTTTCTTGATGACCCACTATGTGCTGGATGATTTTGAGAAATTTAAAAACCAACAAACTACCCCCCTTGTCTTCAGAGAAGAGATAAAATAAGCCCCCTTTAACTGTAGAATGAGGCAGAGGATGGTCATTACCCCAGAGAAGACCAACCTAGAGTGCTTGGGAGGGGGTGATCATGAAAGGAGGCCCTTTCACATGAGATGGGCCTTGAAAGATGGACAGGAGTTTGATCAGTAGAGGTGGAGAGTAGAAAGACAGCATTTTTGGAATAAGGACCATTGTGAGCGTAGGCTCCTAATGGTAAGAAAGTAGGGATGTACCAGAGTTCATCGGAGGTACTGGCAGGGTCTGGAGACCAGCGAACGTAAAGGAAAGCCTTATCCAGCACAGGCCACGGTCCTTTCAGGCTGAGACTGTCCAGCATGTGCTGGTGGTGTGAGCTCGAGAGCTGAAGACTGGGGTTCACATCCAGGCTCTTGCTCCTATTGTCTCGACAAATTCTTTCACTTACCTGTGATTGTTTCCTCAACCATGATACTGAGATAACAAGGTGAGCTACTTTTAAGTGTGTAAATGTATGTAAAAGTGTTTAGAATGATGCCTGCCACATAATAAGCACTGGAGAAGAGTTTGCTACTTTAGTTAATAGTAGTGGTAGTGTCTTAATTATTATTATGACTAACCCTGCTGCGGCTGATTGTGGGTGACCTCATGAAGTTAGTGAATTTCCTTCAAGTAGGCCTATCTTTGAGGGAGGTGGCGCTATTACTTGCCTCTCACCAGTGTCTCTTTTGTATGATGCAGAAGCAGTAGAGCTTTGGAAATTCTTTTTCTACTCCTTTTCATCTCAGAAGCTGTGCCTAGAACACGGGACCCCAGACCAGAGCATTTTGACGTGAAGATGGCTATTGTCCCAGGTGGCCACCTGCCTGGTGAAGAACAGTTCCCAGTATTTCCCAGCAAGGAAGGGTGGCTGAGGGTGCTGGCCAGGTGCCCAGAATGCCAGCACTATGCCCCCAGAAAAGTGTGCCGTGCTTGACGTCTCTCCCACCGCTGCTGCTATGGCTGATTATCTCTGAGTAACAAAGAGTCATTTCTAATCCCATTTAGAATCATTGCCCAAGATAATCCTGTTTCATAGTAATGATATTCCAATTCCAGCATGCACCCATTTCTAGTTTGGCAGACACATGCCTTGACCTCAGGCCACCCAGGCACTACTCTTGGGGAAGCGATGCCAGCTCATTTGCCTAACTTGACAGTCTCAGGGTACCCACCCACTTTTCCACCGCTGTATCCCATCCTGGGGTTCTGTGTTCAGGGCTGTCTTCACCGAGAGGATTGGTTGGGACAAAAAGAGCACCCAGTGCTCATCCCCTTCAGCAGCCTGGGGAGTAGTGTTCCATTTCTAGGGACTGTGATGTGGTGTGCTCCTGCACCTCCTCTCTAAAGACCTCAGACCCACTCTGTGCCACGAACTGTGCTTATTAGGGCTGCCAGGCCGGTGGGTCGGGGATATACAGTAAATATCAGTAAATACGGTGAGTGTGCCTAGGATGCAGCAAGGTTTTGGCTGTCTCTCATGCTATCTGCATTAATAAAATATGATGTAGCAAATAGTTTAGTCAAAACTAATGAATGGTGAGTGATCTGGTTCATTGTTTATATATGAATGGATATCAGGCTGGAAAGCAGACTGTACTTATGAACCACAGGGTTCTGTCCTATTCACTAGTCATATCACTGATTCTAATGAGACCACTGATAAATGACAACCAAATTGGCAAATTCAATGAAGCTGATATGTTGGGTGAAAGAATTGCAAATGTGAAAAAAGAACTCAATGGGATAGAGCAGTGGTTAAATCTCTGGTGATAAAAATTAATAGGGGAGATGAGTGTTTCAGTCTGCAGTTAAAACCAAGACCAACAGTAATATCCAGGGCAACCCAATTTAGCAGTTCTGGCAAGTAGAGCCCAGGAGCTGACTGCAGCCTCAGTGTGTGCACCAGCAGTGCAGTGTTAAGGCCTCAGAAGTGAATCGATAACAAATATTTACTGGCCTGTACTCTGCCCTGTGTGCAGGGGAACAGGTGGCCAGGCACAGTCCTTACCTTAGGGAGCACAGTCTAGATGTGCATGGCAGAGTGGTGAGGGACAAGGGCTCCAGAAAAAGGACCTGAGTTTAAAACCTCGCTCTACCTCTTACCAACTGTTTCCTCATCGGCAGAGTAGGAACAATAATGGCACCTGCCTCAGCATCATGTGGTTGCAAAGATTAAAATGCACTTAAGACAGCCTAGTGCATAGTAAGTATAGGAGCCCCAGCATGCTCTTATGGATGATTTGCCTATGGAGAGCCTGGTCTAGCCCATACTGTGGAAAGAATCCCTAATAACCAGGGCCTGACCACTCTGGCCCATTGGTTTGGCGACCGAGTATTATGAACCACAGATTGAAAGGCATGGACCTGTGTTTAGAACTAGGTGAAGAGTGTGAAATTGCGATTGTCCTGGAAACCCTGTAATAGATAGTCTTGGTTTGGTGGCCCACGTAACGTGCTATGCCTTCCTTGAGCTTTGCCCAAATTATCTCACCTTGTCTGGGCCCACTATTGATTTTTGACCCTTGTCTATCTGAATCAGATTCCTTCTTATTAACCCAGCTAGCTTTATGACTATCTGAAAATATTACTGTCCCTGGTGCATAGTAAGGGCCCAGCAACTATGGGATGTTAGGACAGACTAATGGATGGTCAGGTGGGTGAGAAGCAGTGTGGTTTAGGGGAATGTGCACCAGACAGTAATGAGTTTGAATCTTGGTTCCTGTGTTTATTTAACATGTATACTTGGACTGCTCATGTTGTCTTGCTGAGCCTCAGTTTATTCATTTATAAAATTGACTGGCACCTCATTGCAAGTGGTTATAATGATCTGGAATAGTAAATGTAAAAGTAAATGTAAAGTGCTCAACCCTCTATGGCTACTTTATTATGATTACTGATCTTTGCCTTTTGAGGGAAGTAAATAAAATATCATCCTCATTTGAGAAAACTGGGACACGTTTTCTACACAGCTACCTTGCTTCCTACCTAATCTTTAGTTTGTTTCCCAAGGAAGCTGACTTTAAAAAGAAAACTGCACCCCATCCTCCCAAAAAAGAAGAAAAGAAAACCGCCGTCCTATTTCCCCACTACCCGCCCCTGCCCCAAGCTCATGCCCCCCCACCACAGGATCTTTAGATTCAACACGTGCCTTTGGCCGGCCACCCTGCTTTCCTGACCTCCCATAGACTGGCCAGTAGACTGAATGAGCCACAGCTCATTTGACTTCCAGCAAACTTCCTGAACTGTGACCTCTTTGCTTCCTCCCCTCACCGAGGTGTGCGCTGGGTTGAGAATAGGTCAACTCTTTGTCTTCTCCTTGGGACACGGTGACCCTATGCTTAGATGTGGGGGGTAAAGGGGAGGGGAAGTCAGAGGAGCCTCTCCAGAAGCTCCACATTGTGTGGGGACGACCTGGAGCTGGGATCACTGCCCTTCTTGCTTCACCAGCTCCAGCTGCTCACCAGCCGTCTCTGACACGTGCCTGGCCCAGCCTAGGCCTCAGCTCACACCACAGGTTTCCTCCCTCTTTCCTAAACAGTGTGATGACCCAAAGCCCCTCCAGCCACTGAGAGCAGAAAGTCAATCGATGCAACTGCCCTCTCGAGCTTTGTGACGCCCCACAGTCTTGAAAATGGGAGCTCATCAAGGTCCATATGAGCCAGCTTCCTAAGGGTGCTTCCACCTCTAATCTAATTACAGCCTAATCAGCAAATTAAAACATACCTCTTGGGGGCTGTTGCTCCAAAGGGACTTCTGTGAGTCTCAGGAGCTGCCACTTAGAGACCACCCTCCGGTTCATTTCCTCATCTTTGGGAACTGCCTGGTGTAAGTCAGGAAGGGTTTGATGCTCAGGAGAGGAAGATGGGGACGTTTTCCACAGCTAAGCTGCCTGCAACCCAGTTTGGACCCTCAGGTGTGAGAAGGCTGGGAAGGGCTAAGACAGTTGCCTTCCACCTTTCTCCCTCATTTCTCACCAAATGAATTATTTCATTTATTCATACAGTCATTCAGAAAGCATCTGTCGACCACTTATTGTGATCTAGGCATTGGGCAAGAAGCTAGGAAAGAAGGTTGAGACATGGCCCTTGCCCTGTGGTCTATGGGAAAGGTAAATAAAAATAGACAGGCAACCACGATATGATATGGTGAGTGGCACCTTCCACTTGAGTGAGAATTGGGTTCTGTGCAAGCAGGAAGGGCGTGCACCCGGGCTGAGCGTCAGAGAGGCCTCAGTTGAGTTAATGACTATGTCACGGAGGAGCCCTTAAGGTGAGTGACCACTAACCAGTTGAAGGGGAAGTGGGGCAGCGGGGGGGCACTCCCAGCAGGAGGGATATATTTGATGGTCTTTGGTGTACTTCAGGGAATTCATTGTTTTCACTGGGCCCTTAATTCTTCAGCCCCCAAGATCACTAGATCAACATAGGAATTAGAAGTTCTGCAGTTGAGAGACTCCCTGAAGGAATAAACTTTTAGAAGAAATGAGGGCAGGAAATCCGATCCTTTTTAATTTTTTAAATAATTTTATTTATTTATTTATTTATTTTTGACTGTGCTGGGTCTTCATTGCTGCACAGGCTTTTCTCTAGTTGTGGTGTCCGAGCTTCTCATTGTAGTGGCTTCTTTTCTCGTGGAGCACAGGCTCTACGGCACCCAGGTTTCAATGGTTTCGGCTCACGGGCTCTGGAGCACAGGTTCAGTAGTTGTGGTGACCGGGCTTTAGTTGCTCTGAGTCATGTGGGATCTTCCCAGATCGGGGATCAAACCCATGTCTTCTGCACTGGCAGATGGATTCTTTTTACCTACCACTGAGCCACCAGGGAGACCCCTTAACCCTTTTTTAAAGATCATCTATTATTGTGTCCAACCTGTTGCTTCTAACTGCTGCATCATGTTTTATAGACCACATTTAACTCACTCGTTTCCTCAGTGATGGACACCTGAGTGCCTGCAACTCCCCACTGCCACAAAAGGTGTGGGGACATCTCCCATGTTTGGACCTGTGTTAGAATTTCTCTGAGATATGTATACTCAGGAGCAAAGTGCTGGGTTATCGGGTCAGGTACTTTAATGTGACAAATATTACAAGATGACTTCTGGAATGGCTGCATCAGTCTGTCCCTAGGCAGTAACTGAAGAATCCAAGATCCTCATGCCTTCACCAACACTGGGTATTTTTCAGCTTTCTCACTTTTGCCAGTATGTTGAATTTAAAGTGCTATTTCATTTTTAAATTTTCTTTATAGCAAATCCTTGTTGGTTATCTGTTTTAAATACAGCAGTGTATGCATATCAATCCCAAATTCCCAATAAAGTGCTATCTCATTTAAAAATCTTTTCATTTCTCTAATCACAAATGAGCTTGAGAATTTCTTCATATACTTAATCATCTTGTTTGTTTCCTCCCTCCTCTGGGTGTTTTTGCCTCATTTTTCTGTGGGGCTTCCTGATCCTTGCCTTGTTGCTAAAACTTGAATTGAGGCAAGTCCTCCAGACTGTTAGCTACCTGGGGTTCCATAAAGGGACGTGAGAGGCAATATAGCTGAATGATAAGAACATGGACTTGGTAGCCAGACTGCCCTGGTTTGAATCCCACCTGTGCTCCTTACAACTGAGTGACCTTGGGCAGGTTACTTACCCCTTGGGTTTCTGTTTGACCTCCCTCATAGGGTTGTTGTGAGGATTAAATGTTAGTATATATAAAGTATTAATATTTAAAATAGTGCCTGGTGGGTAGGAAGTATATACAAATGCTAGCTCTTAATATTAGACTGCTGTCTTCTTCCTACTTAGCTCCACTGTACCCTTGAGAAATTGAATACTTATACGAGCAGGCAGTAAAAGAAAGTAGAAGGAAAACAGCTCTTAGCCTAGACTCAGAGCTCACCACTCCTAATCACTTGTGTAACTCTTACCCAGGTCTTGGGTTCTGGACCTGCGTTCTCCTCCCTTCCTGAGGCCAGTCTTCAATACCTGACCATTTCTGACTAGTCAGATTTCCAAGCCTGCAGTACCCGCCAGCCCCCCATCCTGGCTAGCTCAGTCCTGTTGCTCTTCCTCTGCCAGCCTGTCAGCTGGATACTATCCCTCACAACCTTCACCTTCAGCATTCACACAGCTCAGTCTTTTTGGTAAGTCAGCTCACTTGGGCAGAGATAAGACCAGAATAGATTGTGATGGACATACAGGAAGGCACGTACTGCTACCAGAGCCGAGTCACTAAAGGCTAACTCTAAACTGCCATCCTCTCGGGCTGCAGACATTCTCTGACTTTCCAGGTTAGTATTGGAAGTAGGGTATCTGGAGATTCTCTCTAGCCTTTGAAGTTGATACTGACATTGGTAGGCATGTCTTTCCACAGACTATCAGAGGCCAGGTTCTGAACTGGCTGGGAGAATTGCTGATGTTTGTAAGCCTTTGCCCAGTGAGAACCTATGGAGTAGTCAGCATAGTTCCTTTGAGTATTACAGAAAACTTGAGTGAGTGGAATGGTGTACCCTGCCCCCTTTAATCCAGCTATTAAAACCATGAAGACCTAACCCGTATTAGGTACTGCCCATTTGGCACCAGCTGCTGACATTTTAGGTAGTGATACCTAAACCCAACCTCACGAGTTACAGCCATCATGACAGCACCAGAACAAAGTCGGCTGCAGTTATCCTTTGGTGGATCACTTTGAATAGCAGTGCCTGCCTCCCTTTGTACCATCAGATCCGGTAATCCCCTTGTCAGCCAGGTGGGCCAACTCACCATCTCTTATACGTCACCTTTTCCCAGATACATTTCCAAATTGGGGGGTTTATTTCAGCTTCAGCAAAAACAAAAATGTCAAAGAAACAGAAATCTCTTCATTTCCGAAGTCTTCTCATTGCTGCTCCTAGTGTCTACTTCTTTTGTCTTCCCTTGGCCTCATACCAGTGTGTTTCTTGGTTTCTGGTTGTTGACTTGTTTTGTGTCTGCTGTTTCCCTCTGTCTCTAGTCCTTAGCATATGACCTGGCTTTTGGCTCTCTGCCTCACGTCTCTGCTGCCTGGTCTCTGGCCCTTGGCTCTGTTTTGACTCTGAACTTCTTGGCACTCCCTGGGCCTGACCTGCTGCTAAACCTGTTCTCACCAGCCTTGCCCTAGGTTTCTCTTACCCGGCTGGCCTCCTAGCCTGTTTCTGCCCTGCTGCATCCCACAGGTCCACAAAGAAAGTTCTTTTTGTCTTCAAAGCTAACTATAGTCATGTAGTCCTTTAGCCTGATCTGGACTGATTTCTCCAAAAAAGACCTGATCCCCATGGAACTCTGGGTCAAATGCTTTTTAAGTATGAGATGACTCTTGGACAAAAAGCTTACTAGCTATCTGATAAACTGTTTGGTGCCACTCTGGACCACAGAGCAGCCGTGGTTCTTTTAGTCCTAGCTCTATCCCATCGAAGGGCTGCTGCCTTTTGCATTTATGAAAAGTGAAAGGAATCTTCTCCAAGGTTGCAGAATGAGTCACTTGCTTGGATGCTTACCCTCCTTGTCCTCCAAGTTTGTGAAGTGAATTGCCCATTCCTTTTGATTGGGTTAGCAGCCCCAGGGCCTAGCCTCATCACTTTTCTCTCCCCATCCTGCCAGACCACTGTCTGCCCCCTGGGGCCAAGGGTAGCATACTTGGTTGCTTGGGCACGTCTTGCAGCCTGCAAATTGGACAGATGGAATCAATACTCAGGAACCTGGAGAGGCCCAGGTAGCACAGTTAGTGACACTAAATGCCTAGAGGGACAGCCTGCCCTGGGAGGGGTTGTGATTGAATGGTGATTGGACAGAGCAGCTGAGCATTAACCAAATTATGTCCCTTTGAGTTTAGATTGACAAACCCTCCTCACTTAAATTTTAAAACAAGCCAACTTGTGTAGAATATAGAAGAGCTGCCTTTCTTATCACAGCAGGCAGCACGAGTGCTGGGGCTGATTAGGTATAGATTTGGAGCCCACTTCAGCCTATGTGATTATCACTAAGATTATATGGACACAGAGAAGAGAGCTTATATTTGTGGATCTCCTTTGATGTGCCAGGCACTGTAGAGTTTTTATCTCATAACTTACGGGGTGGGGGGGGGCATCATAATCCCTATTATTCTAGTAAGGAAATAAGAGTTTCAGAGGTATAATAATTTGTCCAGGATCACAGTTAGTAAATGATAGTGCTTCCCCGTACTTGTTATAAAATGTCACTATCTTCCCTATTTGTGTGTCAGTTCATAAGTCTCTTGACTTTCCTACAGCCCAACCATAGGGTCAGGTACACAGTCATAATAACTAATGTCTGTTAAGCACTTATTATGTGTCATACACTATTAAAGCACATTTTATGCACTAACAGAGTCATATGAGCTAGATACTCTTAATATCTGATAATTATGATACTGAGTGATTTTCTAATTTCATCATTTGTTCTACATTTATTAGGTGTCGTTCTACAGTAAAAAAAAAAAAAAAAAGAGCTTTCCCTTCTTCCCCATTGACTATATGGACTCTTGGAATCTTAGTGTACAATGGGTGATAGTCTGTTAATGTCATTATTCATGTTGATGCTCATATTGACTCGGATTTTTTTAAATTTATTTATTGATTTATTTTTGGTTGCACTGGGTCTTTGTTGCTCTCCGTGGGCTTTCTCTAGAGAGCAGGGACTGCTCTTCGTTGCATTGCATTGCAGTGCACAGGTTTCTCTTTGCAGTGGTTTCTCTTTGCAGTGGTTTCTCTTATTGTGGAGCACAGGTTCTAGATGCGCAGTCTTCAGTAGTTGCAGCATTTGGTCTCAGTAATTTCAGCAAGTGGGCTCGTAGTTGTGGTGCACAGGCTTCAGTTGCTCTGAGGCATGTGGAATCTTCCGAGACCAGGGATCGAACCAATATCCCCTGCACTGGCAAGCAGATTCTTGTCCATTTTCCCCAGAGAAGCCCATCTGTACCATGGTCTCAGATTTTAAAGCCAACGTTATAACCACTGTACCATACTGCATCCTTTGCCATGAGATATTTTTCTCACTGTCTGCAGTTAGTTTGCCCATCTCTTAACAGCCTTTTTGAACCCTCTTAACTTTTCATCTTCTGAGAAGTAGGAAGACTAATGACAGTCCTTTCCAAATTATTTGTAAACTGTATAAGTAAATTACAATAAAAGACAGAAATGGTAGGGACCTAACAGAAGCAGAAGATATTAAGAAGAGGTGGCAAGAATACACAGAAGAACTATATAAAAAAGATTTTCATGACCCAGATAACCACAATGGTATGGTCTGGCTCACCTAGAGCCAGACATCGTGGAATGCAAAGTCAAATGGACCTTAGGAAGCATTACTATGAACAAAGCTAGTAGAGGTGATGGAATTCCAGTTGAGCTACTTCAGATCCTAAAAGATGATGCTGTGAAAGTGCTGCACTCAATATGCTAGCAAATATGGAAAACTCAGCAGTGGCCACAGGACTGGAAAAGATCAGTTTTCATTCCAATCCCAAAGAAAGTCAATGCCAAAGAATGTTCAAAGTACCACACAATTGCACTCATCTCACACACTAGTAAAGTAATGCTCAAAATTCTCCAAGCCAGGCTTCAACAGTACATGAACTGAGAACTTCCAGATATTCAAGCTGGATTTAGAAAAGGCAGAGGAACCAGAGATCAAATTGCCAACATCCACTGGATCATCAAAAAAGCAAGAGAGTTCCAGAAAAACATCTACTTCTGCTTTATTGATTACACCAAAGCCTTTGATTGTGTGGATCACAACAAACTGTGGAAAATTCTGAAAGAGATGGGGATATCAGACCACTGCACCTGCCTCCTGAGAAATCTGTATTCAAGTCAAGAAGCAGCAGTTAGAACTGGACATGGAATAGCAGACTGGTTCCAAGTCAGGAAAGGAGTACATCAAGGCTGTATATTGTCACCCTGCATATTTAATTTATATGCAGAGTACATCATGTGAAATGCAGAGCTGGATGAAGCACAAGCTGAATCAAGATTGCTGGGAGAAATATCAATAACCTCAGATATGCAGATGACACCACACATACGGCAGAAAGCAAAGAAGAACTAAAGAGCCTCTTGATGAAAGTGAAAAGCAGAGTGAAAAAGTTGGCTTAAAACTCAACATTCAGAAAACTAAGATCATGGCATCCAATTCCATCACTTCATGGCAAATAGATGGGGAAACAATGGAAACAGTGACCGATATTCTTTTCTTGGCCTCCAAAATCACTGCAGATGGTGATTGCAGCCATGAAATTAAAAGACACTTACTCCTTGGAAGGAAAGTTATGACCAACCTAGACAGCATATTAAAAAGCAGAGACATTACTTTGCCAACGAAGGTCTGTCTAGTCAAAGCTATGGTTTTCCCAGTAGTCATGTATGGATGTGAGAGTTGGATTATAAAGAAAGCTGAGCGCCGAAGAATTGACACTTTTGAACTGTGGTATTGGAGAAGACTCTTGAGAGTCCCTTGGACTGCAAGGAGATCCAACCAGTCTATCCTAAAGGAAATCAGTCCTGAATATTCATTGGAAGGACTGATGCTGAAGCTGAAGCTCCAATTCTTTGGCCACCTGATGGGAAGAAGTGACTCATTGGAAGAGACCCTGATGCTAGGAAAGGTTGAAGGTGGGAGGAGAAGGGGACAACAGAGGATGAGATGGTTGGATAGCATCACCGACTTGATGAACTTTAGTTTGAGTAAGCTCCAGGAGTTAGTGATGGACAGGGAAGCCTGGCATGCTGCAGTCCATGGGGTCACAAAGAGTTGGACACAACTGAGTGACTGAACTGAACTGATAAGCAAATAGTCTCCAACTAAAAACCTGACAGTGTCTGCTGTGAATTACACATTTGACTTTTAGATGTGGATTTTAGCTGCTTAGAGACCCTTCTCATTTATCTTTAGGATCATAATTCATAGCCAGGATAAATTACCTACAAAAGGTGATTCTTAAAATCTTTTTAGGTGAGGGGTATTAGAATCAGGAGACTCACTTGACCATGTTACTTATCTATGAGGACTGTGTGTGTGTGTATGTGTGTGCATGGGAGTTACTGAAATTCATTCATCCATTCAGCAAATAATTGGGCCAGGTCCTGTGCCTGTTGAAGGTTATGAAATTCAAACCAGTTAATACAGGGAAAACCAACAACACTACTGACTACAGATACTGAAAAACTTAACAACGGAGATCTAAAATTACAGTTTGGTTTTTTAATAGTTATGATAATTAGAGTAATTTTTAAATTTTTATTTATTTATTTTTGGCTACATGTCACCACATGACTTGTAGGATCTTAGTTCTCTGACCAGGGATTGAACCCAGACCCTGGTAGTGAAAGCACCAAATCCTAACCACTGGATCACCACGGAATTACCTAGAATAATTTTTTTTTAATGCTTGCAATTTATGCCTTCAGAAGCATTAATAGTTTTGAAGTCTAGTGAGCAAAAGATGAACATACTAAAAGAAAAATAGGCAAAGGACGTTATTCATGAGAATAAAAACAATTGATTATTATAATTCATTAAAAAAGAAGTCCAGCTTCACTAGTAATCAAAGAAATGCAAATTGAAATAGTGATGTGATTCCATTTTCTGTCTAACACATTTTCTGTGTCCAGATTAACACACTATGAAAAAGAAAAAAAATGCCCCATTTGATGAAAGGGCTCCCCTCATAGCTCAGTTGGTAAAGAATTCGCCTGCATTGCAGGCTACCCCGGTTGATTCCTGGTTCGGGAAGATCTGCTAGAGAAGGGATAGGCTACCCACTCCAGTATTCTTGGGCTCCCCTTGTGGCTTCAGTTGGTAAAGAATCCACCTGTAATACGGAAGACCAGGGTTCAATTCCTGGATTGGGAAGATCCCTTGGAGAAGGGAAAAGGTACCCTCATTCTGGCCTGTAGAATTTCATGGACTGTTGCAAAGATGGTCACTCACTTACATTTTGATGAAAGGAAGGCACGATAGTTGCTCTCATCCTTCTTTTGATAGTAGAAATAAAAATCACATTCTTTCTGAAAGGTAGTTTAGTAACATTTATCAGAAACCTTAAAAATGTTTATAGGTTTGATCTAGAAATTCACTTCTTAGGAATTTATTCAAAGGAAATAGATTGTTATAGAAATATTAAATAATTATTTTATAGTTGGAGATTGGCTGAATGAAGTATAGACAAGCCTTATGGTAGAATACTGTGCAGTCATTAAAAACAATGTGATAGACAAATATATAATATGTGGAAGAGGTATGTATATGTTTAGGGAGAACTTATATATGACCCCATTTTTTTGTAAATACAAATGTGCATATGTTGGAAAAAGCTGGAAAGATGTTATATATTCTAGAACAATTTTTTATTTTTGATTAGCTATATTTTCTAAATTTCTTATAGTGAACTTGAAATTTTTTTATTAGAAAAAAAAGTGGGGGGAAGTATTAGCAGGAATATCACAAAAGACAAGGGAAACTAACATATAAAGAGCACTCCTGGGTCAAGACAAGGGAAACTAACATATAAAGAGCACTCCTGGGTCAAGCACTGTGGTTGGTGCTTTATAACTTCACCTAATCTAACCTCACTGTGGAGCCTCCTGCCTCTGTCCTCATCCCTCCAGTCCATTCTCACATAGCTATAGGAGTGATTCTTCTAATAGCAAAGATTTAGAAGAGAACACACCAAACTTTAGATAGTAATTACTCCTGGAATTTAGATTGAGGAGATGGCTATAAGAGAAGACTTTCACTTTTCAATTTAATATTTCAATGTGATTTGTACTCTGTGTGTGTGTGTGTGTGTATGTGTGTGTGTGCGCGCGCACATATAAGTGGGGAGGAAAAGCTTGTGTTGCCATGTCACTCCCCCTTTAAGCCCTTCAGTGGCTTACCTCATCTCCCACTTCTCTTCCCCTTACACCTTCTACTCCAGATCTTCTTTCTTCAGATGAAACTTCATGCTTTTTTGCCTCCAGGATTTGTGAATGCATTGGGTCCTCCCACTTCACCAACCTGGATCTGGTTATTCAGCCTTTTTAGGTCTTTAATATCACTTACCTCGGGATGCCTTTTTTGATCCCCTCCCTTGGTTTCCCACCATACATGGTACTTTTCCCATCATAGCCTTCAGCACACTTTGCTAGAATTTTATGGTAAATTGTTGTCCTTCCCTGAAGAGACTGTAAGCTCCCTGAGGCATGGACTCTAGCACCTAGAACAGTGACTTGAACATAGTAAGTGTTTATAAGTACTTGTTGAATAAACACTTCATATTTTACAGTTGTGGATCCTGAGCCTTAGAGAGATGTTAGATAACTTGTCCAGAGCCTCTCGGCCAGTAATGTTTCAGAGCCAACTTTCCTGTCCTTGTGTTTAATACTTGTAAAGTTCATGTTCTTTCCATTGTACCACTCAGGTGAACAGAGGCAGAGCCAATCCCTAAACATGCCTCAGAATTGGGGTCTTTACTTCCTGGACCTTTCCTGTTTTTGACACTTACTTATGTCTGTCTGATTTCTTCCAGTGTTGTGCAGGTCCTGCTTGCGGCTGGTGCTGACCCAAACCTCGGGGACGACTTTAGCAGTGTATACAAGACCGCCAAGGAACAGGGAATCCATTCTTTAGAAGGTAAGTGTGGACTACTGTGCTGTTCTGCTGGCTCTCCTCCCTACAGCTTCCAGCAGCCGTTCTCCGTGCCAGTTCTACCAGCAACTCAGGTGAGAGCCTGCAAGTTGCTCATCCTCTGGGGACTCGTGGATAACCCAAAGGCTTGGGGCAGATCCCCTTCACAGCCCCCTCTGGCTCTGTAATTTATGTCACGTCAGGTCTTAGGGAATAAAATAGAGGCCTGATTTCATGACTGAGAAGAGGAGTAGGAAGACCTTTTAACTGGTGTCCTGCCAAAAGTGCCTCAACCTGTGGAGTCTCAAATGAGTGCACAATGAAGCAGGTTTCCATAAGATAATTAAGGCAACTGTGTGGAATGTGGATTTATTCTTCCTCCCCTTCCTGCGGACTTAGCCTGCCCCAGCCCTGCCCCAGAACTAGAAACCAGCTTTACTGGTTCCCTTAGCCTCACAAGTCCCTCCACACTACCCTGAATACTGTTTTTTCTTCCCCTCCTGTATGTGGAGTATAGTCCTCTCTCTAACACTGGCCCCTCGACTTACTCAGTGATCCAGGACAAAGAGTGGACTTCCTCTGTGCCTTGATGTCTGTGCTTGTGAAATGGAGTGATCCTCATTGCCCTGCTGGGGTACTGTGCGGGTGATTGCTTGGACTTCTCCAGAGGAAAGAGCCGATATGCACCTTTACCAGGGCTTGGTCACATGTCTGTTGGAAGGTACCTGGGCGAGTTAGTCTGAATTGCCTCTGGTGAGTGGTTTTTCGAAAGTGGAATTGAGAAGTTGGCCGGTTGAAATGACTGCAGACAGAGATGAATATTTTATGTTTGAGCTTTGCTTGTCCAGATTGAGTCTGCTGCCCACCCATTATCCTGGCTCACTCACAGAGCCTGAGATTCCCCTCGCTTTCCAGCAACAGGGCAGCTAAACTGTGGCTGCTTTAGAGTTTGCAGTGATGCCAGGAGAGACAACCTTGCTGACTGCTCGAGGGTCAGAACATTGACCTGAGGGGAGGTTCAGCAGAGGGGAGAAGTGTGCTCAGCTCTCAGAACCATCAGCAAGGCTGCCAGACTGACGTGGGTGTGTGGTAGCCTAGGGCGGAGGTAGCCTAGGGCGGAGGTGTCATTGCTGCCCCAGCAAGGTTTCTCATAGCAGCTTGAGAAAAATGTCAAAAGCATCAGAGCATTGCTATCCAGGTGAAGTGTGAAGTTGTTCTCCCCTGCCTCTCCACCTCTGAACCTGCTCCTTCTCTGTCAAGCTCCCTTGCTGTAGCTAGATCCTCCACAGAGCCTTTTCTGCAACCTGTCCTCTGCTGCTCTTTTGAATATTCTCTAAATCTTAGCACTTTATATGGTTATTTGAACTCTCATCTGCTCATATGTCTTTTCTTTCTTCGTGAGCTGACAGTTCTATGTGCAGGCCGTGACCTATGCCACCTTGGATTCCGCCACTGAGCTGGGGGAATTATATTCATTTTGTTTGTAGTAGAGGAGAATTTCATGAGTGCCAGACTTGCCCTATATTTGCAGCCTGATGTTTGGGAACTCAGCTTAAAGTTGTGGGATAGCTTAAAGGCTGTCCTCCATTCACTCAGATACAGCATTGCCACCCTCAGCTCTATCTTCTGTTCTGGTGCTCTCACCAAAAAGCAAGGAGGAGCAATTGCTGAGGGGCAGGGCCAGGTAGAAGGGAAGGATTCGAGGGCCTTCTCATCTGCCCTTGGGATCCAAACACCGCCCAGTAAGCGTTTTTGATTTCACAGAATCTCAGAACTGTGAAGCCATCTAGTCCTGCCTCTGCTCTCACACCAGTCCCCACCCCTGCATTTCAAGTTTTGAACGTTTGTGTTCTGGGGCTTCCCAGGTGGCTCAGTGGATAAACAGTCCACCTGCAGTGCAGGAGTTGCAAGAGATGAGTTCGATCCCTGGGTCAGGAAGATCCTCTGAAGGAGAGCATGACAACCTGCTCCAATATTCTTGCCTGGAGAATGCCATGGATAGAGGAGCCTGGCAGGCTATACAGTCCATAGGGTCACAAGAGTCGGACATGACTGAAGCGACTGAGCATGCATCCACCTGTGTGTTCAGCTTTCCAGGTTGATGCTCATATTCAGCATTCTAGATCAGTGGTCAGCACACTTTTTCTGGCAAGTGGCAGATGGTAACCATTTTAAAGCTTTGTGGGCCAGTTGGTCTCAGTTGTGGCTATTTAGCTTGGCCATTGTAACATAGAATATAATATACAAATGAGTGTACATGGATGTGTTCCAATAAAACTTTATTTACAAAAGTTGGCAGCAGGCTGGATTTGGCCCATAGGCTGTAGTTTGCCAACTTTGCTTTAGATATTTTCTTTTTTCTCTCCTTCCTTCATCCTTTCCTTCCTCCCTCCCTCCTTTCCATCCTTTCTCCTATCCTACCTCCCTCCCTCCCTCCCTTCCTTGCTTCCTTTCTCTTTCTTTGCCTTTTTAATCAGTCTCCTTTGAATTTTTTTAACTCTTGAGCTCGCCAGCCTACATTCTAGGTAGGTAGGCAACAGAAATATTGGAACAAACTAATATATCTCTCATGAAAAGCAGACAGAAATATTAACTATCTCTTAATTTATATGATCTGCAAATTTAGTGAATAGGCTTTCTATGGACTCATTTACTTATTCAAAAGTAATTTTAAAAAATTTTATTGATTACGTTCCTATCTAGCAGGGACTGGTCTCAGCACTGTTAGACAAGCAAGGTCCCTGCCATCATGCACTTCATGTGCTAGTCTTTGATTACAGTGTTTATAAGGACTCTATTATATGAAGTACAGAGCCCTGAAACTCACTCATGATCAGGACAGTTTAGAAGCATTATTCAACAGTCAGAATTGTAGATCCTCCAATTTCTTCATCTTGTCCACAAAATTGTAAGAGATTCTCTCAGATTTATTGCTGAAATAAAAACATGTTTAACATTTGTCTTAATTTGTTGCATAGGAATCCTTGCCCAGCAAGATGTTAGGTTATTCTGGCATGGTTTTGTATTATCCCTAGCAAACCCACACTGGTGCCCAGTAATCACTAAGTGTTTCAGAACCATTAAATATAAATAAATTCTAGGTTTAAGCAATAACTATCAACTATCATTCATAAGTTCACTGCTCTGTGGCTTGCAAGATCTAACTCGTAGCTTTTTCTCTGTTTTGAATTCCAGGCTGCCTTTGCCGGCCATGGTTTTTTGGCAACTCCTCTGATTTTCCCTGGTGTGTCAGTGTGGAGGTACTCTGCCCTTGGACTTCATGTGCTCTGCTTTCTGACTCTGAACCTGGAGAGTGATGATCCTTTATCATCATCATCTCAGAGTTCTCCTCTCCTTACCAGCCGAAGCCTTTAGCTCCTTGTTAAACATACTTTTCTTTCCTTTTCCCATTTAGAAATACCTCATTCATTCATCCATTCAACCAATATTTATTGATTGCCCACTGTATGCAAGTCACTGTACCCAGCTCAGGGTCATTTTCACTGAGGAAGTAGACAAAATCAAAAGAATCCTGGTTTTTGTTTTGTTTTGTTTTGTTTTTATTTTGGTTGGATTGACTTTTTCATGGGAAACTACCTACTTGGGGATATGTGAGAAGGTTAAGGAAAAGAAGAGTTGCAAGCTCCTTGCCCAGAGTGTATAGGCAAATTCACAGGAAAGTTCTTCAGTATTGGAGCATAGAGTCAGTGCTATCAAGTTCACTAAATTTCTAATAGATATTTCTGTAGGGCTCAGCCTGTGGTCATTACTGAAGGGGAGTGCTGAGTTATAGTTTGACTTTGGCAAGACCTCCCTAAACCCCTGTAATATATCCCTTGTCAACTTTTTCAGTATTATTGTGAAGTTGAAGAGATGTGTGAATCATAAAGCATTCTACAGTTACAATTGCTTATTAATTTAGTTCATTTATAATTGGGCATGTACTTCCTGAGTGCCAGGCACTCTGCCAGATGCTGGGAATGAATTAAAAGGAATATATATAGTCTAGGCCCTCAATATATGTGATCTGCTCTCAGTCAAGTAATAAGACAGACCTATGGACAGGCATCACAGTGCAGAATGATAAATGCAAATGTAGATAGGTGTACAAAGGATATAGGTAGCACTTGTATAGGTAGTGATGCCCTCTACCTGAGGGCAGACTGGTGTCTGGGAAGTGTCACAGGTTAAGTGACTTTGAATTGAGTCTTAAGGTTGAGTCAGAGACTGCCAGGCAGGCTAAGCGGGATGGACTTTCCAGGCAGAAGGAACAACACATGCAGAGATAAGGGCTAAGTGATAGCAGGTGGAATCATCTGCCACAGTACTAAGAAGAGCTAGAACTAAGACCATAGCGGGAGGCAGGGTTCTACGTGGGAAGGACCCTGTAAGGCAATTCTAGGGAGCTCATAGTGTTTTCTAAAGGCCACTGAAGGATTTCAAGTAGGGGAATGTTCAATTTACATTAGCAGTTTAGATGGACTCATGGGATGGGGATGAATTAGAGAGGAGAGGTTAGCAATGGTTCTTAATGTTTTGATCCCTTTGAGAATTGGATGAGAAGCCATGCTCCTCTCCCTCAAAATGCACTTCTCACTTCTGGGGATTTCTAAAAGAAATATTTGGGAGTGGAGAGAAATAGATATTCGAAAAATATTAGGAGGATATTGAGTATTCGGTGGAATGTGGGAATTGATGGAAAAGGAGGCACCTGTCACCTTGGTTTCTGCTTTGGGCAAGCCATTGGATGAGTGGGTCTGGAGTTCAAAGACATCTGGCAGCATTTGCTTGATAGTTAAAATAATGAATGTAATAATAAAATAATAATGAATGAAACTGCCTGAGGAAAGGAGTTAAAACGAAGGGATAGGAGGACAAGTCCCTCACTTAGGATCCCAGCATTTAAGATGTGGGGAGGAACGAGGATCCAGGCAAGGAGACCGAGAGGTATTGGAGAAGTTGCCTGGTTTTCTTCTGTCAGAGAGGTGCTCTGTGTCTGTCCTGCCTGCTCAGAATGGGCACAGCCTAGAGAGAAAAGAAGCCTCTTTGCTGCTGAGGCTTTGCTAACAGCTGCCCTCATTCACCTTGCCTGGTGAACTGCTTCTCCTGTTTGATATTTGGTATTGTTCTAGCAAGAAGCCTGCTCGGCCGGCATATTACAGTGTCTTCCACTCTTGTCAGGGTTGGTGTTTTAGGGTAGATAGCAGGGCTGTTGGTGCAAGTGATGCAGGGATGCTTGATCTTATTGGTTGACTATTCTGTTCTCTTCAGCTCTCGGAATGGCATCTTCAGAGGCACAGTGATATCCTGGAGAAAGATTAGGCTTCAGAACCAGGAAGTTATGGTTCACTTAAGCTCTGTCACCAGTCATGTGACCTTAAGCCACTTGAATTTCGGTTTTCTCATCTATAACATAGGGATAACAATACCCATCGTAAAGAGTTGTTTGAATGACTAGAAATAATCACATGTAAAGTACAGTGGCATATGATGAAGAATTTCTCTGTGGAGTTGGGTCTTGGCTCAATAAAAGGCAGGAAATTTGCCATAGAGGTACTGAGCAACTCACCACTCAAGGGGTACTGACAGAGGCTGGCTGGCTGCCCATCAGGGATTCTGTAAAGGGTCATTAGATTATACTGCTTCCAAGGTTCCTGTCAGCCATGTGATTTCCAAGGTTCTAGAAACTTTAGGCTTATCTTCAGAGCAAGTAATGTACTTAGAAGTAGGATCTGAGCCGGGCTTTGGGTAGTGGAGAGAGGGGAAAAAAAGAAAAGATATTCTAAGCAGGGATCATGCTTGAGCAAAGACACAGAGGGGACACATGGAGGGGAGCTTGGAGATCACAGCTGCTTCCCTACCACTTCATCCCCTGATCCTGACCACATTCCATGCAGTGCCTTGAGCCCCACCCATGCCCACTCTAGGAGAGTCCCACTTGTAGCTGGTTGCTGGGTGTGGGCCCCAATCCTCAGGTGGAGGAGGCAGTAAATTAGTGGTAACAGTAAACAAGTCACCCAGTCAGGGATGCCCCTGGCTGCTTGTAAGTAACTGTTATAAACCTTGGGTGTCTGAGGCTGTCAGAAATGCACGCGAGCACTCTAAGCGCCTCTCATATACACAATTAAAACAATAAAACATGGCAGAAACGTAGCCAGAGCAGGCTATAAATCAGCTTCTCTTCTCAGCTCCAAGTGGCGGCTGAATAAAGATGAGTTGTGCAGAAGCTGGGTTGGCACAGGGCCCTTCTGGGGATAGGGGCCTGGTTTGCCCGGTCAGACCTGCCGAGGCCAACCCTAACCCCACCCCCAGCCCCAGTGGCCCTCTTCCCACAGCTCCAGGGCCTGCAGGTCCTGGCCTGCTCCAGCTGACCTCCCCATCTCTGTGTCTTCAGATGGGGGACAGGACGATGCAAGCTGGTACATCACAAACCAGTGGACAAGTGCCCTGGAGTTCAGGAGATGGCTAGGAGTTCCCACTGGCGGTAATGGAACTGCTCTCTATAATATTTCTCCCTCTCCCCAGGACATTGCTAAGAAGTAGTCTTACCTTAGCTTATCTATTCAATATAAGTTAACACCCAGCACTCACTGCATGCCCAGCCCTACCCAGGCACAGTAGAGACAATCTGCCCTTGGAGACAGAATTCAAATGGGAGTAATAATGGTCCCAAGGACATAAGAATCACCTATCTCAGAGTCCAAAGAGTGGCTTGGCCATCAACTGTGGGACCTTGGGTAATTCTCTATCTCTCTGAGCCCTGATTTTCTCATCTGTAGAGAATAAGATTTTTTACACCATAGATGTAGCTTGTCAAAACACAGATTCCTGCCCCACTCCCAGACCCTGAGATTTTAATTCAGTGTGTCTGGGGTTGGACCTGAGATTTTGGCATTCCTGACAGGCTCCCACTCTTTGAGTAGATGATCTAGGCTACTTGTGTTTGAACTGCTTAAAAAAAACTCATCTGGACCTTCTCCCTGCAAGAGACTCTTTTTTCCACTTTTATTCCTTAGAGAGTCTGTGTGCTTAAGCGCGATATTATGGATGTACAGAACACTTAATATCTGTGACACCTAGGACAATTTTCTGTACCTCTTAGAGGCTCTGTCTCCTTATTTGTAAAATAAACATTAGTGGGAGAGTTAGAAGTAGTATGTTTATCCTTAGCCTAAAACCTAGAACATAGAAGGAATTCCATTAATGTAAATTTCTGTTTTTATATCGTCATCATACTCTCATAAAACTTCATTCAGTGTCTCTGACACAGCCTTCCAAATGCTTCAGAGTCTCAACCACAGCCTTCAGTGGTAGCAAACTGTTATCTGTGAAGAGCCAAACATTATCTTCGAGTTTAAGGAATGGCTTGGCCATCACCTGTGTGACCTTGGGCAATTCTCTTTATCTCTCTGAACCTTGATTTTCTCTTCTGTAGAGAATAATATATTCTATACCATAGGTTTATTATGAAGATCAAATTAAAATACTTATTAAATACTTGAGAAAATACAAGGTATCATACACATATAAGGTGCTGGCGATAATAATAATAATAAAGATTGATAACATGACCAAGACTATGTTTGACAAGGGTCCAGTCAGAGATGCTGATAACAAGGACTATCAGAGCTCAAAGAAGAGACTCTGTCTGAAGTTTCAGGAAATAAAATGGTGTTTGAGCCTTGAAGTATAAGAAGTTTTTATAGAGCAACTGAGTGCGAATTGTGTGTAATCAGAGAAGGGTATGAGCTTCCCTGGTGGCTCAGCCGGTAAAGAATCCACCTGCAGTGCAGGAAACCTGGGTTCAATCGCTGGGTTGGGAAGATCCCCTGGAGAAGGGAACAGCCATCCACTCCAATATTCTGGCCTGGAGAATTCCATGGACTGTATAGTCCATGGGGTTGCAGAGTCGGACATGACTGAGCGACTTTCACTTTCACTTTTCAGAGAAGGGCCTATGTTACGTCCACAATTTTCAGAGGTGGGAAATGGAAAAAATATATTTCAGGGCAGCAAGTAAACTTGTTAGGGTGAAGCATCCATACAGCAGAAGATTCATTTTAGAGAGTAATGAGCAGTAAAGGTGTAGGCTGGGGCCAGATCCAGATGCTTGGACTTTATCTCTTAGGCAGAGAGGAGCCTTGCAGGTCCTAGAAGAGAGGGTACTACAGGAGCTGACTCCTTCTACGGTTGAGAAGCAGGGGGAAAGTGCTGATAGTAAGATGATGATGATAATAGCTACAGCAGCAGATTACATTTATTGGTACTTAATTTATTGCATGCTCACAGCAACCCTGTGATGTAGGCACTAAGGGAAACTGAGGCAGAGAGATGATGTCAAATGCCAGCAGAACCATCTCATGCTCTTTAGAGAACCAGCACCCATGTCAGCTAATATGTGCCCTACACTTGGCTCAAACCTCTGACTTGTCCAAAGTCTTGGAAAATTTGGAGATCTGCCAGGCCAAAAGCTATTTGGGCAAGTTATTATTTTTAATAATGTCCCTGCCTCTTCCTCATCATTGTCAGAGCCTTGTCACACCTTCAGCACCAGGGGTTCTACATGTCGTTTCTTAGTAGATTCAGCCCCTATAGAGTCACTTGAATGGACTCAAGTGTCTATCCATTAGGCCTTTTGACCAACTTCAGGATTAAGTATAGCAGCCAGTTAGGTTAATTGTTTCCATCCTTTTAGCCCTCCAAATCTATATATATGTTTGACTGGAAGGAGATAGACTAGTTGACATGTTTTATTAAAAAGAATAAATTCAATGCATTTATAAAAATAAGGCAAAAATGGGATGGGGTGGCAAATAACTATAGTCTTGTGATTTTTAACTGATTTACATATTTTGTATATAAATATTTTTTCATCAAAAGTTCCAAATCAGGGGTGGGTCCCACACACCACACAAAATATATTAGAGACATTTATATGGATAGCAGGAAGGGAGACAGAGAGCTGAAATTTTCCAGGCACCCAGTGATTGATGGGGGCTGAGGCTCCCCCTGACGCTTTATTGAGTTTCCGATGATTATCTCTCGCCGAGACATTTTTTACAGATGACGGTCGAGCTGTCACAATGGACCATGGGGGAAAAAAAACCAACAATAATAACACTTTAATCTTTTTACTGCACTGCTCCCTAGTATCTCAGATTCATCTTCCCTGACGCACGCAGTTCATTATTCTGCCCCTCCCTGGATGGGAAATAAAGGGAAATAAATATATATGTAGACACATTTACCCACATACATACACACACACCAAGTGTATATAAGAGACCACCCCAGAACCAGAGAGGTGCAGAATTTATTGTTCCTTTTGCAAGTGTTGAGGTTTATTAGTAGAGATGCTGGGTTGGCTTGGAATTGGCTATTAATTACAGCATTTTGTATTTGTTTTTTATTGCAAGTTTTTAGCATCTTGAAGAAAAGGCAGAGGAGAGGCAAGCAGGTATAGAGATGGGGAGCACAGAGGGACCAAGTTTGGCTAACTGAGTAGCTTAGCTAGCAAAGGGGACAGGCTCCTTCCTCTTGTTGCTGGCCCTGCCCAGAGGATCCCCAGACCTGGAAGAATACTGCTTTGGTCAGGATCAGAGTAGGGGCAGAGGAGTAGGAGATGGTGAGCCCAGGGTAATTATAGAACAAATCACAGGGCTCTAGATACCAGGGAGGATTAGGAGAGACGGGAAGTGGTGGAAGTGTTGGTGGGTCTCTAGCTGACAGTATAACAGATAACAGAACAGGTAACAGATTCCTAAGAGTTTGCCCACATTTTGATTTGGTTATGTGCAGGTGAGACATGGGCTCTGGGAAGCTCTACCTGAGTCTGTGGTCAGATGAGTGTCCTAGACCAGAGAGGATGCCACACTGACTGTCTGGGGTCACAGGCAGGGTCAGCAACCTTTCATCTTAAGGTTCCAGGCCACCCTTCCTGCTCTCCCTCTTCTCTTCCTTGGGGTTAGAGAAGATGGGCTTGGGGTCCCTATATGGGAAGGCTGCCCTTGATGTGTCTCCAATAGAGTAAGTGCTAGCCCAGTCTTCTCTTTAATTCATCAAACCTTTCTGAGCTTCTTTATGTGTCGGGTCTCGTGTTACGCTATGATAAGGTATAATGAGGTAAACAGGGTCCTGTTCTTAAGAAAAAATCTTCTAGTCTATGGGCAGGAAGCATGGTTTTTGTGAGAACCATTTTTAAGTGGGGTCTAGCCCTCCAGCCATAGGCCAGCTAGATGACCATTCTCTAGATGAAGGTCAAAGAGATCTGTAAGACACAGGGTCTTTCAAGATCCTCTTTTCTGCTTGGAGAGAAGTATTTATGGAACACCTGCAATGCTCAAGAGTGTATGCCTGAAACAGTCTGAAAATACAAAAGATTATGTAAGAGAAAATGTTAACTAATTTGATGTGGACTGCACAATACTAGAAGGCAGAGAGGAGAGGGAGATCAGTGAAAATCAGACTTTTTGAATTGTAAAGAATGGGTAAAGCATAGATAAATAAAAGGAAGAAATAGTGAAGCTGTGGTATCACATAGAGAAGAGAGTAAAAGTCTTGGAGCTAAATAACTAGCTTGGTTATTGACTGCCATCATGACCAGATACAAGCTACATAACCTCTCTAAGTGCCAACTTCTTTTACTAAATAAGAATAATAACAGCCCAGTGTGATTCTTTCAAGGAAAATAGTTGTAAAGTTCTCCACACAGTACCTGGCACATAGTAGGTGCTCAGTAAATGGAGGCCATTATTTTCTTATTACTCCGAGTTTTTAAATTTTATTCTTTATTTGTTTTAACTTCTGGCTGTACCACACAGCATGTGGGATCTTAGTTTTCCAACCAGGGATTAGACCTGTGCCATCTGCAGTGGATGCACAGAGTCTTAACCACTTGGATGGTCAGAAAAGTTCCCCGAGTTTATATATATATATGTGTGACTCTTAGTCCTGGGATATTAGCCTTTAGAACTTACCTGTGACCCTCCACCAAGTATAAAATGGGCTCTCTGCAATGAGCCTGACCTGTCCTACAGTGTTACCATAAGAGGTGGTTCTGGCCATGGTTAGAGTGCCATCAAAAAGAGGAAAGCGGGCCTTCACTGGTGGTACAGTAGTTAAGAATCCAGCTGCCAGTGCAAGAGACATGGGTTCGATCCCCGTTCTGAGAAGATCCTACATGCCGTGGAACAGCTAAGCCTGTGTGCCACAACTACTGAGCCCGTGCTCTAGAGCCTGTGAGCTGCAACTACTGAGCTCGTGTGCTACAGCTCCTGAAGCCCGTACACCCTAGAGCCTGTACCCTGCAACAAGAGAAGCCACCACAGTGAGAAGCCCGGGCACTGCGAGGAAGAATAGCCACTGCTCACCGCAACTAGAGAGAGCCCACAAACAGCAGCAAAGACCTAGTGTAACCAAAAAAATTACAGTAAATAAATACATAAGTTTTAAAAAAAAGAAGAGGAAAGGGCACAATAGTAAATTTATTATCATTTATTGCACGTTAGTATATGCCAGGCATGTGCTCAATTCCTTACATTTTTTTAATATAACAGCTTTATTGAGATTTAATTTACATACCACATAGTTTACTCATTTAAAGTGTGTAATTCAGTGGTTTATAGTATATTCACAAGAATTGTGCTGCTCTTACCACAATTTTAGAACATTTTCGTTGCCCCGTAAAGAAACCTCATACCCGTTATCAGTCAGTCTCCACTTCTCTTAACCCTCTCTAGTTCTAGACAGTCACTAATCTGCTTTCTGTTTCCATAGGTTTACACTTGATATAAATGGACTCAAACAATATGTGATCTTTTGTGGCTGAATTCTTTTTGACTTGTTTTCAGGGTTCGACCATGTTGTAGCATGTATCAATACTTCATTCCTTTTCATAGCTGAATAATATTCCATTGGTGGCTATACCACATTTAGTTCATCCATTTATCAATTGAGAGACATTTTGGTGGTTTTGACTTTTGACTATCATGAATAATGCTGCTGTGAATGTTTTTTGTACAAGTGTTTGTGTGAATATAGTGGTTTTTATTTTCTTGGGTGTATATCTAGGATTGCTGGCTCATATAGTAACTCAATACTTAGCCTTTTGAGGAGCTACCAGTCTGTTTTCCAAAGTGACAGCCCCATTTTACATTCCCACCAGTCATGTATGAGGGGTCCAGGTTCTTCACATATTCAGCAGCACTTGTTATCGCCTTCTTTTTTACTTTAACCATTCTAGTGGATGTGATGTGGTATCTTGTGGCTTTGATTTGCATTTCCCTGATGACTGATGATGTTGAGCATCTTTTCATATGCTTTTGGGCCGTTTGTATATCTTCTTTGGAGAAATCTTCTCAGATTCTTTCTCCATTTTAAAGTTGGGTTTGCCATTCAGTCTTCTGAGGTGGGGTGATGGTATCTGTCTTGCAGATGAGAAAACAGATTCTCAGAGATGTTAACCTGATCAGAGTCATGCAGTGAGTTTTGCTTACCAGTCTGATTGACTCTGACCTTTATGCTCTTTCTGATACACAGTGCTGCCCACTGAGGAATCATGGTAGGGTCCTTTCATGGCAGTGGGGAGTTCTCACCAGCAGGAAGGGAGGAGTTAACAGCTTATTTAGGGATGTTAGGACCATGTGGGAGAGGCTCTGAAAGTCAACAGGGGAATGTGGATATGTTACAGGTTACAGAACAGGGGAGGATATGTTAGTTTGAAAATTACATGTTAGTTTGTATCATTTCCTAGGTATAGTCATTTCCTGTGCCCCTCACTAAGTCACATCATTTCAGTGTTCACAGCAATACAGTTTGTAGATATCAGTGCTCCCATTTTATCAGGGAGAAATTTGAAGCTCAGAGGTCTGGAATAATTTTCCAGCATCACCAGATTTAGAATCCAGGTCTTTCCAACTCAGTATTTTGAACTCTTCCCTTTCAGCGATACTTCGTAAAAGATTCTTTCAGTATTGTTTGCAGCATTTATAAGCTCTTCAGGGCAGGGCCTCTTTATTGCCATGGCCCAATCCATGGAAAGTATGCAATACTTTGCTGGATAAACGAGGAAACAGACTAGATTATATGGTATGAAGTGAAGTGAAGTGAAGTCGCTCAGTCATGTCTGACTTTTTGCAACCCCATGGACTGTAGCCTACTAGGATCCTTAGTCCATGGGATTTTCCAGGCAAGAATACTGGAGTGGGTTGCCATTTCCTTCTCCAAGAGTATATGGTATAGGAAGACCTAATTTAAGTTGGATTTTGGCAGGGAGAGGAAGTTTGAGTGAGACATTAGAGGTCTCCAGTATCCCAAGACTTGGTGTCTTAGGGGGCTTTGCTTTAACTTTCTACACATGGGATTTGGGAAGAACATTCTGGTGCCCAGACATCCTTGGCTTCCCTAGAATGGGATCAGGCATTTGGAAATGGGATGGGTTTGGCTAGCCTTGCATCTTTCTTGTGTTCATCACAAGAGAATTAGAATGGGAACGGCCCTCAGAGACTAGTCCAGTGCTTCTTACAAGTTACCCACATGATTCTCATGCCGCTAAAGTTTATGAACCACGGATATGAGAAAAACTCCTCACTTTAAAAATAAGGAATCCGGAAAAAATAAAAATAAGGAATCCGGGACATGGAAGGATTGAAATACATAGCAAGTTTAGTGAAAACCATTTTTTAATCCAATTCACTTTTCTGCTGTTCTGTTGTTCGTGCTGTTCCCCATGCTGCTTAATTCGTCAACAAAAACCATTGCCTGCCTGTAGCTTTCAGGACAGAGTCCAAACCCCTTTCAGGATCAGGCCTCTTTCTGCCTGGGCAACCTCACCTGCACCCATTGCTCCACCCGCCTTCATTCAGCATTCCAGGTTCATTAGAGGACCAGTTTCTTGTACGGACAGGTAATGCAGTTTCACCCACTGTCATTTGCAAACACCATTTCCTTTCCCGGAATACTCTTCTCTACCTCGTCCTCCAGACAGTTTCTGTCTGAGGGATTCCTCCCCAAGCTGCCTGACATGTGCCCATCTTTGCTGCCATCAGACCGTGTGCACAAATGCCTCTCATAACACTCACCATGCTGAGGTGCTCAGGGGCAGGGGGTGAATGAGGGCTCCCCTGTGCTCATGGCTGAATCTGCATGAAATACTGAAGTGATGCTGGGTGGGATACATATAGAAAATGTTATGAACTAGTTTCTGTCATCCATGAGGAAACTGGGGAGTCAGAAGGGAAATTTTAACACAGAAAGGTATTACACAAAGTGTTGTAGACAGTAAACTAACAACTGGTAAATAGATACACACGATCAACATGACAAGCCTCCAGAGCAGAGCTGGGGGACAGGACCTCCTGGAAGAGGAGGCCTTGAATTGGACTTTGAAGAACAGGGAGGGCTTAGAGAGGAAGGAGGGCCATTCAGGCTGGGCAAGGGAATAAAAGGCCTTGCCTGCCCCAGGGACAGTGATCCAGCACAAGGAGTCCCCCTCTTGACCCATCCCTTGGATAAAGACAAGCACCAGAGGCAGAGCCAACAGCACCCGCAGAATCTGAGGAGGCAGCTTGGTGATGCTGGCAGTAGGAGTGAGGATTTAGCAAGGTAGTAGATACACAACACCTCATGGGAAGGAAGCTGAGATCCCAGAGGCTTCCTCCTGGAGACTCTCCATAAGAACTTAGCTTCATGCCCTGAGCTTCATGCCAGGTGGGCTGATGCTGGGGTATGTGAGGCTTGAGCCTGTGGGCACTGGCAGAAGCTGTGCAGTATGGAAAATGGAGCCAGGCCAGGACCGATTAGCCATCTGAGTTGGGCAGGCCACCCAACCTCTGTCTCCTCCTCTGTTCAATAGAATAGTACTTTGTCTGTCTTAGACTGACCTGGGCTGAGGGGACAATTGCATTGAAGCGCTCTTTAAACCCTTAAGTGCTACACAAATGTAAGGGTTCTCCTCATGGAGACATGCTCCCATTTTTAAAGGCACTCCATGGCAGTAGATGACACGAGTTCCTGGGTGTGGCAGGTGGAGCCTGAGCTTGAGAAGAGATTGTTAGCTAGGGTTGCCTTTCCTCCGCACAAGGCAATGATAATAAAGCTTTTGTTACTAGAAGACCACTCATTTTGCCTCACTTACCTTTTTTCAAAGTCTCTTTCAATAGACTTAGCAATGTGAGGACAAGAACCGTGTGTGATTCACTTTTGTATCCCCAGTGTTGACCCTGGGGGAGGAAGCAGCATTACTAAATGTTTGTGGTAATATTTTTAAAAATCTGTTACCAGATTTGATTCTCATTTAATATTCAAATTATTGCTTGTTGTGCCCATTTTACAGGTAGAAGACCTTAGTAAGTAGCAGAGCTAAGATTCAGGACTGTGTGAGTCCTTTACCTTTGATTACTGTTTCTTGTCATGGGAGGCAGTGATTTGGGGGCAAGGGGTCGTTGTCTTGTTTTGTTTTGCAGTTTCAGCAGTGCTGGGTAGTGGTCAGGCTATAGGGAGGGCTTCGGGGACCCCTTTCGTCTCTCCTGACCCCTTGACACTGCTGAGTGCAGGAAATCCTGCTGTGTGAACATCAGCTGCACACCTGCTCCCAGGCTGACCCTGGCCACAGCACCCCAGCATAGACTTTGCAGCCTCAAGAGGCAGAGGTGGGAACAGGAGGATGACAAAGAAATGCTGTGTCATTCTCTCTGTGGCCGCGGGGGTGAAGGGACAGGGATGACTGGCCTGGAGGGGAAGCAGGAGCTTGAGCCCATCTCCCCCTGTGTTGGAGACGGGCTGGTGGATGTCTTTGTTGGGAAGGGAATGGTTCACTGGCTGAGGACCAGCTGTACACACTGGGCCTCAAAAGACCACCATGGTGGCCAGCTGGTGAGCTGGCCCTGGATGAGTCACTTTAGCTTCTGTGGGTTTGCTTCCGCTTTCTCCACGAGAGCAAGTAAGAATGTGAGGGTGTATGCTGCACATACCTCCTTTTTCCCACCTTTAGACACTTTTTTTTTTTTTTCTGATAGAGATCTAATGATCTGGGGGTTTCAGTAAGATCTCCTGGGACAGGGCTTCTAAAACTGAGTGACAAGGGAAAAAGAGCTTACTGCTAAGAACACAAAATGAGTCTGGCTGACCTGGACAAGGTCCTAGTTCCACCACTGATTGGCTGTGGCACTTGCTGTATTTCAGCTTCTCCATCTGTAAAACAGGGAGAGTGAACTTCTACTTCACAGGGTTGTTCTGAAGTAAATAAGTAAAGGGAATGCTTTACATGTTGTTATGCACTGTTCAGTTCCAGAGTGTTCCATGGAACACCAGTGCTGCAGGATTTTAACAGGGGTTGGATGGAGAGGCTGCCAAACATAAAACTGCTGAGTAATAACCAAATTAGGGCTTCTCTGGTGGCTCAGTGGTAAAGAATCTACCTGCCAATGCAGGAGATGTGTTTGATCCCTGGGTCAGGAAGACCCCCTAGAGAAGGAAATGGTATCCCACTCTAATGTTCTTGCCTGGGAAATCCCATGAACAGAGGAGCCTGGTGGGCTACAATCCACGGGGTCACAAAAGACATAGCAACTAAACAACAGTGCCAAATTAAATAGATGGTTCTTACTCAGAGCTGTGCCTTTTGGAGGGGAAAAGTATATGCAGAAATCCCCAGACCTTTTTTGGTAGAGATAGTACACTTTTGGAAGCACAAGACTAGACAGTAAGGATGGTAACTGACAGTGGCTAAGAGATACTGCTCCAAGCCCCTTTACTCACAGTGTCTCATTTAATCCTTATGATATCCCATGAGAGAGCATGTTAATCATCTCTGCTTACAGGGAGAGAAACTTGGCACAGAGAGGTTAAGTAAGTTACCCAAGATTGCACAGTCAGTAAAGTGAGAACTGGAACCCAAACACAAGTGATCTGGCTCCAGAGCTTGCTTATTTATTTATTTATTTATTTATTTTTAATTTATTTTTTATTGAGGTAACTTTAGTTTATAAGGTTCATGTATAACATGGATAGAATATTTACTTTTATTTTATTTTTATTTTTATTTTTTTTACTTTTTTTTTCCATTTATTTTTATTAGTTGGAGGCTAATTACTTCACAACATTGCAGTGGGTTTTGTCATACATTGACATGAATCAGCCATGGAGTTACATGTATTCCCCATCCCGATCCCCCCCCCCCCACCACCTCCCTTTCCACCCGATTCCAGAGCTTACTTATTTAACAGCTACACTCTCCTTCCTCCATTAAATACTGTTGGCGGTGTTATTATTCCAAAACAAGGTAATAGTAGGGCCTTAATTATGTATTATGTATGCATTTGCTGATTCAACAAGTATTTGTCAAGCATATATTTATGGCCAGACACTGGGGGTACAACTGTGGGGAAGACAGTCACACTTCCTTTCCTGTTTGTGCTTTTGGCCTAATGGGTAACATAGTCAGGTAATCAGATGATTGCAATGGAATGGGTAATATAAACTGTAATTGGGAGATGCCTGAAGTGCTAGGGAAGCTCTTGGGAGGAATAACTACCTCAAACTTAGCAAGAATCACTGGAGGAAGTGACTTTTAATCAGAGGCCTAGAAGTAAATTGAAGTTAGTCAGCTGAAGGCATGAGAGAGAGGGAAATGTTCCAGGCAGTGGAATAGTATTTGCAAAAGCTCAGAGGCTCGAAAGAGCATTAGGAAGGGGATGGTGAGAGATGAGACCTCAGAGGGGAGCAGGGGCTCTCTTCATGGACATTCCTTATTAGCTCGGCTGTGACACTGCTGCTATGCTGATGTTTGTCCATTGTATCTAGCAGTTAATGTCCTGTGTGGCAATTCAGGACACCAGGTGCCCTGCTGGCTCTTGAGGCACTGTATTCTGTGGCTTCCTCTTTCAGGTTTTTGTTGTACTGTTATTTTCCCTCCCTGCCTGGTGAACTCTGGACTGTAATCCGCATACTTGATTCTGAAACATTCTTCCCAGCCTTCTAGTTTGCTTCTTCTGATCTTCAGTAGGCTGGAAACAAAATCCCTTACCTTGATTTGATAAGACTGTTCTCAACTAAAAGTTTGAGTTAATCTCTGAGTTAGGTCCTGCATGAGAAACATGCAGATACCATTGCACATTGGACATATATATTAGCTAATCAGAGGCCTTCTTCCTGTTTACCCTGCTCCAAGAAAGGTCAGGTAACACTCCAGGGGTGGGGTCATCAGTTGGGATAGCCTCTGACTGGTGCAGAAGAGCTGATGGACCACTGATTCACCAGACCATAAGGAAGTGTGATCTGTTCTCCAGTTACACACTCCAGCAACTTCATTTTGACCAAACATTTGAAATACTACCACCTAAGCCATCTTATCTGGGTGTTATTTACAAACCTCAGGCCGATCTCTGTTAGGGCAAGTTCCATAGAGAGTATGCTGGCACCCTCACTTGAGCAGGGAAAAAAAGAGAGAGTGGAAGCCAAGGCTAGGACCAGAGCATCTGGGCTCTGATTCCTTCATTTGCAAAATGAGGGTGAAAGCATATGATGTGATGGGGAAATAGAGTGAGGACTCAGATTAGACCTGGGCTCTAATCCTCATGCAACCACTTATTAGCTGTATGACCTCTGTGCTTTAGCTTTCTCATCTATAAAACAAGAATTATAATGCCTGCTTCTCTGGTGGCTCAGTCAGTAAAGAATCTACCTGCAATGCAGGAGACCCAGGTTCGATCCCCGGGTTGGGAAGATCCCTTGGAGAAGAAAATGGCAACCCACTCCAGTATTCTTCTCTGGAGAATCCCATGGACAGAGGAGCCTGGTGGGCTACAGTCCATGGGGTCATAAGGAGTCAGACATGACTGAGCAGCTAAACAACAAGCACTATATAAAGTAGTTAGGGGAATTAAATAGATTGTGTGAAGTATGTCAGCCAAAGAGCAGAGAAGGTCAGTTGTTATTTGTTCATTTGTGTCCCAACTCTTTGCGACCCCATGGACTGCAGCATGCCAGGTTTCTCTGTCCTCCACCATCTCCTGGAGCTTGCTCAAACTCCTGTCCATTGAATTGGTGATGCCATCCAACCATCTCATCTTCTGTCATCCCCATCTCCTCCTGCCTTCAATTTTTCCCAGTATCAGCGTCTTTTCTAATGAGTCGGCTCTTTGCATCAGGTGGCCAAAGTATTGGAGCTTCAGCATCAGTCCTTCCAATGAATATTCAGGATTGATTTCCTTTAGGATTGACTGGTTTGATCTCTTTGCAGTCCAAAAGATTCTCAGGAGTCTCTAAAACCACGGTTCAAAAGCATCAGTTCTTCGGCACTCAGCCTTCTTTATGGTCCAACTCTCATATCCACACATGACTACTGGAAAAATCATAGCTTTAACTAGATGGACCTTTGTTGGTGAAGTAATGTCTCTGCGTTTTAATACGCTGTTTAGGTTTGTAATCGATTTTCTTCCAAGGAGCAAGCATCTTTTAATTTCATGGCTGTGGTCACCATCTGCAGTGATTTTGGAGCCCAAGAAAATAGTCTGTCAGTGTTTCCATTTTTTCCCATCTATTTGCCATGAAGTGATCTAGGTGAAATCTCTGTTAGGTTTAGGAAGAAGCATGACAGTCTTCTGACTTTGAGTGACTTTTCAATAGGAAGTTCAGTTTTGTAGGAAGAGGAAATGCATAAACTCCATTCCAAGTCATCTTGGAAAAGAATGGCTTAAAAATTATCTGGTACTTTTGACTACACAGGCAAGGTTCTCTCTTGACTGAATTACATGCCTTTATCCAGTAGGAGGTAGGAGGAGCCTGCCCTCTGCAGGCCCTGTGCCGTGGATTCAGGGAGGAGCAGGTACAAGTAGGTAGGACCCAAATTCCACCTCCAGCGAACTAAGCTCAGGAGGGAACATAAGGCAAGTACTCTGTTAATTTCTACATGAGGCAGAAAGAAACACCATCACCTTCGCAGGATAGGTATTGTTCTGTAGGGTCTTAGTTCCCAAGGAAAGCCCCAGAGTTTAGATAGCCTTCCAAATATTGTCCATACTGGGACTGTTGAGGACAACAAGCATAAGTCATGACTACCCCGATGAACAGGGACATGTGTGATCACTAACCCAGAGGGTCCTGTAAAGTGATGCAACTGATTTTAGGTTCTTTTATATCAATTTAGAGAGAGAGAGAGTCACTAATAATAGTGCTTGAATGAGCCTAGGGGTTTTGGTTCTTTGACACATGCAATACTTGTTCCTTCTGCCTTCAAAAAATGCTCACAGTACATTTATTAAGGGAAAAAAAGCAGATTATAAAATTGCAATATAGTAAATTCCAAATTTGTAAGATATACATGTAGGATATATATGCAGGTATCTTCTACCTACCAATGTCCACACTGATATCAGTATAGATATCAGAGGACATATACCAGAATATTAAATGCCATTTCTCAAGTTGCTGAGATAATCATGCTTTTTCTCCTTTGTACTTTCCTGTAGTTTCAAATTCTTAATGGCTTTTATAAATTTAAAAATCCTTTATAAAATATTAAATATTAGATTGTAAACATCTTCAGAGCACAGAGGAGGTATGTTACTGTTCTGCTAAGAACAGCCTCTGTCTGCCTCCTGACTTGT
This sequence comes from Muntiacus reevesi, assembly GCF_963930625.1. Taxonomy (NCBI): domain Eukaryota; kingdom Metazoa; phylum Chordata; class Mammalia; order Artiodactyla; family Cervidae; genus Muntiacus; species Muntiacus reevesi. The sequence continues at coordinate 39,354,966 of NC_089257.1, forward strand.
CCTCTGTCTTGCCGTTGCCTGCTTTTCTTCACCCTTCAAGACTCTCATCTTTTGAGATCCTTTCTTCATGCCCAAATTGAGCTAAGCTCCCTTCTGGCTTTTTATATCATCCTGTTATATAATAGCATTTATCTCAGGCAATACTGTAAACATCAGTTTATTGTCTGTCTCCTTTGTCAGGTTAGGTCAGGGACCATATCTGATTCATTTCTATGTCCCCAAATGAATCCTAGCACATAATAGATGTCAGTAAACCTTTGTGGAATTAACTGGGCTCTGTTTTACTTCCTCTTTCCCAGCACAGGTGGCCAGGCACATAGTAGGTGCCATTATTTGTTTAGTAAGGAAGTAGATGAGTGAATGAGGGAATAAAAATGCCAAGAGGAAGAAAGTGAGATTGGTGGCTCTTGACATTTGTTGCTGATGAAAGGGTTTGTGTTGCTGTCCCCCTAGTCCTGGTCACCCGAGAGGATGACTTCAACAACCGGCTGAACAACCGTGCCAGCTTCAAGGGTTGCACAGCCCTGCACTATGCTGTCCTCGCTGATGACTACCGGACCGTCAAGGAGCTGCTTGATGGAGGTGAGAGCATGGGTGAGTGGGGAGGAGGGCTTGTTCGGCAGGAAGTGTGAACTTAGCTGCCTCTCTCCTCCAGAAATGCCGAGCTTCCCCAAAGCCTTGTTGCCCTCCCAGAGCTGAAAAGCCTCAAAGGTGCCTATACTCTGTGATAGTGGCTATGTGCATGCGGGATTTGCCCTCATGTGGCTGGAGTGTCTTCTTTGCCTATGGTTGTTTGGTGTACCATGCCATCCTGACTGAACGTTCATGCTCTGAGTTTTGTTTGTTTCGTCCCCCAAAAGTATCCTCTCTTCTACCCTGTATCCTCCAGAGCAGGACTGGTGGACTAAGGGGGAAGAGCCTTCAAATTTCTACTAACCCCAGACTCAAAAGACATCTACCTTGATCCCACCCCCACCCTAGTCTAAGTCAGGCCTCTTCCATTACTCTGGTTACTTGCACCCTATTCTTTTTCCATGGTTACACTTGTTGCAATCTTGAATTTTTTGTGTGTGTTCATTAACCTTCTCCCTAACTTGACTCTGAGCTTCCTGAGGGCAAGAACTATGGCTGATTCATTCTAGCACCTGACATAGTACCTGACACACAGTAAACACTCAGTAAATCTTTGTCAAATGTTTGACTACCCTTTTGGAGAGCACTGATGTATTGGAGTTATAATACATACCATCCCCATACTCAGGCTGGTCTGGTCCTGTCCAGATCTGGTACCTGCCAGAGGCCTCCCAGGCAGTCACTTGCCCTCATCTCACTCCAGCCTCTCCCTGGGAGAGCGAGGAAAGCATCCTGCCAGGAAGCATGGTGCCCAGGCCCCTGAGTTGGTATGGCACTATGGCACTGACTTCCTGTTTATGCCCTCACTGCACTTCTTGGAGGTTTAGGGACCCTCTCTTGGGCCTGGACACCAAGGCATTCCTTGTCAGTGGTCATTCTTCATAGAACTTGGGAGCTGGAAGGATCCTCAGAAGTCCTCCAGTTTACCTGATTGCCCGCCCTCTCTCCCCCTGGCAGGAACCTCTCCAGCAGTCAGCTGGCTGGTCTTTCTTTGGATTCTCTCAGAGACTGAGGGAAACCCTCCTTCTTCCCTGGGAGCCCATTCCATTTTAATTCTGCTGTGACTGGTTTAAGTAGATTCTTTTTAAGTAGGTGTGATTTTCTTCTCTGTATCTTCTGCCATCTGTCCTCTGTAGTCAATCACTGTTTCAAAACCCTGTCTTCAAAGAAAGTACTTTCAGCCCCAGAATCTTTGCCTCCCTAGCCCAGTGTCCCCATATCATCTTCTAGTGTTTGTGATTGGACTGGAAGGGTTTCCCACTAACCCTCAAGTCCTACCACCTTCCATCTGCCACAGTCACACTGACTTAAGACCCAGACCTGGCCCATATCCCCAGCCTACAAGGGACCTGCCCCAGCACAGCCAGTGTGCGCCTTGGTCTGGGAATGAACACTGCAAGGGGCAGCACTGCTCATGGATATGGTGACAGCATCTAGGATGACTGGTGCTTTTGGAGCAAGAACTCACTGTTTACAGGAGCAGAGACTTAGAAAACATCCCCAAGCAACATGTTAACATCCACAAGCAACATGCTACTCACTTTGTCCTTTGGAAAGCTCTTTAACGAGAGACATTTGTAGCTAAGAATTAGAGCGTTCACTATGGGACTTCTCTCTGCTGTGCCTTAAATCAGTCAATACCCCCAGCTATTGTCCAGTGGTTTACATTCCCCACTTCCCATCAGCCCCTAAATGGACAAGGAACTCATTCTACAAAGAGTCCGTCTCCCCAGCCTTGCAGATCGAACACCTTTAAAATGAAGACGCATGGGCCTTTTATGAAACACCCCCACCCTTACCCCCCAGGCCAAGGCTGGCCATTTGAGCCGTTCCAGGGGCATGGTTCCTGCTTGTTGACTTGGAACAGATGCCCTTAGCCCCCACTTTTACACTTTACCCACCTGCCTTTCTACCCAGAATCCATTTATACCCCCTGCCCTAGCCTCCCAGCCTCAAGGGCCAAAACTATTCACCCACTGATTTCTCCCTTTCCGACCTGAACAAGTGGCCGTCCCTCAGGGCCTGCAGGCTTGCCAACTTCTGACCCCCCTCCCCCCTTGACCTCTCTTGGTCTGCTTGTGTGTGTGACCAGCCAACCGAGAGGCAGGATCCTGTTCCCTTGTCCTAGGGGCTCTTGCCAGTAACACTTCCAAAGTTTCTGACCTCAGCTGACCTCCAGAAGGTTTCAGGGAAGGCAGGCCCTGACATCCTGACCGTCCAGCTTTTTCAGCCTATATTTGCCACTGGCTTTGCTGCAGCACCTCAGAGACTTTCTCTGTGAGACCCAAAGCAGGCCTAGACAGGGGGCTAACCTGTGCTCATGGGAGCCACACACAACTCTTGTCCTTAAAATTGCTTAGTCCACAAGGATTTAGGGCCCCCAGATCTTAGAGGGTTGTTGCTAGAGGGGGCAGCTGCACTTGCCCTCTGATCAGCATCCCCACATGAGACCTGAGGGAGGTCCAGGCTGCAGCAGCAGTCTGGTAATGTGGGAGGTTATCTGACCCCTTAAGAGGCAGCATGGAGTAATAAAAAGGGCTTTAGAGTCAGACCAGCCTGGGTTTGAATCCCAGCTCCCCCACCTACTAGCTCTGTTGGCTTGGACATATTACCTTATCTCTCTAAGCCTCAGTTTTCTTGTCTGTAAAATAACAGCTGGGAGAGGCTTCCCTGGTGGTCCAGTGGTTAAGAATCCACCTTGCAATGCAGGGGACATGGGTTTGATCCCTGGATCAGGAAGATCCCATGTACTGTGGAGCAACTAAGCCCATGCACCACAACTGCTTAACCAGCACTCTAGAGCCCCTGAACTGCAACTGCTGAAGCCTACACGCCTGGAGCCCATGCTCTATGAGAGAAGCCATTGCAGTGAGAAGCCACCACGCTGCAACAAAGAGTAGCCCCCGCCCACCACAATTAGAGAAAGCCTGCATGCAGCAATGAAGACCCACCGCAGCCAAATAAATAAATAACACCTGGGAAGTATCACAGGGATTAGTGGGCATGAGGATTAATGGTGACTTCTGTAAAGGTCCCAAGTACAGATAGGTTCTCCATGATTGTGTAAAGAAATCAAATGCTCACCCTGGCAGCTATAATCCCATTCCTTCCCCATGAAATCTGTACTCCTATCTAATGACTTCTTAATTCTGTTTCTGCCTACAGCTTCTCCACCCTGCCCAAAACACCATCATGTTCCCTCTCTTCTCAGCTAGATCCTCTAAGGAAGCCTCTCCAGGTGGTCTGGTCTGCTCTGACAGTGCCGCCTCTGAACACTTCACTGTTGGAATGGGTGCTTAGCACAGAAAGGCCACTTCATCTTCAGGAGGCCCCATAACATAGTGAGAAGAACACAAAATTGGGGATCAGACAGACTTGAGTTTAAATCTCAGCTCTGTAGTGTGACTCTGGGTAAGCCAGTTGTCACCTTTGACCTCAGGGCATCCTAAGGTGGATCTGGCAAACTGTCCTGAGAGAGGTGCAGACTGGTGGAGGAGACAGATATGGAAACAGGAAGTGACAGCAGGCGAGTGCCCCAGCACGGTTCTGGACAAAGGGCTCTGGGGAGACCAAGGAGGAAATACCTGCTTCTGCCTGGTGAGCAGGGAGGTAGGGTCAGTTACAGAAGGCTTCCCAGAGGATGGCTTGCTTCAGCCTTGTCAGGGAGGGCAGTAAGAGTTTGCCAGACAGATTTGTGTGCAAGAGTTCTGAGTCCAGTGCCAGCTTTCTACTCCCAGCCTCCACAGAAAAGTGGATCCACTGGCTTCTGTGGTTTTCCTCTCGAAAAATGCTGCTTCTTCTTGGGTCGCTATCTTATGAGCAGAAAGGCCTGCTTCAGCGCTTGACTGCTCCATACAGGGAAAGGTTAGAGGGAGGAAGGAAAGGCAGGACTGCTGAAAAGACGAGTAATTTGAGAAAGTGGGGAGCCTCCTTCCTCAAGCCCCTGGAGCTGACTCATCCCTGTGGTTCCAAGGCCGTAAAGGTGCTTTTACAGCTTTTTCCTCCCAGGAATGTGATCCCACTTTCACAGATCCATTTTCCTAAAATGTATCTCTTACCATGCAGCCTTTCTCATCCAGGGTTCCTCTGGAAAATTAAACTAATGCTCTCAGGCATCTGTTACACACAAGGTTATTAATTTCTCTCCCATCTGAAGTGGTACAAGTTATGTGCTACTCCTGAGAGAATTGAAAAAATCATTACTCAAATAATTTCCCAGTTGTGGTTCAGAGGAGAAACCCCAGATGAGAAAGGCTGCAAGGAAGGAGCATAAACTGTGGAGTCAGGATCTGAATACAACCCTCCCACTTAATAGCCATGCGTCCGCTCTGTGACACATGAAGCTGTGACCGCTCTGAAGTTCTCTTCCCTCATCTGGAATGCGAGTGTGCCACCTACCCTCTAAGGTTTTGTCAGGATTGGGCATGTGTAGGTTCCACAGAGTAGGCACTGTACATATAATGTGTTACTAACTTCAAAACACCCAGCACTTACATTTTTTTTTTAAAGGGCATCCTGCCCGTCCTAATTTGTTAACCTGGTTTTACAGTTGTTCTAGTCTGACCCTCACTTAGCTTTTTTTCCTCACTGCTGCCCTAACGGCTCCAGTTACACTGTAATAATGTCTGTTCCTTGTTCCCACCTTAGTGCCTTTACCCATGCAGGTCTTTCTGCCTCTCATTTCCCTTCAAGACTTTGTTTCTCAGCTTAGCAGAATGCTTTCTACCAGCCAGTCCCCAGCTCTCATGCCACCTCCCTCCTAAGGTCCTCCCTGTTCCTGGGATTTGGGTCCAGCCCCCCTCTATTGCACTAAGGTTGATTAGGACAAAGACTGTGTGTTACTTTCCCTGCCTTCTTTGCCACAGTGCCCCGCCTGTAGTTCAGTACCTGTTTGGATGCGCTGGAACTTCCAAAGCCACTGTAGATTGGATACCACTGGAGATGTAGTGTCTTTGATTCCTGGCCTACTTGCTTTAGTGTCATAATATATCTGACCTCTTAGAGCTTCACATGTGAAGCTGTCTTAGTCACAGTGCCCCTCCCCTGCCTTTTCAGCCACCAGTGTGCATCATCTCAGAAATGCTGGGCTTTCTGACACCTAATAATACCTTCGCCAGTGCTTCCCTTAGCCTCTTTCCTACTTACTTTCTTGGCTCTTCCTTGCCCTTCTAAGTATGGGGCTCAGTTGTTAGTGTTAATCAGCCATCCTTAAATTCCCCACCATCACTGCCTGAGGCAAGGAACCTTTCCAGTACTGGTATCTTCCCTTTAACAGCCTGTTAGTTTGTTGTTGGGGCTAAAAACTTAAAGCTCTGTTTCTTGTTCCACTTCAGTGTCTGCCCATCTGGCTGTGCTGCCAGATGTGGAAGGGATTGGTTTTGCCTCAGGCTGTGCTCTCTGCAAATGTCATCCTCTGATTCTTGCCAGCAATACAGGGAAGGGGAATGAGCCCTGGGCTGAAGATCAGATGTTCTGGCTCTGCCACCAGCAAACCCTCTCTCCTTTAGGCAAGTCCTTTGTCCTCCATAGTAAAATAGAGAGATTAGGGTAGCTGATTCCAAGGACCCCTTCCAGCTCCCTGGACGAGTCTTCTCATTCATTTTTCAAACACTTAACTGAGAAATTCTCCTGTCATAGGCCTCACCCTCAGCACCTGGGAAGTAAAGATGGTCCCGACATGGTCTTTGCCCTTAAGGAGCTCATAGGTCAGTGAGGAAATCAGACATTTTAGCCAAAAATTGCCCTCTGGTGTATTAATGGAGATGTATAGAAGGTGCTAGTGGAGCACAAAGAAAAGACCTGCTCTCTGAAGAGAGCAGGGAGAGCATGGTGTAGGAGATGGCGTTTACATGAAGTCTTAAAGGATAATGGTATAATAATAATAATAAAGGTATGAGTTTACCAGGTGGATGAGGGAGAAAGGCAGAGGGACCAGCATGTTCAGAGGTATGAAGTAGGAAGCAGCATACTTTATTCAGTACACTGCAGGTAGAGCTGAATTCAGAAGAGCTGAATTTATAGGGTGTGGATTGAAGAATGGAAAGCAAGAGCCAGTAATGAAGGCCTGTAACATAAGATTTGCTAAGGAAATAGAACTTTTGCTCCAATGGGAAGATTCAAAATAGACAAACCACCCAGTGTAAAAGTCAAGATGGCAGTTACCCTCAAGAGGGCAGATAGTGACTGGGGAAGGACACACAGGGACTTCAGAAGTGCTTAATGTTCTGCCTCTATCTAGATACTGGTTATATATCCTCCTTGGGGAAATTCTTTGACCTGTATCCTATGCACTTTTTGTACATCTGTATACAAAGACGTATACATTATATGTATACGTATACTGTATACATTAGACCTGAAAGAAAGTTTAGAGAAAAATAGGGAAAGAATTTGATTAGGAGGAGCAGGGTTGAAGAAAGGACAATTATTTTATTTGAAAGCTATATTAGGGACTTCCTCGGTGATCCAGTGTGTAAGACTCCATGCTCCCAATGCAGGGGGCCCAGGTTCCATCTCTGGCCAGGGAACTGGAGCCCACATGTTGCAACTAAGTGTTCATATGCCATAACTAAAGATCACCCATGCCGGTACCTGGCACAACCAAATAAATAGAGTTGTTTTTTTTTTTTTAAGCTATTTTAATTGTCTAGGTGGGACGTAAAGCAAGGCACTTGCAGTGGGAGAGGAGGACTGATCCCAGAAAGATTTAGGAGTAGCATCAGTTGGATCAGATGGTGAGAGAAGAGGAGCGGTCAAGATTGGTCCAGATTCTGGACCAGATGACCAGTAGATGGTATGTGCCTGTGCTGAGGTAAGGAATACTGGAAGGAGATATGGGTGGAATTGAGGTACAGAGGAATGACTAGTTCTGCTTTGAACATTTTCCTCCTCCCTCCCTCCCACTTTCAGATTCCACGGTCCAGTGTTCTAACCATTCACTTGCTTTCTTCCTTCTTTGTACTCAACTTGATGAAACACTAAACTCTACTTAAACCCAATTTCTTTTAACTTCATTCTGTGTCTGAAGAGCTGAATATTGCTTCAGGAAAAAAAATCATACAACCATGCTAACTGGACTCACTCTACATTTATGTTCATGAATTTCAGACACTCAATACTGCCAACCACCCCACTGTACTTCTTGTGTAAAATCACAGTCTTGTTCTGGACCAAGACAACTTTTATATACCTTCTTCCTCCTCAGACCTCCAGCAGTCTCCTTTCCTGACTCCCAAACTAATGATCTCACCTCACACTTCATAGAGAAAATGAATTGCAGTCGTAAGAGGACCACCTTATCATTCCACCGCCACTTCACCAGCCTGCCCGCCTCTATACTCCTGTACGCTGCCGTCCTTCCTCTGCAATGGGAGACATTCCTAATTTCAGCTCTGCTTTCGGCCCAGGCTCCCATTTCCACTTGCTTTCTCAATTACTTTTGCTCCTCCAGTGATCCCATCTTTCCTCCACTGTCTATTTTCTCCTTTCTGCTGGCTCGTTCCCATTGCATGAAACCATGCCTTAATATCACCCATCTTAAACAACAAAGCAAACTAAAAACTTCCTTGACCCCCATATCTACCTCCATCTGCTGCCTCATTTCTCTGCATCCCTTCATGGTTAAAAGTCCTCCAAAAAAAATTATTGCTAACCACTGAATTCACTTGCCTGGCTCCAGTTCCTTCCTCAGTCTCAGTGTCACCATGGCCAAAATATGCTTCTATTTATCCCCCCAAATTGGTATTTCCCAAGTCTTCCCCATCTCAGTAAATGATATGATTATCTATCTAGTTTTCAGGCCACAAATTTTAGAGTCATGCTTGAATTCTCTTTCTCATTTATACTACCTGTCAAGTTCTTCAGTGAGTCTTGTCACCTGTGCCTCTAAAGTACATCTGCAACCACCCCCTTTCTGCCATGCCCATTGCTGTAACTCTAGTCCCAGTGCAGGACGATCTAGTTCTCCTGGATAATCACCAGTTTCCTAACTAGTCTCACAATTTCCACTTTTGTCTCCCTGAATCCATCTTCCACGTAACTGCCAGGAGAATCTTTTTAAAACGTAAACCCTTTCTTTCTGCTATTTAAAATCTTTTGTTGGCATACCAGTGAAACCAGAATAAAATTCAGATTTCTTACCAGAGCCTGCAAGGCTTTATGTAGTCTAGACCCTTCCTGCCTTCTTTGACCTCATCTCTAGTCACTTCCTCACCCACGGTGTTCACTCTTCTCCAGTGAAACAGGCCTTCTTTCATCCCTCAGCCACACTGAGCTCCTTCCCATCTCGGGGTCTCTGTACCAACCTCTCCCAGTGATGGGAACACTCTCCCCTTGGGAATTCAGGTCTCAACTCAAATTCCCTTCCTCAGAGACCTTGGCCACCCTAGTAAAATAACTCCTCCAGTCACTTTGCATCATATTACCTTATTTTATATTCTTTGTGGTACTTATCAGTCCCTGAATTGATCATGTTTGTTTGTATGTTTATCATCGGCCTCTCCCCCCTACTAGGATGAAAGCCTTATAATCACAGAGACCTTGTCTCTTTATTTTACTGCCATATTCACGGTTCTTAGGGAAAAAACCTCATAGCTGGCATATGGTAGGTGAGTAATAAAAATCTGTTGACCAGCTAGGGGACCTGTGGGACACTCTTGAAGAGGTGTGTAGTGGGCAGTTGGACAAATGAGTCTGAAGCTCAGGAGAGAAAGGACTAGGTTGAATATGTAGATTTGAGTTGTCAGTCTCTTGAGGGTGGTGGAACCTGAGTTGTCCATGAAGAGTTGTAGAGCTAAAGAGGCCCAAGAACACAACTGAGAGAGCCTACATTTCAGGTGTGACCACATAAGAAGAGGAGCCAGGGCAAGAGATTCAAGGAAACGGGAGAAAGGAGAAGCAGAAGAGAGCTGGGGAGCAGTTGCAATGATGCTCAAACTATCTGAAAAACCTGTCTTCTGCAGGTTTTATTTTTTGAAAAAAATTTTGAAAAATTATATTTTAAAGGGCCTACAAAATACAGGCCCAAATTTGTCATCAGGTTCAACAGACAAAATTACTCCTAAGTTGGCATAAAAGTTTCTGGACACTTATTTATACTTACTGTGCTTATCTCATCGATGACTGGTAACAAAGTTCACAGACCAGCACCAGTGTGTGGGCTGCACTTCAAGCATCATTCCTCTAATGGTACTCCTGGGCAAGAGAGGAAGGCAGATGAGCTGAATATAGCCTCTGCCCTCAAGTTGCTTAAAGTCCAGTGAGGTAAGCAGTTTGGGATACACAGACACATTACAAGGTAGAGAGATCAAAGTACTGCCATTAGGATGCAGGAACTGGGGACCATGGTCTGCCCCAGCTCTGCTACCATCTCATCCCAGGAGGACCTCCAGCAGATCACAGCCTCTCTGTATAATCAGTTTTTTCATCTGTATGATGAAGAAATCATTTCAGATTACTGGATGCTAAAGTTTTCTTCTCGTTGTTTTGGATACAGAGCTAAAAACCCTCCATGCCAGCAGTTTTCTGTGGAGGGATGGAGAGTGACTTCTAATGGGTGCCAGGTTCCTTTGGGGGATGATAAAAGTATTCTAAAATTAGATTATGGTTATCCAACTCTGTAAATATACTTTAAAAAAAAATCATTAAACTGTATACTTTAAATGAGTGAACTTTATGGTATGTAAAGCTATTTAAAAAAAAAAAAAAGTAATAAAATCCTCCATGCCACTCAAAACCAGAAAAGATTGGCTTGGATGGTGCCTGGTTATATCCTGGGACTAGTTGGTCCCATAGCTGATGTGGTGTATAGGAGGGGCCCCTCTGATATAGAAGGTTCTTTTTAAAGAATACTATTAAAAACTTACCTGAAAAACTTTCTCTTACCCATACTGGTATTTTTATTGATTTCCAGTTATTAATTTAACAAGTATAGCACACCCCATTCGTTTTTGTTTTGTTTTTTGGCTGAGGCACACGGCTTGCGGGATCTCAGTTCCCCCACCAGGGATCGAACCCACACCCTTGGCAGTGAAAAAGCATGGAATCCTAGCTAGCCACTGGACCACCAGGGAATTCCCAAACTACTTATTCTTAATGAAGCTTAGTCTGGCAGAGTATAGACATTTAGGCAAATAATCACAAAATTATTAACTAATTACCACTGAGAGAAGTAGTATTAAGGAAAAGTACTGTAGTAGGAGTGTAATGGAGGCCTAATCTGGTCTGAAGCAGATGAAGGAGGTCTTCCCTGAGCAAATGGCATATACATGGAAACCTGAAGTGTAGATGTCAACCGGTTACTTAACTTGAGGAAAGCCTGTGGAGAGTGACAGCCATTAGTCACCCAGAGAGACACCCGTCCAGTCAGGGGCACAGTGGGGAATGGAGGGATTCTGCAGTGATGTCATTGCAATTCACATAGTAGGTCAGGGATAAAGAGGGTCCTCAGTGACCCCAAGGCCTGTCCTCTGCCTTTGGCCTGGGCGGTGGAGAATGATGAGCTGTCTCTAGGGAAGGGTGTTTCTGTATCCCAGATCTGTGGACATAGAGGAGTCACTGCTTTAGTTGAGTTAGAGATGAGAGTGCCTGGGCGCCAGAGCCCCAGCTCTCCAGAGCCACCTGCCACCAGGCACCCGCATTTCATCAAGGCTTTAATCGGCTCCAGGCAGTCCTCAGATGAGCCTGGCTGGTATCCGGCATGAGCTCATCACCAACAGTGGCAGCTGGAGGCCAAGGCTCCCTTGGGTGAGGGAGAGGTCAGCGTTCGTTGGGCCAGGTCTGTTCTGTGTTCTCCTCCACCTGCACTGGGCCTGGAAACATCAGAGTAGGATTCCAGTTTCCCATGGCAGGGTTGGCTGCCCTTTGCCAGCCCACCTTGTGCCCATCCAGTGAGGGTGCTCTTGGGTTGAATGCAGAGAGAAAGGGCGGCACAGGGTTTTAAGAAGGAGAACCTTAGTCCCTAGAGGTCAGGACCTGCAAAATAGCAGCAGAGGTCCATCCCAGGGTCAGATGGGTCAGAACCAAGGTTCCTTTCCCAAAAAGAGTTCACAGCTAGCTTTCACATACTCTGCTGCTTTACACAGAGGCCTAGCAGCGTCCCACAGAGAACACAGCAGAAATGCTCTCTGTAGACTGATCCCACAGTCTTCTGCCTGAACATCATTTTGGAAATGAAGTATTCTTTTAAGTGCAGCAAAAGAAAGGAGCTTGCCACTTCAGGAATCCTTCAGAAACTCCCTCAGTAATGAACCCTATGCAGCACTAATGTGACCTACACTAACTCGGCCTTGCAGTGGAACCTTGAGGAAGTCCCTTCCTTTTCACTGGGCTTCGTTTTCGCCACCTATAAAGTTAGTTGGATTTTAGTCTCAAATCTCCTTTTAATTTTCATATTTTGCAATTCTGAATGAATAATTGCCCTCTGATTTAATTGCAAATCTAACTATTCACATTTATTCAGCAGCTATTAATTAATTTCCTGCAGCTGACCACCAGCATCCCTTAGAAGAGGTTCCTAGAAAGGTTACTCTGCTCTTAAAGCAGCCTATATAATTTCTTTATCACACTGACCACAGCAAATAGCTATTCAGTTATCTGATTAATAGATCTTGCCTTCATTACACAGGTTAGGGTCTGGATCTGCAGGACTTATATCCCCAGCACCTTGCACTATCCTTAGCACATGATAGATGTGCGGTGAATGTTTGCTGACTGAGTTTATTTATAAATGGGCACCAGGCATTACAGGAGTAGAAAGAAAGATAGAGGCCCTTCCTTCAGACTGTACCCTGTAGAGCGCTGGTTCAGTGAAAAGGCCCAAACACACAGCACACTGAAAACACCATGACAGTAGGTAATAGAACTCTAAATTAAACAAAGGCCAGGAAACCAAAAAAAACAGTGAATATAATAAATGAGGTGAGGAGGCGGAAGATCAGTGTTGGCATTGTTGAAGGCTTCATGGAGGAGAGGGCCTGGAGACACATCCTGAAGGATAGGCAGAATAGATCAGCAAAGGGAGGAGGGAAGCTTTTCAGGTGTGGGAGGAGCAGAAATGAGCCTTGCATGTTTGAGACCTTTAGGAAACTGGCCACCTGTCAGATGGTGGGTAGGGGAAGGCCGGAGCATGGAGGGCCTTGGGGTGAGCCTGAGGAGTTGTGCTCAACTCTGAAGCCAGTAGAGAGTCCCTAAAATGATTGTCTGTCATTAGTTTGTTTAGTGCTGCAGTGAGTTTTACTTTAAAAAAATGTCGGGGGGGGGGGGGGGAATCAGCATTTCAAGCAGTACCAGGGGATGTGTAGTGAAAAGGAAGTCTCCTTTCCACACCCCTAGTCCCCCTCAGAAGCAGCCATTGTAGCTTTCCTTAGGCAGCCTCCCTATTGCTGCTGCAAACATGATCACAAATGTGGCAGCTTAAAGCAACCCAAATTTAGTAACTTAAGGGTTCTGGGGATAAGTCTAAAATGGTCTCATTGGATGAAAATCAAAGTATCATCAGAGTTGTGTTCCTTTTTGGAGACTCAGGGAGAATCTGTTTTGTTGCCGTTTGCAGCTTCTTGAGGCTGCCTTGTCTCAGACATTCCTTATCTTGGCCCCTTCCATCCCCAAGCCAGCACAGCCCCTCAAGTCTTTCCCACGTTCCACCACTCTGACACTGACTCTTCTGCGGTTTTCTTTTACTTGTAAGGACTCTTGTGATTACGTTGAGCCCACCTAGATAATCCAGGGTAATGTTTCCATCTCAAAGCCAGCTGATGAGAAATCTTAATTCCCTTTTGCTGAGTAACTTATATATTCTCAGGTTCCAGGGATTCGAACGTGGACATCATTGGAGGTCATTATTCTGCCTGCTGCACTGTCAGAGATATTTTATAAATGTTTTTTCTTCCTGTTTTTGAATAGTTAATTTGCACACAGTACGAAATTCAAAAGGGTGAGCGACTCCAGTGCTTACTCCACAATTGACCAGCATCTGGCATTCTGTGATCAACAGGAATCCCTTTTCTCTCATTTATTTATTTACTGTTATGTGTGCTTATAGATACTACTGCTTTAAGGTTCTATAACTTATTACTGTCCTTAGTGGTTATATTGGTGCTAAAATTATCTCAGATTTGGCCAGAGTGCCATACCTGCATCTTTTTTCTTTTTTAATTTCCATATTTTCTTGCATAACTAGATGTTTCGATCTTACCTTATATCCACCTTGCCATTGCCCTGGAATCAGCCATTTCTCTGAGAGTCCTAAGACTTTTTTAGTGGGCAGTGTATTGGAGACCAAAACATGAGTACTAGGTGTGCTTATTACACACACACGTATGCATGTACACACTATTATGTATATGTATATTATATGCATATGCTCGTACCTGTTTTAGAAGTTCTGAGAACACCAATACCTCCCATTCCAGTCCATCATTATGGCGTTCTTCCTTGTCCTTACATATTTCATATTTCTGTGTCCCTTCTTCTGTAGTGAGAATTCTGACTCCAAACAGCACTGATACACAACTCATTTGTTTAATCCTATAATACATCCAAAAAGTCTTCAGACCTTCTTCAGCCAAACCACTATAGAAAACAAACTACTAAGAGAGTTCGGGTCAGAATATGTTTATAGCTGGCCCAGCTACTCCATACAAGGCTAAGGGTGTATAGTCAAATACTAGTTCCTTGGTTACTTAGATGGGTGTTTTTCCTTTCAGGGCGTTTATGTTGTTAATTTGAAATGCAGTTGGGTTAATTTTTTCAACTCACTTTCAGTTTTAGGGTTTTTCATCTCTACCTTTCCTTGTTTTAGTTTTGTTGTTTGAATATATAGACCATTAACCTTTTTCTAAAAATAGTACAAAAAGGTATAGTCAGAGAAGTAAAACTCTCTCCTGTGTGTTGCTTTCAACCTTTTCCTGCTCTCCTCAGTAAGCCCTGACCCCTTGTATAATAGATAACCAATTTTGATTGTTTTCTGGTTTATCCTTCCCGTGTTTTGTTGTCTAAGCCAATATATATATGTTTTTTCTTATTTCTCCTTTTTCCTACATAAAAGATAATGTATTATACATGGCTCTTTGCAGTTGACTGTTCTCACTTAACCATATTTTTTCCAGTAGTCATGTATGGATGTGAGAGTTGGACTATAAAGAAAGCTGAGCACAGAAGAATTGATGCTTTTGAACTGTGGTGTTGGAAAAGACTCTTGAGAGAGTCTGTTGGACTGCAAGGAGATCCAACCAGTCCATCCTAAAGGAGATTAGTCCTGGGTGTTCATTAGAGGGACTGATGTTGAAGCTGAAACTCCAATACTTTGGCCACCTGATGCGGAGAACTGACTCATTTGAAAAGACCCTGATGCTGGGAAAGATTGAGGGCAGGAGGAGAAGGGGACGACAGAGAATGAGATGGTTGGATGGCATCACCAACACAATGAACATGGGTTTGGGTGGACTCCAGGAGTTGGTGATGGACAGGGAGGCCTGGTGTGCTGTGGTTCACGGGGTTGTAAAGAGTCAGACACGACTGAGCAACTGAACTGAACTTAACCATATTTTCTAGAAGTCACTCGGTAATCATTTCACAGAGATCTTCCTTATTTTTTGTAGTTACATAGTAATCCATTGTGTGTATGAGCTATATATCCTGTGCTTGGTAGTTACAAATGATGCTATGTGAATAGCATCTTGTATGTACATTTTGGAATAATGGGAGGTGCATCTCTGCAGTAAAGTTCTACAAGTGCTATTGCTAGGTCAAAGGGTAAATGTATGCCCTTGGTTAGGTATTGCAAATTTTTCCTCCATAAAAGTTGTGCCTTTTGCATTTCTACTTATATTGTGTGAAAGTGGCTGTGTTCTCACAGCCTTGCCAACATTGTATATTGCAAACCTTGTGAATTTTTACCAATCTGATAGGTGAAATAGAGTCCTTTGGTGTAGTTTTAGTTTGATTCTCTTACTGTGAGTGAAATGGGTATCATTTCAAATGTTTAAGAGTCGTTTTTCTCCTTTTGTCAATTGTCTATTCATGTCTTTTGCCTATTTTTTCCTAGGACTTTCGGTTTTTGTTTTTCTCTTGATTTTTAAAAGTTCTTTGCATGTTAAGGATATTAGCTATTTTTCTGTGATATATGTTGCAAATATTTTCTTCAATTTTGTATTGATACAGTTTTAATGCTTCCCATATAATCCTAAATGTACAGCCAGGATTGAGAACCACTGGGATAGTTTGTAAAGATTGGAGCTATTTTTTTTCTAATAGAGAATGGATGCAGAGAGAAAGGAACAAGGGCTGAGTACTCAACCTTGAGTGTCACCCATGACTTGGGACAGAAGAGTGAATAGGAACCTGCAAAGGAGACAAAGGTTTATCATAACTGTTATAGTTACTCAGTCAGAAAATATTTATTCAACTCCTACTGAGTGCCAAGTGCTGTTCTGATCATGGGCTATCATAACAAATCCTAATTTTTAATTTGTGCTTCTCTCATCACTTTATAAAAAGTTGAAAGTTTCCTTTACCCATGTTCATCCATCTGGTTTGCCATAAAGCCTCAGCTCTGAGACAGATTTGGTAAAGTCCTTAGAATTGATTAGGTAAAAGTCCCTTTGAGAAAAAATGGAATCATTAGCACCAGCAAGAAGCTCTGGGTTGAAATGGTTTTCTTGGGATAGATTTCAAGTCTATTCCCTATCTTCTCCTTTTCCTAATCTCCCCACTACCCTTCCACTTTTATTTTTGGTGATTATTGCCTGATGACTGTGGTTGAGCATAATATTAACTGGAAGACTCTTTTTGGCAGTGGCTTCTGATTTTTTTTTTTTTTTAAGCAACAATTTTATGAGGGAGATAAGTAATTCCTATCAACCTTCATGCCGGGGTGGGGGTGGTGGTGGTGAAAAGCAGACATCAGTGATGAACAGTTCCTGTGCCCAGAACTGCAACCTGTGGCATTTAATGTCATAGTTAAAGATACTTGCCTCTGTACTACTGATTCTCTTCCTGTTGGAAGTGCAGTTAGCAGACTGTTTCATTAGTTTCTGTTTCTGTGGTTGTTCTCAAAGCCAACTGTAAATAAGGCCTCCTGTCTTCCTTAAGGTTAGAGTAAAGGTCTGTATGTTTGAGTGTATGTGTGTATGTATTGAGTGTATTTCATTCCAGTGAGCCTGGCTCAACCACCGCTCTGATGCTTCTCATTCAAGCAGAGGCTTTACTTAGCTTTGGCAGTAGACCTGTGAGTGGAAGAATAAGCCATCTCTTGATAACCCCTCTTCCCTGCTATGGACATTAGGCTGGGATTGGTCAACAGAAGCTTAAACATCTGGTCAGTTCAGTCCTTTGGGGTGGTCGGTGTTTTATAGACAACCCATCAAGATTGATTGGCCTCATAACTGAATTAGCCAGATGTGTGAGCATTGTGTGCCCTTTCCTCAGCCTCCCTTCAATGTTGTTAGATGGAAGCAGACATGCGATTAGCATGTTTGAGGATGGTGTGTTTTTAGCGCATGAACAAAAGCTGCTGCCTTCTGCAGAGACTGTGGCTGTGCCCCAGACGTCAGCAGTATAATTATGACTGCTAAATTCAGTCCAGACCCCAGGCTCGGCTGCCTTGGTCTCAGCTGTCATTTGCAGGAGGGGGTGGAGGGGTGCTGAAGCCTGGGTACCCGAGCTCTTATTATAGTCCACTTTGAACTCTGCTTTATCCAGAGTCTTTCCCTCCCTACTGACAATTGCTCCCAGCTGCTTTCTCCCTGCTGCCACCTCTGAGGATAGTCTGTGCTGGATTATGGGGAGAGTGGGGAATGAGGCTGGCCTCCTAAAAGCCCACAGCTTCCAGGAAACTCGCCCCAAATGAAAATGAACTAAAGATCCCCCTACTTCCAACACTTACATCACGTGCTATTCATCTTTTTGTTCCAATTGCTCAGTCATGTCCAGCTTTTTGTGATCCCATGGACTGCAGCACGCCACACTTCCTTGTCCTTCACTGTCTCCCGGAGCTTGCTGAAACTCATGTCCATTGAGTTGGTGATACCTTCCAACCATCTTGTCCTCTGTTGTTCCCTTCCCCTCCTGTCTTCAATCTTTCCCAGCATCTGGGTCTTTTCTAATGAGTTGGCTCTTCTCATCAGGTGGCCAGAGTTTGGAGCTTCAGCATCAGTCCTTCCAGTGACTGTTCAGGATTGATTTCCTTTAGGATTGACTAGTTTGATCTCCTCACAGTCCAAGGTCCTCTCAAAAGTCTTCTCCAACACCACAGTGAAAGCATCAATTCTTCAGCGCTCAGCCTTCTTTATCCCTCATCTAGAAAGCACTTGCCTTAGGGTTGCCTTGAGTGGAAATTCTTGGCAGGAGTTTTTGCTTTTTGCCCGTTTGCTCACCTAACTCCATATGTGAAATACATTTGAATGTACACCTCCATGCTTTTGTACCACCTCTTTTCTAACCAGACCAGCCTACACATTTGCCATAAAACAAATCTGGCATTTTTGTGTCTCTACTAGTTTGTGATGCTTCATATTTTGTAGATATCTCATACTCAATGAACCAAACCCAGCCCTGCCCCCCGGACTTTCTTCCACATTTCCTCATTAGTGAATGGCATCATCAATACCCGTTACCCAAACAAGAAAAGATTTAAAAGTGTCTGATGACTTCGCCCTCACTTTTTACCACACTCATCTTTCTTAAGAGTTTTCTCTGAAGTGTATCTTCTCCCCTCTGTCTCCATACCCTCGTTCAGACTTTGTCCCTCTCACCTAGACTGTTGGAAAAGACTTCTTATTGGTCTCCCTACCTCCATGCTCCTTTCCAAACCAACCTTTACCCTGCAAAACCCCACTACTCCACTGTTTGGAAACCTGCAGTAATTTCTTATGCTTGTGAGATAATGCTCAGATGTCTAATTCAGCATGTACATCTCTCTGCAGTCCACTGGGAATCTTCTTCCACCCTATCTCCAAGAGCAGCTGGGGATGATTGTCTGCTTCAGTTTTGGGACCAGCGCTTGATAGGCTAACCAGGGGCCTGTCTGCAGCCAGGTGGGCCTGGGGACACAGGAGCTGTCTCTGCCATAGGCCCACTCAGCTCCTCATTCCCTGAAGGAAGTCTTTCCTGCCTCCAGACCTTTGCTTGCTTACTTTCCTGTCACTGGGATGCCCTTTCCCCACTTCTCCACCTATCAAACCCCCACTTAGCCTTCAAGAACCAACTCATTTATGTCTCTTCTTGTCACTTTTCCTGGTTTGCTCACATGAAGTGAATCACTTCCCACTCTGTTACCCCACAGCAGTTTTAGGAAGCTTTTTTTTCTTTTTTCTGGCCACACTGTGCAGCATGTGGGATCTTAGTTCTCCCACCAATGATGGAACCCATGCCCCCTGCAGTGGAAGTGTGGAACCCCAACCACTGGACCACCAGGAAATTTCCTTGGAAGCTATTTTATTGTTTTAAAGATTACAACTGAAGTTTCAAAAAACAGAGCTTAGCATGTGTCCTCTTATTCTCTCTTCCCTCTGTTCCTCTGATTCTGCTGCCAGTAGAGCCCTGACTAGGTCTCTAACCTGTGGAAGGCCACTCAGTCTCCCTTCTGTCTACTAAAGAGAAAGGGGGGCTGGCTCCTTGCTCAGTACCTCCATCTCTGCACATATACCATTAGTGAGACACGTTATAGAAAGGGGTGCTTAATAATGATAATTGTAGTAAAAATAACAATAGCTGTCTTTTATTGAGTTCTTACTTTGTACCAAGCTCTGAACTAAGGCTTAAATCTCTTTCAATACTTAAAATATCTTTGGAAGTTTAACACTCTTATTACCTATGCTTCCCATATGCATGCATAGAGGCATTAGGCTGTTAAGTAACTTGCCCATATTCCAACACTAGTAAGTGGCAGAGCCACTGTGGAATCTGTGATTTTGATCTCAAGAGCAGAAGAACTCCAGTTGTGTTCCTCGAACTTACACAGGGTTCAGCATGAAATAGGTGCTCTGGAATGTTGGTTGGTTGATCACATGAGTGAATGAATCGGTGTTCTTCCCATTGAGCTTGTCTTCAGGCTTCAGAGACTGGCTGAGCATCTGTAGCTTATGCCAAGAAGTATGGATTTTGTCTCATCTCCTAATACCCAGCTGTACACAGACATGTTCCCTCCCACTCAGTAACAAACTGCCTGGAACTCTTTCCCAGCTCATATTTACAAGAGAATGTGATAAATTCCGTATTGATCCCTCCTGTTCCACTGTAAATTTTGCAAAAGATGATTAAATAGAGCAATAGAGTCTGCAGGCATTGTGGCTCAATATGTTGTGGAGTGGCGTATCGACCTCCTCCATCCAAAGGCAGCCAGCGCCTAGCCCTGCTGCCCCAGACCAGTAATTAAAATCCTGGGAGACTGGGATTTAAAATCCAATCATATCCCTGAATCAAGCCTTCTAGCCTCCCCATGTGACGAGTGCAATAAGGTAACGGCAGGAGCATGTTTATGTCTGTGCTGAAGCAGTCCCCATAGGGTGGGTAAGAAATGGAGAGTTGGGTAGGCCTCCTGACTAAATCACTTTGCCCTGACACCACAGCCACTTGTAAGACAATCTGTAGACACATAAACAGTCCCAGCCAAAAACCAAATTTTGGGCTTCCCAGGTGGCGCTAGTGCTGAAGAACCCGCCTGCCAATGCAGGAGACATAAGAGACATGGTTTCGATCCCTGTGTCGGAAAGATCCCCTGGAGGAGGGCATGCCCACCCACTCCAGTATTCTTGCCTGGAGAATCCCATGGAAGAGGGGCCTGGCAGGCTACAGTCCATGGGGTAACACAGAGTCAGGCATGACTGAAGCGACTTGTTTTGGACTCTTGAGAGCAAGATATCAAGCACAAAAATTCACAGACTGTGCTTCAGTGTACACTTCTGTTTCTACAGCCAATAGTAGGTTTACAGAAGTGATTTGACCTTGATTAAACCATGGCCTTTGGAGAAGGCAATGGCACCCCACTCCATTACCCTTGCTGGAAAATCCCATGGACGGAGGAACCTGGTAGGCTGCCGTCCATGCGGTCGCGAAGAGTCGGACACGACTGAGTGATTTCACTCTCACTTTTCACTTTCCTGCATTGGAGAAGGAAATGGCAACCCACTCCAGTGTTCTTGCCTGGAAAACCCCAGGGACAGGGGAGCCTGGCGGGCTGCCGTCTATGGGGTCGCACAAAGTCGGACACGACTGAAGTGACTTAGCAGCAAACCATGGCCTTCAGTAACCAAACGCGTTTGAATTTCCACCGAAACTCTTTGATTTAACCTAAGCCGAGGCCAGCCTCCCCTATGCTGAAGCCTGTAATCACAGCACAAGTTACTGTTGAAATAAACTTGTCCATCTATTCTCAACAGGATCAGGAACTCCCTGAGGGCAAGGACAGGGTCTTCTTATTCACTTTTGTGTCCCCAGCACCTGCCTCGGGGCCAGACACAGAGTGCTCTCCAGAAGTATCTCTGAATGAATGAAGAAACACAAATTAATAGTCTTGATAAAACCTCTGTAAACGGATGTGTAAATAGTAGACCCTGCCACACACTCCCCATTCAGTGCTTGAACACTTCCAGTGCTGGGGGAATCGCATTTGTTCCTGAGGTTGCTCACATTCTATCTTTGGATTTTCTGATGGTTAGCAGTTTCTAATATTGAGCCAAAATTTGCTTGCAAGGGTCTTAAAGTTTTACTGTTGGGTTCATGTAGAATAAGTCTAGTCCCTGTTCCACATAGTGGCCCTTCAAATACCTGAAAATGCAGACATGTTCTCCTGAGCTTTCCTCTAGTCTAAACTTCCAGTTCCTTAAACCACGGTTTTCCATGTGGCTTCTAAACCATTTCCTATCTCAGTCACTCTTCCAGAACAATCTCCACTTTGTCATCCCAAATCCATGACTTCCCATTTATTGCCATTCACTTTCATCCCATTTGTTTTAGCTCTTAATGTCCATCTTCTACATGTATTTGGACCTCTTCCCACTCAGATCTGAAGTCTATATAGATTTGGTGAATAGGCCATCCCCGTATCAGGAGTGAACATACTGAACCAGGACCAAGCCTCTTTGCTGCCGTTGGAAACTTTCTTCTGTGACCTCTGATCTGTCAGTCACCCCACCCTGCCTCTTGGGTCTGGTTAGTCCACTGTCACTTACGAACCCTCCTCACTGAATGGAACTTGGCCCACATTTCTCCATTGTGTGCTCAGGATTGTCCTGAGACACCCCAGGATATGTCTCCCTTGTAATGGGGGGAGCGGATTCATCATCCTTTTCTCCTTGTCCCCCTGACACTATACTATATTGTCATTGTTTCTGTCCCCATCTGTCTCCTACCATTCTGGGTTCTCCCTCTGGACAAGAACCAGTCAGTTTCCGCTGTGTGTGGCCAGTCCTACCCCAAAGTCAGTAATCAGTGATTAATGAGGGCTGGGTCCAGCCAGGAGGCAATAGCTCTCTGTTCTATGACCTTTAGAAATCCACCTCCCTGAAGACAAGGGATCCACCAGACTGTGTCAGAGGGTTCAGACTTCCAAATGACCTGGGGACCATGTTATGTGGGTCATCATTCACCCTGGAGAAGGGGCGTCCTGACTGGGAAGAAAAGGAGTTCCATTTTGTACCCTTTCAACAAAACTGTCTACCCCAAACCTGCCTCTGGAAACACCCCCAAACTTGGCTTTGGAGCATCTGAGCATGTTGGAGGGAAAGAGGAAAGATGATTTGTCCCTCTTTTTGAGTCATCGTACCTTTGGAAAGTAGCACTATGTGGTGGAAAAACCAGACTTGGCTTCTTTTAAAAAAAGAAATCAACTTTTTATTATGTAAAATTTCAAACATATATTTCTCTCAAAAAGAGAATAGTATAATAAGTCCCAGATTTACTATTTATCTGCTAAATGACCATGGGCAAATTATTTTAGCTCTCTAAGCCTCTGTTGTCTTAGGAGTCTTTGTATGGTGAAAAACTGCATATAAAGGCCTTAACACCCAACACATGTTAGCTTGTCTTTCACCTTGCTCTTCTACCAGACTCAGTTAAATTATTTGTAAAATGGAAAAAATAATACCTCTCCTGTTTTCTTCATCAAATTCTTGTGTGTTAGACGCTCAATTGTGTCCGATTCTTTGCAACCCCATGGACTGTAGCCCTGCTAGGCTTCTATCAAGATCTATGGGATTTTTCAAGCAAGAACACTGGAGTGGGTTGCCATTTCCTTCTCTAGGGGATCTTCCTGATCCAGGGATCAAACCTGGGTTTCCTATATCGCAGGCAGATTCTTTACTATCTGAGCCACCAGGGAAGCCATATCAAATTCTTATTAAGAATTAAATAGGAGGAAATAGTCTGCACTGTGTATGGCACGTAGTCAATGCTCAGTAAAGGTTCTTGGTTACCTGGGAGGCATATCTTCAGGTGCGCATGTACATATATATACAGATTCTGTTGGAAATGCTCAGTGTGGTCTAGGGGAAAAGTTCAGGAACCACAACTCTATTCCCAGTACTTCTGTGCTCCCTGCAGCATCCTGGACAGGGTTTCTCTCTAACCCTCAGCCTCTGGGAACACACGGAGAATCAGTACATCTCTGACCTGAGGAGCTACACACAGACTAGCTGGGAAGACTAGACAGGTGGACTCCCAGAAAAGGAAGGAGTGGGAGGATAATAGGAGCCCATGGATGATGAGCGATGAGAGTTGGAGGGTGGAGAGGCTTCCCAGAGAAGGGGCCCTGAAGAAGAGGTAGGGCCTGGGTAGTCAGGGAGATGAGGGACAGGGTTCTACGCCTGAGGAGTCGCCCAGACGGTATGTGGAGGTGAGTGGAGGTGAGTATGGAGACAGGGCAGGCGCATGGCTTCTCTCATATGGTCACCCTGTCTCAGAATGCTTCCTTGATGGGGAGCTTGCAGCCAAAAAGAGTGAATCACCCCACATTGATACCTCTGATCATGGGGGAAATTTCCCTTATATTCAATAATAAGTTCTAATTGGAGATAGTAAACAGACTGTTGAAATAGTAAAAATTAGGATGAAGGTGCTAAAGGAGTCAGCAGTAAAAATGGGACTTCCCTGGTGGTCCAGTGGTTGAGACTGTGCTTGCCTGGTGGGGGATCCACAAACTGAGCGGTGTGGTCCAAAAAAAACATGGAAATGTTTGGAAGAATGAATGTATAAGTTATTACAAAAAAAATTGTACAGCTTGTACAATCTCCCTCCCCCCCAGTTTTTTATCTTATTCAGTCCAAATAGAACCCCTTGAAGTAGGCAGGGCTGTGATCATGACCACCAGAGAAGTGAAGCAAGACCCAAGACCCTAGTCACACAACAAGGGAGCAGTAACCCTCATCTGTGCTGGCTTCCAGGCCGTGTACTCTTAGGGGACGGGGAGGCAGCTGCAGGTGGAGAAAGGGGTGAGTCATGAAAACCAGGTGTGGTAGATCCAGATCCCTCAAAGGCCATGATGGCCAATAGGACTGCAGGGGTGGGAGGGAGTGGGGGAGCCTGTCAATATTATCGATAATACAGCCTCACACATTTGTATAGGGCAGTTACTGGGTTTGGTTTTTGTTGTTGTTGTTGTTGTTGTTGAAGCTCTCTTCTTTGCCTTTTGCATCATTGTCTTGTCTTTGATATTCACAGAGGTGGCAGAAAGCCAGAGCAGAGTGGTGTCAAGGGAGGAAGCAGTAACACGCCTCTTCCCCTCTGCCACCCCAGACTTGCTGTCAGGAGACCTGAATCCCATCTCTCACTCTGGTTCCACACTCTCCCCAGGAAGGGCAAGTGGACCTCTCTCTGCAACCACTTCCTCCCCACTTCCCACTCACAGAGCTAGATAGAGGGTATGGGGGCTTGACCTGACCTGCCACCCAGACAAAGAGGTTTAGAACTAGTGAAGAGACTGAGGACTTTGGTCCACGGGGACAAGAAACATGGTCACACACTTCACTTGCTATGAGAAGGGCCTTTCTGGGGGCAGGAAGAATGGCCATGTTGTGTGTGGCTCTGGAAGATAACACCTGGAAAGAAGTCCATTCATTTGGTAAATCTTACTGAACATGTGTTCTGTGCTGGCCCCTGTGCTAGGTAGTCAGGATATAGCAGTGGATCAGCCATGGACCCTGATTTCTGAGAGTTCTCAGTCCTGTATGGAGACAGACTATTATAACATAGTGATCAGTGTAGTAAGAAAGAAGCAGAAAGGCTCATGGAGCACAAAAGATCACACCAAATCTGGGGTGAGAGGGAAATAAGGAAAGTATCCTGGAGAAGAAGCCTGAACTGAGTCTTAAAAGATGAATGGGTGTTTATAGGAAGTCCAAGGTGAGAGTCGAGTTAAAGAGAGAGGTTGGGGCTCATGCAAAAAGAATCTGCCCTCAGTTTAGTGCGGGAAACCACTTGGCAGGCCATGACCTTGGGACGGGGCTCTGGACATGCTTGAGGAAGCCAGGGTGACCCACCTGTTCCGAATGTAGTCAAGGCGGGTCTCTTCTTAGGGAATTGGAAGAACTCACCATTAAGGTCTCTTTCGCCTCAGAAAGCCTATAAGGCTGTCAAACCTAAGGCAGGTGCTGTATCAGAGAAGAGTAGCAGGCTCCCTGGGGGTCCCCTTGGGCCAGGCCCTCTCTCCCGTCAATGCCAGCGCCACTGCCTCACCCTGCCCTGGCTGTTGAGACCCCAGCCTGTCACTGGCACCAGCCAGGACCTGTCCATGACCATCCACCCCCATCCTACTTTCCTGGCCCGAGCCCTATTGACAGATCCCCCAGAATCTGAAGGAATTCAAGACAAATGGTTAAGAGGATGGAGTTAATAAAATTTGAAAAATTGAGGCCTGTCACTCCACTAAACTTTTTTCAATACCACTGACAGAAACATATTTCCCCAATGAGTGACCTTCCACAGCTGTAGCGGGCAGGCGCAGCCGCAGCAGTGCTGCCAGGAAGCCAGTCTGCTATTTATCAAATATTATAAGCTGGGACACACTAATCTGGAGCAGGGGAGGAGTCCTGCACTATACTGCCTGGGGTGCTCCAGGTGTTGGCCCCAGCCCCAGACAGCCAGTGGGAGGTGACGGATGGCCTGCGATTAGCTCTTCCCACCTCCGCCCAGCCCTCTGACTTACTCCCAGAAGCCTGACCCTCTAGACCAGCTGCTTGGCCCGGAGGGGCCCTGGGTGGGAGGCATGGTGAGGTCAGACCAGGGCATGGGCCATCCTGATGCCCCTGGAGAGGGCAGGCGGGTGAGGCCCAACGTGGTTATTTATTGGAGTATAATGGTTTGTGGCCGTTGGTCGTGGAGGTGAAATCGATCAGTTGTAGAAGTCAGGTTCTATCAATTATTACAGCAATTAGTCAAGTCAGAGCATCAGAGCAAGGGTTCGGGGGCTGAGGGACTAATATTAGATGGACATTACCCATGGTGCCCCAGTCTCAGCTTTCCTAAACTGGGAGCAGATGTGCTGACCTGAGGCTCCAGAACCTTGGGGAGGCTAGCTAGCTGGGGTGAACCTGGGTGAGAGCTCTTGGACTGGAGACAGACCCAGCACTGCTTTAAACGGCATCCCTGTGCTAGCTGGCCCAGGTGCAGAAGTGTCCTACCTGTCCCATCCCATCGTTTATGAGAAGTGACACAACTCCTACTAGAAATTACTCAGTGGCCAATGTTTATGGCACACATTTTTCATTCTGTAAGCAAATATAGATCACTGACAGCACTTGTTTGAAGCAACTAATCTCACCCTCTGTTCTTTCTTCCACTGTCTTCTTCTCTTCCTCTCCCCCTCCCCTTCTGTCTCCTATTTTTTCTCTCTTACCCAGTTCTCTTTTTCTCTTTGCTCTTCTTTTCTTTCCCTTCCAGAGGTCTCACCCACACCCCTCTGCCATTCTAGCCCATATTCAGTGACAGAGCTCCCCTTGAGACTGCCTCAGGGAGGAGAGGCCTTTCCACTGAGTGATTGTAGCTCTCTTTCAGCCCTAGCTGTGGTCCAGGAGCTTTGAGGAAAGGGACGATGCTGTCTGCCTCTGCCTCTCAAGCCTTCAGTGCTGAGCGCCAGACAGAACAGGGCTGGCTGGGAAGACTGGGTCAGGTGAACAAGCCCCTTAGCACTGTGGTCTTCTTGGACCTCTCTCTACAGGCCTGCTGTCCCTCCTTCAGCACACTGATCACACTTGACCTCAGTTGTTGTTGCATGGTCGTCTCTCGTCCCTTTTAGCTTCTGGAGAGCTGGAATTGTGCCTAGACTCTAGATAGCACCTAATCTAAAAGATGGGACCAGAAGCCAGCAGAAGAGACAGAAGGAATGGTCTCAGGGGTGTGAGGAAAACCTGAAAAGTGGTTTTTATAACTCAAAGAAGAGAGTGGCCAAGGTATCAGTTGCTGCAGAGTGATCAAGAAATGTTAAAAAAAAAAAAAAAAACCTATTCATTGGCTTTGGCAGTCTCCCATCTCCCTACGTACAGGGCCCTGATACACAATACCCAGTAAGCAAGCACCAACAGAATTGAAAGAAAAAATCAGGCTCCAGCTGAGCTTTGAGGACTTGCCTACTAGTTAGGAAGAGCCCAGACACTCTCCTCATTAGGGAGGTTGCATTTTATCCTATAAGCAGTGAAAACCATGGAATGATTTTTCACCAGGGGTGTATTGTGGCTGCCCTGGTGGGAATGTGAAGAATTGTAGTTAAGAAAACCTGGAGTAGGTTTGACTCCTGGTCCAAGCAAATCACCAACTTTGTGACCTTGGGCTAGTTATCTCCTTTGAGCCCAGTTTCCACGTCTATAGCATGGGAATTTTAATTTCTACTCCTCAGTATGGTTGATAGTATATATAAAATACAGAGTACATAGTAAACATTAGTGGCTGTTATTATCATCATCACCACTTCTAGATACATACCCAAGAGACATAGAAAAATACATCCACTCAAACAGACTTGTACACAAATATTCATAGCAACATATTCATAATAGCCAAAAGGGGAAAGCAATTCAAATGTTCATGAGCTTGATGAATAACAAAATAGGGTATGTCCATAGAATGCAGTGTTATTCAGCCATAAAAGAATGAAGTACATGCTGTATTCCTACATTCATGTTGTAGCATGAATGACATGTGCTACATCATGGATGAACCTTGAAAACATGGTAAATTAAGCCAGATGCAAAAGACCACACACTGTATGATAGCATTTATGTGAAATGTCAAGTGTAGGCAAATATAGGGACAGAAAGCAGACTAATGGTTTCTGGGATTGGGGAAAGTAGTGAATGTCTCTGATAATGGTGATGGGGTTTCTTTTCAAGATGATTAAAATGATCTGGAATTAGATACTGGTGAGGCGTATATGATGATGGAAGTGTATTTAAAACTACTGAATTGTGTACCTTGAAAGGTATGTGAATTGTGATTAAAAATTATCTAAATATTTTATTTTGTATGAGCTTCCTATTAGAAAATAGAATCATGTAAAAGGTATTAATTTTTCTTATTGATAATAAGCTTCCTTGGTCTGGATCGTGCTTTATGCTCTCTGCTCCTTTCCCCTCATCCTCCCACACTTCTTCCTCTGCAGCCGCGGCAGACAGCCATGTGTAAATGCTTAATAAATGATTATCATTGTTGATGGGTTTATAGTCCTTAAGAAGCAGAGAGTTTCAATAGGAATGGTTTTATATCATAATACGAATGTTGCCTCAGCCTGGGTGAGAAACACTGATTTTTGCTGTCCATCAGCAAACAGTGACTGAATATCCCCTCAGAGCCAGGCCTCACGGTGACGCAGTCTTTCCTGTGTGTTTAGTGTCCCTGGCCAACTTACTACCTCCTCATGGCAGGGACTGTGTCTTAACCCTTCTTTAAGTATAGAGAACGCACTTCCTTAGCAATAAAGGTCAAAGAGTATTGGTTTGTCTGTTACTTTAATGTTCCGTTTAACACATAGTTCTTGAGAGGAGTGCTTTGAGGCAGGACCAGATCTGATTCTTCCATTTCCTGAGTCCCAGCTCATTGAAGGTTGGACAGATTGAATGGAATGGTCAGTTTTCGAAGAGGAGAGTAAGGTCCCCAGATATGGGCTTTGGGGAGGAGACTCTGACTGGGGGGGTTAAAGTAACCTATCTTCCATGACTGTCAAGGGTCTACACCAAGCAGACACTTTACATAGGTTCATCAGCTGCCGGCAGTTATAAGTGAGAGAAGGTAGATGCGTGGCCCCAAGCAAGCCTCTTCTTTTTGTTATACTTAAAGTTCTGTGTCTTTGAATCATGGGAGCCAGTGATTGGAAGAGATGCCTACCTGGGTGCACACACAACAAGTAGCACAGGTGAGGGCTGGCACAGCTGGGTTGCTGATGATGGCCAGAGCTCAGCTGACTTTAGCAGGCAGGAAGTGAGCAGGGAAGAGAAAGCATTAAGCAGAGGGAGAGGCAGAGAGCAGAAAGAAGGGGCCTCGTCATTACCTGGGATACTCTGTGCTTTAGATTTCTATATGATTTTTATGAATGAATATTCATCTGTGTAGAAACAAATTTGATAATGCAGACATTTTAATGAAGAATGCATTGGAGTTGGGGTGTATTAATCTGTATGTGTATTGGTATATTTGTTAGCATGTTCCGCTGTGTATCTTTTTGTAGGCACAGCACACCTATGTGTGTGTATAGCACATCTGTGTGTGTGGCACCTCTCTATGTGGCACGCATGCATGCACATGTAGGAGCCTCAATACCCTTACTTCTGTGTCAGAGAGGACCGAGAGCTCCTCTCTCAGAGTAGCTTAGCATGTGTTTCAATCTCTTAGGTTTTGTTGCTCCGTGTTTCTGTGAGTGTTCCTTACACTGAAGTCAAGGCCTATGCCACTCCCAGGGAAGGCTGAGGGTCCACTGATCACTCATAGAGGCTCTTTTTCTTCTTCTCCTCCTGTCAGGAGCCAACCCCTTGCAGAGGAATGAAATGGGACACACACCCTTGGATTATGCTCGAGAAGGGGAGGTGATGAAGCTTTTAAGGACTTCTGAGACCAAGGTAAGTCTCAAAGAAAGGAGAAGGCCTGAGGGCACTCCATGCTTCATTTCATCTTTCACTCATTAAATTATGTCAGACTCTACACCAAAGGCCACTTCTCCTTAGAGGATTATTGTCTATTTAAATACAAATCCAGCCTCCACTTATCAAGAATAGGAGGCATCCCCTTTCCTGACCAAGAAGAAGCCTGAGCCACTTCTGGGTTCTGAGGACTGACTTTTAAATTTGGTTTCTCAGGTATTGAGCCTTCCAGCTCCTTCCATGAAGGAGAGGGGATAGCAGGACAAAATCTTCGCCTCAGTACTATTTCCTCAGGTCTCATGCACTCTGCAGCATCATCAAGTAACTCTTTTCCATCATCTCTCCTAGAACTTTTCCCTGGCCCCTTCCCTCCATTTACACTCCAGAGATCCTTATATAGAGTATGGGGCAAAACAGTCTTCATCTTAATTTGATCTTCTCATCCAGACTTTTGAACCTTCTAAAAACGGGCTGCCTTCTGCTCCTGTCAGCCACCCAGTTATAACTTAGAAAGTACTTGGCAGAATCTAAGAACTAGAATCACAAATGTCAGAGCTGGCAGGGACCTGAGAACCCATCAAGTCCAGTGATGGGAAATCTTATCAAAGTAAAATAAAGAAGTCAGAGGAAAATAGAGCTGTTCTGTTTGAAGGAGAGCCTATCCTTCCCTCCTGGGTAGCCTCCATGGAGGCTATGCTATGGGACACACATTTTAAATCTCTGAAACCTCAATCAAATTATTCCTTTCCTTCCTGGGGAAACTGGAGCCCAGGGGTGTGTTGTGACTGCCTTTGGTCCCAGAGTGAGTTAGCATCAAAACTGTTACTGAGACTTGGACACAAGATCATGTGGTGTGTTCACTAGCAGGACAGGAACTGGAAGACTTGGTTTCTGACTCTCAGTCTTGGATTTTTTCCAGCTTCATGGAACCTCTCTCTGGCAAGTTGGCTGCAGTACTTTGAGATGATTAAGAGTGGCAGGTCCCACCTAGTGGCAGATAGTCTATGTCTTGAGTAAGAGCACTTAGGTTAGGTCACCTGACTGAGCACTCAGCTGGGGTTGTGATCCCACTGCCTCACTGACTGTGTCACCTCGGGCAAGGGCTTCCGCTCTTGAAGCTCCGTTTACCTCTGTGAAAGGAAAACACTGTGACTAAATGGTTTCTGTGGTTCCATTCAATCTACCACTGGTCTGTGTAGCAATCAGGATAAACTTAAGTCATGCTGTTATAACAACCCAAAATTTCAGTGGCTTAAAACAACAAAGATTCATTTTTACCTCATCCTACACGTCTATCATCCATCATGGGTCAGCAGGAACAGCTGCCCTCTGGAAGAGAGCACTCTAGAGGGCCTCCCACCTGCAGCTACATGCTCAGCCTGGAAGTAGGATCCTTTACTTCACTCACAACTTATTGGACACAGCTAATCCCATGTTCCTGCCCTAGAGTTGGGTCTGCTTCCCCCATTCTCTGAGGAAATCTCTGAGCACTGTTTGACATCACCTCAGGAACTGCATCCCCGACTCTCTCCCCTTTCAGGCCCAGCCACTGTCCCCTGAGATCCAGCGCTGTCCTTGGCCAAAATTACTCCTGTTTCGTCAGGCAGTGTGACATAGGGCCAGCACTGGTCTGGTCATGTAAAGCAGAACAGACCTCTTTGTATCAGCAGGAATGGAAAGGTTAGGCCTCCTGAGGGACCCTAATGAAACTTGGCTGCCCAGGAAATGTCTTGATGTCAGCCACATCAATACAAAGTCAGTGTCCCAAGTGAGTAAGTAGCAGTTGCTGCCTCTGTGCCAGTCAGATTCTTCTAGACCACAGAAGGCTACCTTCTGAGTAGACTGAGCTCTCAGAATCTGTGCAGAGGTGAGCAGCAAGGAGACAAGCAAAACTGTGTTGTGAGAAAAGGCTGAAGGCAGTGGGGCATCTGGCCAGGAAAGGAGAGACTGCGCGTGGGCACAGAGGCGGCTGTGAGGAGGAGGGGAGGAGAGGAAATGGATTCAGTGCCAGGGATAGGACAGAGCCAGGCTTAATGGGTGACTGCTGCCAGAAGGAGACACCTCACAGAGCTGTGACCCAGGGCAGGGGCTGCCTTTTGAGGCTAGAAGACCACTCAGAGTCAGCCAGGGGTTTTGTCACCTCTCAACACGAAGACTGTTTCTCTGTCATCACCTCTCTGCACTTGATCCCTTTACACAGGCTGGATTTCCTCTTCTGTAATGTTCAGCTGTCTACTGAGCACCTCCACCTGATTGCTCTGGGGTCCCCTCAGATTCTACCCACGTGAACCACCCTCAGCTCTCCCTGGACATCAGCAGCATTGTCTTTCTCTCAGTTGCTCAGCATCTCCATGGTCACCCATTCTTTCTGCTCTGCGTTTTTTCTCCAGGCTGCAAAAAAAACCTACCTCTTCAAAACTGTGAGGAAGAGTTTCAGGGCGGAAATACTGCTTTAGATTGGGTTATGTCACCCTCTGCCAGGAAGTAAGCAGCAGCTGCTCAGCTCTTGAGTTCAGGCCCTATGTCAGTGACATAATGATTCAGGCCTGGAGGGTGCTGAGGCTCCAGCCTGAGACCTCATGTCCTGGCTCTTTGTCTAGACACGGATTACCACCACTCCGATCTTATCTTTCTCCCCTTCTGTCCATCCGGCATCTCCCTGCCATCCAGCTCAGCCTCTTCCACCTTCACCTACCTCTCTATAGTCAAATATGCACTGTTTATAGAAAATTTGTGATTATAAAAGTCATCTTTCCCATTACAGAAAATCTGGACAATATAAAATGAAGATAATTAAAGTCAGTGCGTATTTATAAATGACATCTGTATGCCAGGTTCAGGGCTAGGTGGGAAAAAGATATCTGGGTGAATCCCTCAAGGAGCTCACAGTCTGGTGAGGAAACAGACAAGTAAAGTGTGACACCACTGAGTCATCAGTCCCAGGGAAGCCCAGGGACTGGAGCAACCCACGGTGGCTTCTAATCCTGCCTAAGAGATCAAGGAAGGCTTCCTGAAAGAGATGTCAACTGAACTGAACCTCAGTTAAAAGCATTTTAGCCCTACTACCTATATATAGCTATTATTAATGTTTTTAATTATTTATGGTAATAGTAGGTACCATTTATCAAGTGCATCTAGGTACTCTGCTAGGTGCTCTAATACATAATTTTTCTAATGCTGTAACAAAGCTATGAGGTAGCTCTTATTTCCCCCCCTTTTACAGGTGAGAAAACTGAAGGTAAAATAAAACATGACTTTTGAAAATCAGGCTATTATAAGCAGCTATTCAGATATGAATCAGAGCATTCCTCTTATGATACTACATTTACCTTTTCTGGACCATATCTATATATAAGTGTTTTTTGGTTTTTTTTTCTTAACCTGGTTGATAGCCTTCTGTACAAACCACGGGTCTCAAACTGGCAGCCACATTTTATTTTACCAATTCAGAGTTGTTTTTTTTTAATGTGAGTGTATTGCCTTAGAGGTTGTAGTATGGTCTCTCCAGCCACAGGTGTCTGTTTCCTATCATGTTATATGCTTAACTGTCAGGCATTTATATTTCCTTCTTGGTCCTGAAGGTATTTGAGTTATGACCCTAATTCCATGTTTGGAATCTGTGTTTTTTCACTTATTATTTCTTGATGGTTTTCCCATTTTAGAATTATCCATAAGCCTAATTTTTTATTTTATTCTGCCTTTTATGTCACTTTTCTAAGAATCTCTGTCATTTTAAGTGGCCTAAATGATTTGTTTCTCATGGCTTATTTGCTTAGTTCTCTCAGCAATCTCTGTGTGTGGAAGCCTTCTAGGCTCCCTGAGAAGATCAAGAGGTGGATGAAGCCCAGCTCCTGTCTCCTGAGCTGGGTATTAGGAGAGGAAGATGGGGAGAGACAGGCACTCTTAGCTCTGATACCCACAGGCTGACTTGTGCCTTCGGAGGGGTCCACACAGAGCTTGTGGGGGTTCCAAGAAAGCATGGATCACCTCCAGGCAGAATGAGCAGGGCAGGCTTCATAGAGAAGGTAACCTGTGATCTCACTTTGAAGGATTTCACAAGCTGAAGGGTTTAATACTTAAAGCTTAGACCATTTTCACATCTTAACTAAGAGACAACGGAGAGGTGGAAATATATCTCTGTGCACATGATGGCAGATAAAACAAAAATATGGGGAGCTATTCCATGATGAATATTCAGCTAAGGGGGACGTGCTGGTGGCAGCCCGCATCTCTACTCCCAGATCCTCACTCCACCGAGACTCACGAGGAATTTATTGCTCATTTTAATCACACCCAGAGAATGAATTGGCAGGAATATTAGGCAGATAGGTCTATCATATATATTTTATTTGCATATCCCAGTGACAGAATCACAAGCACATTTTCTGTCTGTGTATTTTTTCATTTGCTGCAGGGGTAGCTGGGGATGCAGGGCTCCCTTGGGCCCCGCATTCTGGGCTGCATGCCTGGGTGCTCCCATCAGATCTGGAGGAAGCCATCAGGAGAGAAGGGGTGGGGTACACAGAAAGGTGGAGGGTTATGTTCCGCCTGGCTTAGGATGAAGAGAAACCCCCTTCCCTGCCTCACCGGGCCTGCTCCCTGCTCAGCATCTCACTTCAAGTGCTGGTGTGCCACACGCCTGGCTCTGGGCTTGACCCAGACAACACCATGCCTGGCTCTGTGCTTGACCCACCACCAGTAGCCTATAAGTTGATTATAGGTTCTCCATGGGCCAGACAGAGCGCTCCATGCTTTATGAGGATAGACCTTTGCATTCTATCTTTCCCTTTTAACTTTTAAAAAATCATTTGTTGAAATATATTGTATAAGATACTAATAACTATACAGCTCACTGTTAATTTCACAAACGGAATATACCTGATCAAGAAGTAGAGTATTACAAGCATTCATTTGTATCATACTCCCTTCCAATCAGTATCTGTCCCTCAAGGGTAAGCATTGTCCTGATTTATTTAACTTTTACTTTTACAAAACTTCAAATATAGCAAATTCCCATAAACTTTCACCCATATTACCAGTTGTTAACATTTTATCATATTTGCTTTATTATGTAGAGATGAATAATATAAAGATATATACTTTTTCTGAACTATTTGAGAGTTGTATATACATGATCCCCTTTACCCCCAAATACTTGTATGAATGTCCTAAAAAATAAAGAACATTTTCTATATAACCTCAATACAATTATCAGAATCAGAACATTAATATTAACTAATCTACAGATGTTATTCACATTTCACCAGTTGTCCCAATAGTTCACTTTCCAAGGAAAGAAAATTCTGGATCCAAAGTTGGATTTGGTTGTCATGTCTATTTAGTCTCCTTTAATCTGAAACAGCTCCTCAGTCTTTCTTGACATTCTAACAAGTACAAGCTGGTTATTTTGTAGACTGTTCTCATTTTGGGTTTGTCTAATGTTTCTTTATGATTCAATTCAGGCTGTGCGTTTCTGGCAAGAACACCCTCTGGTGTTTATTTTCAATAAATTCATTAGGTATCCCCATGCTAAAAGTAGGAATATGAAATTTGTGTTTTAAATCTCCTTTCCCTAAATAGGCTCTGAACTCCCTAAAGGCAAGAACGGGTCTTTTCTTATCTCCAGGGTGGAAGGTGCAGGCACTGGAATCAGACTGCAGGAGTTAGTGTTCTGCCTTTATTACTTGCTACCAGTGGGACCCTGCTTTAATTAACTCCCTCGCTGGATGATGACGCAGGAGATCCTCTGACCTCTATAGGGCTATGAGGGTTGGAACAGCTGGTCCCAAATCAGGCAAGATTCATCAGTCCATACTCAGACTAAGGAGTGGAAGTTTGAGGAGTAACAGGGTGTTTACATAGTCTCTGGGCCTACCCTACAAGACGCGTGTTAATTACTTAAGTGGAAGATGATGGTGGAGAAACTTGGCACAGCCTACCTTAATCAGATGATCAGAATTACCACCCCCAGTCACAGGTACCTCCTGATGTGACACACTGAGGAGCATACAACCCATTTTCTCACCTCAGCCCCTCTGTGCCCCTCTTAACCGTCTCTCACCATTCTTGTCTCTGGAGCAACCCAGCTATTTGCAGAGGAGCAACATGATCCAATTAACATGTTAAAAATACTGATCTGGCAGCAAAAGGAGGATCAGGTGGAGGAGAGAATGGACCCTGGGATGCTGGCATAGCAGTCACCAAGTCTTCATGGGACTGATGCCGGCACTGTACCCAGCTTTCCTCTGTACAGATGTGGGCTCTGAGCTAGTTCAAGAGACTCTCAAGTCCCTTAGGTGCCCCTCTCATCCCCCATTCTCCCCTCCTGTCTGCTCTGCATTCCCAACCTCCTTTGTTGGACCCCCTGTGCTCCTCTTGTCATCACTCCCTCTTCTCAGGACTCTTTCCATCATCCCACACCTGCCCCCGCAGTCTCATCTTCTGCCCACTTTGTTGACCTCCCCACCCAGGCCTCTCTGCCTCCCCCAGCTTCAGCACATGGTAGAAGTCCTGACTATGATGTGAGTTGGGGTGGACCCAGGGAGTCAGGAGGATGGGGCATATCTGAGTCTGTGAGAAGCCAGGGGGCTCTGTGCCCTGACCTCCCTCTAAAGGCAATCTGCATCTTGGCCTCTCTCCTTCCCTCTGCCACACTTCTCCTATTTTTCCTCAGGGTCTCATTCTGCCAACCACCCCTTGTCCCAGCTCCCTTCTCAGTGAACACATCGCCAGGTTTATTATCAGATGTATTCCCTGAGTAATGCCCAGGAGCAGGGGTGCTGCCATACCCTTCTCCCTGTAACTCTCACCCACAGAGCTGCTCTCTGCCCAGCCACCCACCTCCTAACGAGAGCTCAGCTAGGCTTTGCCTCGGCCTCCCAGCCCTTTCCTGTAAATGCACTCAGAGCCAGGAGGGGTGCCATATTAAATCAAGAATGATGAAAACCAGTGGCTGCGATTATCCAGCCGAGATGCAGCATAGGGAGCTGGTCGCTGCTGGCTCCAGGTGAGGGCTTCTGAAGCTAATTGCATGTGGCTTTTATTAAGAAGATGATCACTCTCCACTCCTGCTCTCCTGGTGGCTTCCTCGTAGTGCGTCTCCACCCAGTGTCCTCTGCTTCTGCAGGCTGGGTCACCTACCTTGTCCCCTCCTCTACTGGAGCCCTGTCAAAGCAGAGCCTTGACCTCATTCCCTGTAGCCTTCCTTCCCATTTCCTCAGGAAGCCAGGAGCAACAGTAGCCCACATTCATGGACCCTTACCAAGGGCCTTCTCTCTCCTCCCAAAGAGAATACATGCAGGCCCATGGTTTCCTTCCCTAGGTTCTTCCACTGGTTAGCTGTCCACAAGCCTGAACTTATAGCTCACACTATTAAAAAGTCATTCATTCATTCAGCATTTTTTTTAAAATTTTGGCTGCCTGAGTCTTCATTGCTGCGTGTGAGCTTTCTCTAGTTGCAGTGAGTAGGAGCTACTCTTCATTGCTTGTGTGGGCTTCTCATTGTGGTGGCTTTTCTTGTTGTGGAGCATGGGCTTCAGTTCTGGTGGTGCACAGGCTTCCCTTGGCATGTGGAATCTTCCCAGACCAGGGATCAAACCTGCACTGGCAGGCAGATTCTTAACCACTGGACCTGGTGGAAGTCCTCAACATATTTTTTTAATGTAAGTTCTGTGCTAAGCATTTGGGAGAGCATGAAGAAGTAACCTCATATGTGGTTTAATCCCATTGTCCTGTACATTTTTATCAAAAAGTCTGGTCCAGTTTCAGAAGTTTCTCTGAAGAGCTATATAGGGCTCCAGGCGTAGAGGGGGTTCTACTCGAATCTCAGGGTATGCTCAAATTTAGGCCATAGCTTGACTCTTTCCCAGTACTATTTAGAGAGCTCCTGAGAAACCTGATGCTCACCCCATAGGAGTCCAGAACCCTTTCCCATTGCTCAAGAAAATAAAAAGGAATACTAAGATAACCTAAAATCATGACACTGAAAAGAGTTACAAAAGGTAGAAATGTCTTCGGGTCTCCCCGAAGACTCGGGGAGACCATGATGGTGGTACCCAAACCAACAGAGTGGTGGGGAAACTCCTGTTAAGCTTTGCCTGCAGCAAAGGAAAAAGAGGTATGTTTAGTGAGGCCCCACAAACCGATGGGTGGAAAGCACCTAGAGGAGGAATTCTCTACCATGTAAGGAAAATTGACAGGCACAGCTGAGACACCCCAGGCAGTGGAGGTGTCCTGAAAACTCAGGTGTTGAGACTGCCTGGCACACTCAGGGTTCCTGGGGAGAAGCCTCAGGAACCACACTGGGTCCATGGGGGCATCCTAGTGGACTTGACTCCTGGCTTCTGCTTAAGCCAGAGCACTTCTTCCCCTTATCAGTGGGGCTCCATGCAGATAAAATTAGTTCTAGCACCAAAACAAAAACAAAGGCACTGGGTTAGAAAATTAGTTATCAAAATGCAGTAAAGAAGAAGTTCGCAAAGTTTATCAAAGCCTTACACAGGCCAGATACTATGTTGGCCACCGAGTCTCTCACACAGCTACTTCGGCATGTACGTTCGCTGTGTGCCAGAGACCTGCCCAGTGCTTCATATGCATCATCTCACTCAATTCTCACCAGCATCCCACAAGGATCCTATGAGGTAGGTATGAGTACCATTGCCATGCTGGAGACAAGGAACTGAAATTCAGGGAGTTGAATTAACTCCCCCAAGGTGAGCTTACTATTAAGTAGATTTGTTGTTGTTGTTGTTGTTGTTATTTAGTCACCAAGTCGTGTCCAGTCTTTTTTGACTCTGTGGACTCCAGGCTCCTCTGTTGATGGGATTTCCCAGGCAAGAATACTGGAGTGGGTTGCCATTCCCTTCTCCAGAGGATCTTCCTGACCCAGGGATCAAACCCATGTCTCCTGCATTGGCAGGTGGATTCTTTACCACTGAGCCACCTGGGAAGCCCAAGTAGATTAGGTGAGGTTTAAATTCAGGTCTTTCTGGAGCAAAGCTGGCTTCTTTCTGCCACACGATGTGCCTCACCATGAGCCAAAAAGGTGTCAAACTTCATATAGGGACTGCTGTAAGAATTCAGTGAGACACTACACAGAAAGTTCTGAGTACCATGCCTGGCACACAGCAGCCATCTCACAGACGGCAGTCACCTCATTCACTTGGCAACACAAATTGAGTCCTTCTGTGAGCCAGGCCCTGTGCTAGTGCTGGAGTTACAGGGGTGAATAGAGCATGGTCTTTGTCACTGCTTCCTCATGTGTGGAGTAAAGAGACAGAAACAGGCAGTTAAGTGAGTGCTCTGGGGGTGCCAGGGCAACAGGCTCTTTAGACAATTTGGTGTTTAAGCTGAGGTCACTTAGAGGTGGGTGGGAATAGAGAAGACTTATGTGCTGAGGGAGCAGTGTGAAGAAAAGGCCCAGAGGTGGGAGTACCCATCCCTGAGGGGAAGTGACCTAACAAACCGACCTCACAAACTCTCAGAGGCCAGGTTCCTTCTGCATCCTGCCTGGCTGCAAGCGGGCCAGGCCGCTGGCCGGTGCTGTACCGGCCTGCATGTACGCATCTCTCCATTGGAGCCTCTCAGCCCAGTGGACCCAAGTGCTGAGAGGGGCTGGGTGGACAGGGAGGAGGAGGAGGCAGATATATGGCTGGAGTCAGCAGAGCCAGGTGATGTATGTGGTGCCTGAGGGAGCTGCACAGTGACGTGCTGGATTCCAACCGGCAAGCGTCGCTCCGCTGGGATCGGCGCCGAATTATTGCTCCATATGAAACCCCAGGACTGATGGGAGCTTTCAGTTACAGACTGATAGCAACAGCCAAAATTGGATTGTTTGCTATTTATTTTTTTTAACTTCTGTCAAGGTCACTACCATAACAGGAAAACACTGCCCAAGTAGCGGGTATTTTTCATCCACTCTGCCCACAAGAGCAATCTGCAGCCACCACTTTTGTGACAAGGCCTTACCTTGGCAAGCTCGCTTTCTAGAAAGCTGTCAGTGTTACAGGAGCCTTAGGGAAGAGAAGCCCCCAAAGACCTGGGTCTTTCTGTCTCTCTTTAAGACCTGCTTCCTGCCCCCAGTGCCTGGTCTCCATCGATGCTTTATCATCAGACCCATGCACTCACCCCTCCAACCCAGTCTCCAAATAGTCCCACAGCTCCCAACTAGCCCAGTACTCCAGCTCCTTCAAGCCTCTCATCTCCCAGAAATGTTTTATGCTTTATGTATCCTTCCCTTCTCTGTACTCCTACACCACCCAATCTAGCTGTTAATTCCTCTTTGTATTTGTCATCAACTTCATTTTCGTAAACATTCACCAGCTGCCTCCACTGTGCCAGGACCCATGCCAGAAATAGCAGTGAGTAAAATGGGGCTCATAATTGATTGTAAGACGCAATCACAAATATGCAGCAAACTCATTTTGAAATAACTATTTTCAGTGATAGGTACAGGGCTAGATGTAGGCACACATGCTTTAAAACCACAAGGGAAATG
Organism: Muntiacus reevesi; assembly: GCF_963930625.1. Lineage (NCBI taxonomy): Eukaryota > Metazoa > Chordata > Mammalia > Artiodactyla > Cervidae > Muntiacus > Muntiacus reevesi. The sequence goes on from NC_089257.1 coordinate 39,395,148, forward strand.
GCTGGTCCTGCCTGAGAAGTATTCATGTACATACAGACCCTGCCTCGCCGCCCTTGCCTGACTTAGAGCTGTTTAAAGGCAAGACCTGACTCTTCTCCCCTCCCTTTCAGTGGGACAAAGCTCAAGCCTCCTGCTTCTGTCTTTTCTAAAATGAACCAAGCCAGAGGCCAGACACCTGCCAGGCACTCAGCATGATCTAATCCTGCCAGGGGCCAGTCTTCCTCTTTGCCCCTTCCCCACCTTTCCATTATGGCATGCACAGTGCCAGGAAAATAGCAATTGCTGAATAGTTGTGTTTAATTGAAAAATGCAGTATCATTGACTTGGAGGGTGTTCATAGCTCTGGTTTGAAAACCAAAAATGGTTTTCAAGAGGGTAAGCAGAAAAGGAAAGGAACCTAGATATTTATAAGCACTTAGTGCTTACCAGCCATAGCACTAGACACATTCTGTATCCAGCATCATATTTAATCCCCAATTTACAGAGGAGAAAACTGAGCATAGTAACTTGCTCCAGGTAATCACATCTTATAAGTGAGAGAGCTGGGATTCAAACCAAGTCTTCTGTCAGACTCCAGACTCAAAAGTTAATCTATTGAGTTGGCAAAAAAGTTCATAAGGTCTTATGGAAAAACCATAAGGATCGTTTGGCCAACCCAATACTAGCGGTACTTATTTTACTAGCAGGGCAAGCCAGGACCCCTGAGCAGTGGCCACCAAGGTAGGGAAATGAGGTGAGGACTCAGATGAGGGACTGGGAAAAGAATGAGCCAGAGCTGTCCATCAGAACTCCCAGAGACCCAGACCTCTGCTTTTTCCCCCTGGGTTGGGGGGATAGAATGAAACTAGGGTCCTTCTGGGTCCGGCACTCCTGAGCCACCTTCCATCTCTCGTTTCTCTCCACAGTACCAAGAGAAGCAGCGGAAGCGGGAGGCCGAGGAGCGGCGCCGCTTTCCCCTGGAGCAGCGGCTGAAGGAGCACATCATTGGCCAGGAGAGCGCCATCGCCACCGTGGGTGCAGGTGAGTATATGGGCACCGAAGAGGGCCTAGAAGTTTGTGGTCTGCTGCAGTGAGGTGTGGTCCTGCCATCTCCAAGCTGAGGAGAAGGGGCTATTATGATTACAGCATAGCATTGTGGAGTACTTCCCGTGTACCAGGCAGTGTTCTAAGCTCTTGCCATGTCATTTGATCCTTACAACAATCCTTTGAGGTTGGTCCCATTGAATGCCCATGTTACAGATGAGGAAGTTGAGGCAGAACACTTTAGTAACTTGCTCAAGGCTTCTTTCCGTGCTTTGAATTTAACTCTGACCTTCATCTGATCTACTGACCCCACCCTACCCCCACTTTGCAGGTGGAGAAACTGAGACCCAGAGAGGAACAAGAGCTTTCCCATCACTAGTATTGTCATAACTGAGGCAGAACTAGAACTTTGGTCACCTGTCTCCCAGCGGGGACTGTGCCATCCTTCAATGTAATTTGTCGGAGGCTGGCTCAATTTTATGAAAAACATCCTGTACAAGTCTTGAGTGCCTTCTTCTCCACCTCAGAAGCACTTCTGCCACCTTGCAATCTAGACTGCCTGCTGGTGTCACCCCTCATCTCCTGACCTTCCTGCCTATGCACTCCCCAGTGGAGAGAGAGAAAACTGGGGTTGTGCTCAGGATGGTGGCCTCACCATTGTTCTCCTGACATGCATGACTCCCTGAGGATAACCTCAAGACAGATGAGGCAAGGGCAAGGGAACCTATTTCTGGCTTAGACAAGGAAGTGGCAGAACCGAGGCAGTGGTTCTCAAAGTGGTCGCTGGACCAGCAGCGTCAGCATTCTCTGGGAACTTAGAATGTAGATAGGATCCCAGACCTGTGGGATCAGGAGCTCTGGCGATGGACCAGAAGTCTATATTCGGAGAGGCCCTTCAGGTGAGCTGATTCCCAGCTCAGGTTTAAAAGCCTCATCCCTGCGATGTCTTGGTCAGGTGCATCCAGTGCTGCCTCTCGTCCCACCAGGTGCAGCCCAGCAGCTGCCACACCCAGCACCAAGTTCTGCTCACGTGTAAAACGAGACATGAAGCTGAAATTGTGGAGTCCCAGAGGAGTCATTGAACAGTGTGACACCCTGTGTCACACTGGGCCATCCCTGTGACACACTGGGCCCAGCCTGTCTCCATCATCCTCACACACCGGTGGGACTCATGTTCAAGTCATGACCTGACCTTCAGCAGTTACAAGGAGCCCACAGACCAGATCTGCCTCAGCAGCTGGAGGGCAGAGGCTACCTGCAGGCACACCCAGGAGCCAGGGAAAGCTTCTGTGAAGACACATGTCCCCACTACTCAGGCCCAGATCTCATCAGGCTGCCCTTTTGGGTCTGAATACAGACAGCCACCCTCAGCTTGGAGGTGGCAACCCCCCACTTCTTTGTCAAGGCCATATCTGAGGTAAAAGGAGAGGAGACCTTGGGATCTCTTGGGTTGAAGAGAGGAGGAGGAACCCATTGGAGACATCAGTGACCAAGCCGAGGACTGAGAAGCAGGTCCACTAGAGTTTCTTGTCCACTTGGGCCAGAAGTATAGCTGCCATCATAGTATTTACCCTCCACTTCTTATACAGTCGTTTCCTCACATGTTGCCCACTCCTCTGATCTCCTGTTTCTCGCCAGCTTCTCAAGCCCATAAGTTGTGAGACTCCCAGAAGTTGGGGGAGGGAGGAGGACATTAAAGTGGGAAGAATTCAGTCAACCAGGGCTCAAAAGGCAGGTGGGCCACTTATCAGCTATGCAACTCAGGCTGGTCACTCAGATTCTTTGAGCATCAGTTTCCTCACCTTTGTACCAGGGATCCAAACTCAGGACTGTAGGACTGTAAGGCATATGCTGTTTCTAGTATGTACCAGACAATTCTCAATAAAACCCAGTCCTCCTCCTCTAGATGTTTACTATCCAGCGTTGGGCACTGTGCTCCATAGGTCAGGCCCACAGTTGTTTCCTTCAATCTGAGACTGATCCCTAGTCCCAGCCCCAGACTGGCCTCTTCCCCTGGTCCTTCTCCTTGTGCCGTAGCCCGGCACAGTAGAGAGTTCCACTCCCCACCTCCTTGGGGCTGTCAGAATGTCTGCCAAGTGCCTTGTCCTACCCATAGCTCTGTCTGTCACCCACACTCTGCCTCAGATCTGAAATGCTCTGCTCCTTGTCCTGTGGTGTGTAGAGTGACCCTGCTATGCCTCCAGTGCTGCTGGGAAAGACGCAGAGGGCGTGGGGGCCTGGGCTGTGGGGTTAGTACATTCCCTTCCATTTGTAAGGGCCCACCTTGCTAGAAGCCCTGCAGCCAGGGATCACACTCATAACATTCAGAGTGTGTTCAGCTTCCAGCTCCCGTGAGCATGAGGCACTGTCTGGGTCGGAATCTGTGGCAGGGCCTTAGGACTGAAGCAGGTGCAGGACAGCGGGACAGATCTAGAGGGCAGGCCAGGGTGCTCCCTGGGTCCTCTCAGCTAGTGTCAGATGTGTGCTGGCTGGGTGGAGCCTGGCACCCCAGAGGTAGCATGAGGGTGGGCAGCCAAAGAAGTGCCTCAGAATGAATTGATTTGATAAATGGCCATTTATTACCCTCACGAATTGGCTGAAACCAATTTCGGTCACATCAACCCCTGGTAAGTGCTGGGATATTGATTTGTGCAAAGTAATACAGTGAATTTATCAGTGTGATCCCCAGCTGCAGGGCTTCTAGCAAGGCTGGCGCACAGTTATGGCCTTACAAATGGAGGAGATGAAGCACCAACCCCACAGCCCAGGCCCCCGTGGCCTCTCTGGTCTTCTCGGGTCACTGGAGCCAAAGCAGGGCCAACGTGCAGACCACAAGCCAGAGCACTGACATCGAGTGTGAGGTTCTCCTTCCAGAATCCTGAGCTGTTCTTGATCATGGGGAAGGGGAGGATGTCTGTTCTAGTGGGAGTTCAGAGCCTCTGTGCCCACCATCCTTAGAAAGGCAGCCAGCTGTCTGTTCAGGTCTAGACTCTGCTCCCCTCCTCCACCACTTCACCTCCCGTGGTCCTATCTCAGTAAAGGCACCACCATTCCCTGGTCTCCTGAGTAGAAGCTTAGATGTTTCCTTGGCCCTTCCTTCCCCTTACAGCCCTTCAAGTTCTATCATTCTACCTCTTAAATAGATCTCACACCTAGCCTCTCCCCTCCATTCCTAATACCACCAAGGGCCTCCAGCTCAGGACCTCAGTGTCTCCTGTCCGAACCTCGTGGTTGTCTCCTTGTTGGTCTCTCTACCTCCTTTTCTTCCCCTATTATCACTTCCCCCTAGCTGGAGTCAGCTTTGCACAGTGTAAAAACAAAACAAAAAACCCTGTGTAAAATTCTTGAGTGACTGCCTTGGCCTGGCATTAGGGCCCACCCCTGATGCCCTCCCCCACTTCCCCAGCTGCCCCCCTCCCCCTGACTGCACACAATGGCTACTTCTGCCGCCCTGCACATGCTGCGTTGATCTCCCGCCTATATTTGTGGATGCTGCCCTCTCTGCTTGAAACGTCCATTCTTCTGGCCCCTTCCCCACCCTAGTCCTGCCCATCTCCCACCCTCGGGCTAGTTTTTATATTTCAGGAGCAATAGACTCCTGAGGGCAGAGACCCTGACTGAATCATTTTTGTTTTCCCAGTTCCTGGCACAGCCCTCCAATCAAGGTAGATGCTTAGTGCAGTTTGTCACATTAATTACTTTGGTTATGGCTCCTTGTCCATCTCTGTGATGTGCTCTGAGGAAAGAAGAGAAGCTGTTAAGCCTGCTTCCTAGTTGTTCACAAGCACGCTAAGAATGTGAGTGTAACAGAATCGTTGTTTACAACACCCATGCTAGTCAGCCTTTGACCCTTTGAGGGGATATCCCATTCCCCAGACCTGCTCCAAGAAGCCTCTTCTGGGCAACCTGCACCCGTGGAGGCTTCCCAGTGGCTCCCTCTGACCAGAGGCCTATGCCCGAAGCCCATTGCATCTGGTCCCCATTGACTCTGAAGCCTGTGAACTCCCCAGGGAAGCTCTACCACCTTGACTGCTCTTCTAAGCCTGGGTCTGACCCGAATTCAGAACCTTAATATCACCTGTATATACACACAGTCGGTGCACCATCCTATCTCATACTCCACCTCCCTCTTTGACTAATCCAGAAATGTAATCTTCCTGAGTGCTGTAGCTCGCTTTCTGGACCCTCCCTTGGAGTCCTGTTTGTAATCTGAGAAATAGATCCAGATCATCTCTGAGTTGTAGAGAGGTAGTGATTAATTTAGAAAACTTATTGTTGTTTTTTTATTTTGTTTTTTTTTTAATTTAGAAAATTTCTTAAGTTCCACCCCCCTACTTCAGGAGTCCCTCCTGTGCCCCTGCTCTTCTTATTGTCTGGACTGCTCTGCCCTTCTACTCGCCTGCCAGGACCTGACCCATGCCTTATCCAGGAAGTTTTCCTTAACTCTCCGCCTGGTGCAGGGCCTTTCTGTGCGCTTCCCGTGGACACTTTTTTTTGTCGCACTTACCATGTAGCATCAGTTTGTATGTCTTTCTCCCTGCAAAAGTCAGAAACTACCTCTCTTTCAGGTCTGTTTCCCCAGAGTAGGCACACAGGTATGTAAAAGGTTGTTGAACCCAAGTAAACTCAGATGAACAAAGTCTAAACACATCTTGAGGTTCTGCCTCTCCTGAGCACAGATTCTTATTTCAACCTTTTTCTGGAAGGGTGTCAGTCTTCCCTCCAGTGGTCCCTAACCCATAGGGTCCCTAACCTTAACCTAACCGTAGCCTGCGAGGCGCTCACACACAGTGGGTGGGCTCAACAAAAGCTATTTGCAATTTTAGTATGTTAACTCCTCGGTAGCAATAGTTTGCCTTCAGAAAGAATACTCCTGACAGACTAAAAAGAGAGCTTTTCTCTTATCATCCACCAAACCCAGTGCTCCAGAAGCAGGCACTTGCTGAGCTATGCCCCTTGAACCTGTAAGCTTAGACAGAAGATACTAATAGACATTTAGGTGACTGAACTGTGGAATTCTTCTGAAGGATAGGTTCCCCTAGAAGGTGGCACAAGCATGGGGCAGACTGTTCCAGGTTAGATTAAAAAAAAAATCTGCATCAGTAGAACTTATCAGGAGAGATGAGTCAGCCTACCCAGACTCCCCCAAAACCTTGAGCTAGATGGAGGCAAAGGCCTGGCATGGGAGGAGAAGGCAGTTCTTTTGTTTCACTTGAGTTTTGCACACACTGGAACTTTCCTCCTGGAATGTGCCATCATATCCTGGCTGCCTAACCATCTCCCCCTTGTGCACAAGTCACAGTCAGAAACAAATGGCGTTTCCCACGCTTTTCATTGTACTCCATGCCACTTGGCACGCACAGTTTTCATAGCAGCGTTCACCCAAGAGGTGCAGAACCTGTTTTCGGTTTCTTTGTAGGTGCCCCAACACTCAACACAGAGCTTTTTTGCTGAACAAATGGATAAGGCTCCCTGGAGGGAAGTTAAGAAGAGAATGGAAGCCTTCTTTACCCAAGGGTAATAGTAACCACTTGGAGCCGTAAGAGACTCTTGGATCCAGGCATCACTCTTCCCTGTAAAATGGGAGCTGAAGTATCTGTTCTTTGCCCCTTGTGATTCCAGGAAGACCAACAATTAATTCATTTAGTCAGCGCATATTATACCAGTGTTTTGCAAAAGTCCCTCAGGAAATAGGCCTAAGACATGCACCCACGAAATACACAATCAAATTGGGACTTACCCTCCCCCTGTTATGAGGGTGCAAACAGATGAAACCGTCCCGTTGTCCCTCTCTGAACCTAGCCTCTTCCTCTGTAACATGGAGAGATAATGCTTACTTCTCTGAAGTATTGTAAGAATGAAAGGACTCTCTATAAAATAGCATGCACATCTCTGTAAAAAGCTAATGGCTTGTGCCCCCACTGCTGCTATCACTACTGTTATTTTTATTCTTCTTCTTATTCTTTTTTTTTTTTTTGCAACTTAACAAATCACTTTCATAACCATTAACTCATTTTAATCTTCACGAGGGGCCACCTGAGCAGGTATGGCTAGTCCCATTTTAGAGATGAAGAAACCAGGCTTCTAAAGGAGTAAGTGTTTTGCTCAAAGTCAACTAGTAAGTGACAGAGCCGGGACCCCAAACTAGATCCTGTAGCTCCTGCCCTCCCCACCGCACCACCCCATCAATGAACATGGGGGTTATTGGGGCCGATGTAATATGGAGTAAGCCAGAAGAGTTGTTGCAGGTGAGATGTAGGATGAATGGTCATGGTCCACATGACCAGAAGAACCCAGCAAGGGGACCCTGTCACTGGTCCAGCATATGGAGAGGCTGCTGAGCCTGTTGGAGCCCCAGAGATGGGACTGGCCAGATGGGCTAAGCTTCCTGCTCAGGGGACCTTGAGACCATCTCAAGCCCAGAGAGCACTGGTCAAGAGATGGTCAGGGGCAGGGGCTCCTGAGACCAGGTATGGAGTGACTGAGGCAGCCAGACTGAAAGACTGCAGAGGAGCAACTTTTCAGGTGAGGTGAGGGAATGAGGAAGTGCTGTGTGGGAAACAGCCAACTCCTCCCTCTAAACTCCTGAATCACCAGTTCAGGTTCAAGAGCTGACCAGCATGAGGGGTAAAGCGCAGGTTCATTATTTACCTGCATAATCTTGAGCAGGTCACCTCACGTCTTTACATGTATGATCTCATCTGTAAAATGGGAATCAAGTTACGTGCCCTGCCTGACTCGTGGGTTTGTAACCAGCCTCAAATGAAGTTATGTCTACAAAAGTTCTATATAGGCTCTGAAGTGCTAGCAGAGGAAGTTGCTGCATTTGCTTGTCCACAGTGAGAGCACGAATATCTGTGGCCACATCCCAAATGGACCCAGCCATGTCTGTCTCAGCCGCCCTGCCAACCACACACCCGGGGCCCCACCTTCTTCAGTCTTGCCTAGCTACTTCCATTTTTCATTGTCGGACACCATCTGCTTGGCCGTTTTTCTCTTCAGATATTATTAGAAATATCCAGAGTTGTAATTGTTTAATGGTTGGCATTTTGCCTGTTTCACGGGGGGCCCAGATCGAGCCCACCCCAGACTCATGCCCTGAGACCGGCAGAATTGACCAGGGACAGCTGTGCAGTGGAGTCTGCTTGGCATTATAAAGAGCTCTCTCCCAGGTGCGTTATTAGAAAAGAAGGGGGGAAAGATGGCCCCAGGCGTAATCCAATTCCATGTTCTCCATGGTGTTTTTGAACTGTTTAGCCCAGAGGCATGTAGCTCTTGGTGGGCTGGGAAGCTTCGTAAAAGAGAAGTCAAGATCAGAACCCCAGGTTCATGACACCTGGGGAACCTCTCTCCCTGGGCTCCCTGTTTGAGTGATGCCTGGGTACTTTGGCCTTCCCAGATACCCCCATGAAAGCTGAATCCAGTTTATGCCCAGCTTCTTTCAAACCTACATTCTCAACTTAGCCAACTTCTGGAAAAGTGTGACTCCTTTCAGGTAACCCCCCATTCTCACTGTTACCTCAGCACACATCCTACACATATATTCACAGAAGTCTAGCCTTTGTCATTTTATAGGTCTCTACCTCCTCAAACACCCTCACCCACAGGGTGTTGCTTCTGTCAGATCACTGGGGCCTCCCCTCTCACCAGGCTGGGGCTGCTTTGTCTTCATGCCTAGCCTGTGGGTTCCCCTCATGGCCAGTCTTCGAGAGGACCAAGCCAGTCAGTTTAGAGGTGATCTGAGCCTAACCCAAGGGAGAGGTTAGACTGAGTGGTTTCTCAGACTCCTCTCAGAAATCTCAGGGAGAGAATCCCGGGCAGGCAGGGTGGCTTGTCCGGTGTTCACGAGGTTGCAGTTTCTGTTTTTTCTGAGGCCAGAACTAGAAAGTATCTTAGGAAGAAGCATTAGAGATTGAGGTGAGAAAGGCTGCAGTGTGGACCTGAACTCCTGAGACAGGTATTCGAGACCTCTGTGGTCTGATCCCGCCCACAGCTACTCATGTTCATTCCTGTCCCCCCTCCCCCACCTCTGTCATGCTGCCACCTCTGCCCCTCCAGATCCTGCCCAGTCTGATCTGTCATCAGTTCCACTTCTTCTGAAAGCCTTCCCCGACCTCTCCAGCCACTTCTATGAAACCCAGCCACACAGATCATAGCACACAGTATGTAGTGTGTAGGATCTTTGCACCTCAGACTGAAGACACTTCCCCTAAGACTGTCAATTCCTACTCCATTGACTTGGTTTCCAGGCCTTGTCCTCCGACATATATACCTTTGCTCATCTCCCCTCAGCACTCTGAGAAGCAGACCCTATATGCTGTTCCATCTGCAGACCGACCTTGACATTGTGCAGTACTCTCTACCCTTCCTGCTTCTGACTGCATGTTTCCATTTATGCAACCCAAATTAATCCCACTTTTTGTAACCATATGTGACCAAAATAGAAGACAGGTTTAGCAATGCAACTCTACCATCTCCACCAGTCAGCTGGTAATCTACTAGTTATGTGACTTGGGTAGATATCTTTATCTCTTGTTTCAGATTCCTGTTCAATCTGATGGAGTTGAAAATAATATTTTCCACTCAGGGTTATCTGTATGGGTCTTGAGTAATAAAATGTTGGCAATTTTTCCATTGGGCCCAGAAGATGACATGTTTAATAAATGATTCTTCGGATGGTTCTGCCTCATTCTGCTCCTTACTCTTAGACTTGGGTGACGCTTCTGAGCCTGGTTCTCCCACCCTGTATGACATGCAGAGCCCTGGATTATATATTCCCTTCTGGAGAGGCGAGGTCAGCGCTTACTGTAGCAGAGCTGAGCCCCAAGGAACTTGTACATGTCTGTTCCCCTCCCGCACCTCTGTCTAGTGGAGGCCATGGTTTGTGGAAGTGCTATCAAATGGCTCACCTTTCCTTGCCCTTAGCTCCACAGTACCCTTGACTGGCTTCCAGAAAGTGCATTTGGCTGTATTTCCTAACAGCAGACCTTACTTCCCCCAAATGGGAAAGAGTTCACAGCTCACACCCCCAGTCCCTGAGGCCCTGCCATGGGCTTCTGCCTCTCCCATTTGCATAGGGGCAGACTCAGCCGCCAACCAGTTGTGAGTAGATGGGTTACCAGCCGAGAGCTAAGTTCCTCTCCAATTCTCCTTCACCAGCCCCCACCCCGTTCACCTCCATTCACCATCCACCAGCCTTTCAGTTTCCCTGGCAACGCTGAGTGCTCATCCTGGAAAACTTTATCCGAAATCTGCTCTGGGCAGCTTTCCAAATCCATGCTAACCTGATTAGGTGTCTCTAGGGGCCTTGCCAGCTAATCAGATTAGGCAGCACTAATGGTAGTGAGGACTTTGAGTGGGCGCAGAGCAGTAAAACATATTGTATACTTAGTGATAATTATCCTGCCTTTTGTGTCATTGATTTATCTGCCTCCCTCCCTGTCCTCCCGTCTTGTGTGTTTGGCCATAGCGATCCGGAGGAAGGAGAATGGCTGGTACGACGAAGAACACCCCCTGGTCTTCCTCTTCTTGGGATCATCTGGAATAGGTAACAGGGAGTAGATCAGCCTATGGGGAGGAGAACTGAGGAGCCCCAGCTGCTATGGGCCAGAGTCACACGACCCTCCTCTAGTTCAACTCCAGCTCCCAAAACAACTGCCTTCGAATTACAGAGTCAGCAGAGGATCATCTGTCACATTGGAACAGCTGGAATTATGCCTCTCCCTCTGGAAGCTGTGGTGCAGGGCCTGATTCACCAGGAGGGCCAGGCCATTGGGGGCCTGTTAGTCCTGGTCCAGCCACTCTGCAACCCCAGAGGCTGCCCTGTAGGAATAATTGAACCATTTCCACTGCCCAGGGCACCAGCCTTATCTAGTGTAGCCTGGGCCAGAACCCTCTAGAAAGCTAAAGAAAGCCACTGGTGGTCAGCACAGTGCTAAGTGCATAGCAGAGCTGGTTGCAGTAAAATGGGTTGGGGATTTTTATAGCCAGTTGGGCTGGATTATCTGAAGTGTTCTCACCCTCTCACTCTCCACCTTCATAGTCCCACCATCACTGCCCTCCCATTGTCTTTATGGGAAATTACATGCATCTGTTGCTTCCTCTTCCCCCCTCAGCATCTTCATGGATGCTGCCTCTGATGTAGGGTCCCAAAGGGTTACCATCAATTCACACTATACCATAGAACTTGACCCATACTAGACAGGCAGTGACTTCCAAAGACTTGACCATCAAACCAAATGGCCCTTCAGAGTCATCACTTTGGTATCGTCATCCTTTCTTTGTGTTACAAAGAAAAGCTGTAAAGCCAGGGAGGGGTGGTTTCTATCCTCTCCTAACCTCTGTTTGGCCTCTGGCTCCATGGCCTAGCTTGGATGGCAAGACCATGGATGTACAGAGAGAGACAGTACAATGAGCCAGGAAATCAAGGTGCTTCTAGGAAAAGCAAGGTTTGTGCTGGGATTCAAAGGACAAGATGGCTCTGGATTGTATGAGTCAACCTCCCACTTTTAGATGCTACTGTAGAGAGAAAGCTTCAATCCCCTTCCATAGAAAAATCAAGATACAATGCAGGCTTTGATTCTGGTCCCATGTTTACCATCAGTTTTCCCTTGGTGACTTTGAGAGTCACCCTTTCTGAGCCTCAGTGTTCCCTTCCATAACATGTATTATTTCCAGCATCCATGCATTTCTAATATTCTTTCATTCCAGGAGATAGTCATCTCCTAACCCAATACTTCTCTTTTCCTTCTACTAGGAAAAACAGAACTGGCCAAGCAGACAGCCAAATATATGCACAAAGATGCCAAAAAGGTAAGGGCTGGAACCTCGGTGCAGTTAGCAGGCCATGGAGAGTTCACCACTCCATCCCACAAGTGCCCATCCCCTTGTTCAGACTCTGGCTTTCCAACACCTGCTCAGTTTGACTTTCTAAGGCTGACAAGAAATTGTTTCACACAGAGAAAGATGTCAGAGCAGTCCTTGGAGACTGCAGAAACATTTCAACTTAAAACCAGCAATTTCTCTTCCTCCTAGCTTCCCAGTCTGGAGGCATCGCAGGTTGTCCATGACCCTGGGTGCCCTTGCCTAATTTCTGTGGAAAGCCTCCCCAGCTGAGGCAATAAGGAACTGCCCAGATTTCTGCCAGCAACAGAGTCCTGGCCAACTCCTGTCCTGCTGTGGCCCGGCTCCCCCTCCACCACCTCTCTGAGGGCCTGGCAGCCACAGAAAACAAGGTAGCTGAGGCCATGTCCTCCTGAGCTGCATCCGTGGCCCCTTCTGCTGACTCTGCCAGTAGCTATGAGCTGCCTCAACCAAAGCTAGGACAGACCCACTTGACAGGCAGGCAGGCAAGAAGCAGTGCACAGCATGCTAATACGCGCCAACTGAAATGGCATTTTTAGGACAATTCATCAGGTTGGCAGCGATTGAAACAATTAGCACTCTGGGAAGGGCCATAAACTAGTGAGACTATTAGGGAAGATGTAGTTACGGGCAGGAACCACCTGATTAGGGATGAAGAATTCTGAGTGGTTTAATTTTAATACTGTCAGAAAGGTTAATATTTAATTACAAATTATAATCTCCTTATCCAAGCTGTCTAATATGTCTTCATAAACAGTGGAAGTAGAAGGAAAGTATCTGCTGACTTGCTGATGTAGAAAGGAGAGAGGGCTTGATAAAAGATGGATGGTGCAAGTGTTTTTTCAGTTGGAGCATCTAAACGAGAGACAGATTTCAAATTGTGAAGGGTGTCCTGAAAGCTGACAATGGCATCCTTCAGTGCATGCCTCACCTAGGAGATGGAAGTACCACCCTCTCCCCTTGGAGATAGTGGGCTGGGTGATCCAGGCTCTGGAGTCAGCCATTCCTTGGCGCAGGTTCTACAGGCCCTAGGCAGGTTGCTTTACCCCTCCAAGTTTCAACTGTTGCCTCAAAATGAAGCTAATCAGTCCTGTGTCTAAGGTTATCGTGCACATCAAGTGAGATACTGTGAATCACAGTAAGTTCAGGCTCTAACACCCATCAAGTACCTGATCCCTTGTCTCATATTTATCCATCACTCCATCCTTTCACAGCACTCCCATCTACTGTCTTATTTGATCTTACAAGGAAAATAGCTTAAATGCCAAATTAGAGCCACTTTTCAGATGAGAAAACTGAGACTCTGCAATGTTAAGGGCCCAAAATCACCTGTTAGGGGAAGAAGTAAAACGAGAATCCAATCTGTCAGCTATTCTCTCAATACCATTGTTATCTGTTGCAAAAGAAGACTACATTATAAATTTGTCCTTTTTGTCCTCATGTCACATAGGGAGATGAGGAGCATGAGAAGCCCAATATAATCATCCATGTATTTTATTTTTAAATCATAGTTGGTACTTTTATAAAACTCCTACCTTCACCAGCCCTGTGGATCAGTTCATTACAACATCTGTGTTTAGCACAGACATTCTCTGGCAATGTAACAGGCATGTTTGAGACATGCCTTTGTAATCTGAGGGTTCTGAACTGTAAGCTGTCTAACCAGTATACCTGATGTTGCCAGGATCCAAGGACTGATGTGTGGGGAGTGTCGTATACAGGGCCCAGTATAAAGGAGGGCTCACTCAATGAACAAGCACTGGCCTGGGAGTCAGTGACTTGAATTCAAGCTCTGGCTTTCTGTACCTTATTTTCCTCATTTGAAGAGAGTCACTGATACCTCCAGACTTGGCTACCTCACAAAGATTTGTTTGCACTTTTTTCTTATTTTGGCAACACCACACAGCATATGGGATATTTGTTCCCTGACCAGGAATTGATCCCATGCCCCCCTGCAGTGGATACACGAAGTTTTAACCACTGGACTGCCAGAGAAATCCCTGTTTGCACATTTTTGTAATTTCTTTATCAGACCTCCTATGAGCTTTTTTTTTTTCTCTTTAACCTCCACTGTTTTTCCCAAATTGAGCAGCTTTGTTAACTTCCATTATTAGAGTTAATAATCCTTGAGAAAAAGCCTTAACGGCATCCTGTGATTTCATCCTGAGGTAGAGTGGTGGGGCCCTAAAGACCACAGTTAATAGCATCAGTACGATGAAGGGATCAAGAGCAGGGATCTGAGTTCAGCTGTAAACTACTCTGTGGAGTTGGCTGAGATCTCTGTTTACATCCATTTCCTCATCTGTAAAATGTGTTCAATAATGGTACCTATCTCACTGGATTATCATGAAGATTAAGTGAGATAATGATGTAAACTGCTGTACACTATTCTTGGCACATTAGTAAGCAATCAATACATGTTGGATACTATTGTTATTATTGTTGCCTCATTTCTAGATAACCCTCAGCTAAGATCATGTGAAACCAAAATTATTCCAGCTAAGAAAATCAAGCCCTGAGATTTGTTCAGAGTTACTTAGCAAATCAGTAGAAGGACTTAGTAACTTGATGTAAGAGTAAGTAAGCACTGAAGTCTATACTCCCTGTTATCATAGGACAGTGACTGACCCTGGTTCTGGGCACAAAACTCAGAACCCTTAAGATGAAGATGCCAAAAGCCCAGCTGATTGAGGGAGTGGGAAATTTGAGGCAATAGAGTATAGAGGCTAAGAGCACAGACTTGGAGCCAGATTGTCGGTTTGAGACCCTGGGCAAATTACTTTAATCCATGATTCAGTCTTCTCATCTATAAGGTGGGGATGGTAATAGTACTTATCTCAGACTTACCCTTTATAGCTTGCTTAGAACATCACCAGGCACATAGTAAGCACCCAGTGAGTGTCAGCTGTTATCAGATGCTCATCTCGTGGCTTCCAGCCCATTGCTCCATTTGGGCAGCACTCCCAGCTTCCCCATGTCTGTCATCCTACCCTCCCTGAAGCCTGTGTCTCTCCTGGCCGAGCTGCCTGGGGCACTGTGAAGATGCTTACTGGCTAATGCTTCATGCTTGATAGCAGTGATCACCCCACATGGCCTTAAGAACCTCTCCGGGGTCTTTCCCACCTCTTGGGTTAGGGCCTCTCCTCAGGTGAAACAGGGAGAGGATGTAGGGCGAAGCAGCAGCAGCTCTAAAAGGGGAGGCAGCCTGGTCAAGGTCACAGATGGTGGAGAACTGGGGTGGGAAGCCGAGTCCAGGGCTTTCTGCCACCCTGTACCTCAGGTACAGACTGACAGGACAGAGAAAACTAGAATACTTCACAGACTGAATTTCTGACCAGCAACTGAACTAGATTATGGCCTGCATTTCAGATATAGACATTAATACCTCCCTCTCAGGTCTTGGCACCCCCTGTTCCTCAGCTCTCAGGAGAAGTATAGTCAGTGGGTGCCAGTAGGAGAGGAGCCTGAGGAGTCTCTGGGGAACCGTTATCTGGGTGGAGAGACAGGGCACCTCTGAATGCCCTTATAACACCCTAAGTCCCTGAGTTCTTCATGAAAAGGAGTGGGCATTCTGCTTGTGTTAACTCGCAAATCCCGCTCTAGACAGTGTTCTATCCCTGGGGCTAATTATGGTAGGGCCTCACCCAGGCCACCTCCGTGGAAATCACCCCTAGGCCCAACCATGGAGAGAGAAGGGCTGCAAACAATGTTGTGGAGAGCTCTTAAATGACATGAAAATGTGTAAATAAATCAGATTTATTAGTTTAAAAGAAAAATAAACTAGGGTATAGAGAAAAGGGAACCCTCCTTTGTTGGTGATGGGAATATAAATTCATGCAACCACTCTGGAAAACAGTATGGAGAGTCTTAAAAAAAAAAAAAAAGCCAGAAACTAGAGTTATATAATCCAGCAGTCCTACTCCTGGGCATATATCTGGAGATGATGGAAATTCTAATTCAAAGAGATACATGCACCCCCAATGTTCATAGCAGCACTGTTTACAATAGCCAGTACATGGTAAATGTCCATCGACGGAGGAATAGATAAAGAAGGTGTAGTATGTGTGTGGGTGTGGTGTGGTGTAATGGAATATTATGAAGCCATCAAAAAGAATGAATTAATGCCATTTGCAGCAACATGGATGGACCTAGAAATTATCAAACTATGTAAAGTAAGTCAGAGAAAGACAAAAATCATGTGATATCATTTATATGGGCAGCCTAAAAAGTGATACAGATGAACTTATTTACACAATAGAAATAGACTCACAGACAGGAAACAAACTTGTAGTTACCGAAGGGGAAATGGTGAGTGGATAAATTAACAGTTTGGAATTAACAGATATACACTATGTATAAAAAAGATAAACAACAAGGACCTACTGTATAGCACAGGGAACTATATTCAATATCTTGTAATAACCTGTAATAGAAAAGAATCTGAAAAAGAATATATATGTGTGTTTGTGTGTAGGTATAACTGAATCATTTTGCGGTACCCTTGAAACTAACAGCTTTGCAAATCAACTACAGTCTGAAAAATAAAAGAAAGCTAAAACAAAGGGACTTGTGCCCATGTAGATGTGCAGAGTGGAGGGCACCATGGAGCTGTCTGGGTCTTTGTTGCTCCCCTCCATCTCATCATGGTTCACGCTGGTGGTGGCTGACTTTGTCTATGTCAGCCTGTCCCGCTCCAGTGCTCCTGGAGGACAGACGTAGCTCCAGTGCTCAGCACACACAGAACCCCCTCAGGAAATGTGTGATAAGTGGATGATGTGGCGCTCAGGCCTGGTAGAAGCCTGAAAAAAGAGACTTTCCATGCCATTTTAAGGGCAGGGACGTGACTTGGGTTTATTAAGGTAGGGAGTGAGGGAATCATTTAGGGGATGAGTGGGCAGAAAAGGAGACAGGGAGCCAGAAAACACTGTGTCATGAGAATGGGATAGGAAATCTTGGCTTGGTGTGTGGCTTGAAAGCCTGGAAGATATTTGAGGTGCTCTTTTCCTTAGCCCTTCCTTCTGCCTCCCTGCCTTCAAATGGACTCCTGCTTATTTCCACACAGGGTTTCATCAGGCTAGACATGTCTGAGTTCCAGGAGCGGCATGAGGTGAGTGAGAGTCCTTGGTGAAATGTGGTTTGGAGAGTCTGTCAACATGACTCTGCCTGGGTATTTTGATGTGACTTGTCATTCAGGCCTGAGATAATTACAGCAGCCTTGGAATTTGTCCTTTTGGGACATATGTATACAGTGGGGTCCCTGATCTGTTTTGCATAGGATTTGCTCTGAAGAATAAACGCAGAAGAGATCCATCTGCTCTCCCATCACAGCAGGATTCCTTCCACCCCAAGAGATAACCTCACCTTGTTGAAACAGGCAGTCTTAACAGTATACAAAGCCAGCTTATCATGCATGCCCCATATTGGAAACTGAAAGGATGGAAAGGCCTTCCTAACTTAATTCTTTCCTTCCACCAGGTGGCCAAGTTCATCGGGTCCCCACCAGGCTACATTGGCCACGAGGAGGGTGGCCAGCTGACCAAGAAGCTGAAGCAGTGCCCCAATGCCGTGGTGCTCTTTGATGAGGTAGACAAAGCCCACCCAGATGTGCTCACCATCATGCTGCAGCTGTTTGATGAGGTGAGAGTCAGTTTGGGCTGGGTTTGGGTGGGGGACACCTGTAGGTATGAGGGGGCTATGAGCAGGACCTGTGGGCTTGGAGTCAATAGTTCATCAAGTTCCTGCTTCCTCATGTGTACATTCAGTCAGTTAGCAGATGTGGCTTCACCCCTTCTCTGGACCAGGGCCCAGACTGGGCACTCCAGGAAAAACAAGCACGGCCCAAAAGTTGAAATGTTGTGGCTGCCCAGGGTCCTTTTTAAAGAGACAGAATGGGGCAGAAGTGCTGAATTTTAGTTAGTTCCAGCTCTGCTCCATCTCTAGGAACCTTATGTGAAAAACAGGGAGGCTGGATCCAGTAAGCTCCAAGAACCTTTCTGACTCAGACGGCTCCTTCTCCTTCCTTCTGTCATCTTCACCAGTTCTTTAAAATGTTAGTAATGTGCTGTCTGTGACCTTGGCAGTGATGATGGAATGGTGGTGCCCTGGCTTATGGAGCGCGCTTCTCCTGAACAGCTCCTGGCTCATCACAAACAAGAACAGTCTCCCTCTCAACTGACCAAGTGAGCTCTAGATGAGAACAGCTTCCTTTTATTTAGCACAGTCTATATAGTAGGCTTGTGCTAAAGACTTTACAGACATTATTGCTAATGATCACAATAGCCAGGCAAGGTAGAAACCTTATTTAACAGATGTAGAAACAAGAGGTTGTAAATGACTTGCCCAAGGCGACAGAGCTACTGTACAGAGGAGCCAGAAATGGTCTCAAGATACATCTGGTCCCAGAGCCCAGGTCTCCCCTCTGTACCTCTCCTTATCTTGAGCAGGGGAGGGAGAGCTTACTGTCAGGGGAGGGACTGACATCCACCTGTTCCAGGTGAGGCCTCCCTTCTGCTCCCATGCAGAAGCTGTATTAGCCAGCACACGGGCAGACCGAGTCCAGCCCGCCTTTCCACTCAGCCCCATCCAGCCCTGGGAAAATGGAAAGGGGTTTGCTTCCCAAAACATCACAGGTGCACGAATGAGATACAGGAATGGATACCCCTGGACCAAACAGCACACCAGGTGCCAAGCCAGCCAGAACCAGATCCAAATGTCCCCACAGCTGCCCACTCACTGCCTTCCTCTCTGAGCCCAGCATCCTTGGCTGCCCCAGTTTTATTGCCCTCTTCCTAGGCTCTTATTTGCTCCCTCTCCTGAGAACTCCTACTGAGGAATGAAGGCCAGTCCTTCAAAGGTCACATATTCTGTTTCCCACACCTGTGCTCTGAGACTCCCCCCACTCCATTCTAAACTGTTAATGGGATTCAGGTACACAGCTTATGGACCAGACCCAAACCTGCCCTCTGGGAGCTCCCTGCCTATCAGGTAGAAAGGAGATGCGATAAAGTTGACATTTTTGTACTTTAAGTGCAAGGCGCTATTTTATCAACTCCTTTAATCTTCTCAATAACCATATGAAGATAGTCATTATTACTGCCTTAGTGTGACAAATGTAGGAACTGAGATAAAGTGAGATAACTGATTCATCCATGGTCACACAGTTGGGAAGAGGAAATCGAGGGTTTGAACCCAGGCACTCTAGTTCTAGAGCCCACAGCTTGCTTATTTATTTATTTTTAATTTTTTTATTTTTTCCTTTATTTTTATTAGTTGGAGGCTAATTACTTCACAACATTGCAGTGGGTTTTGTCATACATTGACATGAATCAGCCATGGAGTTACATGTATTCCCCATCCCGATCCCCCCACCCACCTCCCTCCCCACCCTATTCCTCTGGGTCTTCCCAGTGCACCAGGCCCGAGCACTTGTCTCATGCATCCCACCTGGGCTGGTGATCTGTTTCACTATAGATAATATACATGCTGTTCTCTCGAAACATCCCACCCTCGCCTTCTCCCACAGAGTCCAAAAGTCTGTTCTGTACATCTGTGTCTCTTTTTCTGTTTTGCATATAGGGTTATCATTACCATCTTTCTAAATCCCATATATATGTGTTAGTATGCTGTAATGATCTTTATCTTTCTGGCTTACTTCACTCTGTATAATGGGCTCCAGTTTCTTCCATCTCATTAGAACTGATTCAAATGAATTCTTTTTAATGACTGAGTAATATTCCATGGTGTATATGTACCACAGCTTCCTTATCCATTCATCTGCTGATGGGCATCTAGGTTCCTTCCATGTCCTGGCTATTATAAACAGTGCTGTGATGAACATAGGGGTGCACGTGTCTCTTTCAGATCTGGTTTCCTCGGTGTGTATGCCCAGGAGTGGTATTGCTGGGTCATATGGCAGTTCTGTTTCCAGTTTTTTAAGGAATCTCCACACTGTTTTCCATAGTGGCTGTACTAGTTTGCATTCCCACCAACAGTGTAAGAGGGTTCCCTTTTCTCCACACCCTCTCCAGCATTTATTGCTTGTAGACTTTTGGATAGCAGCCATCCTGACTGACGTGTAATGGTACCTCATTGTGGTTTTGATTTGCATTTCTCTGATAATGAGTGATGTTGAGCATCTTTTCATGTGTTTGTTAGTCATCTGTATGTCTTCTTTGGAGAAATGTCTGTTTAGTTCTTTGGCCCATTTTTTGATTGGGTCATTTATTTTTCTGAAATTGAGCTGCAGGAGTTGCTTGTATATTTTTTAGATTAATCCTTTGTCTGTTGCTTCATTTGCTATTATTTTCTCCCAATCTGAGGGCTGTCTTTTCACCTTACTTATAGTTTCCTTTGTTGTGCAAAAGCTTTTAAGTTTCATTAGGTTCCATTTGTTTATTTTTGCTTTTATTTCCAATATTCTGGGAGGTGGGTCATAGAGGATCCTGCTGTGATTTATGTCAGAGAGTGTTTTGCCTATGTTCTCCTCTAGGAGTTTTATAGTTTCTGGTCTTATATTTAGATCTTTAATCCATTTTGAGTTTATTTTTGTGTATGGTGTTAGAAAGTGTTCTAGTTTCATTCTTTTACAAGTGGTTGACCAGTTTTCCCAGCACCACTTGTTAAAGAGGTTGTCTTTTTTCTGTTGTATATCCTTGCCTCCTTTGTCGAAGTTAAGGTGTCCATAGGTTCGTGGATTTATCTCTGGGCTTTCTATTCTGTTCCATTGATCTATATTTCTGTCTTTGTGCCAGTACCATACTGTCTTGATGACTGTGGCTTTGTAGTAGAGTCTGAAGTCAGGCAGGTTGATTCCTCCAGTTCCATTCTTCTTTCTCAAAATTACTTTGGCTATTCGAGGTTTTTTTGTATTTTCATACAAATTGTGAAATTATTTGTTCTACTTCTGTGAAAAATACCATTGGTAGCTTGATAGGGATTGCATTGAATCTATAGATTGCTTTAGGTAGGATAGCCATTTTGACAATATTGATTCTTCCAATCCATGAACGCGGTATGTTTCTCCATCTGTTTGTGTCCTCTTTGATTTCTTTCATCAGTGTTTTATAGTTTTCTATGTATAGGTCTTTTGTTTCTTTAGGTAGATATACTCCTAAGTATTTTATTCTTGTTGTTGCAATGGTGAATGGTATTGTTTCCTTAATTTCTCTTTCTGTTTCCTCATTGTTAGTGTATAGGAATGCAAGGGATTTCTGTGTGTTAATTTTATATCCTGCAACTTTACTATATTCATTGATTAGCTCTAGTAATTTTCTGGTAGAGTCTTTAGGGTTTTCTATGTAGAGGATCATGTCATCTGCAAACAGTGAGAGTTTCACTTCTTCTTTTCCTTTCTGGATTCCTTTTACTTCTCCTTCTGCTCTGATTGCTGTGGCCAAAACTTCCAAAACTATGTTGAATAGTAGTGGTGAGAGTGGGCATCCTTGTCTTGTTCCTGATTTCAGGGGAAATGCTTTCAGTTTTTCACCATTGAGGGTAATGCTTGCTGTGGGTTTGTCATATATAGCTTTTATTATGTTGAGGTATGTTCCTTCTATTCCTGCTTTCTGGAGAGTTTTAATCATCAATGAGTGTTGAATTTTGTCAGAGGCTTTCTCTGCATCTATTGAGATAATCATATGGTTTTTATCTTTCAATTTGTTAATGTGGTGTATTACATTGATTGATTTGCAGATATTAAAGAATCCTTGCATTCCTGGGATAAAGCCCACTTGGTCATGGTGTATGATTTTTCTAATATGTCGTTGGATTCTGTTTGCTAGAATTTTGTTAAGGATTTTTGCATCTATGTTCATCAGTGATATTGGCCTGTAGTTTTCTTTTTTTGTGGCATCTTTGTCTGGTTTTGGAATTAGGGTGATGGTGGCCTCATAGAATGAGTTTGGAAGTTTACCTTCTTCTGCAATTTTCCGGAAGAGTTTGAGTAAGATAGGTGTTAGTTCTTCTCTAAATTTTTGGTAGAATTCAGCTGTGAAGCCATCTGGTCCTGGGCTTTTGTTTGCTGGAAGATTTCTGATTACAGTTTCGATTTCCTTGCTTGTGATGGTTCTGTTAAGATCTTCTATTTCTTCCTGGTTCAGTTTTGGAAAGCTATACTTTTCTAAGAATTTGTCCATTTCTTCCAAGTTGTCCATTTTATTGGCATAGAGCTGCTGGTAGTAGTCTCTTATGATCCTTTGTATTTCAGTGTTGTCTGTTGTGATCTCTCCATTTTCATTTCTAATTTTGTTAATTTGGTTCTTCTCTCTGTTTCTTAATGAGTCTTGCTAATGGTTTGTCAATTTTGTTTATTTTTTCAAAAAACCAGCTTTTAGCTTTGTTGATTTTTGCTATGGTCTCTTTAGTTTCTTTTGCATTTATTTCTGCTCTAATTTTTAAGATTTCTTTCCTTCTACTAACCCTGGGGTTCTTCATTTCTTCCTTCTCTAATTGCTTTAGGTGTAGAGTTAGGTTATTTATTTGGCTTTTTTCTTGTTTCTTGATGTAAGCCTGTAATGCTATGAACCTTCCCCTTAGCACTGCTTTTACAGTGTCCCATAGGTTTTGGGTTTTTGTGTTTTCATTTTCATTCATTTCTATGCATATTTTTATTTCTTTTTTGATTTCTTCTATGATTTGTTGGTTATTCAGAAGCATGTTATTTAGCCTCCATATGTTTGAATTTTTAACAATTTTTTTCCTGTAATTGAGATCTAATCTTACTGCACTGTGGTCAGAAAAGATGACTGGAATGATTTCAATCTTTTTGAATTTTCCAAAACCAGATTTATGGCCCAGGCAGGATGTGATCTATTCTGGAGAAGGTTCTGTGTGCACTTGAGAAAAAGGTGAAGTTGATTGTTTTGGGGTGAAATGTCCTATAGATATCAATTAGGTCTAGCTGGTCCATTGTGTCATTTAAGGTTTGTGTTTCCTTGTTAATTTTCTGTTTAGTTGATCTATCCATAGTTGTGAGTGGGGTATTAAAGTCTCCCACTATTATTGTGTTACTATTAATTTCCTCTTTCATACTCATTAGCATTTGCCATACATATTGCGGTGCTCCTATGTTGGGTGCATATATATTTATAATTGTTATATCCTCTTCTTGGATTGATCCTTTGATCATTATGTAGTGTCCTTCTTTGTCTCTTTTCACATCCTTTATTTGAAAGTCTATTTTATCTGATATGAGTATTGCAACTCCTGCTTTCTTTTGGTCTCCGTTTGTGTGAAATATTTTTTTCCAGCCCTTCACTTTTAGTCTGTATGTGTCTCTTGTTTTGAGGTGGGTCTCTTGTAGACAGCATATATAGGGGTCTTGTTTTTGTATCCATTCAGCCAATCTTTGTCTTTTGGTTGGGGCATTCAACCCATTTACATTTAAGGTAATTATTGATAGGGGTGGTCCCGTTGCCATTTACTTTGTTGTTTTGGGCTCACGTTTATACAACCTTTCTGCATTTCCTGTCTAGAGAAGATCCTTTAGCATTTGTTGAAGAGCTGGTTTGGTGGTGCTGAATTCTCTCAGCTTTTGCTTGTCTGTAAAGCTTTTGAATTCTCCTTCATATCTGAATGAGATCCTTGCTGGGTACAGTAATCTAGGTTGTAGGTTATTCTCTTTCATTACTTTAAGTATGTCCTGCCATTCCCTTCTGGCCTGGAGGGTTTCTATTGATAGATCAACTGTTATCCTTATGGGAATCCCTTTGTGTGTTATTTGTTGTTTCTCCCTTGCTGCTTTTAATATTTGTTCTTTGTGTTTGATCTTTGTTAATTTGATTAATATGTGTCTTGGGGTGTTTCGCCTTGGGTTTATCCTGTTTGGAACTCTCTGAGTTTCTTGGACTTGGGTGGCTACTTCCTTCCCCATTTTAGGGAAGTTTTCAGTTCTTATCTCCTCGAGTATTTTCTCATGGCCTTTCTTTTTGTCTTCTTCTTCTGGGACTTCTGTGATTCGAATGTTGGGGTGTTTCACATTGTCCCAGAGGTCCCTGAGGTTGTCCTCATTTCTTTTGATCCTTTTTTCTTTTTTCCTCTCTGCTTCATTTATTTCCACCATTTTATCTTCTACCTCACTTATCCTATCTTCTGTCTCCATTATTCTACTCTTGGTTCCCTCCAGAGTGTTTTTGATCTCATTCATTGCATTATTCATTTTTAATTGACTCTTTTTTATTTCTTCTAGGTCTTTATTAAACATTTCTTGCATCTTCTCAATCTTTGTCTCCAGGCTATTTATCTGTAACTCCATTTTGTTTTCAAGATTTTGGATCATTTTTATTATCATTATTCTAAATTCTTTTTCAGGTAGATTCCCTATCTCCTCCTCTTTTGTTTGACTTGGTGGGCATTTTTCATGTTCCTTTACCTGTTGAGTATTTCTCTGCCTTTTCATCTTGTTTAGATTGCTGTGTCTGGAGTGGGCTTTCTGTATTCTGGAGGTCTGTGGTTCCTTTTTATTGTGGAGGTTTTACCCAGTGGGTGGGGTTGGACGATTGGCTTGTCAAGGTTTCTTGGTTAGGGGAGCTTGCGTCGGTGTTCTGGTGCGTGGAACTAGATTTCTTCTCTCTGGAGTGCAATGGAGTGCCCAGTAATGAGTTTTGAGATGGGTCTATGTGTTAGGTGTGACGTTGGGCAGCCTGTATGTTGGCGTTCAGGGCTATGTTCCTGCGTTGCTGGAGAATTTGCGTGGTATGTCTTGCTCTAAAACTTATTGGCTCTCGGGTGGTGGTTGGTTTCAGTGTAGGTATGGAGGCTTTTAGACGGTCTCTTATTACTTAAAGTTCCATGTAGTCAGGAGTTTTCTGGTGTTCTCAGATTTTGGGCTTAAGTCTCCTGCCTCTGGATTTCAGTTTTATTCTTCCAGTAGTCTCAAGACTCCTCCAACTATACAGAACTGATAATAAAACTTCTAGGTTAATGGCAAAAAGATTCTCTCCCGTGAGGGACACCCAGAGAGGTTCACAGAGTTACATGAAGAAGAGGAGAGGGAGGACGGAGATAGAGATGAGCAGGAGGAGAAAAAGGGGGACTCAAGAGGAGAGAGACAGATCTATGAAGTTGTCTGTTCCCAGAGTGTTCTCTGTAGCCCAGACACCCACAAAAATTCACAGAATTGGATTGGGAAGAGAAGGGGAAAGGAGGAAATAGAGGTGTTCTGAGGTAGAAAATGGAGAGTCAAGATTGGGAGAGAGTAATCAACACACTCCTAAATAAAAATGGGAACTGAATATTGGATTCTTAAATGTCCACAATTTATATCATATACTGAAAAACAAAAATTAAAAATCTAGAGTAGAGGTTAGACTCTTAAAAATACAATATTAAAAACAAAAACAGAAAAAAAATTTTAGAAATATATATGAAGTTCGGTTTAAAAATAGGGCTTCTCTTTTTTTGGTAAGGTTATAGTGTAATGAAAATGAAAATTAAGGAGCAGTAGAGGAGTAATAGAAGACTTTAAAAGGAAATAAGAGAAAAATAGAAAATAGAAGAGAAAAAGAAAAAAAAAAGGAAAAAAAATTTTTCCTAATTAAAAAAATCGTAAAAATCTATGAAAATGAAAGTTAAGGAGTAATGGAGGAGTAATAGGGAATTTTAAAAGAAAATAAAAGAGAAAAAAGAAAAAAAAATTTTTTTTTTTTACTTAAAAATAAAGGTAATAATATATCTAGGAATTTCTCTGTAGCTGTTGCGGTCAGTGTGGGTTCGGTTCAGTTTCAGATAGCTCCTCATTCCAGCTTACACTTCTCGATATCTACAGGCCCCTTCTGGTGTAGTCGGTGTTCTCTACAGGGATTTTAATCTGTTGCACCGGTCCCTTCTGAAGCGGTTCCCTTTGTTTATTTGGCTTCTGTCTGCCGGTCTCCTCAGTGCCCAATTTCCGCCCTGACACAGGCAGGCGGAGGTGGACTCTTACTCAGGTTGCTAGTTCCGTCGCGCTGTGGGGAGGGGCTGGCGCTGCTTTCCCCATCTACGCTGCTCAGGCTCCTGGCTGTTCTATATGGAGCGTGCCCTGCACTGCGTGAGGTTCCAGCCCTTGGGTGTTCCACAAAAGCGCAGAACAAAAAGCTGCACCTGCTTTTTGTGCCTGTCCTCAGGCAGCCAGGAGCTTGACAGGCGCACTCTCCCCGGTGCGGCGCGCCTTCTCTCCTCCGCGGTCCCAGTCTCAGTTTCCGCCCGAGCCAGTCGGGTGCGTGCGCCTTCTGCCCTCCGCGTCCCCAGCCCCAGTCCCCGCCCGTGCAGGTCAGGTGCCTGCGCCCTGTGTCTCGCTGCGACCCTCCCGGAGGATGTCGACCATCCAGAATCTCAGGAGGTCTTTGATTAGAAACTGGAGGCCTGTTTGCAGTGCAGTAGGGGATGAGGTCCTTGGGGCCGAGCCTGCCCCTTTCCCCTCCCCCTTGCCTCCTGCGGGGCTGGGCCTGCGAGCTCTTCTCTGGACTTGCTGGGTCCCTTTGTTCTGCGAATGGTCGGCAGTATGTTCGGGCTGGTTAATTATCTCTCTCTCTCTCTTGCCATCCCACAGTTTAAGTTGGTAACTCACAAAAGCTCCCTCTGATTGTCCTCAGGGCACTCAGGCCCAGTCCTTACCCTAAGCAATGCCGCGGCTCCTCTCGGTTCCGCCCCTACTTGCTGGTGGCAGATGCGGGCGTCTGGGGTACTTTTCTCCTGGGAGTTGCTTTTAGGCATGTAATCTGTGGGTTTTATTTATTCTTCTCCTCCCAGTCAGGTTGCTCTCCGAAATTCAAAAACTTCCCCCAGACCCGCCAGTGCGAGGGTTTCCTGGTGTTTGGAAACTTCCTCTATTAAGACTCCTTTCCCGGGACGGATCTCTGTCCTTAGCTCTTTTGTCTCTCTTTTTATCTTTTATATTTTGTCCTACCTCCTTTCGAAGACAATGGGTTGCTTTTCTGGGTGCCTGATGACCTCAGCTAGCGATCAGAAGTTGTTTTGTGAAGTTTGCTCTGCGTTCAATTATTCTTTTGATGAATTTGTAGGAGAGAAAGTGGTCTCCCCATCCTATTCCTCCGCCATCTTGGTTCCTCCGAGCCCACAGCTTAAATAAAACTCCCAGACATCTAGTCTCTCCAGGCATTCTCAGAGCCCACAGTACCAGGGGAAACATCCCGTCGACTAACTTAATTCAATATGTTAGGGTTGGCAGTAGACACCTCATGTGCAGGCGCAGAGATGTGAGGCAGCCTGCTCCATCCAGAGGACTACAGCCTTTCAGTAACTGCCCAACTGCAGAGGGAACGTGAGAACAGAATGGTGGAGGTAGATGGGTGAGATAGACAGGGGCAGATT
The DNA here is from genome assembly GCF_963930625.1 of Muntiacus reevesi. Taxonomy (NCBI): domain Eukaryota; kingdom Metazoa; phylum Chordata; class Mammalia; order Artiodactyla; family Cervidae; genus Muntiacus; species Muntiacus reevesi. The sequence continues at coordinate 39,422,340 of NC_089257.1, forward strand.
AGAATGCCAGGCAAAGGAGTGTGGATTTATTTGCTGGAGTGTAAGAAGCCTTCAAAGACTTTAGGCAAGAGAAAAGCATGATCAAGTTTTCCTTTTATAAAGCTCCTGTAGGCAGCAGTGAGCAAATGGACAAGAAGGAAGAAGAGGGACCAGCAATGAGACTGTTAAAAGAGTCCAGGTGAGGGCTGGGGAGACCTGCTCTACAGCAGGGCCATTGGATAGAGAGAACTACCAAGTGAGGAGACAGGGAGGGGACAAGGGTGACCAGCGGGAGCATCTCTGGTCTGGTGACCCATGGGTTCTTCTGCTATCAGCTGAGGCAGGGAACACAGTGGGGTGAGCAACAGATTGAGGAAGGTGAGGAGCTAAGTTTTGGAAGTATTGAAAATGAAATGCCTGGGATACAGCCAGATGGAGATGTCCAGGAAGTTGCTTGTCGTAAGTGCAAGAGAGGTCTGCGCCGGAAGTAGACTCAGGAGTGCTTCAGCACAGAGACAGTAACAGAAGCCACAGGAATGGGCGAGATCTGTCCCCGGTGAGTCTGGTAAGCAGAGAAGAGCCTTGCAACCTCTCCGCAAAGACCCAGAGAGGGAGTTGCCAGAGAGTAGGAGGCAAACAAGGAGAGTGTGGTTCAGTGAAGGAAGGGCAGAGGGGACACAGGCAGAACAGACACAGCCCCTGCCACAGTGCTCGGGAGTGAGGGGGAGACGGGCAGCAAAAAACAGTTCAACCACTGTGGTGAGTGCTGCCCTAGGATCAGTAGGACTAAGGGGCAAAGAGAAGTGTGCCCCCCCGACCCAGATCCACCCATCCCAGATCTCCCAAGCTTAGGCCCAGAAAAACGGGAGCCCTAGCAAAGCTCTCACCAAGCAGAGCTAATGTAGGTCACTTCCCAGTTGACCCCAGACCTATAGCACAGGGCAGAAGTCCCAAGAAGCCCACCCTCTGCTCCTCCCTTCAAGGACAGAAACGGGGCCGGTGGGGGAGCAGCCCTTGTGACTCCGCAGTGAGCATTCACGTCTCACCCGCGTGCGTGCACTCCAGTTGGGAGGCGAGTCAGCCACAGCTCCCTCTTTGGGACACATTTTATTGCCAAGAACTCTGAGGAGGAGGTGCAAACATTGAAAGTCACCCTTGGGTCAGTCATGCCCTGCACCTGCTCCCCTCGCCCATCCGGGACCCATCCTCAGGCCCCGTTATGAGCAGAGCTTTGATCTCTCAGAACGAAATGGCCGCTGGTTATTGCTCTGGCCAGTGTAGCCGTGTGTGTGTTCAGTCCTCAGGGATGAGCACTGCGAACACAACCGGGTCATCCGCGCGCACTTGGGCACATCACACACACACGCAGACCTGGTCCCCAAAACTAGAATTGTCCTCAGTGGATCTGTCATGTTGTAACCCGTAAGCAGGGGGTGAAGTGGCGAACTAATGGCCAAGCTCAGGGACATCTGCTTGTACCCTTCCTTCTCCTCTTCCCACTCAAGGCTGGGACGGGGGAGTGACCAGGACTGGATCTCAAGGCCCCCTTTGAATAGACGCCCTTGGAGCTAACACTTCCTGAGAGGCCTGTGCCACAGGCCAGCATAAAGTGAGGCAGAAAAGCACTTGGTACCATGCCCAGAACACAGTAGGTACTCAGTTAATGCACATGCCTTTCTTTTTTAACTGTGAGAGCTAGGGCTAGTCTGCCTTTGCACCTACTTTAGAAGCAAGGGCTGACCTTGAGTGAGGCCCTCACCACCAGGGAAAGGAATATACTTAAGAAGGAATGGTTACCTGAGGCTGCGGCAGGGCCCAGCATCGCTGGCTCGGGCAGGCCCCTGCAGGCTGTCAGTGACCTTTCCCTAGAGCCATGTTCTCAGAATTGGCAGGAGCTATGCTTTATCTGCAACCCAGGTGAATTCCCAAGAAGGTCTACCTCTCCCCACACCTGACCCCAGTAGCTTAGCTTCTCTCCAGTCAGCATCAAAGTAAACTGATGTAAACTGAATGTAGAAGAACTCTGAGAAGTTTTTATTTAGGAAAGAAAATTTCATGAAGCCTCCTTTATCCCACACTGTTGTGCAGTGGTGAACAGTGAGCCTGTACAGTGAGCCTGGTGTACAGTGAAAGGGGTGCTGGGGTCAGACCATTCAGGAGTCTCAGCTGGACTGTGTTCCAGCTGTGAGACCTTGTACAAACTAAGCTCTCGGAGCCTCAGTTTCTTTGTAGGGGTGGTGAGGATTCAGTCTGCAGGCAAGTGCTGAGGACTGCTCTATGCCAGGCACTGTTCTAAGACCCAGTGAGGACAAGACCCAGCCCCTGCCCTCACAGAAGGCAGTGAGCGGGGCACTGGGGGTGGACGTGGATGTGCCCATCGCATCAGACTCCACCAGGTCCTCTCAGCAGGGCACTGATTATTGCTTTTATATGTCATTGTTGTTCTTTAGTTGCTAAGTCGTGTCCAACACTTTTGCAACCCTGTGGACTGTAGCCCACCAGGCTCTCTGTCCATGGGATTTCCCAGGCAAGAATACTCGAGTGGGTTGCCATTTTCTTTCCAAGGGATCTTCCCAACCCAGATCAAACTCGCATCTCCTGTGTTGGCAGGCGGATTCTTTACCACCGAGCCACCAGGAAAGCCCCTATGCTTCTTTACAAATGACGGCAAAGTGCTGTTGTGCCATGAGAGCCTTGAGGTTTGCTGAGTGGGCGGAGTTCCTCACCCTTAAACTGAACGGCCCCGGACAAGTACGCTTTTCTAGTTCTTCTGTCTCTTCCCTCTACTGTTGCCCCTTTTCTCTTTCCTTGGTGCATTTGCCTCTAGTAAAGATGCTTTCTTCTATGTCACTTCTAGAAAAAAAATGAAAGATTCCAAGGCAACCTCCCATGTTGATTAAAGGAAAAACATTATTTTTTATCCTAGGCCAGAGGATGGCTCCAAAGATGCAGAGATTATACCTGTTTCAATTCATTTATCTGGTCTTCACAGTGGCCCTGTAGAATACGCTCTGACCTCCTGTAGCAGCCTGGCCTTCCCTTTGTCATAATGCCTAACCCATTGAATTTTGACTGCTTGTTTCCTGGCCTCACTCCTTTAGACTGGAGCGTGTCAGTCTCAGCGAGTCCCCAGTGCCCCAGAGCTCCACCCGCAGCAGGCCTCCAGGAGAGTGTGCTGGATGGCTGCTCGTACAGTCAGGCTGGCTTCTGGGTGCCCTGAGAGATGCCAGGCAGTAGATGCAGTCTCACCTGGTGGCTCTCCCAGCAGGTGAGCACTGAAACCGAGGTGTGAGAACAGTGCTCAGAGACCCCAGAGAAGGGAGCGCTGACTGCCAGGGGGAGAGGGTTCTGGAGAGACCTCCTGGAAGAGGTGCCCAGCCTTACCGCTCCCTGACCACACAGCCGCTGTTCCTTCCCAGGGCCGGCTGACAGATGGAAAAGGCAAGACCATCGACTGCAAGGACGCCATCTTCATCATGACCTCGAACGTGGCCAGCGACGAGATAGCACAGCATGCACTGCAGCTGAGGCAGGAAGCTTTGGAGATGAGCCGTAACCGGATCGCCGAGAACCTTGGTATGGCACGTGGCCCACACTCTCTGGGCAGACAGTCAAGTGACACAGCTGCCACACCACTCTGGGGAGAAGGATGGCATTGTGGTCCCAGGGCAAGATGAGGGTCCTGGCTGGCATCTGTCCCTCACTGGCCCTGACCAGACACCAAGCACCCAACTGGGTAGTGGAGGGAGGCCAACAGACAGTGTCCCTACTTCCTCAAGAAAGCCCCAGGCCTCTCGGGTGACAGGAGGTCTCCAGACAGAGGGAGGGACAGAGCCACCCCAAGGTGTGGGGCCAGGAAGAGGCCAGGGTCTCAGGGGACTGAAGGGATGTGCACTTAACAGGGAGGGACACTTCAGTGCAGCAAGGGGATGGCAGGTCAGAAACCTGGAGGTGAGCATGGCCTTTTTTAGCCAGGGAGGCTTCCTCCACAGGTGGGCCCTGGAAAGTGCTGGAAAGGGCAGTGTGTCAGGGTAGACACTGTGTCTGTCAGCCTTCTGTCTAGGATTGAACTCTCAAGCCCCCTTCTTACAAGTTGGGACTCAAGTCTCGGTCCTGACTCTTCTCCTCTCCCCTCCCCTCCTTCATACAATTCCTACCGAACGTGAGCACTGGAAGGGCCTGGAAAGTATGCAATCCAGCCCTCTGATTGTGCAGGTGATGAGAAGGCCGAAGCCCAGAGGGCCTGAGATGTTGACCAGGATCACACAGACTGTCAGGGGCAAGACCAGGCTCTTTTCATGGAGCCAAGGTGCAGCACAGCTCCCAAAGGTCCCAAGTGTAGGGAGCAGGCAGTTTATGTTTCTCTCTCCACAGGGGACGTCCAGATCAGTGACAAGATCACCATCTCAAAGAACTTCAAGGAAAACGTGATTCGCCCCATCCTAAAAGTAAGAGTTCCTTGTCCTTCTTGCTGGAGCCTCGAGTTGGAGGGGATCACCTTAGCCATCGTGAAGAATGGAAGCCCTCCCACCCCTATCTTACCCAGTAGAGTCTACTAATTCCTTTACCCACTTTGGGTCACTAAGCTCACCTTATCCCTAACCTGGCCCCGCAGGCTCACTTCCGGAGAGATGAGTTTCTGGGACGAATCAATGAGATCGTCTACTTCCTCCCCTTCTGCCACTCGGAGCTCATCCAACTCGTCAACAAGGAGTTGAATTTCTGGGCCAAGAGAGTAAGAGCAGGGACTGCCCATGGGTTGGGGGGAAACATCTGGAAAGCCCTGGGCCACATGCAGACATGCTGCTGTCTGACCTGTCCCAGGCCAAGCAAAGGCACAACATCACACTGCTCTGGGACCGCGAGGTGGCGGACGTGTTGGTCGAAGGCTACAACGTGCACTATGGCGCCCGCTCCATCAAGCATGAGGTGAGCCCTGAGAGAAGTGAGGCACTTCCACACCTCCCTCCCTGGTACCCCTAGACCCATTCGCTGGGCTCCCAGCCTGTCCAGGCAGGCTGGGGTTGTCCTTACCCAGAGCAGACGCCCCTTCAGAACCAAAAACAATATAATCAAGTAAAACCCCTGTCCAAGAGGGTAAATGAGATTGAATCCCTACCAGCGTCAGGGAACTGGGGCTGGGAACCTCAGAACTGACAGTACTGAGTTGTTAGTACTGTCCTGCAAGCTCGTGTTGTTAGCCCTTTGCAGATGAAAAAACTGAAGCTTTGAGTAAGTACTTGCCCAGGCAGGTGACAGAGCTGGGCCTCCAGGCGTTGGCAATGACGACAGCTTCCCCTACCGCCTGCAGGTGGAGCGCCGTGTGGTGAACCAGCTGGCGGCTGCCTATGAGCAGGACCTGCTGCCGGGGGGCTGCACCCTGCGCATCACTGTGGAGGACTCGGATAAGCAGCTGCTCAAGAGTCCTGAACTGCCGTCACCCCAGGCCGAGAGGCGTCCCCCCAAGCTGCGGCTGGAGATCATTGATAAGGACAGCAAGACCCACAAATTGGACATCCAGGCACCACTCCACCCTGAGAAGGTGTGCCACACCCTCTAGCGTCTATCTACCTGCCCATACATGCCCTCAACACCTAATAAAGCCCCCTTGGCTGTGGCATGGTGACCGACCTACCTTCCCCTCCTGCTTCTCACCCCTCTCCATCTAGCCTAAGGCCTGTTACCTCCTCACAGCCCCTGGAAGATGCCTTCTCAGCCCCACCCTCGCCCCTTCGTTGTGGGCCCCACGTGTGCTCTCAGGTCTCTGGGAAGGGAGCTGCTCCTCTGTCCGCTTTACGGCAAGAAGAAGAGGGAGATCCCTCATCTCTGTCCTTCAGCGTATCCTCATGTCCCAGAGCCTCTGGAACTTTATCATGTTTTCTGGAAACTCAGAAGTATGGCAGCTGAGAACAGATCTGGCTGGAAGAAGACAGGGACCAGGCTGTGACCTGCTACCCTCTGCTGGCTCTCATGCTACTGAGTCCCCAGAATGTCTCCACAGGGAGCAGAGAAGTCAGAGGCCCAGACACAGAGCTTCTGCATTTAAGCCATTGCTTCCTCTTTCCCATGCCCTAGAATTCCAAGGGGAAGGGACTCTCGGAACCCTTCCCCCTTCCACTGCCGTGTCATGGCTACTATTCCTCCCTGCCCCACGTTCAGGGGTCAGACCAGACCACGTCTCTCCAGCCTTAGAACTAGGCCAGCATAGGGCATCTTTAGGAAGAAGGCTGGGTCCTACCCAACCCTACACAGGGCCTGGACAGAAGCACCAAATGACCAAGCAAGCTTAACTCTGCAGGGCCTCCTGCAGGAGACCAACAACATAGACAGTGCAGAACTGTACGGGGAGGGATCCTGGGGTCTGGCTGTACGCAGATGGCCATGGAGTCTGCCTCAGCCCCATGTCCTCAGTACCATGGTCCTGGCTAAGTGAACATGGGATGGACAGCTGCCTCATGCAGTCTGCACATTAGTCACTAAACAGAGGGACTGCACACCATCCCCCAAGGCTCTCCACACACCAGGCGTGTTCAGCCCCAGCTTAATTAGCAGGGCACAGCAAGGCTTGGTGCATACATCCTTGGGAACCATCTGCAGTGGCCACCATTGAGGACCATGCCATCAGCCTCCCCTGAAGGGTCACTTTGGAAACCCTCCTTTGGAGTCAGAAAGTCTCTTCCAGGAAGCAGAAAATGGGGACAGGAATCACAGTCCCTCGGGTGACGGAGGAATGTCGTGACACGGCAGGTGGGGGGCAGCCGGAAGCTGGAACTTGGGCTCCAGCAGATGCTGCAGCAGGCACCATCCAGCCCCTCAAGGAGCTGTCTGCCGCTTTGTACCTCAGCGACTGCCACTCTTTGTTTATTTATTAGCAGCAGTTTTTTTTTTTTAACTTCTTGTTCTGAAATAATTTTAGACTTACCGGAAATTACCACAATAGTAGAGTTCCATGCACCCTTCACCAACTTCACCAACCATCTGTTAAAAATTATTAAATTATAATTATTAAAACCAGAAAATTAACATGACATGGTACTACTAGCTAATCTCTAGGCATTCAGATTTTGCCATTTTCCCCACTGATGTCCTTTTCCTGGTCCAGAATCCAGTCGAGGATCCCGTGTTCCATCTTGTTGTGTTTCCTTTATCTCCTTCAACCTGTGACAGTTCCTCCATCCTTCTTTGCCTTTTATGACCTTGACACTTTTGAAACCTCCAGGTCAGTTAAATTTGTAGAATGTCCCTTAATTTGGGTGTCTGCTGTTTTCGCATGCTTAGATTGAGGGTCACCATTTTGGGTAAAACTAGCCCTCAAGTGATGCTGTGCCCATCCTTATAACCTAGAGCAGGTGATACATGCTGAGGTTGTGTATACCAGTTTCTCCACTGTAAGATTACTAATTTTCCCTTTGAAATGAATAAGAATCTCATGGAAAGATAGAAACTGTACAGATGTCTTATTTATCCATAGAATTTTGCCCGTTGATTTTAGCATCCATCATGTAAATGTAAACACGTTAGTCACTCAGTCGTGTCCAACTCTGTGACTGTAGCCCGCCAGGCTCCTATGTCCTTGGGATTCTCCAAGCAAGAATACTGGAGTGGGTTGCCATTTCCTTCTCCAAGGGATCTTCCCAACCGGCTCTTGCTTTTAACAAACATTAATACTATATTTGCCTAATGATGACATTGTTTTCTTATTCCATCTATATGTATTAATTGGTATTCTTCTGTAAGAAACAGCTGTCTCTTTTCTCCCATTTATTTATTCAATAATTTACCTATAAGTAAAACTAATGAATATTTGTTTTAGTCTATGGGTTGTAGCCTATCAGTAATACTAGTAAAGTTTATTTCATTGCTCATATGGCCTAGATTTGGCCATTGGGAGCTCTTAAGTTGGCTCCTGTGTTGTTTCAGTGTTGCCCCATCATTTTTTTAGTATTACCCTATTTTCTGGCACCACAAGGTGTTCCAAGGTTACTTACACTTTTCTTGTCCCAGCCCTGACTTCAGCCATTTCTCTAAGCAATTCCTGATTCCTCTTATTTGAGAATGGTACTTAGAAACTAAGGTGGTATATTCAGTGCTTCTGGAGTGTCATTGCTTCTAGGCCTTTTCAGCACACAAAGCTAGGAAATAAATATATGTGTATATGTTAACACATGTATCACACACAACTGAACTTATTACTCTCTCTGTCCATCTGTGTATTATTAAAAACCATGAGTCCATGTTGATGCCTACAGTTCTAACCCAATACCACAGGGCCTGTGACTTGCCATTATTATTAGCACTTTACTATTCATTCTCTGCTTCTTCCTCTCCTGCTATCTCTGTTTCTTCTCTCATTCTGTTTTCTGTTCAGACTCCCATAGAGGCTCTAATTAAGTCAGCCAGTGACCATCCTTTATGGAGCACTCCTGTTGGTTAAAGTTCTTATGCCCGACTGTCAGTCTCTTGGTTTAGTCAGCTGTGGCCAGGACCAGCAGACATGTAACTGAAAACCAGATAGCTTTTATACAGGAAAACCCAATGCCACCTTTCTGAGAAGAGAATAAGGGACAGAGTAGACCCTCCGATTCTGAGAACCTTGAGGATCACTTCTAGAGACTCAGTCAGACCTTGTAGGTGATGTTGGACCCCTGCCTTATACTTTCATAGCATCCTCCACAGTATTCAGCTCAGTTGTGTTACTTGTTCTGTGTTTGCCTTTGTCATTAGAGTGTAAGATCCAGAAGGGCAGATACCCAATCCTACTCACTGTCCTGTTCATAGAAGTTGGCACAGAGCAATCACATGATGGCTGCTACAGGTGTTTGGATGGATGGGTGGGCCCTGGAGCAAGCACAGATCTTCACAGTGAGGCCCAGGACACAACAGTATCCTATGTTCATGGAGCGAACATTTGTCATGTGCTTGTGGCCAGGCAGCAGAACTTGAGTGGATAGGGCAAAGTAAGACCCCAGATACCTTACTATGTATCTAGAAATACATGAGGCTGGACTTGGAAGTGAAATATCTTCATTGTTCAAAAGGAAAAATTCAAAGGTACATAGTGATTATTTTAGGAATTTAGGAAAAAAAAAAAATTAAACCATAGGAGAAAAGATAAAACCTGATGTTAAGTAGGAATGCCAAAAAAAAAAAAAGGATAAGTAGAAAATGATTCTTTTTGAAAACACCAATAAAATAGATAAAATCTTCTCAGCCTGATAAAGGGGAAAAGTGGAGGGGGACGAGATCAGACATAATCACATATATGGAAGAGTTTTAAATAAATTTAGGATAAGTCTGTAGCCACAATTTTAAAAACAGCAGATAGATCATTTCCTAGAAAATACTGACCCAAGATATAGTTTGAATAAGCCAATTAATTACCAAAAGAACCCGATAAACTGCCAAAAAAGAATGCCATAGCTAGCGTAATCTCATCTATGACTATAGGTGCAAAAATTCCAGATAAAATTAAGTTGAACTTTACAACATGATTACATAAGGCTTATTTCAGCAGTACAAGCTTCTATATCAGGAAATTTACTAATACAATCCAATATATTAATCTAAAGAACATGAATATTATTTAAATGTAGATTAACATTTTCTTATTTTGATAATATTTCTTATGAAGATATCCTTGTTTTTAGAAAATATAACATTGAAATATTTAAAGATAAAGACAATTGGCAAGTGTTTCAAGAAACTAAATTATACACATACACATGCACATATGTATGTATACAAGTGTGTGCGATAAATTGTTCAGTCGTTTCCAACTCTTTGGAAACGACTATAGCCTGCCAGGCTCCTCTGTCCATGGAATTTTCCAGGCACGAATACTAGAATGGGTTGCCATTCCCTTCACCGGGGGATCTTCCTGATCCAAGGATCAAACCTGAGTCTCCTGCATGGGCAGCCAGATTCTTTACCACAGAGCCACCTACACTCATAAAAAAATTACAGAATGATTAAACACAAGTCTTGTCATTGAGGAAATCTGAGTGAAGGGTATACAGGAATTCTTTGTATTGTTTCTGCAACTTTTCTGTAAGTCTAAAATTATTTCAGAATGAAATTTTTTTAATGAAAAACATTTTATCAATATGTACTGAAAAAGCATTTGACAAAATTTTACAGCTTTAAGTATGATTTGATAAACCTCCAAGTAAAAGGAAAAGAAACTGTTCATCGAAAACCAATAGTAAAGTCTGAAATAAGAGTCAACATTTGAAAACTGATGTGAAAATTCAGTTGAAAATAATTAAGCAAGAAAAGTGAATAATTGGTATATGTATTGGAAAATAATAAATTGTTTTGCTGATATGTGACTGTGTGTTTAGGAAATCTAAGAGGCTCTAAGTGAAACCTATTAGCATTATTGTGGAAATTTGGTAAGTGTCTGAATAAAAGATAAATGTACAAAAATCAATAGCTTTTTTCTATTCCAGCAGTAATCAACTAGAAACAACAACAAAAGTATTCCATTAACAGTTGAAATAAATAGGTATATGTATTTGCTCATATATACATAAAGTAACTCTGGAAGAGAGAATAATTGGATAGAGAGGAAACAGCAATGGAAGGGTAAAATAACTGTATTTTTTATAATTTTAAATTAAATTTTGAACCTTATTAATGTATTACCTGTTCACAGTTATAAAATACTAAGAATAAATTTAACAAAAAAGGAAAATCATATTGAAGGGCATAGAACATGGTCTGACAAATGAAAAGACATATCAGATTCTTGGAAAGAACCTATATAATTAATATACAATTCAGAACTACTGTTTTCTGGGTCTAGGAGATACGAGTAGTAGCCTGTCAGTTACTTCAGTTTCACCTGGAGAGTGTGCAAACTAGAGGATAAGTAAATATAACTACTATCACTGTATACCCTAAATAGAATTATAAGAGAATGGAAGGAGATGCATTGGTATCTGTTTCTGGACTGCAGAGCCTGTATGTAACTGTGGAGAAAAGGAGAAAGTGGTGGGAAGTGCTAGAGAGGCAAGTATCCTGCCTTTGCAGTCCCTTGAATGCCATGCTAAGGGAATGAAACAGCCATATTGGTATTTTTAGAAGAACCTTTTCATTGCAGTATGCAGAATGTTTTGGTGTGACTTCTAACCAATAGGCAACAGAGTAGTCCCGGGCAAACTTCCTTCCCACATCAAATATAGAAATATTGAATATTATGTAGCCAAAAAAATTTTTGACACACAACTGAACTTGAAACTGAAAATGGGAAGTCCCAAGGTGCCAGAAATGAACGGGAACCCAAGAGTCAGAGGATGTGTGAGAGTCAAGGTCAAAGAGTTCATCGAGACTGGGGACCCACCTATTGGCTGAGTGCTGGGCCTTCACCACTGAAACAGGAGTCTCAAAGGACCACTTCCTTGTGAAATGAAGACCAGAAAAACACTGCTCCTTAACCTGGAGATCAGTAGGGAAATACAAGAAAGTCTAACATCACTCAGGGTTATAAGTAGAAAGACTCATCTACAAACAAACTAATATATTTGCCATTTGTGAGAATGTGGTCCAAATTCGCAGTACCCAAGTGTTACTACAATGTCAAGATGAAAAATTAACAAAAATGTGGTCGTGGGCTATAGTAGGATCCTTTGGAAGCAAACACAAAACTGTTCAGTAAGGATATTCTTGTAACCAAGTTTTCACAAAGGAACCTTTGGGAAGACAAGTCCTGTTGAAATGAGCATACACGGAAAACACCCTCAAACAAAGAAGCAGAAGAGAAAGGAAAAAAAAGAAAAAAAGAAGCAAACCACCATGAAGGAGAAGAAACTTAACAGATGCAACCAGTAGAAGAATCTGCACTCCCAAGAATTGTAACAGAAGAATCTGAATTTAAAAGAAGTATGTTTAAAATATTTATAGAGAAAATGGGAAAAAATGTTCAGAGAAGTAAGGGGAAGATGAGAAACCATAAGGCAAAAAAAGATGGTATGGTGAACTTGAAAAAAGAACCTTCGTTCCAGGTGGTTTTCTCAGATTTATTTCCGTGTTTTTCACCCCCAACAATTTTCTCTATTAGTGATTTTTGGGCTCCAGAATCACTGCAGATGGTGATTGCAGCCATGAAATTAAAAAGACGCTTACTCCTTGGAAGGAAAGTTATGACCAACCTAGACAGCATATTAAAAAGCAGAGACATTACTTTGTCCACAAAGGTCTGTCTAGTCAAGGCTATGGTTTTTCCAGTAGTCATGTATGGATGTGAGAGTTGATCTATAAAGAAAGCTGAGCACCAAAGAATTGATGCTTTTGAACTGTGGTGTTGGAAAAGACTCTTGAGAGTCCCTTGGACTGCAAGGAGATCCAACCAGTCCATCCTAGAGGAGATCAGTCCTGGGTGTTCATTGGAAGGACTGATGTTGAAGCTGAAACTCCAATATTTTGGCCCCCTGATGGGAAGAGCCTACTCACTTGAAAAGACCCTGATGTTGGGAAAGATTGAAGGCAGGAGGAGAAGGGACAAGAGAGGAAGAGATGATTAGATGGCATCACTGACTCAATGGACATGGGTTTGGGTGGACTCCGGGAGTTGGTGATGGACAGGGAGGCCTGGTGTGCTGCGGTTCATGGGGTTGCAAAGAGTTGGACACGACTGAGTGACTGAACTAACTGATCCTAATTGATTTAGATATGAAATAACAGAACCATTAAGTACTGAATCTCTAAAGATCTGGGTCACCTGCTGGGCTCTAAGGAACTGCCCTGGGACAGGGGGAACACCCCTTCAGTGTGGGGTAAGAGGGCAGGTGCCAGTATATCACCTCCAGGGCCACAATCAGAAATAAGGAACGCACCCTCCATCACAATCCTGAAACTGTTTGCCCACCATCCTCCAAGAGTCATTCCAGTCCAACCCCAGTATGCCTCACAGGTTTGTCACAGTAATTTCAAGAGTTCTGAACCTCAACGGTCATCTGTACCATCACCTCATCACATAGTGTTCCCTTTCCCAACACTTCCCTGTGCCCCCCCAGCTCTTCCTTCGATCAATAACTTTTTTTTATATAAGCGTTTTGTTGGAATGTTTGTGCCATCTCTTCACCATTTCGTCGTCATTGTTACTGAAGTATAGTTGATTTACAATATTAGTTTCAGGTGAGCAGCAAAGTGATCTGTTTATACCTGTGTATACATTTTTTTCCAATTCTTTTCCATTATAGTCTATTATAGGATATTGAATATAGTTCCTTGTGCTATACAGTAAACCCTTGTTGTTTATTTTATACATGGTAGTTTGCATTTGTTAATCCTGTACTCCAAATTTATCCCTTTCCATGCTTCCACTTTGGTAATCATAAGTTATTTTCTATGTCTGTGAGTCTGTTTTTATTTTGTAAATAAGTTCGTTTGTACTTCTTATACTCCACATATGAATGGTATAATATTTATCTCTGCCTGACTTACTTCACTTAGTGAGGTAATCTGTAGGTCCATCCGTGTTACTGCGAATGACATCACTTCATTCTTTTTTATGGCCGAGTAATATTCAGTTGTATTTATATACCACATCTTCTTTATCCATTTCTCTGTTGATGGGCACTTAGGTTTCTTCCATGTCTTGGCTATTGTAGACAATATTGCTATGAACATTGGGGTGCGTATATCTTTTGAAATTAGAGTATGTCTTTTTCAGATGTATGGCCAAGAGTGGGATTGCTGGATCATATGGTAGTTCTATTTTTAGTATTTAAAGAACTCTTCATACTGTTCTCCTTAGTGGCAGTATCAATTTACATTCCCACTAACAGTATAGAAGCGTTCCCATTCTAATAATTAGCAGTGTTGAGTACCTTGTCATGTGCCTGTTGGCCATCTGTATATCTTCTTTGGAGAAATGTCTGTCTGGATCTTCTGCCCATTATTTTTTATGATGTGTGTGTGTGTGTGTGTGTGTGTGTGTGTTATTGAGTTGTATGAGCTGTTTGTATATTTTGGAAATTAAGCCCCTCTATGTGTGTGTGTGTGTGTGTGTGTGTGTGTGTTACTGAGTTGTATGAGCTGTTTGTATATTTTGGAAATTAAGCCCCTGTCTGTCACATCATTTGCAAATGCCTTCTTCCAATCCATAGGTTGTCTTTTCATTTTGTTTATGGTTCCCTTTGCTGTGCAAAAGCTAATAAGTTTGATTAAGTCTGATTTGTTTACTTTTGCTTTTATTTCTATTGCCTGGGAGACCTAAGCAAACACTGCTGTGATTTGTGTCAGAAAATGTTTTTCACCTTGACTGTCCCCTGAAGATATTGTTTACTCTGGCTGTCCCTTAAGATGCTTCTTCCCCTGTTGCCCTCTTAGACAGAAGCTGCTTTGATCATCAGACGGGCAGCAAGTGAGCCCCCTCTGCTCCTCTGTGATTATTGCTCGTCCTTCCTCCTAGCTTTTTTTAATTCAGCAGGTGACTGTTCCAGCCCTTCTGTATTGCACTGGCTACTGAGCTCTCAACAGCTGTCCCTCATACAAGGAAGATCTTGGGCCCCATATCACTTTCTCCCTTCCTCAACACATGCCATCATTCTTGGTGGCTTCTGCTTCCCATGAATGATTTATCCAAAACCCTACTTTACTCCCATTTAGTGATTTTTTTATGCCCCTGCCCACCTCAGTCACTTGTATCATGGTCACATCTGAATTTTATCAACAGTAACTGTACTTCCTCCAAAGCCCCATCCTTCTCCAGCCAATCTAGTATCCTAAGTAAATAAAGAACTCTTACAACTCAACAATAAAATGACCATTTAAAAATAGGAAAACAGACATCTGAATAGACATTTCTCCAAAGAAGATACACAAATGGCCAATAAGCACATCATTAGCCATCAAGGAAATGCAAACCAAAACCATGAGATATTTCTACACACCGACTAGAATGGGTATAATAAAAAAGATAGACAATGGCAGGTATTGGTGAGGAAATGTCTAGATAGACAAAAGAGACAGAAAGTAGACTAGTGGTCGCCTGGGGCTGTGGGAACAGGGGAAGGGGAATGACTGATAATGGGTACAGGACTTCTTTTGAAATAATGAAAATGTTAGGGAATTATATACTGGTGATGGTTGTACAACTTTGTGCAATCGCTGAATCATACACTTTTTCAAAGGGTAAATTTCATGATGTGAGTTATCTCAATTTTTATATCAAAAGATTATACATTGACTTTAAAAAAATCCTTTAAAATAATTTTGTTGTTTGTTTTTTGGCTGCGCTGGGTCCTTGTTGCTGCACACCGGCTTTTGCTAGTGGTGGTGAGCAGGGGCTGCTCTTCACTGCAGTGCATAGGCTTCTCATTGCAGTGGCTTCTCGTTGCGGAGCATGGGCCCTAGAGCACATGGGCTTAGTTGCTCCCTGGCATGTGGAATCTTTCCAGACCAGGATTGAACATGTGTCCCCTACATTGGCAGATAGATTCTTAACCACTGGACCACCAGGGAAGCCCCTAAAATAAGTATTTATAATGTATCAAAGTTAAAGGTCAAGAGAACGAGAAGACAAGCCACAGACTGAAAGAAATATTTGCAAAACATATATCTGATAAAGGACTGGTGTCCAAAATATACAAAGAACACTTACAAATCAACAGTAAGAAAATGAACAACCAGGTTACAAAATGGGCGAAAGATCTGAACAGATACCTCTCCAAAGAAGATATATTAATGGCAAATAAAAATATAACAAGATGCTTAGCATCATATGTCATCAGGGAAATGCAAGTTAACCAGTGAGATACCACCACACACCTCTTAGAATGGCCAAAATCCAGAACACTGACAACACCAACTGCTGACGACAGGGAGCAAGAGGAACTTTCACTCATTGCTGGTGGGAATGCACAGGTGTATAGCCACTTTGGAAGACAGTTTGGCAGTTTCTTACAAAGCTTTACTTTTACCATACAATCCTATAATCATACTCATTGGTATTTGCCCAAAGGAGTTGAAAACTTGATAAAAACCTGCACACAAAGGTGTATAAAGCTTTATTCATAATTGCCAGAACTTGGAAGAACAGCCAAGATATTTTCAGTTGGCAGATGCATAAGCAAACTGTGGTACATCCAGACAGTGAAATATTATTTAGCACTACAAAGAAATGAGCTGTCGGAGGAGAGGGATAGATTGGGAATTTGGGATTGACATGTACGCATTGTTTTATTTAAAAATACTTCTCCATGAAAAAAAAATTTAAAGAAAATAAGCTATCAAGCCAGAAAAAGACATGGAGAAACCCTAAATTCATATCACTAAGTGAAAGAAACCAATCTGAAACAGCTACATACTGTATAATTCCATTCTGGAAAAGGCAAAGCTACTGAGGAGTAAAAAAACTTTAGGGTTGCCTGAAACTTGAGTGGGGAGCAGCGATGAACATGTAAACCACAGGGAGTTTTTAAAACAGTGAAATTATTCTGTATGATAATGGTGGGTACTTGACATTAAACATTTGTCAAAACCCGTGGAATGGACAAGAGTGAACCCTAATGTAAACTATGAAATTTGGTTGATAGTGATGTGTCCATACTGGTTCATCAATTGTAACAAATGTACCATTTTGATGGTGGTGTTGATAGTGGGGAGACTTTGGGGCAGGGCTGGGCAGGTGTGAAGTGTGGGAATTCTGTATTTTCCAGTCAGTTTTGCTGTGAATCTAAAGCTACTCTAAAAAGTAAAGTCTATTAATTTTTGAAAAGCAAAACCACATTTAATAGAGCTGTATCAAAGAAGTCAGGATTGATATTTTAAAACATTAAAATTACAAAACTGTCTTAGGGTCATCCTCCACTTGATTTCTGCGGCTTCTCTGGGCATACTTAGACACAGAATAGATGCTTACCTAGTGCTTGCTGGAACAGCAAATCACTCAATAAGCTTTCTATGGCATAATGTCATGATTTGAGATTTTATCTTTGGTAGCTTCTTCCCATTATAATAACTACTTATTCAGTGGCCTTTTTCTGACAATTAAATATGTAAAAGAAATATAATTTCCTGATGACTAAAGCATACAGCTTAGTCCTCACAGTGTGGCAGTTAGCATCCTCAGAGCAGTCTGAGAGGCAGAAGCAGCACTGTCTTGTGTGACCTAGGTCTCAGAGGTGCCACACCATTGTTTCTACCATAGTCTTGCCATTAGAAGTGAGCTTTCTATGAAAAACAGGATGGAGGGGCCTCAAAAAATTAAAAATAGAACTACCATATGACCCAGCAGTTCCACTTCAGGGTATTGATATTGAAAAGATATATGCATCTCCATGTTCACTGCAATATTATTTACAGTAGCCAAAGTTTGGAAATAACCTTCCTGAGTCTACTGATGGACAAATGAATAAAGAAAATGTGAGCTATAAACACACCCTGGAATATTAGTCAGCCATTTTAAAAAGATGAAATCTTGCCATCTGGGACATGAATGGACCTTGAGGATCTCACTTATATGTGGAATCTTTAAAAAACAATAACAACAACAACAAAAGGTATGGATACAATGGAACAATTTGGTGATTGCCAGAGGCATGCAAGATATGGGAGGTGGGTGAAATGAGTTAATGGGGTCAAAAGGTACAAAATAAGTTTCCAGTTAAAAAATAAGCCATGGGGATATAATATGAAAAAAAAAAATGTAACTCTTTATGGTGATGGATGTTAACTAGATATTATTATCACTTTTGCAATATATACAAATGAATCATTATGTTACACACCTGAAACTAACAATGTTATATGTCAGTTAAACTTCAGTACAAAAAAAGCAAAAGAAAAAATTTTGAATTGCATCTTGTACCCAGAAAAGAAAGTAACATACCTCTACTTCTCTCCTAAACTTAAGAAGAGGGGAATTAAACTCCATCTTCTAAAACAGCAAAGAATTTCTATGCATATCTTTAAACTACTGTGCATGCCTGTCTGACTCTTTGTGACCCCATGAACTATATATAGCCCACCAGGCTTCTCTGTCCATGGGATTCTCCAGACAAGAATACTGGAGTGGGTTGCTATTTTCTTCTCCAGGGGATCTTCCCAACCCAGGCATCAAACTCAGGTCTCCTGCTTGGCAGGCAGATTCTTTACCACTATGCCACCTTGGAAGCCCAGAAGGCAATAGAGTGACACCTTTATAAAGTGCTAAAAAAAAGAAACTGTCAACTCAGCATTCTATACACAGTGAAAATGTCTCAACAATGGAAATTAAATACTTTTTCAGACAAATGCAGGTTAAGAGAATTCATTACCATTAGACTTGGATTACAAAAATATTACAGAAAGTTCTTCAGGAAGATGGAGTGTGATATCAGAGAGGAGCTTGGATCTACATAAAGAAATGTAGATCTCCGTAAGTGGTTAAAATGTCGGCAAGGTCTGGCCTTGTTTGGACAATAATTACTATTGCTTTCCACTTTACTTGGAAGGACCACACAGCTTTGGAAGCCGAAACAGACGAGTGCGCTAATGGTCTCCAAACAGGTAAATGCATCTCTGATTGGGTAGGATCTCTTCTCTGTGACCCAGGGAACCTTTGGCATGGTAATTATAAAACCTCACTAGGGACTTGAATTCTCTTGGAATGATGGCATCACTGAAATCGTACCCCTTCTAAGAAGTCTCATCAAAGAATTAGAAGTTTCAGTAATGGCAGATCCCTAGGTGAAGCAGAAACAATACAGAAAACAACAGGAAAACTTCCCCCCCAATCTATATCTCGAGAGAGAAAAGAGAATATAGCCATGAAATGAAAACAAGATCCTTCTTTTAAAAGTAATAACAGAAGAGAATAACTTCTGGAATTTTAATTTTTTTAGTCCATAAAATAATTGGAAAATAAACTTGAGAAAATCTCCCAAAACGTAAAAAGAAATGGAAAATGTGACAGGACTTATAAAGTTAGAAAAAGCAATTAAGAATGCCCAATATCCATCTAATAGGAGTTTTAAAAAGAAGAGATTAAGTGAGGCAGAGAATATTATCAAATAAATAGCACAAGAAACTGTCCATCGCTAAAGGACATGAATTTTTAGGCTGAAAGGACCCACCAAGTGACCAATGGTTGAAAACAGATTCCTACACAAGCATATCACCATGAAATATCAAAACCCTTAGAGCATGAAGATTCTAAAAGATTCCAAAAGAAAAATAAATTCACATACAAAGAATAAGGAGCCATATTGACATCCCTCAAAAGCAACATAGGAAGCTAAAAGACAGCGGTGAAATTATGAGAGAAAATTATTTTCAACTTAGAAATACAAACCTAGCCAAATTATTAATCAAATGTAATGGTCCTGTAAACATGTTCAGATATGCATGGGTCTCAAAAAATATTCCTACCTTGCACCCATTCTCAGGAAGCTACTTGAGGAAGTGCTCCATTAAAACAAGGAAATAAGATAAAGTCAGAGAATTCAAAAAGCGGGGGAGCTGGCCCAATAGATACACAAAGGCATATCGCAGGGCAAAGCTCTATAGAACAATAGCTAGTCCAGATTCATGCAGGAGGACAGAAGGTATATTAGCTTTTTCTGTGTAATAAAACCTCTAAACCTCAGGGGTTTACAACAATATTTTTCATGTCCATGGCTCTGCATATTGGCTAGGGCTCAATCAATACAGCTGTGCTCAGGTGGGCTTACCTCTAGATTGAGGTTTAGGTTCAAATCTTCTCCCCATGGTTTCTCGTTCTCCTTGAACCAACAGCTATCCAAACCATGTCCTTTTCATGATGGTTTGCGAAAACTCAAGAAGCAAGCCACATTACACAAGCACATTGAACTTTTCTGTTCCCCTCATGTCTATTAAACTTTGTGAGCTAAAGCAAGTCACAGGGCCAAGCTCAACATCAATGGGACAGGAAAAGATATTCCTCCTACTTTGCGAAAGATACAGGAAAGTCACATGGCAAAAGCAGGGGTGTATAATTCTCTAACTGGAAGGAAGTGAAGGACTGGGAACAGTAATCCAGTCTGCCCCAGAAAGCTCCAGGAGAGAGTTCTCCAGGAAAAATAATAATAATAATAATGGGACTGATAGAAGACTTGATATGTCTGACTATGTTGAAAAGAGGATCTCCAAGAATTTTACAGTTTCTTAGGAGAGTGATAGTGATAGAGGCTTAGGAAGCTAAGCAAAAGAAAAACAGATTATTATTGGGATTTCCCTGATGGTTCAGTGGCTAAGATTTTATACTTCCAGGACAGGGGGCCTAGATTCCATCCCTGTAGATCCCACATGCACAACTAAGAGTTCACATGCAGCAGCTAAGATCCTGCATGTTGTAATGAAGATCGAAGGTCCTGCATGCTGCAACACCCAGAACAGCCAAATAAATAAAAATAAAATTTTTTTAAGTAGGCAATTATTACTTCTTGGAAAAGCAAAAATTCATACAAGGAAATTAATCATGGTACATATTTTATGCATACATAACAGATAAAAAGTCCAGATGTTGACATAACTAAAATTTGTGTACAAATGCATTTTTTTCAACTACAGTTTTTCATGTACTTCAAGACACATATGTTATAAAAACTGGAATCTGAAAATCTGAAATCAAGATCCTTCAAAATCACTACCAGCCAGGGAATGGTTGTGACATAGATGTTATTGCCATGTGCAAACATGATAGCTGTTTCTAGTGGCATGACTGGATAGCTGCCACTCCTGGAGATTTCAGTCCACACAGCATGTCAGTATTATCTGAGGAAAGAATGTAAGTCCGAGTTTTCATTTATACTTTCTGGAAAAATCAAGAAAGTGCCAATATCGGAAATTGCAGAATGAAATGTCAATGGTTTGGAAGAAAATTACTGATGATTGTAGATTCCTCTCTTTAAAAATCCTATATCACCAATACTCTTGAAGTTTCAGAGTATAATATTGTGTTAAAGTAATTGCGTGTGGGCATTGACATATTTAAAGCAAAAAATGATTCTAGAAAGGGGACTCTAAAAAAAAAAAAAAGAAATGGAACTCTGACATAAAGAAGTGTTAGAAATACTTGAGCCAATTTATTTGCTTATATTTTTCTTTTTATTGCTCACAAGCACCAAAGTATATAATAAATTATACATCTAAAATGTAAAAGATCTCTTTCAATAAACATAAAAATTCTAAGGGGTAAGAAAACATTGTGGTTATTTTTGTTATTCTTTTTCTTTTTAGTGGTATATAAAGGTGTAACTTACAGTCAGTGGTGTCTTAGATTCCGTGAAATACGGCATATTGGAATATTAGAGAGAGCCTGGGGCCTTCGGTGGTGTAAGTTATAATTATTCATAGTAGGAAGCCAGTAGTCTAAAATCAAGACATCACAGAGTAAACATTATACTGGAAGAACGCACTGTCTGAGATTAAATCCCAGCTCTGACATTTACTAACCATGTGACTTTATGTAATTACTGAATCCCTCTGTGACTCAATTTTTCTCATCTCTAAAATAGGAATAGAAATAGTGCCTACCATATAAGGTGATTATAAGGATTAGACAGTGCATGCAAAGCACTTAGGATCCAGCCCGACCCATTGCAAATGTTAGCTAAAATTGTTATTTATCTAAATGTATGGAGATCAATACCAAGAGATACAGCTAAAATGATTTAGACAGTGGGTTCTGGGTTCTGAGACTAGAAGTGGGGAGAGAAGAGAAGTTTTTCATTGTGTCTTGATTGGTTTTTAATTCTGTACTTTTAATTTGATTAAAATTTTTTTCTTTATTTCATTTTTTATAAAATAATTATTAAGAATACACATGTAAGTCGGTCACAGATCTAAATGTAAAATACAAAACTATATAACTCATAGAAGATAACATAGGAGAGAACTGAGGTGATCTGGAGTTTGGCAGTGACTGTTTTTGTTTGTTTGATTGATTTTGGCCATTCTGTGCCACTTGCAGCATCTTAGTTCCCCAACCAGGGATTGAACATGGGCCCCTGAGTGAAAGTGCTGAGTCCTTACCACTGAGCCACCAGGGAGCTCTCAAATGACTTTTTGGATATAACACCAAAAGCACAATCCATGAAAGAAAAGAGGAAGTTGGACTTCATTAAAATTAGAAACTTATGCTCTGCAAAAGAATGGAAGAACAAGCCACAGCCTGGGAGAAAATATTTGCAAAACACATATCTGACCAGTATTTAAAATATGCAAAGAACCCTTAATAATAATTTTTAAAAGCCTCATTTTAAAATAGGCAAAGGGTCTGAACAGACATCTCACCAAAGATGATGTATCAAATATCAAACACATGAAAAAATGCTCAACATCATGTTACCAGAGAATTGCAAAGTAAAACCATGAGTTACCACTACCCATGTACCAGAGTGACTAAAATCCCAAACATGGACACACCAACTCACTAAGACATGCAGGGTACCTAATACTTCCTGCTGCTTAGATTCTGTCTGCATTTTATCATAACCATAGTGGACTGGTGTAATATCTCATGGCATGCTAAGGTAATCAAAGTTTCTGTGGACTGAACTGTGGCCCAGAGGCAAAGTTAAGGTGGTCCTGAAGCAAAATGGTGAAGATGTACTTCTGCCCTTGCCAGGTTGAAACTACTCTTGGCCTTCTTAGCTTATTGAAATAGGGGAAAAACATTTACAAGTTAATAACTTGTTCACAGGTGGCAGGGGCTTTATTGCTAGGCTCTTTCCTGTAGTAAAGAAATCATACCTGGGACAGCAGTACAACTGGAGTCATCACCTGTCTTAACAGTTCAGTAACCCACCGTCAGGCGAGTTAGGTAGGCGAGTAGGTAAGTAACAGAGATCACCACCTATGAATTTTCAGGTCTTGGATAGTTACTGAGTCTTGCATTTCCCCCAACAATGCATCATTACTTTTTGTTTATAGTTTTGATAGGAAGCCCTTTCTTTTTAATACTTATTTATTTGTCTGCCTAAGGTCTTAGTTGTCACACATGGAAATTTTGTGGTGGTGTGAGGACTCTCTAGCTGTGGTGTGAGGACACAGTAAGTTCAGTGTGTAGGCTTAGTTGCTGCATAGCATGTAAGATCTGAGATCTGTGACGAGGGATGGAGCTCACATCTCCTGCATTGCAAGGCAGATTCTTAACCACTGGACCATCAGGGAAGTCCGCCAGCCCTTTCAACCATAATAGCCATGTTAAAAAAAAAAAAAAATAGCCATATTCCCTGAACTAGAGACATATTCTACCAACTTCTGTCTTTAGTCTATACACCCTGGAACTAGAGAAATCATGGGGTTTAAGGGGTTTACAGACTGAACAGATGGTGAAGTAAATGAGAATCAAGTCAATTTACCACTTGTCTCCACTCTGCACGGTAGGCCAGGGTGCCAACTACAGTCCCAAATAGCATTACAGCCAGCGTCAACAATCCCAGTGTCACAGTTTTTCTATTCATTTCCTAAGGCTGCCCTAACAATGTAACACAAGCTGAGTGACTAAAAACAACAGAAATTTATTCTCTCACAGTTCTGGAGGGCAGAAGTCCAAAGTCAAAGTGTCGGGAGGGCTGGTTCCTTCCAAGGCTCTGAGGGGCGTCTATTCCATGCCTCTCTCCTAGCTTCTGGGGGTCACCAGCAGTCCCTGATGTTCCTGGGCTCACAGTTGCATCACTCCAACCTCTGCCTCCATCCTCACATGGTGTCCTCTCTGTGTGTCTCCAGAAGGACATCAGTCCTACAGATGTCCTCTTCCTATAAGTACATCAGTCATTGAATTAGGGCCC
The DNA here is from genome assembly GCF_963930625.1 of Muntiacus reevesi. Taxonomy (NCBI): domain Eukaryota; kingdom Metazoa; phylum Chordata; class Mammalia; order Artiodactyla; family Cervidae; genus Muntiacus; species Muntiacus reevesi. The sequence continues at coordinate 39,446,057 of NC_089257.1, forward strand.
ACACTAATTCTATACGACCTCATCTTAACTTGATTACGTCTGGAAAGAACATATTTCCAAATAAAGTCACCTATTCCAAAGGTACCTGGATGAAGACTTCAACATACCTTTTTGGTGTGTGTTCTTTTTTTTTTTTTTTTTTTTAAGGAAAACTGTCTTTTATTGAATTGTCAGTCTTTGGGTTTTTTTTAATTTTTATTTATTTATTTGGCTGTGTCACGTCTTCATTGCGGCAGGCAGGATCATCCTTGAGTCCAGTGGGATCTTTTGATGAAGCACACGGACTCTCCAGCTGTAGTGCCCGGGCTCAGTAGCGGCAGCACACAGGTGGGCTTAGTCCCTCTGCAGAATGCATGGTCTTACTTCCCCAACCAGGAATTGAACCCAAGTCCCCTGTGTTGCAAGGCAGATTCTTTACTGCTGGACCACCAGGGAAGTCCCATGGTACATCTTTTTACCAGACATAGTTCAACCCATAATTTACCCAGGGAAATGACTACAGGTCCCACTAGGGAAATCTACAGGAATATATAGACAGATATTTATACATCTCACCTAAGCATACTTGCTTTCACTTCATTCAAGGGACACTAAGGCTGTGAACTAACCCAGGCCTGGAAACGGTAAGAGATCATAACTGTCCATCTTGTCTTAAGCTGTCCCTCTGTTCACCGGTTCCACAGGACTTTTGGCTTTACAAATCAGAATATTAGTGAACTGCCCATATTCTTTGGTCCTATATGTAGTGTCTCCCTCGAGCATCACAGGCCTGCAGAACCAGTTGTTAGAGCACTTTCCAAAGATGCCAACAATCTCTCGTAAATGTATTTCTCAATACCTTGGTGAAGAGAATGTCATCTGGGCCCTCCAGGGGATGGAATTGGGGGTAGATGACTTATAAACCTAGAAGGAGAGGATTATAAACCAACATTCCCATCTCCCAAAGTGTTTGAATTCTTTCTTCTTCACTATATCAAAGGATTCCCAATTTCATTTAACTTCATCAGTGAATCCAGGTGTCAGTCAACCAACTAAAAAAAAAAAACAAACACCACAACACCACAATTAAATCCATTATACACCCACCAGGATGGAAAATATTAAAAAAGACTAAGACTATTTGACTTTCAAAAGTATGTGGAGTAACTGGGATTCTCATACACTATCAGTAAAAGTATAAAATGGCACAACTCCTTTAGGAAAAGCTTTGGCAGTTTCTTAGAAAACTAAATATACATCTACCCTATGACTCAACATTTCCATTTCAAGAGGAATGAAAAAATAGATCCACAAAAAATAAAACTGTACATAAATATTCATAGCAACATGATTGATAATAGTCCCAGACTATAAATAACCTATATCTCCATCAAAAGAGAATGGCTATACACAGTGCAGTATTATATTAGTTGGCTGCTGCTGTGTAACAAATAACCCCACCACTTAGCAGCTCAAAACAACATTCATTTCAGCTCACAAGTCTGTATTTCAAAGTCTGGCACAGTTCTCGTCTGCCAGAATGCGGCTGGACTATCATTGGCTTTGGATTTCAGGGTGTCAGCTGAGTTGCATTCCTTTCGGGGGGCTCCGAGGAAGAATCCACTCTCAAGATTATTCAAGTTCTTACTGAATTCAGATTCTTAATCACTCTCAACCCCTAGAGATCACTCACATTCTTTGCTATATGGTCCCTCCATCCATCAGTGAAGAATCTTCCTCCTGTTAAGGGTCTCTCATGCTTCAAATCTCTCTGACTTCACTGTTTAAGACTTCTTGACCCAAGTGTAAAAGGTTCATGTCATTAGGTCAGATCCATCCATATAATCCCCCTTTTAAGAGTCAAATGTGCTGAGACTTCTCTGGTTGCCCAGTGGTTAAGAATCTGCTGGGCAATGGAGGCGATATGGGTTGGATCCCTGGTTGGGGAACTAAGACCCCACGTGCTGTGAAACAGCTAAGCACAAGTGCTGCATACAGTGACCCGCACGCGCGGCAGCCCGTGTGCCACGCCTGGAGTCCATGTGCTGAAACGAAAGATCCCCCGTGCCACAACTAAGACCCGACACAGCCAGACAACTCAGTGTAAATATATTTTAAAAAAAGGAGAGTAGGACATTCCTGGTGGTCCAGTGGTACAGAACCTGCCTACCAATGCAGGGGACACAGGGTCGATCCCTGGTCCTGTGGCATTCCACATGCTGTGGGGCAACTAACCCACACACCACAACTACTGAAGCCACGTCCCTCTAGAGCCCGCACTCTACAACGAGAGGCCACCACGAGGAGGAGCCCACTCACCATGACTGAAGAGGCGCCTCTGCTCACTGCAACTAGAGAGAAGCCCACACAAAGCAACAAAGACTGAGTGCAGTCAAAAATAAATAGCTTTTTAAAAAAAAGTCAAATGTAAAAAAAAAAAAAAAAAACAGTCAAATGTGCTCTATGACAACCTAATCATGGGGGTGCTATCGAATCATCTTCACCATACTAGAGAGTGTACCAAGAGGCAGGAATCTTGGGAGACATCTTAGAATTCTGCTTACACAGGAATTACACTACTCAGCAATGAACTATCGATACACACAACGTGGATGAATCTCAAAAATACTATGCTGAGTAGAAGAAGATTTACACAAAGAGTACTCAGGGGAATTCAAGAACAGGCAACATTAATCTATAGTGGGAAAGAATCAGAAGAGTGACTGCCTCTGAGGGAGTGGGCTTGGGGTTGATTGGATAGAGGCATGAAGTTTTCTGTGATGATGGTGAGGGATTGGGCTACACAGATGGATGCATGGGTCAAGCTCATTGAATGGTACACTTAGCTTTATGCATTTCATTATGTATGAAAATTTTATCAGAAAAATTAACAGTATTTTATCTACTTAATGACATGCATGCTGAAGTGTTAAGGGCCAAATGTACAAATGTCTGTAACTTACTGTGAATTTATCAGAAAAATACAACAGATTGACAGATGGATAGAAGAATGGATAGATGGGTGGACAGGTGATGTAATAAGATGTTGCTGCTGCTGCTAAGTCACTTCAGTCGTATTTGATTCTGTGCGACCCCATAGACGGCAGCCCACCAGGCTCCCCTGTCCCTGGGATTCTCCAGGCAAGAATACTGGAGTGGGTTGCCATTTCCTTCTCCAAATAAGATGTTAGACTCTAAGAAAAGATAAACTCATCTTTAAAAAAAGAAAAAAGGCAATTAGAGCTCCCAGCTGTTATAATCAGCCCACGGAATCCAGGCTCTCTGGTAAGTGCACTCATATTGGTCAGTTCAGCCTAATCTTAAATTAGGTTCCTCACCCTTGGTCCTGTACTCTCAGAATCCATTCCTACATATATTTGCCAGATTTTATTGAAAAATCTTTAAATTCTTTTGGTGGGAAGGACTTCTTCCCACTAAATTTGACCTCATATGTGACTCTGATGCATGTCGGATCTGATTCTGATCATGAGTGTGGAGACAATTAAGTCAGTGGGATGGGGCATGAGGAGACTTGGCTTCCTCTTACACATGATTCCCCACAGGGAAGTCTACATACTCTTCAAACAAGTCAAATGATCCCATTAGACAGGGAGAGGGTGCTATAGTCTCTGGCTATCTTCAGCGGGAAGTTGGGGTTGTAACAGAGATCACTAGCTGCCTGCTGTGGCAGACGGCTTCGGACATGACTCCCTGAGATCCCTGCCTCCTGATGCTCAGGCCCTTGGGTAATCCCCACTCCTCACGTGTGAGCAGTAACTTGCTTCTTAGGAAGAGAAATGGCCAAAGTGACAGTATGTCATTTCCAAGGATAGGTTCTAAAAGGCTGGCTTCAGTCTTGCTGGCATTTCTCTGACTCTTACATGTTTGCCCGATGGAGAGGCTCATATGGCAAGGAAACAAGGGCAACTTCTGGCCAACACAAGTAAGGACTCAGCTCTTCTGACCAACATCCCTGGAGGAAATGGGTGCTGTTGACAACCATGTGAGTGAGCCTGGGAGAAATCATTCCTTAGTCAAATCTTCATTTGAGATTGCGAATCTGGCACTTAGATTGCAGCCTTGTAGGTGGCTCTTAAGCTGAAGACTCAGATAAGCCATGCCCAGATCCCTGACCCACAGAAACTGTGACTTAATAAGTGTGTATTGTTTTAAGCTAATAAGTTTGGGGTGATTTGTTATGTAGCAATGGATAACTAATAACTAATAACTAATACAGTTACCTAATACCCATTCTATCCTTACTTCTCAGCAATAAAGACTCTATTTTTATTTGTAATACTAATATACATAGCTAAAATCATGCCTTTCCTAAATTCTCAGTAAGTATAATGTGACCATATGGCTGAGTTCAGGCAGAAAAGAAGTAAGCAGAAGTTTTGCATGGAACTTCTGGAAGGTTCCCTATAGGGAGATATCTCACTGAGAGATGTACTTTTTGTTTTCCTTCTTCCTCATTTTTTTTTTTAAGAACAGCATCCACTCATAATCCTGGGCAGGGGGATGTCTGGTATTTCTGTGGCTAGCAGAGTGCTCTTGGGGTTTTTTTGTTTGGTTTGTTGTTCTTTATCAATGAATTAATTTTTTGGATGTGTTGGTCTTTGTTGCTTAGTGGGCTTTCTCTAGTTGCTGCAAGTGGGGGCTACTCTTCGTTGCTGTGCACGGGCTCTAAGCATGCAAGCTTCAGTAGTTGTGGCGCACAGGCTTAGTTGCTCCACGGCATATGGACTCTTCCCGGACCAGGAATCAAACCCACGTCCCCTGCAATGACAGGTGAATTTTTTACCACTGTACCACCAGGGAAGTCCCTTCTTCCTCATTCTTGCTGCCTAGAAAGTGGATGTGATGACTGGAACTCCAGCAGCTATCTTAGAACATTTGAGGTTAAAAATCACACTCTAGGAAACAGAAAGGAAGGAGGAATATGAGCAACCACACCAGCAATGGCCCCACTGCACCTAGAACTAGATCTTGCTGCAACCCCATTTCCCCTGGAGAGGATTCTTATGGTCGCTGAGTCCTCAGTTCCTTAGCTACAGACTCTTTAGCTAAATCTATGATCAATGTACAAGACTGGCTGAGCACAGTCAAGTGTCTGCAATCTGGTTTTTACTTATTTATTTTTAACTGAAGGATAATTGCTATACAGAATTTTGTTGGTTGCTGTCAAACATCAACATGAATCAGCCATAGGTATACATAAGTCCCCGCCTCTTGAACTTCCCTTCCATCTCCCTTCCCATCCCACCCCTCTACGTTGTTACAGAGCCCCTGTTTGAGTTCCCATTGCTTATCTATGCAATCTTGTTTTCAAGGGAAGTTCAAAGAGTAAGTATCTGGAATCTATTAGGTGGGGAATTCCCCTAACTTGGAACGTGGCTTCAGAAGCTGGATATGGGGAAAAAGGCCAATTCTTTCCTACTGTCAGGACAGGGTGCCTACAAGAACTGGGAGAATCATACTTCTCTAATTCCTCCGTGTGCTGTCACTTCAGTTGTGTTCAACTCTGCAACCCCATGAGCTGTAGCCCACCAGGCTCCTCTGTCCATGGGATTCTCCAGGCAGGAATACTAGAGTGGGTTGCCATGTCCTTCTCCAGGGGATATTCCTGATCCAGAGATCGAACCCGCATCTCTTATGTCTCCTGCACTGGCAAGTGGGTTCTTTACCACTAACCCCACCTAGGAAGCCCAATTCCTCTAGATCTTCCCAAATGTTCCCATTTCATCTGTCAGTCACTGTTTCCTAATCAAATGCATTCACTCTAGAGTGTGGCAGAAAACTTGAGTATGGCCAATCTGCAGGTCACATGATTATCCTGCTGTGGCAGCCTCAGACTGCTGGCCACAGCAGAAGCTTCCTTATGAATTAGAATCATCCTGCCGTTCTTCATCTGTTTGTCTTCTCTCTCTCTCTCTCTTTTTTTAAATAATTTCATTTATTTATTTTTGGCTCTGCTGGGTCTTTGTTGCTGCTTGGGCTCTCTCTGGTTGCAGTGAATGAGGGCTAATCTTCATTGCAGCGCACAGGCTTCTCATTGCAATGGCTTCTCTTGTTGTGGAGCACGGGCTCCAGAGCACAGGCTCAATAGTTGTGCCTCACAGGCTTACTTGCTCTGAGGCAGGTGGGATCTTCCCAGATCAAAGACCAAACCCTTGTCAACCGAACCCATGTCTCCCGAACTGGTAGGCAGATTATTTACCACTGAGCCACTGGAGAAGACCCACTTGTCCTCTTAAAGGACCTTTTCAAGGTTGCCAAATACCATTTTTTAAATTTAATCCTCTGAAGTTGCAACCATAGGGCAATGGGGAAAGTTGAGGTTAAGTTCTAAGAGAAAACATGCAGTAGTTTTCCCAGTTACTTCATTAATACCTAACAAGGACATCTCATTTCCAGGCTCAAAGTGGAGGGACTTCTCACTGCATCCCGCTCTGTATCAACAAGGCTGGTTCCAGTTTTTAGGGTCTGCCGTTGGCCTCACTGCATACCTTATATCAATTTTTTTATTTGAATCTCTTTGTTTGGAAATGACAGAAATCCAACTTGAAATAGATTAAACATAAAGAAGACTGTATTGAATAACAAAATTCAATAAAAGGCTGAACAACCAATTTGCAAAAAAAAGTAAGGATGTCTCCAGAATAACTGGAACTAGGCTCTTAAATTCTAACATAAGCCTCAATATCTTTTGTCTCAACTTTTTATTTATTCTCTCTTCACTGCAACCACTTTCCTTCCCTTCATGGGCGAATATGGCTGGAAACATTCCCTGAGCTTTATATCTATAGCGTTCATCATTCAAAAGAGAACGACAGGATTTCCTGGTGGCACAGTGAATAGGAATCCCCCTGCCAGTGCAGGGGACACGGGTGCAATCCCTGGTCCGGAAAGATTACACATGCCGTGGAATAACTAAGCCCATGTGCCACAACTACTGAGCCCTCGCTCTAGAGCCTGCAAGCCACAATTACTGAGCCCACATGCTGCAGATACTGAAGCCTGAGTGCCAAGAACCTGTGCTCCACAAGAGAAGCCACTGCAATGAGAAGTCCATACACCACAGCTAGAGAGTAACCTCTGCTCACCACAACTAGAGAAAAACCTTCATGCAGCAACAAAGACCCAGTGCAACTAAAAATAAATAAATAAGCAAAAAAAAAAAATTTTTTTTAAAGAGAATGACTTCTCGATTCAAATAAGAAAAAATGATGAGAAAGGGTTTTATTGACCCATCTTCAAACAGGTAACCACACCTAGGATGTGGTTATGGCTGAGGGTTATGGCTGAGGGTAGGACTGTATGAGAACAATGGTTTCCTGGGTAGCCTTGTAGATAGAGGAGACAGGTCCCACGAGAAGAGTCATGCTGGGCTGACCACACCACAGATGACCACTATGGCAGTCCTCAGGCAGGTCCCTTCCCACATGCAAAAGTTTGAATAAGTTTGGCAAGGTATGGCATGTTTGATAAGATCAAACCCTTTTCTTCCCCCTTCCCTTTTTTAAAAAAGAACCAACTCAGCTCAGCCTCTATGTGTCATTTTCTTGCCTAGACAACTAAGACATTTTAAGGAGAACCTCCCCATAAATAAGTGCCTTTGTGCCCACCAAATCAGAAGATCCCTAAAGAAAGCATCTAAGGGGATTCCCCAATAGTTCAGTAGTTAAGACTTGCTTCCCCTGCAGGGGGTGCAGGTTTGATCCCTGGTCATGGAACTAAGGTCCTGCATGCTGCATGGCACAACCAAATAAATTAAAAAATTTTTTTAAAGTCTATCTGAAAAAAAACAAAGCATCCAGGATTAACTTATCCCCATGTGTCTCTCTAGTGTCCTCTGTTTCCATGGTAGATCAGATACTCGAGAAATATTTGTAGAACTGAGTTAAGATCTTTTCTCATTCTTCAGAGATCTCTGAAGGCTAAACATTTTGGATGTTTAGGATCCCTGGAAAGGCCTAATGCTAGAAGTTACAAATAAAAATGGAAATTAATAAAAGACTGGGTAGCCCATGGTACTAGTGAGAAAAAATAGTCAATAAGGGAAAGGTTGTCCCCATTACAGAGAGGTGAACAAGAAACTACAGGTTTTCTTTTTTTTGTTTGGTTTTTTTTGGCGGCGGAGCCGGGGGAGGGGGGGGAGGTGCGGGGGGGGGGGGGGCATGTTGCTTGGCTTGTGGGATCTTAGTTCCCTGACCAGGGGTGGAACCCAGGCCATTTCTGTTAAAGTGCCAAGTCCTAACCACTGAACTGCCAGGGAATTCTCAAGACTATAGGTCAGGTCCTGATAGACAGATTGGGAATATACAGTTAATATGTTTGCCTCCAACCTTCCCTGGACCAGAATTTATAGCAGGAGAGAATAGCAATTTAGAAGGTTACTAATGGAGTTGATATTGATAAATGCTAGTGAAAGGAGTTCTAAGGTCCTTAAGCAGGACCAAAAATGTACTAACTTTTCACTAATAGATAAGCTCCATCCCTTACTAGAAGGTAGACATGGAGGTCTGATCAAGCTTGGCTTCCAGTCACAGTTGTTCAGCAATGACACTGAGGCATTGCTTCAGAGGGTGAGCAGATGCGTGTCTAAGGTAGGAGGAGCCAGCGCTCTGTGCTCTCCCCCTAGAGGAGAGAAGGACTGACAGGAGTGCACTGTTGAATTAGTCTGCTGCCCACACTCTGAGCCCCGCAGAGCCTTGCTCAGAGTTCTGACGGAAGGTCAAGATCTGTGTTCGCTTGTAGAAGTAGCCTGGGAGTTCTCCAAATGACCACAGGCGGCAAGAGTTCTCCAGGGCATGGGTCGTTTCTCCTCTGCTCTCAAGGTAATTCCACTGTCCAAGCTCACAGAACTGGGATCAGAGCAGCAGAGAAGACAGTCCCCACTGTACCCTCTGATCAGGTTCCTTTTTGCATGCAGCTCTCTCTGTGGAGGGAATCCCCCATCACAACACATGCCTACTGTTTTCACTTTTCCTCCAGGACCCCTCACTAGGCATCAGTTGCAAATTTTTTGCCTCACTGGCAAAAAATTAAGGGATCCCGGCTAACTCCGCAGCGCCCTGGTGTCTTCTGAAATCTCAAAGGTAGAGGTGATGCTGTGGTGCAAAGACAGGGGTCCATGTCTGGATTACATGTCTAGGTATCAGGTGTAACAGATCAGAGATCAACCAGAGTGTGGTCTGGCTCTATCAGTCACAGGCCTCAGTCACTTGGGGAGAGAGAGAAGGGGTGGTGGTGGTGTGGTAAGGCTAACTTACTTAATGTTTACTGTGTGCCAGGCACTATTCAAACACTTCAGATATTTTAATTCACTTAATCATTAAAGTGAACCAGGTTATAGATGAGAAAGGTAAGGCACAGAGAGGCTGAGTAACTCACCCTGTCATCCAGCTGGAAAGTGGCAGCGCCAGAGCTGGAACCCAGTGATCAGGCTTCAGAATCCATCATCAGTTATGGAAGTGAAGACATGCTCAGCAAGGAGGCTTTGCAGGGAGGTTGCTGGGACAATGTTTTCATTTCAGAGCATTTTTATTTCCCTAAGAGTGCACGCATTGGGGGGAGCGGAGTCTCAGTTAGGATGAGCGTCCACATCAGATCACAACCACTAGCCTCTCTGGTTTGAGGCCCTTGCAGAGCCCAGCCCATTGTACCTGTCTCCTTCTTTTATGCTGAGTTCTCAGGAAGCCCTCGTGAATGTCCCCATATCTCACACACACACAACCTGGCCTCCAAAGTCACCCCACATACACCATCTGAAACACCTGAACCCAACAACAGGCAGGATTCAAACATTTTCTTGGACTTCACCTCAGGGTCAGTGCCACTCTCAGCACAAACAGCTCCTTGCAAAGAGAGGAGCCTCCAACTCCAGAGTCCTGAGTCTGGAGAAGGGCAGCTTCTGCCCAGTTAAGCCAGCAACAGGCACGTTACCACAAAACTTCCAAACACCACAGCCATTTCTTTGATTCCCTGTAAAGATGTCAAGCATTTGTGGATTATACTGGTCAGAGCTCTTGGCTGTGTCAGAAGCCCAACTTAAATTGGTTTAGAGGGGAAAAGGAACTTAATGGCTCCATGACCAAAGTGTAGACATGACAGGGATGGATCATGGAAACGGAGACAGATGGAACCAGGGCCTCACACCCTTGCTGGTCCCTGCACACAAGCCCCAGTCGCCCCTTTGCTCCGCTTGTGAAAGGGAGATGGCCCCTTGAAAATTCCTCAGATGAGGAATTCTCCCAGGCAGAAGGCTGGCCCAGAGGGAGGGAGTTTCCTGTCCTTGGGGAGTGAGGGGATGAAGAAGGGAGGGTGATCCCTTTTCAAAGAGTGGGGAGTGGGAGTCCAGGATGGGATTCCTTCCCTGGACACGAGGCAGGATTCCCCAACACAAAGAGTTCAGCCTCGCCTTCATGAATCATTCAACGAACAGATATGGGAAGACCTCCGATAGTATCCTGATGTGCTAGCCACTGAGGGAGGGAGGGCTCCAGAGACAGTGATCAACATGAAGACACAGTTCTGCCCTACACCTTGCACTGTACTGCAAATGCTTCAACAAGGTGAGTAACCAAGAGAAGGAGGTACTACAGGACACCCAACCTCATCTAGGGGTATCAGGGAAGGCTTCCAGGAAGCAGTGACATCTAAGTTGAGACCTAATGACAAACAAGTGTCTCCCAGATTTCAGCATTTTTTTTTTTTTTTTGGTGAGGGTAAGGGAGGGGGAGGGGTATGTGGTAGAGAGGAGGCTGGAATGAACATTCCAACCAGAGACAACAACTCTGAGCTATAAGATCAATGTGTGAGGGCTGCAAAGAAAACCACGGTGAGGGGGAAGCAGGCTGGAGCACTGGCATGGAGGACCTTGTGGGCCAGAGTGAGAGCTTGGATTTGATCCTGAGGACAGTGGAGAGCCACAGGAGTTCTAAGGAAGAGAGCAGTGGCACTGTCTGACTTCCGATTCTGAGATCCTTTGGTTCCCTGGGTCAAGGTGCACCTCCCACACGGGCAGAGAGAACATTCTGAGTCAGTTTTAGTTTAGACCTCCTAAAAAGTAATTAGAGAAAACACCTCAAGCCCCCTACAAGCAGTAGCTACAGAAACGGGGGATAGGTGTTAAACAAAGAATGAGTGGCCGGGGAAGTGGATGACGTGAGGGTGGGCATGCTCCCCACTGTGTAACTAAGCTAGGGGGGAGGGAACTAGGGAGCCCTTCTCTCATTCCCCTAGGACTCTGGCTGGTACCGAGGGGTTGCCACTTCCTTGCCTCCTTGCTGGGTCTCCACTTTTTCATCGGCAGGATCTGCCAACACTGGGTGCAGGAGGCTAGGGGCTGGGTGATGAAGCTGCTAGATCCTCCTCAGGTGAGCTGCAGGGGTTGAAGAGTTCTCTGTTCTGTTCTCCTGGGAAGAATTCTGTATCCTGTGGCCCCACAGTGTGGAGGCCAATGGCTAAGTCCGTGGAGCACACTGTGGCCAGGTCCAGACTGAATCTAGGTGGTTTTCCTGAAAAAGAAAAAGGCCTCTGGAGGAGGGGGTAGCAGCTGAGAGTGAAGGGGTTGTTTGGTTACTGCCCAGTCTTGACCTTCAACACACACGCTCACCCATGTACCCACATACACACATACTCTGTGCCCAGGGTGCTGGGAACCAGAGGTTCACACCCACAGTAATACGGGGAGGGACTGAGCTATGGGACCTGGGGGAGAGGAGAGGCAGGCTGGGCCTTGAAGGTGCAGGGCAGGGCTTTGTGGCCTTCAGGACAAGTCAGGATAGAGGCAGCCCTCCCCCTCAGTAGCTTCAGGTGACGCCTTCACAGCAATCCTTTTGCCCACCAGGCGCTCCAGCCGATGGGTCTCAGCTCTCCAAAGGCTCTTTCTCTCCGCCCCTTAGCTTCTGCTCCTCCGCTGTGTCTGTCCCTGTCTCACTAAGACTCACCCTCTGTGTGTCTGTCTCACTATCACGGCCCTGTTTTGTCTCATCTCTCTCTTGATCTCCATTGCAATCCTTGTTTCCCACCGTGTCTCGTTCATGTGACTTCTGTCTCCATGCCTGCCTCACTTGCTTTCTCCATCCCCGCTCTGTCTCTCTGTTATCTTTGTCTCCTCTGTCTCTCTGCCTTGTCCCCACCTCCATCCTCACCTTCCTGTTGCACATGTTTCACCCTGGTCGCCACCTCTGTTCCTGTCTCCCTTTTGCTTCCCCCGCCCCCCACCCCCAATCTAGCTCTCTCCTCCATGTCTCATCCTTGTCTCTGTGAACCCTTATCTCTTATTCCTTTCTCCATCTTTCTCCATCACTGTTTCTGTCCCTTTCTCTCCCTGTCTCCGACTGTCTCCTCTCTTCATCCACATCCTCTATCCCCATCACAGGTCCCATCTCTTTCTGGTTCTTGTCACCATTCGCCCTCCTGAGCCGCCTCCGTGGTCCCCTCCGGGATAGGACCTCGATGGGGGCGGGGCCGAGGGACTGAATCAGAATAACTCGGTTAGCTGGACGAATTGAATTAACTTCTTCACACGAGCGCCGCCAGGCCTGTTTCCCCTCCCTTCTGCGGGGCCGCAGGTGGGGAGGCCAGGGAGAGGGGTCGGGACCCTACGGCCTGGCACGATGCGTAGACTGAAGGTCTGGTCCGGACTGAGGCGGGATGGGGACTCTAGGGATGGGGCCCCGGGCAGCCTGCCCTGCATCTCCCGAGCCCTAAGAAGGCGGCGGCGACCCTTTGGTGAGGGGGGGGTCGGGGAGACTGGGGCGGGGTCTTGGCCGTCCAGGCCCCGCCCCGACGAGCTCGCCCCGCCCCGCCCCCCTCCGCGGGGTCCTGCGCGTTAAAAGGCGCGCGGGCCGGGCTGGGCTGCACTTGCGTTGCACCAAAGCGGAACGCGGCCGCGACGGGGCGGGCGGTCTAGCGGGCGCTCAGAACTGGCCTCGGGTCCTCTGCGCCTGGCGCTCCAAACCCCATCTTGACCCCAACCCGGCCTGGGACCCAGACTCCGACCCGGCCAGGCCCGGCCCCTGCCCCCGCCCCCCGGGCCGATGGACTACTCCTACCTCAATTCGTACGACTCGTGCGTGGCGGCCATGGAGGCGTCCGCCTACGGCGACTTCGGCGCCTGCAGCCAGCCCGGCGGCTTCCAGTACAGTCCCCTGCGACCCGCCTTCCCCGCGGCCGGGCCTCCCTGCCCCGCGCTCGGCTCCTCCAACTGCGCGCTTGGCGCTCTACGGGACCATCAGCCTGCGCCTTACTCGGCAGGTGAGCCCAGCCCCGGTCCAACCCTCCCTGCAAATCCTACGGCACCCCCAACCCCTGCCCACTCGGCAAGTGGTTGCGACGGTCCCCCACAGCCGCCACAATCTCTGCCCTAGCCAGATCCTCCAACTTCCCGCGGGACCTACAGCCTGCCGAGTAAGACGAGGTTCCCTAGGCAGAGTTGAGCCCCACCCTCTCATCCGTCCTGTTCCTCTTTCTCGCTGCTGTATTCCTATCCCGTGTTCTTCAGGTCGAGGAAATAAATAGATCCCCGGTCTAGCCCCAGACTCTTCATCAGGCCCTCCCGTGCCCACATGCAACGGTTGACCACCAAACCTCTCCATACCCTGTATTCTTGGAAGATTTCTCCCGGCTCAGGCCAATCAGACCGCCCATCCTTATCATCACCATCCCACTTCATGCCCGGCCCCACCATGGGCCCCGGCGGCAGATGAGCTGCCCAGCTGGGAGTCTTCCTAGAGTTCCAGCACCATCAAGCCCCTACTGCCTGGTTTTGAACCCATCCTACCTGTGCCCAAACCCTTTTGCACCACTGAAACCCATTCTGTGGCCAGAAGAAAAGGATGCTCAGGTCATTAAGCCACTTTCATTTCCCCATTCCCCTGGAGATTTTCCCAGCTAGAGTCCTGCAGAACCCAGAAGCAGCCCCATGAGATGCCCAAGCCTCCTTCATCCAAGTCTCTAACTGAACCTTCAACCTCATGAAGGCTCTTAGCCACCCTCATCTCTCCAGTTAGAGTCCAAGCTGCCCCACCCAATCTCCTTATTTCCTTCCTTCCTGGGACCACAGGACCCAAGTAGAAGATTGGAACCTGTGTGATGGGGAGGGATAGCGAGAGAGACCTGAGCTTGGAGAAATGAGAACCAGGAAGATGGAGTCAGAAACTGGAATGGGGACAGGGAGATTGGGTACTCGGGGTCATATGCACATGGGGACTGTGGAGGTAGAAACAAAACGGGGAGATGGGCCCCAGAAAGATGGAAGTCTGAGATGAGGAAGATGGGGACAGATCCACAAAAACTGAGCAGAGATGGAAAGATCGGGGTCTCTGGGAGAAATGGGGACCTAGGGCTGGGGAGATGAAAAAATTCCAGATGATGTGGACAGGAATTATGGGAGATGGGGACCAGGGAAGACTGAAAACAGAGATGAGGAAGATGGGGATAGGCATGAGGTGTTGGAGACAGGATTAGGGGAGATAGAGACTAGGGAGATATGACAAAGATAAGGATAATGGAGATCTCTGGAGAATGGGGAGACCTAAACAGGGGCTGGAGACAAGAATGGGGAGGTAGTGTCAGAAATGCTGACTGTGGAGCAATGGGAAGGGGAAGGGGTAGATGGGAAACTGGACAGAAAGAGTGAGGGGTAGGGTTGGGGCTGGTTTTTGGAGGAGTTGGTAGACAGAGATTCCTGGGAGGAAGAAGAAGGGCGAAGAGAAGATGGAGGAAGCTGGGAAGGGAGAAATAACCCTTCACTATGGGCACAAAGGGAAGAATGGTCCAGAAGGGGAAAGTTGTAGATCAATGAGGATGGAGAGAGATGAGGAAGAGGAGAGGGGGACACCTGGAGGAGAATGGGATGTGAAGTGGGGCTGAGGAAATGAGGCCTGGGGAGAAGAAGGATGCAGGATGAAGATGACCAAATTTTTAAATGTCAGAGAGTCCGTGGCAGGACTGAAGGTAGACCTAGGCAGGAGAGTGTCAGTCACCCAGCTGCAGTCTATGACTGCTTATTGGAGAGACAGGATTTTGATGAAACCTCACAGAAAGCCCAGGCTAGGAAGGATAGAACAGGATCAGAAGTCAGGTCGACAGGGAGAGACACGCTGAGGGTCGCAGGGGTGGGTAGGATGGGAGGTGGAAGGAACACTACAGAGGGCAAGGACAGGTCAAGAGTCTTGACCAGAGGATCAGATTTTGGTTCCCTCGCTGCAGCTTTTGGGTCCCAGGTCTCCCCGCGCCCTGTCCACCTTCATCCCTGCCGGCTCCATCCAGCGGTAGGGAAACGATCTGAGATTGAGAGGGCCGAGCCCAGGGGCCAGGTCAGGGGCAGGGAACCGTAAGCGATTTCCCAGGGGCAGAACACAGCGGGCCGGGCTCGGCTCCTCACGTCCCCACCCTCGTTGATTCCCCCCTCCCGCACACATCTGTAGTGCCCTACAAGTTCTTCCCGGAGCCGTCGGGCCTGCACGAGAAGCGCAAGCAGCGGCGCATCCGCACCACGTTCACCAGCGCGCAGCTGAAGGAGCTGGAACGCGTCTTCGCCGAGACTCACTACCCCGACATTTACACGCGCGAGGAGCTGGCCCTCAAGATCGACCTCACGGAGGCTCGGGTGCAGGTGTGTTTTTGCGGATGTGTGCGGGGAGCGTGCGCGCGCGGAGCGGGGCGGGAAGTTAGTGTCTGACACCTGGGGGTCCGCGGGACAGAGGGGCCACACTCGGGCAGCCAGGGGGTGCAGCCTGCTGGCAGAGAGCTAGGGCCAGGGGCCAGGGCGCAGGCTGGCGGTGACGGCAGGAGAGGACCGGCAGCCCCGGGAAGCAGACGGCGGGCAGACGGGGCCTGAGGCCTTAGGAAGAATTGAGCTATTCAGCGTCACTGTTTCCCCTCAGCCTCCCGGGTAGGGCTGAGCACGGCAGAGTGATGCTTGGGAAGCCAGGATGGAGGACGAGTGGGTTAAGGGTCAACTCCAGGTGGCCTCGGGGCCAAACAAGACCGAAGAGGGGGAAAGCCTGTCAGCGCCTCCAGGCCCCCTCAGCAGTTCTGCAGCTATGAAACCTCTGAGTTTCCTGGGTTCAGAGTAGGCGCAGGAGCTGGGTCGAAGCAGACTTTTGTCGGTCTTATAAATCTGAGTACAGATGTTCAGCTGGAGCGCATTTACTGAAGACCCTGAACAAAAGGTTTCCCAAGTGCCCTAACCCGCTCTCGACAGCCCCGGGCTTCTGGTGGGGGGGAACTGGGGCAAGGGCTTTGGGAGACGAGGAGAGTGATGTCCGAGTCCGGTCCAAGAGACAGAACACCTGGAGGCGGCGGGGTCCGCGGGTGGGCAGATCCCAAGGGGAAGACGCTGAGGACCTGGGGGAAGGGACCAGTGGAGCAGGGGAGAGAGGCGAGAGATGAGGAGAACAGCAGGCAGTGGTGGAGGGCCGAGGGGCCAAGACTCGGAAGGCTGCGGTAGTAATTGTGACCCGGTCCCTTCCGGCCGGAGGTCTCACTCGCGCCTGGCGGCCCCGGGCTGACCGGTCCCTGTGCCCGCAGGTCTGGTTCCAGAACCGCCGGGCCAAGTTCCGCAAACAGGAGCGTGCGGCCAGCGCCAAGGGTGCGGCGGGCGCGGCGGGAGCCAAAAAGGGTGAGGCGCGCTGCTCGTCCGAGGACGACGACTCCAAGGAGTCCACGTGCAGCCCCACGCCCGACAGCACCGCGTCGCTGCCGCCGCCGCCGCCCGCCCCCGGCCTGGCCAGCCCGCGCCTGAGCCCCAGCCCGCTGCCCGCCGCCCTGGGCTCCGGGCCCGGACCTGGGCCGGGGCCACAGCAGCTCAAGGGCCCGTTGTGGGCCGGCGTGGCGGGCGGTGGGGGCGGCGGGCCAGGCGCGGGCGCGGCGGAGCTGCTTAAGGCCTGGCAGCCGGCTGAACCCGGGCCCGGGCCCTTCTCGGGGGTTCTGTCCTCCTTTCACCGGAAGCCCGGCCCCGCCCTGAAGACCAATCTCTTCTAGCCGCCGGCCTCCAGAGGCTCCGGGCCTGCCTACCCCTGCCCCTCCAGGGCCTGACAGCCCCTCCCCATCCCAGGTCTGCCTGATGGCCCCACTCCCACTGTGTCTGACCCCTCCGTGTGCCCTCCCCAGCTTCGGAGGCCAAGCCAGGGCTACTCTCGTCTCCCCATTCCGCACCGTGGGGGTGGGGGCGGGGGCGGATACTTCTCACTGGGATGCCCTCCAGGAGAGCTCAGAGGACCCCATTTTAGCCTGGCTCTCTTTGAAAAAGTGATCAAACAATGCCTGCCCCAACAGTGCTCAAAGGTGAATCCTCAAATGGGAACAGCCCGGCTTCCTCCCCTGCCTCTGCAGCTGGTTGGGTCTTTCCTCAGCTTGGTGACCAGCCAGCTGCCCAGCCCTCGGGCCCACCCACACCGACGCCACCCGTGCAAAGGCTGGTCATCATTGGGATAATTAGCGGCGCAAAGGGTCCCCCACTCCTCCCTGCCCATCCTCAGCCGGTCTGGCACAGAGGGGAGGCCCTGAGATGAGTAGAGCTGCCAGGGCATCGGGACAGAGGGGCTTCCTCTTTCCTGTCTTTTTTGTTGTTGTTGCTGTTCTTTTCTTTGAAAAACTTGTAATTTATTGAGGTGAGTTTTGCTCAATCCAAATAAAACTTAATTTATTGACATCACACTGGAACCCTTCGGTACCCATGAAGGGGACAGGCTGCCTGCAAGAGCCCAGTTCCCCTTATGACCAGCGAGGAACCCCCAGCTGCCACACAGCTGCAGCGCAGGTGGTATAGACCAGGAGACAAAACTAAGCAAACTGGCGCTTTGTGGCCAAGATTCTTTGCCCCCACCCAAACCAGCCCCCAAAACATTAAAGTGCACGCCCTCCCTAAACCCACACAGAAAAGCTTAAATAAACCCCAGCCCAGTTCTCGGGCTATTCCTTCATTTCCGGACGGACAACCCCTGACCGGGGGTTGGGAGAGGTCCCAGCTGAGCCCCTCCACCAGTGGTTCAGGCTAGGTGGAGGGCAGCAGGAACAACGGTGAAAATGGGGACCCAAGACGTACCCATGTGGACCCCGTGGCCCCCCTGGGGCTGGAGGCGTGGCCCAGAAAGGGAGGACAGCACCAGAATAACCGAGGTCCTCGGTAACCATGGTAACTGACCTCCGCAGCCCTGGCTCTAAAAGGTGAGGGGTAGGATGTCCTAATTAGGACAATGATTGGGCAAATGATTGGGCAGTAGGGAACACAGGTCCCCAATAAATAGGCAGAGAAGTACTGCCCCGACGCCTTATAACTCTTTAACTCCAGGGCTCTGGCTGGGCCTTCAAGGGCGGGTTTGGCGCTCAGTTCGCAGCTTCAAAATGCCACCGCGGTCACTTGCTGAGCTGCAGGGTGTCCAGAAGGAGGCGCTTGTGAGCTGGGTCCTGCACCCCAGCTTCCTCCAGGTCTTCTTCAGTGATGTCGCTGTAAGGGTAAGAGACGCTTGGAGAAGGGCCAGGTGGTCCAGAGCGCCCCTAGCTCCGCCCCCAAGGCCAGCCCCACCCCATCCACCTCTAGCCCCGCCCCCACCTGAGAAACTCCAGGTCGTCCCAGCCATTGTGCACCAGTCCCTCCTCATAGCGTTCCAAGCCGATGGCCCTCAGCCAGGCTCCCATGCCTGCCTCACCCAGCCCACCAGCCCGCCCGACCTGCGGGCACGGAGCCTGAGGGAATAGAGCAGGTTAGAGGGAGCAGTGACGGGGGCCTGCACACACAGGAGAACCTGCAGACAGCCATATTCTCCCACGTGCTCTGCGGTGGGGAGAGAGGCAGAGCAAGGGGTTGATTCCTGCGACCTTCACCTCCCCAGTGCCCAGCTCAGGGCAGAGGGGACACCTCTGAGTGCTGAACTGGTGAAGTGAAAGGATACCCCCATTCGTGGGCATGCATACACTGCAGACACACAGCCAGCCACCCCTGGCCCACCCACCTCCTCTGCCAGGTCCTCCTGGATGCTCTCTCGGATGCGAGGTGGAGGGAAGCTGAGAGGCCGGCCATAGTCCGAGGGCAGCCCCCGGGGTGGCTGTAGCTCCAGGGGGCCTGGCAGGAGCATGGAGCGGCCAGGCCCAGCAGGAGCATAGTCCACCTCACTCAGCGTCTTGGCCATCTGTAGCACGGAGCAGGAGCGATCATCCCCACTGGCTACCTCCCCCAGGAAAGCGCTGGTGGGCGAGGGGCCTGGCGGGAGTGGGGGTCTTGGATGGGCCTTGGGAGGTGGTGGGCCACGGGCCTCAGCCCCACTGCGGCCCCGGGTCACTGGCCCTGGCAGAGGATCCAGACTAGGGGGCAGGAAGATGGCTGAATCCGGCAGTGGTGGTGGTGGAAAGTCTGGAGGGGGCAGTGTGCCCCCAGAGTCCTCATCTGATGAGCTCCCCTCCCCGGCACGAGGAGGCCGGTGACGCCCAAGCTGTGGGGCAGGCACTGTGATGGCCACTTTGTTCTTGGTGGCAGGTGGGACGGGAACCCTGGCAGGTGAGGGTGGCTCCGGGGGCAGCAGCTGGTGTGGTACCCCTTCAAGGACGTAGTAGGCAGGGTTATTGAAGCTGTTCTTGGGTGGGGGGGCCACCACCCCTTCCGGCTCTGGAGCCCCCTCTGGCTTCAACCTGGGTTTGGGAGCAGAATAAAATCAGGGCCCAGAATCAAGGGGAGAAGGGCAGTGGGTGCAGTGAAAGAAGCACTGGGCAGGCAGTCAGGAGTTGTAAGCCCCCACCCCTAGACTTGCATGTGACTGTGGGCATGTCACTTTCCCTCTCTGCCCCTTTGTGTCCTCATCTCTAAAACTGGGGAGACAACTGCATAACCCCCAATCTTCCTTGCCTCACTCACTAAGACTCTCCGATCTTTTTTGATTTTGTAACTGTAAAAGCTGAGTGTAAAATGGGTGAAAACAGAGGCCAGAAGGCAGGGCAATAAAAGCCTTCAAAGAGAATGACCAGCCAGATGTGGAAAGCCCTGGAGGCATCTGAAGTCAGTCTACTGAGGAATCTTACTCAAGGATTCAGGTTAGTTTTACTCAAGGCTGAAGATAAAACCAAGGTGACTGATAACAGCTGAAGATGACTGAAAATGCACCAGGAATTTTTATTTATGTTCAAATGACAACTGGATATAATTAAAAAGCAAGCCTCACTTTCCCAAAGTATGATCCACAGAACACTATATTTGACCTTGACCCTTAACCAACATGGGCTTGAACTGCTCGGGTCCAACTCCATGCGGATTTTTTTTTCACTGCTACAGTACTGCACGATATATGAGCCACATTTGTTGAACCTCAGATACACAGGAACTGGGGATCCAGAGGGATGACTATGAGTTATACACCCCTAACCCCTGCCATGTTCAAGGGTCAACTGTAGTTCCCCAGGATATTAATAGTTACTGCATGGAAAAGTTTCCTGGCCCATTAAGTTTGGGAAACTATATTCAACACAGCTGAAAAAGGATTTCCTTCCTGTCCACAAGCTCAGAGCTTTTGCTGATACTATTGTGCACTGGGAATATCTAAGAAAAGAATCTAAAAACAACCATTTCCCAAACTCATTTGACAGCAAACCGGTTTCCAGTGGGGCATCTTGTAGGACAGTATTCCATAGAACACCCCAGGGAAACCTGTGCTGAGACACAGGCCTTCTCCAAACAGAAGGCTCAAGTTAAGTGTCTAAGGGAGCTGTTGCAGAAACCATTTCTAAGTCTATTTTTTAAGACAGAAGTGAGAGGAGAGGCTGACCATGCTCCCTTTGACTCAGAGCCACACCTTCAGGAGGCCTGGCTGGCCACTGGCCATGGGTGTAGGGCCCCACAGAGACCCAAGCAGTAGATGATCCCCAAGCCAACCCTGAGAGCCGTGCACAGTGATGGATCAAGATGGATAAAGGATAGGAATGACAGTTTCCTTCTCTCACCTGGGAGTCAAGGGCTCCTCCCGGGGAGCAGCTCGGGGTGGGGCTGGTGGCCTCCCAGTTGGTGGTGGCTTCTCTGGTTCTTCAAATAACTTGGACAGTGGGCAGGAGGCCTCTGTGGAGGCTGGCTTGCGGCTCCCTGACCTGTCAGGGTGCACAGGGGAGGGACATGAAGCAGGGGCTGGCCACAAGTCCCCAGGCACCCCTTCATGTGACTCCCCACAGAGCCCCAGCTCACCTGGGATCCTGGATGCCTCGGGACACAGAGGGGGCTTTGCTCTTTGCTCCTGCCTCATCCTTATCAATGCTGATCCACTCTGGGAGAGGAAGGGAAAGGAGACTTAGAAGGGACCTGGGGTCCTGCACCTCACAGACACCCACGGGCTAGCTAGCCCCTTCCCAGCTACTCCCCAGGGCAGGCCCACCCCCCAGACCTGGCTGTACAACTGCCAAATGTTCCAGGGATTCCAACGCCCGCCCCACAGCCCTGGTCCTCCTCTCCTAGACCTGCCCGCACCGCCCCACTGTATGCCCCACACCCCTCCCAATGGAGCCCCCACCATAGAGTCGCTCACGGGTGCCCAGGCGCTCTGTGGGCACCCGCACCTTCATGGAGCCACGGATGTTGCCTGTCTCCTCGCCGCGGTGGGACAGGAAGGTCAGGAACTGCTGGGCTGTGCTGCCAATCATTGACTTGAGCGCCACCACGCACTCCCCTGAAGGGCAGATGGAGCAGACCAGCAAATTGCCAAGCCTTCCGAGGGCCCTGCCCGGCTTCCTGTGCCCCGCAGCCCCCCTCCACCCTCACCATAGGATTCGTAGCCGTCCATGGACTTGACTGTGAGCAGGAGGTGCTGGTCTTGCAGGTACTCGATGTCAGCCAGAATGGGGTTGAGCTGGGAGCAGAGAGGCCCAGTGAGGAATAAAGCACGCCCCCCCCCCCCCACTTCCTGCTGTGACTGTGGCTCATCCCACCCTCAAGCTTGTCCGTGCTCACTCCCGTCCACCTGAAGGAAAGATTCCCATGGGCCTTTCAGAGCAGTCAAAAGCCCTGTAACTAATTAATTTTCTGCATCAACAATGGCCAACACAGCATCTGATGATTAGTGAAGCCTTGAGAAGTATTTACAGAATGAATGAATGAACTGCAACCTGGTCTCCCACCTGCTCCCCCACCGCAAATAAAGCACATGCCCTCGTGCTCACTCATGCCCACTCCGCACACAAGCCCAGGCCATGGGCTCTTCCCACCGCCCCCCGCCCCCAGGCAGGCTCCAGGTGGCGCTCGGCTACACTTCTGTGCCCTCACCCCCAAGCCTCACCGTGGGCAGCTGGCGTGAGGACCACTGCACCTTGAGGAAGTTGATGTTGTCACTGCTCTGGGCATCATTTTCAAAGCTCTTCTTATACTCTGGTGGGGGTAGGGGACACCCAACTGAGTGCCACCTCTCAGCTTCCCTTCCCCCTAACTAGGGGGCTGACCACCCTGGGCACCTCAGGCCTCCCATCCCCCATGACCCACACCCAACCCTGGGCCCCGCCTCAGACCCTCCAGACAGGTGGAGTAGAACTCGATGAAGAACTTGGTGCGGCTGGCCGTCTTCACAATGGCCTCAATGCTCTCAAACTCAATGTAGGCCTGGTCTGAGGTCTTTGAGAGCCCTGAGGGGCAAAGGGAGGAATGCAGACAGGAGGGCTGAGAGGGTGGGCAGGAGGAACAGGACACAGAGACAGCACTGCGGCAGGGAATCTGGAGCCCTGGCAGAGCAGGAGGGAAGGCCAGGAGGGGCCTCCTCCATCCCCAGCACCCCAGGGAGACCCCAAAGCCTGGACCTGGGACTGGGACAGACAGACAACCCAAGAATGAGAGACCATCTGAGAAGGGGCTGGGAACCAGAGTGTCTGTAGGATATGCCCGCCAACAATCCACCATGCCACTAGGCACACAGGTACACGAGGAACCCCAGGCAGGCAGAAGCATGTACATGATTACCTTCATGCACACACCTGCTCACGGGCATATACCTCCCACGATGACTCAGGAACACAGACACCTTTACACATCACATATTCAGACACATTCCTGCACATGCATGTATGTACCCGCCCCTACACACCCAACCACACACACGCAGATATATTCAAAGCTATGCACACCCCCCAGGCTAGCACCTGCACCCACCCAGATGGATACCACACCCACAGCACAGCCAGAATAGCCACCTTTCTTGGAGATGAACTGAGAGGTAACTCCAACCTCAAACGTCCCAAACACAGGGGAGTGGTCGCTGGTGACAATGTCATCCGTGC
Organism: Muntiacus reevesi; assembly: GCF_963930625.1. Taxonomy (NCBI): domain Eukaryota; kingdom Metazoa; phylum Chordata; class Mammalia; order Artiodactyla; family Cervidae; genus Muntiacus; species Muntiacus reevesi. Next base: position 39,469,286 of record NC_089257.1, read on the forward strand.
AACCTGGGGGAGGGGAGTAGGAATGGGGGCTCAGGGGAAAGCTCCTTACTCTCTGTTCCCGATTCCCAAAGCCAAGGAAGAGTCAGGTGAGCGACCACCCGGGATAGCCCATCACCCTGTCCGGGAGGCTCTGACCATAAGAGTTGCAGATGATGTGGGTCTCAGGATAGGATTTCCAAAGAATCCGGTCACACCATGAAGGCACGTTGGTCCGGACCTAGGGCAGGGGATGGCAGTGTGGTCAGGGGTCAGCTAGGGGTTGCTCAGCTGAGGCCCATGCCCCTACCACACTGGGTCCAACATCCACTTCCAACACCCAGGATCACCCCCGAGGCCTCAAGGGACCAGAGAGGCTGGAAAGGTAAGTGCAGAGGCTTGACCCCACACACACTCTTGATTCACCACAGTCCTGGGGGGTCTCCCCTGGCCTAACCCATTCTCCTCACTCACCCCAGTTGGCTTCTGCTTGTGCCAGGCATACGTGTCCCGGGAACCCCGCTCATAGCGGTAAGTGGGTGGGAAGGAGATCTCCTCCTCACCTAGGAAAGGCAGGGATGGAGGGGTCAGGGCCCTGAAGACCCGGGGATACCACAAGGACCCTGGCCCCCAGGGACTGCCGCTACCGCGCCCACACTCACTGAATCGAAGGAAGACCTTGTGCTTTTCCCGCTCCAAGTTGAGCTGGTCCACCCTGAGCAGGGGCTCAAACTCCTTCCTGCTGATGTAGTTCAGGATCTCCTGAGGGGAGAGGGGACATAAAAGCTGGGGCCTTGCCCTCTCAAGCCAGAGGTCAGAGCCCACCTGGCCCCCAGCCCAGCCTCCCTACCCGCCACCCACCGGGCCCTGCTCACACCTGTATATCCATGTCCAGGCGGTAGTTGAGGTCCCCGAACCAGAAAAGGTGAGTGAAACGCAGAGATATGTCAAAGGCGCTGAGCTGCCGATCGCCCAGCGTGAGTAGCCGCAGGATGTCCAGGTAGTTCTGGTTCCGCCTATGGTGGGGGTAGGGGGAACTCCAGGGTCAGATAAGAAGTCTCTGGCTGGGGTTGGGGACAGGGCAGGGATCAGGGTCCCCGGGGACAGAGGAAGGAGCTGGGGACAAGGTCAAAATCAGGGACAGACATAGGGGTCCCAAGTTGAGGTAAGGAAGGAGGCCTTGGGGAACAGGGATGTAGGAAGGTCGTGGACTAGAATACGGGAGAGGGAATAGGTCTCAGGGGAATAGAGGATAAGGCTGAAGAGATGACTGGGAAGGCACCCCCTCACCGGGCAGTCTTCTCATTTCCCGAGGTGAGGTGACAATTCACAAAGCCAAATGAGGTGCCGTTGAACATGAAGGAGACACCCACGGCCCCCTTGTTTCCTGTCAGGGCAACAGAAGAATGCCTGGGTCACAGCAGTGGAAAGATCCTTCCGACTCCCCCACATGGCATAAGGCAGGCAGGCAGTTCCCTGCATACAAAACCACGCCTTCTCTGGGGTCCACACCAGGCACTTGCAGCCCCATCTGGATGGTCTGAATCTGTCTGCACGTGAGAGCAGAGTCCCCGGAGATCACTGGGACCCCAGTGGTGAAGGGGCAAGGCTTTGCAGTTTCTGAGCACAGTCTATCCTGAGGTAGCACTGGACTGCAAACAGGGAGACCTGGGCACTATGCTGGTGCCAGGCTCTATCACGTACTAGCCTGTGTGACCTTAGACAGGTCACTTGACTACTCTGGGCTCGAGTTTTATCATCTATGAAATGGAGATAATTATCCTGGCCATGCCTCCTGGTGGGGCTGGAAGAGATTTAGAATATGAACACGCTTTGCAAAGTTCAAAGAGTTCTATAGATGGGAGGAGACCCTGGACCGTGGCTGGAAAGGAAGCAGGAGGAATGGACAGAGGGACCCCACCCTCTTTCCTCACCCAGGGTGTTGGCAATGCCGGTCTTCACACTGGACGTGCTGACGTGGCTGATGCGGTTCTCGTGCTCTGGCTTGACCAGCACAGCCACCTTGATGTTCCACAGTGACTGCATAGCAATCTGGGGAGAGGGTGCAGCGTCACCCCTGCCCCAGGCTGGGCCACTGTCCACATCTCCCTCACCCTCACCCTGCCCAGCCCACACTATAGACAGTTCTGGAAATCACAAGCTAAGAAGGCCTGCCACACCTTTTCCTGAGGGACCAGAAAGAGTGGCCTTCCCACAGCATAAAGGACTCAGGGTAGACTTCCTAAAGGATATTTCCAGGGACCAGAGGGAGAGCCAGTCAAGCTGTGGGAAGCCAGCCAGTGTGTGGGGAGAGGGGCTGGACAAGATAAGATCCCCTCACCGGGCGGTAATCCAAATCCGTGAGCTCCTTGAGGCCCCCGCGGAGCAGGTCCAGCCACTCTCGGTCACCCACTGAGTTCTCCTGGGTCCCAAAAACATAGATGTCATGGGGTATGGTCACCGTGACCTCATCCAGGGTCTTCCCCAGACCCTTTGATGTGAACCAAGATGTCACATTTTTCGGAGGCGGCACACTTCCTGGAGGTGGAGGGGACGGGACAGTCAGGCCCCTGCCTGGGGCCCCTCCTCTCTCCCACCCCAGTCCCTCCACAGGCCTGACCCATGTTCCAGGTGCCTATGAAGATGGAGATCATGTCGGGCTCGTCCTGCTTGGAGTGCTTGTTCTTCATGAGCTGCAGGAGCTGGCAGAAAGCCTCACGCTTCTGCGGGGGACAGCAGTCAGTCAGGCACAGGTGGGCAGCAGGAAACCCCCTTCCATGGGCCTACCCTGCTAGGTGGCCTGTCCCTCGAGGACAGGGACACGCCTCTGGCTCACCACCACACAGCCACTCCTCAAGCATACAACAAGTGCTCAGTAAATGTTCACTGAATGATTATCAGCCCACCCTCAGGCTGCCCACTCTCAGCACACATGCTCTCTACCCCATCATAACCGCCTGCCCCGTGAGGGATGACATCTCTTTCCTCCCATCTGGCAGGGACCCCTGCAGCCCCCGGCAGCCAGGCCCATGCGCTGCTCACCCGCGCGCTGACGAAGATGAAGTCCTTGCGCTGCGTCCGGTCCTTTTCCTTCTCAAACACGACACCCAGCTTGTTCTGGACCCGCTGGGACTTAATGAGCTGGCGGACTAGGGGATGGAGAATGGGTCACACCAGCCTGTGCCCACAGACCCAGGGGGCCCACCCTGCTGCCCATCCTGGGTTGGGCCCTGGCTCACTGCGGTCATGCGTGAAGGTTGTCCAGTCCTCCTGCGAGTCCCGCTGTCTCCGCAGCAGCACCAGCCGCCCACCCTCCACGTCCACACTCAGCGTGAACTTCTGTGACTTCCCGATCTTGGTCAGGTCGCCCAAGGTCACATCCAGCTTCACCTGCAAGCCAGAAAAGGGGGGTGCTGCTGAAAAGAGCTGGGGAGCAGGTAACACTCTCTTCACCTCCACCAACTCTCTGCCCTGGAAGGTCCCCCCACCCCCCGCTATGTACCTCAAAGGCCTGCACAGGGATGGTCTTGGCCTTACGTGTGGATGGCTGCAGTGGGGCCGGCGGGGCTGTGGAACTCACGTCCTGTAGGGCCTTCAGGGCCTGGAGGGGGCAAGGGCAGGGCCAGGTCAGGAGCCTTGCTGAGGGCAGGGGCAGGAAGGGGCACTGCTCATGTTGGTGTCAGTGCCGAACTATAGATTCAGGGTTCAGATCAGGACAAGGCAAGTGGCCAGGTGAGGGGGTCAGGGGTCAAAGGTCAAGAGTCAGGGCACCTTCTTCTGGATGCCTGACAGGAAGTCCTTTAGCACTGACAGCTTCAGCACCAGGCTCTCTAATTCCTGCTCCCCAGTCTGTGGTGGGTTCTGCAGGGAGAACGAATGAGGTTTGTCCATAAGACCACCTAGCAGGAGGCCCCCCGCCCAGTCCCAGAACACAAACCCACTCCCCAGGTCTCTCCACAGTCCCACCTGCTGCTGCAAAAGGCGGGTCACCATGGGTGAGCTCTGCTGGTCAAACACCTTGGACAGGATCTCCAGACCTGACAGGACCTTGTCCACCTCACTATGGAGACACTAGGTCAGAACTCCCCACTCTGACCCAGGTACAAGGAAAAGGGGCTGAGTGTGCAGTAGTTTCAGCTGCCACCATGAGGATACCAGGGTTCAGGTGAGGAAAAGTCAGGAGGCAACAGCAGGCTCTCTGTATTGAGCCAGAGGTCAAAGGTCAGGGCATCTGTGTAACAAGGGAGCGGGAGCGGACAGGTATGACGTAAGGGTGTGGTGCGTGGCGTTGGGTGCCCCAGGTACCTGTGCAGCCTCCGGCATGAGGTGGCGAGGGTGCGGGTGAGGTGTGGCAGGTTGCTGGCTCCGCCCCGCACAGCCTCCAGGTCCAGCCCGTAGCTACCTTTCAGGTACTCGTGCGACACAGTGCTCAGCCCGTTGGGAGCACTTGAGGGAGGGGTTAAGAGGTCAGTGGGGGCCCCACTGATATGTCCTAGCACCCCCACCCCATCCCTAGAGGAGACGGTACAAGTGGCAATCCGAGTGCAACAGACCAGAGTGTCTGCCTCTTGGGAGTCAGGAAAGGGGTGCCTTAAAGGTCTTCCCACCTTTGTTGAGGACATGGTTCTCAGAAAAGACAAGGACTGCCTGCTCAGGAGGGTTTGGGGGATCTCACCTCTCAGCAGCTGGAGTTGTGGGGGTCTCAGGGGCTGGTGGGGGGCTGCTGGGCCCCAGGGGGGCAGAAATGCTGGTAGAGCCAGAGCGCGGGGGCAGTGGGGGCTTCTCGTCCTCCCCATCTGTGGACAGGGGCCAGGAGGCAGCAGTGTGAGCCTCCTGCTCTCCGTGAAGTGGGGGGTGGGGGTAAGGGGGTGGGTACCATGTCTGTTGGGGACTTCCATGGAAGGGAATAAATGGCCCAGGCACCAGAAGAGTGGCAGGGGGCTTCAGAGGAGGCAGGTTGAGAAGATGGGGTGGGAAGTCACAGGGGGTGTCCGGTGAGGGGCAGGGAAGGTCCATGGCACCCAGGCAGCACCTGAGGCGTCACGGTCGTCCGGCGGGTCTGGCTCTCGCTCCCGCTCCACGGGCAGCAGCAGGGCACATACCAGGCCCTGGTTGGGCTGGGCATACAGGCTGATGAGCTCCCCCAGGGTCTGAAAGCGCCGCACCGGCACACCCTGCGAGGTCTGCAGGCCGGCGAGAGTGGAGGAAGGGTCAGTCACCTGGTCCCCAACCTCAGGCTAGAATCCAGGCCGGGGTCAGGGTCCAAGCTCCCACCTGCACAGCCAGGAAATCTTCTCCATCAGGTAGAATCCGGTACGTGTGCACATGCTTCTGATACCTGACGGCAAAGCAGGGGGTCCAAATCTATCTCCCCCGGGATGGCATCTAAGCCCCAAGGCATCCCTTCCTTCAGCCAACCAGAGGGCCCAGCCCCCGGGGCCCCTTGGCTAGGTTTCCCTAAAACTGTTTACCCAGGCTGCACAGGGTTAATGATGGGGCCTGTCCACTCTATCCTGCTGGTGCTAAGCAGAGCAGGAATGACCGGACCCCACCCCAGACCTACATATGCTCCACACCCACTGCAAGGCCGGGGAAGCAACAGGCAGCTCTTTTGTGGCTTCTGCAGCTGTCTAAACAGACCCTCTGGGCTGTGGTACCAGTCTGGGCCCCCCGCCAGAGTAAGAGTCCTCAGAAGCCTGGGTAACTCGTCTGCGTGCATGGGTGATGTGCTACCACACATGTGTCTGCTGTCTGTGTTTACACTGGTTGTCTAGTCCTGCTGGAGTCAGGTATGTCTGGAGCAGTCTTGCTGAGGGGATGTGGGGATACCTCGTTAGGGCTTTCCTTCCCCTTCCTCAGACACCAGGAAATTGGGAGGACACATGGGGGCCCCCTGTGGGGGACCTGGGCCTCTAGGCGCCCCAAGCTGAGGAGGGGCACGAGGGGTGCTGACAGACGGCAGCAACAGCTGAGCAGGTGACAGCTGAGCCTGGCCTGAATGGTACAGCCCGCACTCGGTGGGGGTGGAGGATCTCTCTATAGCCATGCCTTCAGGCAGGCTTGCCCAAGGGGGTCACCTGGGCCATGTGTCGGGCAGCAGGTGGGTTCCAGCACGAGAGAGGATCAAACGCCTACTTGAGGAGACCTATACCCTGGGCACAGGGCCACCCTCTCCTCTCAGGTAAACTCTCCTTATGGGGACTCTCCTGACTACTGGGCACAAACTGTGGGTATCTGTGTGTGACTGGGTGTGTTGGTTTGTGGACTGTGCGTCTGTGTTTATAACAATAACAGCATCCCATTAACTGTGTCCTGTCTCTATGACAAGCCAGGTACTCAATGTCCTACAGACAAGATCTCATTTAATCCTCACACTTGAAGGAAGTATTATTATCATCTCCATTTTCCAGAAAAGGAAACTGAGGCTCAAAGAAGAAAAGTGATTTGCCTAAGGCCACAAAGGAAGAGGCCGAGCTAGCATTTAGAGTCAGAACAGAGGCCAGGACCTGTATCCTGGCCTGCGTGTTGGCTGCCTGTGACTACAGGGGCAGGGGTATGTCTTTGTTTCCCCTGTACACATAGGGGTCATGTACAGGTAAGCAAGTATGTTTCTGATCATCCACCTCTAGGTTCCTGAGATGCAGAGAGTAACCAGAGTCAGCTGGTAAAGCTGAAGCCCCCACACACAGACAGACCCCCACCCCACCCAGCCCCTCCCTGGCAATGGAGCCAGAATTTTTCCCTCCTGGGACACAGGCCCAGCTGTCCCCCTCCCACTCAACAGCTGACCTAGCACCTGCCTCCCTCCCCTCCCTAATTAGGGGGTATGCCTCACAGGGGGCTGGTATGCAGGACTCTTTAAGATATTCATCTGCCCAGTCTCCCCTCTTGGGCCTCAGACGTGGAGACATAAGCCCCTTCCTCTTCAGGTCCACTGCCTAGGCCAGGGTTTCTTGACCTCAGCACTGCTGACATTATGGACCACATTCTTCTGTTGTGAGGGACGGTCCTGTGTACTGTTGAACAGCATCCCTGGCTTCTGCGTACTAGAAGCAGGTAGCATGATGCCAGTTGTGACAATCAGAAATATCCCTGCCAACTGTCCCCAAGGGTAAAATCAACCCTAACTAAAAACTCCTGGCCTAGGCCAGTGTACCCTCAAAGACGTGAGGAGAACAGAGGGGAAAGAGACACAAGGATAGGGACTTGGGAGGGCTCACGGGGCTGAGGAACATAACGAGAGTTAACAAAGCAGCGTCACAGCTTCCCACTCACTACCTCCCACTCCAGGGGCCTACAGAAGCCCACCCAGTGGCTTATCTGGGGGGTGGGCTGCAGCTCAGGAAGATTCCAAAACCGAAAGTGCAAACCCACCCAACACCACCGCCACACATGGCTGATGGGTAGAAGCATAAAACCAGGCCCACTCGGAGAGCTGCCAAGTCTAGCCCTAGCCCCACACTCAGCACCCACAGCTCAGGCCTAGGGCAGCCGCATCCCAGAGCTAGAGCACACACACTCACTCACTGATTCATGAAATAATGACATGGCCCCATACAGCCGCCCCGTCCCTTCTCCTCCACGCTACCCTGCCCCCCAGACCGAGTCATACATATCCAGGCAGGCCCCAGTCTCAGACCTGGGATTCAGAAAGTCCCCCTAAGGAAGCTGTTGGGCATCCCCCCACACAAGCCATCAGTTCCTCTGGCCCCGGCTCCTAGTCAGATACCGGATCTCTACATAAACACAAGTGCACACAACTGTGGAATGCACATCCTCAAGCCTGCCTGGAGGATGCCTGACTTGGTCTATCAGAGACTCCTTACATTTTCCCCAATTACAGCCACCCTGGGCAGCAGGACCCCATATACTCTGCCCCCAGACACACAGCAGGAAGGAAGTGTTCCTTGCATCCTTCCTTAAGTACGGCAGAAAGCCAAGGTCCTCACTCTGGGGGGCGCTGGCGTCCCACCGTCCCAGGCCCTCCCCCCACAACACTCAGGGAAGCCCGGGCCGTGCCCCCGCCCGCTCGGAGCCCCGGCCCCACTCACAGGACGCAGAGAGCAAAGGCTCCCGCCACGCTCTCGCTGTCTCGGACCAGGAAGCTGCCATCGCGGCCTGCCCGGGCCAGCAGCTCCTCGGCGGCGGCGCGGCTCAGGTCGCGGTGGTACCAGGCGGGGGCCGGGCTGCCCAAAGCGGCCCCCGGCCCGGCGCCCCCCGGGCCCGGCGCCCCGCACGCGGAGGCCATGGCCCGCGCAGGGCTCAGCGCCGCCCGCGCCCACCTCCCCGCGCCATCCGCCCTGGGACGCTCGGGGCTGAGGCTGGGACCGGGCCCGGGTCCCGGGGCTAAGGATCCGCCGGCGAGTCCGACCCGGAGATCGGAGCTCCGCGTTCCGCCGCGCTTGCCGCCGGGTTTGCCGCGCAGCCGACGCCGCCAGCAGCGCCGGCCTCAACTTGAAGAGAAAGAAAAGTTTGTTCAGAGGCGGCGGGGGAGGGGCAGGAGCGGAGCGCCGTGCCGGGCTGCCGGCCCCCACCCCCACCGCTCGGCCCGAGGCCCGGCCCGCCCCTGCCCCCACCCTCTTCCCCATGGGGAAGTTGCCCTCTGCATCCCGCAGGACCCAGGACCCCCAAATCCCAGGGCCTCTCAAACCCCACGTGATCCTGCCCCGCCATCACCAGAGGAGATCCAGTTCCTAACCCCTGCAACGAAGCCCGAGTCCCCTGAGTCCTGCGCCCCGACACTTCGGGATCCCGACCCCTTCCTTCTACACTGGCAATTATACGACCCCCCAACTCCCATAAACGTTTGATACCACCCTCAAATCCTTTCCATTCGGACTCCCTACAGACTCGTAGGATCGAGTTACCAAAATCTGCAAAGGATCCCATGATGAACCTCCTGCCGTCCCCTCTCCCCATCACCCCCAACTACCTTGAAATCCAGCCCCCTCTTAGACCTGAACCCCCAAACTCTACTGGTTCCAAATCCCGTTGGGGGGGATCCCTCACAACCCCCCAGAACAGCTCCAGTGTCCTCGAATCCCCAAGCACCGTCCCTGGCAGCCCCTCTCAGCCCAGGCAGAGCCCTTCCCCCTCTCGGCCAAGTTCCCTGGCACCATCCCCCATACCCGCAGGCCCCGGCCTTGAGGGGTTCAGCAGTCTAGAGAGCAGGCCTCCCTTTGCCCACACAGAAGAAAGTTCCCTCAGCCCCCCCGCCCGGGCTCCCGACCTCTCCCTAGAGCCTCGGCTGCCGTGCTCAGACTCCCACCTCCTGGGCAGCTCCGAAGCCCCCTTCCCCGGGGAAGCGGCCCTGGACTCTCAGCGGCCACTTAAGATGGCCATCCTCCGCCGCCGCACCCCCCTCGCCTTCCGCCCCGCCCGCCGCTCCGCCCCCGCGGCTCTCAGCGGAGCCGGGGGTAGCACTCGCGCGCCCCGCCTCGCCCGGGCCCAGCGCCTTGATCCCAGAGCTGCTGATCGGCCGATTGACCTCGGGCAGGTCACGGGCGCCTCTCCGAACCTCGCCTTCCGGCTCTGTAAAATGGGGATAACGTTTTGAGGGCAGAGTCCACGAGACTATGCTTGTAAAGCTCTCGGCACGGGGCCCGGCATCCAGTGGGCGCTCCCGAAAGGCGGCTATTTTTATTATTAATTAAGGAGTAACGAAGGTGACAGCTGTGTAAACTGTAAAGCGCGGCGGCGGAACGAACGGGTATTATTAGCACCCGCCCCCGCCCCAGCTACTCCCTCCAAGTCAACAAACTTGAGCCTCTGTGGGCGGGACGCGGAGCCTGGAGCTCCCTAGACCGGGTTCGCTCGGTCGTCCCCTGGCCTCTTCCCCTCCCACCAGGAGTGGTAGGGTCCCTGGGCCGCCCGGAAAGGGGCGGGAGTCTTAGGAGGGTCTGGCCCGCCCCTCCCCAAAAAAAGACCTAGCTGGTGGCGGCGTCTCCTGGGAGTCCGCTTCCTGCCCCGCCCCTCTGCCCCCTGGATCCTTAAAGGCACAGGCCTCCAGCCTGGTTCCCATTGCTGCCAACTCAGGCCGCTCTTAGAGGATCCCCTTTAACCTGGGAACTTTCACTTTGCTGAATAGAATCTGTGTCTGGGTCAGTTTCAACGAGCTCCTTTTTCTGTTTCAAATATACAGTGACTTTACCCAGCTGGAGCAAAACCAGGGACGTGGAGAGGGGTCTATAGGGCCTTCCAGTCTAGATAAACGTAATGACTGAGACCCATCCACACGGGAAACAGTGTCTCAAGACCTCTCCAATAAACCAATTACTCGTCCTGCAATCTGTGGCCAACTTCCCCCTTCAGTCACCTCTTGCTGTGAAGAGGTAAGAGAGACCTAGACTGAGTCTTCATTCCTAGCTTCTAGTTTCAAGTTGATGACACCACCTGCCTGGAGTCCTCATTCAGGTACCTGCAGGTACCTGCGCCTCTCTGAGGATAACTGTGGTTGGGATGTGGAGACAAAGGCTTCCCCAAGGGGAAGCCAGAGACCCTGAGATAAACTGAGGCCCAGTTCCTGGGGGCTGTGTAACGACAGACCAGTCCTCCAGGAGAGGCACACCCAGCAATCCTGGAGGGGACAAAGGTGTCGGGGATAGTTTCCGCCTCTGGGAAGCCCTAAGAGTTTTCGCCCCTCTTTCAGCCACGCCTCCAGGACTTAGCAGGGCAGAACTAGGGTTAGGATCTGCAGTGTTTGCTCTGCCGGAACCTCACAGACTGCCCTCTTCTCTGAGGTGCCAAACCCCAACTCTGCCCCTTCAGTCGGTATCATGGGTGAATTTGTTTACACACACACACACACACAAACACACACACACACACACACACACACACACACACACACACCCTTCCCTGGACACACACACACACACACACACACACCCTTCCCTGGACACACACACACACACACACACCCTTCCCTGGACACACACCCACACACACACACCCACACCCCCTTCCCTGGACTCCAATCCCCAGTTTTCCCGTATCAGCAGAAAGGAACACAGAGCCTGGGGAAAAGGCCTTCCTTTGGGACCCAGTATAAATAATGAAGTCCTGGACTTGGCTCTCTCATTTGGGTCTATGAGGGCCACAGGATCCCTGAGGACTAATAATGTGCAGGCACTGGGCACACATGCTTTCTAGGCAACATTTCACAACTATGAGAGAAGGAAAGATTATTATCTTCATTTTATTGAGAAGGAAACCGGTTTAAGAAAAGTCAAGTAACTGATTAATTTTCACATAATGAGTAGCGGAACTGGTATTCAAGCTCATGTCTTATTTTTCTAATCTGAAGGAATCCAAAAACTATGGAATCTGCCCTCTACCGCACACAAACTCAGAACCAAAATAATTCATCAGACTCAGATGTGCTTGGTCTATTTATTAGAACTGGCTGTCAGAGAAACCCCAAGCCCCACCCTGGAGCAGGAACTGGATGACAAAGGGATGGATAATGAATGGAAGCATGCTGATGGCTCCCTCATTTGTGGGAGCTGAACTGAGCCCAGCCTGGTCATCAAACCTGGGGACAGGCTGGACTCAGTCATGGAGCCAGAGTGACAGCATCAGGGCCAGGCAGAGCAAGAGAGGTCTAATACCCTGGGGCCTGGCCTCAGCAGTCAAGGCCAAGGCATAGAATCTCGCCACCTCCTCATTGGGGTTGCCCAGGGCAGGGTCGAACCACATCTGGATGCAGCGGCCGCTGCCCCGGCTGTAGTTGCTGAGCTTGTAGGAGTGACTCCAGAGGCCCTCACACAAGGCTGCAGGTGTGGGGAAGTAGGTCTCAAATGTGCGGCAGGTGGTCCCATTTGGACACTTATTAGATCCTGCAGGGGGAGAGAAGGTGGGCATGGACATTCTGTCCCTAGGCCCAAAGCTTAACTCTGGCCGCCCCTAGGAATCCTTGCTCAACCCCAATCCTCAGACCCCCTTTCTCCACCCCTCCCTGCCCACCCCACCCCCAGCCCTCACCTGAGGTCCAGTCCCAGCCCCTGTGCCAGTTGCTCTTGCAAGTGTAGGAGGTGCGGCAGTCTTCCCACCAGCTCTGACAGTCCTCTTTGCACAGGGGCACATTCAGGAACCGTTCTTTGCGCCACTTCTGGTTCACCTGGGGGAGAGCGTAGGGGCAGGGAGGCTCAGTCAGCCAGGGATGTTGGTAGGAACAGCTATGACTGAGTTGGGGGCAGCCTGCTGGGGTGGAAGGAGGGAGACCTCAGTACCTCCTGGATCCAGGGCCCCAGATTGGGTGAGCACTCGTACAAACAGTTGTCCTGAATGAAGTGGCGCTGGCAGGCGGGTTCCATCTTGCCACAGTGGTCCCAGGTAAAATTATACAAGGAGGAGGTGTCCTTGTGCAGCTCCTGACTGACTCTGGCAGAGCAGCAGGCGTTCTTCTTCCAGGGGGTGCACTGGGTGGGGAAGACATGAGACTAATTGCCTCCAGACCACCAACTCTGCCACCTCCAGCCTCTTCCCATTTGTCTCTTCTTGCTCTCCTGTCTCAGGCAGGTTGTCCTAAGAATGCTCACTATTTAAAAAAAAAAAATGCTCACTATTCGGACCCTTCTGTCCTTGGCCTCCAGAAACTCCTGTCTTGGGGGAGACACAGTTACAAGACTGATGGGGGCAGTGAAAGCCTGGGAGAAGCCCTGTCTTGGGAAGACAATAGCTATCATTTATACAATGCTTGACACTTCATACAAAGTAATTTATTTATTCCCTAAAAAATAATTACTGAGTACTTATTTTATGCCAGTTACTGTTCGAGATGCTGGGAATACAGAAGAGAACAAAACAGGCAGAAATATGTGTTCTGGTCAAGGGAGACAGTAAGAAGTTAAAAGAAAAAAATCAGGATCTGATCAATTATATGGATAAAATAACAGCAGGGAATAGAAATATGGAATGACTGTTGAAATTTGAAAGAGGGTGGTTGGTTGTATTAAGCCTCATTGGAAGATGGCTTTTTGAGCAAAGGAGGAAAGGTGTACTGCATTACAGCATGCAGCAATATATGTCAAAGTCTCTCACCCTTTAAACCCCTGGGAGTGCCCACCTCAATCCTACCCCCACCGCATCACAGGGGCAAGTCCTGTCCAAATCCTCTGGGTGTCCATGTGCTTCTCTGGGCCTCAGTTTCCTCATTTGTATCAAGTGGAGGAGAACATCGTCTACCCATATCAGAGGACCTCTGGGAATATGAAATCATGCGCAGAAAACACATGACACCTAGTAGGTGCTCAATAAGTGTTTATTCCACATTATTGCCAACATGGTATCCTATTCTGAGCAGTCCACCTCTAGAATCACATCAGCTGCACCCCCATTCTGCCTTCGTCTTCTCCCACAATAGTAACTCAGGATGTGTGTGTGTAATGGAAGGGCTGACCCCCTCCCCCCTCCCCCACCACCCTGACTTCCTCTTCCTTGTCTGAACAAGCCCCCTCTCAACCCAGAGCCACACTCCATCCTCACCTGGTTGTGTAGCTTGTCCTCAGGGCCGGGTTCCGCCTTGTGGTGCTTGGCATCCATGCAGACGTTAAGCAGGTCTGTCCGGGCCCGGGCACTGCACACAGAAGTCATCCAGCCCAGAAACAGCAGAAGTGGTGTCAGTTTCCAGGGCATGTCTGTCCCTTCCTGCAGAGGCAACTGTGGAGGAGACCAAAGTCTGAAGGGAGAGAGCCCCTTGCAGGGTCCCCCCTTCACCTCCTGCTTCAGTCTCCCCAACTCCACAGTGTAGGATGGGGTCAGACCCTGTTCCTTCTGTGCTGGGGCCCTGAGGCCCCTTGAGGCTGGAGTAGAGAAGATTGGCAAGGGCAGCAGCTCCCTCACCGTAGGTCTGGGGGGCTCAAAGGGGATCTGGGGTGAGGTTCCCTGGGGGAATCTTCCCAAGTTGGAGGAGACTCCTTGTGCCCCTACCTTCTCTCTGGACTGACCCAAGAAAAGTAACTAAATAATTCAGGTCCGTGCTCTGCTCTCCGGAAGAGAACACAGCCCTCATCCTGTGTCCAGCAAGTGCTCTGCCTTCACTCCCTTGATCACCCAGGTTTCCATGCCAGCTTAGAAACCCTGTTATCCTGGCATGGCAGTGACCTAGCTCTGCTGAGTTCTCCAGTTCAGCATGAAGATCAAGCAAGGTAGCACACAGGATGGTGATGGTTAAGTGATACAGAAATGATGAGGGGGGTTGTTTCTAAACAGCTTTGTGCTCTCAGACTTTTTCCTTCCCTATTTTCTAAAAATCATGTCCTTCCATCGTGACTCTGGTCTCCTCAGCAACTTCTGGGCAAATTAACCAGATCCCTGCCTTTATCCTTCAAAGAACAAATGCAGTATCCCAGGACAAGGTGTTTTGCCTGATATCCGAATCCCCGGGCGGGCGGGAAGAGAGAAGGCTTCCAAGACAACGCAATTCTCAAAAAAAGACATGTTTATTACTGACTCGAGCCAGGACTTTCTGCCGCAACCATCACAGTGGTGCAGGGTCAGAAAGCCCTGAGCAGAGGGGGTTACCCAAATTTATAAGGTATGCATAAGCGGTTAGTAGCTGGCTTAAGCGGATTGGTTACATGTTTGCAAAGCAATTTTATTGGTACAAACTTTTGCGGGCTTTTTTCAAACCTGGGCGTTCGTGGGCTTTTCAGCTCTCCCTTTGTTTCTTACTGGGCGCATATTGATTGGCTGGCTCCAGGTTACCTGATGGGGGTAGGGAATCTTACCATTTCGGGGGAAGCTAAAACTTAGGTCCAGGCCGCCTGTCATGGTATTAACCCTGGCAGCCTCACAAAGGGACAGCAGAAAAGTCCCCCACATTGGAGTTGCTAACCAGAAAAGAACTTAAAGTCATGGGAGACACCCAGCAAAAGCGACAGCCCCCTACTCTGTTCATGACTGCCCCTCACCTTCCACCCCCTCACCCATCTGCTGCATAGCAGATCTGTTCCTTTAGATTCTGTCACCGAGGGACCTAAGAATTGATAATGGAGACCTCCCCCTCCCTCACCATCCCCCATGTTGTTGATCCCCAAGCCCTGGTAAGGGACTCTCCAAAAATTCTTTCTGGAATTCACTTCCGTCGGCTCTGTGTTTGGAGTAAGGTCTTCCCTCCTCCCGTGTCTTCCCCTTTAAGTCGCCTTCCCCACAGGAGCCAGAGTCCTCTCTCTAAAGAGAGATATGTCTCTCCCCTATGTGCCAACCTGCCAACTCCCCTGAGTGCCCCGTCACACTTCCCTCCTTAGGGCAACTTGCCTGAGCCTCCTTTGCTACCAGTTTCACACACAGCTCTGGCTGGATTGGCCTTTCTCCAGGCTGTCCTCTGTGGTCTCCGTCCTCAGCGCAGGATAGACTGACCAAGAGCTCTGGTAAGTATAGATACAATTTCCTCTTTCAGTTCTCCTGCTCTTCCTTCTTTTTGGATCCCACCCTCTCCAAGATTCCTTTAGGCTGTCAAGTGAACCATTCTTGTTTACACTCATCTCTCCATTTGTTAACTTAGTCATTCCAGGGTCCCCACATTCATCATTCATCAGAATCTAGAGTGGGCTTCCCTGGTGGCTCAGTGGTAAAGAATCTGCCTGCCAATGTAGGAGACACGGCTTCAATCCCTGATCCAGGAAGATCCCACGTGCCTCGGAGCAATTAAACCCCGGCACCACAGCTACTGGAGTCTGCCCTCTAGAACCTGGGAACTGCAGTTCCTGAGGCCCATGCACCCTAGGGCCTGTGCCCCTCAACAAAAGAAGACACCACAATGAGAAGCCTATGCACTGCAACTAAAGAGTAGCCCCTACTCTCCACAACTAGAGAAGCGTCTGAGCAGTGATGAAGACCCAGCACAGCCAGAATAAATAAAAATTAAATTTAAATTTAAAAAAATCTAGATGATTGCTCGTCTCCAAGAGGGGCTCTGAATTTTTGACCCCAAGTGCTGACTTGAGGGAAATGGGACCTAGTGAGGAAGAACACAGGCTTTGTGATCAGGATGGAACCCAGTGATAGCTCCATCTCTCCCACAGCTATAGGAAATATTACTGAATCTTTCTCAGCTTCAGTTTGCTCACAAGAAAACTGTTAAGAATTATATGTAGAAAAGTCTCTCATATACTGAGTAGGCTTAATTTTTTTTTAATTTAACTATGTGTGTGTGTATGTGCGTGTTCTCACTCAATCGTGTCCGACTCTTTGAGACCCAATAGACTATAGCCCCCCAGGCTCCTCTGTCCATGGAATTCTCCAGGCGAGAATACTGGAGTGGGTTGCCATGCCCTTCTCCAGGGGATCTTCCTGACCTCGGGATCAAACCCAGGTCTCCTGCACTGGAGGCAGATTCTTTACTGTCTGAGCCACCAGAGAAGCCCAATTCAACTATAGTTGATTTATAATATTGTGTTAGCTTCAGATATACATCTTCATATTCTTTTCCATTGTAGGTTATTACAAGATTACTACAAGATTATTTTCCATTGTAGGTTATTACAAGTGTGTAACTGTTATTCCCATACTCCTAATTTATTCTTCTCTATCCCCTTTCCCATTTGGTAACCATAAGTTTGTTTTCTATGTCTGTGAGTCTGTTTCTATTTTGTAAATAAGTTGATTTGTATTATTATTATTTTAGCCACACCACACAGTAATGTATTTTTTTTAGATTCCATAGACAAGTGATATGATATTTGTCTTTTTCTACCTGACTTATTTTACTTAGTATGACAATCTGTACATCCATTCATATGCTGCAAATGGCAATAGTTCATTCTTTTTTATGGCTGAGTAGTATTTTATTGTGTGTGCATCAGTTCCTCAGTGTTGCTCAGTCATGCCCAACTCTGCGCCCATGGACTGCAGCCCACCAGGCTTCTCTGTTCATGGGATTTTCCAGGTAAGGATACTGGAGTGGGTTGCCATTTCCTTCTGCAGGGGATCTCCCCAACCCAGGGGTCAAGCCTGGGTCTCCAGGCAGATTATTTACTGACCAAGTTACCAGGGAAGCCCCTGTGTGTGCATATGTGTGTGTAAAAACATATGTATGCACACCACATCTTCTTTATCCATTCATCTGTTGATGGGCATTTAGGTTACTTGAGAAGGCTTGAATGGCAGAAATCAGATTAATTTATGAGCAGCCAGATGAACCAGGTAGAAGTTGAGGTATAGAAGTCAAGGGTCACAGAGAAAAATTGTCTCGACTCTGATAAATGATAATATCTCAGCATCTACCATTTCTGTAAACACAATTAAGCAATTTTTTAGCCTTTTAAACAAATGTGGTAAAATATAGACTACTTAAAATTTACTGTCTTAACTATTTTAAGCCTGTAGTTCAGTGGTGTTAAGTATATTCATATTGTTGTGCAACACATCTCTAGGCCATTTTCATTCTGTAAAACAGAAACTCTGTTTCCATTATGTCAACAGTCCCCCATTTGCTCTTCTCTCCAGTCCCTGGCAATGGCCATTCAACTTTGTATGTCTATGAATTTGGCTACTCTTTTTGTTGCTGTTGTTCATTCGCTCAGTCGTGTCTGACTGCTTACAATTCCATGGACTGCGGCATGCAAGTCTTCCCTGTCCGTCATCTCCCGTAGCTTGCTCATATTTATATCCATTGAGTCAGTGATGCCATCCAAACATCTTGCCCTCCGTCATCCCCTTCTCCTCCTGCCTTCAATCTTTCCCAGCATCAAGGTCTTTTCCAATGACTCAGTTCTTTGCATCAGGTGGCCAAAGTTTTGGAGCTTCAACCTCAGCCTCAGTCTTTCCAATGAATATTCAGAATTGATTTCCTTTAGGATTGACTGGTTTGATCTCCTTGCAGTTCAAGGGACTCTCAAGAGTCTTCTCCAACACCACAGTTCAAAAGCATCAATTCTTCAGCCCTCAGCTTGCTTTATCGTCCAATTCTCACATCCATACATGACTACTGGAAAAACCATAGCTTTGACTAGATGGACCTTTGTCAGCAAAGTAATGTCTCTGCTTTTTAATATGTTCTCTAGGTTTGTCATAGCTTTTCTTCCAAGGAGCAAGCATCTTTTACTTTCATGACTGCAGTCACCATCTGCAGTGATTTTCCCTCATATAATTGGGGTCACACATTATTTGTCCTTTTGTGTCTGTCTTATTTCACTTAGCATAATGTCCTCAAGGTTCATCCACATGTCAGAATTTCATTCCTTTTTATAGCTGAAGGGGACGACAGAGGATGAGATGGCTGGATGGCACCACTGACTCGATGGGCATGAGTTTGAGTAAACTCCGGGAGTTTGTGATGGACAGGGAGGCCTGGCGTGCTGCGATTCATGGGGTCGCAAAGAGTCAGACACGACTGAGCTACTGAACTGAACTGAATATTCCATTGTATGTATACTACAATGGATAATATTTTATCCATTCATCCATCCTTAGACATTTGAACTGCTTCCACATTTTGGCTATTGTGAAGAATGCTACCATGACATTTTCTTTTTTTTTTTTTTTGGCCATGCCACGTGGCATGTGGGATCATAGTTTCCCTACCAGGGATTGAATGTGCACCCTGTGCGTTGGACGTGCAGAGTCTTAACCACTAGACCACCAGGAATGTATGCTGAAGAATGCTACTATGAACACAGGTATACAATTATCTCTTTGGGACACTGCTTTTGATTCTTTTGGATATATAACCAGAAGTGGAATAGCTGGATTGTATGGTAATTCTATTTTTAATTTTTTAAATTGTAGCATGCAGGGTCTTTTAGTCACAGCCTGCAAACTTTCAGTTGTGACATGTGAAATCTAGCTCTCTGATCAGGGGTCAAACCCAGACCCCCTGCCTTGGGAGCTTGGCATCTTAGCCACTGGATCACTAGGGAAGTCCCTCTATTTTTAATTTTGAGGAACTATCATACTGTTTTCCAAAATGGATGCACAATTTTATATTTCCACCAACAGTGTACAAGAATTTCAATTTCTCCACATTCTGGCCAAAACTTATTAATATCTTCTGTTTGCTTGTTTGTTTCTTTAATAATAGCCACCCTAGTGGGTATGAGGTGATATGTAACTGTGGTTTTAATTTGCATTTCTCTAATGATTAGTAATGTGGAACATTTTTTCATATGCTTGTTGGTCATTTGTATATCTTCTTTGGAGAAATGTCTATTTGTGTTATTTGCCCATTTTAAAATCAGCTTACACTTCTTTTGCTGTTAAATTATAGGAGTTCTCAATGTATATTCTGGGCTAACTTCTTATCAGACATATGTTCCAATTCTGTATTCTTTATGTTGCCTTTTTATTCTTTTGTCTTTTGCTGCACAGAAGTTTTAAATTTTGATGTAACCCAATTTATCTTTTTTTTTTTTTTGGTTACTTTTGCTATCATATCTAAGAAATTATTGAAGCTCTTTCCCTAAGTTCTCTTATGGAGTTTTATAGTTATAGCTCTTATGTTTAGGTCTTTGATCCATTTTTTTTTCCTTTGATCCATTTTTGAGTTAATTTGTATGTGGTGTAAAATAAGGTTTCAACCTAATTTTTCTGCATGTGAATATTGAGTTGTGCCCCAGCACCATCTCTTGAAAAGATTATTCTTTCCCCTATTGCATTGTCTTGGCACTGTTGTCAAAAATCTGGGCTCTAGGTTCTATCCTATCTATCTATCTATCCTTCTGCTACTCTTGCATTGTCTTATTATTGTTTATAGTAAGTTTTAAAATCAGGAAGTGTGAGTCTCCTCAAATTTGCTGAACTCACTTGTTAATAATCATGTGTTTGAGGATTCCTTAGGATTTTCTATACAGAATGTCATGTTATCTGTGAATAAAAATAGTTTTACTTCTTGCTTTCCAATTTGTGTGTTTCTTATCTCTTTTTCTTCACTAATAGCCCTAGCTACGCCTTTATATAGCATTGAATAGACAAGATGAGAGTTATAATTGTCTTATTGCTGATGTTAGGGGTAAAGCCTTTTGGTTTAGAACAGGATGTTAGCTGTGGGTTTTTCATAGAAGTCCTTTATCACATTGGGGAAAATCACTTCTATTCCTAGTTGGTTCAGTGTTTTATTTTGTTTTTTTAATTAAAGGATTTTGTCAAATGGTGTTCCTGCGTCCACTGAGATGATCATGTGGTTTGTATTTTATTCTAGTAATATGGTGTATTAAACCAATTGATTTTGAGATGCTAAACCAAGTTACATTCTTTAGATTCTCCCAGTTTGTAATGGTGTATAATCCTTTTCTATATGCTGCTGAATTCTTTGATGTTTTGTTGAGAAGATTTACATCTTTATTCATAAAAGATGTTGGCCTGTAGTTTTCTTTTCTTGATTTTGTTTAATTTTATACCAGGGTAATACTGGTCTCATAGAATGAGTTGGGGGGTGTTCTCTCCTTTTTTTTTAAAGAATTTGCAAAGAATTGATATTCATTATGCTTCAAACATTTGGTAGAATGCATCACTGAGGCCATCTGGGTCTGAACTTTTCTTTGAGGAAGTTTTAAAATTTCTAATTCAGGGACTTTCCTGGTGGTCCAGTGGTTAAGATTCTGAGCTTCCACGGCAGGGGGTGCAGGTTCTGATCAGAATACTGAAATGCCACATGCCAAGGCATGGTCAAAATTATTTAACTAACTGATTTTTAAAAAACTAATTCAGTCTCTTTACTTTTTATGCCTGCTAAGTCACTTCAGTTGTGTCCAACTCTTTGCGACCATATGAACCATAGCCTGACAGGCTCCTCTGTCCATGGGATTCTCTAGGCAAGAATACTGGACTGAGTTGCCATTTCCTCCTCCAGGGGATCTTTCCTGCCCAGGAACTGAACCAAGGTCTCCTGAATTGCAGGCAGATTCTTTACTGCCTGAGCCACCAGGGAAGCCCCTTTATTCGTTATGGGTATATTTAAATGTTTTACTTATTTGTGTGTCATCTTTGATAGTTTGTGCTTTTCTAGGAATTTGTCCATTTCATTTGTGTTGTTATCTATTGACTTACAGTTGTTCATAATATTCTGTTACAATGCTTTTTATTTCTGTGAGAATAATAGTAATATCCCCTCTTTTATTCCTGATTTTAATAATTTGATTCTTCTCTCTTTTTTTCTTGAAATCAATGTAGCTAAAGACATATCAATTTTGTTGACTTTTTCAGAGAACCAACTTTTGGTTTTCCTCATTTTCTCTGTTGTTTTTGTACCCTCTGTTCCATTTATTTTTGCTTTACTCATTATTTTTTTGTTCTGATGGCTTTGAGTTTATTTTGTTTTATTTTATTTAGTCTGTTTTTATTTTTTTAAGGTAATAGGTTAGGTTACTGATTTAAAATCTTTTTTTTTTTAATATAGGCTTTTATAGCACTAGATTTCCTTCTAAACAATTCTTTAGCTGTATCCAGTAAGTTTTGATCTTTTAAAAATTTTTATTTATTTATTTTATTTTTGGCTGTGTTGTGTCTTCATTGCTGCCTGTGGGCTTTCTCTAGTTGTGAAGAGTAGGAGCTACTGTCTAGTTGCCATGTGCAGGCTTCTCATTGCAGTGATATCTTTTGTTTCAGAGCACATGCTATTGGCCTGAGGGTTTCAATAGTTGTAGTGCCAGGGCTTAATTGCTCTGTGGCCTGTGAGATCTTTCCAGACCAGGGATCAGACTTGTGTCCCTGGCAGGCAGATTCTTAACCACTGGACCCCTGGGGAAGTCCCATAACATTATATATATATATTATCATTTATTTGTATTAGTTGGAGGCTAATTACTTTGCAATAAATATATTTTTAAAATTTTGAATTATAACTGTTCATTGGGCTTCCTTTGTGGCTTAGCTGGTAAAGAATCTACCTGTACTGTGGGAGACCTGGGTTCAATCCCTGGGTTGGGAAGATCCCCTGGAGAAGGGAAAGGCTATCCACTCCAGTATTCTGACCTGGAGAATTCCATGGATCGTATAGTCAATGGGGTCGCAAAAGTTGAACCCGAACTGTTCATTGCTAGTATGTGGGAAGGCTAGATTGACTTTTGCTTATTGACCTTATGTCCTCCAAACTTGTTATAGTCACTTGTTAGGTCCAGGAGTTTTTGGGTCAGTTCTTGCGGATTTTCTACATAGGCAAGCATGTCATCTACTAACAAAGACACTTTTTCTCCCTCCCCAACTTGTATAGCTTTAATTTCTTTTCTCATCCTAAGCGTTGGTTAGAACTTCCAGTATCCTATTGAAAAGGAGTGGTGAGGAGAGACATCCTTCTTGGGAAAGCCTCAAGTTTCTCACTATGACATGTTAGCTCTAGGGCTTTTTGTAGATATTCTTTATCAAGTTGAGGAAGTTCTAGTAAATTTTTGATTTCAGTTATTGTACTGTTCTGCTCCAGAATTTTCTATTTCCTTTTTAAATAATTTATATCTCATGGCTATTCTGTATTTGGTGAGATGTCATTTTCATATTTTCCTTGAATTCCTTAGACCCAATTTCCTCTAGTTCTTATTTATAATATCTGATTTAAAGGTATTATATCTTAATACCTTATCTTTGTCTAATAAGTCCAACATCTGGGCTTCCTCAGGGATAGTTTTTATTGACTACTTTTTTCTCTTTGCTTGGGATGTGCTTTCCTATTTCTTTTTTCTGTCCAACATTTTTTGCTGAAAACTGGATATTTTAGATAATATATGTGACAACTTCAGAAATCATATCTTTTCAACCAGAGCTTGCTGTTAGTGCTGTTTATTTGTTTATTGATTTTCATGGACTACTTCTATAAAGTCTGTTCTGGTACATGGTAGTCACTGAAGTTTCTGCCTGGTTAGCTCACTTGTCAGCCAATGACTGGACAGAGCTTTCCTTAAATGCCTTGAAGAAATGTCTCCTGCTGTTTGCTAAGGGATTCTGTGTGTTGGTTCAGGCAAGCTTCAAATGCTCTAGCAGTTTACTCACTCTTTATTCATCACTACCTGCATGAGCAAGGCCTCAAGGTCACCAGAGTTAAGGGACTGGTGCCTTCTCAGCTATTTCCTGGACATATCAGTTCTGCAAATGCACATAAATTTTAGGATTCCCAGGTAGATGTCAGAGCTTTTCAAAGCTCTCTCTTGGCTTCTCATTCCCTAATATTACTTTTAAGTTGTTTTTTTTTTTTTTTAATCATGCCTCTTGTTTGCCACAACTGGTAGGAAGCTGCGATGTCAAATAATTAGCTGTGGATTTTTTTAGACAAACACCTGGGGATGGGGTTTCTCACTGCGTGGGCTCTGAGTCAGACAAGCCCTGTGAATGGGGCTCTTCACAGAGCTTCTAGACAGATCAAGCAGCGACAGTTCTCTTGTAACAGAGCTTTTTGGGGAGTTTCACACCCACTCTGCCCCCTCTAGTGGCTGCTAGGTCACTGGTTTTTGTAGTTACTGAGTTGTGAGACTGCCGATTTTGGATACTACTGTGGCGTTGCGGAGAGGAGAATGGGAAAAAGCAAACAAAAATGCCACAAAATTCATATTTGGCCATTTTTCTTGAATAAATTCTCCTTAGATTTTTGAAAGCTTTGATTAATTTCCAGAGTTCTGGAAAAGTTGGTTTTGACAAGTTTTTCCAGTGTTACTACTTTTATGGAGGAGTGGATTTTCAGATGTTCTGACTCTGTCATTCCAGAAGTTCTTCTTCAGATTCCTTCTATTTAAAGAAGCAGAAAGCTTTAAATAATATTGGTCACTTGTAAGTAAAATGGTCTTTGAGTATACAGTCTATTGTTAAAATGAATAATAAGTTTTTCCCATATGTTTTGCACATATAGCAAAGTTGTCCTTACCAACCTAAATTTGAACTTACTTAAAATATATATATATATATATATATATTATATTATATTTATTTGGCTGTGTTGGGTCTTAGTTGCAGTGCGTGGGCTCTAGAGCACATGGGCTCAGTAGCTCCAGAATGTGATTTAGTTGCCCCACTGCACGTGAAATCTTGGTTCCACAACCAGGGCTCGAACCGGGTCCACTGTATTGGAAGGTGGATTCTTAACCACTGGACCACCAGGGAAGTCCCTGAATTTGAACTTTCACTTTTCAAAAAACATGTTAATTTTGAGGGCCTTATACTTGCATCATGCTCTTAGGTCATGATATAACATAAAACAGTAGGATCCCTCATTTCTAGAGAAGTTAAACTCTTAGTGACAGTTTGTTACTAATATTAATAATACAGCCAAGAGTGAGGCTATTTCCTGACAACACTTTTTTTGTTTGCTTGTTTCCCTTCTCCAAGATCAGGTCCTAAATTTAGAATAATAAACCTATCAAGACATATTTTATACCAAAATCATCTTGGAACTTACCAGACAGCTGCTAGAATACATAAAAAACTTGCTCCCTCTTGGCACAGCACTCATAAGTAAAGAAGGAGACAAGGAGGGATGCTAAAAATAGGTATAATTGGTATGCTCCATGTTTTAAAATCCAGCTTATCAGTATTATGAGAGCTTCCCTGTACATCGTGTTCACGTTGTGGAGAAAGATGTTAGAGCAAAGAAAAGAACTCATCCTTTCTATAGGATTTTTATACAAGGTAATGGATTATGACTGTGAATGTGTTTAGTGATAGAGGACTTTCCCAGAAGAGTACAAAGCACATTCATTTTCATAAGTAAGGGTTTGCATGATGATTGTCAAAAAAATCTATTTTTAGGATGATTTTATTCTTTATTTTAAGATAATATTCTATTATTGATAGGAATTTTCATGTACAACTTTCAAAATGGCCTGTAAGGTTCTCAAGATTTCTAAATACATCCACTGTCCATCATTTACAGAGCTGAGGCAAATAGAGAGGACAAATGGAATTATGAAAAACAGGTTGGTTAAATTGGCTGAGAAAACAGACTCTCCTTGTCCACCTCTCCCTCTCCAGGTTCTAATAATATGTTCTCCTCAAAACAGCCATCAACTGAGACCTCATGGAATACAGCAGTCAGCAGTAGGTTCATGCTCTGTTGGTGCAAAAGAAATTGCAGTTTAAATCATTGTAACTATGCCTAAACACACCTTTATTAATCAAAACAGGAGTGATCACAATCAACATATTTTTGCCAATGAGAAATAAGCTTGTTTATTCCTGTAGCATAAAATTTGTGCTTCAGGATTCAATGAACTCCTAGAAGCATTTTCTGCCTTCTGCTGGTTGTGGAAGCATTTTCCCTGCAAAAGTCAAGATGCTTGAAGAAGTGGTTGTTTGTCGGCGAGAGGTCAGGTGAAAATGGCGGACGAGGCAAAACTTCATAGCCCAGTTCGTTCAACTTTTGAAGCATGGTTGTGTGATGTGTGGTTGGGCATTGTCCTGGAGTAGAATTGGGTCCTTTCTGTTGAACAGTGCTGGCTGCAGGTGCTGCAGTTTTCAATTCCTCTTAGCAATTTGCTAAGCATACTTCTCAGATGTCATGATTTTGCCAGGATTCAGAAAACGGTAGTGGATCAGACAGGCGGCAGCCGACCACCAAACAGTAACCATGTTTGGAGCTTCTCAGTCCAGCCACTGAGTTGGTCATCGCCGGTTGTCATATAAAATCCACTTTGCTTCGCATGTCACAATCCAATTGAGAAATGGTTCATTGTTGTTGCATAGACTAAGAGAAGATGACACTTCAAAACAATGATTTTTTGATTTGCGGTCAGCTCATGAGGCACCCACTTATTGAGCCTTTTCATCTTTCCAATTTGCTTCAAATGCCAGATGACTATAGAATGGTCGATGTTGAGTTCTTCAGCAACTTCTCATGTCATTGTGAGAGGATCAGCTTTGATGATGCTCTCAGTTGGTTGTTGTCAACTTACGGTGGCCAGCGACTGTACTCATCTTCAAGGCTCTCATCTCCTTTGCAAAACTTCTTGAACCACCACTGCACTGTATGTTCATTAGCCATTCCTGGGCCAAATGTGTTGTTGATGTTGTGAGTTCTCTCTGCTGCTTTAATGACCCATTTTGAACTCGAATAAAAAAATCGCTTAAATTTGCATTTTGTCTAACATCATTTCTAATGCAAAAAATGCAATTAGTTTTGCACCAACTTGAAATTACACCCCAGTGAACATTCTTCTCTCTTTTATTCTGATGTTAGAAATTAATAGATTGACCAAATCTTGGTTCCTGATAACAAGGGTTTCTCTTCTCTCCTCTTGTTTTTCTAAAGATCCTACCATAATTGACTGACTGGAAATAGACTCATGAATCTGATGTCACCACCATAAACTAGCACTTGAATGATTTACCCTGTCAGAGCCTTGGAACTTGAAATTTCCAGAAAAATTCTAGCCCCAAAGAAGGAGACTTCAATGGAGACAGATTCAAGACACAAACAGGTAATCAAAATTATTTTTAAAGAATTAGGGAAGTTGATGAAGGCTATATGATTGTGGTCATTGTGTTGGTATTTTTGGTAATGTGCTTCATGTTCTTTTTTTGATTAGTCATATGATACAGCCCTTTTTCTTTCTCCTGGCTGTGGTCTCTAACCCTCAATTTAGTAGACCATACTTGTGCCAACCACAATAAACACTCTCCCTAAAAAAAATTCTTGGTCAATGGACCACTCTCCCAAGCATCCACATTGGTATCGTCTACAACTGTTCCAAGAACTGACTCCCTCCTTTATTGCCACGTTGGTCTAACACATCTCTCAAAGTTCATGATGGAATAGAGTTTGGCTCAGATGATAGATTTTTATGGAGCCAGTCACTAAATTCCTTAGTATATATCCCCTCATGAATACACTAAACAGAAATTCAAAAATGTGTAAAGTTCCTTATATACTACCATTGCAAGGGAGTGTATTCTATAGGCAATCATTCATTTATTCATCCATGTATTTATTGATTTTGCATATCATAAAAATTACACATTTAACGCTTACAATGATTTTCCAGAGTGGTGCAACCTCACCATAAATGAGCTTTAGCACATTTTCATCCCTGCTTATGCCCATTTATAGTTAATCCCTGTACTTAAATCCAGTCCCAGGCAAACACTAGTCTAATTTCTGTCTCTATAAGTTTGCCTTTTCTGGGACTAATGGACTTTCACCTAGCATAAGGTTTTTACGGTTCACACATAACGTAGCATGTACCAATAGTTCATTGCTTTTTGTTGCTAAATAGCATTTTGTTGTATGACTACAACACATTTTGTCTGTCTACTCACTAGTTCATGGACATTGAAGTTATTTTCAGTTTGGGGCTTTTATGAATAATGCTGCTATGAACATCCACATTTGTGGATTTGTATTTTCATTTCTCTTGAGTAATTGCTTAGAAGTAGAATCAATGAGTTTTGCTTAACTTTTTGAGAAACTACCACATTGTTTTCCAAAGGACTGTGCTATTTCACATTCCCATTAGCAATACAGGCTGGTTCTAGTTTCCCTTCATCTTGGTGAACATTTGTCATTGCCTGTCTTTTTTCCCCCTATTTATTTATTTGGCTGTACCGGGTCTTAGTTGTGGCCCACAGGATCTTTGTTGCAGATGTGGGATTTTTAGTTTCAGCACGTGACCTCTTAGCTATGGGATCTAGTTCCCTGACCACGGATCGAAACTGGGCCCTCTGCATTGGGAGCGCAGAGTCTTAACCACTGGACCACCAGGGAAGTACCTGCCTGTTTTATTTATTCTAACTATTCTACTGGGTATGAAGTGGTACCTCATTGTAATTTTAATTTTAAACAACAGAATGATCTGTTTCAAATGCAAACCATTCAATATCATAGTAATCCCAGCCTATGCCCCAACCAGGAGTGCTGAAGAAGCTGAAGTTGAACCGTTCTATGAAGACCTACAAGACCTTCTAGAACTAACACCCTAAAAAGGTGTCCTTTTCATTATAGGGGACTGGAATGCAAAAGTAGGCAGTCAAGGATACCTGGATTAACAGGCAAATTAGGCCTTGGATTACAAAACAAAGCAGGTCAGAGGCTAACAGACTGTTGCCAAGAGAATGCACTGGTCATAGCAAACACCCTCTTCCAACAACACAGGAGAAGACTACACGCGAACATAACCAGATGGTCAATACCGAAATCAGATTGATTATATTCTTTGCAGTCAAAGATGAAGAATATAGTCAGGAAAAACAAGATCGGGAGCTGGCTGTGGCTCAGATCATGAACTCCTTATTGCAAAATTCAGACTTAAATTGAAGAAAGTAGGGAAAACCACTAGACCATGCAGTTCAGTTCAGTTTAGTCGCTCAGTCATGCCCGACTCTTTGCGACCCCATGAACTGCAGCACACCAGGCCTCCCTGTCCATCACCAACTCCCAAAGTCCACACAAACCCATGTTCATTGAGTCGATGATGCTGTCCAACCATCTCATCCTCTGTCGTCCCCTTCTCCTCCTGCCCTCGATCTTTCCCAGCGTCAGGGTCTTTTCCAGTGAGTCAGCTCTTCACATCATGTGGCCAAAGTATTGGAGTTTCAGCTTCAGCATCAGTCCCTCCAATGAAGACTCAGGACTGATCTCCTTTAGGATGGACTAGTTGGATCTCCTTGAAGTCCAAGGGACTCTCAAGAGTCTTCTCCAACACCACAGTTCAAAAGCATCAATTCTTTGGTACTCAGCTTTCCTTATAGTCCAACTCTCACACCCATACATGACTACTGGAAAAACCATAGCCTTGACTAGACAGATCTTTATTGGCAAAGTAATGGATCTGCTTTTTAATATGCTGTCTAGGTTGTCATAACTTTCCTTCCAAGGAGTAAGCATCTTGTAATTTCATGGCTGCAATCACCATCTGCAGTGATTTTGGAGCCCAGAAAAATAAAGTCAGCCACTATTTCCACTGATCAGGGGGCAGACAAACTGAAACTACAGTCACGGACAAGTAGCCAATCTGATTACATGACCACAGCCTTGTCTAACTCAATGAAACTAAGCCATGCCTTATGGGGCCAGCAAAGATGGACAGGTCATGGTGGAGAGGTCTGACAGAATGTGGTCCACTGGAGAAGGGAATGGCAAACCACTTCAGTATTCTTGGCCTTGAGAACCCCATGAACAGTATGAAAAGGCAAAAAGATAGGACACTGAAAGACCATTCAGGTATGACCTAAATCAAATCCCTTACAATTATACAGTGGAAGTGACAAATAGATTCAAGGGATTAGATCTGATAGAGTGTCTGATGAACTATGGACAGAAGTTTGTGACATTGTACAGGAGGCCGTGATCAAGACCATCCCCAAAAAGATGAAATGAAAAAAAGGCAAAATGGTTGTCTGAGGAGTCCTTACAAATAGCTGAGAAAAGAAGAGAAGTGAAAGGCAAAGGAGAAAAGGAATGATATACCCATTTGAATGCAGAGTTCCAAAGAATAGCAAGGAGAGATAAGAAAGCCTTCCTTAGTGATCAATACAAAGAAATAGAGGAAAAAAACAGAATGGGAAAGACTAGAGATCTCTTCAAGAAAATTAGAGATACCAAGAGAACATTTCATGCAAAGATGGACTCAGTAAAGGACAGAAATGGTAGGGACCTAAGAGAAGCAGAAGATATTAAGAAGAGGTGGCAAGAATACACAGAAGAACTATACAAAAAAGATCTTCATGACCCATATAACCACAATGGTGTGATCACTCACCTAGAGCCAGACATCCTAGAATTCGAAATCAAGTGGGCCTTAGGAAGCATCACTATGAACACAGCTAGTGGAGGTGATGGAATTCAAGCTGAGCTATTTCAAATCCTAACAGATGATGCTGTGAAAGTGCTGCACTCAATATGCCAACAAATCTGGAAAACTCAGCAGTGGCCACAGGACCAGAAAGGGTAAGTTTTCATCCCAATCCCAAAGAAAGGCAATGTCAAAGAATGTTCAGACTACCACAAATTGCACTCATTCACACGCTAGCAAGGTAATGCTCAAAATTCTCCAAGCCAGGCTTCAGCAATACGTGAACCATGAACTTCCAGATGTTCAAGCTGGATTTAGAGAAGGCAGAGGAACCAGAGATCAAATTGCCAACATCCATTGGATCATTGAAAAAGCAAGAGAGTTCCAGAAAAACATGTACTTCTGCTTTATTGACTATGTTAAAGCCTTTGACTGTGTGGATCACAACAAATGGTGGAAAATTCTTCAAGAGATGGGAATACCAGACCGCCTCACCTGCCTCCTGAGAAATCTATATGCAGGTCAAGAAACAACAGTTAGAACTGGACACGGAACAACAGACTGGTTCCAAATCATGGAAGGACTATGTCAAAGCTGTATATTGTCACCTTGCTTATTTAACTTATATGCAGAATATATCATGAGAAATGCTGGGCTGGATGAAGCACAAGCTGGAATCAAGATTGCTGAGAGAAATCAATAACCTCAGATATGCAGATGATACCACCCTTATGGCAGAAAGCAAAGAAGAACTAAAGAGCCTCTTGATGAAAGGGAAAGAGGAGAGTGAAAAAGTAGGCTTAAAACTCAACATTCAGAAAACTAAGATCATGGCATCTGGTCCCATCACTTCATAGGAAATAGATGGGGAAACAGTGGAAACAGTGTCAGACTTTATTTTGGGGGGCTCCAAAATCACTGCAGATGGTGACTGAAGCCATAAAATTAAAAGATGCTTGCTCCTTGGAAGAAAAGTTATGACCAACCTAGACAGCATATTAAAAAGTAGAGACATTACTTTGCCAACAAAGATCCATCTAGTCAAAGCTATGGTGTGAGAGTTGGACTATAGAGAAAGCTGAGTGCCAAAGAATTGACGCTTTTGAGCTGTGGTGTTGGAGAAGACTCTGGTGAGTCCCTTTGACTGCAAGGAGATCCAACCAGTCCATCCTAAAGATCAGTCCTGGATGTTCATTGTAAGGACTGATGTTGAAGCTGAAACTCCAATACTTTGGCCACCCAATGTGAAGAGCTGACTCATTTGAAAAGACCCTGATGCTGGGAAAGATTGAGGGCAGGAGGAGAAGGGGATGACAGAGGATGAGATGGTTGGATGGCATCACCAACTCACTGGACATGGGTTTGGATAGATTCTGGGAGTTGGTGATGGACAGGGAGGCTTGGTGTGTTGCAGTTCATGGGGTTGCAAAGAGTCGGACATGACTGAGCGACTGAACTGAACTGGACCATAAAGAAGGCTGAGTGCCAAAGAATTGATGCTTTTGAATTGTGATGCTTAGAATCCCTGAAGACTTAGAATCCCTTCAGTTCAGTTCAGTCACTCAGTCATATCCAACCCTGCAACCCCATGGACTGCAGCAGTCCAGGCTTCCCTGTCCATCATCAACTCCCTAAGCTTGCTCAAACTCATGCCCATTGAGTTGGTGATGCCATCTAACCATCTCATCCTCTCTGGTCCCTTTCTCCTCATGCCTTCAATCTTCCCCATCATCAGGGTCTTTTCCAATGAGTCAGTTCTTCACATCAGGTGGCCAAAGTATTGGAGCTTCAGCTTCAGCATCAGTCCTTCCAATGTATATTCAGGATTGATTTCCTTTAGGATTGACTGGCTTCATCTCCTTGAAAGCCAAGGAACTCAAGGGTTTTCAACACCACGGTTCAAAAGCAACAGTTCTTCAGTGCTCAGCTTGCTTTATGGTCCAGCTTTCACATCCATACATGACTACTGGAAAAAACCATAGCTTTCCCTATGCGGACCTTTGTTGGCAAAGTAATGTCTTTGCTTTTTAATATGCTGTCTAGATTGGTCAGAGTTTTTCTTCCAAGGAGCAAGCATCTTTTAATTTCATGGCTGCAGTCACCATCTGCAGTGATTTTGGAGCCCAAGAAAATGAAACCTTTCATTGTTTCCATTGTTTCCATATCTATTTGCCATGAAGTGATGGGACCCGATGTCATGATCTTCATTTTTTGAATGTTGAGTTTTAAGTCAGCTTTTTCACTCTCCTCTTTCATCCTCATCAAGAGGCTCTTTAGTTCCTCTTTGCTTTCTGCATCAGGGTGGTGTTATCTGCATATCTGAGGTTATTGATATTTCTCCTGGCAATCTTGATTGCCTTGGACAGCAGTGAAAAGATCAAACCAGTCAATCCTAAAGGAAATCAACCCTGAATATTCATTGAAAGGACTGTTGCTAAAGCGGAAGTTCCAATACTTAGGCCACCTGATGTGAAGAGCCAACTCATCAGAAAAGACCCTGATTCTGGGAAAGACTGAGGGCAAGAGGAGAAGGGGGCAACAGAGGATGCGATGGTTGGATGGCATCACCAACTCAATGGAGGTCTAGATATCTCTTGGTCACCCTTCACCTCTTCCCAGCCAGCCGCCCAGAACATGCTGTCCTTGCTGGACACTTCCATTCCCCTCTCTTCTGTTGGAAAGCTGAGAAAAGGACAGAACAAGTATTCCAGTTAGCCCTGGAATACTTGGGTCCAATTCAAATGATTAAGTCCTCTGCCTGGTTCTAGATTAAAGCTGCAGTGAAAAATGAAGTTGAGAGCTATGAATATCCCCTAGATTGGAAGAATAAAGTTATTTGGCAAGATCATAGCAAGTATCAGAACTGAAAACTGGCCAAGTCTAACTAGTTTCAGTCAGTGGTATTGGAAAGCAAAAGTCACATTTCCATTCACATTCAAATAACTTACGTGACACATGTAGTGACTGAATTTTTATTCAAACAGTTTCCACCAAGGAACAAACTGACTGTGGAGCTTAACGGGGCAGGGATTGTCAGGTGTCAGAAAATAAAAGGAGCTCAACTGAGCAGCCAGAGCAACACTAGGAGCAGGCAGAAATGCAGAGGCCAGGCCTCATGGAGCCCAGCCCCATTCATGCTCTCAGCATAGAATCTCGCCACCTGCTCGTTGGGGTTGCCCTGGAAGGGGTCGAACCACATCTGGATGCAGCGTCCGCTGCCCCGGCTGTAGTTGCTGACCTTGTAGGAGTGACTCCAGATTTCATTGCACAGAGCAGCAGGCGTGGGGAAGTAGAAGTCGAAGCGGTGGCAGGCAGCTTTCACCGGGCACTGGTTGTACCCTGTGGGGAGGATAGAAGCCTGTAGCCACTGGGTCCAGAAGCACCTCTTGCTCCCCCAGCCCCACAACTCCAAGTCTCCATAAACCCTCCCACACCCCACCTCCCCCTCCCTCCCCCTCCCCGCCCCCAGTCCTCACCTGAGGTCCAGTTCCAGCCCCTGTGCCAGTTGCTCTTGCAAGTGTAGGAGGTGCGGCAGTCTTCCCACCAGCTCTGACAGTCCTCTTTGCACAGGGGCACATTCAGGATCCGTTCTTTGCGCCAGCTCTGATTCACCTGGGTCAGGAACCAGGGAAGGAGGGCGCTAGTCAGCCAGGGATCTCAGCTGCTATAGCCCTGATGGAGCCCAGGGCTGAGAGAGAGGCAGTGACTTCACTGTTAACCAAACTCAATTTTAGCTGCTCTCTGCTCAAAAGCCAGTAATCAGTGGGACTTCCCTGGTGGTACAGTGGGTAAGATCCACCTGCCTGTGCCGGGGACATGCACACAGCCCCTGGTTGGGGAAGATCCCACATGGCGTGGAGCAACTAATCCTGTGTGCCACAACTATTGAGCCTGTGCTCTAGAGTCAGAGAACTGTAATGGAGCCCAAGTGCCACAACTACTGAAGCCCTCGCACCCTAGAGCCCGTGCTCCACAATGAGAGAAGCCACTGTAATGAGAAGTCCATACGCTGCAACCAGAGAAAAGGCCACGCAGTGATCAAGACCCAGCACAACCATAAATAAATAAATAAAATAATAAATAAAAATTAAAATACAAATTTTAAAAAAGAAAAAGAAAAGCCAGCAACCTGGAGAGAAGTTAATTCATGTCCTGAGGCCAACTCCACATTATGTTCAGCCATGCCCGTTTTTAAAGGAGAAAAGGAAAAGAACCTCAGGGAATCATTAAGGCAGGAGGTTAGATTATGTATCATTCTCCATTGTGCACCAACTGGCTGACTTCAGATACTATATTGCCCAGTGACTAAGGGAGCTGTTGGAGGTACAGAGCTAATCATTTTTTAGCTACTTAAGTAATTCTTCATCCTTACTTTGTAATCTAGGAAAAGAATCAACAGGTTAGGCAAGGCACGGTATCTATTCTGGAGAGCATAAGTCAGGAGTTAGGTTAAATTGCCTGATGATTTCATCCCTATAATTAGGTAGTTTTAATGTTAGAGGAACCAGAGATCAAATTGCCAACATCCATTGGATCTTTGAAAAAGCGAGAGAGTTCCAGAAAAACATCTACTTTGGCTTTATTGACTATGCCAAAGCCTTTGACTGTGTAGATCACAACAAATGGTGGAAAATACTTCAAGAGATGGGAATACCAGACCACCTCACCTGCCTCCTGAGAAATCTATATGCAGGTCAAAGAAGCAACAGTTAGAACTGGACATGGCACAATAGACTGGTTCCAAACTGGGAAAGGAGTACATCAAGGCTATATATTGTCACACTGTTTATTTAACTTATATGCTGAGTACATCATGAGAAATGCTGGGCTGGATGAAGCACAAGCTGAAATCAAGATTGCTGGGAGAAATATCAATAACCTCAGATATCCAGATGACACCACCCTTATGGCAGAAAGAAAAGAACTAAAGAGCTTCTTGATGAGGGTGAAAGAGGAGAGTGAAAAAGTAGGCTTAAAACTCAACATTCAGAAAACTAAGATCATGGCATCGGATCCCATCACCTCATGGCAAGTAGATGGGGAAACAATGGAAACAGTCATAGACTATTTTTTGGGGCTCCAAAATCACTGCAGATGGTGACTGAAGCCATGAAATTAAAAGATGCTTTCTCCTTGGAAGAAAAGTTATGACCAACTTAGACAGCATATTAAAAAGCAGATACATTAAAAAATAAATAATAAAAAGCAGATACATTACTTTGCCAATAAAGGTCTGTCTAGTCAAAGCTATGGTTTTTCCAGTGGTCATGTATGGATGTGAGAGTTGGACTATAAAGCTGAAGAATTGATGCTTTTGAACTGTGGTGTTGGAGAAGACTCTTGAGAATCGCCTGGACTGCAAGGAGATCAAACCAGTCCATCCTAAAAGAAATCAGTCCTGAATATTCATTGGAAGGACTGATGCTGAAGCTGAAGCTCCAATATTTTGGCCACCTGATGGGAAGAACTGACTCATTGGAAAAGACCCTGATGCTGGGAATGACTGAAAGCACGAGGAGAAGGGGATGACAGAGAATGAGATGGTTGGATGGCATCACCGACTCAATGAACATGAGTTTGAGTAAGCTTCGGGAGTTGGTGATAGACAGAGAAGCCTGGTGTGCTGCAGTCCATGGGGTCATAAAGAGTCAGACACGACACAGTTCAGACACGACTGAACTGAACTGATGGTTAGAGGGGAACAGAAATGGGCAAACAGGAAAGGGGCAAAAGAGGTGTTCCCACGACCCTCCTCAGACCAGAATTTCTGGAGGGTCCCTGCAAGTGACTGGGGGTGGGTCAGCTAGGGGGCTGTCCTCTGCTGAGGCTACAGGGCTGGTGCCCATACCTCCTGGATCCAAGGCCCCAGGTTAGGTGAGCACTCGTAGAGACAGGTGTCCTGAATAAAGTGGCGCTTGCATGCAGGCTCCATCTTGCTGCAGTGGTCCCAGTCGAAACTGTACAGGCTGGAAATATCCTTGTGGGCTTCTATGCTGGTGTTGACAAAGCAGCAGGCTTTCTTCTTCCAAAGGCTGCACTGTTGGGGTGGGGGGAGGGGAGAGGGACTCTCTCACACTCTCTGGGTGTGAGAGAGGGTGAGCTCTCACACCCAGCACAACCAGAATATTCCCGCCTCTCCCCTTCAGTCCTTGATTCCTCACAGTCTTCAGAGAAACATCGTGTGGAGGGACCCTTTTTGGGGGACAGGGTTCTCCAAGACTGTGGGATCCCAGGGGTAGCAGTCATCACAACATTCATTAATTCAAATTTTTATTGAGCTCCTATTTCTAACCCAGGCATTTTTCTAGGAACTGGGAACACAATGAAAACTTAGCACTGGATAATTGCTTTGGGCAAAAACAGCAGGAGAGGAACAGGAAATTTTAGTTTTCTGGAATGACCAGATTCAGCCTCTTTGGGAAGGTGATAGAGACCTGAAGGTGAGGACGCAAGTTAAATGAACCACAACCCCAGTAGAGTTCTATTTACAGAAATACACAATGATCTTGTGAATGAATGAAAACCCATGGCCTAGAATTTAGTATAAAAGCAGAATATTAAGGGGATTTCCCTGCTTATCCAGTGGTTAAGAATCTGTCTGGCAATGCAGGGGATATGGGTTTGATCCCTGATAGGGGAACTAAGATTCCCACATGCCACGGAGCAACTAAGCCCGCCCAGAGCAGCAAAGAGCCTGTGGGCCGCAACGAAGACCCAACACGGCCAAATATAAACTTTTTAAAAAAGAATTAAAAAAAGAAAATCAACCCCCTCCTTTCCCCCAAAAGGTCTCTCCAGGCCTGCTTCCTGATTTGAGTAACACGGAAACTCAACAACCAAGAAGCTGAGCTCTAGGCATTGTTCTGACCACACTGGGCACACAGTATGTGTAAAAGAGTCATTGCAACTGAAGAAAGAGCTGTTCAGGGAACCTCCCTGCCTCCACCAAGGATGGGGGTAGACATTCCCTGAGGCAGCTCTTCCCCATCCCAGATGACCCCTCTGCCTACCTGTCCGTGTAACTTGTCCTCGGGACCTGGTTTTTCCTTATGGTATCTGGCATTCATGCAGACGTTGAGGAGCTGAGTCCTGGGCTGGGCTGCGCCCCCAGCAGCCACACACACCAAAAGGCACAGCAGTGGTGTGATCTTCCAGGCCATGCTTGTCCCTGAAGAACCAATTTCCTCAAAGGCAGCAAGGAAAGTCGAGGTGGGTCCTCAGGCTGTTAATAATAAATGAGGAGGGTGGGTGGAGCCTAGGGCGGGATTGAGCCCTAGTAACCCTAATCTTCCTAATCTCAGGAAGATTGGGATCAGACACAGCCTTTTCAGACAATACCTTCCTGGCTTTCCTACAGGGTCATGAGGATCAAGTGGTACAACGGATGGGTGGAGTTTGGGCAAAATTCAGAAATAGCCAGAAGGTTGCCAGAGGTGCACAACGTCTCCTTTGAAATCCTGAGGGCAAATATTTCGGAGTTTAAACTTCTAAGATTTGTTGCCTGAAAAAACACATAGTGTAAGAGCTATGAGTTGAGTGAACCACACATCTCA
This sequence comes from Muntiacus reevesi, assembly GCF_963930625.1. Taxonomy (NCBI): domain Eukaryota; kingdom Metazoa; phylum Chordata; class Mammalia; order Artiodactyla; family Cervidae; genus Muntiacus; species Muntiacus reevesi. The sequence goes on from NC_089257.1 coordinate 39,506,454, forward strand.
GTAGAAGATTGCTTCTAGTCATAAGGTGATAGTGAAGTCGCTCAGTTGTGTCCGACTCTTTTGGACCCCATGGACTGTAGCCCACCAGGCTACTCGGTCCATGGGATTTTCCAGGCCAGAGTACTGGAGTGGGTTGCCATTTCCTTCTCCAGGGGATCTTCCCAACCCAGGGATTGAACCTGGGTCTCCCGCATTGTAGGCAGACGCTTTACCATCTGAGCCACCAGGGAATTGGAAGATAATTGCTTTACAATGAACCAACTCATTGGAAAAGACCCCGATCCTGGGAGATTGAAAGCAAAAGGACAAAGGGGTGGTGGAGGATGAAATGGTTAGATAGCATCACTGATCCAAGGGACATGAGTCTGAGCAAATTCCAGGAGATGGTGAAGGACCAGGAATCCTGGCAAGTTGCAGTCCATGGGGTCGCAGAGAGTCAGACGACTTAGTGACTAACAATAACAATTGCTTCACAGTGTTGTGGAGGTCTCTGCTGTAAATCAACACAAATCAGTCATACCCTCTTTCTCTTGAGCACCCCCTACCAGTCCACTCCCCTAGGTTGTGTCAACTATAAATGGGCACTGAGCATTGGCAAGCGCCAAGAGCATTGGCAGTGACTGAACAAGGGCATTTGCCACCTGCCTCTGTGGAGATTGAACCCTGTGCTGCTGCAGTTGTTGACATTCCACACTCCCTGAGGAAGTTCAAAGTGGAATGTGCTCCAGGGAATCTGGTGGGACAGGTCTTTAGATAGACATTTTCAGGAGTTGATTTTATGATTCTCGTCCTTGCATCTCCTCATATCTAGAGAAGCAATAAATCCCTTCATGGTGACTTCAGATCCTCATGACTCACCTCTTGTAAAGTAAGCAATTGATTGCATTAAACTCCTCCTTCACCAAAACCTTATATATTGACCTTCCCCGACTGCCTCTTTGGAGTAGTCTCTCAGAGCTATCTGGGTGCTGCCTCATGGGTTGCAGTCCTCATTTTGCCCCAAATAAAGTTTAACTTTCACTTCTCAAGTTGTACATCTTTGTTTTTTTTAATTTATTTTTTAATTGAAGGATAATTGCTTTACAGAATGTTGTTGTTTTCTGTCAAACCTCAACATGAATCAGCCATAGGTATACATATATCCCCTCCCTTCAAGTTGTGCATCTTTTTCAGTTGGCAGTTATCACAGAGTGCCAGGCTGGCTCCCTGTGATATACAGCAGCTTCCTGCTAGTTCTCTATTTTACACATGATAGTGCATGTAGGTCAGTGCTAGTGTATCAATTTGTCCTACCCTTTCCTTCTCCCACTGTGTCCACCAGTCCATTTTCTACATCTGCATCTCCATGTCTTCTCTGTAAATAGGTTCATCAGAACCATTTTTCTAGACTCCATATATATGTGTTAAAATACAATATTTTTTTTCTCTTTCTGATTTTGTTCTGCCTAATAGACTCTAAGTTCATCCTTCTCACTACAGCTGACTCAAATTTGTTGCTTTTTTGGCTGAGTAATATTCCATTGTATATATGTACCACAACTTCTTTATTCATTCATCTGTCTATAGATGTCTAGGTTGCTTCCAAGTCCTGTGTGTGTGAAAGTCGCTCAATCGTGTCTGACTCCTTGCAACCCCATAGACTATACAGTCCATGGAATTCTCTAGGCCAGAATACTGGAGTGGGTAGTCTTTCCCTTCTCCAGGAGATCTTCCCAACCCAGGGGTTGAACCCAGGTCTCCCGCATTGCAGGCGGATTCTTTACCAGCTGAGCCACAAGGGGAACCCTTGCTTCATTGTCCTAGCTATTCTAAATAGTGCTGCAGTAAACACTGGGGTACAAGTGTTTGTTGTTGTTGTTGTTGTTTTCTTAGTTCTACCACTTTATTGCTACCAACCCATCTCCCTCCAACCTTGTGCACACATGCTCAGTCATGTAACCCCATGGACTGCAGCCCGCCAGGCTTCTCTGTCCATGGACTTTTCCAGGCAAGAATACTGGAGTGGGTTGCCATTTCCTTCTCCAACAAGTGTTTTTTTGAGTTGTGGTTTTCTCAGGGTACATATACCCAGTAGTGGAACTATCACATGGCAGTTTTATTCTTATTTTGTTAAAGAATCTCCATATTGTTTTCTATAGTGGCTGAAATTAGAATCAATTTATATTCCCACCAACAGCGCAAAAAAGTTCCCTTTTCTCCACATCCTCCCCAGCATTTATTGTTTGTAGGTTTTTTTTTTGTTTGTTTGTTTTTTTGATGATGGCCATTCTGATTGGTGTGAGGTGGTAGTTCATTGTAGTTTTGATTTGCATTTCTCTGACATTGAGCAATGTCGAGCATCTTTTCATGTGTTTATTGACCCTCTGTATGTCTTCTTTGGAGAAATGTCTGTTTTAGTCTTCTGCCCATTTTTTGATTGGGCTGTTCATTTTTTTTATATTGAGCTGTATGAGCTCCTTATGTATTTTGGAGATTAATCCTTCATCAGTTGCTTGTTTGTAATTTTCTCCCATTCTGAGGGTTGTACTTTAATCTTGTTTATTGTTTCCTTTGCTATGCAAAAGCTTTTCATTTTAATTAGGTCCCATTCATTTATATTTGCTTTTATTTCTATTACTCTAGGAGATAGGTTGTGAGACCGTCACGGCTAACGCCATGACAGGCAGCCTAGGTTAGGAGTAGGCCTGATTTCCCGGGGTAACATAATTATCAGGCTACCTGGAGCCAACCAGTCAACATATGCCTAGTAAGAAAAAAGGGAACCTATCAGGGGAAAGCTGAAAGCCCCACGTTGAGCCAACAAAAATTACCTTGCAACTGTGTAACCAGTCTGCTTGCGCCAACTACCCACTGTGTAACCAATCCGCTTGCACCAACTGCCTGCTGCTTTTTTTGACCTAATAAATACCCAAGAGAACTGGGGCCTGGGGCCTTTCGTCCTCACACCCAGGCAGGAGGCCCTGGCTCGAGTCAGTAATAAATTCCCCTATTGCAAGTTGCATTGTTTCGAGGAGTCTTCTTTCCCGACCTGGGACTCGGATTATGGGCAGAACAAGGTCAGAGAAGATTTTGCTGTCATTTATGTCAAAGACTGTTAAGCCTGTTTTCCTCTAAGAGCTTTATAGTTTCCAGCCTTACATTTAAGTCTTTAATCCATTTTGAGTTTATTTTTGTGTATGGTGTTAGGAGGACTTCCCAGGTGGGTAGTGGTAAAGAACTCACCTGCCAGTACAGAAGATGTAAGAGACATGGGTTCAATCCCTGGGTCAGAAAGATCCCTTGAAGGAGGGCATGGAAACCCACTCCAGTATTCTTGCCTGGAGAATCCCATGGACAGAGTGGGATTCCCTGGTGGGCTACAGTCCATAGGGTTGCAAAGAGTTGGACAAGACAGCAGTGACAGCACACACGCATGGTGTTGGGAAGTGTTCTACTTTCATTCTTTTACATGTTGTGCTTATTGTGCTCACTCAGTCATGTGTAACTATGCAACCCCATGAACTGTAGCCTCCTCTGTCCATGGTATTTTACAGGCAAGAATACTGGAGTGGGGTGCTATTTCCTACTCTGGGAATCTTCCCAACTCAGGGATCGAACCCACGTCTCTTGTATCACCTGCATTGGCAGGTTTGTTCTTTACCACCAGCATCACCTGGGAAGCCCTTATTTTACAGGTAGCTCTTCAGTTTCCCCAGCACCATTTATTGAAGAAGTTGTCTTTTTTCCATTGTATATTCTTGCCTCTTTTGTCAAAGATAAGGAGTTCCTTGTACAGCAAGGAGATCAAACCAGTCAATCCTAAAGGAAATCAACCCGAATATTCATCGGCAGGACTGATGCTACCCTTTTGTGGATTGCTGGGAGCCAACATACGAGACCCTACCCATGACCAGGCCATGAGGGAAAAAACCCGACAGGCAAGGCGGATCAGGTTTTCAGGGGTTTTGAAAAGGTTAGCTCACGAGATCCCACCCATGACAAGGTCAAGAGGAGAAAGCCTGACAGGCAAGGCGGATCAGGTTTTCAGGGATTTCGAATAGCTGCTCCTGGCGCTCACCTTAAAGATGATATCTGTCTTTCTGATGCCTGCCTCAACAGACTACTCCCTAATTTCTGTGACACAAGCAGAAGGCCTTCCATGATCTCTTCCCAAATAAGAATCAATTTAGAACTTTAATCAATAAGTTTCCCAGGTGGTGGTATTTTATGAGATTATTCAGGGTGAAAGGAGTGTTTTATTTATTTATTTATTTTTTGAAAGGAGTGTTTTAATTTAAACTCCTTTGCTGGTAGTTTGTTAGCCAAATGCATTTATGTCCTTGGTACTAATATGCATGATTGCTTATATTATCCTAATCATAAAATAGCATAAAGAACCTGATTATATAAAGGCCCTAGTAGACATAGAGCCCTTCGGGAAGTGAGGAAGTCCTATTAGAAAACATAAGAAAAATTATTCTAAAGGTGTTTATTGGGTTGACGTTTGCTTGCTGTGTTTTGCTTGCTGTGTTTTTGCTTTTAATGTGCTAAGGTTGTGTTATAGAAACCATTGTTAATATAGCTAAAGATCTAGAGAAATAAGAGCCTAGAGAAATACCACCCTAGTGTGGTAACAATGAGATGGTTGTTAATTGTCAGCCAAGAGTGCTAGGCAGAAGCTGCCTCACCAAAGTCGCAGAGTCAGTATGGGATAAACTTCTTAGATAAACGCAACTGATAACTTCTGCAGAAGGATTAATTTTTGTATTAACAAAGATATAATTCTACTCTGTACTATTGCCCTATGAGACTGCTACCTTTCAGTTAAGGTCACCATAGAGACAGAAAATAGGTTTACATTCACCTGACCTGCATAAAATGTTAATAGGCCCCAAGGCCAGAAGATAATGTACAAGACCCTCATAAACAAAGAAGTATGCAGAAAACACCCTGGTTTCGTGAAGGACAAGCTGATGTAATGTTAAACTATCTTCCCCTTAGAAATGTGCTAACTTAGGATATAAAAGCTGCTGTAAAAAATAAAGCATTGCCAGACTCTGCCAGACTCCGCCAAACCCTGCAAACACCCCCGTCTGGTCATTCTCTCTCTCTCTCTCTCTCTCTCTCTCTCTCTCCCTCGCGGATTTGGCCCTATCAAGGCTGGTCTCACGTGTCTTCTCTCTCTCGCCGACTCTGTTCATCCTGAGGGTACCCCTGGATCCTGCTGGGGCTGGACCCCAGCAAGTGGCGCCCGAACAGGGACCCAAAGGTAATCCCCCCATTGTTCAGCCTTTGGGACGGCTAGGACCCCACTAGGGCACTGCAGGCCCCCCTGCATAAGATAGGTAGGGTGAGGAAAGTGGGTAGGCTTTAGGTTTCTTCTTTAAAACCCCACTTGGGCGCTACAGGCCCCCCTGCATAAGAAAGGTAGGGTAAGAAAAGTGGGTTCGTTTCAGTTTCCTTCTTCTCTAAATTAAGCCTCTTCCTTTTTTCTCTTTTTTTCTTCTTCTAATTAGTAACAAAAATGGGTAACAGTGAGTCAAAAGAAAGACAGCTTTTTATTGGAATCATAATGCAACTCCTTAACCACAGAGGAATTAAAGTTAAAAAGACCAGTGTTCAGTCCTTTTCTACCTATGTCCAAGAGCAATGTCCTTGTTTTCCAGAAGAGAGCAGTTCTCCTGGGTTCCCTTACCCTCCTGCCCTCCACCCCGGTGCTCTTTCCAATGAGATCTCTTGCTTTTTCAGCACATGTGTCTCCTCCGACAATTCATTTATAAGAGCTCAGTTACAGGCCCTAAAAGGGGTCCCCCTTCCTGCAACTGGTGGGGACTCTTTTTCGCTGAGACTGACATCCTGACCACTCGGGGTACTCAGAGGCCAGCTTGCCTGCCAATGGACCAGACCCAGTGGCCGCAACTGGGACCCTTTTGTCCCTGGTCTCCTCCTGACGCAGACAACTGGCCAGAGTGCCCGACTAGTAAGGAACAAGAGACCTTATTGACCTCTCTCCCCTTCCCTGTCTCTGTCCTCTCCTTAGCCCTTCCTATCCTTCCCATTTTTCTAATCCCCTGGTCCTGGATGCAGGAATTTGGTCGAAGGGCCTCAGCTTGAGCTGAGGATTGGAGACTGATCACCTCCTCTTGGCAGAGAACTCGAATTCCGGTAGGGCTGAGTTCCAGTCCTCCCTTCTCTGGAAACCCAGGAAAAAGTCCTGTAACGCCTGGGTATCTGCAGATGGCAAGAGACGTCTGTAAGGCCACCCCTTTTGCCCCCCTTTTCTGCCTCCTCCTCCTCCTTCTCTTCCTTTCCTCCTCTTAAAACCTTTGAAGACATCTAAAGTTCTGTGTCTCTATAGAAGGTTTTCTGAGAGACTGTATTCTTTTTTTTTTTTTTTTAATGTCTCTGCTTTTTTTTTTTTAATTTTATTAGTTGGAGGCCAATTACTTGACAACATTTCAGTGGGTTTTGTCATACATTGACACGAATCAGCCAGAGAGACTGTATTCTTGTATTTAAGGGAGTGTCTGATGAGGACTGCCAGGTTTATATGTGTGTGTTTTAACTCTGTGTTCTGTGTTGTGATTTTTGATGGCCATTTTGCTTTTTGTTAGAACTTGATTTTCTTTCCCTGTGGCTTGAGACCAGGGCTCTCAGGGACACTTATCTAGACCGTCTCTAACTCCTGAGACTGAGGGAAAAAGGAGAAAAGTCTTTAAAATTTTTATTTATTTCAACCTTTTTATAAACTAGTAAATTTTATATTGTAATATCTAATTCATCACCAAACTTAGAATATGAAGCTAGATCTCGCACTGTGTCTGTCTAAATATGTCTTGGTATGTCTTTGTCTCTGGGTAATATTTTTTAGGTTAATTGGTAAATGAGCTCTATTTAATTGGCTTTAAAAAAAAGGTAAGCACTTACAAATCAAATAATTCTAAATTAAATGATAAATTCCAGGTTCAGGTAAACTGGGAAATATACAGTATGAAATACCTGATATTAATGTTTGTTTGTTGACCTATCTAATATAGACATGTCTTAGAGTAATGAACATCTAGTAAAATATTTTCATTATGCCTAGGTTTATTATAAGTTAAATATTGTTATATTGTAATATCTGTTACAAGTTTGTCAGTAAAGAAAGTACCTCAAGTAAGAAACTTCAAAAAAAAAAAAAAAAAAAAGAAGGTAAATGAGATATGAGCTTTTAAACTTTACTAAGATTAAAAATGTCTGTCTAAAACAGTTTCTCTAGATTTTGGTAACCTAAATTTCTAAAGTTGTGCTAAACTAATAACAGAAGTTTATTAAATAGCTAGGTCATTTCCAAATAAAGTAAGATTCTGAAACATTCATTACTGAATACTAACTTACAGAGAAACTAAAGATTTTAGACTATTAGTAAATAATGTTTGATGCCATCCTGAGATGTTCGTTAGAATTTTTTTAGAAATTATCACTGGTATTTATGTTCACCAATCTATAGAATGCTAATATAAAGGTAAATTCTTGGTTGCTTAAAGAAAGTAGGATGTGTGTGTTCAGTAAAAAAGGTATGAGGAATGAAGTTACATTTTATGAAGGGAAAAGGAAGTAGGTCTGACTTACAGGTGGCTGTTTCAGGATGGGAGAACAAAGTAATGGGTACAGAAAGTGTTAAGAAGGTTTGATGGAAAGTGCACTCCAAGGGAAGAGTTTTGTGCATAAATACAAGTTTTCTTGAGATGTTGAACTGCCTTTGATAATGGATTTTAAGTTTCTTTGCCTCTGAAGTGATCTGTTCTATGTTTACCTTTAAAATCTTTTTTACTTTGGCTAAGTAAATATATTATTTCACAGTGATCTATATGATCTACCTGACAGAGTACTATAAACCCTTTTGATATTTATTGACAAAACTACCTAAATGGCTTGACTTCTAGCTGACTTTGGGATGCTTCAGAGGGCCCCTGAGACATCCCAAAGAGCTATTAAACTACCTGAGTTCATTTGACATGTTAAATTGCATGGGAATTATTGTTGGAGGAGTGATAAATCTTCTCAGGTTATATTGTATGGTTGATGTTACTTATATAGATATCCTAGAAATTATGTGAAATTCATGAAAATCTGATATGTCCTGGTAAAATATTGTCAGTTATAATTTTAGTTATCACGTTAAAGTGTTACAAGTCACAGCAATGACCAGGCTACTTTGTCAATTACAATTTAATTAGATTTTAAACATGCCTTGTATGGTTTCACTCTCATGCCTTAAAAAAAAAATACTGGTAGTTCTTCAAGATTTATAAAAAGACTTTTCTAAGATTAACTGAAAAATTTTATTTGTTTGCTATCCAGTAAATTGGTAACAGACTGAAATTTAGTATACTCTCTATGTTAAGAGAACAAAGTTTTCTTAGAATGAATCTTTCAATAACAAATTATAAGTTTCTTTGCCTTTAAGTGATTTATATTTGTTTTTAAAATCTTTTGATACTTTAGTAAAGTAAATAAGTGTTATTTAAGATTATGGTACATATAAAAGCTCATTCTGCTTCTACCAAAAATAACCCCTCACTGTTAGACTTGTGCTATCTTAATGTCTTAAAACTGACAACGCCCCTGCTTACACTTCTAAACCTTTTCAAGCTTAAATACTGGGGAAACGTCAGCCCAGAAAACAGAATTAACAGCCATGATAGAGGCGTTCAAAGAGTTTTCGGACCAGGCTTTTAATTTATTTTCTGACTCGCAGTATGTAGTTAGGTTGTTTCCTCAAATTGAAACGGCTGTTTTGCCAAAAAATAAAACCACAATTTTTAAATTGTTATCTACCCTTCAACAGCAAATTTGGAAAAGGTCAAAGCAATTCTATGTTGGACATATAAGAGCTCATTCTGATTTACCTGGATCCCTCCATACGTTTAACCAAGAGGCAGATTTGCTAACCTGAACCATAGTGGCCAGTGCTTTTGAGGATGCTAAAGCCTCACATGCTATGCATCATCAAAATGCAACTGCCCTTCGATATCAATTCCATATTCCTAGGGAATCTGCATGCGAGATCGTTAGGACATGTCAACTTTGCCCTACTTCAGTTCCCACTTTGCCTTTTGGGGTAAATCCCCGTGGCTTACTACCTAATGTGCTTTGGCAGATGGATGTTACACATGTTCCTTCTTTTAGAAAACTATCCTTTGTGCATGTTACTGTAGATACCTTCTCCCATGTCATTGTGGCTACTGCCAGAACGGGAAAAGTCTATAAAGATGTAGTTCAACATCTTTTTGCCTGTTTTTCCTATTTAGAAATGCCAAAATCAATTAAGACAGACAATGCTCCAGCTTATACATCTAAGTCCTTTAAAAATTTCTGTGCCCAATTTGGTATATCCCACTCTACAGGAATTCCTTAAAATCCCCAGGGACAAACAATTGTAGAAAGGGCACATCAGACACTCAAAACACAAATCTCTAAATTACAGGAAGGGCAGTTCAAATAGTTCTCCACTCCACATTTTGCAACATGCCCTCTTTGTGCTCAATAACCTTAATGCTGATCAAGCCGGTTTAACAGCTATGTTCCCTCCCTGGAACCCAGAACGAAAAGATATGAAACCTTTAGTAAAGTGGAAAGACCTCCTTTCCGGACTATGGAAGGGACCCGATCCCTTGCTAACTAGTGGGCGAGGGTATGCTTATATTTTCCCACAGGGTGCTGACTCGCCAATTTAGATCCCAGACAGACTGATTCGCCATGTCGCAGTCCCCCAGACCTCCGGTTCCCTCGCAGCCTCAACCATAAAGGAGGAAGAGCACTCCTCTGCGCTTACCTTGGCCTAGAAGGTCCAGCAGACTCTGAAACAACTGGCAATGGAGATCCCAGAAAAACAAATGGAAACCTCCAGGACATCCTGCGCGGGCAACTCAACAAGCCTCCATACCCACATAGGGGCAAATTAAGTCACTCTGTCATCAAGCACAGAGAATAGCTTCCCTGCAGGGATCTTCAGCCTCTCCTGAAAGGGTTTTTATTGCCATGCTTGCTTTACTGTCTTGTCAGGCAAGTGCTACCCCTTCTACTTCAAAAAAATACTGGACATATTTTCCTGATCCCCTGACCTTCCAAGTGGTTACTTGGAACAGTGACCCTATACGGGTCAACACAGACCAGCCTCATCTCTTGGGAGGATCCTATACTTCTTATGATAGAGATCACTACCCCATCAATTTTAACTATACTTTTAGGGGATTAACGAATGATCTTCCCCTTTGTTTTAACCTCCCCCATAGTCATACAACTGATCTCATCACTCCCTCTAAGGAGGTGTGTGTTGGAGCCTCCAAGAAAGCAATTCTGACAGATTCTCCAACATCAAAATTTTCAGAAAAAACAGGAGATCGGCTGGTTTGGATATTACAGGCCCATATGCCCGGGGTGCTTCACCAAAATATCCAAATTGTATTGATGTTGCTCCATCAGATGTCATATGGAAAACTATAGACAACCGCCTTGGATATCCGGTATGAAAATCTTGTACTTATAATTCCAAAATAGATTATAGAATACGGGGAGTAAACTATTCGGTACAAGACTGGAGCAATCCAAATCCAAGTCAGAATCTAAGATCTGTTTCTGACCATGTCAGTAGGTTTAGCATTTGGAAAAATGATTCCCTCCCTTGGCCATTGGTGCCCAGCAGATGGTATTATAATCAATTTGTGCCCCCCATGTTGTCCTATACAACTAAGGGCAAAACCTTTTGGCAACCAGAAATTTAGAGAGCCCTTGCTCCCATCTCCATTGTTACTTTAACTCGGCCAGAAAACAATTCCACCTATTCTGTGCTGGCTTGTTTACCCTCCCCTTAAGTTTTTTGTTTGTTTGTTTGTTTGCTAAGGATTCAAAAAGACTTCATATACAAATGAATTATTCAGGTGGACCAAATATAGTCTACTGTGAACCATGCATGCTCTCATCCTGTTTAACCCCTCAATATAATATTTGTTCTTTTGTGGTGCTGCAACGTCCACCTTATCTTATGGTGCCCGTCACAGTGAATGCCTATTGGTATGACAATTATGGTTTAGCCGTTCTGCAACAACTACAAGATTTAATGCATTCCCGGCAGTTTGTAGGACTACTTATTCTAGGGATTTCAGCTTTGATAACAGCAATTACCTCTGTCACTGTGGCGGTGATATCCTTGACTCAACAAGTACATACTGCTCAATATGTCAATGATATGTCAAAAAATGTTTCTTTAGCTCTAGCTATGCAAGAGATTATAGATAGGAAATTAGAAGGAAAAATAGATGCCCTAGAAGAAGCAGTCATGCATATTGGAACTGAGTTGCAGGCTTTAAGGGTAAAGTTAGCGTTATCCTGTCATACCGACTATCAGTGGATCTGTGTAACACCTCTAAAAGTAAATGATATGGATTACAATTGGGAAAAGATTAAAAATCATATTTCAGGTGTATGGAATAGCTCCAGCATTAGTTTAGATATTGGAAAGCTTCACGGTCAGATAAAAACCTTGGAACATTCCCGCCTGGACTTTACTGCTGCAGGAGCTGCTAATGATTTTTTTCATACCTTTTCTAACTTTATTACTGGAAAAAATATCCTATCAACTATTTTCAGTTACGCTGCTGTAGCAGCCCTAGTTTTACTTCTCATTATAATCCTTCCCTGCATTGTCAGAACTCTCCGGCAGAGCACTCAGAAGCTTGCGACTGAGATCCATCTGGCTGTCTTAAAAAGTAAAAAAAGGGAGAGATGCCGGGAGCCAACATACGAGACCCTACCCATGACAAGGCCATAAGGGAGAAAACCTGACGGGCAAGGCAGATCAGGTTTTCAGGGGTTTCGAAAAGGTCAGCTCACGAGACCCTACCTCTAATAAGGCCATGAAGGAGAAAACCTGACAGGCAAGGCGGATCAGGTTTTCAGGGGTTTCGAAAATCTGCCCCCGGCGCTCACCTTAAAGATGATATCTGTCTTTCTGATGCCTGCCTCAATAGACTACTCCCTAATTTCTGTGACACAGGCAGAAGGCCTTCCACGATCTCTTCCCAAATAAGAATCAATTTAGAACTTTAATCAATAAGTTTCCCAGGTGGTGGTATTTTATGAGATTATTCAGGGTGAAAGGAGTTTTTATTTATTTATTTATTTTTTGAAAGGAGTGTTTTAATTTAAACTCCTTTGCTGGTAGTTTGTTAGCCAAATGCATTTATGCCCTTGGTACTAATATGCATGATTGCTTATATTATCCTAATCATAAAATAGCATAAAGAACCTGATTATATAAAGGCCCTAGTAGACATAGAGCCCTTCGGGAAGTGAGGAAGTCCTATTAGAAAACATAAGAAAAATTATTCTATAGGTGGTTATTGGGTTGACGTTTGCTTGCTGTGTTTTTGCTTTTAATGTGCTAAGTTTGTGTTATAGAAACCATTGTTAATATAGCTAAAGATCTAGAGAAATAAGAGCCTAGAGAAATACCACCCTAGTGTGGTAACAATGAGATGGTTGTTAATTGTCAGCCAAGAGTGCTAGGCAGAAGCTGCCTCACCAAAGTCGCAGAGTCAGTATGGGATAAACTTCTTAGATAAACACAACTGATAACTTCTGCAGAAGGATTAATTTTTGTATTAACAAAGATATAATTCTACTCTGTACTATTGCCCTATGAGACTGCTACCTTTCAGTTAAGGTCACCATAGAGACAGAAAATAGGTTTACATTCACCTGACCTGCATAAAATGTTAATAGGCCCCAAGGCCAGAAGATAATGTACAAGACCCTCATAAACAAAGAAGTATGCAGAAAACACCCTGGTTTCGTGAAGGGCAAGCTGACATAATGTTAAACTATCTTCCCCTTAGAAATGTACTAACTTAGGGTATAAAAGCTACTGTAAAAAATAAAGCATTGCCAGACTCTGCCAGACCCTGCAAACACCCCCGTCTGGTCATTCTCTCTCTCTCTCTCTCTCTCTCTCTCTCTCTCTCTTTAGGGTATAAAAGCTACTGTAAAAAATAAAGCATTGCCAGACTCTGCCAGACTCTGCCAGACCCTGCAAACACCCCCGTCTGGTCATTCTCTCTCTCTCTCTCTCTCTCTCTCTCTCCCTCGCGGACTTGGCCCTATCAAGGCTGGTCTCACGTGTCTTCTCTCTCTCGGCGACTCCGTTCATCCTGAGGGTACCCCTGGATCCTGCCGGGGCCGGCAGTGGATCACTGCCTTGTTGTGGCAAAGGGGCTTGTGTAACCTGATCAAGCTATGAGCTATGCCACGTATTGCCACCCAAGATGGATGGGTCATAGAGGAGAGTTCTGACAAAATATGATCCTCTGGAGGAGGGAATGGGAAATTACCCCAGTATACTTGCTGTGAGAACCTCATGAACCGTGTAAAATGACAAAAAGATATGACATTGAAAGATGAGTCCTCCAGGTCTGAAGATGTCCAGTATTAAAATAAAAAAAAAAAAAAAACACCTAAGATCATGGCATCTGGCCCCATTACTTCATAGCAAATAGTGGGGGAAAAGGTGAAAGTAGTGACAGATTTCCTCTTCTTGGGCTCTAAAATCACTGAAGATGGTGACTGTAGCTATGAAATCAGAAGACATTTGCTTCTTGGCAGGAAGGCTATGACAAACCTAGACAATAGGTTGAAAAGCAGAGATATTACTCTTCAACAAAGGTCAGTATAGTCAAGGCTATGATCTTCCCAGAGGTCACATACCGTTATGAAACCTGTACTGTAAAGAAGGTGGAGCACGAAAGAATTGATACCTTCAAACTGTGGTGCTGGAGAAGACACCTGAGAGTCCCTTGGACAGCAAGGAGATCAAACCAGTCAATCTTAATGGAAATCAACCCTGAATACTTGTTGGAAGGACTGATGCTGAAGCTGAAGCTCCAGTATTTTGGTCATCTGATGTGAAGAGCCAACTGATTGGAAAAGTCCCTGATGCTGGGAAAGATTGAGGGCAGGAGAAGAGGACATCAGAGGATCAGATGGCCAGGTGGCATCACCAATGCAATGGACATGAACTTGGGCAAACTTCAGGAGATGGTGAGGGACAGGGAGGCCTGGCGCGCTGCAGTCCATGGGGTCACAAAGAGTCAGACATGACTGGGTGACTGAACAACAACAAGAACTGATGTTGAAGCTGAAGCTCCAATCCTTTGGTCACCTGATGCAAAGAGCTGACTCATTGGAAAAGACCCTGATTCTGGGAAAGATTGAGGGCAGGAACAGAATGGGGCAACAGAGGATGAGATGGTTGGATGACATCACCAACTCAATGGCCATGAGTTTGAGCAAACTCTGGGAGATAGCGAAGGACAAGGAAGCCTGGCATGCTGCAGTCCATGGGGTCACAAAGAGTGAGACATGGCTTGACTGAACAACAAAAGGTCAGTGACTGAAGTCGCTAATGACTTAATCCCTATAGATGGCAGAACGACATTCATTCGTTGGCAATTTTATCAAAGGTAATGCAAAGTAAGAACACAATGGTATGCACTCAGTGATCAAGCACATGTTCTGTGGAGAAATAGCTACACTAGTGGGATAATTAAAATAATAACTTCACATTCATTTTCAGATGAGATTTTGACAAAAAATGACTGTGCAAAAGTTTACAACAGTATCTTAATTTTGGAGCTCCAAATGCAGATCTATGTTTTAAAAAAAAAAAAATCTGTTGGAAAAGGAAATGGCAACCCACTCCAGTATTCTTGCCTGGAAAAGTCCATGGACAGAGGAGCCTGGCGGGCTGAAGTCCATGGGATTACATGACTGAGCATGTGTGCATGAGGGTGGAGGGAGATGGGTTGGTAGCAATAAAGTGGTAGAACTTAAAAAAAAAAAAAAAAAAGCCCTACTTCCAGCTCTTTCCAGTTTCATTATTTAGCCACTCCCAGAGACCCTGTGACTTGGGGCAATGTCAGAGAACAAAGGGTTGGAGGTGGACATGGGCAACCAAACAGTTCACCTAGGGGGCCCAGGGAGGCTCCTGAACCCTGCCCCAGAGCTGGCCTCTCAGCCTTCATAGCATCTCAATCTCCTGACCTCTCACACTGAGATTTGGGAGGTGCCTGCTCCCTCATCCCGCTGCTCACCAGGTGCCTGGTTCTCCTAAAACACCCAGAATTCATTTCCCACGGCTCCTAAAGATTATGCAACCTCCCTGCTCACAAAGTTGCCCTGCCCTCACATTGCCCCCCATCTCCTGCAGAACTCCAGCATCTTGCCTGGGCCTCCTGGATGGGGGCTGAGCTGAGTGGCCTCTAGGCTGACTCTGCCCTAAGGGCTCAGGGAAAGTGAAAGTGAAGTCCCTCAGTTATGTCCAACTCTTTGCGACCCCATGGACTGCAGCCTACCAGGCTCCTCCATCCATGGGATTTTCCAGGCAAGAATACTGGAGTGGGTTGCCATTTCCTTCTCCAGGGGATCTTCCCGACCCAAGGGTTGAAGCCGGGTCTCCCGAATTGTAGGCAGACGCTTTACCGTCTGAGCCACCGGGGCTCGGGGAAACCTGGAATTAAATTCCCACATAGCTCTCCTCATCCTCCTTGTGTTCTCACTTTTCACCCTTCCACAATCCAGTATCCTGCTACACATGTTTATTGCTCACTGTTTAGGTGTTCATTCATTTACTAATTCATTCATTCCAGGATCCAATCATCTCTCCATGGACCCTGTCACTCCCTGATCTCCAAGAACACAGGAGACATCTGTACTCTCGGAAATGCCACATGGTTCACAATCAGGTTCCTTTGGGAGCACAGAGTCTAACAGTTTAGAGCGCAGGGTTCCGGATCCCAGCTCTCACACTCCCCCCACCCCCACTTGACCTTGGGGGAAAATAACTCACATTATCTTGAGGCTTAGTTTCCTTACCTGGGGATTAAATGTATGGGGGAAGCTCTAACAATCACTAGCCAACTGGGCACGGACTGAGAAATCACTTGGGAATGGGGAACATGCCCCAAGTCACACACTTCAGTTCAGCTCAGTTCAGTCGCTCAGTTGTGTCGGACTCTTTGCGACCCCATGAACCACAGCACACAGTAGGGACCACCCAAGTCCGACTCTGAACCCTCAAATCCAGGGCTCCTTCAGCTTTTGCCCCCTGTACCTTCACTGTGCAGAGGCTCCCATGGGTTGACTGACAGACTCCTGGGGGAGTACTGGGAGGGCTGAGAAAGACCTTTCTCCATTCAGTCAGTTGGTGATTCTTTTTTTGCTTTGGCCTCTTTCTAGAGCCAGTGCTTTCTCCCCCTCCATGCCACATACATCAGCCTGCAAACCCCTCCCCATCTTCCTAGTCTCAGCTCAGACCCTGGTCCAGCTCGCCCCTCCCCTCTCCCCTCCCACCCCCACACCAATCATGACCCAGACACCACCACCCCTCCCCACATGGTCCCAGACTTAAAGCTCTGAGAACTCAATGCAGTGCTGAAAGGCAAAGTCCTGGGTTCTACTAACTTGTGGTTTAACCTTGGGAAGGCCCGGACTCTGCTTCTGGATTCTCTGCTTTTAGGGATCCTGCCAGAGTGGATCCTCCCAGTTCAGATCCTTAGTGCTTGCTGGGAGTGCCCTAGGGTGTGTAGCTCAGACAGGTGGGTGGAGAGTAGCATACCTGGGAGGAACGCTGGCTCTTCGTCTGGCTCAGGCTTCTGTCCTGCACTGCAGTCCTCCTTGCCTCACTCTAGGGGACAGAAGGGCTTAGTGGCCTAGGAGACGGGCCGTGGGAATGTGGCCCAGGAGAGGCTCTTAGGATAGGGCGAAGGCCACCCAGGAGTTAATTATTGCATGTGGGCTCCAGCCAGGCCTCCATGGGAGGGTGGTGGGTAGGAGCGAGTGGATTAATAGTGCAGGCCCAAGGTCAATTACCAAGCCCCACTTACTCCATTTTCTCTCCTAAACTCAGGTCTGAGAAAACCTTGCAGCCTGAGTTGCTGGGATCCTTTAAAATAATCTGCTCCACTTCTAACCCTCTCATCCTGTTTTACAGGTAAAGAGAATGAGACCCAGAGAATCAGGACAGAGCTCATTGCAGGGCAAGGGCTGGAGCGCAGGCTTCCAAACTCCGGGACATCTGAACAGCAGTCCTGTCTGACTCTTTGTGACCCCATGGACTGCAGCACATCAGGCTTCCCTGTCCTTCACTGTTTCCCTGAGTTTGGTCATACTCGTGTCCATTGAGTCGATGATGCCATCCAACCATCTCATCCTCTGTCATCCCCTTCTCTTTCTGCCCTCAATCTTTCCCAGTATCAGGGTCTTTTCCAATGAGTCAGTTCTTCGCATTAGGTGGCCAAAGGATTGGAGCTTCAGAATCAGTCCTTCTAGTAAATATTCAGGGTTGATTTCCTTTAGGATTGACTGGTTTGACCTCCTTGCTGCCCAAGGGACTCTCAAGAGTCTTCTCCAGCATCATAATATGAAAGCATCAATTCTTCAGCGCTCAGCATACAGAGTGCAGAGTTCCCATATCCCCAGCTTATAGAGCCACTGACTCTTCCAATTTCATCAGCCTCAGGCATCACCCACTTCCAGCTGTAAAATCATAGATGTTCAGTTTACCAGAGCCTTGGTTGTTCCAAGACCCCAGCTCCCCTCCCTTCCCCCATCCTCTCACACAAGTCTACTTTCTCCAGCAGCCAATAGTCTGCTCTAGTGTAAATTCCTCCCCGCCCCCACTCCTACCCCAGCCAGAAACAGAGCCTTCCTTTTTACACCTTCTGGCCATGTTGCTACCACTGGTGGAGAAAAAGAAGAGGAGGAAGAAATAAGTTCAGGAGAGAACGTTGAGCTCTCTTGTGTTGAGATGCTGTGTGCAACCTGGTGTGAGGTTGTGGTAAAAGAGAAAACCCAGGGAAGGGTCCATGTTGGATATGGAAGCCATCAGCCTACACATAGCAGCAGAAGTTTAAAGAATATGGGGCCTCAATACTGTGGGAGGACTTCCCTGGTGGTCCAGTGGTTAAGAATCTGCCTACCAATGCAGGGGACATGGGTTCGACCCTTGGTCCAGGAAGATTTCACATGCCTCCGAGCAACTAAGCCCTTGCCCCACAGCTACTGAGCTTGAGTCCTGCAACTACTAAGCCAAAGCACCCTAGAGCCCACGCTCCACAAGAGAAGCCATCACAATGAGAACCCTGGTAACCACAACCACAGAATAGGCCCTGCTCGCCGCAACTAGAGAAAGCCTGAGCCCAGCAACAAAGACCTACTGCAGCCAAAAAAATTAATTAAAAATTTTAAAAAAGATCCCGTTTAAAAAAAAAAAAAAAAATGCTTGGAAAGGGCACAGGAGCAAGGAAGTGGGGGGAGGTGTGCAGCTGGGAGCCAGAAGAGGCAGCTGGGTTACTGGAGGAGAATCAGCCAAGGAGGGCCCTATAGGCCTGCAAAGAAATTGACTCCAACTTGGGGAGGAGGGAAGAAATTGACTCCCAGGAGACTGCCAGCTTGTGCCTTGCTTTCCCTCTCCCTCCGAGTGAGCCATTTCTGAATCTTGTGACAGACAGCCTGGGAGGGTTAAGCCCTCTGAACACCTGAGCAGGTAGAAGGCGGCTACAAACCCCCAGACATCCCTCCTGGCTTTACAAGTGCAACTCAGCCTTCTCCTGATTGGAGAAGCATGGCCATGTGTCTAGGAATGCCCCAAAGCATTTTCCTATACACTCATCTAAGGGCTTCCCAGGTGGAGCCGTGGTAGAGAATCTGCCCGCCAATGCAGGACACGCAAGAGATACCGGTTTGATCCCTGGGTTGGGAAGATCCCCTGGAGCAGGAAATGGCAACCCACCCCAGTATTCTTGCCTGGGAACTCCCATGGACAGAAGAGCCTGGCAGGCTCTAGGCCAGGGGTTCACAAAAGAGACGGACAGGACTGAGCACACATGCTCATGTATGTATTCATCAAAATGGACTTTCCCTGTCCCCCATTTTCTACCCGTGCACCAGAAGTTGATTATAAATTGAACTTTATAGTCCATCCACTCAGGAGTGATGTTTGGCACCTGAGACCTTAGGGGTTCAGAAGAAGAGACTGGCAAGTGGTTGGACCCATGGGTTCTAACCCATGAGGAGTCCCTGCCCTTGTTGAACCTCATGCCAGGCTCTGAATCCGAGGCCCCAGTGCTCAGAGGCCTCGGTTGGCCAACAGGCAGAGACACAGTCCAACAGTCACTGTGGAGCCGATCCTGAGAGTATCCTCCTGGATTAGAAGCTTAATACCAGCCAAGTTAGCCGTCAGCATCCTTGTGGACCCCAAACTGAAGGCTACTCTGTGACTAGACAAAGAGAACAGGAAGGTCTTTGGCCCTGCATGGGTAGGGGCTCTGGGCTGCAGGGAGTCAGGGGGAGAGAAGCTGGAGCTTTTCCTGAGTGCAAGCCAGCAGCATATGCAGTTGCTTACCACCCATCCTCATAGTTGAGAAAAATATAGTTCCCAGGCAGCAAAGAGGGGCTAGGATTCAGAACTGAGTCTGATTCCAAGCCTGGTTTCTTTCACGAAGAAAGGAGAGCCCTGTGAGGGCATTAGAGTCTAAGGACTGCAGATCCGGTGTTTCTTCTCTGGCCTCATTTCCTGCCCTTGTCCTCTTAGCTTCTATCTTAGCCACCTAGAAATTCTCCTTGCGCTTCTATCACCTCCAAGCCTGTGTACTTCTTGAACCTTCTCCATGAAATGTCATTCCTCCTGCCTCATCTGCTTGGGCAACACTATGCTCTGTCTGGAAACCTTCCCTTGCCTTTCTGGGCTTCCACAGAGTTGCACCACATTCTGTGCTCCCCTGCAGCAAACCCTCAGCTAAGTGTGTTAAGAGCTATCAGCTATCACGTCTGTTTGTCTGCCCCCACCAGAGAGTACAAGGTACTCAGTTCCCTACCTGTCGGCCGACACAGCCAGAAGGTGTCTGTTGACCGACAGACTTGAGTGCATGGATTCTTTCACTTCCTAAGCACCTGCTCTGTGCTAGGCACTGACCCAGGGCCAGGGGATCTGACACAAAATGACATAGACATGGCCTCTGCTTTCAGATGTGTATGTTTTGTAGGGAAAGTCAGACAATAAGCACAGTGAATTGATATCTATGCAAGAGGACCAGTGATGTGATGAGAAACTACCCAGGTGAGAAGTAACTTCTTTTGGTTGGGTTGTCAGAAGTCATTTTGTTGTGCTAAGTCGTGTCTGACTCTTTTTGAGGAATTAATCATAGGATGAAATCTAAGTGGCTACAAGAAGTCAGCCTTCAGAGTATAAAAACATTCTGGGAAGCTCAACTGAACACAGGGAGTCAGCCTGCAGAATATATAAGAACATTCTAGGAACTCAGAGAGGACGGGACTTCCAGGCCACTGAAGAAGTTTGGTTTTTCCAGCAGATACCATGGGAAAGCATTTAAAGGGGGTGTCTCAAAAAGAAAACATTTTTTCAGTATTTGTTTTCACTTTTTAAAAAGCGTCCATCACATAGTAAAACTCCAGGGTGAAAGTTTGATGATAAATAGGATATTTGCCATCCTCAAAATATCTACCTACAACATATTTATTAATTACAAAAGGGTGAAAAGTAACGGAGAAACCTGGCAGACCCAATCCCAATCAAAAGATCAGTTAACATCCTCAGGAATGGGCCAGCCTGACACCCGTGCTCCCCTCTACCATAATGCAGCAAGAGCACACAGAATTGCTTTCAGGATATTCGTGTCCAAAATGTAGAGCCTCAGTCAGATAAACCCAAATTGAGAGTTATTCTACAAAATAACTGGTCTGTGTCTTTCAAAAACGTCAAGGCCATAAAAGAACGAACCTCTCTCCCTCAAAGGTCCATCAGTAAGTGACTGAATTAAATGTGATCTATACATAGAATGGACTATTGCCCAGCAATGAAAAAGAATGAACTAGTCTCTGTAGATCAATATGGAAAGATCTCAGAAACCTTGTTCTTGCGGTAAAAAACATTGCCAGTGAAAAACTCTACTGAGACTCCCTTTATCCTACCTATCAGTTTAGAAGAAAATCAGCTTTAGTAGAACATTCAAAGTTTGATGCTCTACTATGTCGACCAAATGATGCTGAAATAAGTCACTCATACGTTGCTGGTGGGGGCCACATTGATACAACCCCTGTAGCATTATAACTATCAAAATTATAAATCCAAATGCTCCTTGACCAGCAATCCCTCTTCTGGAATCCAACAGTATAGCATCCTACTATGTATATGGTTATTCACTGTAGTATTGTCATTAGAAAGCAAAACAAAACCAAAACGGAGACAATGCAAGCTTTCCTCATGGGGGTCTGCCCACCAATATCTTCTTCCCCAGCCCACATTTAGTAAGGGAAGGAAAGGGAAAAAAACTTCAGGAGCCAATAACTCATCTGCCAGTCTCTCCCCAGCTTCCCTCCACCAGTTCTCTTGTTCTCCTGTGGTATAGGAGGGGGCATGCGGGGGAAGGCTGATGCAGAAGTAAGAGCCCCAGGCTAAGGATCAACTTTCACCCTCTGCTTGCTGATGAACTTCAAGCTAGCCCAGTCCCTTTTTGGGCCTCTCAACAGGAGCCAGAGGGAGAGGAGCCAGAATATAGAGGAGATGGCCACGGTGGCTCAAGAACTTAGCCCCATGTCTCCCCCCTCCCACAGTGCAGCCCCTGGAGGAAGAATGCCTGCTGCTCTGTCAACACCAGCATAGAAGCCCATAAGGACATTTCCTACCTGTACAGATTCAACTGGGACTACTGCGGCAAGATGGAGCAATAAGGCATGCCTGCCATCTCCCAACCCACTCATCCCCAAATTATTTATAAAATATAGTACACACATGGATATATTTATTAGAATAAGCTCTCAGAGGATCCCCATAGGATTTTGGATCAGGAAACAATGACCAAGGTATTACAAGTCCTCCTCATCTGAGAGAGTGGAGCTGGGCTGAACTGAGATAATCACGCAGGTTGGGTGCAGGCAAGGAAGGTGCCCAGGTGTCAGCAGTGGGAACAGCTTAGTTAAGAAGCCAGAGTGGCAGCATCTGGGTCAAGTTGAGCAGGAGGGGTCCCATCCCCTGGGGTGTGGACCCAGAAGTGGGGTTCTCAGCGTAAAATCTCGCCACCTCCTCGTTGGGGTTGCCCTGGAAGGGGTCGAACCACATCTGGATGCAGCGGCCGCTGCCCCGGCCGTAGTTGCTGACCTTGTAGGAGTGACTCCAGATTTCATTGCACAGAGCAGCAGGCGTGGGGAAGTAGAAGTCGAAGCGGTGGCAGGCAGCTTTCACCGGACACTGGTTATACCCTGTGGGGAGGATGGAAGACCTGTAGCCACTGGGTCCAGAACCATCTCTTGCTCCACCAGCCCCACAATTGCAAATTTCCATAAACCCTTCCACACCCCCACTTCCCCCTCCCTCCCCGCGCCCCCAGTCCTCACCTGAGGTCCAGTCCCAGCCCTTGTGCCAGTTGCTCTTGCAAGTGTAGGAGGTGCGGCAGTCTTCCCACCAGATCTGACAGTCCTCTTTGCAGAGGGGCACACCCAGGACCCGCTCCCTGCGCCAACTCTGGTTAACCTGGAGGGGTCGGGGGAGGGAGGGAGCCAGTCTGTCAGGGATCTCAGCTGCTATAGCCTTGATGGGGTCCAGGGCTGGGGAGGTGAGGGTGATGCCTCTATCACTCTCAGACCAGAATTTGTAAACCACACCCTCCCTGCAAGTGACCAGTGGACTCTGCCCTCTGCTGAAGCGCCTGTCTGCGGGGCTGGTGCCCATACCTCCCGGATCCAGGGCCCCAGGTTAGGTGAGCACTCATAGAGACAGGTGTCCTGAATAAAGTGGCGCTTGCATGCAGGTTCCATCTTGCCGCAGTGGTCCCAGTTGAATCTGTACAGGTAGGAAATGTCCTTATGGGCTTCTATGCTGGTGTTGACAGAGCAGCAGGCATTCTTCCTCCAGGGGCTGCACTGTGGGAGGGGGGAGACATGGGGCTAAGTTCTTGAGCCACCGTGGCCATCTCCTCTATATTCTGGCTCCTCTCCCTCGGGTAGATCATCCAGAGGCTCACTCGCTGGGGAGGTTGCACCTAAGCCTGGACTTGAGAGCCCTCATTTTGGGGTAGAGGTAGTAATAAAACTGACTTCTAACAGAAAGTAACACAGGGGACGTGGGAGATTTGGGGAATCACCATCTGGGGGGACATTATTATTTGTACATCTCTAAACTGTTCACAAAGTTATTTCACGTTATCTGGGTTATTTATATTATTCATTTTGTACCAAACTGGTATTAACTGAGTGCAGGCACTATGCTGGCTGCTGAGTATACTGTAATGAACAAAATAGATCAAATCTCTGCCCTCCTTGAGCTTATGGTTTTAGTGAAGGGCAGAGAGGGGGGATATGGAGAACACTGGGGGCACAGAAAATAGCAGATGCAAAGTCCCTGAGATTTTTGCACTTTATCTTCTCTTACTGAAGATAATGGTCCCAGTCAGAAGACCATTACTCCTGTTTTACAGAGTTGAAGGAAGCTGCACCCTTTGTGTAATGTAAGGTTAAGGATTTACCTCAGGACAGAGAGGACAGGGGGAAACCTGGCCTCAGGTTGTGGTGGGGGGTGGAGGGAAAGGGGGGCTGGTCTGGCTCTTTCAGAGTCTGGAAGCCCAGGAGAGGGAACTCCTGGTAGGTCTTGAAAGAAGAGGGGTGCAGAGTGGCAGTGACCCACACATGGCCCGGACATGGGCCATGGGACTAGATGTGGGAAGCAATCCTGGAGAGGTAAATTCAAGGCAGGTAAGATTGTAGAAGGGGCTTCCCAAGCAGTGGCTAGTGGGAAAGAACCCCCCTGCCAATGCAGGAGATGTAAGACACACAGGTTCAATCCCTGAGTTGGGAAGATCCCCTGGAGGAGGGCATAGCAACCCACTCTAGTATTCTTGCCTGGAGAGTCCCATGGACACAGGAGCCTGGTGGGCTACAGTTCAATGGGTCGCATAGAGTTAGACATGACTGAAGCGACTTAGCACACATGCACAAGATGGTAGAAGTGATTGTGGCTTCCCTTCAGGAATTGCCGTAGGCTGGGAGTCAGGAACTGAGTGATCATGAGCCAAATTGCTTTAAATGTCTGAGATGAACTCTAGCGCCCAGGCTCAAATGAGGGGGGAAGCTGTGACAGGTCCGGACACTCAGGAGAAACTAAGGAAAGTCCTTGACGGCGGAGCCAAACCAATCCCTCTCCAATAACCCAGTCCATGCCCAGAGCTGCTGCCGCAGAGCCTGCTTCCAGGCTTCCCTAGGTTTTTGTGCATACCGTTCCTCAGATGCCCAACTCTTGGTCAACTTGCAAGATCCCATCCACTGCATCCCTGAACTGCCAGCCAGGGTCAGTGGTTTCCTCCTCTGAAAGGATTAATACATGTAATGAAAAACACCTCCTGGCCCATTTCGGAGAGGCTCCAGAAAACCATCCACTCCCACATAGCCTACACCCCTCTGAATTGCAGTCACCTGTCTTCCTCAAAGATCTGCACACCATTTCTTGGCAAAGAGCAAGTGCTACTAAAGGTTCTTTAAAGCCCCCTTTAAAACTTAAAAAATTCTAAAAATGCAGTGGTGCATATGGACTTTCAGTTTTGGAAGATGAAAACATTCTGGAGGTGGATGGTAGTGATGTTCACATGTGAACCTACCTAATGCCACAGCATTGCATGCTTAGAAATGCTTAAATGGAAAATTTTATGTTATGGGCATTTTACTAGCAAATGAACTGTTGGAAATGACTCCGAAGTCATGGGCAACTGAACTTCCCTCTCTTCACTTGAAGACCCTGGAGACAGTTCATGCCAGCCTTTCCCTGGGGGCACCGCAGCCCCCCAGCAGTGTGAAGGCTTGTAGGGAGCCAAGGGCGAGACCAGAGGGAATAAGATACTGGCATTTCTCATGAACCTGGAGTTCAACTTCAAGCTCAGAGCCCCTGAGCTGCTTTAGGGACCTTCCCTATGAAGCCGGCCTCACCTCCCCTTCTCTGTGGGCAGAAGCATTCTTGGCTCTGGCCACACTAGACGTGGCACCACTCATGCTGTCACCCTCCAACCTGTGTACACACCGTCCTCTGCTAGGCTGCCTGTTCCTGCTTTGTCTTCCTGGAAAACTCTTACTCAACCTCCAAGGCCAAGCCAATGGCCTCTTTACTTGGAAGTCTTCCCGGCATATCTGATTTGCCAGTTTCTCATCAGGACCTAATGGAGGTGAGGACCTGGCCTATTTGTAGTTCTTTATTACATGGTGACCATGAGGGACCTGTCTTTTCTACCTTGACTTTGAGCTCCATGGGCTGGCGCATAATGAAGGTTGGGAAAGTTACCACCAGTCCCTCTCCTGGCTGGATTCTTTGTTCCCATGTCTACCTGTGCCTTCTCTGGGCCTATTTCCTCATTTGCATAAATAGAGACCACCTACCACCTACCAAGTATTTACTGACAAGGTGTGAGGAAAACACTTGACCCATAGAGGGCGCTAGATAAACAGTCCTCCCCGTGTTGTAGTGACCTCCTAGGAGAGGTCCACCAGGATCACCTCCCTGCCAACCTCCTGCCTCCATCACTCCCAAAGCTGATCTTCCCATCACCCTAACTTCTCCCTTTTGGGGGGTCAGCCCTCTCCCCTACCCCAGACCCCACCCCATCCTCACCTGCTCGTGTAGACTGTCCTCAGGGCCCGGTTCCGCCTTGTGGTGCTTGGCATCCATGCAGACGTTGAGCAGGTTCGTCCTGGCCCGAGGAGTCCCGGGAACCTGGGCACCCCATGCAGCGGCCACCAAAACCAGAAGCAGCAATTGTGTCATCTGCCAGGCCATGACCACTCACTCCTGCCAGGAAGCCACCATAAGACACTTGGTCAGATTTCCTGTCTCCCTCCCAAACCCAGATCTTCTGGCCTCCTCACCTGGCTTACCCCACTTCACCGATGAGCTGAGCGATGAAAGGCCTGTAGAGGTCTGGACCAAGTGGTAGGAATCCACCCCCACCTGAGGACATTTCAATACTAGCTCTGTGACGTGCGCGGAGGGAGCCACCACCCCTCTCTAGACATCCCCTTCCGGTTTTGCCAGACGGTATTTCACCCACAATCAGAGGGTCCTGCCTTAGAGGAAGCATGGGGCATAATTTGCTGATGGGGTTGGCGAGTGAGAAGAGGGGCGCCAGCCAGCCTCTGCTTCTACTTCCTCAGCCCATCCCAACTAGCCTTAAGCAAGCTAAGTTTAGGAGCCAAGAGATTACCAGCAGAGTAAACAGGGAAGCTGACCAGTGGCCAGATGAAAGCCATTGAGCCATTCAGTTCTTGCTTAAGGTTCTGGAGCCTGTGCCAAGGGAGCTGGGAGTAGTGGGAAGGCTATATGGAAAGTTGGGCTGTGCTGCGCTTAGTTGCTCAGTCATGTCCAATTCTTTGCGCCCCATGGACTGTAGCCCTCCAGGCTCCTCTGTCCATGGGGATTCTCCAGGCGAGAATACTGGAGTGGGTTGCCTAATCCTTCTCCAGGAAATCTTCCTGACCCAGAGATGGAACCAGGGTCTCCTGCATGGTAGGCGAATTCTTTATCAATTGAGCTACCAGGGAAGCCCTAGTAAGAGCTAAACCTCAGGTCCTTACACCTCAACAACCCTCTGCAACCCCCACTAAGAGGTCTTGGGAAGTTCCCTGGGCAGAGTCAGGACTAGACCTTGGGGAAGGCCAAGAAGTAAGGAGAATGTGGAGGAGAAATTGAGCCAGAGCAGTGGGTGGTGGAGGCACCAGAGGAAAAGTCCTCCCAGGATGCCAGGGGAGCCCCTGCCTTGCCTCTCACCTCCTACCTCCCATCTCTACTTTTCCTCCCTGTCCTGCCTTTACCTCTGCCCTCAGCCTACCTGGGATAGGAGAGTGTCTCCCCTCTCTTTTATAAGCCTGTGCTGACTGCTTGGTCAGCCGCTCAGTCAGCGAAGTCTGGAGGCTTTGTCTAGGAAACAGCTCAATTGTCTTTCAGTTCAGAGCTAGTTAAATTATGGTATACACACCCAATGGGATTAAACCTGTTGAAAAAGATTGAGAGAACTCTTGACGTATGAATATGGAAAACTTTCCAAGTACATTGTTAAGTAACAGAAGAAAGGTGTATACACTTATGGTCAATTAAACTACAACAAAGGAGTCAAGAGTATACAATGGAGAAGAGACAGTCTCTTCAATAAGTGGTGCTGGGAAAACTGGACACCTACATGTAAAGGAATGAACCTAGAACATTCTCTAACACCATATACAAAAAGAAACTCAAAATGGATCAAAGACCTAAATGTAGACTGGAAATCATAAAACTCCTAGAAGAAAATGTAGGTTTAGCACTCTTGGACATAAATCACAGCAATATTTTTTTGGCTCTATCTCCTAAAGCAAAAGAAATAAAAGCAAAAATAAACAAATCAGACCTAATTAAATTTAAAAGTGTTTGCACAGCAAAGGAAACCATCAACAAAATGAAAAGACAACCTACTGAGGGAATTCCCTGGCTGTCCAGTGGTTAGGACTCCTTGCTTCCATTACAGAGGACATGGGTTTGACCCCTGGTCAGGGAACTAAGATCCTGCAAGCTATGCAGTGCAGCCAAAACAAAGAAAGAAATGAAACCCAACCTACTGAATGATAGGAAATATTTGTGAATGATATAACTGATAAGAGTTTAATATCGAAAATATATAAACAGCTCCTACAACTGAACAGCAAAAATACAAAAAAAAGTTTCTTTTAACGGGCAAGACCACAATAGTTATTTTTCCAAAGAAAACTTGCAGATGGCCAACAGGCACATGATGCTCAACATCACTAATCATCAGGAAAATGCAAATCAAAGCCACAATGAGATATCACCCCTGAAATATACGTCAGAATGGCTATTATCAGAAAGAACACAAATAACAAATGTGGGCAAGGATGTGGAAAAAAGTGAACCTGTGTACATTGCTGGTGGGAATGTAAATTGGTGCAGCCACTGTGGAAAACAGCATGGAAGATTCTCAAAAAACTAAAAAATAGAACTATCACATGACCCAGAAATTCCACTACTGGATGTATACCGGAGAAAACAAAAACACTAATTAAAAGATACACGTAGGGACTTCCCTGGTGGTCCAGTGGCTGGGACTCCGCACTCCCGGTATAGGAGTTGGGGTGGGGCATGGGTTTGCTCCCCGAGAGCTGGATCCCACATGCTGCAATTGGAGCATTCACATGCCTAAAGATTCTGAGTTCAGCCAAATAAATGAATAAATATTTTTAAAATGCTTTAAAAAACTAATAGAGAGACACATGTGGACTTCCCCACCAGTCAGTGATTAAGACTCTGCCTTCCAGTGCAGGGGGCTCGGGTTCCGTGCCTGGTCAGGGAACTAAGGCCCCATATCCCTTATGAGACATATCCCATGCCTCAGGGCATGACCAAAAAAAAAAAAAAGTTTAAAAAAAATAAAATATACAACAAACTAGTGAATATAACAAAAAAGAAATAGACTCACAGATATAGGGAGCAAACTAGTGTTAACCAATGGAGAGAGAGAAGGGAGAAGGAACAATATTGGGATAGGGGACTAAGAGGTACAAGTTATGATGTATAAAACAAGCTTTGAGGCTGTATTGCACAGCATAGGAAATATCAGCAATATTTTGTAACAGCTGTAAATGGTGTGCGTGCTTGCTTGTGTGTGCTTAGCTGCTTCACTTGTGTCCGACGCTCTCTGACCCCATGGACATGGCCTGCCAGACTCCTCTGTCCATGGGATTCTCCGGGCAAGAACCCCAGAGTGGGCTGCCATTTCCTTCTCCAATAAATGGTGTACAACTTTCAAAAATTGTAAATCACCATATTGTATACCCATAACATATAATATTGTATATCAATGATACTTCAATTTTTTAAAAAAGAAGAAGGTGCAGAAGGGCAATATGCATCTTCTGTGTAAAAAGTTGGAGAGAGAACATCTGCGTTTGCAAATTCTGGAGGGAATTCCCTGGCGATCTTGCAAAACCTTGCAGCACAGCCAAAGCAAAAAGTGAAGTGAGAAAGCAAGGAAGGAAGGGAGGGAACAGGCGGAGGGAGGGGGGCAGAAAGAGAAAAAGAAAGAAGGAAGGGAAAGAGGGAAAGAGAACTCTGGAATGCTACAAAAAAAATTTTAAGTGGTTGCTTGTGGGGAGGACTTTGGCTTAGTGATTGGCTTAGAGTCTTTCCTCTATGAAACTTTCTGTGCTGTTTTGATTTTTGAGCCATGTGAATATACATATACCTTTTTGAAATATACATGTTTTTATGTATACTTATATATAAATTTATATATAAATAAAATATAAATGTAAATAAATATATAAAGCTTATAGATATATACTTATTTATATCAGTTTTGGATATTACACATATATTTACAAAAATATAAACATGAGACTACCAAGCATCCTAGTTCCTTGGGTATAATGCGAGAAAAATTCTTTGCATTTATGCCACATAGTTTCCATTTTTATGCACGATAGTATGTTTTCCATTTTTAGATATTTTCACTATATGTGTTAGTTGCTCAGTCATATCTGACTCTTTGTGACCCCATGGACAGTAGCCCACTAGGTTCCTCTATCCATGGCATTCTTCAGGCAAGAATACTGGAATGGGTTGCCATTCCCTTCAGCTTTTGACAAAAGAGAAAAACCCTCATGAAACCAAGCCATCCACACTTACACACTAGAATATTATTGTCACATTTAGTAACATAACCTTCAAATTACTTTTCTGTAACTCAAATGCCCTCTGTGGCCAAAAAAAGAAAACCCCTTTCATTAATCATTGTACTCTCATACTCATGTCCATTGAGTCAGTGATGCTATCCAACCATCTTGCCCTCCATAATCCCCTTCTCCTCCTGCCTTCAATCTTTCCCAGCATCAGGATCTTTTCAAATGAGTCAGCTCTTTGCATCAGGTGGCCAAAGTTTTGGAGCTTCAGCTTCAGCATCAGTCCTTCCAATGAATAGTCAGGATTGATTTTCTTTAGGATTGACTGGTTTGATCTTCTTGCAGTCCAAGGGACTCTCAAGAGTCTTCTCCAACACCACAGCTCAAAAGCATCAATTCTTCGGTGCTCAGTTTTCTTTACAGTTCACCTCTCATATCCATACATGACTACTGGAAAAAACCATAACTTTGACTAGATGGACCTTCGTTGGCAAAGTAATGTCTCTGCTTTTTTTTTTTTTTATGTCTCTGCTTTTTAATATGCTATCTAGGTTGGTCATAGCTTTTCTTCCAAGGAATAAGTGTCTTTTAATTTCATGGCTGCGGTCACCATCTGCAGTGATTTTGGAGCCCCCCAAAATAAAGTCCGTCACTGTTTCTATTGTTTCCCCATCTATATGCCATGAAGTGATGGGACCAGATGCCATGATCTTAGTTTTTGAATGTTGAGTTTTAAGCCAACTTTTTCACTCTCCTCTTTCACTTTCATCAAGAGGCTCTTTAGTTCTTCTTCACTTTCTGCCATAAGGGTGGGGTCATCTACATATCTGAGATTTTTGATATTTCTCCCAGCAATCTTGACTCCAACTTGTGCCTTGTCCAGTCCGGCATTTCACATATACTCTGCATATAAGTTAAAAGACAATATACAACCTTGACGTACTCCTTTCCCTATTTGGAAGCACTCTGTTGTTACGTGTCCAGTTCTAACAGTTGCTTCTTGACCTGCATACAAATTTCTCAGAAGGCAGGTAAGGTGGTCTGGTATTCCCATCTCTTTAAGAATTTTCCACAATTTCTGCTAAGTTTTGCCAAATAATACAAATAAGGGAAATATGATACTTTAGAAATGAGTATCATGTCACCCCATTCCAATCAGTTCTCTCTAATCATGTTATCAAGCAGGTATGCAAATCACAAATGACACAAAAAGGAATAACCTAAGCTTTCCTTTGCCTTTTTGAAAAAAGCTAAGAAAATACAGAAAGAAACAAATATAAAGTTAGTCCATGCCCAGATCAGTGATGAAATTATGCCCGGGGAAACTCCCTGCTGTCCAGTGGTTAGGACTCTGTGCTTTCACTGCCAAGGGCAGTGAAACCATGTATGATGGGTTAAAAAAAGAAAAAGGAACAAATTCTTTGACCATTGAGAACTGAGGTCTGTCTGTCTGTCCCCCTCACTTGAATGTAGATAGGCTCGATGACTGCTCTGACCAATATTTTCAGTGAAAGTGACACTCTGTGTCAGTGAAAGTTTCTAATTCTAGGCCTTAAGAGACTATTATGGATTGAATGTTTGTGTCTCTCCAAGGATTGCAACTTCAGCTTCTTCAGCATTACTGGTTAGGGAATAGGCTTGGATTACCGTGATATTGAATGGTTTGCCTTGGAAACGAACAGAGATCATTCTGTCATTTTTGAGATTGCATCGAAGTACTGCATTTCAGACTCTTTTGTCGACCATGATGGCTACTCCAATTCTTCTAAGGGATTCCTGCCCACAGTGGTAGATATAATGGTCATCTGAGTTAAATTCACCCATTCCAGTCCATTTTAGTTCGCTGATTCCTAGAATGTCGACGTTCATTCTTGTCATGTCCTGTTTGACCACTTCCAACTTGCCTTGATTCATGGACCTAACATTCCAGGTTCCTATGCAATATTGCTCTTTACAGCATCTGATCTTGCTTCTATCACCAGTCCCATCCACAACTGGGTATTGTTTTTGCTTTGGCTTCATCCCTTCTTTCTTTCTGGAGTTATTTCTCCACTGATCTCCAGTAGCACCTGGAGTGACAGGCAAACTTGGCCTTGGAGTACGGAAAGAAGCAGGGCAAAGGCTAATAAGAGTTTTGCCAAGAGAACACACTGGTCATAGCAAACACCCTCTTCCAACAACACAAGAGAAGACTCTACACGTGGACATCACCAGATGGTCAACACCAAAATCAGATTGATTATATTCTTTGCAGCCAAAGATGAAGAAACTCTATACAGTCAGCAAAAACAAGACCGGGAGCTGACTGTGGCTCAGATCATGAACTCCTTATTGCAAAATTCAGACTTAAACTGAAGTAAGAAAAACCACTAGACCATTCAGGTATGACCTA
Organism: Muntiacus reevesi; assembly: GCF_963930625.1. Lineage (NCBI taxonomy): Eukaryota > Metazoa > Chordata > Mammalia > Artiodactyla > Cervidae > Muntiacus > Muntiacus reevesi. The sequence continues at coordinate 39,538,579 of NC_089257.1, forward strand.
AATTAAATCCCTTATGATTATACAGTGGAAGTGAGAAATAGATTTAAGGGACTAGATCTGATAGAGTGCCTGATGAATGATGGACGGAGGTTCATGACATTGTACAGGAAACAGGGATCAAGATCATCCCCATGGAAAAGGAATGCAAAAAAGCAAAATGGCTGTTTGAGGAGGCCTTACAAATAGCTGTGAAAAGAAGAGAAGCAAAAAGCAAAGGAGAAAAGGAAAGATATTCCCATTTGAATGCAGAGTTCCAAAGAATAGCAAGGAGAGATAAGAAAGGCTTCCTAGAGATCAGTGCAAAGAAATAGAGGAAAACAACAGAATGGGAAAGACTAGAGATCTCTTCAAGAAAATTAAAGATACTAAGGGAACATTTCATGCAAAGATGGGCTCGATAAAGGACAGAAATGGTATGGACCTAACAGAAGCAGAAGATATTAAGAAGAGGTGGCAAGAATATACAGAAGAACTGTACAAAAAAGATCTTCACGACCCAGATAATCACGATGGTGTGATCACTCACCTAGAGCCAGACATCCTGGAATGTGAAGTCAAGTGGGCCTTAGGAAGCATCACTATGAACACAGCTAGTGGAGGTGATAGAATTCCAGTTGAGCTATTTCAAATCCTGAAAGATGATGCTGTGAAAGTGCTGCACTCAATATGCCAGCAAATTTGGAAAACTCAGCAGTGGCCACAGGACTGGAAAAGTTCAGTTTTCATTCCAATCCCAAAGAAAGGCAATGCCAAAGAATGCTCAAACTACCGCACAATTACACTCATCTCCCATGCTAGTAAAGTAATGCTCAAAATTCTCCAAGCCAGGCTTCAGCAATACGTAAACCGTGAACTTCCAGATGTTCAAGCAGGTTTTAGAAAAGGCAGAGGAACCAGAGATCAAATTGCCAACATCCGCTGGATCATCGAAAAAGCAACAGAGTTACAGAAAAACCATCTATTTCTGCTTTATTGACTATGCCAAAGCCTTTGACTGTGTGGATCACAATAAACTGTGGAATATTCTGAAAGAGGTGGGAATACCAGACCACCTGACCTACCTCTTGAGAAACCTATATGCAGGTCAGGAAGCAACAGTTAGAACTGGACATGGAACAACAGATTGGTTCCAAACAGGAAAAGGAATACATCAAGGCTGTATATTGTCACCCTGCTTATTTAACTTATATGCAGTGTACATCATGAGAAACGCTGAGCTGGAAGAAGCACAAGCTGGAATCAAGATTGCCAGGAGAAATATCAGTAACCTCAGATATGCAGATGATACCACCCTTATGGCAGAAAGTGAAGAACTAAAGAGTCTCTTGATAAGGGTGAAAGAGGAGAGTGAAAAAGTTGACTGAAAGCTCAACATTCAGAAAACTAAGATCATGGCATCTGGTCCCATCACTTCATGGGAAATAGATGGGGAAACAGTGGAAACAGTATCAGACTTTATTTTGGGGGAATCCAAAATTACTGCAGATGGTGACGGCAGCCATGAAATTAAAAAACGCTTACTCCTCAAAGGAAAGTTATGACCAAACTAGATAGCATATTAAAAAGCAGAGACTTTACATTGCCAACAAAGGTCCGTCTAGTCAAGGCTATGGTTTTTCCAGTGGTCTTGTATGGATGTGAGAGTTGGACTGTGAAGAAAGCTGAGTGCCGAAGAATTGATGCTTTTGAACTGTGGTGTTGGAGAAGACTCTTGAGAGTCCCTTGGACTGCAAGGAGATCCAACCAGTTCATCCTAGAGGAGATCAGTCCTGGGTGTTCATTGGAAGGACTGATGCTGAAGCTGAAACTCCAGTACTTTGGCCACCTCATGCGAAGAGTTGATTCATTGGAGAAGACCCTGTTGCTGTGAGGGATTGGGGGCGGGAGAAGGGGACGACAGAGGATGAGATGTTTGAATGGTATTACCGACTCAGTGGACATGAGTTTGAGCAGACTCTGGAAGATAGTGCAGGACAGAGGAGCCTGGCATCCTGTAGTCCATGGGGTCACAAAGAGTCAGATAGGACTTAGCAACAGACTAACAACATAATTCCTATGTTGAAACCTTCTACCTCCCATGTGATGGTTTTAGAAGGTGGGGCCTTTGAGAGGTGATTCAGTTTAGAGGAGGTGATTAGGATCATATGGGATTAGTGTCCTTATGAGAATCATGAGAGAACTTGCCTCATTCTGCTCTCTACTGTGCCTGGATACATTAAGTTAGCAGTCTGCAACCCAGAAGATGGCCCTCACCAGAACTTGACATGCTGGCACCCTGATCTTGGACTCCTAGCCTTCAAAATGTTTCCAAGTCCAAGCTCATACTTCTTGTTGCATGATAAGACAATAAATTGAAAGACGAGTTTTGGGGGCAAGGAATAGAGACTTTATATGCAGTCAACAGACAAAGACGCTTTACTAGTGTCCCAAAGAATCATCTTACTTGCGTTTAAATTCAAACTTCTTTTATACTAAAAGGGATGGTGGGAAGTATGGTTGGTTGTTGCAACTTCTTGATTGAGGAATCCTTAGTTTTTGCAGCTATCCAGTCTGTTCATAATGTTCCTATAAACTTCCAATAAGGCAATTTTTAAAAATTAATTATTTTTTGACTGTACTTCACAACTGTGGGATCTTAGTTCACTGACCAGAGACTGAACCTAAGGCTTGGTAGTGAAAGAGTGAAGTCCTAACCACTGGACATTAGGAGAATCCCAGCAACTATTTTCTGTTCTGCAACTTTTTATCTCTAAAATGTTAAACCTTGGCTGTCATATATATTTCAGGTTATAGGCAATTTTCTTTACAAAGATGCAGGCTAGCATAACTAAGAACAGGCAACAGAGCACAAGGGTCCGAACAAAAGGAAGAGATTCCAGCATAGAGTCAGGTTTGTTCTCTGTGATAAGAACTGTGAGAAATTAATTTTGGTTGTTTAAGCCCCTGCAGTGTATTGTATTCTGTTACAGCAACCTGAACTGACCAAGACAGGGATTGGCACCTTCTACTTTCTGCATTTTGGAATACTAGCTCTTAGTTCCCTGAGATAACATGTAGGAAGATGGACTACCCTGCAGGAAGAGGATACATTTCAAAGCCCAGGGACTGCACAGAGAGGAAGGGGCCCAGTTGAGGCCAGCCTCCCTGCAATCCCTGCCCAAGTGCCAAGCACATGAATAAAACCACATTGGATGCTCAGGAGCAGCCCAGACACAAGCTGAATACCACCAAGCCATCTCAGTCACTGCCATGTGGAGAAGAGGATTCTTCTGCTGAATCTTGCCAAAATTGCTGACTCACAAAATCTTGAAATATTATAAAATAGCTATTATGGTAAGCCACTAAGCTAATTTTATTTTGTAAACTTGCTATTTTGTAATAATCACTGCATTACAGAAAAATTGCAAAATAGTACAGTTCCCGTACTCTTTTTAATTGTTTCCCCAAATGTTAACATATAACCTGACACATAACCCAAGTACAATCACAAGATGTCAGGAAATTGGTATTGATGATGGAATGCTATTAATTAATTTACAAACTTTGTTTTATTTGCCTGTTTTTCCATCAATGTCCCTTCTCTGGTCCAGATTGCATTTAATTATTGTGTCTCCTTTATTCTCCTACAATCTGTGACAGCTTCTCAAACTATCTTTGTCTTTTATGACTGACACTTTTGAAGAATACTGGTCAATTATTTTGTAAAATGTCCGTCAATTTAGGTTTGCTTAATATTTTCTCATAGTTTAGGTTGAGATTATGTATTTTGGCAAGAAAATCAGAGGAGTAACACCACTTTCTCCGTGCATCATATCAAGGGGCACATGATGTACACAATGCTATTAATCATTTGGTTACGGTGGTTTTCCTACCACATAATTATTAGTTTCCCTTGGAGAACAATCAGTATTTGGTGGGAAGTTACTTTGACATAATATAAATATCCTCATAATACTCTCATCCACTTATTTTAACATCCAGCTTTGACTGCAACAATAAACCACATAGTTATGAGATGGTTTGTTATGCAACAATAGATAAATGGCAACACAATGATAGTATTGCCTTTTTTATGGTCTCAAATTATTTTGCTTATAACCCTCATACGGTCACATAGCAATTACTTTTTTTTTTTTTTTTTGCCACACCATGCAACTTACAGAATCTAACTCATGCACCCTGCAGTGGAAGCACAGAGTCCTAACCACTGGACTACCAGGGAATTCCTGTTCTTTTTTTTTTGTCCATAGGTACACCCATGTCCCCTCCCTCCATTCCATCTCCCTCCCCATCCCACCTTTCTAGATTGTCACAGAGCCCTTGTTTGAGTTCCCTGAATCTTAGAGCAAATTCCCTTTGCCTATCTATTTTACTAAAATAAGATATTGAGGAAAAACAAATAATCACACTAATCTTTAAATCCAATCTGTTTACAAATCATAGTAGTTACGTATTCACATTTTTATTTATCTTCTTTGAATATTTTGCACACTGCTTTTAAGATAGTGGACTGAAGAATTATTGAAGAAATCAGCACTGCCTCAATTACTTTCTGATGTGCTCTTGTGAGGCATGAATAGGAGATTTCATAGGCAATACTGGCTCCTCAATGTTTCTTCAATCCTGACAATGTTTCTGGACAAATATTTTCATGGCGGCTGATCACAGAAGTGGGGTCTTCACCCCCCTCCCCCATGATTATACCAGTAACCAAAGTCATGTTATTTCCATCTGCACATTTACAGATAGTGTTAAGACATGCCCCACCCCACCCACAGGGTCCAAACACCAGTGAACTTGTAGAATCGCGTCTTCTTTGAAACCCACATCCTCCAATCCCAGCTTCCAAGGTCATGGCCAAGGCCAGGGCTGGCTGATTTGCCAGTGATGCTAAATAGTCTCCTGTAGTCCCTGGTAAGTGCCAAGACCAACCTTCATCCAGTTCTCCTGAATGTCTTTAATCAATGTCCTTGGTGCTCAGCAACCTCTAGACAAAAGGCATGATGACTTGTGACACCTCTGGCTATAGCTGTTGGTTTTTGTGTGCTTTGACCTGGAGCCCACATTATGTGTGACTGCTCTCAAAGGCTTTCTATTGTAAGTGATCAAAGGTAATGGAAGGAACAAAATGCCTGCTCATCACATCCATGAACAGATGGTGAGCTCTGAGTTGACCATCCAGGTACACTCAGCCCCTGGGGAGACCAGACTACTGTGGAGAGTGGATGGGTCAGTCTTGCAACAGGATGGTATGGCGGCAGTCCCCAGGAGTAAAATGTTACCCTCAATTTTCTTGTGCTTGACTTTGCTCTTTTAACAAGAGATGCTAGAGATGATTCCTTCTCAGTGTATATAGAGCTATGTGATTATATTAAATAACTTTATTGACTTTAAGTGATTTCTACTGTTTCACTATTATAGACAGTGCTGTAGTGAGCATCCTTGCATACCTATCCATCTTTGTATGTAAGAATCTATGTAGAGGAGTGGGAATTCAAAATGGTGCAGCAAGGTGGGGCTTCCCTCAGGGGTGAAGAGTCTGCCTGCCAATGCAGGAGACATGGGTTCGAGGAGTCTGGGGAGTTCCCATATGCCGTGCACAGGGCAACTCAGCCCGTGCACCACAGCTACTGAACCTATGCTCTTCTTGAGCCAGGGAACCTCAACTGCTGAGCCCAGGCACCGCAACTGTTGAAGTCCACATACGCTAGAGTCCGTATTCCCTGACAAGAAAAGCCACCGCAATGAAAAGCCCTCGAAGTGCAACTAGTCCCCACTGCAAGTAGTCCCCACTCACTGCAGCTAGAGAAAGCCTTCGCAAAGCAACAAAAACTCAGCAAGCTAAAAATAAATAAATAAAAATGATTAAAACAGTATGGTAGTTCCTTAAAAATTTAAATATAGAATTACCATATGATCCAGTAATTCTACTTCTGGGCATATACCCAAAAGAATTGAGAGCAGAAATTGAAATAGATATTTGTATATTCATTTTCATAGCAGTACTACTCCACAATAGCCAGAAGGTGGAAGCAACCTAAGGGTCTATCAACAAATGAATAGATAAATAAAAAGTGGTCTATACATACAATGGAATTAAAAAATGGAGTTCAGCGTTAAAAAAGAAAACTCTTCCACAAACTACAACATGAAACAACTTGAAAACATTATGCTAAGTGAGATAAACCAGTCATTAAAAGCACACAGAGTGCATGGCTCCACTTACATGAGGTACATGGAGTAGTCAAATTGTTAGAGACAAAAAGTATAATGGTAGTCAGTAGAAGCTTGGGGAGAGGTGAATGGGTATGGAGTTTTCATGAGAAGTTTCTGTAGGGCTTCCCTGATGGCTCGGTAGTAAAGAAAGTGAAGTTGCTTAGTCATGTTCAACTCTTTGTGAACCCCATGGACAGTAGCCTGCACCAGGCTCCTCCATCCATGGGATTTTCTGGGCAAGAGTACTGGAGTGGGTTGCCATTTCCTTCTCCAGGGGATCTTCCCGACCCAGGGATCGAACCCAGGTCTCCCGCATTGTAGACAGACGCTTTACCGTCTGAGCCATAGTAGTAAAGAATCCACCCGCTAATGCAGGAGACATGGGTTTGATCTCTGACCCAGGAAGAACTCCCATGCCACAGAGCAACTAAGCTCATGGACCACAACTACAGAACCAGTGCTCTAGAGCCCAGGAGCCACAACTATTGAGCCCATGTGCCACAACTCTTGAAGCCTGAGTGCCCTAGAGCCTGTGTTCTGCAACAAGAGAAACCACCACAATGAGAAGAAGCCTGAGCACCACAACTAGAGAATACACCCCACTCCCCATGCTTCCCTGGTGGCTTAGAGGGTAAAGCATCTGCCTGCAATGCGGGAGACTTGGGTTCAATCCCTGAGTCGGACATGACTGAGCGACTTCACTTTCACTTGCCATGACTAGAGAAAGCCTGCACAGCGATGAAAACCCAACATAGCCAAAAACAAATAACATTTTTATAAAAGGTTCTGTAGATGGATGGTGGTGATCGTTTCACAGCAATATGAATGTACTTAATGCAGCTGAACTGTACATACGAATATGGTGAAATGGTAAGCTTTTTGTTATGTATATTTTACCAGAATTTCAAAAATGTATAAAACACTACAAAACAATGGGGGGGAGGAGAATCTATCTAGAGGATAAATTCCTAGATTTGAAATTGTGGGGACAAAAGGTACATACATTATTTACCTTGAGAGATATCACTGTTGCCCTCCAGCATGTACTCATACCCGCAAGAGTGACTATTTCCACAAAATCTTATCAGATCAAGGAATTATAAAATTATTTCATCATTGCAGAGTTTTAAGCTGGGGAGGGAATTCAGTCGGCAGTTTTGAAAGATTCTCTTGGCTGGTATGTGCAGAAGGGGTTAGGTGTGGGCAGCGAGTGAACCAGGTGGACTAGTTAGGGAGCTGCTTCAGGAGTCCAGGGCTGGGGTGATGGCATCTGAGACCAGGAGGGTGGCAGTGGGGATTCATTCAACAAAGCAATTCAAGGTTCATTGAGTGACTGACTACCACGTGCTGGGCCGTTCTAGGTGCTGGAGTTAAAACAACGAACCAAAGTCCCTGCCCTCATGAAGCTGACATTCTAATAGGAGGAGAGGAGGGGAGAGAAAAGAGATTGCTGGTGATGTTGCTGTTCAGTTCAGTCACTCAGTCGTGTCCGCAAAGAGACGGACACGACTGAGCGACTGAACTGAACTGAACTGAAGGGAAGGGAAGGTGATATTTGATCAGATACCACAGTGCATTGAGGAAAGGAGAGCACTGAGGATATGTAGGGGCATTTTGTGTCAGTCTCAGCCTATCAAGCAATGCTGTGGTTGGACCAACCCTTGTGGTTCTTATTATGACTGCAAGACACCCTTCAGCAATAACCATTGGGAAACTTTGAAAAAAATAAAGGTTTGTTACTTACAGGACCCGGAAATCACACAGCACCGGGGGCTACACAGCAAGGTCGTGGGCAGAGAGAGAAGCACGTGTGAGCCTGGGCTTCTGCTTTTATTGGGGTCGAGGGTGGGGACCTAGGTTTTCGCGGGCTCACTGTTTATTGGTGAATTTAAAACATAAGAACAGAAATTTAAAGCATGAAAAGAGAAAAAACAAGTGATCCAAACAGTTATCAAATTCAACCAACATCTCTAAAACAAAAGAACCTCAGTGCAGGGAGGTGGCCTGGCTTTTTAATCCAGCAATGTGTTTATTCTAGATAACCGTCTTTGAATGCAGGAGCCAAAAATCTTTTTATCTTCTCTGTGAAGGGGATCAAGGGACAACTGAATAGACTTCCTGCAGCTGGTATGGATGACATGGTGATGACCACTTTATAGAAAGGCAAACCAAGGGATTTCCCTGGCACTCCAGTAGTTAAGACTCCATACTTCCAATGCAGAGGGAGTGGGTTCTATTCCTGATCTAAGAACTAAGATCTCACATATTGCAGACCAACTAAGCCCACTTCACCCACAACTAGAGAAAGCCTGCAATGAAGAGCCCACATGCCGCAATGAAGACCAAGTGCAGCCAAAATTTTTAAAAAAGAAGAAGACAGTGCTCGCTTCGGCAGCACATATACTAAAATTGGAACGATACAGAGAAGATTAGCATGACCCCTGCGCAAGGATGACACCCAAATTCGTGAAGCGTTCCATATTAAAAAAAAAAAAAGAAGAAGACAAACTGGAACTCAGAAAGAAGGTACATCCAGCAGCCATGATTTGACAACAGAAATTGTAGCAGAGAAAAGGTGGTGTGTTTCTTTATTTTGAAGCTAACACTGAAAGAAATGGCAACCCACTCCAGTACTCTTGCCTGGAGAATCCCATGGGCAGAGGAGCCTGGCAGGCTACAGTCCATGAGTTTGCAGAGATGGACATGATTGAGCGACTAAACAACAACACTTGGATCATAGTAAACAGTAAAGGTGAGAGGAGAGTTTCAGCCTTTACAGGACAGATGCAGGATTGCCTCCAGTGCTGGCAACATTGCATGAGTCTTCGGTGTATTCATAAAAGAAAGAAAGAAAATTAAAAACTATTTGCTCCCCTCTTCTTACCCCCCAAAAAAGATAGCCATCTTTGAAATGGATATATAGGCAATCAACGCTTAAGTCAGGCACTTGCGTTGAAAAAACCAAAAACCCAACAACCTATCAGGTTTATAATAAAATCTCCTCTGTGATGCAGAAGCATCAGAATCAATGGTGAAAACATTAACTGGCTGGGTAACCAATTTACTGAAAGTTGGGGGAGGGTACATGGTAGCCAGAAATTGCATATCTAAATACAGTTACAGTAGCAAATTCTATAATAATTTTACAAGCTATAGTTTGAAATTCAGTCCTATAGCCATTGTATTAAACTTGAAAAGTCCAGTTGTGAAAGTAGATCAGTTGTCTCAAGGGCCCTGGTAATCTGTTCAAAGATTAGGTAAGACTGTGGAATAATTTACCATCTTGGGTCATCTGGTACAAGTAGGGTTGAACCTGTCCTGAATTGGTAGATTGCTCTATATCTCATTGAACTTGTCTTTTAGTCCTAAGAAAACATCAGTTGTATCCCATTTTAGGAAGCAGCGATACAGGTGAGTTCCACAAATTAGGTCTACATGATGCAGGTATTTGGATAAGGTATTTATTTATTTGGCTTCCTAGGTGGCTCAGAGGTAAAGAATCCATCTGCCAAAGCAGAAGACACAGGTTCAATCCGATGCCTGGGTCAGGAAGATCCCCTGGAGAAGGAAATGGCAACCCACTCCAGTATTCTTGTCTGGGCAGTCCCGTGAACAGAGGAGCCTGACGGGCTACAGTTCATGGGGTCACAAAAGAGTTGAACACGACTTAGCAACTAAACAACAACAAATTTATTTATTTAATTTTTTAAATTTTTGTTTGACCTTGTGGCTTCTGAGATCTTAGTTCTCTGACCAGGGATTGAACCCAGATCCTCTGTGGTGAAAGCTCCAAGTCCTAACCACTGGACTGCCAGGGAACTCCCTGTTAGGCTGAGTTGCTCAGTCATTGACCAACTCTTGGGACCCCCTAGACTGTAGCCTGCCAGGTTCCTCTGTCTATGGGATTCTCCAAGCAAGAATACTGGAGTGGGTTGCCATTTCCTTCTCCAGGGGATCTTCCCGACTCAGGAATCAAACTCGGGTCTCCTGCATTGCAGACAGACTCTTTACCAACTGCACTACAAGGGAAGCCCCTTAGATCAGTTACTTAATAAAAGGTATTTCTACGGAAATAAATAGGCTTCCCTGGTGGCTCAAAGAGTAAAGAACCTGCCTCATGTGCAGATTGAACCTGCCCCAGGTTCAATCACTAGGTCGGGTAGATCCCCCAGAGAAGGGAATGGCAACCCATTCCAGTATCCTTGCCTGGAGAATTCCACGGACAGAGGAGCCTGGCACGCTACAGCCTGTGGAATCACAAAGAGTCAGACATGACTGAGCAACTAACACTAACATGGAAACAAAAGAAAGAAAAATACAAATGTTCATGACTGGAGCATAATGTAATCCGTTTCTGAGTTCTGAAGGCAGCAGTGAAGATTTGTAGATGTCAGGCTCAAGGCATTTTCAGACAGAGTGAGGGCAGACAATGGCAATCTGATATTTTTCCTGGTTCGCAGTTTGAAGGTTTCTGGTGATTTTTCTTAGTGGTCCACACAGCAATAGTCATGAAGATTGTTCATACATGAGCTGTCATGGAGTTCTCTTTGAAGTTTATATCAAGTTGTCCCACTTCAGCCTGCATGGCTCTGGGAAAAGGGTAGTTTTTGTTTTTAATGATCCTGAGTCAGAGAGTGGGGGAGAAATTGAAAACATTAGTTTGGAGAGTTGCAGCCAGATACTGGAGGAAACAAGAAGAATTCAGCATCCAATCCAGTTGGCAGGTACAAAACAAAACATCAAAGACAATTAATAGGACTAGAAGCTGATGTCTGCATAGAGTTCCATTAAAACATATATTTTTCTCTCTATAGTCACTCTCATTTCTTTCACAGATAATCAAAGTAAGACTAATTTGTTTGCAAAATAAGTCTTATCTCATTAGACCTGGCCTGATTATTTATATAGATGCAGCAAGAATAGTGATTGATCATATAGGCTCTTTTATGTCTGCTTTGCTGGAACTTTTCATAAGGAATCTCCAGACTGATCTTTTAAATGCCTCTCTAGGCTAAGAAGCCAAGCCTAGAATTTGTAATAACACTTTGCTTGAAGTACTTACAGATTTAGGTGAATTCCTCTCTTTCTTTTTGAGGTCCCCATGATATCCTGTGGTTCCTGGACTCCAGAAGTGACCTTGTAATGCTGATGGAACCCTGTAAGCAAAGAACTAGGGTGATTTCTTCCAAGGGTCTTCATTGGCTCTATAAAGTTCCTTAAAGTTGTCTGGTCATATCTGAGTCTGTGTATGTCTCTTGCAAACATGACATTCCTGTCAAAGCATTGGTGATACAGTCAATACTTTCCATTTTGTCCTGTTACAAGAACAGATTCTTGCTGCACTTCTGCAAATAACTATATTGTCATGAAGTAGTTGCAGCACGTGAGATCAGCAGTTGTGGCACACAGGTTTAGCGGTCCCCAAGCATGTGGAATCTTCCTGGATCGGGGATCAGACCCGTGTCCCCAGCATTGACAGGCAGATTCCTATCCACTGTACCACTAGGGAAGTCCAATCCCATGCAATTAATTCTTAATCTTGATCTTTTGCTAGCAGTTTTATGGATCTAGTTTTTCTTTAGACCTCTGGAAAATCCCAAAGTTAGTCCCAGCTCAAAAAGACTTCACTTAAAATTTGATTTGGGGAAACTTGCCCAAAATAATGAGGTTTTGGACACTTACCTAAGTAGGATCACAATTCATTATGAAACAATGTGTAATTATGTACTTAACCCAAGTGACAAAAGATTCTAAAGGCAAATATAGAAGGTCCTATAGATCTGAGCAAAACAGCTCTTTTAATATTGAGAACACTCAGTTTTCTTAAGTAATCTTGATTAAGACAGCATGAAGCAGAGAAAATTATTTTGGTAACTTTGCTTTCTAACCAGATTACTTAAAAGGCAAAGAAAAACTTCTCTTATCAGGAGTAGATTAATACTCCAAGGTAACTTTATCCTTTTAGCAGATGAAAGAAAACACATAAGCCTACTGTTGAGAGTAAAGCCTATGTTTTAAGAAAACCCTTACAATAACAATTCCATTTTATCTAATTTGACTGCATAAGGTAAAAATCTCTCTTCTTTCTCTTTCTGCCTGACTTTCTACACCATTTCATCCTTTATCTTCTTCTTTCCCATTCTAAAATAATCGGTTTTACTTTAGGGAAAAAAGTTACTTCCTTTTCTCTTAAAAATGCATCTCCACACCTCATGCCTTCTCAAAACCAAAAATGCATCCTACTTTCCTTGCATTCAGTTATTTACCTTATTATTTCTAGTAGGTTAACTATGTATATTAATTAGAATTCTTTATCTTGAGAAACTTTAATTGCTAGTGAACACTGAGTAAGCACATGTGTGGGGAGTTCCCTGGTGGTCTAGTGGTTAGGATTTGGCACCATGCTGTGGTCTGAGTTGGATCCTTGGTTGGGGAACTGAGATCCCTCAAGCCTTGGGGTGCAGCCAAAAACCAAATAGAAAGAAACAAAGAAGAAGAAGTAAGCACTTGCAAACTGAACTCTCTGTTAAATCAGCATTCTTTAGATTGGCAAAATTATGAATATGTTTTGTAAGTTCTAGAAATATACATTTCCTCATAGTACACATTTTCAATCTAGCACAGGACATGCTTACTAACAGAACAAAATATTTCCTCTGTAATAAGGACATGCTTACTAATAGACAAAATATCCTTTCCTCTGTAATAAGAAGTCAAGATTAGGTAAACTTAGACTTTAGTAATTGCTGCTTCAGCATTTTATCGTATATGGAAATGATCTAGACATCCAATAATTCCCGTTATTTAACTTAGCAAAAATTTAAAGGTGGAAGTTACCAAAGATTTGAGAAACTGTTTCTAAGAAGATGTACTGTAACACATAATTATTCCTGTAAAGTTCACCTAAAAAGTTTTATCCCACTTACATCGATCTATCTCCCAACAATTATGTTTAGGCTACCCATGAAAACTTCATTAGACATTAAATTTGGCCATCATCCAAAGCTACTTTTCTTGTTGACAAATTTTGTAATGGAGATAATGTGAATGTATTTAACTAGTGAGCAGGGAGAATAAAAGTTGTTCACCTACATTTAAGTATTTATTTATTTTTGGCCTTGCAGCATTTGGATCTTAGTTCCCTGAAGGGATCAAACCTGTACCCCCTGCAGTAGAAGCGTAGAGTCTTAAAGACTGGACTGCCAGAAAAGTTCCAATCTACATTTTATTTAATGCTGGTAACTCTGAAGACACACTTGTTAAAATTTAACTGGGTTTTATTTACCAGAGATTATCCTGGATTACGTGAATTTGAAAAACAGTTGAGTTACTTAACGTATTTCTGAATTTTAAGAATGCGTCATTCATAATTACTTATTTTTAAGCAGTTAAATAGATCTCTATTACAAATTAATTTTGGCATTTCCATTCAGAGGTAGACAAAGAAAAAAAAAATCTCATATATATAACATACATCCATGCTGCTGCTGTTGCTAAGTTGCTTCAGTTGTGTCCGACTCTGTGCGACCCCATAGACGGCAGCCCACCAGGCTCCGCCGTCCCTGGAATTCTCCAGGCAAGAATACATACATCCAGAGATGTATATAAACATGCAGACAGACACAGACATACTCTAACTTCTGTTCCAAATTTTAGCTGTGAATAATATACAACAATATAAGACTCATCAGTTTACAATAACAGTTGAGTCCAAGTTGGCAGATAGGACAATTTAAGTTTAACTGCTCCAATGGCTAAAGCTTCTCACTAATATTTGTGGGGAACACTTTCAAGATTTGTATTTATTCTTGACAAATAGTGTCCTGGCATGCTGTATTTCAAAGACATGGTAAGATATGTATCTTCAAAGGACAGAAAAAGAATGCAAGTTTTCTCCTAGGAATTTTAGTACCTTTTGGATGGTTTTGGAAGTCCCAATAAAATGTAATTAGAGGAGTACCCTGTAAAAATAATCTCTGGGTTCCAGGTCAATGTAGGCCTTTCCAGATTTGGAAATGAAGAAGCATGATTTTGGATCACTTATGATGATAGACGGAGAAGGCAATAGCAACCCATGCCAGTACTCTTGCCTGGAAAATCCCATGGACGGAGGAGCCTGGTAGGCTGCAGTCCATGGGGTCGCTAAGAGTTGGACACGACTGAGCGACTTCCCTTTCACTTTTCACTTTTATGCATTGGAGAAGGAAATGGCAACCCACTCCAGTATTCTTGCCTGGAGAATGCCAGGGACAGCGGAGCCTGGTGAGCTGCCATCTATGGGGTTGCACAGAGTCGGACACGACTGAAGTGACTTAGCAGCAGCAGCATGGTGACAGAAATGATAAGCCCATCGAATCATGCCAATTTCACACAATAGGAGATGGGCTTCATCTTAATGTTTTCCATTTACCAGTGATTACTGTGATGGAAGGATGGTCAGGGTGCCAGGCACTAGATATCCAAGTGAGGAGAGGAAGTCCCCTGGTGCAAGTATCTGTGGCTCTAAGGGGTTTTTGGCCTCTTACACAGTTCATGAGGTTCTCACGGCAAGTATACTGGGGTGGTTTGCCATTCCCTCCTGCAGTGGATCACTTTTTGTCAAAGACCTAGTAGACACTGAAGAGATCAAGAAGAGATGGAAAGAATACATGGAGGAACTATATTTAAAAAAATCTTAATGAACCAGATTACTATGATGGTGTGGTTATTCACCCAGCGCCAGACGTTCTGGAGTGTGAAGTCAAGTGGGCCTTAAGAAGCACTGCTGTTAATAAAGCCAGTGGATGTGATGAAATTACAGCAGAACTGTTCAAACCCCTAAAGGTTTGCCATCAAGGTTTTACATTCACTATGTCAGCAAATCTGGAAGATCCAGCAGTGGCCACAGGACTAGAAAAGGTCAATCCTCATCCCAATTCCCAAGAAGGGTAGTACCAAAGAATGTGCTAAACATCAGACAGTTGCACTCATCTCCCATACAAATAAGGTCATGCTTAAAATCTGGCACACTAGGCTTCTGCATTATGTGAACCAAGATATTCCAGATGTCCAAGCTGGTTTTGGAAAGGAAGAGGAACTAGAGATCAAATTGCCAACATTCGCTGGATTATAGAGAAAGCAAGGGAATTTCAGAAAAACATCATTATCTCTGTTTTATTGACTATACTAAAGCCTTTGACTATGTGGATCATGACAAACTGTGGAAAGCTCTTAGAGAGATGGGAATACCAGACTATCTTACCTGTCTCCTGAGAAACCAGTATGTTGGTCAAGAAGCAACAGTTAGAACCCTGTATGGAACAACTGATTGGTTCAAGATCCAGAAAGGAGTACAACAGGGCTGTCTGTTGTCACCCTGTTTGTTTAACCTATACGCTGAGCACATCCTGAGAAATACCAGGCTGGATGAGTTACAAGCTGGAATCAAGATAGTTGGGAGAAACGGCAACAACCTCAGATATGCAAAAGATACCACTCTGATAGCAAAAAGTGAAGAGGAACTAAAGAGCCTCTTGACAAGGGTGAAGGAGGAGAGTGAAAGACCCAGCTTAAGACTACATATTAAAAATACTAAGATCCATGTTATCCGGCCCCATTACTGCATGGCAAACAGAGAAAAGGTAGAAGCAGGGACAGATTTCCTCTTCTTTCCTCTTCTTGGGCTCCAAAATCACTGTGGACAGTGACTGCAGCCATGAAATCAGAAGACAGTTGCTTCTTGGCAGGAAAGGGATGCAAACCTAGATAGTGTGTTGAAAAGCAGAGACATTACTCTGCTGACAAAGGTCTGTATAGTCAAGGCTATGGTCTTCCCAGTGGTCACATACTGTTGTGAGAGCTGGACCGTATAGAAGACAGAAAGCCAAAAAATCGATTCCTTCGAACTGTGGTGCTGGAGAAGACTCCTGAAAGTCCCTTGGACAGCAAGGAGAGATCAAACCAGTCAATCTTAAGGGAGATCAACCCTTAATATTCACTGGAAGGACTGATGCTGAAGCTGAAGCTCTAGTATTTTGGTCATTTGATGGGAACAGATGACTCATTGGAAAATTTTCTGATTCTGGGAAAGATCGAGGGCAGAAGGAGAAGAGGGCGTTAGAGGATGAGATGGCTGGATGGCATCACGAATGCAATGCATATGAACTTGGGCAAGTTCCAGGAGATGGTGAGGGATGGGGGGAGGCCTGGTGTGCTGCTGTCCATGGGTCTCAAAGAGTCGAACACGGCTGGGCAACGGAACAACAACAAGGGGCTTTGCCGTCCAGTTTTCCTCTTCCTCCTCACCAGAGATCTTGGTAACCCTGTTAGTTTTTTCCTTGGTGGGAAGGAACCCATGACCCATGCTTCTAATTCTGCCCCATTCAGGGGGAAAGCCCAGGGACCTTGGGATCCGTAATATCTCAGAGTAAATGAGCACATAGCTCAAAAGGGTCTTGAAGAAGTTATGGATTTCAGTATCTTTAAAGATACCAGCCAGTAGACACATTTTGGCAGCTGTAAATATCAATTCAGAAACAGTTGTTGGACTTCCCTGGTAGTCCAATGGTTGAGAATCTCCCTGCTAATGCAGGGGACATGGGTTTGATCCCTGATTCAGGAAGATCTCACATGCTAAGGAAAGGCAATTAGGCCCGTGCTCCACAACTACTGAGCCCACATTCTAGAACCTTCGAGCTGCAGCTACTGAAGCCCTTGCCCTCTGGAGCCCACTGCTCCACAACAAGAGAAGCTACCACAATGAGAAGCCCGTGGACAGAAATGAAGAGTATCCCCCACTCGCTGCAACTAGAGAAAGTCCCTGTGTAACAACAAAGAACTACCACAGCCAAAACAAACAAATAAACAAATAAATGAGACTGTTGTCTTGTCCCAAACAAACAAGAAAATTCAGGAAATCCACAATAGACCATAAGTTTCCCTTTCTCTTTCCTGCTGCATAAAATCTTTAAGAAAGATTTTAATTTCAGTAAAGGCATAGTTTTTACTCTCAGTTACTACTACTTGTTTTTATCTTTTTACCCTAATCTTAATCTGCTTTATTGGAAATTTTTGGGTGATGTCACTGTGAGCCCTCTTTGTTCAGTTCAGTTCCTCAGTCATGTCCAACTCTTTGCGACTCCATGGACTGCAGCATGCCAGGCTTCCCTGTTCATCACTAACTCCCTAAAGTTTGCTCAAACTCGTGTCCATCGAGTCAGTGATGCCATCCAACCATCTCATCCTCTGTCGTCCCCTTCTCCTGCCTTCAATCTTTCCCAGCATTAGGGTCTTTTCCCAACAAGTCAGTTTTTCACATCAGGTGGCCAAAGTATTGGAGCTTCAGCTTCGGCATCAGTCCGTCCAGTGAATATTCAGGACTAATTTCCTTTAGAATTGACTGGCTTGATCACCTTGCAGTCCAAGGGACTCTCAAGAATCTTCTCCAACATCACAGTTCAGAAGCATCAGTTCTTTGGTGCTCAGCCTTATTTATGGTCCAACAATCACATCCACATATGACTACTGGAAAAACCATAGCTCTTACCAGATAGACCTTTGTCGCAAAATAATGTCTCTGCTTTTTAATATGCTGTCTAAGTTTGTCAGAGCTTTTCTTCCAAGGAGCAAGAGTTTTTTAAAATTTCATGACTGCAATCACCCTCTGCAGTGATTTTGAAGCCCAAGAAAATAAAGTCTGTCACTGTTTCCATTGTTTCCCCACTTATTTGCCATGAAGTGATGGGACTGGATGCCATGATCTTCGTTTTTTGAATGTTGAGTTTTAAGCCAGCTTTTTCATTCTCCTCTTTCACCCTCACTCATCAAAAGGCTATTTCCTCTTTGCTGTCTGCCATAAGGTTAGTGTCATCTGCATATCTGAGGTTATTGATATTTTTCCCGCCAATTGTGATTCCAGCTCGTGCTTTATTCAGCCTGGCATTTCACATGATGTACTCTGTATAGAAATTAAATACTCAAGGTGACAATATACAGACTTGATGTACTCCTTTCCCAATTTGGAACCAGTTCTGTTGGAACCAGTCTGTTGTTCCACGTCCAGTTCTAACTGTTGCTTCTTTACCAGGATACAGATTGCTCAGGTGGCAGGTAAGGTTGTCTGGTATTCTCACCTCTTTAAGAAAATTTTCCACAGTTTGTTGTGATCCACACAGTCCAAAGCTTTGGAGTAATCAATAAAGCAGATGTAGATGTTTTGCTGGAACTCTCTTACTTTTTCTATGATCTAATGGATATTGGCAATTTGATCTCTGGTTCCTCTGCCTTTTCTAAATTCAGCTTGAATATCTGGAAGTGCTTGGTTTATGTACCATTGAAGACTCACTTGGAGAATTTTGAGCATTACTTGGCTAGCGTGTGAATTGAGTGGGATTGTGTAGTAGTTTGAACATTCTTTGACATTTCTTTTCTTTGGGATTGGAATGAAAACTAACCTTTTCCAGTCCTATGGCCACTGCTGAGTTTTCCAAATTTGCTGGCATTTTGAGTGCAGCACTTTCACAGCATTATCTTTTAGGATTTGGAACAGCTCAACTGGAATTCCATCACCTCCACTAGCTTTGTTTGTAGAGAAGCTTCCTAAGGCCCACTTGACTTTGCATTCCAGAATGTCTGGCTCTAGGTGAGTGATCACACCATAGTGGTTATCTGGGTCATGAAAATCTTTTTTGAATAGCTCTTCTGTGTATTCTTGCCACCTCTTCTTAATATCTTCTGCTTCTATTAGGCCCATACCATTTCTGTCCTTTATTGTACTCATCTTTGCATGAAATATTCCCTTAGTATCTCTAAATTTCTTTAAGAGATCTCTAGTCTTTCCCATTCTATTGTTTTCCTCTATTTCTTTGCATTGATCACTTAGGAAGACTTTCTTATTTCTCCTTGCTATTCTTTGGAACTCTGCATTCAGACGGATATATCTTGCCTTTTCTCCTTTGCCTTTTGCTTCTCTGCTTTTTTCAGCTATTTGTAAGGCCTTCTCAGACAACCACTTTGCCTTTTTGCATTTCTTTTTCTTGGGGATGGTTTTGTTCACTGCCTCCTATACAGTATCACGAACCTCCGTTCATAGTTCTTCAGGCACTCTGTCAATCAGATCTAATTCCTTGAATCTATTTGTCACTTTCAGTGTATATTCATAAGGGATTTGATGTAGGTCATACCTGAATGGTCTAATGGTTTTTCCTACTTTCTTCAATTTGCCTGAATTTTGCAATAAGGAGTTCATGATCTGAGTCACAGTCAGCCCCCAATATTGTTTTTGCTGATTGTATAGAGCTTCTCCATCTTCTATTGCAAAGAATATAATCAATCTGATTTTGGTATTGACCATCTGGTGATGTCCTTGTGTAAAGTCATCTCTTGTGTTGTTGGAAGAGGGTGTTTGCTATGACCAGCGTGTTCTCTTGGCAAAACTCTGTTAACCTTTGTTTTACTTTCTTTGGGATTGGAATGAAAATTGACCTTTTCCAGTCCTGTGACCACTGCTGAGCTTTCCAAATTTTCTGGCATATTGAGTGCAACACTTTAACAGCATCATCTTTGCTCTTTGTAAGTGGCAGCTTTCCTTTCCATGGGGTATCCCAAGAGGCCTCACCAGAATTGGAATCTATATCCACTACTGTGACATACACATAGTCCGTGGGAAAAGCCCCCAGGCCTCTGGAGTGTGATTCCAGGGTTTTAGCATGTTGGTATGCATGGCATTAAATAACACCCAGGAAGCATCTGTGGGTTTTGCACTTATCAAGGAGCTGGTATTCCCCTTCAGCATTTAGGAGTCATTGGCATCTGATGTTTAGGACATTTATACTCATCTATTAAATTTTTTAATAACACTGATGTAAAAAACTTGGCCTCTGTGCACCCATGCCAAATTGAATCTCAAAGACAAAGTTTTGAGTGAAGTAGAAAAGAATAGCTTTATTGCTTTGCCAGGCCAAGGGGGTCACAGTGGTCACCTGCCCTGAAAAGCTGTCCCTAACAGGCTTAAAACTCAACTTAATGAAGATCATGGCATCCAGTCCCCTCACTTCATGGCAAATAGATGGAGTAAAGAATGGAAACAGTGACAGACTTTATTTTCTTGGACTTCAAAATGATTGTGGACGGCAGCGACGACAGCAATGAAATTAAAAGATGCTTACTCCTTAGAAGAAAAGCTATGACAAACCTAGACAGCGTATTAAAAAGTAGAGATGTCACTTTGCCTACAAAGGTCCATATAGTCAAAGCTATTGTTTTTCCAGTCAAACATGGATGTGAGAGCTGGACAATAAAAAAAGCTGAGAGCCAAAGAATTGATGCCATTGAACTGTGCGGTGAGGAACACTTGAGAGTCCCTTAGACAGAAGGGCTTCCCTGGTGGCTCAGATGGTAAAGTGCCAGCAATGCAGGAGACCTGGGTTTGATCCCCTGGGTCGGGAAGATCCCCTGGAGAAGGAAATGGCAACCCACTCCAGTATTCTTGCCTGGAAAATCCCATGGATGGAGGAGCCTGGTGGACTACAGTCCATGGGGTCACAAAGAGTCGGACACAACTAAGCGACTTCACTTTCTTTCTTTCTTAGACAGAAAGGAGATCAAAGCAGTCAATCCTAAAGGAAATCAGTCTTGAATATTCATTGGAAGGACTGATGCTGAAGCTGAAGCTCCAATACTTTGGCCACTTGATGCAAACAGAAGACTCATTAGAAAAGCCCCTGATGCTGGGAAAGATTGAAGGCAGGAGGAGAAGGGGACAACAGAGGACGAGATGGTTGGATGGCATCACCAACTCAATGGACGTGAGCTTGAGCAAGCTTCAGGAGATGGTGAAGGACAAGGAAGCCTGGCGTGCTGCAGTCCATGGGGTTGCAAAGAGTCAGACAAGACTGAGTGACTGAACACAACAGGATTTGATGGATAACAGTTCAAGGGTGGGGTCCCTGATAAGATTAGGGTGTGTGCAAGGCCTGCAGACCTTTAACCTCATCTCAGGTGGTTTCCTAATGGTGGTGAGCTTCTCCGGTTCCTTTAATCTTGCCTCAGGTGTTTCTTGACTGTTTCTCCCCTGATTGTGTGTGTATGCACAGACTCAGACTCTGTGGACCCATAGACTGTAACGCTAGACTTCTCCTTTTGTGGAATTTTCCAGGCAAGAATACTGGAGCCAGTTGCAGTTTCCTACTCCAGGGGGTTTTCCCCACCCAGGAACTGAACCCGTTTATCCTGTGTCTGCTTTGGCAGGTATGCTCTTTACCACTGAGGCCACCTGGGAAACCCCTTGATTCACAACTATGAACTCTGTCCTCTGGAACTCAGGGAAGGTCATGGAGGTTGAAGTTTGTTCCCAACAAACCAGAAACGGGACAGAAAGGCTTGCATGCCCAGGAGCCCACACGGTCTTGCTCAGTTTCAACAACACAGCAGGAATCAGACCCATAATGTACAACTGAGTGTTGTATCCATTTTGGCCCAACCACTTCATTCATTCTGGGACTATTGATTATTCTCCTCCACTCTTCCCCAGTAGCATATTGGATACCTTCAGACCTGGGGGACTCATCTTTTGGTGTCATATCTATTTGGCCATTTATACCGTTCATGAGATTGTCACGGCAAGTATCCTGGGGAGATTAGCCATTTCCTCCTTCAGAGAATCAGCCACTGTCATATTTTCCCTCTGGTGGTGCCACTGATTTCTGGTTGCCAGACTATTTTATTCTTCTGGGTTAGGACACATAGTCCTACATAGCACAGCCTACTGACTCCATTGTAGCAGGAAGAGGTCTCCTCCCCTCCTCCCTTAAGGGAATGTTTTTCTCCTGCCTTTAGCCATAGCTTCTCCTTGGGTAGTGACAATAGCCTTGCAACTTACCTTAGCTGTCCTTGGCCTTGAGGCATAGAGGACCCTTTAGGCAAGTGGCTCAGATGGTAAAGAATCCGCCTGCAATGTGAGAGACCTGGGTTGGGAAGATTCCCTGGAGGAGGGCATGACAACCCACTCCATTATTCTTGCCTGGAGAATTGCCATGAACAGAGGAGCCTGGCAAGATCTATGGGGTTGCAAAAGGTCGGACACACAGAAGAGACTAAACACAGTGTTACTATATCCAAGCTCAGGCTGCTCACCCCACACTACAGAAGATGAGGTGTTGAGGCAATGAATATCGACTTGATTCAGAAAGTCGGACATCTGAGATGGTGAACTAGAGTCCTATTGGGACTTATTGGGGTCTGGACGCTACTTTCTTTTATAGAACAGAGAAGGGGAGGAAGTGAAGAAGTAAAGTAAAAAGGCTATAAGTCTTGCAAAATATCTCCTGATTTGGTCAGCCTCAGAGAGGAGATGTGTCAATTTCTTCTTTCCTGCAGCCATTCTCAGGTGATCAGGGTCAGGGTGTTGCCCTGTGAGCTGAACAAAGGCACTCTAACATTCAGGCAGAGGGTCAGGCTTCCTCAAGGCAGCTATCATGTATGCTTAGTAACAAAAGCAACGGAAAGCAAAGGTTAAAATGAAAGAAACAGACCCAACATGGAGTCAGATTTTGTTCTTCTGTATTACATTAGTAGTTAGTTAAGGCCTTTTTTACCCTGGCCACACCGCATGGCATGTGGGATCTTTCCTGATCAGGAATTGAATCCATGCCCCTGCATTGGAGATGTGGAGTCTTAATCACTGGACTGGCAGGGAAGTCCAAGGACTTTTATAATTAGTATCTAATCATCTCATTAGGCCACTTAGCCTTTTTTGGGGGGGCTAATTATTTATTTATTTTGGTTGATCTGGGTTTTTTTTTTTTTTTTTTTTTTGAGCTGGGTTTTCATTGCTGTGTTGGGGTCTTCTCTAGGGGCAGTGAGCAGGGACCACTCTTCGTTTTGGTGCATGGGCTTCTCATTGTGGTGGCTTCTTTTGTTCTGGAGTGCAGGCTCTAGGCTCATAGACTTTCGTAGTTGCAGCACACGAAGCTCAGTAGTTGTGACTCTCTGTCTCTAGAGTGTGGGCTTAGCTGCTCCGAGGCATGTGGAATCTTCCCAGGTGAGGGGTTAAACCTGTGTCTCCTGCATTGGCAGGCAGATTCTTATGCCACCAGGGAAGTCCTAGACCATCTAGCCTTTATCACACCACTCTGGGGAGATCCTTGAATTATTATGGCTGCTGTGGGCTTTTGGGTTGGATCCCACAGTCTACACACCACTGAGAAACACATGAAAGTGCACAGTAGTACAACAGACCCCCAGAAAGCAGAACTCAGATGGTGTTACCCACCTGAGTTAGTAAGCAAGTGCAGGTAAAAAGGACATTCCCCTTGGTTAATTGCAAGGGCAATCATGCAATACTACCTACTATGCTGATTGTTTAATGTCTGTCTCACTCTCTTATTTTGCCTGATCCTAGATAAGCTACCCCGCGCCCGAGTTCAGGGGCTGTGGCCGAGAGGAGCAACCCCACATCCAAGGAGCAGTGGCTGTGAGGGTGCAGGAGGACTGAGAGGAGCTACTCCACGTTCAAGGTCAGGAGGGGTGGCCGTGAGGAGATACCCCTCGTCCAAGGTAAGGAGCATCGACTGTGCTTTGCTGGAGCAGCCATGAAGAGACACCCCACGTCCAAGGTAAGGGAAACCCAAGCAAGACGGGAGGTGTTGCGAGAGGGCATCAGAGGGCAGACACACTGAAACCATAATCACAGAAAACTAGCCAATCTGGTTACAGGACCACAGCCTTGTCTAACTCAATGAAACTAAGCCATGCCGTATGGGGCCACCCAAGACAGAGGGGTCATGGTGGAGAGGTCTGACAGAATGTGGTCCACTGGTAAAAGGAATGGCAAACCACTTTAGTATTCTTGCCTTGAGAACCCCATGAACAGTATGAAAAGGCAAAATAGTAGGATACTGAAAGAGGAACTCCCCAGGTTGGTAGGTGCCCAATATGCTACTGGAGATCAGTGGAGAAATAACTCTAGAAAGAATGAAGGGATGGAGCCAAAGCAAAAACAATACCCAGTTGTGGATGGGACTGGTGATAGAAGCAAGGTCCGCTGCTGTAAAGAGCAATATTGCATAGGAACCTGGAATGTTAGGTCCATGAATCAAGGCAATTGGAAGTGATCAAACAGGAGATGGCAAGAGTGAATGTCGACATTCTAGGAATCAGCAAACTAAAATGGACTGGAATGGGTGAATTTAAATCAGATGACCATTATATCGACTACTGTGGGCAGGAATCCCTTAGAAGAAATGGAGTAGCCATCATGGTCAACAAGAGTCTGAAATGCAGTACTTGGATGCAATCTCAAAATCGACAGAGTGATCTCTGTTCATTTCCAAGGCAAACCATTCAATATCATGGTAATCCAAGTCTATGCCCCAACCAGTAATGCTGAAGAAGCTCAAGTTGAACGGTTCTATGAAGACCTACAAAATCTTTTAGAACTAACACCCAATAAAGATGTCCTTTTCATTATAGGGGACTGGAATGCAAAAGTAGGAAGTCAAGAAACATCTGGAGTAAGAGGCAAATTTGGCCTCAGAGTACAGAATGGAGCAGGGCAAAGGCTAATAGAGTTTTGCCAAGAGAACTCACTGATCATAGCAAACACCCTCTTTCAACAACACAAGAGAAGACTCTACACATGGACATCACCAGATGGTCAACACCAAAATCAGATTGATTATATTTTTTGCAGACAAAGATGGAGAAGCTCTATACAGTCAGCAAAAACAAGACCGGGAGCTGACTGTGGCTCAGATCATGAACTCCTTATTGCAAAATTCAGACTTAAACTGAAGAAAGTAGGGAAAACCACTAGACCATTCAGGTATGACCTAAATCAAATCCCTTATGATTATACAGTGGAAGTAAGAAATAGATTTAAGGGACTAGATCTGATAGACAGGGTGCCTGATGAACTATGGACGGAGGTTTGTGACACTGTACAGGAGACAGGGATCAAGACCATCCCTATGGAAATGAAATGCAAAAAGGTAAGATGGTTGTCTGACAAGGCCTTACAAATAGCTGTGAAAAGAAGAGAAGCAAAAAGCAAAGGCGAAAAGGAAAGATATTCCCATTTGAATGCAGAGTTCCAAAGAATAGCAAGGAGAGATAAGAAAGTCTTCCTAGAGATCAATGCAAAGAAATAGAGGACAACAACAGAATGGGAAAGACTAGAGATCTCTTCAAGAAAATTAGAGATACCAAGGGAACATTCCATGCAAAGACGGGCTTGATAAAGGACAAAAATGGTATGGACCTAACAGAAGCAGAAGATATTAAGAAGAGGTGGCAAGAATATACAGAAGAACTGTACAAAAAAAGATCTTCACGACCCAGATAATCACGATGGTGTGATCACTCACCTAGAGCCAGACATCCTGGAATGTGAAATCAAGTGGGCCTTAGGAAGCATCACTATGAACAAAGCTAGTGGAGGTGATGGAATTCCAGTTGAGCTATTTCAAATCCTGAAAGATGATGCTGTGAAAGTGCTGCACTCAATATGCCAGCAAATTTGGAAAACTCGGCAGTGGCCACAGGACTGGAAAAGTTCAGTTTTCATTCCAATCCCAAAGAAAGGCAATTCCAAAGAATGCTCAAACTACTGCACAGTTGCACTCATCTCCCACACTAGTAAAGTAATGCTCAAAATTCTCCAAGCCAGGCTTCAGCAATACGTGAACCGTGAACTTCCAGATGTTCAAGCTGGTTTTAGAAAAGGCAGAGGAACCAGACATCAAATTGCCAACATCTGCTGGATTGTCGAAAAAGCAACAGAGTTACAGAAAAACCATCTATTTCTGCTTTGTTGACTATGCCAAAGCCTTTGACTGTGTGGATCACAATAAACTGTGGAAGATTCTGAAAGAGATGGGAATACTAGACCACCTGACCTGCCTCTTGAGAAACCTATATGCAGGTCAGGAAGCAACAGTTAGAACTGGACATGGAACAATAGACTGGTTCCAAATAGGGAAAGGAGTATATCAAGGCTGTATACTGTCACCCTGCTTATTTAACGTATATGCAGAGTACATCATGAGAAACGCTGCGCTGGAGGAAGCACAAGCTGGAATCAAGATTGCCAGGAGAAATATCAATAACCTCAGATATGCAGATGTCACCACCCTTATGGCAGAAAGTGAAGAAGAACTAAAGAGCCTCTTGATGAGGGTGAAAGAGGAGAGTGAAAAAGTTGACTGAAAGCTCAACATTCAGAAAACTAAGATCATGGCATCTGGTCCCATCACTTCATGGGAAATAGATGGGAAACAGTGGAAACAGTATCAGACTTTATTTTGGGGGGCTCCAAAATCACTGCAGATGGTGATTGCAGCCATGAAATTAAAAGACGCCTACTCCTCGAAGGAAAGTTATGACCAACCTAGACAGCTTATTAAAAAGCAGAGACTTTACATTGCCAACAAAGGTCCGTCTAGTCAAGGCTATAGTTTTTCCAGTGGTCTTGTATGGATGTGAGAGTTGGACTGTGAAGAAAACTGAGCTCCGAAAAATGGATGCTTTTGAACTGTGGTGTTGGAGAAGACTCTTGAGAGTCCCTTGGACTGCAAGGAGATTCAACCAGTCCATCCTAAAGGAGGTAAGTCCTGGTTATTCATTGGAAGGACTGATGCTGAAGCTGAAACTCCAATACTTTGGCCACCTCATACGAAGAGTTGACTCACTGGAAAAGACCCTGATGCTGGGAGGGGTTGGGGGCAGGAGGAGAAGGGGACGACAGAGGATCAAATGGCTGGATGGCATCACAGACTCGATGGACATGATTTTGAGTAAACTCCAGGGGTTTGTGATGGACAGGGAGGCCTGGTGTGCTGCGATTCATGGGGTCGCAAAGAGTCGGACATGACAGAGCGACTGAACTGAACTGAACAGCCTGTCAATAAGCAGTTATGGCTGGACTGGCCCTTAAGTTTCTTAGTATAACTGGAAGACATCCTGCAGCAATAAGCATCAGGAAACTGAAAAAATAAAGATTTGTTCACCTGACCCGGAATTTACACAGTGTACCTGGGGCCATATAGCCAGGTTGTGGGTAGGAATTTAAAGTGTAGGAGGAGAAACAAAAAGTGTCCCAAATAGTTATTGAGATAAACCAGTACTTCCAAAACAAAGGAGCCCCAGTTCCAGGAGATGTCCTGGTTATTTACCTATCAATTTGTTTATTCAAGATATCCTTCGATGTGGCTGCCTCAGACACTTAAGTCAGACACTTTCATTGTGAAAAAGAAAAGAAGGTAACAGCCAGCAAATATACAATGGGGAAGTGTTCCATGCAGAGGAACCAGTGAATTCAAAGTCCCTGAGGCAGGAGTATACTCAATGTATTCCAGGAACGAACAGCAAGGAGGCCAGCGGGACTGGTGAGCAGGGAACAGGGCTCACGGCTGGAGTGCATGATCCAAACGAGAACCAAGAAGGCCCCACCAGTCAGACTGGGTAAAGATTTGGAATTTTACTCTGAATGCAATGGAAACTTTTTAAAAAATTCAGCATCTGATCTAGGGACAAGGGAAAGCAAGCAAAGGATGTGAAGGTTCATTTTGAACAGCACAAGCTCAAGGTAATCATGACGAAGCAGGGATGAGTGGTGGCAGAGAGGGCGGTGAAAGGGTGGGAATCTGTTAATGAGATTTGTTGATGGATTAGATATTGAGTGTGGGAGAAACTGGAGGAATTAGGATAATTCCAAGGACTTTTGGGCTGAGTCATTGGAAGAGTATGTGGCCATTTGCTGAGGTGAGGAAGGCTGTGAATAGAATTGGGCTGGAGGATATGGAATTGAGGGAAGTAGTGAATATATGAGATACTTAGTGAATAAAATCCCTAGGGCTGAGACTTCCTTGGTGGTCCAGTGGCTAAGACTCCACACTCCCAAAGCAGGGGGCCCGGGTTCAACCCCCAGTCAGGGAACTAGATCCCACATGATGCAACTTAAGAGTTCAAATGCTGCAACTAAAGATCCTACTGCAACAAAGATCAAAGATCTCAAAGATCCTGTGAGCTCCAACTCGATGAAGCCAAATAAATAAATGTTTTTAAAAATCTGTAGGGTCTGGGGGCTTTTGGGTCATGGGGAGAAAGGGAGAGATCGGGAATAAAAATGACTGTCAGATTTCTGGCTTATGGACTGAGGAGATGTTGGCGTCATTTTCTGAGACTGAGAACCTGAGAAGATGGGGAAGATGCTGACTGGTACTGCAATAGGAAATCTGGATAGCAGCTGCTGGCAGTGATGCTGATTCCAGCCTGGAATATTCCCCCACTTCCAGCTTGCTTGCTCCCTCCTCTTTTTGGGAATCTATTTAAATGTCTGCATATCAGCAAAGATTTCCCTGTCCACCTTCTCTGGAATATGGCGTCATCCTCACCCCTGTGTACTCCATGGCATTCCCTGGCTACATTCTTTTTTTTTTTTTTTTTTACCACATTTATCACCATCTGATATTACTGCTTATTTATGTGATGGTCTCCCACCACTACAAAACGAATCTTATGGGAGCAAGGAATTGTGTCCATTTTGTTCCCAACTTAGAACAGTACCAGGTGTCCAGTCAGCACTCAAGAAATCTGGGAAGTCTGAATGAATGAATGAATGGTGAATGCCCAGTAGGAACTGTGATGGGTCCCTCTGATTTTGGCTTGAGACTGTCCTCAGTTTGGACTCAGTGATTCTTGATGAAACTGTCCTGGCTCTGGAGGCTGAGAGCAGAGGACACAGTGGCCGAGGAAAGAAGGGAGCTGGAGTGAGGAGGAACAAGGGGAGCCTCAGTTTTGTATGTGATCTGTGTGCTCAGTCGCTCAGTCGTGTTCGACTCTTTGTGACCCCATGGGCTGTAGCCCGCCAGGCTCCTCTGTCCATGGGGATTCTCCAGGCAAGAATACTGAAGTGGGTAACCATACCCTTCTCCAGGGGAATCTTCTCGACCCAGGGATAGAAACTGTGTCTCCTGCATCTCCTGCACTGGCTGGTGGAATCTCTACCACTGTGCTGCCTGGTAAGCCCAGAGCCTCCATTTCCCCATCCGTAAAACACAGAGAAAAGTAAAATGAAATATGAATTCCCTAAGGGGCTGTGTGTGAGGATTGGATGTGGGAGAAATTCTTGGATGAAGTTTCCTGACGTGCAGGGTAGGGGATGCAGGTAAGGATAGTATGAGACAGTAAATGTTTGCCATTTAGTAATAAAAGGTGTTCTTGTGTGGGTTGTCACTGGGGTGGGAGGAGGCTGGCCTGCTTGGGAAGGTCCAGGAAATGGAAGGAAAGGGCAGAACACAGCTTTGGGGACAGTTGGGTCCTGGGGCTGTAACTACCTGTGATAAGATTGGGGCGATTTGTGAGCTGGAAGGGTCAGGCAGTCAGGAATTCAGTCCCTGGTCTCTATCCAACATTTCTGGCTCCATGAGCGCACTCCTCTGGGAGAGATTGCCAGAGGCAGGGAGGGTGTCAGAGCAGGACTGAGGCTATTATTTTCCAGAAAAAGAGACTGAGACCCAAGTGGGAGAAGGATGGTACTAATGCCCGTGTCCTAAACCCCAGAGCCTGGAAATGTTACTTTGTATGGCAAAAGAGACTTTGCAGATGTGATTAAGGGATAGCTCTTGAGATACATTATCCTGAATTATCTGGGTGGGCTGATATCATCACAAGAATCCTTATAAGAGGAAGGCAGGAGGTCAGAGAGTGCTGTAGAAAATATAAAGATGGAAATAAGACGTTGGAGTGACATGAAGAAAGAGCCACCAGCACAGCCTTGCATGTGGTCTCTGGAGGCTGGAAAAGGCAAGGAAATGGATTTTTTCTAAAGCTTCCAGAAGGAATGCAATCCTGTTGAAACCTTGCTTTTAGACTTCTGACCTCCAGAACTGTAAGAGAATAAATCCATGTTTTGTTGTTGCTGTTGTTAACCCTTGGGACTTCCCTAATGGTCCAGTGGTTAAGAATCCACCTTGCAACGCAGCAGACATGGGTTAGATCCCTTGTCGTGCTTTCCAGGTGGCGCTAGTGGTAAAGAACCTACCTGCCAATGCAGGAGATATAAGAGACGCGAGTTCAGTCCCTAGGTTGGGAAGAATACTTGGAGAAGGGCACGGCAATACACTCCAGTATTCTTGCCTGGAGAATCCCATGGACAGAGGAGCCTGGCAGGCTACAGTCCATAGGATTACACAGAGTCGGACACAACCCAAGCAACTTAGCATGCATGGGGAACTAAGATCCCACATGCCTCGGGGCAACTAAGCCTGCACACCACAACTACTGAGCCCACGCTCTCTGGAGCCCGTGTGCCACAGTGCCACAGCTAGAGAGTCTGTATGCTGTGATGAAACATCCCTCAGGACGCAAAGAAGGTCCCAAGTGGTGCAACTAAGATCTAGTGCAGCCAAATAGATAAATAAATATTTTATTTAAAAAATCTATAGGGGCTTCCCTGGTAGCTCAGTGGTAAAGAATCTGCCTGCCAATCCAGGAGACACGGGTTCAATCCTTGGTCCGGGAAGATCCCACATGTCATGGAGCAACTGAGCCAATACTCTACAACTACTGAGTCCACAGACCCTAGATTCTAGGCTCTGCAACAAGAGAAGCCAGCACAATGAGAAGCCCACACACGGCAGCTAGAAAGTAGCCCCAACTCACTGCATCTTGAGAAAAGTCTGCAGAGCAAAGACCCAGTACAGCCAAAAATGAATATAAATAAATTATTTTAAAAAATAAAAATCTATAAAAAAAGTTCACCTTTTAAAACATATTTACTTTTATAGCATGTTTCTTTTATTTCCTTATCTATTTGGCTACATTGGGTCTTAATTGCAGCACATGGGCTCTTTAGTTTCAGCCTGTGAATACTTAGTTGTGGCATATGGGATCTAGTTCCCAGACCAAGGATCAAACCCAGGTCCCCTGCACTGGGGCATGGAGTTTTAGGCACTGAACCACCAGAGAAGTCCCAATCCATGTTGTTTCAAGCCACAAAGTTTTTGGTAGTTTGTTATAGCAGCCATAAGAAATGAATACAGACCCAAGGTCACCTGGGGATTGATGGTGGACTTGGAACAGAATTAGAATCCTGTTAGTCCAACTCTCTCAGTTTAAGCCTCCTTGCTCCCTCCATGCTTCAGCTGAGGTTTCTAGGTCACCTGCAGCTCCTGTGGGCAATGACTGCACCCTCATCATATGTATTTCACTTGACCTTGACAAGAGCCCTGTGGGGCAGACAGTGCCCCTGCTTTACACATAGAAAAACTGAGGTTCAGAGGTGAAGTGTCTTGGTCAAGGTCAGAGCACACAATGAGGAATCAATGGACTAGATCCCAAACCCAAGTACTCTGCCTTTCCCTGAACAGTACAGATACTGCATGTGTTCAGTATATATATTTTGGTTTCTCATTCATTCAACAAATATTGGACATCAGCTGATTGCTGGTCACTGTGCTCAGTGCTGCGGATCCACTAGTAAACAAGCATGACATTCACGGAGTAGGAATCCTTTGTTCTTGCAGTGTCCACATAGGTCAAGTCACCATGTTCCTGTAAACCTCCAACAACACAAATATTATTCTCTGTTCTGCAACGTTTTATCTCTACATGAAGGGGAAAGTGTTAATATTAATACCTTTAAAGGTAGGATGGAGCCTTGAGAATGGGCTGTTATGTATATTTCAGACTCTAGGCAACATTCCTTTTTAAATTAATTTTTATTGGCTTATAGTTGATTTACAATGTTTTGCTAGTTTCCGCTGTACAGCAAAGTGAATCCATTATACATATATGTATATCCATTCTTTTTTGGATTATTTTCCCATATAGGTCATTACAAAATATTGAGTCACTTCCCTGTGCTCTACAGTGGGTTCTTATTAGTTACCTATTTTATATATATATATATATATATATATATATACACATAGTAGTGTGTATATGGGGCTTTCCAGGGGGCGCTAGTGGTAAAGAACCCACCTGCCAATGCAGGAAACATGAGACGCATTTTTGATCCCTGGGTCAGGAAGATCCCCTAGGGGAGGTCATGACAGTCCACTCCAGTATTCTTGCCTAGAGAATTCCCATGGATAGAGAAGCCCGGCAGGCTATGGTTCATAGGGTCGCAAAGAGTTGGACACAACTGAATCAACTTCACCCCCACACACACATACAGCGTGTATATATCAAACCCAATCTCCCAATTTATAAGCATAGACAGCATTCTTAACTCGAAGCAAAAACGGTAGAATACAAAAGTTACAGTAAATGAAACAGATCTAATGTGGAGTCAGATTTGTTCTCTGTTATGCCTGCAACCACTATTCCCCTTTCTGTCTCTATGAGCTTGACTTCTAGGGACCTCATATGAGTGGAACCATACAGCTTTTTTCCTTTAGTGACCGGCTTATTTCACTTGACATAATGTTTGCAGGGTTCATTCATGCTTTGTTCTTATCAGTGTTTAAGGTAAAAGCTGGTGTAGAGGTTGTTAAAACTAGGATGTAAGAACTGAGGGAGCAGAGTGAAGGCAAGGCGGTGAGAATTGGCCCAGCAGGTGAGGCTCTGCTCTGTGCTTCCTCACAACAAACAAGAAGCGGCCCTAAGACTGTACCCTACCCCACAGAGCACCCCTGAAGGTTCACTGCTCGCCAGCCTCCACTGAAAGCCTGCTCACATCTCTGGGTCTCTGCCCGGGTCTGTTCAAGTGTGTATGACAGTGTGATTCAGTGTCTATCTAGGAGTGAGGACATAGGCATTGCCTGTGTCTTTTCTGTTGGTGCTGTAACAAATTACCACACATTTTGTGGCTTAAAACAGCGCATGTGTATTATTTTACAGTTCTGTAACTTAAAGTCCAACTTGGGTCTTGCTGAGCTACCACAAGGTGTCAGCAGGGCTATATTCCTGTTACCAAGTCTGAGCTTATATTGCTCCCTGCACAACAGGCCAATAAATGGAGAGACAAGTTGTTGAAGCAAAGAATAGCAACTTTATTTGGAAAGCCAGCAGATTGAGAAGATGGCGGACTCATTTCTCAAAGAACCACCTTACCTGAATTAGAATTCAGGCTTCTTTTATACTCAAAGGGGAGGGGATATGGCTGTTCTGAAGACTTTTTGATTCAGGAATCCTTTGTTCTTTTTTTTTTTTGAATCCTTTGTTCTTATAGTTGTCCAACACCTGGTCACAATTCTCCTTTAGGTTTCCAGCAAGACAATTGTTATTTTCTGTTTTGCACATTTTTATCTCTAGACTGAGAATTAGTTCCCTTGCCTTCTCCAGATGCTAGAGGCTGCCTGCACTCCTTGGCTTGTGGTCCCTTTTTCCTTTTTTAAAGTCAGCAGTGTAGCATCTCCCTGTTTCTTTTTCCTTTCTCATATTGTTTTGTTTTCCGACCAAACCTCTTGGGAAAGATTCTTCAATTTTAAGGACTTGTGTAAATAGACTGGGCCCACCTGGGTGATCTGGGCTATCCTCCCCATTTTAAGGTCTTTAAACTTAATCACATCTGCAAAGTCCCTTTTGCCCTGTAAGACATGTTCACAGGTTCTGGGACTAGCATGTGAACATCTTTGGGGAATCTTTATTCTGCCTAGCACCCTTGGGTGTGCTGGGAGTGTGCACTGGTGACTGCATGTGCATGTTTGTGTCCCCTCAGCCTTGCCATCTCATACAGAGGGCCTTTCTTCCTACTTTTTGTTTTTGCTTTGATCAGAGTAAGGAAGCCTTAGCTATAGTAAGCAAATATGCGCAAATCCTCCAAGCAAGTAGGGGTCTAGCTGGAGCACTATTACTGAGCAAGTTCCTGTGTGCTTATCAGAGAAAGTGCCTCCAAGATCCCTGGAGGGAAATGAGATCTGGCAGCTGCTGGGGATTCAGGCAAGGGGCTGTTTGCCTGGGGTCGGCCTGCCACAGGTGCAGACTCCTAGGCTGACTTCTCGCCAGAATTGCTGCTGAATGCAAATTCCTGTGCCCAATACACAGTGAGGCCAAACAGCCCTGGAATGTTGGAGTTTGGAGCAGAGAAAAGTTTAGTTCAGGGTCATGCAAGCAGAGTGGCTCAATGGGTGACTCATGCCCGCAAAAGCCCTGAACTCCCTGAAGGTTTTCAGCAAGGCATTTTTAAAGGCAACGTGAGGCAGAGGCATGGTGGGTTGTTGCCAACTACTTGGTGTAGGAATGGTGTTTTCTTGCAGCTGGCCCCGTTTAAGTCAGGTCACCATGTTTCTGTAAACCTCCAACAAGACAAATGTTATTCTCTGTTCTGCAACTTTTTATCTCCATATGAAGGGAAAAGTGTTATATATACTCTTAAAGGTCAGAGCCTTGAGATTGGGCTATTCTGTAGACTTCAGGCTGTAGACAACATTCTTTGTTTTTTTTTTTTTTTAATTGAGATATAATTGACATATAACATATTCATACAAGATGTGCAACATAATGATGCAATGTTTGTATGTACTGCAAAATGATCACCACAATAAATTCAGTCAACCTTTGTCACCAAACAAAGCATTTTTTTCTTATGATGAGAACATTTAAGATCTACTTTTTTAGCAACTTTCAAATATACAATAGAGTATTGTTAACTACAGTAACTATGTAATGCTGTAATGTTTGTAAAATATGGCCCTCAAGGGCCTAATGATATGCTTTATGCCTCCAAATTAGACGGGGGACTTCCAGGGGATGAGGACTCAGATATGACTCCTCCGTGAGTCCTCATCACTAAGCACAGACTGGCTAATAAGAAAGCTTTGTAGAGCGAATGCAAGATTGACCTTCTTGATTTGTAACTTAAGTTTGGAAAACTCACTTCACTTTTTGGAACCTCATATTCCTCGTATGCTAGCTAACCGGGAGCAGGATTTCCAGGACTGGGGTGAGAATAAGAGGAAATGACAAGTGTAAAAGCACTTTAGAAACCAACTATCCCTTGGAATACCTAAAAGATGGTAATTGTGATATTTTCCTCTGTCCTCTACTAGGGCCAGCCATACTCCTCAAGGACCATGGAAGTAGCTCTCACTAGCATTGAATTCACATCATTCAGCTATAAATCTTCCTGGATCCTGGAGAATTCTCTGCATAGAGTCATGGACTTATCACTTCAGCCTGCAGGCTTTGGATTTATTTCTGGCTGTTGTGAAATACCTATCCCCATCCTGCCTTCTGCTTTCAGCCCAGGCCCTGGTTTGTGTAAAACCCAACGAAGGAGCAGGTAACATCTCAGGACAGAAAGGACCAGGTTGGGGGCTTTCCTGAAAATCCAGTGGTTAAGAATCCATCTTTCAATGCAGGGGGTTCGGGTATGATCACTGATATGGGAACTAAGATCTCACAAGCCCTGCAACACAGACAAAAAAAAAAAGGAGAGAGAGAAAGTGTCTGCTCAGGGAAGTGCCTTCCAGGGACTCACACCAGAGCTGGAGACATGGTTTGGATATTATGCTAGAGAAAATGAAAGCGGGGGGATGGGGAAGGACATGCCTGGGGTCTCCAGAAGTCAGTCATAGAGCCAAGATAAATCCCAGGATGCCCGACTCTCATCCCATCCACTCTAGCTTATGGCCACCAAAGCCCTAAACCATCAGAGTCCCCCTAACATTCTTTCTCATCTCTCTCTATCCCCTAGACACCTAGTTCAGTGTAAAAATTTTCTCATTATTCTCCAAATACATCATCTGACTTTAACTCCATGCTTTTGAATATAATATGCCTTTTTGTGCATCCCCTCCTCACACTTGTCTAGCAGGTAAACTCCTATTCATCCCTCAAGGCCCATTCAAATATTTCCTTCCCTCAAACAAAATCTAAACTCATTTTATCCAGAACCCATTCATCTCTCCTTCCTCTGTGCTCTTATAACACTTTCCTTATACACTAATTTTGACTACTGTCTCCTATAATTGTCTATAACTATCTTAGTTTTCACTAGACTGTAATTTTCTCTGGAACATGGATTATTTCTACTTCATCTCTTTGTCCTCAGGATCTACCAAGGTGTCTAGAACTCATTTGGCACTCAAACAACATAGATCAAACAGTGGAACAAGTGAAGGACTATGAGGCGAATTTTTAACCTTTCAGAGTCTCTATTTATTTATTTGTCTGCACCTCGAGGTTTGCAGGATCCTGCAGTTCCCCAACCAGGGATTGACCCCTTGGCAGTTAAAGCATGGTGTTCTAAGCACTGGTCAATCAGGAAATTCCCTTAGAGTCTTAGTTTATCATCCTTGACATGAAATGAAAAAAAGTCAAACACTTGGCAAGGACAAACAGTGGATAAATGAATGTAAAGCAAATGGCACCATCATTGACTCAGTTTCCTGAGCCAAAAATAGGGTATCACATCAAATTTCCACTTCTCCTTCTCCTTTTCGCCCTCCCCCTAGCCACCATGGCTTGTTGAACCTGGCTGAGGATCTAGGTGAGAAACTGTTAGTGGGGAATTTCCATCAGACCAGAGCCATCAGGAAGGATGGAGGTAACGAGTGCCAGGCATAGGGACCTTGTAACTAAATTAAGAAGCAGAAGGAGCAACTGATGGGAACAGTGAAGGAGACATAAGGGATCAAAAAGACGGGAGAGGTCTGACTGGGTTCTGAGGATTTAGAAACCACTCAGTGTCTGCCCTCAAGGAGCTCATGGTCTGCTGAGGAAACAGAAATAATTTAATACAGAACCCCAGTACAGTGCAGCACTACCTCCTTCCTGATACCCTTTTCTTTACTTGGCTTCCAGACACTACCCAGCTTACCTGGGTTTCTGCTTATCTTTTTGGCCCTTCTCAGTCCAGTTTTCTGCTTTTCCTAGTTTCCTCAAAATTCTGAATTTGAAGGAAATGTTCTTTCATCTACACTCACTCCTTTGGTGGGCTCATCCACTCTCATGGCTTTAAACACCAATCATGTGCTGATGAATCTTAAACTGCTATTTCCAGTCTTGATCTCTTCCTCCACCTTCAGAACTATTTCCCCTCCCACTCCCTCAACATTCCTAAAGGACATCTCAAAACTCAAAATTGACTCCAGGTGTTTTCCCCCCAAACCAGCACCTCTCATGTCTTTTCCTGCTTCTGCCACTATCCCCAACTGAATTTCTCTTTATAAAATTGGGAGAGTAACTCGGTTCAAATGTAAATCAGATTGTGCGGATCCTCTGCTCATAACCCTTCAAGGGATCCTGAACATGGGGTAAAAGCCAAAGTGCTATTGTGATCTGTGAAGCTGTCCTCTCTGGCTCATATCTCTATCCTCATCTTCTCCCCTTCACGCCATAAAACACTACGCTCCAGCCATCGGAGGCTCTTTGCACTTGCTCTTGCCTTGGTGCTCTTCCTTAAATATCAGAATAGTGCCCGTTTTCTTTTTTTCTTCCGAACTTTTACTCAAAAGTCACCTTCCCAGTAAGGTTTTCCTTGGCCCTCTAAGATAAAACATCTCCTCTACCAACATTTTATTCCCACTTCTCTGATTTATTTTTTCTCCTTAGTATTTACTACAATCTTAAAACTATATATTTAGCTATCTTTTTATCTCATTAAAATGGAAGCAGCATGAGTCTCTTCATGATTTTGTTATTGTTGTTTTGTTCACTATTGTACATTCTTTACTTAGAATAGCGACAGGCATATAATAAGGTACTCAGTAGATACTGGTTGAATGAATGAAAAAAAAAAAAAGGTGGACATTTCCAAGCGGCAAATTTTACTCTTTAATGAAAAACTTTATAACCAGAACTGCTTGGAAACAATGTGAGTCCATATGCACAGTACACTAACTCTTAAATATGTTATCTCATCAAATTCTCACATCAGTCCAAGGTAGGAAGAAGCCTGGGCAGAAGAGGAAACTGAGTCCAGGCACGCAAAAGGGATTTGTTAAAAGGCACACATTTGGTCAAGGCAGTAGTGAAACGATGGATGATTGCTGGCCTTGAAATGGGCTCGTGGGTGATGGAGTTTAATGGGCACTGGGTTTGAAGGACTTCCGTTGTCAGAAGGTATTATGATCTCTGAAGGGGAAGCTGAGTCAGACAGAGGTTAGCAGAATGAAGGCATCAGCAAAGGAGTGGGAGAGATATGACAAGGCTGACCCCTAAGCGCATTTAGCCCAGACCTGGAGAGGGCAGCTCAATTCCAAGTAGCAGAATGCTGCGCCTGAGACTGAGTAAACACTCAAGCCCTTACAAAATCTGGAATGCAGACCTGGAAAGGCAATCTTGAGACCAATGAAAGGACTTCCCTAGCGGTCAGCGCTTCCAACGCAGAGTGCAGGTTGGATCCCTGGCCGGGGAACAAGATCCCACATTCCCTGGGGCTGCCCGTTCGCTCCCGCCCCCCCCCCCCCCAAAAAAAAAAATACCAGGGAGCCCACTGCAGGTCTGCAGAGTTTGGCTTCCCTACTTGACTCTGAGGTCTTTGAGGGCAGGGACCATGTTCCTAGATTTAGCCCCCGCTTCTAGCAGGGCCTGGAATATAGAATATAATAGGGACTCAAATATTTCCGTTGAAGGCATACATAAATGAATGTATGCACCCAAACGGGAAACTGAAGGAGAGAAAGGACAGACGGGAACGGCGAGGGGTAAAATCACCCAGCGATTCTGAGGTAGAAATAGACTAATTTTCCTGGCACGCAGCACGACAAACAGTCCTAGTCCTAACGCTGGTCGCCGCCAACTATTATTTTTCAGCAGGGATTGGCCAGCAAGTACTGCCTGGGGAGAAAGAGGCGGGGCTGCACGGGGCCGTTGGGGCGGGACCAGGCTAGAGAGACCGATTGGCTGACACTCAAGGCTGGGCCGACAGAGCTGGGCGCGCCAAATTTCCATCCAGCACGTGACCAACGTATGGAACGTCACTTCCACTCTGGCGGGG
This sequence comes from Muntiacus reevesi, assembly GCF_963930625.1. Lineage (NCBI taxonomy): Eukaryota > Metazoa > Chordata > Mammalia > Artiodactyla > Cervidae > Muntiacus > Muntiacus reevesi. Next base: position 39,577,655 of record NC_089257.1, read on the forward strand.
CGGGAGCGGGAAACAAAAGAAGAGCAAACACGCATGCGTTTGGTGTGTCCCTGGTTCTGGTGGGCTCTTCCGGTCAGGCAGAAAGAAGTGCTTCCGGGTCGCCGCCGGCTGCCGCCTCCCGGCGCGGTAAGTACAGAAGCTAGGCTGCGGCTCCTGTCTCCTCGTCCCTCCTTCCTTCCCTACCCCCAGAGAAACCCCATTCTCCTGATCCGCCTCCTCAGGAGCTGCCTGTTCACACTCCCCTTAACATCAAAGCGCTCCAACTCATTGGCCGCTTCCTCGAGAGTAAGCCCCACCCCGTCACTCAAGACCCGTCACTCATTGGTACCACTTCCAGTCACTCAGCATTTCTTCCAGTTAATTGGCCTTACCCAGGCCCCGCTCCTTTCGCGATTAGCGACCCTATAAGGACAAATGCCTGCCGGAATCCCGCCCCTGCCTTCTTGTTGGTCAATTCCACGATTATCATCATAATAAGCAGAGAATGGGTGGAGGCTTTACGGCGATGGGTTGGTCTTTCGGAGCTGCGTTCTATGGCCCTTCAGTACTTCCTTGGTTGTGGGTTGGGTGTTATTGATCCTGTTAAATGCGCCGGGAAGCTGCGATACACGGAAGGGCAGCAGCTAGCCCTAATTTATTTGACGGATTGGTCAAATAAATTAGGGCAAGAACAGAATTAGACATAGATTATTTTCTCTTCATCTCTTGTGCCTGGCCTGGATCTATTCCCCGCAAGCGTTCTGTGCCCAGCTTACCGTGTGACCTAGAGCCAGTCGTTGCCTTTATTGGGCCTCAGTTTTCCTGTGAGCTTTAAAGTTTTAATTCAGATTCTCTGGGACCTTCCTTGTCAGCTCCTTCAGCCGCTTAAGCGAGCTGAATTTATGTATTCTCTCACATGTTCATTTATTCAGTCTTTTCATCTACTTATTTACTCATGCCTTTAGAATGTCTTACTGAGCCGTACTTGCACGTGGTAACACCGCCCTTCCTTGCCCCCCAGTTTAGCTGTGGTTCATTATAGAGGTGTTCGAGTCCTAAATTTCTGACACTGGGTCGGTATGGGGTGGGGCAGCATGGAGGAGCAGAAAGTAGGTCTGATGTTTGGAGGGGGTAAAGGTAGTTTCAGTAGAGTCCTGCCATCTTTAATTTTGTTGAATTTTGTAATGCAAGTCTGCATTCTGGTTTCCTCTCTCTACATTTGGCTTCCATTCTCTTCCTGCCTTGAAAAGCTTACAAACAGCTTATCCATGAAGTAAATTACTAACTGTTAGAATTACGGTGAGGGTGGTATAATTGTTATTGTCCCATTTTACAGACAAGGAAACTGAGGCTCAGAGGTTAAGTGATTTTTCCAAGGTCAAACAGCTAGTAAGTGGTGGAGCCAGGACTCAAACCCAGGTCTGTCTGATTCCCACAGGGAAAGGGTGCATCTGTGCTACCGTACACTGCACCCAATCCCCAAGTCAAAATGTAAGCAAATAAAAACTGAAACACACACATCTGAGAGAGCTGGATTCACCTGACCCTTTCCCTCAGTCTAGGAGCCATGTCCACCTTGTTCCCCTCACTCTTCCCCCGTGTGACTGAGACACTGTGGTTTAATCTGGATCGACCCTGTGTGGAGGAGACAGAGCTGCAGCAGCAAGAACAGCAACATCAGGCCTGGGTGAGTGAGAACGTAGCACAGCAGTGGAGCTTCAGTCAGGCTCCCCATCCCCCTTCACTGGCCTTAACCTGGCCCTACTCTGCAGATCTGCCCTGGGGGAGGTTTTTGTCCTGAGCTGGGAGCCTAGGTTCTCATCTTTGTGTTACCCTAATTTGCTGAGGACTGTGGGACCTCTAGGCCAGATCAGAGCCCAGGCTCTTTTCCCTACAACACACGAAGTATTTTTTGACTGTTTATTGAGGACCTTGCCGATGTCATGTTCTAGGCTGGTAGTGTCACTTCATTCTCACCATAATCTTATAAGGAACCCAAAGACCAGAGAGTTTACATAGCTAGATCAAATTCATAAGTAAGTGGCAGATGACAGGAAAGAGACTGAATCTTCCTGAGAGTTGGAAGGAAGCTTCTCGTTCACACTTGGGGGTCTTCTTGGGGGCAGGGCAGATGAGTGCCATGCCTTTGACTTCCTTGCTTGGGCCCCAGCCTTGCTCTCCTCCCTGTTTGGCCACAGCTCCAGAGCATTGCAGAGAAAGACAACAACCTGGTACCTATTGGCAAGCCGGCCTCAGAGGTGAGTGGCTCTAGCAGGTGGGGCCTATGTGGGGCTCAGGTGGACTGAAGCTCTGCTCTAATTCTGAAGGTCTGACCTCTGACTCCAGAGTAGGTGTGGTCCTCAACTGGTGGAGGCCAGAAAGAGGTGAGAGAGAGGGTGGGTAGTGGGCTCAGCACTAAGGTCGTGCACCAATCAGCTAGACTCGAGTGGGACAGGATCAGGAGTGGAGCTCATTCATTGGCCCCAGAGAGAAGCTCCAAGTGGGCCAGTCCTTGAAATGGCCCAGGCAGACCTATAGAACCTCCAGGCTCTTCCCTGCCTCACCAGCACTATGACGACGAGGAAGAGGAAGATGAAGATGACGATGAGGATAGTGAAGAGGACTCAGAGGATGACGAGGACATGCAGGACATGGATGAGATGAATGACTACAATGAGTCACCTGATGATGGAGAGGTCAATGAGGTAGGCAGGGGTGTGCGGGAGGGCCCCTGTCCCTGACCTCACTGGCAGCCAGGAGTACAGAAACCCTGGATGCCGCCAGGGGCAGGATCTGGGACTGGGGCTGGCTGGGTGGCTGAGGCCCCTCCCCACCCACACCCAGCCTCCTCTTCAGGTGGACATGGAAGGCAACGAACAGGATCAGGACCAGTGGATGATCTAGGTAGACAAGAAAGGGGGTCCAAGGATGGCCCTGGACCTCCTGCAGAACCAGCTGATCACCCACCCCCATGCTCCACCCCAGTGCCTGAATGCTCATCCTCGGGCACTTCCTCAGCTGCTGCCAGGACCTGATCTTCTTGGTCCCTCCCAGGTCATCAGTATGCCCTTGAATCCCCAGGGCCTGAGCCCAGCCCCCTCCCTTCTAGCCAGCACCTCACCCCTTGTTTGTCAGATCTAGTCTCTTTCTAACTTTAATAAAGACACGACTGATTTTTTTCCCCCATGTCTATTCCCTATTTCTTGTTGGAACCTAGAGGAGGCCAGCATCTTCTCTTGAGCTTTGGGGAAAGGGTATTCAAGGGACTTCAGGCGGATCTACCTGGCCGTGTGGTCTGGGGCTAAGGAAGGCCAGAGTAGCCCTGGCTGTGAGCTGAGGCTTCACTGCCATTTCTTGTGGCCCAGATTGCACCCAGCCATTCCTGCCAGGCCTCTAACTCAGTGTTTACTGCTTCCTTTGATTCCACCCGAAATGGCATGGGGTTGGGGAGGCTGGGGGGCAGGTTCTCTGAGGCCTAGAACTGAGAGGCCCCTGAACTCTCCTAGTCAACTTCTCTGGTATCAGAACAGATTAAATCTCAGAACAGGGCAGAGACTCCCATGGAGTAACCCAGCAAATCAGTGACAGGGCTGGGTTGGGAGCTCAAGCTTCTTGCCTGTCAGTCCATGACTCTAGACTGGAAGGAGAGGAACCAATGGAATCAAACAGCCTGACAGGACTTGAGGCCTCAGGTTAGCGTGGAGCCAGAGTGGGACAGAGGTGGGAGGAGAGCCCCTCAAGCCCTGAGCCCAGCATGTGTCAGTCCACAAGCAGGGAAGGGAGGGGAGGGGATATTCTGAGGTCCGTGCTTGGGGAGGGGTAGGGGGAGGCAGCAGTAAGTACCCCTGCACCTGGACTCAGCCAGGCCCTGCATAGGTGAGCTGGGCTATGCCATCCTTGATGGCAGGGAAGTCAGGGAGGCCAGTGTGGTGGAGGCGGCAACGGTAGCGGCCACAACTCTTGGCATACTGCAGGAAGCGGGGTGCACCAGGGAATAGCACATGGTCAGCTAACACAGTGGCACCAGCTGGCAGCAGGGCATGGCCTTCCAGCAGCTGCAGGTCCCGCAGGTAACATCGGGGCCGGTGCGCCAGGAGCACCAGGTCAGCCCGACTCAGCTGGTACTGGGTTCTTAGACGTGGGATCACCTCCTCTGATCTCCCCACGATGAGCTCCACCTGCAGGGGGAGGCACTGGAGGTGAGGTTGGGAGGGATGACTGTTCTCCCACACCAGACCCCACTGACATTTGGCTTATTTTGTGCCAGGCCCTGGCCAAGGTCCCCATGTATGTTCTCATATTTCCTCTGACTTCAGACCAAGAAATCAGAATCAGAATTGTGATTTCCATTTTACCACTGAAGAAGCTGAGGTTCAGAGGACAAGTGCTTTGCCCAGGATCATATAACTAACAAGAGGCAGACTAAGGTTTGGACCCAGATGGGTTCCAGAGACTTTCCTCTTAACTGCTGCTTTGTCATACAGCAGCAAATATGTGCCAGTGACTTGGAAGAGGAAGATAAGAACTCAAACACTCTCCAAGGTCATAGTTCCTAAGAGGAGCTGTTTCTTTCTCCTAGGTGGGAGACGGGAGAGGCTGACTAGTGTAAGGCCTAGGGTGGTAGGAAAGAGATCAGGGTTGGGGAGGTGGGGCCTGACCGTGTGTTCGTCAAAGCCAGCCAGGCGGATGAGTTTTTCAGCCACTGCTGCCGTACGTGGATCCCGCTCCACGGTGAGAAGGCGACCCCCAGGGGGCAAAGCACGGGCAATAAGCAGTGTGGAGTACCCGCAGTAGGTGCCCAGCTCCAGTGCACAGGCAGGCGCCTTCTCCTCCACCAACCGCATCAGGATCTGACCTATGGGAGGAAGTGGCTATTGTAGCAGACATGGGAGATGATGCAGGGGGCCTCATAGAAAGGGGTCTCAAATGCCCACTTGCTTCACTGTAGCCCCCAACTGGCTAGAATCTCATTTATTTTTTGGTTTATAGTCCTAGTAGCCCCATTGGTCTCCCTGCCCCTCCAAGCTTGCCTTCTTCACACCAGCCACTAGGAATCTTTCTAACAAATCTGACCCTATTGCTCCCTGTTTCCTATGATCCTAAAGGCCTTTGGGATTGAACATGGGATCCTCAGCCTGACATTCAGAACTTTCTTAGACCTGATCCTGTCCTTCCTTTCTGGTTTCAGCTCTCAATTCTTCCCACCACAACCATCCTGAACAACTGCGCCTAGAGTCAACCATGCTGGCTCATTCCTTCATGCCACATTCAGATACATGGCTGGCTTTGTCCTTCTCCACCTCACCTCTATCCTCAACTACCTGGCCAGCTTGAAAGCAGTCATTCTAGGCTCAGTTCAAATGTTGCTTTCTCCAGGAGGGCTCAGATGGAAAGCACCACCAAAATCCTAAAAGATCTTTGTTAGACCTTCCAGTTTCATTCTCCCTTGTTTTGTTCAATGAAATAACTTTCTAACATTGAATTGGATGAATCTCTTAAGACTCCAAAACACATGTGCTGGGAGGTGGGATTCAGACAAATCCAGGCAGACAGCTACCCTGAATGGGATGGGGGAACCTCCATGGTGGGGGAAAATTACAGACCCATAATTACAAGGTTATGGGTTATGTGCTGAGATAGTTATTCCCTTGTATTATGCCCACTTTGAGGCCAGCCTTTGTGGCTGATTCATCCCTGTTGCTTCTCCCTCTTTCTTCCCCAGCACTTAGCACATGTCTGATAAAAAACAGGTAGTGATAAATTTTACTGGATGAATGAGTAATTTTACCCAGCTCCCTCCTTTCCAGAGGAGAAAAAAAGAGACCCATTGAAGATCAAGAATCTGCTCATGTCACCCAGTAAGACAGTGGCAGATCGCAGATCTTCCTTCACCATCTTGGAGGTGCTTCCTGGAGCAGAATGCTAGGAAACACTGACCTTTGGCAGGCCCCATGTGGCTCAGGTACTCGCAATGGCTGCTCCAGTGGTCCAGGGTGGTGAGGATGTGACCAGGGTCCCCAGGCAGGGCGTGGGTGAGCACATAGCTGAAGGCCCGCTCCTCCATCCGCAGCCCTGACAGGCAATCTCGGAGGCTCCGGAGCAAGACTGTGCGAACCAGCAGTCGGAAGTAATGCCGGTACCTCACCAACAATGTCACCACTAGGGGCAGAAAGGCCAGCGCGATGGCAGGGGACATGGTCCCTACCTGGGCCCTGAGGTGGAGGAAGGGAAGGAAACACACACGTCACTTGCCTGTCATTTGTGCAGCCCCTACCAGTGGCTGTATTATCCCTGTATTTTACACACCATGGCTCAGAAAGGCTAAGTTCGTGTCCAGAGTTACACAGAAGAACTAGGATTTGAATCCAAGTTGGTCTGATTCCAGGCCCATACACTTTCAAGGACTCCATGCCACTCAAGTTCAGCACCCAATCCCAAACCATCTCTTCCCACTTCTGGACCCTTGTTCATCTTCACCTTGCTCCCTTCATCAGTTTTGCATCATCTCTGTAAGTCTCCCTTTTCAGGACCCCTTTTACCAGTTCTGCCTGAGTTCTTCTCCCACCTTACCCAGTGCCTGCTTGGTCTCTGACCCATTACTGTGTAACCAAATAGCACAACTTTGTAGTCAGGAACTCGTTCACTGTCACTGCTCTGTGTCAGTAAAAGGCCATCAAAATATTCCATAGTGTGTTAGGATGAGATATCCTTACCACCACAGAACTCTCCCTCTGTCAGCATTTCCCTGGAAGGTGAGAATGGTCCTTGATTGGCATATTTATTCTCCAGTTCTGTCTCCCCTCTCCTGCACTCTGCTCCTCTGTCCTCTCTCAGAATTCCCTTCACAGTCACATAGACACACAGCATACACTTTCCCCTAACTCAGCCTCTTCTCTCCCTCATCCCAAGACACCCACCCTCCATCCCTATGAACTCTGTCTTCTCCTGTGCCCTGGACCATCTTACCCTTTTGAGGCCAGTGGTGGTAGTTGGGGGGGGGGCTACTAAAAAGCATATATGAATGGGGTTAATAGCTAGGTGAAGTGAAAGTCGCTCAGTCGTGTCTGACTCTGCAACCCCATGGACCATACAGTCCATGGAATTCTCCAGGCCAGAATACTGGAGTGGGTGGCCTTTCCCTTCTCCAGGTTATCTTCCCAACCCAGGGATCAAACCCAGGTCTCCTGCATTGCAGGCAGATTCTTTACCAGCTGAGCCACAAGGGAAGCCTATAGGTAGGTGGGTGATGGTGAATCTGAACTGGTGTGCTTGAGAACCCACATTCCAGGGCCCTGCTTACCTGGGCTGGACGCTCCTGCTTGGGAAGATCAGCGCATAGGACAGGAGGGGGAGTCCTTGGGGTGAGGAAGAACCCTAGGCAGGCTGGACTTGCTTTCAATTATTGATGCTGAGGCTGCTGTTGCTACCTGAGAGCAGCCGTTCAAGTTACCAGCCCTAGGACGTGCTGGAACTGCCTCCTACCCTTCAGGATTCCTCAAAGAATTTTGGAATTCCAGGACCTTGATTTGAGGAATAACAGAACTACTTGGTTTGGTGACATTTTCTCTAATCCCCTGATTCAAGACATAGGTTATGGTGTGAGCCAAGCTGATGGGGGAGGGGGAGCTGTAATTTATTAATTCCAAATTCTAAGCCAGTGCTAAGGATTGAGTCACAGAGAAGAGTCAGATCCTGTCCCTGTCCCCAGGAACTCCACCTTTGGTAGAAGAGATTGATACAGGGACAGAGAATAAAATAGAACCGTGATCACTAGAATGCATGCTCCATGAACACGTGGACTGGTGGCAAGCAGACCAGGTGGGAGAGACAGTGTGTCAGCCCATGGGTACAAAGACCAGAAAGTCAATCAGGAAACTTCGTTAAGTATTTTTCCCTGTGGTTGGAAAGGCAGGAACTGCAAGATCTTGCACGACAGTCTTGGACTTGTGTTCAGAGTGAAAGGGAAGATGTGTGATGGTTCTAAGAGCACTGACTATGAGCTTTGTGTGTTAGATTACTCAGCTGTAAAAAGGCAGGATTGAAAAGAAATGCCTCAGGCCAAAGAAATCAGCGAGGTGGCCTCTACCTCCGCCACCAGATTGAGCTCCTCTCTGCTTCAGTTTGTCAAAGTATAAAGACCCCCAAAAAAAAAAAAAAAAAAAAAAAAAAGTATAAAGACCCTTCTTCCAGTAAGTCTCAGAGCCCTAGTCCAGGTTGGGTGCCACACCCGCTGTGTGAGCCCGGGCCTGGTGCCAGCCAACTAGGCCTGTGGGTGTGTACCCACACCGTGCGCTTTTTGAGCGCAGGGCCTGGATTCCACTCGCCCTTCTAATGTCATTCAGGAGAGTATTTCATGACCGCAACTGGTATAAATTCATTCACTAGCCCACAGATATAGCCTGGTGGCCTCGTGAACTCATACACTTCACACGAGGACCTTTACACCACCGCAGTGGACGTCTCCAGCTGAGACCGGCGAAAGCTGAAGTCATGTGATCTACCCCTCCCTTTCTGCATCACGTGTCTCACGGCCTGTCACGCAGGGTGTGCCCTCCCATTGGTTGGCTATGATCACGTGGTAGGGGCGGGGCCGGAAGCTTGGGTTCCGGCGGCAGCCGCGGCAGCGCAGCCGCTCAGCCGCTCAGGGAAGGGGTAGGCACGGGGGCGGTGGTTACTTGCTGGATGCTGGCGCCGGTCATGTGACCGGAAGGGCTCGTGACGGACGCCGTCCCTCCTCGGCGCGGCCTGAGCGCCCGGCCCGACCCCCGCCATGGGGTGCTGCTACAGCAGCGAGAACGAGGACTCGGACCAGGTGCGGCCGCCGCGGGCGGGGCGCGGGAATGAGGGCTGAGATCCTGGGGCAAGGGGCCCAGAGAAAAGCCTGCAGAAGAGGGTCACCTGGACTGCAGGGCTTACTGAGTACGGAGGCCCGGAGGGGACAGATTACAGAGGAGACGCCGGGCCGGGCTCCTATTCCTTTTAAAGCCCCAGTTCTTTCTGCACACCCCCCACGTTAAGATGTGCAGGCAGCCGCCTGTCCCGCTCGCTCTCGCCCCCTTCCCCTACTTTCAGACGTTTACAACTTAAAGGGTCCTCAGCCTCGGTCTTTGGGAAGCACTCCCTTCCCAGCTGCTGTGCCTTCTCTGTGCTTGTATTAGTGGGCTTTGTGAGTCCATTGTAGAGGTGGGTAAGCTGAGGCTCTTGAGTTAGATTGTCCCGATATGAATCAGGAATCTGTGTATACTCTGAATCCTTGGGGTTGAAGAAGGAAGGTCACTGCTGGTTTGGAGTCAGGGAAGGCCTATGGAAGTTGGTTGTCATTTAAACTGATCAGTGAAGGATTTAATAGACACAGTGAGGGCATTGAGACGGTGGGAATTTGGAAGGCAACAAAATGCGTTTAGCTTTGGCTAGATTGCGGGCAAAGAGAAGTGGGATGGGAGCTCACTTTGGCCTGCCTCAGTGCAGTCCCTGCCTGGGGCCTGAGGGCTCCTGTAACTAGAGGGGTGTTCTGGGTGTTCGGCTGTAGATCTGATTCCTTGGCAGAAAGGGTTAGGCAGGGGCGGCCTGTACAGTTCTAAATTCTGCCTCTTCCCCTTGGTGTTTTCTCACTTCTTGCTACACTTTAATCCCTGCCCTGCCTGCCTGACCTTTTTTGAGGACTGCCAGACCTTTTCAAGATGAAGTCCCAAGTCTCACTTGCGGTCTTGGTTGCCACTGAGCCTGGATTTTACATTTCAAAACATATTGACAGGAAAACTGTAGAAAGATTTCAACAAGTAGTTCACAGTCTAGAGAAGTAGATGGTCACAGAAATGGATTATGTCACTGGTATAGGGGAAGTAGGTCTTCCCCAGTGACTCACATGAATCTATTTTGGGTCAAAGACTTAAACTTGGGGAAAAGTCATTTATATGGGAGGCTCGGGTGGCCTCTGGATCTCACTAAGTTTCCAAACACCCAGTGAACATATGTTCGTATTTCTATGCCTTATGTTAGGCATGCCATCCAGGCAGTACTTCACACTTCACCTCCTCCGGTTAGAAATTGAAGACAATACCCGTGCCTACAGGGAAAGCTATGGCCTAATGGGAAATTGTCCCATAAAGTATAAGTGGATTCTTGCACAGAATGAGTCAAGGGTTAACTTTTTGTGAGAAAGGATACCAGCTTCTAATTGGAATTTCTGCTGTCCTGAACCTCCCACCTTCCCCTTGATGGGCTTTCACTTCTGGTCCTAGTGCCCAGAGATGGTGTTTGATCAGTCCTGGTTGGTATTTTTTGAAGTCTTTTTTTTTTTTTTAACTGTGGACCATTTTAAAATTCTTTATTGAACTTGTTACTGTATTGCTTCTGTTTTATGTTTTGGATTTTTGACCAAAAGGCATGAGAGGCTTTAGCTCCTGACCAGGGATTGAACCTCCTCCCCTTGGAAGGCAAAGTCTTAACCCTGGACTGCCAGGAAAATCCCTGTCCTGGGTGATTTGAGGCCTCAGGTGGAGAAGGTCTGCTTACCTAGTCTATAAGCCATAACCATTTACTGTCCACTCTCTTAGGTCTTGGGCAGGCCTCTCTCTCATTCTCATATTGGACTCTTTGTTATAATAATAAAAAGAAATGTACATTATGTTACAGTTTTCAGAGATCTTTTACAGTTAATCTTGCTTGACTCTTGTCCAAAGTCTGTCATATAGGTTTTAGTTATATCTATTTAAAGGTGAAGAAAAAGTTCAGAGAGGCCAAGTGATTTAGCCAAGCTTATAAAACAGAGGGCTTCCCAGATGGTACAGTGGTAAAGCATCCAGCTGCCATTGCAGGAGATGAGAGAAATGCAGGTTCAATCCCTGGGTGGGGAAGATCCCCTGGAGTAGGAAATGGCAATGCACTCCAGTATTCTTGCCTGGAAAATTCCATGGACAGAGGAGCCTGGTGGGCTACAGTCCATGGGGTCTCAAGAGTTGAACACGACTGAACGATTGAGCAGACGCACACATGCACACACAAAACTCAGAAGTGCTACAAGCAAGGTGTTTTGATGCCAAGGAATGTCTTTATCCACTGGGCTAAGCAGTGTCTTCTAGCTGTGCCCACAGACCAGGTGACTAGTCATAGGCAGACCACATACATGTCTGTGAAGAGAAGATGGTGAAACACTACTCCCAGGTTGACGTCGACTTGAGGACAAATATTGGTGTGAAAAACCCTCCCCCATGTTCCATTCACCCTTTTGGGGGTGGGGGCAATGTTATTTGTCTACTCTAATGGTGGTAGCATGGCCTCTTCCACGAGCTTAGGTTTCAGGAGAACAGTCTTGTTCTTTTTCTTTTCTTTGGCTGTGTTGGGTCTTCACTGCTGTGAGGGCTTTTCTCTAGTTGTGCCGAGCAGCATGTAAGTTGCAGTGTGTGGGCTTCTTACTGTGGTGGCTTCTCTTGGAGCACTGGCTCTAGGGCATGCCAGCTTCAGTAGTTACAGCGCTCGGGCTCAGTAGTTGCACAGAGCCCTCCTGGGCTCTAGAGCACAGGCTCAGTAGTTGTGACACACAGGCTTAATTCTCTGTGGCAAGTGGGATCTTCCTGGATCAGGAATCGAACCTGTCTCTCTTGCATTGACAGGTGGATTCTTTACCACTGAAACCCAAAACAGCCTTGTTCTTAAAGAACCCTGGATAGGGGAGAAGTGGCCTTGTCCTGCAGGAGCATCTGTCTGAAGTGGAGCTGGGGAAAAGATGGACATATAGAAAGCAACTCAGGCTTTATTAGGGAGCCAACTTTCCTTAGAGATAGTTTAATCTTTGGCACAGATTTTGTCTTTCAAGTTCTTTAATACTTAGCCTGCGTTTTAGGTGGGTCGGGGGTGTCTAAAGGATTTGGGAGCTGGATGAGCCAGGAGCCTAGAGCTTCTGTCTCACGCTGTTGGGAACTAAGGACATGGGCAACCTAGGCTTGAGAAAGAAGAGTAATGTCAAAGGACTGACCTTGCCTAGGGTGGGGCAGGAGGAAGTGTGCTCTGTAAGGAGAGTTGAGGAGCTGTTGGCAGGGGAACTGGGAGCCTGCAAGTGTGAAAGATTGTAATAGGAACTGAGATGGGCCTGGAATGGAGCACTAAGGAGTCTGGTGGTCTGGCACTGAAGGCTGGTGAGTCAGCTCTAGTCAGGATGGCCCCTTGTCCCTGGCATCGTCCTGGGTACCCTTGTCCTTTATACTTTGGATACCCAGCATGATGGTTTATCCATTTTGCAGCTGACACAAAGTCAGCAGAGATTTACAGCTGATGGGCTCAAGGCAGGGTTGTATTCAAAAAGATCACAGTAGATTAGATCAAGGGACTGAAACAAGATGAGGAGAAATAACATGTAGCATTATATAGGACCAGGGAGACTTGGTTTGGTCTCAGGTCAGTTCAGGGGTTGTGATTGGCATGGGCCAGCAGAAACAGCACTCTGACACTAAGGAAGACCCGTTCACAGAGGTGTGGGGGCTTGGTGAGGGAGGGAGCAGCTCCGTGTTCAAGTAAAGGTACACTGGGAGCACTGAGTTAGGTCCTGGGAATCCCATGCAAAGGGGAAGGGAGAGTGAACTCCTGAGAATAGAAGGGCCCTGCCCTCAAGAAGGGATCCTTGGACAGTGGGACTGGAGCCTGCAGCTGAGATACCTGAGGTAATATGAGGAATGGCCACTGAGAGGTTGGGCTTGCTTTCCCTTGGGGCCCAAGGCCTTGTCTGGCCCCACAAGGCCTCTCCATCGTGGGAGCAGACTGTCTGACCAGGGAGGATCTGGTTTGGGGGATCAGGTGGGCCATACTTGGGCTCCTGACTTGTATCAGTGTCCCCTCTAGACTCCACTGTTTTGGTATTTTCCACCTTCTCTGGCTTCCAGCCTCCAATATCCTTTCTCTACCAGGTGCTGAACTGTTTCCTGAAGCTGCAAGGCTGTGACTAAATACCTGCTTTGTGCCTCTGTCCATCTTTTCAGGGCCTCTAGGACTGCTTGGTTCCACTTTAGCTCATCCTAGACCACCACCAGCCTAGCCTCCCAAAGGCAAGCAGGATCTCGGTCCTGAAGTGGACACTTCCGTACAGTTGGGCACTTGGGATGTTCTTAATAAAATATTTTTGGTGCTTAAAGGTCAGAGCTGGGCTAAGAGGAGAGCTCAATACAGGTGGGTTGGATTAAGGGCCGTGGGGCTGATGTCTGCCCTGTGGTCTCTCCTAGGACCGAGAGGAGCGGAAGCTGCTGCTGGACCCTAGCAGCCCACCAACCAAAGCCCTCAATGGAGCTGAGCCCAACTATCACAGCCTGCCCTCTGCTCGCACCGATGAGCAGGCGCTTCTCTCCTCCATCCTCGCCAAGACAGCCAGGTGGGCATCACAGGACCGGGCCTGGGACAGCCTTCCTCCATGCATGTTAAAGACTGGGATGGGGGGCCAGACCCAGGATGCAGGGGACGGGCCAAGTCAGTGGGAAGAGGCACTCCTGAACCCAGTCGTGCTCCTGTGGGCAAGCAAGGACACGATTGTCAGATCACCCTGGAGATATCATCTGGCAGGGAGTCTTGCTCGGCCCTCTTGGAAGCACCTTTCACGTCCTCTCTCTCCTTCTCTCCGAAGCAACATCATTGATGTGTCTGCTGCAGACTCCCAGGGCATGGAGCAACATGAGTACATGGACCGGGCCCGGCAGTACAGGTGAGCTCCTGGCCAGCCTGGAGCCTGTGGGCTGCTTGGGCCCCTCCCTCCTCCTCCCTCTGCTCCAGCTTTGGAGCCCGGGCCCCAGTCCAGGCTCCTGGTTTGGGTGCGGCCCAGGAGGGTGACCACAAATCACTCGGGTGCCTCAGTCAATGTTCATGTTGACCCAACTTGCCCTGTGACCTCCAAGGGTGTGGAGAGCAAAGGAGGTGGGCCTGGAGAGGCTTTGTGGTGAGCCAGGGCCCTGTCACCTGCTTCTCTGGTCTGAGAGATGAGGCCTGCCTGGGTGGGTTGGGCCAACTACTGTGGCCTCACTGCCTGTCCCCACCCTCCCCTCCCTTTTGCCAGCACCCGTTTGGCTGTGCTGAGCAGCAGCCTGACCCATTGGAAGAAGCTGCCGCCGCTGCCATCTCTCACCAGCCAGCCCCACCAAGTGCTGGCCAGCGAGCCCGTCCCTCTCTCCGACTTGCAGCAGGTGAGCCACCCCTTGTCCCACTCTCTCCGCCTCTGAGGGGGTGGAGGAGTAGGGGGAGGGACCCTGGTGGCCTGTGGGCCCTGCTGTCTCCCACCTCACTCTTTTTCTCTCCTCCCCATGCCTGCTCTTCAACCTTCGTTCTTTTTCTACCCTTTGTTCTTTGCGCCTGTCTTTCCAATCCGTGCCTTTCTCCTTGGCTGCCTCTCCCCCGTCATTCCCTCCTCCCTGACCATCCAATCCCCCTCTCCCACTCTGGATCTCCCTTCTCACTCCTCTCTGTTTCTCTCTCCCCGTCCCCCTGTCCTAGGTCTCCAGGATAGCTGCTTATGCCTACAGTGCACTTTCTCAGATCCGTGTGGACGCAAAAGAGGAGCTGGTTGTACAGTTCGGGATCCCGTGAAGAGAGGGGGTCCCTGGACAGCTCTTCTTCTCCTCTCTTCGCTCCGTCTCCACCCTGCCTCCCCTGGCCCCCAGCCACACTGCGGCTTATACAGTATCCTAACCTGCTACTAATCACAGAAGAAAGTGGAGGAGGAGGAGAAGAGTGAGGCGAGAAGCCTGAGCAAGTGAGGATGCAGCAAGGGAGGGTAGAACCATTTGGGACTGGCCTTCGAAGCTCTGGCCAGGGGTGGGGTGGGGGTCACAGGGACAAGGCCCGGTAGCTCTTCCCTGTCACTGGGAAGGTGGAGGTGCCAGTGTGGGGGTGGTCACTAAGGGGCCTGTTAGGGCCTCCTGCCCACCCTTCCTTGGCCTCACTCCTGTCCCCTGTCCCTGACTTGGTGCTCACATGCACCTCACGAGGGCTTGTGACCAGGGTCTGGATGAGCTTGAGTTTGAATGAATTGAGTTTGTATTTCTAGCACCCTGGGTTTTTACATGTTTGGGGTTTTTTGGTTTTGTTTTGGTTTGTCATCCTCGATAAAGGACATGTATCCATCTGTGTGTTGGTTCCCGCCCCTCTGTCCTGCCCACCACCCTCCTACTTACTTGTGGCTACTCCAGTCTGTGAGCAGCGTGAGGGATGAGGGGGAGGGGGTGTCTTCTAGGGGCACTAAATGGAATCCAGGAGATTCCCAGGTCTTAGCTGGGACTCGACACATGCTAACCTCATATTGGATAAGACTGTGCTTGTCCCTTCTCCATCGATGGGAACACTATGAAAGCTGAACAGGCTGGACTCTGAGGCAGCCATCATCCTTGTGGGCATTGCCTCAGGCTCAGTGGAATTCCCAGGAAGCCTGGTGAGGGGGTGGAGGTCTGCAGGGAGACCAAGAGCACCTGATACGGAGTCAGCAGACACACAGTTTCAAGCAGAAGATTGTTTTTATCAAGAGAAATCTTAAGCAGAATCATAACACGCAAAACATGAGCGAGGAACTACTCTGATCTGACTGAAGTGGGCCGTCCAGAGGTCACAGCCCATCTTCCTGGCCTCCTGTCACGGAGGCCTCTGGGGCGTCTCCACAGAGCCTTGGTGCTCTGCGAAGCAACTCTGACCTCAGGATATCTGAACTAAAGAGTGCCAAAGGTCCCAGACGGGTTAGATACATTTCCCAGGGCTATGCCATCAGCTGAGGCCAGCAGGCCTTTCTTTCCATTTCCTCCTTGTTTCAGTGACCTAAGACCAGAACATGATGCTGGTTACCTGATTTGGGGGGCGTCTTGGCATGGGACAAGGTGATCTGCCGAACGGTTCAAATCATTTATTGTCAAACCAAACTGACCACCCTCAGGCCTTTAGGACTGCTGGGGTCCTGGGAACCTCAGAATGCATTGTGCTTGATCCGGACCTTCTTCGGTTTGATGTTCATGCGTTTCCACACTTCAGCCGTTGTGCGGTCTGCTTTGGTGACCCCACTGAAGTCGAATGTGGTGATACGGGGCAGGGTGCACAGCACATATTGCCTGTGGGGAAGACTCGGGCTGGGGGCCAGCCCCCCTTGTAGGGCCCCTTTCCCCCTCCACCAGTCACTCTTGTCTCCCCTGACTGCAAGGAATGGACGGACTTGAGTAGAGTTTGGAGGAGACTGGATTTATCCTGATTGGCTGCAAGAAATGCCTAAAGCCTTCTACTCCCTTCCCCGGCCCAGGCAGAGCAGAAAGATGGTGTTGGGTTTCTAACCCTAGCTCTCCTCCTTTCCCTCATGGGAGCCCTGCCACATCCAGGGCAGGGGACTTACCTATACCCCTTCTCCTCTTCAATGGGGTTCCCGTGCAGGGTCAGGCTCCGGAGCCGAGGGAGGACAGCCAGCTTGTTCACTTCTCCAAGGCGCTGGATGCTGTTGCCATGTAGATAGAGGACACTCAGGTTGAAGAAAGTTGTCAGGACCTGTTGGGAAAGGAGACTGGAAGCTAGACTGGACAAAGCCCTGTATCTGTGCTCAGGACTGACTGGTGGCCAAAAAGGATGAGTTTGGGGAACAACTTGTCACCTCACAGCCATGCTGGATTGAGATTGACTTTAGCATTTCATTTACCTTTGAAGGGGTTCAGGGGCACCACACTGACAGCACTGTGATCCTAGGGGCAGGTGGTGCGGACCTGGGTCCCCCCACTGCCACTGACTTGCCAGGCGCCTGTGTGCTCTCCCGGAGCCTTAGCTGTCCCTTCACTGAAGACCATTCCAGCTTTAGTGTTCTAAGATTCTGTCACAACAGGGGACAGCACCTTGCTAGGTACATCAGAGCTTTTAAAAGAACTGTTAAATTGAGATCCCTGCACCTGGGGAACAGTTTCCAAGTCATATGATAGCTCCTGTCTTTCCTAACATAGAACTTGGATGAAAAGAGGCCAGTTTTGTTTGTTCCTTAACATTTAGCCTGAGTTCATGGACAGTAACTGCTGTTCTTTTAGTGACTACCTCTATTGAAGAACTCGGCACAGAGCACAGTGGGTGCCCAGTAAGCCACAATTTTACTTTAGCCTCCTATGCGAAGGCTTGCTGTGTGCTGGTTGCTTTTCATACGTTTTCATTTAATCCTCACAAAATGTTTATAATGCCGGCCTATTTTCTCCATTTTTCAGACAGGGAGGTTGAGGTTTTCAAAGGTTAGGAGCTTACCTAAGGTCACAAAGTCAGTAAGAGGCAAATCTAAAATTTGAACCTATAACTGTGTGAGCCCACAGCCATGCGCTTTGCACAGCACCATGTTGCGTTGCTACTTCCTTGATAACGTGGGAGGTGGAGAGGCTGGGGGCTGGACAAGGTGGCTTCGGGCCCGCCCTGGCTGGACTCACAGGATCAATGGAAGTCAGGTCATTGAAGGACAGGTCGATCCAGGCCAGGTTCTCTGGATGCTCCAGGAGCTGTGAAACCGCATGGTTGAAGTCTCTCAGGTCAGTGAGGACATTGTTGTTTAACCGCAGGGACTGGGTCATTGACTTCCCCGACTTCGCGTGCCTTACTGGTCGTAGCCCTGTCCGGGGCTCCTCGCTTAGCAGATCTGTGGGCACAGAGTGAGCTTTGGGTGTGTTATCTTTGCTTTTCTGGCTCTGGGGGGTGGGAAGGGACAGAGCTGGGAGGACTTGTAGCTAGAGGAGCTGGTAGGGCCATAACCTCATGTTGTGTCTTGTGCAATTGCATGCACTGTCTCACAGGCCCCAGCCATTAGAGGGAGCTTGGATTAAGGGCCAAAGTCTTCCCATCCCAAGCTCTTGGTTTGGGTCACGTGCTCATGTCGACTGTCATTGGGTTCTCTGTATACCACCCCTGTGGGAATTGGAGGGAGGCACATTTTATAGATGAGGAAACCAAGAGCACGAGATGTTGGACCTGAGCCAAGATGCTAAAGCACAAAATCCAGAATTATCCGCCAGCAGACCCTATAGAATTTCACACTCTAGATGTCCTCCCCCTTCTTCCGTTAATAGTAACTATGTGCGTCATACTGGACATACAATGGTGAACAAAAGGAGCAAGAGGCTCTGTATGGTAATAGAGCAGGGGTGAAGCAGATGTTTGTGTCTTGGAGGAGGTCGCGTGAGCAGAATGAAAGCAAACAGTCAATATAGTATGATAAATGCTCTTTAAATTGTGGAAGCACAAGGAGAGGGGCTCCTAACCCAGTCTGAGAGCTCAGGGAAGTTTCCCAGGGAAGGCCGAGCCTGAGCTGGATATCTCAGTGGGTGAGGAGACATTAATCAGGCAAAGAAGAATGGAAAAGGTGAGAAGAGCACTAGCAAAGGCACAGAGGTATGGGATAGCAGGGGCACACGTGTATGTGCTGGGCAAGGAGCCTTGAAGACCAGGTTGAGTGTCTTAGACTTTATCCTGTGGGAGGTAGGAAGCCACTGGGGGGTTGAAAGCAAAAGATGATTCACATCTTTCAGAAATGAGAGATCACTCTGAAGCTTCCATTTTGGCTCTTTCAGTCATCCAAGCAAGGATGAAGGGGACACACAGCATGACTTGACGGTTGACTAGAAGTAAGGGTAGAGTAATATTCAAGGGTGTCGCTCAGTTTCTTGGTATTTGGAGAAATGTCAGTCCTATGGGCCGATGTGGGATGAAAAGGAGAAGCATGGTTGGGAAGGTGGGAGAGAAGTCAGTGAATCACCAGGGCAGGGCAGGGAGAACCAGGACAGGATGGTTTTAAAGATGCTCAGGGAATCCATAGTCTGTAGGAGTTTCAGGGAAATAAACTGAAAAGTAATTTTAGCAATTCAGAAGTCTTTGGTGACACTGTTGAGGGTTGTTTCAATGAAATGACAAAAGCCTGGGGGCAAGCTAGATTGGAGTGAGTTCAGGAGCAAATGAAAGGTAAGGAAATATAAACAGGTGGTATAAACAGCACCCTTAGAAAGTTTGAGGAGGAAAGTTGGAAATAGAGCAATCTTTCTTTTTTTTTTAAGAGTGATCTTAAAACCTATCTATATGGACCCCTTCCCTTCTTTTTTTTTTTTTTTTCCAACAGATAAGGTCCTGGGAGAGAATGGGCTCTGCCCAAGCTCACAGACTTGTCAGTGGCAGAGCCAGAACCACTCATCAGCTCAGTTGAGGTGATTAGATGTTTCCTGTTGTCCCTGTTAGCCTTTAGTTACTTGTCTAAAGCTGCCTCCCAGAAAGGAAATATTTAATATTTTCTGAACTGGTCAGCTTGTCTTCAACCTCCCCTCAGCTCTGACTGGACACACTTCTCTTCCACCCACCCCTGCCCAACTTGAACTCAGCTGCAGGTCAGGCAGCATCCACCAGATGGCTCTCTGTCTTAGTCCTGGAGTGAGCAGAACCCACAGGTGGGCCTGAGGTTGGGGGGAGGTGGCAGAAGGGTCCTGTCCTGGAGGAGAGTACCCTAGCTCATGAATAAACTAATCCTGACCCCCTGCCTCATATCTCCTGACTTTAAACCCTGACATGAAAGAGGAGTAAAAGTTAAGATCAAAATAAACCTGCATATGGACTAGTCTCCAGTTTGATGAGGTTGTGGCTTGGGAATACCACCAAGCATGGGCTGATCCCTAGCTCAGGGGGAGCCCCTGGGGATGGCATTGCCTAAAACTTGAGGCTGCCTGGGGTTGCTGTTATCACAGGTGGAGGAGGGAGTCCAGGTTGCTATGGGTTACTGAGACTCAGACTCCCATCACAGCACTGCATTGCCTGAGGATCAGTCAAAGCTGCCCTGTTTAGAGTAGGCCAAGACAGGGCTGGAAACTGGACCAAAATGCCAACATTCGAAGAACTGGGGATTGTCTAGCTCCAGGATGATCTGAGGAAAACATAATCTGTCTTCATATTTCCGGAAGGGTTGCCGTGCAACTTTCCCCATATGTCCCCAGAGGGCAGGAGTTAGTCTGATGTGAAGAACTTCTGTATGTCATTCCTCACCCTGTAATGGAAGGGTTGGGAGCTGTGTGGTGTGGGACTCCCTAAACTGTCGGAGTGGTTAGAGGACTGTGCATTGGAGGTGGTAGACTGGTTGCCTTCTGAAGTCACTGTCGTTTCAGATTTTATGCTCCATATATTAATTCAGGAAATTGTGTACCAAGTTCCCCCAAACTACTCTGTCCTCTAACCCCAATTCTAAGTAAATACACCAAGTGCTGTGGAGAACCTGAGGGGCCTGGCCTTTTGGGGCTTAGATGTACCTCTATGCTTCTCCCTCCCTCACTTAGCAAGAAGCCCCATGCCTGGCATATGTATACAGACCTACACACAGATATGTAGAAGTGCTTACTCATAGTTAGCTGCTCAATATTTAAGTACTGAAAGGGCATCTGTACAGATTACGTTTTGTGCTGTGCAGTTATCCTTGGTCATAGTAACTCCTGTCCTCATTCTGAGGACATCATTGAGGGCAAAACTACATCTCCCTCAGAGCTAGGAATTCTCAGGCTGGTAGGAGTCATACTTCCTTCTTCCTCTGTCACCTCAGCTATCTTGTGCATAGCCATTATTTTAGCTAAAACCCTGTGGAACATGGACTCCCATTAGTCAGAAGTGACGGCTTGCATAAGAAGGGAAGATCACAGCCAGCGGGTGTGTGAGAGAGAACAAGCAGGAGTTACTGTTGTGACTGATGTCAACCCAAGTTCTAAGTACCCTGAACCCAAACCCAAGTAGCATCCAGTATCCTTGATAACTATTCGCTTGCTTCTTGAACTTAAAGGTGGCCGCTGATTACGTAAGAGAGACAACCAAAGCCAGGTAATGCGTCTAGGATGGGCCAGCCTGTGTTCTGTGAGGGCAGATGTACTGATGTGTTTATGAGAGCAGATAACAAAGACAGAAGAACTTCCCTGGGAAGAAGCTTATTACCTTGAGAATATGATCTTGCTGAAGCCTCCCTCTGTCCCCTCCTGAGAGGTACTAACTGCCCCCTTAGAAACACACTGAAAGATAAAATGAGCGTGGGCAGTGCTAGAACATGCAATAAGTGTGGGTGATAATGGAATAAACTTGGATATGACCAGAGTGAATATAAAATTTGTCAATAACTATTTAGACTGGAAACATGCCAATTTGTTAGTTACAAGACTGTGCATGTTTCTACCGGTGATCAGGACAGGCTTGTGTTCTGAGACAGGAGAGTAGGTTCTGCCTGTTGACTGGGATGCTGAAGCAGCCTGTAATTTTCTTCCATTAGTCTCTTCTCTCCAAGTAAGAAATGGAGAATAAAACTATCAGCTGATAGATTAGCTCCCCAGTTTTCTTCCACCTGACTTTCCTGCCGTAGCCTGGATTCTTTTGACGAGCATCAGTTACCCTAAAAGCCCCCTTGGTTCCTTTCAGATGTGCTGATTTTTTAAAAGGCCGGATTCTTCCACTCCCACCTCCCTACCCACTACTACTCCCCAAAATGGTGACAAAACTCCCACAGGCTTACAGGAAGAACCTCTTTAGGCATTTAAGTAAAAGGCTGGTTTCTCCTTAGGGACTACAACCAGCCTGCTGCCATGGTGAGTGGAGTGCTATGCTCTGGGGGCTGACCTTGGGTCACGTGGATGCTTCGGAAGGAGTAGTCAAGAGGGGGCTCTTGCACCGAAGTGTTCATGTAGTTCCGTTTGTTCATAGCTCAGGCCATCGTTTGTCAGGTGTAAGCATGGGCCCTGGGAATCCGGATTCAGCCTGGGAGGACAGAGAAGGACTGGTGTTCGGCCCTCAGGTTTTCCCCAGAGCCCTCCACCCCAGGTTTGCGTGGCTGCATTTCTACTTGAAGATCCCAATCTTGATTCCTTGCATTTGTAGGGCACTTCCTACTTCTCCGAGCACCTTCACATCCCTGAGAGTTCACTGACAGTTAAAACACCCTCTTCTACTTTCCAGACGAAGAAACTGAGACCCCAGGGTGAAAGCACTTGCCCAGAGTTAAGCCAGTGAGTCAGCTGTGGACTGCCATCATAGTCTCCTGAATCCTACTCAGACCCTTCCTGCTACTCCACAGAAGTTACCACAGAGGCTGTCTTGATACCTATCCTCTGGTGACATCAACTGGGCTATTCTGTTGCTTAACAAACCCCTGAGGGCCTGTAGTGGATTTGGTGTCCGCCAGCCCTTTGCAGCCTAACACAGATGGGGATTTGCTACCTTCTCTGCTTGTCTGTCAGCCCCGTCATCTTTCCATCCAAAGACCTTACTTTCAGCTACATCCTGAATGTAGTTGTACATATATAAACACACATACACATAAAACCAGAGTCTGCCTCACTCTCACTCACCTGTCACTGATGCCTGAAACTCCACCATTAGGGATTCATTCCTTTGGGTTCAGGGATTGTTCCCTGTTAAAATGGAAATACCCCTCTGAGAGGGGTGAACAGTGTTACCGTCATTTACGATGTGATGTGAATTGTCTTATCAGATCCTTTCCAGTTTGTTAGCTCAAATAAAGCTGAGAATTTTTCCAGACTGGACAGAGCCATGAGACCACCGCTCACCTGGGAAGAGGAGAGCTGACACTTTCCCAGAGGGGTTTGTATGTGGCACAAACAGAAGATAAATAGACTGACAAGTATGTGTCCCAATCAACCTCCCCTTCTCACGCCATCCACTACTGTCACCTTTGCGTTTACTACTTGTTTTCCAAAATGATTTGAGGTATTTAATGGTAATAACACACTCATGGAAAAGGATGATTTGTAGAAAAGAGCTGTCCTGACAGAAATATAATGAGCGTCACAAATGCTGGCCATGTGTGTAGTTTTTGTTTTTCCACATACATAATTTGAATTTTTCTAGTAGCTGTATAAAGAAAAGTCAAAAGAAACAGGTGAAATTAGGTTTAGTAATATATTTTATTTAACCCACTATGTCCAAAATGTCATTCAACATATAATCAATATTAAAAATTGAGATACTTTACACTTACAGCACATCCCAGCTGGAGCAAGCTACCTGTCAAGTGTTCAGTAGCTGCATGTGAATACAGGCTACCATACTGGACAGTATGGATGCAGAAAATGAAAACATGGAAGAGAAAGATTAGAAGCCAAAATAAAGGAAGCGAGAGAGGTGTACCAGGGAATTAGAAAACTCTGCCTCTACTTATCCCCCAAATTCCTGGAAGCTAAAGCAAAAGGGGGAAACTTAGCATATGTGGTTCTCATCATTTGATTCAAAGAAACAAATCATTTGTATGCAGAGACAATAAAATTCACAAATGTTATTAACATGGAATTTCTCTTAAAAACCATGGACCTTGTAGCTTGTAATTCAGCTTAAGCTTAATACAGCCGAGGTAAATTCCTTTTTTGGTGACTTAACATATTCAAGGATAGAGTTGAACAGGTTTAGAGGAATGGAAAGTGAATTTCTTCCTCTCAAAAAGCAGCAGCCTCAAAAAAAAAAAAGTAAAAAAAAAAAAAAAAAAAGCAGCAGCCTCAGGAATTCCCTGGTGGTCTAATGCTTTCACTGGAAAGCTCTGTGCTTTCACTGCTGAAGGTGCAGGTTTGATCTCTGGTTGGGGAACTAAGATCCCACAAGCCGTGCAGTGCAGTCAAAAAATAAAATACATATAAACAAGTGAGATCTGTCAGCATGCTTACAGGTTAGGAAAAAAAAGCATTCTCAGCAGTTTTGGGAAAGTGCTGGCTTGAGTCACTTGACAGCTGAATTGTCTGTCAAGTGTGAGACGGACCTGGTGGGCATGGGTTGTCAGTTGGGCGATCTGAATCTTTGGATATCAAATCTACAGACATGACAAAAAGCACTTTATTCTTTTGTAGAAATAGAGGAAGGTGGCTTGTGTTCTCACCTAGACTTGAGGACCCACAACGAGTTTGATGCCTCTGAGTAAGACTGGATATTTTCTCAAAGTGAGTCCTTTGTTGGAACCCCAGAGTTCAGCCTTACAGGACATGGATTTCAGCTTACAGTATTTAAGGGCAGATTTTTATCATTAGTCTCCTTGACCATCAGAGAACCTCAGTGCAGTTCCAAAGGGCTTCTGAATTTGTGTAGCACCAGCTCCTGGTGCATTTTTCTGGAAGAGTTAGTATTAAAAAATGGAGCCCCAGTAGTTGGATAAATCAGCCCATTGGAAAGGGTTATTAGTCTTCTCCATTTAAAAAACAGCTCAGACTGTGAACTAGTATTGTGTCTTATTCATCATCTAGTACAGGACCTGGCTTACACACACTTGGGAAATGTTTGTGGGAGGAATGAATGAGACACTGCCAAATACAAGGATTTGTGTTTTGGGAGTGTTGATGCTAAACTGCTCTTTCTAACAATTGGCTTCAAGATTCAGCTGTTTGAGTCCACACCTCATTCACAGTAAGATATTTAATTCAATTCTTTGAATATTTGTTGAGTGCCTGCTGTTCTATGCCTGACCAGAAGGAATGAAGCCAAGATACAAATAATAGGACCCTGTCTGTCATGAGTAGAGGAAGGCCTGCTGGGTTGCTATTGATTGTAGAAACCAGCCTGCATCCAGTTCTAAGAAACAGCTGCATACTTAGTGAATACTCTTGTGTTTCAATACTCAGTTCTAGTGTACCCTCTTTGAAGACTTTCTTTCCAAATAAAATTGATCATTGTGTCCTGTGTTAACTCCCTGGATGAACCTTATCATGGTCTCCCCTGCATCCATCTCTTTTGCCCTCTGACTTTAATAGTTCCATCCACTCTGACACTTGGTTCCGCCATGTGACTTGCTTGGCCAAAAGGATGCTGGTAGACATGAAGCAAACAAGCTTAAAGAGAGGACCTGCCCTCGTGCTCTTTGTCAGTGCCAAGAGAACACTGCTGGCCTGCTGAAAGGATATGAGAAACACATGTAGGTGAGATACATGATAAAAAGAGCCAGCGATCCCAGGTGAGGCCATCCTAGACTAGCCTATAGCCAGCCTCCCCCAGGTCAAGATCAGGAGAGTCACCGAACCCACATGTGACTGCAAACACATGAATGAGTCCAGCCAAGACCAGATGAAACATATGGCTGACTCAGAGACCTGGGAGCAATAATAAATGTTTATTGTTTTGAGCTACCATGTTTTTGGATGGTTTGTTATGTAGCAGTAGCTAACAGATAACATGCCCCCACTGTACTTTGAAAAAAATTTCATCACAGCCTGTTTTCTCAAATGTAAAATGGAGACAAACCCTGTCTTGAAAGCTGTTGTATGTCCTGTAACATGTTCAATAAATAAAACCGGTTGTTCTCTCTGTACTCTTAAGCTTGAGGACAGGAACAGAAAGCAGACTTCTTTCTCTCTTCCCACCTTCCCACCTACCCTGCACTGAGCCTGAGTATTCACTAAAGGCTTGATGGACAAATGGATAAATAGAAAAATGAAAGAATAAAAGAATAAATGAATGATATCTTCAAGATGTCACATAGTGAGCCTTGAAGTGACATATGTGAGAAGTGTCAAGCTGTAAGGTTGCCTTATTCACTCCAGTGGCTGTTTTTGGAGTCTTTTCTCCAAAGCTGCTATTCAGCCTCATGACCAAGAGCTAGTCAGACCCTAGTGTCTTCCTCATTTGTCTACACTGATTAACTTGATGAATGACAGGGTTAGGGGCATACCTACTCTGTTTTGAAGTTTTTATTCTTGCAACTGGAAATATCATTTACTGTTTTTCAATTTTGAAAGTTAACATAATAGCTGAATGAAGTCAAACAGAATAGAGAGGTACACAGAGTAGCAACTAAAAGTGTGACTCCCCATCTCACTCTCCAAGAGCGCTCATGATTTACAGTTTGGGAATATAACCTCCTATAAGACACACATAACAAAATTATATATTTTAAAATGAACCCATTCTGTCTATTCCTTTGTAAACCTACTTTTTTTCCTTTTCAAATTGTTGTAGATTCTTTTATCCTTTTTAATAGCTGCAGAGTGTTCCACAGAATTTGTGTGTAACCTACTTAATTTAACTTCATTTAATCAATCCCAAGCTGATGATGGAAATTTGTTTTCAGTTTGGGGAAACTGCTGACAATTGCAATTTGATTTGTTGATAGCCTATCCCTTCCCTCTCAGGTAAGTAGCAACATGATGGCCCAGGAAGCTTTGAGAAATATTCAGATGAAGAGATCTGATAGGAGATTCAACAGCCTAGCCCCAGTAAGAGCTATTTATGGGCTACAGGTGGAAGGAAAATCGAAGAATGTCATGAAAAGTCTGCACATAACCTAATGTATTCTGGGAAGATATATCTCCAGGTACCAAAGGGAGGCCCCAAATTCAACCTGGTTCTTGCCCCTCCTCCCCCAACAAACTACCATTTCTTACCCTCACCTCCAATTTTGCAGTCCAGCCAAATGCAACTACTCTGAGTAAGTTTCCTGCGCCTGCCTCTGGGCTTCTGTACATCCAGCTTTCTCTGGAGTACAGTTTCTTCTTTCTGCAGTGCTAATTTTTAATGACTCAACTCCGGTTTCCCTTTTTTTTTTTCATATCCAAGTCTGGGTGTGCAATTTCTCTTCTGGCCTCCCATCACACCCTTTATTTACCATTGGTAGCACTCATAACACAAAGATTATCTCCTTACTACCTGTGTTTTACATAAACTCCACTGGGGCAAAAGCCATGTTTTTCTCATGGCTGTATCCCTACATTGGTGGCAAGAGTTATTTAGTTGCTTAATCATGTCTGACCCTTTGTGATTCTATGGACTATAGCCCACCAGGCACTTCTGTCCGTGGGATTTCCCAGGGAAGAATACTAGAGTGGGTTGCCATTTCCTTTTCCAGGGGATCTTCCTGACCCAAGGATCAAACCTGCATCTCCTGCATTGCAGGCAGATTCTTTGACTACTGAGCCACCAGGGAAGCCAGTGGTGGCAAGTAGTAAGTACTTAACAATATGTTAAATATTGCAACAGTGAATAATACTATAACAGAGAGGGACAGAAAGCTGCTATAATTGAGGGCTCTGAGCTGGTCTGGGCTCAGTCAGGGGAGCTATTCCAGAAGAAGTGACTGCAAGAAATCTGAAGGATAAGTGCAAATAACTATGGCACAGGGAAAAGATGAACGTTTCAGGAAGAGAAAATAGCATGTGCAAAGGCTCTGTGGTGAGTGGTTTCTTGGAAATTTTGAAGACATTAAAGAAGGTCATATAACTGGAGGGAGAACGGGAAGGAAATGTATGGTTAGACTGGAGGTTGGAGAGGTGGGCAGGAGCCAAGTTGTTGCTGCTGCTAAGTCACTTCAGTTGTGTCCAACTCTGTGCGACCCCATGGACGGCAGCCCACCAGGCTTCTCTGTCCATGGAATTCTCTAGGCAAGAGTACTGTAGTGGGTTGCCATTTCCTTCTCCAGGAGCCAAGCTGGGATGTTGCCTAATGCTTAGAGCAGTAGGAAGCCCAAGGTATATTTTTAATTGGGAATGTTGTGGGGGAAGTGAACAATATCAGATTTACATTTTGAAGGGTTAATCTGGTTGCAGTATGCAAAATGGCTGGGAGGGAAGGCAGGAAGGATGTGATGGAAACTAGGAGTATGAAAAAAAAAGATATTTAGAAGTAAAGTTGACAGGATTTTATAATGGATGGGAATGGAAGAGGTATTAAAGATAACTCTTGTTTTTTTTTTTTTTACTTCTGTAATGGTGGATACAGGTAAGACACTGGAAGAGATCCTGGCTTGGAGTACATAGAGATTATGAGTTCAGCTGCAGACATGTTGAGTTTGGGTCTTTGAGATATCTGAAGGAGCTGTTAAAGATGCAATTGGTTCTATAGATCTGGAGCATGGGGATGAGGTTGGGCAGGGTTGGAGATACACACTTGTGTATTGATGCATATAGGTGGTAAACAGATGTGGATAAGACAATTCAAGAGGAGAATCTAGAGTGAGGTGGAAAGTTAGCCTAGGACAAAGCATGAGGGAGCTTTAAGATAGTAAGTGATCAATCAGGGTCAGTTAGGAGTCAACCAGAAGCTAGCTAATCATGGCAGCACCAGACACAGGTGCTTTGTTAAAGATTGTTTAGTTCTTGTTTAGTTAAATCTGTTTGATTTCCATTGCTTTCAGTCTCTCTAGTTCCCTTTCCCCATTTAAACTTTCAAGGAAAGATTTGAAACTCATTCAGGGCGAAATGTCAATAACCCAGTGTAGGCTATAAAAGGGTCTTTTGCCCCAGGGCAGTTAAACTACTTTGAATAAGTCCTTAAGCTAGAGAGGCTGTAGGCGCAAGCTAGAGACTTGGCTGGAAGACGGAGAACTGGGGTCTAGTCCTAGTTGTCACTGATTTGGTGTGTGGCCTCCGGCAAGTCACTGCTCCTCTATAGGTTTCAGTTTTCCAATCTGTGATATCCTTGGCCTCACTAAACTCAAAAGAAAGACTGGATGTGAAAACACTAGGTAAGTCGCTAAATATAACAAACCTGTCATGAATACTGTTAAAAGGAATGAAGCTTTAACTGCAGAACTTGGAGAAGCAGACCACAGAGTGGTGTAGGGAGAAAATATAATTTAAGGACAGAACCCCTAATAAGTATGTGAGGGAAGATCCTGCTGATTCTCTGAAAAGGAGGCTCTACCCTGGGGTCTTCCTGCTTGGAAGGAAAGGGGCAATTCAAGCCCCAGAAAGTTTCCTACATCTCCAGAATTAGGGACTGTGATTTACTCTAATCCTGCCCCCATGTTTTGAAGACTTAGTCGACCAGAGGAAAACCAACCACACGTTTGACGGCGTTTCAAATCTCCCAGGATATGTCAGGGATTTGAGACAGTAGTACTAGGGGGAGGGATCCCATCTTTGTGACGGGGGATGTTCTTAAGACCCCCATATCTGTCTGGGTTTGTTTCTCAGAATTCCCTTCCCTCCCCTCGCCCATCTATCCCACAAGGGCTTGTGTCTCGTTCACTGTGAAAGGGGTGAAAGGCAAGTGGGGCGGGGTTAGGTCTCAGGTTCCCAAGAAAGAAAGCTCTTAGTCTTTCAGTGTGCCCCTCCCCTCTCCATAGAGTTCTCGTACCCTAGAGCAGGCTTCCTGTTTTCCCGCCCAACTCACCCGCAGTTGCTTCCCCTGCAGCCCGGGTCCGAGTCCTAGATCCCACGGTTACTCAGCGCAACTCCATGGTAACTGTTTACGTCACCACGTCCCCTCTAAGAGCCGTAGGCGCTGCCGCGATGCCTACCGGAAACTGTAGTTCCTCAAGGGAAGGGCTCCAAAGCCGCGGGTGGTGCTGGGATTTGTAGTTGTCTTTGCACTCAAGCCGCGGGCCAGTGTCCGGAAGTTGTGGCACCCTTTTCCCCTTTCCAGTGGCCCTCACACTTCCTTTCCCCGGGTCCTTCAGTCTGCTTTTGCGTGCGACGCCAGCCGACAGGGGCCAATCGCAGGGCGACGCGAAGGGGCGGGGCCATAGTTTAAACTAATTGTGCGCTCACCGCGCTGGCGCGGGCCCGAGAAGAAGGCGATCCTGGGGAAGTGAGAGTCGGAGCGGGAGCGCGCGGCCAGGTAATCGGCGCGGGCCCGCTACTAGCGTGAGGCTGGGGCACCTGCAGGGATGCCCGAGTCTAAAAGAGGTGGTGAAGAGGCGGGTGCGGGAGGAAGGCCTCCTTCATAAGCGAGGCTGACTGGGGAGAGTCTTTCGAGGGTAAGGTTTGTAAGGAAAGGGCCTTGTCCGAGAGGGAGGTGCCGGGCGTGCTTAGGGGGAGGGTCTGTTTTGGGGGCGTGCCCGTGGAATTGTGTCGGGGGGCGACGCGGGTGTTGGTAATGCAGGTTCCTGAAAGGAGTGTCGCCGAGGGTTCCTGTAATGGGAAGTCTTTGCCTATTATTGTTAACAATAGTGGTAGTAGTAATAATAAACATTTTCTGAGGGCCAACTACGTTTCAGACACCGTGCCATACCCTTTATATGGATCATCTTTTTAATATTCCTAACAGCTTTATTATAGTTTATTACAGATGGGCCGCCTGAGATTTATGTTCACCTTGGCCCGGGTTACACAGCTCGTGCATGGTTGGCTATACTGGGGGTTTTTGTGGGTTGGGTCTAAGTGAAGGGGAGGGATTGTGTTGGCTGTGCGGGTCGTCTTCGACGAGTCAATTTCTTTTGAGTCTCACTTTTTTCATATGTAAACAATGAATTTACCTGCCTAATCTACTTTCCTGGGGTTATGAGGGTCAAATCAGGTGGGCTGTTTCTTGCAAGCATCTTGGAGAGTACACATTTTTGAGTATAAGTGATGTTGACTGCTGTGAATATATGGGAAGTTAGAGGGAATGTTCAAATCAGGTAAGGCAGCCTTCAGCCAGCTGGGTTGAATGTGTTCCCTCCCTTTCTGATCCTGTGTGGTATTTTCTCTTTCAGAGGGAGAAGCCCGCGTACTTCTTTGTGAAAGCTGCTAAAGTACTCTTTTCTTGGCCCAAGTTCAAGCAAATGATGGCTAATTATAAAGCCTGAATCCTAATCCATAGACAAAAACTATACTCCCCAAAACTAGAAGATCTTAACCAAAAGCTCATATAAGGGACATTTCTATTTAGAATGTTCTTTTTTTAAATTTGTGGAATATGGGAGTGGAAAGAATGCCTTGAACTGAGACTCAAGTTCTAGAACTGTTAGGATGAGGGAGAACCCTGCCGCAGATGGCTAAACAGAGCTGATCAGGGAATGTTTTGGCAGCTTTGTCTAATTGATAAAACCCTATGGTCAGTAGATATGTTGGAGGCCATTTATTTCAGCATAGTGTACATTAAACAGACTCAAAATGAGCATTTCCAAGAATGAGACCACCCCCAAATGTTAGAACAATTCTAATAAATAACATAGTTTTGTGCTTTCAGTGGTTATTTCATTTTACCCATATATGTTTACTGTTTTTTCCATCATTCTTTCTTGCATTTTATTCCTTTGTTTTCATCAAATAGATAAATACATGCTTCTGAATTTTTTTTTTTTAATCACATTATGCAGCATGTCAGATCTTAGTTTTCCCACCAGGGATCAAACCCGTGCCCCCTGCAATGGAAGTATGGTGTCCTAACCCTGGACTGCCACAGAATTCCCCCTTCAGATGTTTTCTTAGTGAGAGTCTGTTAGTGGTAAATACTCTGTTGGAAAATGTCTTTAACTTCCTTATCAATCTTGATTGATAGTTTAGCTGGGTACTAGGCTTCCAATTATTTTTCCCCAGCACTTTGAAAATGTCATTTTACCGAAGTTATGGCTTATTATTGTTAACTCCTGAGAACTGTGTTCACAATTTAACTATTATTTCATTGTATGTACCCTGCCTTTTTCTCTGGTTCTTTTTAAGATCCTCTTTTTTGGTCATTTGTGTTTTGCAGTTTCATTACATGTGTGGATTTAATTTTATTCTACTTGGGCTAATAGTGATGCCTCAATCTGAGGTTTCATACCTTTCAGTTTTATGAAGATTCCCAGTCATTATCTCTTTATTTAAAAAAAAAATGTTTTTCCATCTGTCACCGTACAAAGATGCTATATTATAGACTCTTTTCCCCACACTGTACAGTTCATAATCCGTGACTCACTCATTTTGTTACTGGCAGTTTGCACCTCTCAGTCTCCCTCACCTATTTTTTTCATCCCCTCATCCTACTCCCTCAGCAGCCACCTGTTTGTTTTATGTATCTGTGAGTCTTCCTATTTTGTTATGTTTTTTTCATTTGATTTTTAGATTTCACGTGTAATTGAAATTGTACAATATTTTTCTATGTCCGACTTATTTCACTCACCTAGTACATGTTATCACATGTACTCACCATCCATGTTGTCACAAATGGTGAGATTTCATTCTGTTTTGTGGCAGAGTAATATTCCATTAGATTATATGCCACACCTTCTTTATCCATTCATCTATCCATGTGCATTTAGGTTGCTTCTCTATCTTGGCTGTTGTCAATAATGCTGCAATGAACATAGGGGTGTATATATCTTTTCCAATTAGTGTTTTCATTTTCTTTGGATAAACACCCAGGAGTGGAATTGCTGAATCATATAATAGTTCTATTTTTAACTTTTTGAGGAACTTCCATACTATCTTCCTTAGCAGCTGCACCAATATACATTCCCCTCAGCAGTGCATGAGGACAGTTTTGTCAGGATTGTTTTGGCTAGTCAAGGTCTTTTGTGTTTCCGTACAAATTTTAGAATTACAGTATTTGTCTTAGTTCTGTGAAAAATTACCTTGGTATTTTGATAGAGATTGAATCAAATTTGTAGAATGCCTTAGGCTAGTATGCTCATTTTAATAATATTAATTCTTCCAATCCATTAGCATGGTGTATCTTCCCATTTGTTAGTGTCATCTTTAATTTCTTTCACCAATATCTTAAATTCAGTTGCTCAGTTGTATCCAACTCTTTGCAAACCCATGGACTGCAGCAGGCCAGGCTTCCCTGTCCATCACCAACTCCTGGAGCTTACTCAGACTCATGTCCGTCAAGCTGGTGATGCCATCTAACCATCTTGTCCACTGTCTTTTCTGAGTACAGACTTTTTACCTCTTTAGATTTACTACTAGGTATTTTATTATTTTTGATGCAGTTGTAAATAAAAAAATTTTTTTAATTGTTTTCTTAATTTCTCTTTCTGATAGTTTTTTGTTAGCATATAGAAACAATAGATTTCTGTATATTAATTTTGTATTCTACAACTTTACTGGATTTATTAATTGGTTCTAATGGTTTTTTTGTGGTACCTTTAGGATTTTCAATACTACCATGTCATCTGCAAACAGTGACAGTTTTACTTCTTCCTTCCCAATTTGGTTTCTTTTTCTTTTTCTTGCCTGATTGCTGTGGCTAGGACTTCAAATAGTATGTTGAGTAAAAGTGGTGACAGTGGGCATCCTTGTCTTGTTCTTGATCTTAGAGGAAATGCTTTCAGCTTTTTACTGCTGAGATGCTGTCAGCTGTGGGCTTGTCATATCTGGTTTTTATTTTGTTGAGGTATGTTCCCTATGGACTCACTTTGATGGTTTTTTTTTTTAAATCATATACGATGTTGAATTTTGCTAAAAGTGTTTCTGCATTCATTTAGATGATTTTTATTCTTTAGTTTGTTAATACTGTGTTTTACATTGATTTGTGGATATTGAACCATTCTTGCATCCCTGGAATAAATCCCATGTGATCATGGTGTATGATCTTTTTAATGTGTTGTTGAATGTGGTTTGCTAATATTTTGTTGAGAATTTTTATAACTATAAAGTGATACTGACCTATGATTTTCTTTGTGTCATATCTTTGTCTGATTTTGGTGTTTGAGTGACACTGGCCTTGAAAGTGAATTTGGAAGCATTGCTTTCTGTAATTTTTTGGAATAGTTTGAGAAGGATGCATGTTAACTCTTCTTTAAATATTTGGTAGAATTTCACCTATGAAGTCGTCTGGTCCTGGACTTTTGTTTATTGGGAGTTTTTTAAATTGCCAGTTTGATTTTATTACTGGTAATTGGTCTGTTCATATTTTCTATTTCATCCTGATTCATTCTTAGGAGGTTGTATATTTCCGCGAATTTGTCCATTTCTCTTAGGTTATCCATTTTTTGGCATTTGCCTCTTTAAATAGTGCCTCTCCCTGATCTCATATTTAACTTATTTTGAGCCTTCTAGTGGCTTCCCCGGTGGCTCAGCAGTAAAGATTCTGGCTGCAGTGCAGGAGACACAGGAGACTGGGGTTCAATCCTTGGGTTGGAAAGATCCCTTGGAGGAGGGTATGGCAACCCACTCCAGTATTGCCTGGAGAATCCCACAGACAGAGGAGTCTGGTGGGCTGCAGCCCATAGGGTTTCGAAGTGTCAGACATGACTAAAGTGACTTAGTGGCAGCAGCAGTAGCAGAGCCTTCTAATTCTGTCCTCCACATCTCTTATTCTTTATAATTTCCATCTCTATCTTTCTGTGTTACGTGTGGATAATTTCCTTTAAGCTAGAATTAGTTTACTTTTTGAATTCTTATTTTTCATTCACTAAGTTTTTCATTTCTACACGTACTGTGGTTCATTTTCAAATCTGGCTGTCTGTTTCATGGTATCTTGCTTTTGTCTTGTGTTTCCAATTCTTCTATAATAACTTTAAATAAGTTTAATGTGTCCTGTTTTCTGAAGTTTTGGGGATATAATCCTGCCATTTGCTTTAATGATTCTGGTCATGATGGATTGTTTCCTCAAGTATTTTATAATTTTAGATTGTGAGCTCATTCAAAGCAGTATCATCTATGGTGGTCTTTTTAAAAAGCATTTTTATCTATTAGTTTATTTTTGACTGCAATGGGTCTTCATTGCTGCTCTTGGGCTTTCTCTAGTTATGGTGAGCTGGGGCTCCTCTTTGCAATGCACAGGCTTCTCATTGCGCTGGCTTCTCTTGTTGTGGAGCATGGGCTCTAGGTGCTCGGACTTCAGTAGTTGCAGCAGTCAGGCTTAGTTGCCTGCAGCGTATAGAATCTTTCCAGAGCAGGGGTGGAACCCATGTCCTCTGTGTTGGCAGGCAGATTCTAACCACTAGACCATCAGGGAAGTCCTGTGGTAGGTAGTCTTGTGTAGCTTGAGTTGAGGTCAGTTCTCTCAAGAAAAGCTTTTTTTTTTTTTTAATCAACTTTGCTTAATTATGGTTTACGTACAATAAAATTTATTTTAAAAGTTTTGACAGATTTATACATTTAGAAAAAGCTGCCACAGTCATGATACAGAGCATTCCCTTAACTCCCAAAAATTTCCTTATGCCTCTTTACATATCATCTTTGGCCCCCAAGAACCAAGTATCTAATTACTGAAGATTAATTTGTGTTTTCTAGAATTTTATCTAGAAAATATATACAGAGTATATGTTTGTGTCTGCTTTCTTTCAGCCAGTGTAATGCATTTGATATTTATGTATTTAGTGCATGTATCAGTAATTTGTTACTTTCTGTTGCTATTGCCAAAGAATGCTCAAACTACCACACAATTGCACTCATCTCACATGCTAGTAAAGTAATGCTCAAAATTCTCCAAGCCAGGCTTCAGCAATATGTGAACCGTGAACTTCCAGATGTTCAAGATGGTTTTAGAAAAGGCAGAGGAACCAGAGATCAAATTGCCAACATCTGCTGGATCATTGAAAAAGCAAGAGAGTTCCAGAAGAACATCTATTTATGCTTTATTGACTATGCCAAAGCCTTTGACTCTGTGGATCACAATAAACGGTGGAAAATTTTGAAAGAGATGGAAAGACCACCTGACCTGCCTCTTGAGAAATCTGTATGCAGGTCAGGAAGCAATAGTTAGAACTGGACATGGACCAACAGACTGGTTCCAAATAGGAAAAGGAGTACATCAAGGCTGTGTATTGTCACCCTGCTTATTTAACTTATATGCAGAGTACATCATGAGAAATGCTGGGCTGGATGAAGCACAAGCTGGAATCAAGACTGCCGGGAGAAATATCAGTAACCTCAGATATGCAGATGACACCACCTTTATGGCAGAAAGCAAAGAAGAACTAAAGAGTCTCTTGATGAAAGTGAAAGAGGAGAGTGAAAAGTTGGCTTAAATCTCCACATTCAGCAGACTAAGATCATGGCATCCAGTCCCATCACTTCATGGGAAATAGATGGGGAAACAGTAGAAACAGTGGCTGACTTTATTATTCTGGGCTCCAAAATCACTGCAGATGGTGACTGCAGCCATGAAATTAAAAGACGCTTACTCCTTGGAAGGAAAGTTATGACCAACCTAGACAGCATATTAAAAAGCAGAGACATCACTTTGTCCACAAATGTCCTTCTAGTCAAGGCTATGGTTTTTCCAGTAGTCATGTATGGATGTGAGAGTTGGACTATAAAGAAAGCTGAGCACCGAAGAATTGATGCTTTTGAACTGTGGGGTTGGAGAAGACTCTTGAGAGTCCCTTGGACTGCCAGGAGATCCAACCAGTCCATCCTAAAGGAGCTCAGTCCTGGTTGTTCATTGGAAGGACTGATGTTGAAGCTGAAACTCTAGTACTTTGGCCACCTGATGTGAAGAGCTGACTCATTTGAAAAGACCCTGATGCTGGGAAAGATTGAGGACAGGAGGAGAAGGAGACGAGGATGGAGGAGAGGATGAGATGGTTGGATGGCATCACCGACTCAATGGACATGGGTTTGGGTGGACTCCGGGAGTTGGTGAAGGACAGGGAGGCCTGGCGTGCTGCAGTTCATGGGGTCGCAAAGAGTCAGACATGACTGAGTGACTGAACTGGAACTGTTGCTAAGTAATCTTCCTTTGTATGACTATATCATACAATTTTGTTTATCATTTACTTTTTAAAATTTATTTTTATTGTAATATTTACAATATTGTGTTGGTTTCTGCCATACATCAGCATGAATCAGCCATAGGTATACATATGTCCTCGCTCTCTTGAACCTCCCTCCCACCTCTCACCCCATCCCACCCCTCTAGGTTGTCATAGAGCACTGGCTTGAGCTCCCTGCATCATATAGCATTTCCCCCACTGGCGATCTGTTTTACATAGAGTAATGTATATGTTTCAATGCCACCTTCTCCTTCCCCTACTGTGCCCACAAGTCTGTTCTCTTATGTCTGTGTCTCTGTTGCTGCCCTGCAAATTGGTTCATCAGTGCCGTTTTTCTAGATTCCATACATATGCGTTAATATATACTTGTTTTCCTCTTTCTAACTTACTTCACTCTGTATAACAGGCTCTTCATCTGCCTCCCTACAGGTGACTCAGATTTGTTCCTTTTTATGGCTGAGTAATATTTCATTGTAATTATGTGCCACACCTTCTTTATCTGTTCATCTGTTGATGGACATTTAGGTTGCTTCCTTGGCCTTTGTAAATAGAGCTGCTTTGAACATTGGGGTAGATGTATCTTTTAGAATTGTGGTTTTCTCAGGGTAAGTGCCCAGTAGTGGATCTGCTGTGTCATATGGTAGTAGTATTCTTAGTTTTTTTTTTTTTTTTTTTTATTAGTTGGAGGCTAATTACTTTACAATATTGTAGTGGTTTTTGCCATACATTGACATGAATCAGCCGTGGATTTATATGTGTTCCCCTTCCCGATCCCGCCTCCCTTATTCTTAGTTTTTTAAGAAATCTCAATACTGTTCTCCATGGTGGCTGTACTAATCCACATTCTCACCAACTATGCAAGAGGGTTCCCTTTTCTCCACACCCCTCGCTAGCATTTATTATTTGTAGATTTTTTGATGATGGTCGTTCTGACTGCTATATCATTTACTGTTCATGGACACTTGGGCTGTTGGCAGTTTTTGGCTGTTGTGAATAAAATTGCTGTGAGCATTCATGTACAAATCTTTGTGATATGTGAACATACATTTTCCTGACTCTTTGGCGTGAAATGGCTGGGTCATATGGCAAGGTATTTTTAATTTTTAAGAAATTACCAGTTTTCCAAAATGGTTGTGCTATTTTATGTTCCCATTGCAGTATCTGAGAGTTTTAGTTTCTTTATTTTCTTACCAACATTTGGTATAGTAAGTCTTTTTAATTTTTGTCATTCTCATGGAGATGTAGTGTTATTGTGATTTTAATTTGCATTTTCCTGAGGATGAACATCTTTTCATGTATTTATTGGCCATTTGTGTGTATCCTGCTACAACTTTATATTTGCTTCTTTGGGAACTCAAGGCTTAACCCCCAACCTGGGGTTAAAAATGTCTGTAATTTTTCTTTACTTGTAGATTTCTAGGCCACAGATTTATTATAAGTTTTTAAATTCCAAATCCACCTCTTGTGTGCACCCAAGTTATTAATTCCTAGAAAGTTTTTTTTCCTCCCACTTTACTACGTTTGTAAGGCAACCTTCCTTATTTTCCTGTGGACAGGTTTTTTTTTTTTTTCTCCTAGTCTCTTTTTACTGAGGGTTTCAGGGTCACAAAGAGTCAGATGCGACTGAAACAACTTAGCATGCACACCCAGCCTTTATACAGAGATCTCAGTTGCTTTTTATGGGCTCAAGATCTGAAGTATGAGGAGGTCACAGATTCCTTACATTGCTAGGACAGCTATGCCTCACTAATCCAATTTTCAGCTTCTGTTTCAGGAAACAGTTTCTGTTTCCTGGGATTTCTTTTACTTTCTTGTGAGTTCAGTTTATCTAGTGTCAGAATCCTATCAGGAAAATAGAAACCACACACAGGTATTTTAAGAGAGTGAAGGGATTTAGTTTAAATCTTTGTTGGAGGGCTGAAAGAGCAAAAAGGGGAATCTTCAAGTAACTTACTTTATAACTGCATTAAGCGGCTGCTTCATCCAGGATTGAAAAACAAAGGGAGAAGGTTGGGGTTGGCAGAACTTAGAATTCTGGAGGGATCTGGTGGGACTGCACCTGGAATCTCTGAGGAGAAGGCGTTGCCTGGTGTTGCTGGTATCTCAGGAGCCCACAGAAGGGGCCTTGGGGAGCCAGGTTTGGTTGAGCCCTGCTCTGGTGCCTCAAAGAGGGAGTTTAGAAGGAAGCAGGGAGAAACCAACTGCAGTTGTCAGGAGCAGAGAGCCACAGGAAGAAGGAAGTCCCTGGCAGCCTCCTCCTGCCTTCGATTTTTCCTGTTTGCACCCCGTTAACAGACCCTAACTGGGAGCCAACTGGCAAAGGTGAAGTGGTACTGGAAGAGTCCAAGCCCCAGCAACGCAGAGCAGACCATAACTACAGGGTAGGTGTGGTTCTAAGAGATAGTAATTTGACTAGCAAGTCAAAAAGGATTTTTATTCTGTTTTACTAGGCATTTTCAGGCACATTTAGTAGGAAGATTTTCAGGTTACCTGGTCCATTATATCAGCAGTCAGTAACAGCGATAGCTGACTTTGTTTTTTTCTGGCATATAATGTGAACCAGGCACTGTTCTAAGCACTTTACATGAACTGCTTCCCAAAGCTCTATCGTACTGTTGTTGTTGCTATAACTTAGTTTACCCAAAGCCATACAGTTTGTAAGAGGTGGAGTTGGTGTTCTGATCCAAGCATTCTGGGTTCCGTAACATTCTTAACTTCTCTGTTGTGCTGAGAGTTCCTCCCCTACATCAAACCAGAATCTATCCTCCTCTGATTTCCACTCGCTAGTTCTGGTTTTGTCTTCTCACAAGGGGTCATATGAGTCTTTCTCCTCATCTGCATGACAAGCATGCATATATTTGAAAAAGTTTTCATGTTTCATGCCGTGAATTTCAGACACTTCATCAGGGTGGTTATCATTCTCCCTCTGCATGTACGCTCTTCTTTTCAGAGGTGGGGCATAGATTAGTCTCTTAACATGACCTGAGCTGGTTTGATGTTTTGGGTGGCTCTGTCATTCATGCCTCTCCTCCCACTATGGGCAGCCTTCTCCGCCACACAACCCCCTGCCCCCAGCCAAACGGCAACCTTTTCAGTATAAACTATGTACCAGGTCTCTACCATCCTGTATTATATATTTTGGTTGATTTCTTTTATTCTAAATGCAGGGCTTTATATTTAGTCCTATTAAATTATACATTTGCTATTTTTGATACATCAAACCGGTTAAGATCTTTTTGCCATATCAAATCTAAAAACGTTGTATTTTCTTTTCTTCACAGTTTACAATTCCAGAGTTTAACACACCAACCTTACATGTTACATTCTGTCTTTGGTAAAACATGCTAAATATGGTAGGTTTGAGAAGCAAGCTGAATGTTATACCTCTAGAGATCTTGAGGACTTCCCTGGTGGCTCAGAGGGTAAAGCGTCTGCCTTCAATGCAGGAGACCTAGGTTTGATCTCTGGGTGGGGAAGATCCCCTGGAGAAGGAAATGGCAACCCACTCCAGTATTCTTGCCTGGAAAACCCTGTGGTTGGAGAAGCCTGGTGGGCTACAGTCCATGGAGTCACAAGAGTCAGACACGGCTGAGCAACTTCACTTTCACTTTTTTTCAATAGAGATCTTACTTCAATTGATGGAAGTTTGAGGGGAATAGTTTTGATTAGACTTTCTGCTAAATTGCCGGGGGAGCTATCCGGAAGGGACAGAATCTTGGCTGTCAGTGAGGGGAGGAGAGAGTCAAGGTTAAGGGTTGGCCATTGGGCAGTCGGTCACCCTAATAAGGGACCACTTGGCAGAAGTAAAATGATCTGGTGTCTGAGGAGAGGAGAGGGAGCATATTATGGGCTGAGGCCTCTGTTGGCAGCTGTGTCCGCTGCCCTTTCTCTCCTCTTTAAGGACCAGTTTCTTTGAAGTCAGTGCAGGAAGTGCCAGTGATTCAGCCTTGCAGATAGATTTCTTCTGCCTTATTGCAGCTAAGGACTGGTTTGTCTGGTGAGGAGTAAAGACCGTGCATATATTTCAGGCATATTTATTTGACCACTTGAGTGCCTTCCTGTGACTGGCCAGAGACACTTTGCAGGCTGTCACGTTTTGGGTATCCTGTGGTAAGGTGGATACAGAGCCCTTTGTCTTATGTGTGGGTAACGACTGCATTCTGCCCTGTAAGGGGTCATTTGCCGAGTGTCTGACTTCTGGATGGTCTCAATGAGGGATGAGGTAACAAGAGCTTTGATTGCTTACTTTTCTGTCTTGCTTATGGCATGCTGAGGTGAGTTTGAGGGAAGCTTCTGGTTCACTTGGAGTTTGACACTGTATCTCTCATGCACTGCTGCCAAGTAGACTCTGTCTGGTTTGCTGACCCCAAAGCCCAGTTTCCTTGTGCAGTGAGCACATACATAATGTGTGTTTACTTCACCTCTCACAGAGCTGAGTATTTAAAGATGTATATATGTACGTACACACACACGTACACACACACACACACACACACACACACACACACACACACACACACACACACACACACACACACACACACGCAATACAGGAGTTACCTACTTCCCAAGCTCTTCAAACCTCCAGATACTTTACAGGAATAATGTAACAAATGTTACTATATTCTTCACCTCAGTTCACTGATTGTTAAGCTGTTTTGGCCTCTGTTCTTCATTTTCTGAACCTTTTGACTGTTAGATGTGAACTTCATGTTACTTCATCCCTTAAATAGTCCAGCAGGTATTTGCTGAAAAAATAAGAATATCTTCCTATGCTAACCACAATAAAATTACACTCAGAAATTCAGTGTGTTCAGTACAATACTTGTTCAGATTGCTCTGGTTTTTCCAGTGATGTCTTTCATAGATTTTTTTTTTTTTTTTGGTCATTTCAGGATCCATTGAAAGATCATGCATGTGTTAGTTGTCATGACTTTGTCATGCCCTTAGTATGCTTTAACTTTGAACAATTTAAAAAAATTTATTTCTTTATTTGCTGCACTGGGTCTCACTTGTGTCATGCGAGACCTTTTGTTGTGTCTCATGGACTCTCTAGTTTTGGCACATGGGCTCAATAGTTGTGCTGCAAAGGCTTAGTTGCTCCACAGCATGTGGGATCTTAGTTCCCTGACGACCAGGGATCTAATCTGCATCCCCTGCATTGCAATGCAGATTCTTAACTACTGGATCACCAGGGAAGTCTGAACTTTCAACAGTTTTAAAATCTCTTAATCTTGAATGCCTTTTTGTCTATCATATCATTGACATTCTTTAGAGTTCAAGTCAGTTGTTTGCAGAATGTCTCTTAATTTGGATTTGTATGACTGTTACCTCTTGATTAGATTCAGGATCAACATTTCTGGTAGAACCAGATAGGTTAGTACAGTAGTTTGATAGTGAAGCTAGACAGGGAAGCAGTGTTCAGTTTTGCATGACAGTATATAATTTAACACCTGGTTATGTTTTCTGATCTGTAAGCCCCACAGGAATTGAGTGGAGTTCAGTAGGACCTGGAGGAACCAGGAAAGACTTTAGCAGGAAGATGGGGTTTGGAAGATGGACAGAATTTTGGGGCAGTTGGAGTATGGTTGGACAAACTGCTCTTTGGACTTCTCATCCTGCTAGTAAAGTTATATATCATGAAAAGTGAGTTTCCTCTTCAGAGTTTAGAGCTCTGTATCTTCCATGGTTTTTGTACTGCTGGGAAGCCTAATAGTTTAGAGCTCTTGCTTTGGTTTCAGATAGGCCAGGAGACTGTGCTCAGTATTTTTCCAACTGCCTAACTTTTGGGAAGTTTTCTAACATGAAAGCTAGAAGGAGTATTGGTAACTCTTAAAAATATTACTGTGATGCTCATAGTGCAATATTGCATAAATAACTTGAATGAAAATATTTGAATGCCATTAGGTGGGGGCTACACTTCCTAGTTTTTCCAGGTGCCTCGCTGGAATATTCATTTCTATTACCTGCCAAACCCCAGAAGGGGCTTGGATTTACCACTGCTGGATAACTGAAGGCATGGAAATGAGAAAGGACTTGACTCGTGAGAGAAGTGGGAAGACTGGCTTGATTAGTTCAGAGTGTACACTGTGGAATAGTGAGAAATAAGGTTGAATAAATGACTTGAGGCCATGTAATGGAGGGCTTGGGAAGTTAAGCCAAAGAATTTGAATATGGTGCTTAAGGAAGAAAACCACGGAAGGTTTTTGAGCAGGTGGGCAATCCTTGGAAATGTGAATGGTACAGTCTCTTGAGGAAGGATCTTTCCTGCTGTGGAGACTGGAATTCTAGATTTCTAGCAGGGCAGAGTCTTCCCTGTGCTGACCATGTTGGGGTGTGGTTTGGGCTGTCTTGCCGCAGGAGGCCAGACTTTCTGCCCCAGTGACTCTTCCTGCTGTGTCACTGACTCACCCCGTTGACCTAGGCTGCGTGGCTTTCCTTCCGGTGGCTGGCTGATCTACGGAGCACTGGGGCTGCCCAGGGTGAGGTGAGGCCGAGCTGACCCACAGCTCTTCGGTGAGATGGGGGAATGATCAGCATTCCTGTGCCTTTGCCCCTTCCCTGGGTTGAGGCTAGTTATAACCCAGGTTGCCAGGGATCGCTTTGTCCCAGCCTGAGAAAGCTGTTCACCAGGAGGTAAGTCAAGATGGCTCCTGCCCCTCTCTGCTTTTTCATAGGTCAGCTTTTCCTCAAACAGGATTTCTGCTGCTTTCTTTTTCCTTGATCCAGGTCCTTCTAAGTAACCTCTTTCACTTACTTGAAGTAAACAGGTTTCTACAGGAAGTGGGCAGAGATGTTTAATAAATATATTTTTCTTGCTGTGGGTGGAGTGTCTCGGGGGTCTCACTGACCCCTGTTGTGAGGTAGTTTACCCAGAATTCTTGTGAACTAGATATCGAATGAAGGCTCAAACTCATAGGGAGCGACTGCAGAGAAGTTCTGGTCTCACGCTGTCATTTCTTAGCAACTGGGTTTCAAAACCATTCTTGGTATGCTTAGTGTCCTGAGTTAAAGACAACAGGAGGAACAGGAAGGGGGAGCTGCCTGGATTAGGACATGTTTGTGGCTTATGCTAGGAGTTAGGGTGACTAGGTTTCTAGTCCTGATTACTGCTCACCAGCTGTGTGATTAGGGACCAACTGTCTAACCCCAGTGGACTAGAGTTTTCTCATGTAAAAATGAGCAGTTTGTATGATCTGGAAGATTTCTTCCAGGGCCAAAATCTATGATTATATAATGTGTGATTATAAATCAGTATTATAGTTTAAAAGGCAGTTCCCAAAGGAGTCTATGTAAACTTTAGGAGACTATTTTGATTACCACCTTCATTTAATTTAACAAGATTGGAAAAGGTTTGTTTAAAGGGTGTCACTTCCTTTATACTCACTGTGTGTATGCTTACTTCTAGGTCAAGGTGACTAGATAGTGGAGAAAATTAGCCTTTCTCATGAAAATCCTCCCAAATCACAAATGTGTTAAGGGCCAAAAAGTGTTGGAACATGTTACTGTGGAACACTGCAACTGAGGAGCCACTGAGGTCCCAGCTCCAGGAGACCCACAGCCACACGTTCTGCAGGCTGCAGCAGCCACTGGTCACCAGCACGCCATGGTCCATCGGGATGCTTCCCAGGTGGCGTGCTGAAGCAGATGATTTGGTAGCTCCATGCTTTTGCAGAAGAAGTGAT
Source organism: Muntiacus reevesi (assembly GCF_963930625.1). Lineage (NCBI taxonomy): Eukaryota > Metazoa > Chordata > Mammalia > Artiodactyla > Cervidae > Muntiacus > Muntiacus reevesi. Next base: position 39,621,620 of record NC_089257.1, read on the forward strand.
GTACCAAGTTACTTGATTTTTTTGTCATTGTTTACTTACTAGGTTTGGTCAGCACTTTGAGAGACAGTGGGGGTTGTTGGGAAGGGGGTGGTCAAAGCAGAGGGGTTCTCCAGTGCATTTCAGTTAGGTTGTCTGAAGTACCCTTGAATCTGTGCCAGGCAATGGTGGTCTTGTTGATAACTAGTCAGAAAAATAAAGTGTTAGGCATCCAAGTCAAAAGATTCTGTCACCAAGACACTCTGTGATCATTCGCTATTCTCTTTCTTAAAGCCATGTTTTCTTCATTTATATACTGAAAAATTTAGATACTAAGAGTTCCAGATCTGAAACCAGGTAGGCCAAAGGAGGTTTGAGGTGGGGAAGGATCTGTTTGTTCTGAGCTGCTTGACTATTAGACAAGGGGTAGAAGTGGAATTCCTTTTTAGTACTTGAATTATAGCGACTATACTCTCTACTCACAGTCACAGCTGAGTGATCAAACGTGAAGCAGCTATTTAATGAGAAGCAGGCCTTGGGAGCTTTCTCCTGAAAAACAATCACAGGACTTGCTGGTCCTGAGAGAAGTAGTCGTTCCCTGGAAGGACCTATTGTTTAGAGGAGGTGGGGGTGAATGTCATCAAAATGGACAGTGTGGATATTGTGATTTAGATGGTTTAGAGACTTTGTTCCCTGCTGTTGTTAATTTCAAGCCTCTTTTTAAAGAGATTCTCTTAATGATTGGAGCAGTGTGGGATCCATTTAGAGAAAAGGCCTCATGTAACCACAATTAGAAATTAAATGCCTAAAAGCAGAGCCAGTTGCTGGAGAGACTGAAGTGGCCTAATCAGTTGCTTTTCAATACTCAGGTCCTAGGGTGACAGCAGCCAGAGAATAGGCTGCTTGGTGGGCTCGCTGGGTGCTAGGCTGGGAGATTTGGGCTCCCAAGAGAGGAAGAGGTGACCTGTAGTATCCACACCTCTTAATCTCTCTGTTTCTCTTCTTTCCCTCAGTGCCCTTTAGTTTTAATTAGGATTTTGTATACACAGCCAGCTTGCCAGTCCCCTTAAAGTGGCAGGCCTATGACAGCTTTTTGCTGGTCACTCTTACCTAGGTATGTGGCTTTAAATTAGAGGGCTTGTCCTCTCTGACAGTTCAGCTTCGCTGGCTGCCTCACTGAAAGAATCCATTAGAAGAGGGCCAGCTGGCTGTCATTCAGTCGGGCAGCATTATTTAGCACCTGCGGTGTGCAGGCATTGTGCTGGAATGGAGCTGATAGGTGAATAAGATGGTTTCTGCTCTTCAGGAGCTTAGTCAAGTGAAACATATGTGCAGCTAGTGTTGACCCAAGGAGGAATGAAATGAAGTGTGTAGAGGAACAAGCAATATGGGAGCATATAGAGGAGACAGCAGAGTTGTTCCTGAATTGGGGGGAACAAGGAGAGCATCTGAAGGGAGAAAGCATTTGAGCCAGGTTGTAACTGGTGAATTAGAATTCCTTAAGTTTTTATTTATTATTTATTTATTTCTGGCTGTGCTGGGTCTTCCTTGCTCCAAGGATTTTTCTCTAGTTTTGGAGAGTGGGGGCTACTCTCTAGTTGCTGTGTATAGGCTTGCTGTTTCGGTGGCTTCTCGTTGCAGAGCACTGGCTCTAGGGTGCCGCTTCAGTAGTTATGGCTCCCAGGCTCTAGAGAATAGGCTCAAGAGTTGTAGCACATGGTCTTAGTTGCTCTGTGGCATCTGGGATCTTCCTGGATCAGGAATTGAACCTGTGTCTCCTGCATTGGCAGGCAGATTCTTTACCCTGAGCCACCAGGGACATTCTAGAATTCCTTAAGTTTAGAAGGGCATTTTGGAGGAGGTTATAGAATGGCAGCAGCACAGACCCTGGGGAAATGTTTGGCATATTTGGGAAAAGTGCTCCTGAGATCGAAGATATTTTGGAGGAATGAGCTGGAAATGAGGCCGGAAAAGATGTTTGGTTGGATCTTAAAGAACATTAAGAGTCATACTAAGAGATTTGGATATTATTCTGCATGAAGTTAGCTCATGAGTGTTTTGGATGAGGAGTGACACGATCCCAGCCGTGTGATTTAGGTTCTGATGTGTTTTTCAGGTGTAAGGTCTTTGATTTCAGGGTTGAGAAGGTGGTCGTCTTAGTTCTTAAAGTACAAAGTTTGTCAGGCATCTAATGTTTAGATACTTTTTTCCTTAGTTATATTTTCTAAGAAAGAAAAGATAATGAAGTCACTCAGTCATGTCTAACTCTTTGCAACCCTATGGACTGTAGCCTACCAGGCTCCTCTGTCCATTGGATTTTTCCAGGCAAGAGTACTGGAGTGGGTTGCCATTTCCTCCAAAAGCAAGAAGACAGGAAGTAGTCAGCAGTGTCCCTTTAGACTGAGCTTTCCTTACCCCTCAAAGATGAAAGTTTTCTTAGACATATATATCATGCAGTCTTGTTTAAAGGTTACTTACTATTGCTTATTCTTTGAGGATAAAACCCATCATAAGGGGTCAACTTCTGATTATATAGTGGAAACCAACAACATATTTTTGAACTGGTTGAAAAATAGCATATAATCATTGTAGGAAATATGAAAAGTACAGAAAAAAAAAAAGAAAAATATATAAAGAAAAAGCTAAAATCATCCGTAACTGTACCATCTGGAGAAAACCACTTATTTTCATTTTAGTATTTTGTACCTATGCATATTTCTCTGCGGAGTAGTCCAGGTCATATAGTACCTACAATTTTGTCTTCTGCTTATTCTCTGTTTCCCATTGGTTTTCATTATACGTGCGTGTGTGTTAGTTGCTCAGTTGTGTCTCACTCTTTGAGACCCCATGGACTGTACCCTGCAAGGCCCCTCTGTCTGTGGAATTCTCCAGGCAAGAATACTGGAGTGGGTAGTCATTCCCTTCTCCAGGGGATCTTCCTGACCCAGGGATCGAACTCAGGTCTCCTGCATTGCAGGTCCAGTGCTATACTGCCGCTTCCCACTTGCTGTCTGTTTTACACATGGTAATATATATGTTTCAGTCCTGATTTCCTCATTTGCCCCACCTTCCCTTTCCCCCTCCTTGTCCACATGTTCATTCTCTATGTCTGTCTCTATTCCTGCCCTTTAAATTGGTTCATGTGCACCATTTTTTCTAGATTCTACATGTATCCTTAATATACGATAAATGTTTTTCTCTTTCTGACTTAACACTCTGTATGACAAACTCTGGGTCCGTCCACATCTCCAAAAATAACCCAATTTTCCCCAGCCTTTTTATGGCTAAGTAATATTCCATTGTATGTATGTGTCACATCTTCTTTATCCCTTAATCATATAGGATTTTTATAGTGCTTTCAGCTTTTTCTATTTTAAACAATACTGTAATGCTTTGATACAGATTATAAAAGTAATAGATATAATAAGTAAGTCTGTTGCACTTCACGCTTTATCCTAATCTTACTCTACAGAGGTAACAATGGCTTATTTATTTATTTATTTTTTAACAGTGACTTACTAATAGTTTTTATTACTTTATAATTTATTAGTAATTTCTGTTGTATCTTTGCATGAACATTTTTTAAAAATTTTTGCATGAACATTATTATGCATAAGTTTTGGTCAGTATTTTTTGTTATTATGATGTATGTTTGCAAGTGAATTACTGGGTCAAATGATGTGAAATTAAATTTTCCTGATTGTATGTCATGGTACAGTTTAGAAAACTTGAAAAATAAGGTGTTTAAGGGAGAAAGTAAGAGTGATCCATAATTCCACAAATCAGAAATAAACATTATTTGACTTGTTTCCTTATAAATATACACATGCATGTTCATAAGCACAAGTGTGCAGGTGTGTGTATATGTATCACATACACATCTGTATATGTAGTTTAAAAAATAAATGGTCATACCCACTAACACTATGTATGCTGCTTTTAAAATTCAGCATTCCTCATGTCATTAAAATTAGTTAAAATATTTTTAATGACTGCATAAGGCTTCATCATATGCATGTATCTTACTTTACTTGAGTTATTGTTAGATATTTAGTTTTTCTCCAGTTTTTCATAATGTTAAATAATTATATTAGTACCTATACATGTATTTATGTTTCAGATAATTTTCTAAACTTTTATTGCTGTGAATGGAATTATTTGATCAAAGAACACCAAACTTTTTTTTTAGCAGTCTCACTTTAAAACTTTTTGGTAAAATATGCATAACAAAATTTACTATTTTAACATGTTAAATTCATAATTAGGTGTACAATTTAGTGGCATTAAGTGTATTTACAGTGTTGTGCAATCATCACTGCTATTCATTTCTAGGACATTTTATCATCCCAGACAGATTCTCTGTACCCATTTGAACAATAGTTCCCATTCCTTCCTCCCACAGTCCCTGGTAATCTCTGTTCTACTTTCTATCTCTATGAACCTGCCCATTCTAGGTACCTCATAAATGGGATCATACCATTTTTGTCCCTTTTTGTCTAGTTTATTTCACTTAGCATGTTTGAATATGAACATTTTTTAGGTTCTTGATATGTATTGCCAAATTTCTTTCCAGAGAATCATTTAAAGAATGCCTGATTACTTACATAAGAAAATGCACTGTTCCTTTTTTAATCGTAAGTTTCTCTATTAAAATCCTAGATTGTTATCTTTCCATTGTTAAATTATGCAATTTTATACATATTAATGGGATTCCTTTATAGCATATTATTATATAAAGTCAGCTTCTTTGCCGTTGTTACATAAGATCAACATTTGGGAGAGGATAGAAGGAGAAAGTGGGTGGAGGTGTCACTGTGTGAAGGTCCTATTTGCTAGAATGACCTTTGGAAATGATAGTTCCCCATTTATAAAATGAGGATAATGGCACTTTCCCCATCTGCCCCACAGGAACTGAATGGCCTAAAATTCCCAGTTGAAATTACTTACTTTTATGGCCAGGATCATCAGAGGGGTAGGATCTAGAAAGCGAGAATCAGCTTCCCTTTCTCACAAAAATCAGGGACCTAACTTTTTCTTGTTTTTCAATATTTTTGTTTATCATTTGGTTCTGCCCAGTCTTAGTTGTGGCATACAGGATCTTGCATTGCTGCATGTGACCTCTTAGCTGTGGCATGTGGTACCTAGTTCCTCAACCAGGGCTCCCTGCTTTGGGAGCTGAGAGTTTTAGCCACTGGATCACCAGAGGAAGTCCCAGGACCCTAGCTGTTAGCTGTTGGCTAGACATAATGGAAATGTTAGCTGCTTCCTAGTGAATCTTCTCTCTCTAAGCAAAAGGGGAGGAGAGAGATCTCTAATGTGGTGGTAGTGGGGGGAAGGGATAGTTAGTAGCAGAGAGAGTGGGGGCTTCCTTTGATTTCATATTACCCTGGTGCGTGAGTGGGAGCGAAGGTTGCTTATCCGCGCACTGAAGGACCTTAGGAACTGAATCTGTCTCTTACCAGTTGGAATTAGAGAGACAAGGAGAATGAAGAATAGCACATAGAAAGCCCTTAGAGGAGTGTTCCAACCAAGAAGTAGAAGAATGTCTTTTGACTTCTTTTGAGTGTTTTGGATTCATTTCTTCAATATTATATTCCAGACTGATACTGCATATAAATTTATTTTAAAATGAGCCACACTCTGTAACATAGCCACACTCCAGTCAATTGGACAACAGTTAATCTCATTATGAAACTTTTCTTTAGGTGTTAAATTGTTTTGGGTATAAATCTTTTTTGTTCTGCAGGCCACGTAGTTCCAACTATTCACCTTTGCCACTGGTGAAGTGGAGTGTAGCCATAAACACATGCCCAGAAATGAATGGGCATGGCTATATTCCAGTAAAACTTGATTTACAAATTAGGGGCAGCTGGCCATCAGGCATAGGTTGGTGACCTCTGGGTCATGGAGACTACTTTAGATGGTCAGAAGGTCTAGCTTTGATGAGAAGTTGTTGAAAAATTTAGCTTTGAGGTCTGCTACTTACTAGCTATGTCACCTTAGCCTCTCTGAGTTCTCATGTTTAAATTCAAAATAATAATTCTTTCTATTAAAAATAAGAATGACTGATTACACATAAGGATATTTAACTTTTCTGGAAATCAGGAAAAATGTAAATTAAAACAAGACTATATTGCTTTTTATCATTTATATTGGTAAAATAAAAAATAGCATCTATTGTTGGAAGGGTGTTGAAAAGGGAATTTTTATGTTCTGTTAATGGAACTATAAATTGGTACACTTTTTTGGATGCTAATTTGGGAGTACTTATCAACATTTAACATGCACAGACTTCATCAATCCCAATTATTGGTGCATATCCTAGAGAAATATTAGCTTGTATGTAAAAAGGTTCACTATTTATTACTGTAGCATTCTTTGGTAATACAAATTATATAATATGACTGTAGGTAGGTTGACCAAACACACACACACTTTGTCTAAATACACACACATGTGTATCCATACATATGTGCCTGTGTGTACATGCTTAGGAAAAGTCTGAAAGGTTATACAACAAACTTCTAACAGTGGTACTTCTGAGGAAGGGAGTGCCATTGGCAAAAATGGGTTAAAAGTTTGACAAATGGGGTGTTTTGCATTTTACTCTGTGTACTTCTTTATTATATTATTTCATGGTGATAATATATTCTCCCTCCTTCCCACTTGTTTGGATAGCTGGTGGGCCGGGAGTGTGACACAGTAGAATTAATTCGCCGGCCAGCTCTGCCCATGTCAGTTGAGTTGGAAGCAGCTGCTGAGCTGAGAACAAGGAGCACATGTATGAGGTATTGGGAGGGCACTGTGTGCAGGCGGCTGGGAGAGGCAGCCAGACAGGCCAATTCTGATTTACCAAGTAACTATCGTATGTCTTGCCTTGACATTCTCCAAATTGCTTTATTCTCAGTTATCACACGGGGCCCAGAGAGGAATTCAGTGAGCGTGCGAAGCATGGATGTTGATAGGAAAAAAAGCAGTCATGTTTGGGACAACAAGGAATGTGTTTGTGTAGAAATAGTTTTTTGTTTCATTTGAAAAGAAATATGTGCAGGGATATTCATTATAGCACTGTTTGAAATCTAACACTGAAAATATCCACGTCCATCAATAGGAAAACACGAGAACATATTATGATATATCCTTTATATGCACTGTTGTTATACAGTTTTTTTAAAGTGTGAGTTAGAATTACATTTACTGACCCTTGGGATGTTCATAATCAATTATTGAGAAAAATAAGTTGCAGAGCGATGTTAATATGTAAACCTAGTTTTTGAAAAATAGAGAATAATTTAAAAAATCCTCCTAAAATATAACAAACATACTTGTGCTTATGATTTTGGGGGCCTGGAAAAATCTGATAACATTTCTTTTTTTAAAATTATGGTGATGTATGCACAAGCCTAGGAACTGAAAGCCTGCAAGTTGTGCGTTTAACTTAATTTTTGGCCATGCTGCGCAGCATGTCGGATCTTAGTTCCCTAACTGGAGATGGAGCCCACCTCCCCCACCCCCACCCCCCCACCCCCCCCGCAGCGGAAGCACAGAGTCCTAACTATTGGACCGCCATGGAAGTCCCTAATGTTTCTTATCTTATGGGAGGACTTGGAGGCTGAGAGATTATGGGAGGCTAATTTTATTTTTATCTAACTTTGTATTGCTTCATTAGTTTTACAGAACAAGAAAGATAAACTTCCTGAGTAAAAAATAAAGTTTCCTAAATAGTTTTTCATCTTAATTGATTTCTAAGAGGTACTTTAAATTTTTTTAGTGAGTTAATGAAGTAAAGAATTATGAAAGTAAAAATAGAGTTATCATGTAAATCTCTTGGGTTTAGTATCTGGGTAGTGGAAAGAGAACACAGGAGTAAGGGAACCAGCTTTGTAGTTGTAGTTCTAAACTTTCTTATGTGTGAGCTTTAATTTAATAAGGTCATTTAACAACTGTTAAACAAGGGCCTCAGTCTTTTCATATGTAAAATGAAGAGCTTGTACCAGGAGACATTGGTCTCCAAGGTCCTTTCTAGGCCTGACATTCCACAGGTTTAGGGTCGTACAGTTCTACAATTGCAACACCTCTTGAGATTTTAGAACATTGTATTTCATTTACTTTTAAATGCCTTTTGTTTTTGTTACATTTTAACAGTCTGAAATTAAAATACATTTTATAATTGGCACTGGCTATTTTTTCACATTTTTATTATCTCTAAAATTGAGATTTCTTATCGTTGAAGATACAGGATAGTTCTACTTTTCAGTGCCTTTTTATTTTCATTAACTATATATTCTTGGCCCCTTTCTGAGCTCCCCTTGCTCCTAATCCCAACAGATTCACTCATATCACCTAGTCGTTCTGGGTAGCGAGAAGTGGGTGGGTGGATATGGTATTTGAGTGTGCAAGGATTTTGTACTTAATTAACTGGTAGGTGTCCTATATGTAGCTGCTGCTTGAGAAGTCAGGTAAATATACATGTAGTTCTGAGGTATCCAATTTAATGCTTCTGAACTTTGATTATTCTGTTGTAGTTTTGCCTGGTATTTACTTTTTAAAGTATAACACACATGGAACAGGTTACAAAGTATATAGCTCCTGGAAGTTTACAGAAAATGAACACACCTGTGTAACTAGTCCTATATCAAAAACATTAGCAGCATCCCGTTATACGCCACCACCCCCCCCCCCCCCGCCCTTCCAGCCATTATCCCCGTGCTGTTTTCTTTTTAAAAGGAGTGAAAGTATATGTCAGGATAGCTCATGGTTATCTTGGGTTAGTCTGCTGGAAAGGGCTCCAGGTATGGAGCCAGAACATCAGAGTTGCATCGTGATCCTGTTGCTCTTTTGTTGTGTAACCTTAGGGGAGATACTTTTCTGAACTTCATTTCTTTTTGATAAAATGAAAACAATAACATCTACCTCACAGAACTGTTGTGAGATCACGTGAAATATTTTGTAGATGGAAAATACCATCAGTGGTGAAAAGCCAAACACAATTGCTAGTTGTTTTCGGTGAGGGAGGTAGAATTCCAAGCAGGAGATGATGTGAACCTCAAGTAAGAAGAGAAATGAAGAAGTTTGTTTGATCCCAAATCCATTTTCTTATCTACCAGTATTATCTCCTTTTTTTGTTGTTGTTGATATTTGGTATAGTCACTAGTTTCTGTTAAATGCTCCAAAATGAAAATAATATAGAGGAGTAGAGGACCTAAATAGAATCCCCAAAGATTTGGAATTTCTTCCATTTTTCTCTCATTTCCTCTCTTAATGCTGGTGCCTCCTAGAGTTGTGTAAGGCAGAGGCTTTGGCCCAAGATTAGCTGATTTCAATAGCAAATGAATATACCACTCCTTTACAGGCCCAATAGGGCAAGCATGATCCCACCATAGACCCACTTCTGATTATAGTCACAGTGTTCCAAATGTGACCCAAATTGATATCGCTAACCTATATAAAGATTGCATCTGATAAACAGTTCATTTTAAAAACTTAATTTGAAATCTTTCATTCATTCAGTAAATGCTTATCAGGTGCCATACACTTTACTCAGTTCTAGGAATTCAGTGGTGAGCACACGGTATGTGATTTCATGGAACTTACAGTAGTAGAAAAAAGAGAATGAAATTTAAAAAGATGTAACTAGAGACTATGAGAGCTCTAAAGGAAAAGAATATGATGCTGTGCCTGACCTAATCCAGGTGGTTAGGGAGATTTTACATGGAGAAGTAACATTTGAGCAAAGATATGAAGGTTAAGATGGGGCTTCCCAGGTGGCGCTAGTGGTAAAGAACCCCCCTGCCAACACAGGAGACATAAGAGACTTGGCTTCGGTCCCTGGGTGGGGAGGATCCCCTGAAGGAGGGCATGGCAACCCACTCCAGTATTCTTGCCTGGGGAATCCAATATTTTTACCGGACAGAGGAGCCTGCAGGCTCTAGTCCATAGGGTCCCACAGAGTTGGACGTGACTGAAGCAACTTAGCATGCAGTCACGCATGAAGGGTAAGTTAGAATTAATCATGTGGACAGGAAGAGAAAGCTTTGGGTAGGAGGAAGAGCATGCACAACACTAGACCACACACAGAAGTAACTTTTTACTAATGAACTTCAGTAACTTTGTACTAATGAACTTTCAACCTCTATGCTGGATACTGTGCTAAGCACTTTCTTTACACATACTATCTTGTAAATTCCTTGTATCACCCTCTGAGAAAGTATTCTTACTCCCATTTTACAGATGGGAAAGCTTGCACAGTTATTAAAGTCCTAGAGCCAGGATTTTTTTTTTTAATATGACTCCAGCTTTTTTTGGCTGTGCTGGGTATTTGTTGTTACATGCGGGGGCTCTCTCCTTGCGGTGATCGAGGGTTACTCTTTGCTTCATGGGCTTGTCATTGTGGTGGCTTCTCTTGTTGCGGAGTACAGGCCCTAGAGCACGAGGGTTTTAGTGGTTGCGGCTCGAAGGTTCTAGAGCGTGGGCTCAGTGGTGGTGCATGGGCTCAGTTACTCCATGGCACGTGGAATCTCCCCTGACCAGGAACTGAACCAGTGTTCCCTGCATTGGCAGGAGGACTTTTTAATCTACTGTACCACCAGGGACGTCCCTAGAGCCAGAGTTTTAATTAGTCTAACTCCAGACTCCATACTCTTAACCATTATGCTATATTGCCTTCCTTCTGTTTCTCACCATTCTAGCCTGTACTTTATACAGCCAGGAATGTAGGTCTGATCTATGTTACTCCCCTTTGCTTCTTCCCTTCAGAAACCTTTTTCCCATCACCTCCAGGACAACATCTGAATTCCTTAGTGTGATGTCAGTTCCTCATGGATTAGTGCTACTTAGCCTCACCATCTGCTACACCTTCCTAAAACTGCACGCCATGGCTCAGATGTAGTAAGCTCTGTCTTTGCACATGCTGTTCTCCCTGCTAGAATGCCTTTTTTTTTTTTTTTTTTTTTAACTTTTGGTGAAACCTTACTCATCCTACTCATACTTTAAGTACCCAGCTTCAATGCTACTTCCTCGGTAAAGCTTTCCTCATCATGCCTTTCTGAGTTAATCCGTCCCTCACAGGGCCTGTAAAGCAGTAGCTCCTCCTGTGTTCCTCTTCTGAAGTCTTTCACCAAAGTGAGAATCCTAGAGGTCTTTGCTGCACCTCACCTTTCCCATACTCCTGTTTCCTAAGATCTTGGAGCCTATTCCACAGTGCCTTTTAAATATACCTTTTTTAAACGTTCCTACTGCCCTTGCCTGACAGAAGCGGTTTTACTTCTGCTGTCCTCTGCCTCTGGACTCACCGTCCTGCCAGATCCATCCTTTCCAAAGCACTTACCATGCATGCCATTCTCCTGCTCAAACCCTTCAGTGCCTCCCACTGCTCTTTAGTAAGTCCCTCCTGGTCTCTACTACACTTTGCAGTGTTCTCTTACCTTCCGATCAGCAATACCCAAGGCCTTGTTCTTTGGGCTCATGTTTAGGTGAGTTATAGGTATGTCTCTTTACAGGATTTTGAGCCCATCTCATTCATCTGAGCACAGTATTTGTAGGTTGTTTGTTTCATGTTTATAGTTGAATGTCTCTGATTAAATTTCATTAACTCTAAGAGTAACACATGCATTTTGGAGACTTTGTATCGTGAATAGTTTTTTTCAAAAGGGGTTTGGTCCTAAAGGGAGATTTCGGTTTTTAGAAAAACTGCTTGTGAGCGATTCTGTACTTCTCAGTGACGACAGATAAATGGAATGTTATTTTGTAGAATGGTGTTTAGCATCTTTAAAGGTGGAGAAAATGATTCCAGCTCTGCCCACTTCACAAACTGTAGTAGAAACAGTTTGAACAAGGAATTGAAAAGTGCTTTGTATGAATAAAAAGCTGTGCTGATGGGAAAGGTATAGAGAATGTAGCTCAGTTGGACTGGAGAGAGCCATGGATTTAGAAGAGAAGTTCTGGTTCTGCAGCCTTGGTGGTTGACCCTGAGGGCAGGTATTGCCTTCTTTTTTGAAGCTTAGGGTCCTAGTTATAAAATTGTTAATAAACATGCTTGCCTTTTAGGGTTCTAAGTTTAGGGGAGTTAATTGAGACGTGAGATGTAGCCTTCTTTAAATCCTAGATATCTGTTAAAATGTTAGGGTTTTTCAATTTTTTTAATTTTTAAATTTTTTATCATGACCATGTTAGAGACTAGATACACTTATTTTACTTATTAGTAACATTGACAGGTTTGGTTCTTGAGTTATCTGGCACCCCATTCAGAAATCTAATCCCTATTAATATGTTTTTGTTCATTTCTGTCAGTGGTTAAAATCATCCTGGTGTGGTAGAAGAAGTGGATTTGAACCAGAAAGACAGAGGTTTCAGTGCTGTGTGAGAGGTGGAGATATGAAAGAGAGAGAGGAAGAGGAAGACAGAGAGAGGGTGGGAGAGAGGGAGAGAAGAGAAAAGAGGGAGATGTCTTCTGAGTTTTGTGGCTACTTAAAGCCGACCTGAAACAGACCAGATCCTGGGCAGGATCCTGCTCTCCCAGCTCATGTTCTGAAATCACAAGTTGTCTTGAATTGGCAGGCCTTGCTCAGGCATACAAATAAACTGTAAAGTTTCTCTCAGGCAGAAGATAGGAAATCTTCAGCAGAGCTGTCACATGTATTCCAGTGTTGATCTAAGGGGGGACTAGAAGACCATTAAGGGCTCTTTCATCCTTGAGATTCTGTGATTTGTTGGCCAGGTATACAAGGCTGCTTTTCTTTAGGGTGTTGAGATCAATGTAATCATAAATTGCACTTTCTCTGTGGCTTTTATTTATGAAACCTTGTAAATGCCAAGTATGGCTCCTATTATTTTTCATTGTATCCCATGCAGAGTTGGAACTACCAATTTTTGAGGACCTCCTCCTCTCATCAGGATTAATGAAACACCCTTCAGTGCCTCGCTTTGGGCACGGGACCCAGTAGGGTGACAGACAAAGTGCCTGTTTCTAGTGGACTTGCTATTTGGGGAAGAAGGAAGCCCTAACTGGTGAGGTTTTTGACCAGGTACTGAGGAAATGGTGTCCTGGAGAAAGAATCATGGGAAATTTTTGGAGATACCTTTAGATATGATCTGACCCTCATCTTTTCCTGAGGCCCAGGTTAGGGCAAGTGCCTTGCTTGAAGCCACAAGTACAGTCTGTGGCTGATGGAGAATTTCCCTCCAGTCACTTCCAGTTTTCTATTACTGGCAAGGCTGTCTCCAGGAGTTGCAAATTTTTACCTTAAAATTGTTCCTTTCGTTTCTTTGACCCGTCTCATCATCAATTCTGTGCTTGTGAGCAAACACTGTGCTAGATATGTTGCCTGTAGGGACAGAGCCCTTTGCTCCTCTGTGACAATGAAACAGGGTGAACAGGTTCTTAGGTGTTTTGTAGAAAGACCTCCTTGAGGGAGAAGTGAATAGAGCCTCTTGGATGTCATAATAAATCCTCTCTGGGTTTTGATATGCCCTCTGCTTTTCTCCCCAGGAAGCTCAGGCTTGCCAACACTGCCTCATTACTTAGCCACTACCCTCTGGAGAGGGAGAATGAGGCCTGGTAAATAAGCTCCAGGTCAGGGTTCTGAAATATTGTCCTTCCATCCAGCCAATGGTATTTCCTCCAGCCTTCTTTCTCCATGGCTTCTTACCCTTTAGATATGTCCAACATCCCTTCTAGGAGAAGACTTCTCTTCTGTGCTTGCTGATTCAGAAGAGTTTTGGCCCTTTAATGTTTATAAAGCTCTTGCATCTTCAGAAAAAAACTTTAGTGGTTACTTAAAAAAACATTTATTTATTTGGCTGCACCAGGTGTTAGCTGTGGCACATGGGATCTTCAATCGTTGTTGTGGCATGAACACTCTTAGCTGCAGCATGGGGGATCTAGTTCCCTCACAGGGATTGGACCTGGATCCACTGCATTGGGAGTGTGGAGTCTTAGCTATTGGACCACCAGGGAAGTCCCTTTAGGGGTTATCTTGGAAATTGGAACTGTTGAATGTTTTTGATTAAACAGTTGATCTTTAGAAGGAGGTAGAGGTACGAGGCTTCTTTGAGCCACTGAGGATGTGCTGCTGCCTTTTTTTTCATTCAATGATTGCTTATTCAAGAGCAGCAGAGACTAGTTTAGAGACCAGATAGACAACTCACTGCTTAGGTAACCAAGTCACTTAATTTCTGAGCCTCAGATTTTGTCATCTTTAGAAATAAAACCTACCTTAAGACTTCCCTGAGAATTAGATAAAATGACCATGTAAGAGGATGGGATCTGGGCTCAAATTGAGCTCAGATTTTACCTCCAACACTTATTCTTTGTGACCTTCAGCAAGTTATGTAACCATTCTCAGTTTTCCATTTCGGTAAAATAGGGATAATCATAGTATTTTGGGTTATTGTGTCACTGGGTTATTGTGAGGATTAAACAAAGTAAAGCTAAGAAGTGTTTAGCATAGTGTCTGGCACATACCAAGTGCTCATTAAATATTAGCTATTAATTACAACAGTAACAGCAACAACAATAATGATAGTCTTTAGGTATTTATTATGCTAGGACATCAAGTGGCAGAGGAAGGACTTAGAAGGCATTGCATAGGGTAGTGGATCCATAAGCGTTTCTCCTGCCAACATTCCTTGTGGGAGGGCCTGTAGGGACTGAGAGAGAGGCTCTCATTAGGCTTTAGCCTGTAGCCTCCTGTGGTGAAAGCTTCCCTCCCAGGCTGGTAGGCTGAGGTGTGAGGTTCAGAGGGACCTCAGAAGACTGTGCGAAGACCAGTCTGGCAGGGTGGAGGGTTTGGGTAAGGGCAGTGACTGTGGAAGGTAAGACATGGTCCGGGTCCCATAGGGCCGTGAATGCCAGGCAAATGATTCGTGTTAAGAACCACTCATTCCTGAGCCATCTCAGGTGAATAGCTCCCTTCCTTTCTTCAGTTTAAACTTGTAAAAATGATTAATACACTTTAAAAAATCGTAATGTTTATATCTTAAACAAGAATAATAAACACCCATACGCCATATACCACTCAACTCAGGAGATGTAATATACCAGACACCTTGAAAACACCTTGTGCATTCTGCACCCATCCCCAATGCCTCCAACCTCTACCTGAAGCCTATTTCAAATTTTGTGTTAGGTGCCATTTTCTTCCCCTCCTTCTCTTTCTTTTAAAAATGGTTTTACCACTCTTATCGCAATCTTTTGGGGACCGTGAGCAGGGGCTGTGGAATCCAGCAGAAGCCATGTGGCCTGCTGACTGCCTGGCTAGGCTGGGAGGAGGGGTGGGGAGGTTCTTCTGGCTGGCTGCCCTGGGAGAGGAGGGCAGGGGAAGGGAGGGGAGGGGAAGGCAGGGGAAGGGAGGGGAGTGGCGCTGTGTGGTGGGGGAGGGAGAGGCCGGGGATGCTGGCCCAGCTCCTTGGGCTGTCTTGAGGAGCAGGCCCAGAAGCTTGGCAGCTGCGGTGGAGAGGTTCCAGAGGAGAGTTCAGCGCCTCTGAGGCTGCACAGCTGGAAGCTGTTGTTTTGAGTTTAAAGCCAAGGGAGGGCAGGAGGAGGACTTCTTGTATTCTTTTGAGATGCAGTATCAATCCTTTCCTGTGCTAGGGAGCTTCAGAGCTGACACAGTGCCAGATGTGGCAATGGTGATTTTAGGAGGCCTGCCTCCTATTTTCACCTCAGACCTTTTCTGGAGTATTGATCATGCCAGTCATTAAATCATGTTTGCCTCTTTGCTTTTCTATAAAAACTTTGGTTTTTGCTTTGGCTGTACTTTTCTGGTGCATCTTTGAATACCAAGAGCGATTGCTAATCACAGACTGTAAGTGATACCGTGGGAATAGGATACAGGGTCTGCCTGGGAGAAGAAGTGGGACCATGGTGGTCTCTGCAGCAATGGGCCTTGTTCTGACCCCCTCCAGAACACCCCCACTACTCACCACAGTCCTTCTCTAGTGGCCAGAAGGTTGAATTTGGAAGCCTTCCATCCAGATGTAGTTCAGTGGAACAGATACCATGAGGTATCATAGACGGTTATGCCCTTGAGGAATTTACATTGTAGATGTGAAAACAAGACTTCCCTGCATATACAGTCAAGGCAATACAAATGACAAATGCAGTACGTAGACACATTATTCTGATCACCAGTGTAATACATGGTTATTAAAAATAAACTCAAACATAAAAAGACACCCAGTGTAGAAAGTCCCCTACAGTCTAACTCCATCACAAGATAACCAGTAGTTGAGGTGTTGATAAAGTAAAATCCATAGAGGCATACTGATGGAAGGGAAGCAAGCATCCTGGCTGGGGACCTAATCTCTTTCAGGGAGAAGCACCCCACTAGCTTCCCTGACAAATGGTGAGCGAAATTCTGCTTGGACACCTTGGTGACAAGGGTTCAAAATCCTATAGTAGGAATTGACCTTTAAGTACCACCCTGTGCCTTACTTGCTAGTCAGTGTGCTGGATTCCCTGGTAGCTCAGCTGGTAAAGAATCCACCTGCAGTGCATGAGACCCCGGTTTGATTCCTGAGTCGAGAAAATCCCCTGGAGAAGGGATAGGCTACCCACTCCAGTATTCTTGGGCTTCCCTGGTGCCTCAGGTGGTAAAGAATCCGCAAAGCAGGAGACCTGGGTTCCATCCCTGGGTTGGAAAAATCCCCTGGAGGAGGGCATGGCAACCCACTTCAGTATTCTTGTCTGGAGAATCCCCATGGACGGAGGAGCCTGGTGGGCTAGAGTCCATGGGCTTGCAAAGAATCAGACATGACTGAGCATGTATGCTTTTTAGAGTGTTCTCTAGCAGTGCCTTTTGCATAGTAGGTACTTGATAAATGTTTGTGATGTAAGTGGAAGTAAGATGAGAGGCTTCCCAATGACCCGTGGGTTTCTCTCGTGGTCTCAGTGAGGGTCACTGTTTGGTGGGTGGAAACTCTGTGGTTTTATGACATCTTTTCAGTTGCAAAGAGCTGGACACTACTGAGCGACTAAGCACAAGAAGTGTGTTGGACATTTTATAGAGGTTATTGAGTCCTCATCACAATCTTACAAAATAAGTATCTATCCTTGTTTTACAAATAGGAGTACTGAGACTCAGAGGTTACTTGCCAGGACGGGGGGTCACAGAACAGCAGGTGGTGTCAATGTCCTGCCATTCACGAGCTGTGTGATCTGGGGCAAATTATTTTATCTCTGTGATTCAGTTTACTCACTGTAAAGATGAGTGATAATAGTACCTACTCTTTGAAGGGAGTTTTTCAGATTAATGAGTTTAACACAACACACACTAGACCAGCAGAACAGTGCTTGGCACATAGTATGTACACAGTAAGCATTAGCTATTTATTGCACCTTGTTTTCTTTCATGTTCTATTAATAATGTGATCCCTAGCATCTCTACACTTATTTTAATTCTGTATATGGCTTCTCTGTCCTCCCTCCCACCCCTCACACTTTCTTCTTTACAATTCCTCCCTCAGCTTTCAGTCATTTCCTTCCCTTCATCCTGTCCCCACTGTCTGTCATTCCCCTTCTTTCCACTCTCTTACCTTCCCCCTTCCAACCATTGCCTGTCTCCTGTCTGTCATGGCAGCCTTCTGACCTGCTTCCCTGCTGACAGTCTCATTCATCTATATACCAGAATAATTTCTCAAAGTACACTTCTCATCACACCACATCTCTGTGCTAGAAACAAACAATAAAATAAATATCTAAATCTTTGTTCCATTTCTTGAAGTTCAGAATTTTCCAAATCTTACCCCAATTCTCCCTTCAAGTCTGTTCCTCCACTACGTCCACACCTTTCTGCTTTCCTTCTTCCTTCCTTCTCTCTCCATTTCTATGTGGGCAAGCTCTACCTATGTGTTTTAAGATCCAGATTAAAATACCACTTAGTTTTTAGTCCTTCCCTACTCTCGACTGGTTAGAATTTTTGTGTCTTTTTTGGTGAAAAATTAGCACATGCTAACTTGAAATATAATTTCAAGTCACATTTCTTATCTCCTGTGGAATTATAACCTACCTTAGTACAGATGCTTGGTGTGATTCTTTGTATGCTCTCTGGGCTCGGAGGGTAAAAAATCTGCCTGCAATGCAGGAGACTCAGGTTTGATCCCTGGGTTGAGAAGATCCTGTGAAGGAAATGGCAACCCACTCCAGTATTCTTGCCTGCAAAATTCCTTGGACAGAGAAGCCTGGTGGGCTACAGTCCATGGGGTCGCAAAGAGTCGGACACGACTGAGCACGTAAGCTCTCTCGAGTGTCCTCTTGGCAGTAACTTTTGCATAGTAGGTGCTTAATAAATGTTTGTGGTGTAAGTGCAAGTAAGATGAGGGGCTTCCCGATGGCCAGTGGGTTTCTCTCATGATCGGTGAGAGTCATTGTTTGGTGGGTGGAAACACTGTGGTTTTGTTTTATGAGCGTCAGACATCTTTTCTTTTCGGCCCTGGAGGGGAGGCGGGAGCAGACGGCCGACGGGTCCCAGTGCCTGTGTCTGCTGAGGGGCTGCTGCCTGCCGCCCGAGGTCCCGAGACTCGGCCCCTCAGCCCCTCCCCACCAGTGCTTGGCGGAACAGGGGATTAGGTTCTGGCAGCACAGCTGGGGTTTTGGCGGCCATTCCGCAGCCGACAATAGCGCGGAGTCACCCGGACAGGACAGCGCAGGCCCGCGCTCCGGGGCCGCCGTGGGCCCGGGCACCTGGTTTGGGTGGCCAAGGGGGAGGAGCGGGCGCGGCGCGGCAGCCCAGCCTAGCCACGCAGAAGGTACGGGCTGGAGAGGTTCCCTCGGGGAACGGGGCGGCCATGTCCCAGGGCAGGCGGCGCCCGCGGACGGAGGCCGGCGCTTTGTGTGCGAGCGAGCTGCGTGTGTGCTTAGGCACGCGGCCCGCCCCGGAGCCGGCAGGAAGCCGGCCCTTGTTTCCGAGGGCCTGCGTCCCTCGCGCTCTCCAAAGCCTCTGTTGCCGGGTCTTCCTCCCTGCCCTACTCGCCTCCAGGCAGGACCGATCTAACCCGCGGGGCAGCCCGCGGCCTACCCTGCAGCGGCTGGCCGGAGGCGGACGGGCTGTCACTGCCGTCTTAAGAGCGCGAAGGGGGAGTGTCCGGGGATATCAGGTTTGTCAGGCAGGCCGCTGTGAGATGCGTTTCGTGTGTTTATGCCACAGTTTGCTTTGGCGCTCGCCACTGTTGCAGTTCAGTATTTTTGTCTGCCGGCTCCTCCCCCCCGCCGCCCCCACCCCGCGAGTCCTGGGCTCTTGTTTGCGGGCGGGCTTCGGCAGCTCTCCCTCTCCGGCGCGCCGGGGGCCCCCTCCTCCCGGCCCCCGACTGCCGCCCTTCCCCCCTTGCGGAGAGTGCCCTGCTCCCCGCTCGCGGAAGCTCGCTGTGCCTTTAAAGAAAGCAGACTCCTGGCTGTGACGCACTTCTGGCTGTCAGCCAGGAAGATCGCTCCTGCCAGGCTGACTGAGAAGAAAACCAACAACTTTTCTTTTGTGTGTGGGGGGTTACTTTCCACTAGACCCCCCCCTTCCTCCTCTCCTTTCAAGATTTAAATGCTAATGGCGGATTAAAACCTCTAGATCCGTGTGGCTTTGGGAGTCTGGTAAGGCCCCCCTCCCCTTTCGCCCCCTGCACTGAGACTTTTTCTCCCTCACTGTTTCTCTGGGGTTTTGTTCAAACATGGGGGAGGGGGTGCGGTGGACTCTCCCCCCTCACCTCCCTTTCCTGCGCCATCCTTGAAGGGGAGGGAGAGGAGAGGGAGAGCAAATAAACACTCAGAAACAGGCACTGGGAGCAGAGCTTGCCAACATCCGGGAGTTGGCGCCTTTTAGAGCAAAGGGTCGCTTTCTTTCCCCCTCGCCTAGATGTCAGCGTGTTTTTGTTCGCAGGGAGAAAGCGTGTGCGCCTGCACGTTGAGCTGTAGACAGCTCGGGAGAGCGTCTCTATTCCCGAGTGAGGCCTGGGTGTGTACACAGCGGTGGGGAGTGAAAAAGGTTCATTTTGTTCGCTGGTAGGGACCAGAGGGTGTTGATAATAGCAGTGGGGGCCCGCGCTGATAAGCTGCTGGAGTGGGTGTGTGTGTGTAGTGTCGGGCTGTAGGCCCCAGATCTGGTTCTTGATTGCAGCCCTTGTGCCCACATCTTTCTGATCTGGACCCTACAGAGCCTAGGGGGAAGGGCAGATACTAGTAAGCCACTTTGAAGAAACCAGGGAAACCTTGGTTTCCCTTGCACTCCTTCGCGTGTTCCTCACTAGGACACTGGGCCAAATTCTAGGCTACACAGAGGGGCTGGTCTGCGTGCAGAGGGGGAGGCCTGAGTCCAGAGTGAGCCCCTTCAAGAGCTTGGGAGTACAGCCAGCACCACTGGTTTGCCCTGACCTCAGGAGTGCAGAGAAACTCTTTGGACTTGGACAAGACCTCCTGCTCAGAACTCCTCAGGGGTTGAAGAGGACTGTGTTTCCCCTCATTGGCTTCTCTTAGGGCTGCTGGTTCTTGGGCCTTTTACCTCCTCCTAGCCAGGGCTGCACCAGCAGGATATTTCCTATCCTGTTCTTTATGACCCGTGAGCCAGTGGTGACATGAATTGGCCTTTGCTGGGGCCACTCTGGGATAACCTACCAGATGAGGTCTGGGTGCTTGCCTGAGTGTGCCTCCTCTCCTTTGTGAGGAGAGGAACACCCTCACGATTAGGGTGTTCACTCTGTGGATGTGGGGGTATCCTTTTAGAAAGACATATGGAGGTCACAAGCAGGCAGGCTGTCTAGGTAGGTAGTGGTAAATCTTGCCGTTGAGCATGGGCACAGAGTTGGGACAGCCATTTCTCTTATGAGTTGTGGGCCTTCGGAACCACAGTAGAAAAGCAGTGGGTCACGCAGCTGGAACCTTTGAGGTGAGGGTTTGTGTAGGCTTTGGGTCCCGAAACCACCGAAAAGAATGAAGATTCAGTGGAGGCGGGGGCCCCTGTGCTGAGTTATCAGTACAGTTCTGCAGCTTTCTGAGACCATAGGGCACTTTGGTGTTATCTTGGTGTTCATGAGGGCAGTCAGTGGCTAAGAAGTGGTCTCACAAGGAGCTGGTACCCAATTTGGGGGGCGGGATGAGGAAAGTAGTGCTGCCACAATTCAAAACTCTGGCCTTTGGCCTGTACTTGGTCAGTGCTTAAAACTGAAGCTTTTCCAGAACAGACCCCAAGCTCAGCAACCTGACCCTCCAGTCCTGGTCCTTGCATCTGAGCAGGTGGTTTGCATTAGCTTCAGCCCTGGTAGGAAACCAGGGCTAGGTTTTAACTCTTTAAGACCCAGAGAGGGTACAGGCCAGGTCCCTGCGTATCTCTTGAGTGTTGAGTTCTTGTCCTGATTTATCTTCTCTGGAGACAGAGGGGTTATCTTAAATGTGGGCAGTGATCCTGACTTGAGGGAGTTACATTATGTCAGTTGTGAAAACGTCAAGAGGATACAAGATCTTTGGTTTATAAGGCAGCTGCTTTTGTGTCTTGATTCCTTCTTGAGCCCAGGGCAGAGAGAGAGAGTGCCTTCTCTGCTGAGGGCACTTCTTTTCAAAGAAAGAGATAGGTTAAAATTCTGAAGGTGTCCACAGAGGGACTGCATCTCAAGATTTTTATTTGTTAGTTTATTGATTGAGGGTTTTGGGGGTGGGTTGGGGGTGAGTTGCTTGATTGAATTGGGGGTCAATCTTAGCAGACCTTTCTGTGAAATGGTTCCAGGCTGCAATCGCGGGGATCTGTTTTTCCATCACCATCACCCAGTCTTCTGGGTGGGGCCTGCCTCAGATTTCAGGGGGAGGGTGTGGAGGATGGTGCTCTGGCTGGGAGCCCTAGGGTTCCAAGCCAAGGTCTGCTTAAAGTTGTAGTCCCATTGCCGAGGTCTAGCTGTGCGACTGGCTTCAGTCATTCAATATTCAGAGGTGAGGGAATGACTGAGCTGCCCCAAAGGCTGTCACCCCGGTGTCCTGTCTCTGAGAAAGTGCCCCTCTGTGGGGTTTGACCTGATAAGGTCTTTCCTTATGTTGAATATTGAATTCTGCCTGTTCCTGTGCCTGGGGAGCACAGAAGAAGGCATTTGGCCTTGACACCAGTATTAGACAGGCTCCCCTGGGAGGACATAAGGGTTGTGTGTTTTGCCTCTGAGATGAAGGGAAGAGGTGGGTCAGGTCATTTTTAGCAACACAGCTGTGGAATCTCTCAGAGGCGGCAAGATCCACCTCCGGTTGCAAATGCAATTTCTGACTGCAGTTTTGGGCCTCATCAAAAGGATAAGCAAGTCTGGAGAGGCAGCTGTGGGGTTGATGAGGTGATCAGGGCCTCATTGCCCTTGTTCCTGAATAGCTCTGAGCTTTTATTTATTTATTTATTTTGCCCTAAAGAAGCCCCAGTATAGCATTTGGACATTGCTGCCTTTACTCCAAGGGCCAAACGTGGTTCTTGTGATAACTTTGACTAACCACCAGGAAAGCCTTTTTGCAGTTCAGCAGTTGAGGCCATCTGCCTTCATCCTGTCGAGGGAGCAAGGCAGTCAGTGCCCATAGATAGGCCACACTGGGTGAACATCATCCAAAACCAAGGAATACATAGGCCCCTTAGTTTCTCTGCCTTCCTGAGAACTCTCCCTTAACCACTGCACTTGCTTTTGCCAAAACCTGGGTGAATTGGCTCATTTCCAAAACTGTGACGTTTGTATGGCAGGTGGAATCACATTGGGTTTTGCAGGGTCAGGAAGCAATTAATTACAATTAGCATTTAGTTATATTTGGCATTTAATTATTTTCTTCTATTATTTAGTGCGTCTTCTGTGTTTAATTTTACTTCCTTCTGTAAGCCCCTCAAAGCAGGGACCATGTCATTGTTTCCCATTTCCCATGTAGCTTCCAGCACAGGATGAGCATATGTAAGGACTAAGAAAAAAACCTCTTTGGTTGATTTTATTAAGCAGAGTACACTTGCAGAGGAAGGCCTAAGAGATGATGGGTAGTGGATTAACAGATTTATGTATCTCTTTCCCCATTAGACAGTGAGCTCCTTATGGACAAGCATGGTGTCTTACCCCAGCACTTTGTATTCCTATAGTACTCAGCATGTGTTGGTCCCACAGAACCCACACCTTGGAGATGCTGATAATGTGGGAAAAGTTATAGGTGATGACTCTTACCACTCTTGTTCCTCTTACTAGAGTAGTGACAGACTTGGCCCCCATGGCAGTAGGAGGTGGGGGTGGGGCTGATTACTCTCATGAAGAGTTGTAGGAATTATAGGAGCTGGTAAGAGATGTTGGGGAATATTTAGTCACCAGGTGTGTGGTCTCTTGAGCAGGTTGGCAGACAGATGGAAGATTCCCACTGGAAAGGAAAATTGGGAGTAAAAATACCAGGACAAGTACCTAATCTTTCATTAACTGTCCCCTGGGATCGCTCCCAGAATTGGATTTGGCTTCATCCAGTCTCCCATTTGAGCCATGTCTTTGACGTTTCTGTGGGGGATATAAAAATCCAGAATTTGATGGTTTCCCCAAAGACTTGGTTATTGTTAATTAGGCAAACTTCCCCTACAGAAAGAGTCAGAAATCAATCTTTTTGCTTAAGGACAGTGATCATTTATTGAAAACCTACTGTGTGCCAGGCACTATGCTATTCGCTTTATCTGTTTTATCTTGAAGCATCACAGTAAATAACCTAGAGAGGTTTTTACAGATCCCATTTTGCAGGTGAGGAAA
The DNA here is from genome assembly GCF_963930625.1 of Muntiacus reevesi. NCBI lineage: Eukaryota > Metazoa > Chordata > Mammalia > Artiodactyla > Cervidae > Muntiacus > Muntiacus reevesi. The sequence continues at coordinate 39,645,296 of NC_089257.1, forward strand.
TTGAGACTAAAAGAACTTAATGCTACTCGTCCAAGGTCACAAGAGCATGGTACCTGGAATCAGCATTCAAACCTAGGTGTGTCTGAAGAACCATGTTTGTTCCACATTTTAAAGGCACCACGTCCCAAAGAGTAGGGTTGAAGTCCAGCTTTGAGTGTTGTATTTTCTAAGGGACAGAAAGATTGTATGTAGAGCTTGTGGACATTGAATTAAATGCAGAGTTCTTTATTGTCAGCTATGACACTGTATGTTTTATAGAATAATTTTGATGTATGCTCTGAGCTCTTTAAAAACTCCCATGGTGCCTTGGTAGAGCTGGTAAATGAAGCCATTTCCGCCTTCTTCCTTCATCATGGATATCTGATGTAATTAACCATCCTGCCTCTTCTCTTGGGTTCCAGGTGCATCGGGGTGACTGTCTGGTTTCACCAAGATGACGCTCCATGCCACCCGGGCGGCTGCACTCCTCACTTGGGTGAGTGGTCTTCCTCTCTCTCCTTTGCATGCCATGCTCTTCCAGGAAGCTTGGGAGAGGTGAGAGAGGAGTTCTGTAGGAGTCAGGGCCATGTAGAGTCTTCTCCTCTCCAGGTAAAGAAAACGCAGTTTTCTTTTGCCTTTCCCCTTAGCTTTTTTTAAAAAAATTGGGGTAAAATTGATCTACAATGTTGTATTACTTTCAGGTGTATAGCAAAGTGAATCTGTTACACAAATACATACATCCACTCTTTTTAGGTTTTTTTCCCCGTATAGTCCATTATAGAGTATTGAGTAGAGCTCCTTATTAATTATCTATTTCATGTATAGTAGTATGTATTTGTCAGCCCTAATCTTCCAGTTTATTGCTCACCCCCTTTACCCCCTTGTAACCATAAGTTTAAGTTCTACATCTGTAACTCTATTTTGGTTTTGTAGATAAGTTCATTTGTAGCCTCTTTTTAGGTTCCACATATAAATGGTATCATGTGGTGTTTGTCTTTCACTGTCTGACTTAACTTCATTTAGTATGAAACCCTCTAGGTCCATCCTTGTTGCTGCAGATGGCATTATTTTGTTCTTTTTATGGCTGAGTTCCCTTCAGTTTTTTAAAATTTATTTGTTTATCTATTGGCTCTGCTGGGCCTTCATTGCTTCAAGGGCTTTTTCTCTAGTAGTGAGGAGAGGCAGCTGCTCTTCAGTCGTGGTGCGCGGGTGCTCGCTGTGGCGGCTTCTCTTGTCGCAGTGTGGAGCTGAGTCCTTGCGGTTCCTGGGCTCAGTAGTTATGCTGTGTGGGCTTAGTTGCTCTGAGACAGGTGGGATCTTCTGGGACCAGGTATCAAACCCATGTCTCCTGCATTGGCAGGTGGATTCTTGACCACTGAGCCACCAGGGAAGCCCTCCCCTTGTTATTTAACTTTTATTATTTCTGATGATGTCGCTGCTGAGAAGTGACCCCTGACTTGACTTGTATAGCTTAGGAAAGGCTTCTCTGAGGTATATATTCCCTTTGAGTGATGGGAAGGTGGCTGCAAAGCAGCGTGGGAACCCATGTTGGCACCCTCCTTGTGCATGTTTCTTTCTTTTTTTTTCCTTTCATGTTTCTGAAGAAGGATTGATGCTAAATTCTGTTGACGTGTAGGGACTTTGGTCTTGAAAGGCCTTTAATCTCAGGGCAAGGTTCTCCTTGCTTTCTTTGCTGTGTTTCTGTCCGCTTCCATTGTCCTCCTAGTGCCTTCTTGATCACTTCACCAAAATTCTTCTGCCAGGTCTTTTCATATACTTCTGCCTAAGACAATGGCAAATGAAAAAATAATGCTGAGCATTGGGAACTTAAAGCTACAGAGAAACAGAAGAAGCCACACAGTGTAATGATGACACGTGTGGATCTTAGAGGCAGACAGCTTAGCTTAGAATCGTTGCTCTGGCTTATCTCTGTGACCCAGGCCAAGTTACTTAGCCTCTCAGCACCTCATTTTAAAAATGGAAATAATAATAATAATGCCTCATGGAGTTATTATGAGAATATGAGATAATGTCTGTAAAAAATACTTAAATATTAAAATATTACCTGGGGGAATTCCCTGGCAGTCCAGTGGTTAAGACTCCATGCTTCCACTGCAGGGGCATGGAGTTGATCTCTGGTTGGGGAACTAAAGTCCTGCATGCCACACAGAGTGACCAGTAAATAAATAAATATGCTGCACAGAATGACTGATAAATAAATAAGTAAATAAAATGAGTAAGTAAATAAAGTACTGTCTGGGCATGCAATTTGGTAGAGGGTATTTTAGTAGTCACCCTAACTACTGATCAAAAAGGACCAATTAAAGAGCCAACTTTAAGAAAAAATTACAGAATTAGGAAATGAATGTTTAATTTCCAAGTAGGGTGGATTTGCTAAAACTGTCTTTAATCACTGTCAAATCTGTAGTCAGAAAATAATGTGTTTAGTGTACAAAATGTGCATTCTTAGTCTTCAGCTTCTGAAATAGATGCAAATTTTAGTTGTATAGTTTAAGATGGGTGTTTTATATTTATATTTTTTATTTACATTCCAGTGTTTTATGTCTGTATTAGAAGCATTATCTCTTTCTCCTCTTCCCCAGGAAAAGACTGGTTGAGTAGTGTCTGTGTGCCTAGTTCAGTTGATTAAGTGATCTTTAGGGGGTCCTTCAGCTACATTGTTTTAAGTTTGTCAGTTTATTTATATTGGTTTTAGGCTTGGTTTTATAGTGACTACTATAGTAGTCTACTATAGTGACTACTGTCTTTACGGAGAAGACACAAAAAAGACTGGTTTTATTTAACAGCAGATACTTGTATACTTTTCTGAAAAATCACAGTGAATGTGCATTAATATATTAAAATATAGTTAGATACAGTTTTTCAATTTAAACACAAGTTAGGCAGCTAAAGTGGATTTTATAACACTGTAGCAACATGGAATAATGCTTGTTAGTGAGAAGAGTGTCATCCACCCAGACACATGCATGTGACAATCACAGTGGTGATTTCTTTTTTAATGACCTAGGAAAAAAGAAAGAAATCAAAATGTTAGAAGTACAGGTATTAAAATACTAGAGTGAGTGGAGTTTTTTGTTTTTCAAGTTTTTAATAATTTATTTTATAATGTAAAGATAAACCTATATTTTCCCAGCAGTTATAGTGAATAAATTGTTGTAGGGAATATAAGGAACTTTAAGATTCAGCAACTGTAAATGACCCTGGAAGCCTTATAGGAAGTTCTGGATTCTTCAGTGAGCTTGGCCCTCTGTCACGTTTTATATCCTAACTAGAGATGAAGGAGCTTGTCTGCTTCCTCAGCTTTCAAATGATTTCTCATTTGAGAGCAAAATAATGCACAGGAAGGAAATGTATTTTTATATCCATAAAAGAAACTATTGCTGAGTTATTGCTTAGTTGATATAAGATGAATCCTGATTCCTCAAGTTAAACCAGCTGCTGGTATGATTTTTTCCAATCTTGTTAGTGAACAAGCATTCACACCCCTTGAATGTTTTACATAGGTTCAGATATTAAAAGAAGATGGTTTTTGGATGCTTAAGTCATTGCAGTCTCTTCATTTTCAACAGATAGAAGGGACTGTGGCCTGGAATATTCAGAATCTTCTTTAAAAATTCAGACTGGCATTTTATAATTAGATTAAGCACATACGCGTGCGCGTGCATGCACACACACGCGTGCCCCTAAAGATAGTATAAATGAATATCTTTAAGAGTGTGTGCACACATGTGTGCGTGCGCGCACACACACACACTCCCCCAAAGATGGTATAAATGATTATCTTTAAGAGTCCAGTGAAAGGTTCTATTTTATATTCCACACTTAAATTTTTTTACTTTCAATCCACTTTAATTTAGATTTGTTTAGAACTTCTTAATATAAAATTATTTAATGGAAGTAAGTACTATCATTTCTGTAACTGATCACTGATTTTTTTTTTTCATCCTCATGATTCTCCAGTCCAGTCAGCTAATTTAACTAAGAAGTAGAAGTATTGCTGGATCTATTTCATTATTTTAATTTTTATTGACCATAATAGTGCTTTGCATTTAGTCCTCTTATTTGGTAATGTGTTCTTTCCTCCACAATCTCATTTGAACACACACTGGCCCTCTAAGGTAGGTAAGTTTGACAAGTGAGAAAATAGGTGCAGGAAGAAACAAAGTTGGTAACAAATGTTCCTGACGAATTAGTGGACGGGGGAGCTGGATTCAAAATCCTCTCTGGGAGCCTCTGGCCTACTGCCTGTTGGAGAGCACATCTGAGGGGGAGGGACAAATTAGGGGTCTGGGACTAACTGCTACACTACATAGACAAGCACCAAGGATATACTGCATAGCACAAGGAATTATTTCCAGTGTTTTGTAATAACCTACCATGGAGGATAATCTGCAAAAATACTGAATCACTATGAAACTAACAATTTTGTAAATTAACTACTTCAATTAAAAAAAATAAAGAGTACATTTAATAGAACCTACTCATTTGCACATAACCACTACTCTGAAGTTTTTATATCCTGTAAAGCAGGATATGTCTCCCTTCTCCCTCAGTCTTGCATATGTGATTGATTGACTTAGCAAACCCTTCCTTCCTAATAAGGTACCGCAAAGGTAAACTTTAGCCCAGACTTCTGCACTTGGTACCAGTGGAATTTATGAGGGTTTCCTGTAGAAGTCAAGCATGCATGCTTGTTGAATAACCTGTGTACCTGGTTCATCTGTGTGTGACTGGTGGTGAACTTTCTAGTGGCAAAGACCGAGTTAGATGAATGCCTGCCTGAAGGCCAGGAACGGGAAAGGTGATTGAATCTGAATTGACACGTTTTTCTTTGGGGTTTGTAGCTCTTTGTTTCCTCCCTCCCTCCTTTTTTCTTTGTTATTGTGTGTTCTGATCATTTCTCCCTTCCTCAGTCAAAGTTTCATGTCTGGAAAGAATTTAAAAATGCATCAATTACAAGATTTTATATTTGTGTGGGAGTATATAAAATATACCTGGTATTTAATATCAACTTTGAGTGGATACAAAATTCAGATTTCAAGAGCTATAAAATCAAGAGATACCAAAGGCTGTAAATGTAATATCTGAGGTGTAAACATTCAAGAAATACAAAGGGCTATGAAAAAAAGCCTTTCTTTTTCCTACCCCTCACTCCCTGCCTCAGGTTCCTCTCTTGGGGCACAAGTTTCTTTCATTCTTTCTAGAACCAGTTTATGCCCAATTATATTTAAAATATACCTGAGTGCTGGAACATTCTAGGAGAACTTAAGCTTTTATTCAGTTGAAGCCAAAGGAAGGACTCTGAGAGCAGCTTTCAGGTGGCCTTTAGTGGATGAGTTGGTGCAGCAACATTCCTTTGCTGAAATTAAAAGTCCTAGAATTGCCTGTTTCTGCATTCCTTTAGCTGCAACTATAGGCACTCAGAAGGGGCTTCCCAAGTGGCACTAGCGGTAAAGAACCTGCCTGCCAATACAGTGAGACATGAGACATGCGGGTTCGATCCCTGGGTCGGGAAGATCCCCGGGAGAAGGGAATAGCAACCCACTCCAGTATTCCTGCCTGTAGAATTCCATAGACAGAGGAGCCTTGCAGGGTATAGTCCAGGGGGTCACAGAGAATCAGACATGACTGAGGCAACTTAGGATGCACATAGGCACTCAGAATAAGAATTGCCGCCTGGGGAAAGGAGCAAACCCCAGGGCTTCTTGCACCAATGACGGTTTTACCGAGTGCTTCCCTTTGCCTTGCAGGTGAACAGTCTGCGTCTTGGTGACCCGGTGGAGGCTGTGCTGCAACTCCAGGACTGTGGTGTCTTCATCAGGATCATTGACGGCATGTGAGTCTGCACTGCCTTCCCCTGCAGCCTGTCGAGCAAAGCTGTAGGCTTGGGTGGGAACTGCATTTATTTCCTTTCCTGGTTGGCCAGAAAGCACCACAGGATTGGAATGTCTTCCAGTCACTGTGTCTCTACGAGAGAGGTCTCCCTCTTGTCCCATCTGGAGGCTTCCTCGCTCTTTCCCTTTCGTAGGAGAGCTGCTGGGTCTCTGTGTTCACACCTCCGGGAGCCTGCCCCGGGGTTCCCTGTCCTCTTGTCTTCAACAGGGGTCTTCTGTAGCCCTCATCCTTATCTCACAAGGTCATCCTTACCTCACAACCCCTCTTTGCAACCTGTGGGGCCAGGAAGAAGAAAGGGGAAGCTCATAAACTTGAGAGGAAGAAGCAGCACCTAAAAGTCTTTTAACTTGCTAGCCCTGCACAGATTTGTGCCTCTCTAACCCATAGAACATTTCTGGGGTTTTCACCTACCTCATTTAACTTACTCTCTGAGGTCAGTTAGCATTTGATAAGCTGCTTGTTGTCATGTAGCCAAGATCTGAGTTTAGGCCTCTTCATTTTATATCTGTGTCTTTCGTACATTTCCTTTGAACTTCACAGTTATTTGAGAAATGAGTGGAGTGGGGCCTCCTCTCCTCTCACCTTTCTGGAGCCCAGCAAAGATGGGTCAAGCCATGACCTGTATTTATCTTTTTAAAGCTCATATGGTTCATCTTGTTTCCTGTACCCTCAACTTTAAGGAATTACGAAGGGCAGACTGACTGGCCTTTTACTTCTTTGTGCTATGGGCAAAAGTATAGGCAAACTATGATGTAAGGAATTGGGGAGGACAGTGGAGAAGACCGACTTTCCCAGTTTAAAGGAAAGCACAATAGATGCTGAGTCCCCCAGACCAAGATCTGAAGTGTTGAGGCTTCTCATGTGGCTTAGTGATAATCTGCAATGCAGGAAACACAGGTTTGATCCCTGGGCCAGGAAGATCTCCTGGAGGAGGAAATGGCAACCCACTCCAGTATTCTTGCCTGGGAAATGCCATGGAGAGAGGAGCCTGGTGGGCTATAGTCTATGGGGTCGCAAAGAGTCAGACACGACTGAGCGACTGATCATGTATGCACCTGTATGTGTTGTATCCACACACAGCATGTAGGAACTGGTGTCAGGAATTCAGCATCTCTGTGAAGCAGGTTGGCTGCATTTATAGGCAGCAGCTCATTGACAGGGAAACAAGGTAGAACTGAGCTTGTGAAGGACAGGGGCTGGGTCTAATTCATCTTCAGGTTCTCTACACCTAACTTAGGACTTTGCAGTGATTAGATTTTAATTAATGTTTGTTAGGTGAAAATGAGTGAATGAGCATATAGTTGATATTCTAATGGGGCTGAGTGCCCCTACGACAGATGTGTTTGCTAGAGTGGGTTTTTTTTTTTAATCTTTTGAGATTTATATTAATAATGAGATGTCTAATAATGATTTCTTAAAGGTCCCTGTGGCTCTGACTGGCCCACCTGCCTTAGTGAAGGAGGTCACTGTATTTCTTATTTTGGTACAGACACTGCCATTTCCTTTTCTTTTGGTTGTACCGCATGGGTTGTGGGATCTTAGTTCCCTGATCAGGGGTAGAATCCGGGCCCTGGAAGTGAAAATGCTGAGCCCTAACCACTGGACTGCCAGGGAATTCCTGGGCAATACCATTTTCTTTCATGGTTACCCAGACACAGGACATTTCAACATCATTTTGAATTCTCCCCTCACCTGGGTACTGATTTCTAATGTCACCATCTTCTCAGTTTGTCCTTTCAGGAGATTTCTCACATCCCTTCCTCTGCTTCATTCTGGATACCAGACCCTCATGACTTCATTCTTCTCTAACCTATCTTTAGTCCTGGGTATCCCTGTAGTGTGCTCTCAGGACCTTCCTCCATCCTGCTTTCAAAACTGTGCTCAGCACTCATGGACCTCAGCGGCTCTTCATTGCCAAGAGATTGAAGTCGAAAAACTCCAGTTTGGGTGTTCAGAGCTTTCATCAGGGGCCCATCTCTTCCCTCTAGTCTTGTTTCCTACTCATTTCTACCTCTACACCCCTCTCTTTTGATTTTGGATCTTGTAGACTTTCTTAAATTCTGACCTTTGTTAATTGCATCGTCATGGTACTGCTTAACTTGTTCTTCCCCTAGTTGCCTATAAACTGGTAATTAGATCTAAATTTAATTAGCTTTAAGGTTTTTTCCAAGGGTACTTCATAGATGGAGCTGTGTACCACCTGTAAGTCAGCCTTTTATAACTCATAATGTAACAGCCATTTTGCAAACCCTAATGAAAGTAGATCTAGGCAACTAACACCAATGGCCAGTAAAACCATTAGGCTGGCAATACCTAACCTACAATTTAATTTTAACATCACCAAAGAAGAGGCAGCCGGGTATGACTTCCCTCATTGTATCAGATAATAGTGTGCAGCATGGATGGATCAAGCTTTTGCTTTTGAGGAGATAAATTTCCTTGCCTGATGACAAGAGCAGTAGATGTGTCCAGGGGTAAGGATGTATATCCTTGGTTTAGCCACTGTAAGTTTATAACCCGGTGGGAAATTTGCATAAGGCAGGTCAAAAATTCAAGATGCCCATTTTCCAAGTTATTTTCTAAGGTGCTGCCTGAGCTTTAGATGAGAAGAGACAGGTGGGGAGAAGAGTAGCAGTGGGGAGAGAGAGAGTGTGTGTGTTGAATAGAAGTGCTGTTGAAATCCCAGGGTAACCCTGATCTTCACCCCAGATACAGGGCGATGCTGAACAGCTTTCTTTGGGAAAACGTTACTGGTGAATGTGTTCTGGCTGATTCGTTTGTGATGCTCCTACTGTTGCTAACAGAAATCAGACACCTGGTTCTCAGGGAAAGAGTGGAGGAGGGCCGGGCGGGCGGCAGATAGAAGCTCTGGGAAGTGAGCAAATGCTTGTTCCTTGGCCACTTGGCTTTCTCTCTTGGAAAATTCATTAGAGTCAACCCTCTGACAAGTTTCTCCATTTTTCTGTGTGTGAATAGCCTCAACCAAATAGGCTATCCCATCTCTTTGATATCTGTGAGGCTTGCAAATCAAAGTTCAGTGGAGGTATTTTTCCCAGAAAACTTTAAAGCCCTGATATTTGCCTTACTGATGTTGACCTCTGCTCATCCCAGTTAAAAGCATTCCTCATCGGTCAGTCAGCCCATACGTACTCAGCACCTGCTGTATTCCTATCTTTCAGCTCACATAGAGTGGTCACTTACAAATGATGCGTGTGGGTCTGTGAGTGTTGTCAGAATGCCTGAGAAGAAGGGGGAGACATGACTAGCAGTGGTTCTGTTTGGCTTCCTGCCAGAGATGAGACTTGAATGCAGTCTTCTTAAAGGATCGGGTTGTGTTTCCCCAGAACCAGAGTTTTCCAAAGCATGTTCCATGCAACTATACTATCTCAGGGGCTCAGTGGGAAAAAAATGGGTTTTGTGGTCAGATATATTTAGGAAATAATGCCTATTATGCCTTCTTCTTTAGAAAAATGTTCAGTTGGGTTTAACCCAGTATTTCTCAAACATTTAACTGAAGTACCGTGTTTATTTTTTTTATCAATTGGATTACACTTAGGTAAATTACTACTCTGTGATGAGGCAGAGTCACAACATTTCAGATTGTGGGTGGGTAGGGAGGATGGCTCTTTCAGGATTCTGTGAGGAGATTAGCATATCTGAAGGAATTTGTAGGTGTCCCTAATCACAGACCAGCTACCCAGAGTGCTGCTTGTGGGGGTTCCCTTGGAAGTAGCCTTTGTAATCACTCCATAGCTGGGGGGAGTAACTCCCAGTCTTGGCTGGGATGCTTTTGTGCTTTGCAGGGGGATTCTTAAGTCTGCCCTGCCCTCTGGAAAGTTGATTGAAACCTGGAGATGTGGGATCTGAAGAACAGGAGGCCTTTTAGTCAGTATCTTCAGCTGTAGCCTAGATAGAAAAGTCAACTTTCTAACTTTTAAATGAGGGTAGTCACTTCTGAAAATGAAACTGCCCTTAGCCAAAGGGGCTGGGGCCAGGCCTGTATGAGAGCGCCCCCTGCTGCTCCCTGCCGTCATTGCTCTTCACACTTTGCTCACCTTTCCACTTAAACCAGCGCCGGGAAGGTCACAGATCAAGAGAGATTGTCCCTTGCCTGGCCCCTCGGAGGCCACCTCAGCCTTCAGCCTAGTGAGTGCTGAACTTTGCCGTGTCACTTCAGAGCCTTGTTCCTGCCTGCTCTTTCAGTTCTTGGATCTGATTTCCCGTTTCCATAGTCCTGTCTCACTCTAGCCGCGTACATAGTCCTCCCGCACTTGTCCTCTTGTCACGTGTTCCCAGGCGTCCTGACCTTTTACACGTGAGCCATTCCGGACTATTGACCCTAACTTCCCATCCATCTATGCTGCCTCCATCGCCTCTCAGCTCGCTTCCCACAGAGCTTTCCCATATTCACAAATGGGGCGGCAGAGTGCTGTCTTTTCTAGGAGGGCCTCAGGCCTCAAGTCCCCACTTCTCAGCCACCACACAGTTCCTTCTGGGTAAATGGTGTCTCTGTCTTCTCCCCTGCCTCCAGCGCCTGGCCTGTTTCTCCGTCAGAGCCAACACAGACCCAGCCTGAAGGGATGGGAAGGTGATAGGTAATGCAGTAGCCAGGAGGGAAGGCTGGCCAAGTACTCTGGTTCTAACACTTGTTCTTTTTCTAGCCTTGGCACTGATGAGGGGCAGCAAATCCTGCAGCGACCAGTGCCCGAGAGACTGGAGTTTGTGTGCAGTTTTCTGCAGAGTAAGCACCTTTCTTTCTGGCTGGGAAGGAACTGCTTCCTGGGGCTCAGGCGGCCAGAAGAACCAGGTCTCATGTGTCGGGAGGGGCAGAGGCTTGAGGCCGCCCACTGTGTGCCACCGAGATGAGTGTGGCCGGAGTGGCTTCTCTGGGTCTGGCCTGCACCAGTTGGGGGAGAGTATCCCTGCAGTCCCGGAGTATGAGTCTGGGATCCAGGTAGAGCCAGGGGGTTGATTTTGGGGACTCATCACCTTGGGTTCCCATTCCTTCCACTGCAAGGAGACAGAAAGATCCATGTTACCTTCTTCCCCTTGCTGGGAGAACAGTTTCCCATGGTAACCCTAAATTAATTGCTTAAGTGATTTGGTATAGGGGCACAGACAGGGTAAGAATGAGGTCTTGCCCTTCTACTCTACTGTTTTGTGTGACCTTCCTGGACATGGGTTCCCTGTCTGTAAAATGAAAATGATTAATAATTGCTCTTAAGATTGATGTGCAAAGTAAAAAAGGACACATGCAAAGCTTCTTCCCAGGTGGTGCTAGCAGTAAAGAAACTGCCTGCCAATGCAGTGAGACATGCGGGTTTGATCCCTGCGTTGGGAAGACCCCCTGGAGGAATGCATGGCAAGCACTCCAGTATTCTTGCCTGGAGAAGCCCATGTACAGAAGAATCTGGTGGGCTACAGTCCACAGGGTCAAAAAGAGTCGGGTGCACCTGAACAGTGGAGCACACATGCACTCAGAGCTTCTAGCGCAGTGCTTCTCAGTCCCCCGCCCCATACAGCTATGGACGCAGTTCTCATCTTTGATCCAGGAGCTATCTGCCATCCCCACTTCAAGAGGGTTATAAGAAAGGTGATGATGGATTAAGATAAAGCAGGGTATTAGTAATGGAGCCCCGCCCCCCTGGCAGCATAAGAAGCAGGTATCCTCCTCCCAAGCCTGGTCTGACTCAGCTGCAGGCAGGCTTCCTCTGCACCCTCTGTTGGAAGGAGACTCTGCAGTGACCTGGAATCTCTGGGCTCCTCCTCTGTGGTGCTGAGGGGGAGTTGGTGTGTGGGTGGGTGAATGCTACGTCAGGCCCCAGATCTGCTGTGAATTCCCAGCCCGTTTTCTCCTTTAACTGTCCCTGTAGTCCTTGGACTAGGCCAGGATAGAACTAACTTTAGGTGGAAATGTGCGTGTCATCTCCTGGCCCCACCAGCCGTTCTGCTTCTCTGACTGCGAGGTGTTCTGATGATCTCAGGGATGGTTCCCAGGAAACTCACCTTGTTTTCTACATTGTTGTCATTACAGAAAACCGAAAACATCCCTCTTCTCCAGAATGCCTGGTGTCAGTGCAGAAGGTGATGGAGGGCTCAGAGCTGGAACTAGCAAAGGTACCTGTGGAAAACAAAACTGGTGGGGGTGAGAGGGTGGCACCAGAGGGGCCTGCAGAGGGGCCTTCTCTCAACCCAGAAGTGGTGGGGGCTTTATTCCTGAGCCTTGTGGAGGCTGGTGGTAGGTCCAGGCAGCCACCTAGCTGAGGCTTGATTCAGCCAAGGATTTTAGCCCATCCTAATGACAAAGAGGTTTACTGGACCATTACTGTGACCTCTGTGGACACCTGGCAAGAGTCAGGCCTTAGCTGGCTGTCGTCGTATTTTTCTTTTTAGCTCAGTCCAGTTCACTCCCCCTTCTGTTTCTGGGTGCTGGCATATGGAGGATGCTTTAAGTGTCATACCCTGGGTTCCATGAGTGCAGGGATTCTGGCTCCCGGCTTTTTGCATAGTGAGCACTGAATCCTTGAACAAGAGGGATGGGATGGGGAGGGAGGTGGGAGGGGGGTTCAGGAGGAGGGGGACACATGTACACCCATGGCTGATTCATGTCAGTGTATGGCAAAAACCGCCACAGTATTGTAAAGTAACTAGCCCCCAATTAAAATAAGTAAATAAATTTTTAAAAAAAGAAAAGTGTTTCCTGATACAGTTAAGGGCAGCAGCCTGGGGCTGCTGAATTCTAGGAGCTTTCAGAGGGTCTTAGAAGAGCTCAGAGTCCCCAGAACAAGGCAGGGACTGGGGACTGGGAAGAGAGACAGCCCTGCTCAGTGGCTCCTCCCCTTGGCTTCTAGATGATTATGCTGCTCCTGTATCACTCCTCCATGAGCTCCAGGAGCCTCAGGGACTGGGAGCAGTTTGAATACAAGATTCAGGTAAGCCCTGTGCCTCCACCCCACCCAACATGCCCATGTTTCACCCCATCCCAGTTGTTTTTCTCTAAACAACATATATTGTTCTTTTTAAAAGCTATGTTATAGTAGTTTTCAGCTCAGTTCAGTCGCACAGTTGTGTCCAACTCTTTGCGACCCCATGGCCCGAAACACGCCAGGCCTCCCTGTCCACCACCAACTCCTGGAGTCCACCCAAACCCATGTCCATTGAGTCGGTGATGCCATCCAGCCATCTCATCCTCTGTCGTCCCCTTCTCCTCCTACCTTCAGTCTTTACCAGCATCAGGGTGTTTTCAAATGAGTCAGTTCTTTGCATCAGGTGGCCAAAGTATTGGGAGTTTCAGCTTCAGCATCAGTCCTTCCAATGAATATTCAGGACTGATTTCCTTCAGGGATTTTAGCCATTCATTATAGAAAGTCTGGAAAATACCAAGAAGCACAAAGAAGGAAATTAACAGTTGCTAATAATTGCATTCTCAGCAATAATTGCTAACTTTTAAAGGATATACTTCCAGCTTTTTTTCACATACATATGTTTAACTGTACCTGTACCTGAACTGTCTTTGGATAATACATAGAAATTATTCTTCCTTCATGTATGTGGTTCTGTATGTTTAAGTGGGTGTTTTACACAGACTGTCACTCCATTTCACCGTCCTTTCCTCTATAGGACGGATCAGTGAGGATGTCTTTGTCTGTCGTGACAGTCTAGCTCAGAGCAGGTCCCCCCTTCCCTCCTCTGCACAGACCCTAAGTGAAGGGGAGTGGGCGCATCTGCTCCATTAGAGAGGGCACTGCCTGCCGTGCGGGTCCTGACGATGTCCTCGCTTCCTGCGTGAGTGGCTGGGCTTTGTTTCCCAGGGCAGCAGCCGCTGGGGTGCCAGAGAGGGGAATGTCAGTGACTGGCAGGGCAGTGCCCGCAGAGCTGTGGCCTTTCACCTAGTGGTAGAAGTGTTGAGTCACTCCATCTCATACTCACTTAGCTTGTGGCTTGTCACAGGTTGGGGTTGTAGTGTTGAGGGAGGAACAAGTGGCTTCTTCCTTCCTTTAACCTTTTCTCTGCTCTAAGCTGATCATAGACCTGGTAGAAAGAAATTCTAAAGGAATAAGGAAAATGGCTAGGGAAGTCAGATCAACTCTGTAGCTTTGGAATTCAGACAGCGAAGGCAAGATTTTACAGCTGAGCTGGTGGTTAAGCCCTGCATGAGCCCTGGAGGTGTTTTCACTCAAGACAGAAAACAGCTGGGAGGGGCCAACAGAGTTGTGTGTAAAAACTTTCTGGCTGGGTTGCTTTGCTTACCTATTCTCATCTCATGGTCAGGAGTGAAGTCAGTTTGGACTTCTGTCTGACCCTGGGTGCATCTTTGGGGGAAATGAGGGGCTGGGGACAAGTAGAGTGGAACGTCTTTGGGGGAACATTCTGGACTGGACCATGGGACTCTGAGGGCAAGGACGGGTTCCAGCAGACCCTTAGGGCACCTCCAGGATGGTGCCCTCCATCCCTGCAGGCCTCCCGAACACCTCAGTGATGCTCTTTCTCTGTCTGTGGCCCAGGCTGAGTTAGCCGTCATTCTCAAGTTTGTGCTGGACCATGAGGATGGGCTAAACCTGAATGAAGACTTGGAGAGCTTCTTGCAGAAAGGTAAGTAGGGGCCATTCCTGACAATCTCGTCTTTTCTGAGCTGGGGACTGCTAGGATCCTGAGTTGTCAGGAAGTTCTGGGGGTTTGCCCCAACACAGAGCACAGAGTGGGTGCTTAGGAAACGTGTGGAACATGGAGTGACATGACTTCTGGCCATGTTGCCCTCATCTCAGTCCCCACAGAGCTCCTCCTCGTGCCTGGCAGCAGCTCAGCAGGACTTTTGTAAGTGATCATGTCTGCTGTCAGTTTTCCTGGTTTACCCCACCACCCACGTGTTCATCTTGTTTTGTATTTTATTGTTTAAACAGTCATTACTCTCAACTTACAAGCTGGGAGTACATAGTCTTAGAACACTGTTGTTCCTTACATACTGTTCGTGTTCTAGGTGGGAAGACAGATACATAAACCAGAATGTACGATGAGGAAAAAGTGCTAGAACAGGGAGGTATTGAATCTACTAGGCATCTCGGTGGAAGTACAGTAGAAAGAGTGAGAGCGCTGCCTGTGGGGAAGAGCCATCTAATGACGACAGGTGTAGGGTTGGGGGTGTCGGCACATTCACCCAGCTGCTGAATTTGGTGTTCCTTGTGTTCAGGTTCCCCGTGAGCAACTTCAGGTGGAGATGTTGCAGATGTGAGTGTAGAATGCAGGAGAGGGCTCTGGGCCAGGCTGTGGGCTTGCACGTTGGTATATGGATGGCCACAGAAGCCTTGGGCACTGTGGGCAGAGCACGCAGGCCCCATCAGAACTCTGGGGCTTGGTGGGCAGGTGGGAGAGAAAGGAGCAGGTGAGGGAGAGGGATCCCAGGTGTTAGAGGTAGGAGGGCCTTGTGAAGGTCGCCATGAGAGCCAAGGGAAGAGGAGATTTTGAGAAAGAAGTCATGCTGGCAGTGCACGATTTCAGAATGAGGGCTTTAGCGAGGAGGCTGCTAGCTCTGACTTGAGAGGCCACTGGGACTGAGAGGAGCCCGCTCAGGGTGGCTTGAGGGGAAAAGTGTGAGCACCGGGTCCGGTCTCTGGGTACAGAGGACCCTGTCACTCCTCTGTGCCCTTATAGCACTGATCATCTGGGCAGGGAAGCCCCGTACCTGGCTTAGGTCACTGACTGCTGGATAACCCAGACCCCAGGCTTCAAGCTCTGCCCAGCCTTCCTCTGCAGCTGACATATAAGTGTCTGGATTCATCCCCACTAAGGCAAATTCTCAAGTAGCATAAAGATGCAAATCTGTCCACCTCTTACTGACCTCTCTTTGGCCTGTCTGCTCCTTCTGCTCCAGCTCCTGTCCCTTCCCCCCGTTCCAGCACCATCTCTGAAGAGCTCTCCCCACCCAGCCACCAGGCCAAGAGGGAGGTTCACTTCCTAGAGCTACAGAAAGTTGCCTCTTCCAGCGGGAACAAGTATGTGCTGGGCCTCTTTTCCCAGGATGGGAGGCCCTCAACACCCAGCGCTCGGATCCCTGCCTCCAAGGGGCCAAACTGTTGACCAGCCCCTGAGTCATCAGAGATCTTGGAGTATCTTACAGACCTGTGATGTCCTCCCCTATGTCAGGATCAGTGGGGGACTTGGTTGGGATCTGTCCTGGGCAAAATGCCTGTCAAAGACTGGTCCCTGTTTATGGGATTTCTTGCTTTCTTGAAGACTAGGCTAAAGTCCCTTTTCTTAGTGCAGTTCTGTAAAGGCAAAGACAGTGCCCTCCTTTTGCAGCTGTGGTGGGTGGGGAGGCATAGAGAAATTAAGACTTGAAGAAAGAAGAGAAGCTTTCTCTAGGTCACATCATAAAGCACGAGGTAGCTTTGCAGACAGAACCCAGGTATTTGGGCCTTGCCCCTGTGCGCACACCCATAGAACCCGTCCCCACCACCACCCGCGTTTGTTGTTGGTTGCTTCCGCCCTTACTTCTTGGGTTCTGACCATGGCATCTGGGCCATCTCCTTCCTCAGCTTCCTCTCAGGTTCTCCAGCCTCCCCCATGGGTGACATCTTGCAGACCCCACAGTTCCAGATGAGGCGGCTAAAGAAGCAGCTTGCAGATGAGAGAAGCAATCGAGACGAGCTGGAGCTGGAGTTGACTGAGAACCGCAAGCTCCTCACCGAGAAGGGTAGGTACCTGACTCGCTGGCGGATGTGTGTGGATGGGCAGCATTTGGGATTTTCATCTAGGAAGGTGCTGGACTTGTCTGAGGTGTGACCCTTCTGCCTCCTGTGTCGTCTCCTCTGCTGGCCTGGGAGCTGAGCTCATCCCTGGGCCCATTGGCTGACCCCCTAGAAGCTGGTGCTATCCACGTCCCCCGCTCCTTCTTTCCCTGGACCAGCTGCCCCCTCCCTCCTCCCTCCTTGCTCCTCCCCTCGTCCTGGGCTGAGTCCTCTCCTCTCCTCCGGGGCAGATGCGCAGATAGCCATGATGCAGCAGCGCATTGACCGCCTCGCTCAGCTCAACGAGAAGCAGGCGGCCAGTCCGCTGGAACCCAGGGAGCTGGAGGAGCTGCGTGGCAAGAACGAGAGGTATGGTTCTCCTGCTGTCCTTCTGCACCCAGCGCAGCGGCCCTGTGCTCTTTCCTCACCGCCCCCCTCCCTCGCAGCCTCACTGTACGGCTCCACGAAACTCTGAAGCAGTGCCAGGACCTGAAGACAGAGAAGAGCCAGATGGATCGCAGAATTAACCAGCTTTCTGAGGAGAATGGGGACCTTTCCTTTAAGGTGAGAGTTAGGGTTTCTGGTCTGCACCTGGTAGCCCGGTATGACTGAGTTGGTCTGGACAATTCCCCCAGGCGGTTGAGGAGAATGTCCTCCTTCCTTAATTGGCTACTGCCAGGGACTGGCTAGTGGCCGTAAATTTTGATTAGTAGTCCTGTGTTAGAGGTGTGATTAGTTGCGTTTGGCTTGAGGAGGGCTGGAAGGATAACAGGAGCCATCCAGACCCTGGAGTTCAGCAGGCAGACAGCAGTGGTTCTGGCAGTTTTGACCCGGGTGATGGGGGTTCCCTCTTGTCTGTCTCAGCTGCGGGAGTTTGCCAGTCACCTGCAGCAACTCCAGGGGGCCCTCAATGAACTGACAGAAGAGCACAGCAGGGCCACTCAGGAGTGGATGGAGAAGCAGGCGCATCTGGAGAAGGAGCTCAGCACAGCCCTGCAGGACAAGGTAGCCCTCTGCTTCGGGAAGTCAGGGCCACGGTCTTGACCACATGCTGAAAGCTGAATACCGTTTCCCACTTTATGGGTCCTCTGGACTTCCCTGGTGGCTCAGACGGTAAAGCGTCTGCCTACAATGCAGGAGACCTGGGTTCTATCCCTGGGTTGGGAAGATCCCCTGGAGAAGGAAATGGCAACCCACTCCAGTATTCTTGCCTGGAAAATCCCTTGGACAGAGAAGCCTGGTAGGCTACAGTTCATGGGGTCACAAAGAGTCGGACACGACTGAGCGACTTCACTTTTTCACTGTGGGACCTTTGGGAATTATGCTGACTACTCTTCAAGGCTTAATAGTGTGCTGTAATGGGCTTCCGTTCAGTACACCTGTATGTCCTGTCTCTGCTGTTTACAGGTGTGGCTCTTGGACAAGTTACTTGACTTCTTTCTAAGCATCTTTTCCCTAAAATGGGAAAAAGAATTATCATCTTATCATCTGTTGTAAGATAATGCAGATAGAGCACTGAACACACATTGTCTGATACGAAGTGAAGTTGCTGAGATTATTGTTGCTATTAAGAACCCAGCTCTGCCACGTATTAGTAACCATGTAGCCCCCAGACAAGGCACTGAACTCGTCAGCTTTGGACTTTTACTCTGTAAAAACAATAGGGATGGTAGTCTCTACCTCCCAATCTGTTGGGTAGATTCAGACAGGCCCTGGCCCATTGTAGTTGCTTAGTGAACAGTGGGGTGAAGAGGGGCAGGGGACCAGGGGGTGCTGTGGCTGTTCCTGCCGTTGGTGTTTGGACAGTCAGGATATTTTTAAGCTGATGAGTGTTTGGATACTCCTGAGAGCCAAGACATGACTGAGGAAGGGTATAGAGTGAGGAAATTTTAAGTAAACTCAGCCTTGGAGAAGAAATGAGCAGGTCACCCAACTTAATTCAGCCCTGGGACTGGGGCTGGAAAGTCAGGTCTCCATTGGTTTCTGCCAGTTTTCCCCCAGGTCAGGGCCAGAGGAGATCTTGGTAACAGGGTTCAGTTCAGTTCAGTTACTCAGTCGTGTCCGATTCTTTGTGATCCCATGAATCGCAGCACGCCACGCCTCCCTGTTCATCACCAACTCCCGGAGTTTACTCAAACTCATGCCCATCGAGTCGGTGATGCCATCCAGCCATCTCATCTTCTGTTGTCCCCTTCTCCTCCTGCCCCCAGTCCCTCTCAGCATCAGGGTAATGGGATAATAACATTTTGTTGATGCTCATGAGGGCTTGTGTGGCAAGCTGGTACCTGTTTCATTTCTGTTAACCTGGGGCTGTCATTTACTCCCAGAAATGCCTTGAAGAGAAGAACGAAATCCTTCAGGGAAAGCTTTCACAGCTGGAAGAACACTTGGCCCAACTGCGGGAGAACCCACCCCAGGAGAAGGGTGAGGTGCTGGGCGACGTCTTGCAGGTAGGGACTCAGGGGCAGCGGTGACACCTGTGGGCTGGGGTGGCTGCTGTCCCGTGTACTCCATGTTCAGGTTCCTGGTGGTTCTCAATCCCCAGAGGAGCAGAGGGCATCGAGGAGTCGTGCTGATCCTTGTTTGTCTCTTTATTTCACCAGCTGGAAACCCTCAAGCAAGAGGCAGCCACCCTCGCTGCAGACAACACCCAGCTTCAAGCCAGGGTGGCGGCACTGGAGACCGAGCGGGGCCAGCGGGAAGCCAAGCTGCTCGCCGAGCGGGGCCACTTCGAAGAAGAAAAGCAGCAGCTGGCCGGCCTAATTGCTGAGCTGCAGGGCTCCCTGTCCAGCCTCGGCCAGGCCAAGGAGGAGCTGGAGCAGGCTTCTCAGGCTCAGGTGGCCCGGCTGTCCGCCCAGGTGGCCACACTGACCTCTGAGCTGGACACCCTCAACACTACCGTGCAGCAGCGGGATGGGGAACTGGCCAGCCTGAAGCAGCAGGCCCAGACGGAGCAGGCACAGCTCACACAGACCCTCCGGCAGCAGGAAGAGGCCGCCCAGGGCCTCCGCCAGCAGGTGGAGCAGCTGAGCAGCAGCCTGGAGCGGAAGGAGCGGCAGCTGGAAGAGGCCGCTGCAGAGAAGGAGGCCACCCGGAGAGATCAGGCCCAGCAACTGGCTGCTGCGGCCGAGGAGCGGGAGGCTGCTCTCCGGGAGAGAGACTCGGCCCTCCAGCAGCTGGGAGCAGTGGAGAAGGAGAAGGCTGCCAAGTTGGAGGTCCTGCAAGAGCAGCTGCAGGCCACCCATGAAGCCCAGGATGGTGCCCAGGCCTTGCTGACACAGACCCAGCAGGAGAAGGCAGAGCTGAGCCAGAAGGTGGAGGAACTCCGTGCCCATGTTGAGGCAGCCCGCCAGGAGCAGAGTGAGGCGCAGGTCCAGGTGGCAGAGCTGAAGGCCCAGTTGAGGTCTGAGCAGCAGAAAGCAACCGAGTGGGAAGGTGTGGCCCAGGAGAAGGCCCAGCTCCAGGAGCAGGTCCGGGCTCTGGAGGAGTCCTTGAAGGCCACCACAGGCAACCTGGAAGAGGAGAAGCGCAGGGTCGCAGACACCCTGGCCGAGCAGCAGCGGTGCATCTGCAGGTTGGAGGCGGAGACGCAGAACCTGGTGGAGCAGCATGAGCAGGGACAGAAGGAGCTGGAAGAAGAGAGAGCTGGACGCAAGGGGCTGGAGGCCCGGTTACAGCAGATTGGGGAGGCCCATCAGGCCAAGACAGAAGCCCTGCGGCAGGAGCTGGCCGAGGCTGTCGCCTCCCAGCGCGAGGCCGAGAGTGAGTGTGAGCAGCTGGCCAAGGAGGTGGCCACCTGGCGTGAGCGGTACGAGGACAGCCAGCAGGAAGAGGCGCAGTACGGCGCCATGTTCCAGGAACAGCTGATGACCCTGAAGGAGGAATGTGAGAAGGCCCGCCAGGAGCTGCAGGAGGCCAAGGAGAAGGTGGTGGGGATCGAGGCCCACAGTGAGCTCCAGATCAGCCGGCAGCAGGACGAGCTGGCTCAGCTCCACGCCAGCCTGGCCAGGGCCCGGCAGCAGGTCCAGGAGAAGGAGGGCAGGGCCCAGCAGCTCGCCACTGACCTGGCCACCCTGCAGGAAAAGATGGCGGCCACCAGCAAGGAGGTGGCCCGCCTGGAGGCCTTGGTGCGCAAGGCGGGTGAGCAGCCGGAGACGGCCTCTCCAGAGCTGCTCAAGGAGCCGCCCAGGGCAGGAGACAGAGAGTCGGAGTGGCTGGAAGAGCAGCAGGGACGCCCGTTCTGCAGCACGCAGGCAGCACTGCAGGCTATGGAGCGTGAGGCTGAGCAGATGGGCAGCGAGCTGGAGAGGCTGCGGGCCGCGCTGATGGAGAGCCAGGGGCAGCAGCAGGAGGAGCGTGGGCAACAGGAGAGGGAGGTGGCGCGGCTGACCCAGGAGCGGGGCCGGGCTCAAGCCGACCTTGCCCTGGAGAAGGCCGCCAAGGCGGAGCTGGAGATGCGGCTGCAGAATGCACTCAATGAGCAGCGTGTGGAGTTCGCTGCCCTGCAGGAGGCACTGGCCCAGGCCCTGAGGGAAAAGGAAGGGATGGACCAGGAACTGGCCAAGCTTCGTGGGCAGGAGGCAGCCCAAGGGGCAGCGCTGAAGGAGCTTCAGCAAACCGTGGAGCGACTGAAAGAACAGCTGGCCAAGAAAGAGGAGGGGCGCCCACAGTCTCTCGGGACAGCCAGCCGAGAAGACGCTTCTGGATCGCGAACCCAGTCCGAGGCTACTGGAAAGACTGAGCCAGAAGGCTCTGAACTGCAGGCTCTGCAGGTAGAGGTGAGCCGGCTGGAACAGCAGGCCCGAGAGTACCAGGAGAAGGCCTCCAGCCTGGAGCACAGCCTTGAGTCTGAGCGTGCCGCCCACGCAGAGCAGGCTGGTACTCTGAAGACTCTGCGGGGCCAGTTAGAGCAGAAGGCCCAGGAGCTGGGGAGCAGTCAGGACGCCTTAGCCTCAACCCAGAGGGAGTTGGCCACCCTCCGTGCCAAGGCCCAGGAGCACGGCAAGGCTGAGGACGAGTGGAAGGCCCAGGTGGCCCGGGGTCAGCAGGAGGCCGAGAGGAAAAACAGCCTCATCAGCAGCTTGGAGGAGGAGGTCTCCATCCTGAACCGCCAAGTGCTGGAGAAGGAGGGCGAGAGCAAGGAGCTGAAGCGGCTGGTGGTCGCCGAGTCGGAGAAGAGTCAGAAGCTGGAAGAGCGGCTGCGCCTGCTCCAGGCGGAGACCGCCAGCAGCAGCGCCAGGGCTGCGGAGCGCAGCTCTGCTCTGCGTGAGGAGGTCCAGACCCTCCGGGAGGAGGCTGAGAAGCAGCGGGTGGCTTCTGAGAGCCTGCGGCAGGAGCTGGCCTCACAGGCGGAGCGAGCAGAGGAGCTGGGCCAAGAGTTAAAGGCCTGGCAGGAGAAGTTCTTCCAGAAGGAGCAGGCCCTCTCGGCCCTGCAGCTGGAGCACGCCAGCACGCAGGCCCTGGCGAGCGAGCTGCTGCCCGTCAAGCACCTGTGCCAGCAGCTGCAGGCTGAGCAGGCCGCTGCCGAGAAGCGCCACCGGGAGGAGCTGGAGCAGAGCAAGCAGGCGGCTGGTGGGCTGCGGGCAGAGCTGCTGCGGGCCCAGCGCGAGCTCGGGGAGCTGCTGCCTCTGCGGCAGAAGGTGGCAGATCAGGAGCGCGTGGCCCAGCAGCTGCGAGCGGAAAAGGCCAGCTACGCAGAGCAGCTGAGCATGCTGAAGAAGGCTCACGGCCTGCTGGCGGAGGAGAACCGTGGGCTGGGCGAGCGGGCCAGCCTCGGCCGGCAGTTTCTGGAAGTGGAGCTGGACCAGGCTCGCGAGAAGTACAGCCAGGAGCTGGCAGCTGTGCGTGCAGACGCTGAGACCCGTCTGGCCGAGATGCAGCGGGAAGCGCAGAGCACTGCCCGGGAGCTGGAAGTGATGACCGCCAAGTACGAGGGTGCCAAGGCCAAGGTCCTGGAGGAGAGGCAGCGTTTCCAGGAGGAGAGGCAGAAACTCACTGCCCAGGTGAGGCCCTGGCTCAGCCTCACCCCTGGAGAGGCAGGGACATCGTCCCTCTAACATTCCCCGGCCTCCAATCCCCACGTGATTCCAGAGTGTCTGGGTGGCAGGAGGAGAGGTGGCTGCTAGTGCAGGTCATCTCTGGCCCCTGCTGGCCTACAGAAACTCTCAGTAGCCTCCCCTTCCCTGAAGGCTCTGTCTCTGGTGAGGCAGGCTGTGAAAGCCATCAACCCCTTGAGGCACCCAGTCATGAGGAGGCACACTTAGAGTGGAGGCCCCAAGAGCCACCGGGGCCTCGAATGAGCCAAGATGGCGTTTAAAGAGGCTACTAGACATCTGGTTCCTTGGGGGCAGATCAGAGCCTCGGTGAAGTCAGCCTGGGAGCAGGGCAGGTGCCTTTTGGGCCCCCATCTCACGCTGTCTCCGTTGCTCCCCCATGCGCAGGTGGAGCAGCTAGAGTTATTTCAGAGCGAGCAGACTAAGCAGGTAATGCCTGAGGTCCTCGATAAATGCTGGCTGCTTAAGCGGTGACTGGTCTCGGTGCATGACCCCGGCTGCAGCTTGCCTCCGTGGGCTCCTGTTGTGAACTGTTTGTGAAGGGGCAGGGTCACGCCGTGGAACCCAGGCCATCCCGGAGTGCGGTGTGCTGGGCCCTCTCAGGCCTCGCCCCACCCATCCCAGGTCGGCCTCTCCACCCGTCTGTACTCCCATCATCTGTCAGGGACGACGGGTAAGGCAGGCTTCGTCTTTCCCGTACCAGATCCAGAGACAGCCTGCCCTCGGGACTCCCAGACCTCCAAGTCCTACTCCAAGTTTGGGTACTTAGCTGTGGGGACTTGTTGCAGTTTGGCCACAGGCCTGGTATAGCACAGCTCCCTTCTTTCCTGCAGAAACCAGAAAGGTGATGTGCCAGGCGGTCCCCACAGATTAGCAGGGTCGTGAGCTCAGGACGCCTGCCCATCACCCTCTGGGGTTTTTAACCCCCAGCATAAGATAGAGATGTCTGGGAGCAGGAAGGCCAAGGTTGAGAGGAGGTGAGGTCTGCCTGCCTCACCCTTACCAGGGTCTCTGTGCTGCCCTAGACATCAAAGCTATCAAACTGGCATTTAATGGGCGCCCCCTTCCTCCACCCCCTTTCCTACCCCATCATCTGGGGCCTGCTGAGGAGGTGGGCCCTCCTCTCCTCCCATCCCCTCCTCCAGGGAGCCTGAGATGATGGGGAAGGTCAGATGGAAGAGCAAACAGTTAGCAATGGAGCTCCCGCCTTTTGCCTTCACTGATCGTGCTTGAGCTCCCAGAAAGCCCGGGGGAGCCAGGAGCGTCTGTGGCTGCCATGCGCCCTCTAGTCCCCTTCCTCCCCGAGCCCTTCCTCTCTGTGGGGGTGGGGTGGGTGTGGAATACGTGTGGAATACGTGTGCTGCCCTGCTCTCGTCTTCCCAGCCGCCTGACCCGTGCTAATCACAGCCACCACACTGCTGGCGCCAGCCCTAATGGCCTGTGGATACTGGGGAGAGGTCTGAGCAGTTGGGCTTTTGCTCTGGCAGTTTCTTGGGTGGGAGTGGGGGTGGGTAGTCATTGAGTGTGTCTGCTGGTGTTGTAGACTGGGTTCCCTGTTCCTGTCCCGCCGTGGGAAGGTTGGGGCTGGGAACGGCGGCGGTAGGCTGTAGTGGGGTGTCAGCTCCCGAGTGACTCTGCTACGTCTGTCTCTGAGGCAGGGGGTGGAGGCAAGCACGGGCAGGTGGCTCTGACAGCACTTGCATTGGGTCACCTCACTCAGGCCCTGCCCACCAGCCAGGGCGGCAGGCCATTCCCTAACTGGAGGCCAGAGGCGGCCCTGAGTTTCTTACAGGGACACTGGGGACTGGCCTGGGGAAACCCCATAATTTGTCTGGACCTTCAGCGGAAGGCCCCCTGAGTCTGTCTCCTCTTGCCTCCCTGCCCCAGGTGGAAGAACTGAACAAGAAGCTAGCTGACCATGAGCAAGCCAGCAAGGCGCAGCAGCAGAAGCTGAAGGTGGGACAGCAGGGGATGGGCCTGCCCTCCATCGGCTCAGGGGAGCAGGGAGGGAAGGCACCCTGGGCCTGGCAGCCTCAGGAGCCCCGCCTGTGCCTCTGCGAGCTCCTGAGGGAAGGTGACCAGAGTGGCTCCCAACCCGCAGACCTTCACTATCTGTTGCAGTAGCCACTAGCCATGTGTGGTTATTTAAATAAAAACTTCTGTTTCTCAGTCGCGCTAGCCACGTTTCCACAGCTCAGTAGCCATGTGTGGCTAGTGGCTCCCGTACTGGACAGGGCGGATCAGAACACTTAGCACTGCAGAAGCTTCGGCTGGGTTGTGCTGTTTAATCTTAGGGAGTGAGTGTTAGTGACATTTAGTACTACAGTGCAACTTAATATTCTTACTTTCCATGGTATCACCTTCTTTGGTTTAACATTTGCTTTTTTACAACTCTAGGCTTCACAGCTTTTAGTTAAGGGCAAAGGAACTTGGCCCCAGTGGCCCCAGGAGGGTCACAGGGGTTGGTGGGAGCTCGGAGCTGTTCGCCCAGCTCACTGCCATGTACTCCACACCATGTCACGGTCACGTTGATAAACAGGCTGAGTCCACTCCTCTCAGGGGCCGGGAGATGAGGAGGTAAGGCTGGTTGGCCCTGTCCAGTGCCTGCCACAGACTTAGCACTTGCTGGTGCAAACTGCGCGTGGACAGAGAGGCTGCCAGAGGTCCAGCGCCCAAGGAGTCTGCGGTCTGTCTGGGAGGCGGTGTCCGCAGCATAACTGAGCCCACACCGGCTTTGGAGTCAGGTGGGCAGAGGCTCAAATCTTCCTCTGCTGTTTAGTCCCCGTGACCAGCGTGCTTTTCGTCTCTGAACTCAGTGTCTTCATCTGTGAAGTGGACCTAAAGCTAGTTCCCAGAGTGGTTTTGAGGAGAAGTGAGTTCTCGTGTCCTCAAAGAGTATACACGCCATGTGCCTAGATCCCTGGTATTCCTGGGGGTCAGTGCCTTTCCTCCCCGGGAGATTGTCCTCATGGAGGGAGGGTGAACTAGCTTGTGCCTGGTGTCAAGGTGAAGGCAGGCTGCCAGAACTCTTCCAGAAAGGGCACTGTCTGGACAGGAAAAGCTCCTACAGCAGCTGAACTCTGAGGGGTGCGTGATGCTTAGGCTGGAGTTGGGAGGGGCCCAAAGGCCTCTTGTGTGTCCTCAGAGAATCTGCAACAGGAATGCAGGAATCTGAAAACACTGTGGAGCCTAGGAGGCTAGGGGCCAGTGGATTTGGGTGGGGCAAAGAGACCAGCGGCCATCAGCTTCTCTCGTCTTTCCAGGCCCAGGGCGGTGAGAGCCAGCAGGAGGTCCAGCGCCTCCAGGCCCAGCTGAGTGAGCTGAAGGCCCAGCTGAGCCAGAAGGAACAGGCAGCTGAGCACTACAAACTACAGGTGAGGAGCCCGGCCCCAGCCCCGTTGCCCCCCACTTCTCTGACCCATCACCCACCCACCCTTCCGCCAACCCAGATGGAGAAGGCCAAGACTCATTATGATGCCAAGAAGCAGCAGAACCAAGAGCTGCAGGAGCAGCTGCGGGGCCTGGAACAGCTGCAGATGGAGAACAAAGGGCTGCGGGCAGAAGTGGATCGGCTGGGCCGGGAGCTGCAGCAGGCCGGGCTGAAGACCAAGGAGGCCGAGCAGGCCTGCCGCCATCTCACGACCCAGGTGCGCAGCCTGGAGGCACAGGTGAGGCTCTGGCTGCGCTGACTCCCTCACCTCCCGCACACTGGCCTCCGGTGCCCTCCTCTCAGCCACCCTGCGGAGGCCTGCCTTCACCCTCCCTCCGCCCCCATTCCCAGGTTGCCCATGCCGACCAGCAGCTTCGGGACCTGGGCAAGTTCCAGGTGGCGACTGACGCCTTGAAGAGCCGGGAGCCCCAGGCTAAGCCTCAGCTGGACTTGAGTATTGACAGCCTGGATCTGAGCTGCGAGGAGGGGACCCCACTCTCTGTCACCAGGTCAGGGGGCACCCTTCCTCCCCCAGTCTGTTGTCCGCGCAGTGTGATCAGGCAGTCTCCTGGGCACTGGGGCTGTGAGAGAGGAAGATGGGAACCCGTTGCCCTCTGGAAGCTTGTTCTTAGAGGAGAATGACGTATTAGAGGTATTAGGCCAGATGCTTGTATGTAGCATAGTGGGAGTGAGAAGAAATGAGTGGTCAGAAGAGGCTTCATGGAGGCTGTCACTCCTGCTCTTGAGTCTTGAAAGAAACTGTAGGTGTGTGTCCCATGGAAAGAGAAGAGTGATAACAGTAAAGGCCGAGAAGGAGCCTGGCTGGACAGTGAAGTCGGGAGGGCTTGGGCCCAGGCCCCTGAGGGCAGGCTGGACTCCCCACTGAAGGAGGCTGGCGTTTAGACCTGATCCTAAAGGCACTGAGGGGCCTCAGAAGGGTTTGCAGTTGAGCACATGGTCAGTTTTGCACTCAGTTTTGCATCTTAGCCTATCTATCCTGATAGGGAAAACTGAGACTTTAATGAGAATAATAAATGTATTTTTATGTTAAATGCTTACATGTGCCAGAGATACTGTTACATACACGTGAGAAATATGAATTCATTTATCCCATAACAACTCTCTGAGGTAGAGTCTATGATTATCTCCTTTCACAGAGGAAACTGGGGCAGCCCGGGGTCCCACAGTGGCAGGGCTAGGCTTGACCCCAGGCAGCCTGGCTTGAGTCCTTGATTGTCACCAGCGTGTCTCTCTCAGAGGCTGCTGTAGTCGAGGTGAGAGGGGCGAGGCAGACAGGGAAGGAGAGGAGTGGGGTGTGGTTGGAGGGCTCTTGGGTTTGGCAGGAAAGGGAAGAGATGGAGGCTGGCTGGAGGTTGCTCCCCCCAGCTTCGTGTTGGCTGTAATAGGAAATGAGGAGGAGGAACAGACAGTGGACTTAGTTTGGGACACGTCATTGTGGAGTCCAGAGGGCAGTCTGGGGCTGTGTCTGGGAGGGTCTGGAGAGCAGGGTCTGGGAGTTGCCTGTATTGAGCTCAGGGCACCATGGGGTGGGTGGGCTCACCAATGACGGAGAGAATGGAAGGCAGGGCCCCAGTCAAGGACTCTTCTTGGTACCTCCGAAAAATCAGAGGGTCGGGTGCTTGACCTGGTGGTCTTGTAATAAGTGTCACTGGAACAAAGGGATGGACAAAATGCGGTGTAGTCCCAGGAATGGCGCCTCAGCAGCTTTTTCTCCACAGCAAGTTGCCTCGCACCCAGCCGGATGGCACCAGCATCCCCGGAGAGCCAGCCTCCCCCATCTCCCAGCGTCTGCCCCCCAAAGTGGAATCCCTGGAGAGCCTCTACTTCACACCCATCCCTGCTCGGGGTCAGGCCCCCCTGGAGAGCAGCCTGGACTCCCTGGGGGACATCTCCCTGGACTCAAGCCGGAAGACCCGCTCCGCTCGTCGGCGCACCACACAGATCATCAACATCACCATGACCAAGGTCAGCAAGGTCCGGCTGCTGGGAGTGCGGCTGTAGGACAGCACTGCTCGCTTCCTCTCCAGGGCCTCTCTCCATCAGGTCTCCAAAACCGCCTCCGAGGGGCAGGGCTGACTGGTCCACACCCATGGACAAGAGCAGCAGAGCGGTGACTTGCTTTGGCCTCCTGTAGAAAGGGGCCGGGCTGGCCTCGGCTGCCTGTCCCCTGACAGGCCGCCGTGCTGTGTACAATAGCGACCCTGTGCAGGCTCAAGGGGACAACGCTGAGAAGCCGCCCAGCCTGCGCTTGGGGTGACAGATAGTTGTGCTCCCCAGGGGGCTGCCTGCCTGCCTGGGGCTCTGGTCCTTGTTTCCACATCCCAAGGAGTTTGGGAAAGGGAGGAGAGGAGCACTTCAGCTACCAAAAAACTGAAGTTCTAAAAGATGATCCCCTGGTGCGCTTGGTCAGAGGGACCTGTGGGACAAGCCTGATGCGCTCAGGAGACACGGGGTCCAAGCCCCAGCTCTGTGACCCTCAGGCCAGTCCTTTCACACCTCTGTACCTCACTTCTAAGATAGCCTGAGGCACTTGGCTCAGCCTCCCTCAGAGCATTGTTAATAGACTCAACAGAACAATGGACAGGAGTCCTGACAGCCTCAGCACCTTGTGTGGGATTAACAAGGCCCATTTCTTGCAGACGGGCAGCTGAAGACCCCGTGCAAAGCAGTGTGGACACGGGCAGCCATGGGATCTGAGGCGCTTTGGGAAAGGAAATGGGAGGCGTTTTTTTTTTTAATGTTGATGTATTTGGCTATGCTTGGCGGGGGGGTCTTAGTTGTAGCAAGTGGGATCTAGTTCCCTAAGGAGGGATCGAACCCCCCTGCACTGGGTTCAGTCTTAGCTGGTGAGCACCAGGGATGTCCCAGAATGTCAGGGCCTACCCCCACTGCAGCAGATGTGTCCTCTCTTCCAGAAGCTGGATGTGGAGGATCCAGACAGTGCCAACTCCTCCTTCTATAGCACACAGTCAGCCCCTGCTTCCCAGGCCGGCCCGAGAGCCGCCTCCTCTACGCAGTCTCTAGCCCGCCTGGGCTCTCCCGACGATGGCAACTCCACTCTGCTCAGCCTGCCTGGCTACCGGCCCACCACTCGCAGCTCCACCCGCCGTTCCCAGGCTGGGATGTCCAGTGGGGCCCCTCCAGGTGAGGGGACTGTGGGGGACTGACACCCCCGAACATGAAACTGGACAGATCCTGACACGGCCAAAGGACAAGCCACGATCCAGCACCCACCCCTGTCTCCTCCCTGCCTGCTGTTCACCCAGGGGCTGTGCTGGGCAGTAAGGCTGACGTCATTCTCAGCCAAATGCTTCACGTGGGGCCGGGATTCCCCACCCAGGAGCGCTCCTGGGCCCCTTCTCAGGTGGGGAGGGACTGCCGGGGGGCCAGACTGCCAGGGATCTATCCTCAGATTCCTTTCTGAGGCTCTTGCCTTCAGGGAGTGCTTTGGGTATGGATTCCTGGCCTTCCATTAGTTTCTTCTGGTGTCACAACCTCTGCATGGGACCCCAGGGAGGAGGCAGGGAGCCAGTCCCCAGGGAGGAGATGGTTGTGAGCCACGTGCCCATAGCCGCAGCATGGACAGAGCAGACCCTGGGGTGCTGCAGTTCAAGGGCCAGGAGGACAGGAGTGGTGGCACCAAGGCCGGCGGGGTGCTGCCTCCACCCTCTTGTGCCGGCCTTGTAGCCCTGCTTGTTGCTGTCTCCCTGCCCGCCCCCACCCCACAGGCAGGAACAGCTTCTATGTGGGCACCTGCCAGGACGAGCCCGAACAGCTGGATGACTGGAACCGCATTGCAGAGCTGCAGCAGCGCAACAGAGTATGCCCACCGCACCTGAAGACCTGCTACCCTCTGGAGTCCAGGGTGAGCTCTGGGGCCCCTGCCAGGGACCCGCCCCTGCTGGCTTCCCTCTTCCTCCTGGACATCCCTCCCCAGTTTCCCGGCCTGCCGAGGAGAGGGGCCTGCTTCTGGTCAACTAGCGGACAGGGAGGAACTCGGGAGGAGGTTCTGTGGAGGGCAGGAATTCGCAGAGGTTTCCAGGGATGGCTTCTGAGGCTGTGGTGCAGGACATGGGCAGGAAGACAACAGGAGGGGAGCCGTTTGCAACAGGAAGGCTCCAGATGCCCGGCCAGTGAGGAGTTCTAGGGCAGTCCTGCTCCATCTCCAAACAGCTCAGGTCCACCGACCGCTTCTACCCCACACAGCCTTCCCTGAGCCTGCCTGCCATCACAGATGAGGAGATAAAAACCGGCGACCCCCGGGAGACCCTGCGCCGAGCCAGCATGCAGCCAACCCAGATAGCTGAGGGCGCCGGCATCACCACACGGCAGCAGCGCAAGCGGGTTTCCTCAGAGACCCACCAGGGTCCCGGCACACCCGAGGTGGGTGACTTGGACTTTTGTCACCTCTGGTGGCCGCCACGTTTTTGAGTCTATTAGCGGGGAGTCTCCTGGTGCAGGAGGGAGGCAGGTGCTGGCTGGACACAGTCCACTTGTCTCTTGTGCTCTCAGCCTAACCATTCTCTTCCCCATAGTCAAAGAAGGCCACCACCTGTTTTCCGCGCCCCATGACCCCCCGGGACCGACATGAAGGGCGCAGACAGAGCACTGCTGAGGCCCAGAAGAAGGCAGCTCCAGCTGCGGTTAAACAGGTGAGCCAGGGGCTGAGGGAGAACCTGGAGGGGCCCAGGCAGGCCGAGAGCAGCTGTGCGGCCAGTGGTGGCCCGGTCTGACAGCCCTTCCCAACAGGCTGACCGCCGCCAGTCTATGGCCTTCAGCATCCTCAACACACCCAAGAAGCTTGGGAACAGCCTTCTGCGGAAGGCAGCCTCGAAGAAAGCCCCCTCCAAAGCCTCGCCCAACCCCCGCAGCGGGACCCGCCGCTCTCCGCGCATCGCCACCACCACAGCCAGCGCCGCCACTGCTGCCGCCATCGCTGCCGCCACCCCCCGGGCCAAGGGCAAGGTGTGGGCACTGACAGGGAAGGGGGAGGGTTCGGCTCCTAGAAACCCAGTGAGGAGCACGGGTGACCTCCATCCAACCACCCTGGGGCTCCTCCTAGGCAGGCCGAGTAGGCCCCTGGAGGGCGAGGGCTGAGAGCAGGTGCTCGCTCCCCTCTGGTTAGCTGCTCCTCATCGAGGAAAGCAGAGGATAAAACACCCAGAGCTGCTCAGCCCCTGCAAACCTGCAGTAGATGGGTCCAGGGCTGCAGCAAGGGGACCACCCTAGTCTGGGCGTGTGGGAGCAGGAGGGGGCGCAGGCTGGCACTGAGCAGCTGTCTCCGTCTCTTCCAGGCAAAGCACTGAAGAGCCAGTACCAGTGAGTGGCCCCACCTGTGTTCCTGATGCTGCCCTCGCCTGGTCCTCCTCCTGTCCCTTTCAGTGCCTTCTCTCAGCTCCCAGGCCAACAGTGGCCAAAATCCTAGAGACAGTGATGCCTGCCCACACCCTGGCCGGGACTTGGCCCATCCCCAGGTGAACAGGTGTGTCCTCAAGGGTGGCCCAGAGCCTGGGCAGTCTGGGTCCTCTCCCTCCTTGCCTCCTGATGTTTTCCTAGAGTAAAGTCACTTCTCCATCGTAACCAGATTTGAGGCTGGCTTTGTGTGGCTGGGTCGTTGGGCCTGGCCAGTCCTCCCAGCCTCTGGATCTAGAAGGGACCATTGGAGGAGCAGGCCCTGGTCCCTGCTGCTCCTGGCCGCTGGGCCTTGCAAGGGCCCTTGCTCTTGAAGTCCAGGACTGGGCAGTGGCCCAGTGGGAGCACCCCACCCCCAGGTGTACCCATCTACCCAAGGACCCAGGTGCCCAAGGGATGCTCTTTTCCAGGAGAAGGGCCCTGCACCTCGGGGGGGTAGGGGGCAGCCCTCAGTGGCAGCTCCCATCGCCCACCCTCCCCAGATTTGCGCTGGGGTGGGATTTGGAGTGATGGGAAGGTTTTTAAGGGCCAGAGATGGATCTTTTTTTCTAAATGTTATTACTTGTAAATAAAGTCTATTTTTTCTCCCTTGAATGCCGAGATGCCTTGATCTGTGTGGGGGAAGCAGGGAAACTCCAGACCACCTACTTTCTCTCAAATCCCTTCTCCTAGCCTTTCTGAGGCCACAGGATCTTCCACTCTGTTTCTGACCTCTGCTCCTGAGGAGCGTTACGGGCTGGCCTCTTGTGAGGGCCTGGGTCCCTGAATCTGGTTTTGTCTTCAGCTTCAGAGTGGCATCTTCTCTCATTCCATACTCCCTCTTCGCACGAGCTGTGTTCTGTGGTGGAACGACGGCCTAAATAAGTGACTGGACACACGTCAGATGCTGCCATTGAAGATGGTTTATAAATGCCCCCCTTGGGCCTTGCTGGGGTGACAGAGATACAGCTGTGGGTCAGAAGCAGCCTCTGCCCACAACCCAGGAGCCCACAGAGGCAACAAATACATTAAATTGATGCAAACTGTGGCCTGGACCTCAATAAAGAGGTGGTGTTTCAACCAGGTGGCGGTGGAGCTTGGGTTCACTGTCGGGATGGTACGGCAGAGGGGCCTGGCTGGAGGGCGGGGCTTCCTGTGGCAGGGGGCACACTTGTCTTCGGCCCAGCCTGGGGAAGTGAAGCAAACAGGATCAGGGCCAAGGTGGGAAGAACTTCCCCCTAGGCCATGTCGCTCCTGCCTGAGTCCTGCCTGGTCCTTTTAGTTGCCACCTCAGGCTCAGGCAATCAGTGGACGTCAGCTAGAGGCTGCTGTAGGCAGAGCCCACCCTTTCCTTTCTACACTGAAGCAGGGCTCCTTATGTCCCGGACGCCCTCCCTTGGGTTCCTCACCCAGAGCTGGGCCAGGACAAGGTGACGCTGGACAGTCTGCCCAGGATCCATAAGAACACAGGAGAAGTTGGTATCTCGCAGGGCAGGGCTCAGCTCCTCCAGCACCAACGGCCTCCACAGCTGGGTCCACTTGCCCCTGTACTCTCGCCTGGAGCAGAGGAAGGAAAGGCTGAGAGGACCGCAGCAGGTGGCCTCCCCCCAGTCAGCCTCACCACCACGCCCTCACCTGGTGCTGCCCTCCCGCAGCCGGCCTGGGAGGTGCTCGATGAAGGAGCCGTTGCCCAGCCAGTAGAGGATGTTGAAGTGGGGGAAGCGGCTGCAGGCGGTACAGGACAATGTCAGCGTTCCATCTAGGGAGCACATGTGGCTGTTAGTCCTTCTGCAGAGCAGACCCTCCCACCTCCGCCATGGTCTGCCCGCCCTGCCCCATGATTCAGGAATCTGGAATGGGAAGTCCAAGGAGAAGGCTGAGCAAGAGGAATCTGGGGATGGGTCCCTCATCTGGGTCCTTGACTCCTGAGCTTGTTTCTTCAGAATGCCCCAGGGGTTCTAGCACCCAGCTTCAGTGACTCTAGGAGCTCTGGCCAAGGAGGCAGCACAGTAGACAGTCACTCAACAGAAGGCCAGAGGGCAAGTGGGCCCTGGGAGGAAGGGCTGGGCTTGGAGCCACCTCAGTCAGGGCTCTGGAAGTCCTCTGTTCTTCTGAAGCGTCTCCATCCCACGTGACAGCATCTTGGGAGCTGTGAGCTGAGCCCTGCACCAACTTGCGATGCTGGGTGGGAGAGGGAGAATGCCCACTGCTCAACCGAGCTGCTTGGTTGGTGACAGGCTACGTGGCAGAAGGTTGGAGGGTGCATGCTCAGAGGGTAACCCACCCTTGGTGCCACTGTGCCCTCAGCCCGCCCTCAGACCACTGCGCCCTCCCATCCCATTAGAATAACTCCTTACTCAGTGAGACTTCCACTGCTGGCCAGGTCACTGTCAACGCTGGGCACTGCTTAGCTGCTGGGAGCACTGGGGGCCGCGAGGAGCAGGGATCCTTTGCCATCCCAGGTGAGGCAGCTGTGGTGGCCTGAGGCACAGGTGTGGCTCCGGCCAGGTGGGAGATGACGTGGGCACAGAGGAGCAGGGCCCCAAGAGGGCTAGGGTCTGAGGAGAGGACAGTCAGAGGTCAGCAGCGGTCTGACCTCCTGGGACTGCTCGGCATCCTAGCTCTGCTCTTACTTGGAGACGGAGCTGCTGCCAGGATTAAGTCTGGCAGATTCTTGGCTCTGCTGTGAACGGGTGGGACAGAAGAACCCCTCTAGCCCTGGCTCTTGGGTCTCTGAATGGAGCACAGGGAGACCCTGGAATGGAGCCAGAACGCAGCATCCAGAGGCTGAAAGTCACAGTACAGCAGCTGAGGGGACCCACCTGGGGTCAGGCTCCTCTCTGGTCTCAGGCCGCACCCCACCCCCTCCACCCGTACATGCACAGCCCCAGGGCCCACCTGGAATCCAGTTGTGTCTCACGGTCATGATGAACTGTGTCAGGAGCTGCCGTGCCTCGCTCTATATATCTGTGACAACTTCCTCTCTAGGGAGGCGGGGGAGGCAACCGTGACAAACGGCTTCTCCTACAGATTCCAGGCACAAGTAGTACGGCTCCACAGCCCCTTCCTACGTCTGAGTTTTCAGGGGGCTGCCAGGCACTGTCCACTCTGCCCCGTCCACCTGTCCCAACTGACAACTCCTGGAGGACTGGCATCAAGCACAGGCTCTTCCAGCCCCTAGAAACAAAGTCGGCAGATCCCCACCCTAGCTCTTCCTACCATCAACATTATACTCATCACTAGTGCAATCAAATGCTTCATTACAGGATGGAAACTGAGGCCCAAAGAGGACCAGGGACTTACCTAGTCACAAAGGGAGGAAAAATTCACTCCGCTGCCAGAGCTGTTCTGGGAAGGGCAGGATAGATAGTGAAATCCTTCTGGGAAAGCACTGCCTCCCCCTTCTATTTTACTTTCACTTTTATTTAAGCAGGGGATCTAAAGCAGACTCTGGCCACCAGCAGACACATGCACTCCAGAGCAGTCTGCACCCAGTCCCGAAGGTCCCTGCACGTCGCGCCTTCTGCTAAGCTGGAGCTCACCGCAGCTGGGAACCTTCTCACTCACTCCCAGGTCCCCTGCTCTTCAGGTGGTATCAGCCTGGGGTCTTCAACCATCCTCAGCCTCACCCTCCAAGCACAAGGGCCATGAACTAATGAAAGTCTCTCACAAATGAATTCTTCCATCCCAAAACTCTGCCCTTCTATGTGAACAGAAAAGTCGTGTTTCTTCCTTCAGTCACACAATATTCAAGGGGACAACTGTCTGAGGCACTGGGGACCCAAAGTTGGATCAAGTGGACCATTTCAGACTCACACCAGCCCATCCACATCTTGGCCTCTCTCAGGCTCCCCACTCCTTCCACCCAACACCCGCCCCTCATCCCCATGAACCCTTCTCACTTCTGTCATCCCAG
This sequence comes from Muntiacus reevesi, assembly GCF_963930625.1. Taxonomy (NCBI): domain Eukaryota; kingdom Metazoa; phylum Chordata; class Mammalia; order Artiodactyla; family Cervidae; genus Muntiacus; species Muntiacus reevesi. The sequence goes on from NC_089257.1 coordinate 39,680,726, forward strand.
CTCCTTGGCCAGAGCTAGAGATCTAAGCTCATCAGGAAGTCTAGTCTCCCCCTGCCTGGCTCCCAAGAAGCCCTAAAGAGCCCTGTTTTCTGGAAGCCGCCCCTTTTGCAGGTCCCCAGCTCAGTTCGGCTCTGTCTGGCCCCACGTGAGCCCCACCGTGGGAGCTACACATCCCGGCCTCCACAGGAACCTCTCAGACAAGCCTGGAACACGAGCTGGAGCACTGGCCCTATGGGGAGGAGAGGGTGCTTTCCAGGGAAGAGTGGGTACATCCAGCACTGGCTGGAGCAACAACAGAGCTACAGAAGTCAGGGTCACACATGTGGCCTCAGGGGCAGAGAGACCAGGGGCTGGTGATCCACGGAGCAGGTATGAAGGACCAGACCTGAGTGTCTGGGATCAGGAGGATGGGGTCCTGGAGACAGAGCCAGGGAGGGCAAGAGATGGAATGAGGTTTGGAAGAATCGTCAGGAACATGGCTGCAATCTCAAGTGTGTTGTGTGTGTGTAAAAACCATACATTTCCAATTTAGATGTTAGAGACTAAAAGTCAACTCCTCTTCTCCAGGGCTCCAGCTCACATCTCAGTCCCTCCCCCACCGCCTGCCCAGGAGCTTCTGGGCTGCAAGACACAGAGAAGTTCCTCCCTAGGAGCACCAGTGTCTCCAGCAGGGAGGTCAGGAGGCAAGACTGTTGGGGCTTCTGAGGCCCAGTCCTCTGGGGAAGAGGGTGGGGATGTGAGGGAGAAGAGACAGGACTCTTACCTGTGAGTGTAAATAAGGCCAGAGTTGGGCTGTTGGGAGGTCATGGTACTCACGACTGTTGAAGGATGGAGAGAGAGCCTTGGAGAGCCTGGCCTTGGCTCCTCACATGACCTGATGTGGGGGGGGGGTGGTGGTGTTTATTCACTAAGTCATGTCTGACTTTGTGACCCCCTGGACTGTAGCCCACCAGGCTCCTCTGTCCATGGAATTCTCCAGGCAAGAAAACTGAAGTGGGTTGCCATTTCCTTCTCCAGGTGATCTCCCCAACCCGGGGATTGAACCCACATTTCCTGCACTGCAGGTGAATTCTTTACCGCTGAGCCACATTAGGGAAGCCCTAATGTGGGGGAAGGAGGGACAAAAGTAAAAGGATGACCCCAGGCCCCAATCCACTGAAGACGGGCCCATGGGCATGAGCGGCACGTTGGGCAAGCCACAGCTGGGTAAGAGAGTGACAGGGAGAGGGGTGGTTGCAGCCAGGGCACGGGCCTCAGGTCGTGAGGACAGTCACCCCGTGATGCACCAGGGCCCCTTCTGTGAGAGGACGGAAGCCCAGCAGGCCATCTCACTCAGGGACGCTGGACAGGACCCACCACTTGCAGGACTCAGCTCTCAAATGGGAAGAGCAAAAAGGCAGCAGAGGCCAGGCAGGCCTGGGGACCACAGGGAAAGAGGTGGGAAGAAGAAAAGCAAGATGGATGTTCAGCTTTCCAACCCAGCTCACGGAGCTTTATTAAGAACAGACGACAAGATCCTGCTTGGTTCCTTCTGCACCTGAAGGGCCATATTCCCTAGGAACCCAGCGTGGAAAGTCCAAATTTGCCTTCCTACTTCCTTCAAAACCCCTAGGACCAGAGCTGGGGCCTACCTGAAACCCCTTTTCAGACACCATACTCACCTGGCCCTGACCCTCTTCCCAGCCACCCCAGCACTCGTGCTGCTGGGCCCAGGCAGAACCCAGGGATGACGGGGCTGACATGAGGATATTCCTTGAGCTGGGAATCCCCTGGCAGCTTCAAGGGAAGAACGTGTGACTACAGGAAGAAGTCTCACGTCTATCAGTCCCTCCACCGCAGACACACAGACACACACGCTCACTCGGGCTTGCAGGGAAGGAAGTGATGTGGCAGTGGTGTTCGGCACATGTCACCACTTCTGGGCAGAGCGTCAGCTTGCACAAGTGGCCCTCAATCACTGCTCTGTATAGATGGTCTCTGTTCCTGACTGAGTAAGCCCTGCTTAGGGGCAGGTTCCCCAACAAATTCTCAGGGAATTCCGAGGTCAGGGCTTCCCTCACTGGAAAAGCCATGACAGGGTTTCACTTGCCTCCACCAGCCCATGGCCCCCGAGCAGGGACGGCCTGCCCATGGTCTTAACCGGGAGGAAGGACAATTCACCCCTAGTGCTCTTCAGTGGCACCGGCCACAGTTCTCTGGCCCTTCCTCACTGAGTGAACCAGGACCGAGCCCCACGCATGGAAGGAAGAGGGGGGCAGGGCCTGGGGCTCACAGCCAGAAGTAAGATGGCTCCTTTACATCAAAAATGTTGTGGCTCTCCTGCCCTGCTCAGGCAGGGAGGTGAGGCCTGGAGGAATTGGGGCAATTCCTAAGCTCCACAATAAAAAAGGTTTTTAAATATATTCATCAAAATAGTTTTCTTTTAAAAAGCCCCCACTGCTGACAGCCCCACTGGCTGGCTCTCCATCACCTCCCTCCCCAGCCCAGACACAGCCGGTGGAGTCCTGAGTGGCCCAGTGCCCCTCTGAGTCTTTCCCACCCAGGAGGTCTTGGAGGGCAGGGAGGAGAGTGCCCTGAGGTCCATGGTGGGTGGATGTTCTTCTTCCTGACTATTCCAGGCCCAGAATATAGTTGATGCCTTGCACCAGGCCAATGATGACAGGCTGCCACGCTACCAAGTACCGAAGCCAGTCCAGCAGTTGCCCGTACATGACATGAGGCCTCTCCCAGCTGTCAGTGCGTTAAAGAAAAGAGGCTACATGTTCGAGCTGCTGAGGCTGGCCTAGGGGATGGGTGAGAGGGTCTGCCTACACATTCCAGATGCTTCACAGAAATCAGCCTACAAAGAAAGGTGCTTTCTAGAAAGCCCCACCCAACCTCTCTGTGTTGGAACACAGGGCTGAAACCAGAGAATGGGGGAAGTGGGGCAGAGGGGATCAGTGCAGAGGACCGGACAGATAAGGTAGAGGGTGGAGTGGTGAAATAAAGCTCTCCATGGCCGATATACAGAGAGGGCTCTGCGTGAACCCCTCTCTAAGCTGGAACTGTCAGCGAGCCTGAGACTGCTGTAGATTTCTTCGGGAAGATGGGGAAAGAGATAAGGTAACCTGAAGGTTCTTGTCCCAAATGGGAAGTTTTCTAGGTCAAGGAAGGGGTTGAGTGTGGGGACAGAGGCATACAGGGGCAGAGCAAGAGGCTGGTAACAGGGGATAACTCCTGGTAGAGAGGCTCCAAGGAGCCCCATCCAAGGGCATTGAACATGGGGGCCCTACTGAGGCCAAGCGGCCCTGGAGAGGAATCCCTTCTCTCCACTTTACAGTCCACTGCCGGGAAAGACACTGGAGAGGGTGCCTGGGAATCCAGCTCCGCGGAAGCACAGACCTCACAAGACTGTGGGGAGTCCCTCTGAGGGCATCAGGAACCACAGTCCAGCCCAGTACTGAGAACAAAGAGAAGCCCTGACCCTCAGCTTGACCATGGAGTTACTGAACTAGACTCCAAAAGCACCAAGCAAGGAACCATAAAGAGGAACACCATGGCCCTCCAAAGCCCAGCTAGTATCCAGGGGCCAGGAAACCCCCATGCAGAGAGAAAGGGCAACTGGGATCCAGGGGAAATGGGGCAGGGGCAGCTGAGAGCAGCACAGGTCCTGTGTTCAAAGTGGAGGAGACAGGCCTGGTCTCCAGCCCCGCCTGTCACAGGTGAGGCATCGCACGTTAGTTGTGTCACCGTGAGAAGGTTAGTCATCCTTGAAACTGTTTCACTGGTAACATGCGGATACCATTACCCAGGTCACAGGCTCTAGAGAACTGAGTGAGCGCAGAGAAGGAAAGCACCTGGCACAGTGCCACCAGGTGCACTGTAAGCAGGCAGGAGGAGGAAGCTGCTCTCACCACCCATCTACCCTTGAGGGATCCTGAATGGTGAGGAGAAGCTGAGTTGTTGGTCCTGCCCCACATCCTACCCACCTCCCTAGACCACAAGCCAAATGGACTGGTGGGCAGGTACCAGACTGGGGGCAGGAGGAGCACCCCAAGACTCACCTGAATGCATGCCAGTACTTTCTCACCACTGCCCACTCCCAATGAGACCCCAGAAAGGATACGGGTTGCTGAACATCCTCTTGAGGTCCACCTTCTCTTTGCAGTAGGGACACGTCTGCTTCTTTCCCACGATGCACCAGCCGCGGATGCAGAACTCATGGAATCTGAGTGCCACGGGTCAAGGGAAAGGGTGGGCAGCTAGGATGGCACTCCAGCCCCAGGACGGGCTTCCCGGTGTCTAGGCCCTAGCTCTGGAGGGAGGTTCAAACCCTGGCTTCACCTCTTACCGGCTGTATCATCTGGGCCAAGCTGATGTACACTTCTGACCCTGCTTCCTCATACGTGAAGTGAGGTTAATGAACTCTGCCTTACAGGGCCACTCTGGGCAAAATGGAGAGCACATGGCATAGGATGGGAGCCGAGTAAGGACGTGGTAAATGTCAGAGGTGCCCTTCTGGGGCACCTGATTCCAACACTGAGGGAGTCAGTTAGAGGATACTCCTCCTTGGTGACTGACCCAAACTTGCAGCAGCTAGTGTAGCTGAGGCTCCCTTCTGACCTGGCCAGGTTATACATGCTGTTTACGCAAGAGTGGCTCCCATCTGTGAGAAAGACCAAAGGAGGCAGCCGTTTCCACTCCCTGGGATTGGCTTCCCTATCAGAGGACATCATCCAGATGTGACTCCCTTCCCTTCAAAGGTCTGGATGGCATGCCCAGGGTCACGACGGTCCCCTCCCTCACTGACTGGAGTGTGCATGTGGTGAGAGAGGCAGCCCAGGAGCTCCAGGCAGGATACACGTGATTGCAAGATAGCCTATATGTGTTCTCGATGATGCCCTCTTCACTGACATCC